>NW_026902465.1:1278626-2557252 GCF_027409185.1 Cynocephalus volans
CCTCCCTTAGAGTTAAACTTGCTTCTGAAAGCTCAACCTCCGGGGAGTCTGTTTGGCAGAGATATAGAACACACTTTTCCAAGCCTGTTGGAAGGCATTTGCAGTGTCATTTCGCGTCTAATTTCCCAAACCAAACTGCTTGCAGCTCTAAATCCCTTCTAACAACCCCTTCTTCAGTTCAGTGAGATATGCTGGATTCTAAACGGAGAAGCTTCTCTGACGCTTTTTCACAGAGATTTTGAAACTGAAATCTCCCATGCCGTTTCCACCATAGGCAGCAATGGGCTTCCCCATAGAACTTGCCAACCTGAATTCCTACAGGCTAGATGTGAGAGGCAGATTCTGCTGCTTCCAACCTAAGAGTTAAACTTGCTTCTGAAAGCTCAACCTCCGGGGAGTCTGTTGGGCAGAGATATAGAACACACTTTTCCAAGCCTGTTCGAAGGCCTTTGCAATGTGATTTCGCGTCTAATTTCCCAAACCAAACTGCTTGCAGCTCTAACTCCCTTCTAACTACCACTTCTTCGGTTCAGTGAGATATGCTGGATTCTAAACAGAGAAGCTTCTCTGACGCTTTTTCACAGAGATTTTGAAACTGAAATCTCCCATGCCGTTTCCACCATAGGCAGCAATGGGCTTCCCCATAGAACTTGCCAACCTGAATTCCTACAGGCTAGATGTGAGAGGCACATTCTGCTGCTTCCTCCCTTAGAGTTAAACTTGCTTCTGAAAGCTCAACCTCCGGGGAGTCTGTATGGCAGAGATATAGAACACACTTTTCCAAGCCTGTTCGAAGGCATTTGCAGTTTCATTTCACGTCTAATTTCGCAAACCAAACTGCTTGCAGCTCTAACTCCCTTCTGACTACCACTTCTTCGGTTCAGTGAGATATGCTGGATTCTAAACGGAGAAGCTTCTCTGACGCTTTTTCACCGAGATTTTGAAACTGAAATCTCCCATGCCGTTTCCACCATAGGCAGCAATGGGCTTCCCCATAGAACTTGCCAACCTGAATTCCTACAGGCTAGATGTGAGAGGCACATTCTGCTGCTTCCTCCCTTAGAGTTAAACTTGCTTCTGAAAGCTCAACCTCCGGGGAGTCTGTATGGCAGAGATATAGAACACACTTTTCCAAGCCTGTTGGAAGGCATTTGCAGTTTCATTTCACGTCTAATTTCGCAAACCAAACTGCTTGCAGCTCTAACTACCTTCTGACTACCACTTCTTCGGTTCAGTGAGATATGCTGGATTCTAAACGGAGAAGCTTCTCTGACGCTTTTTCACCGAGATTTTGAAACTGAAATCTCCCATGCCGTTTTCACCATAGGCAGCAATGGGCTTCCCCATAGAACTTTTCAACCTGAATTCCTACAGCCTAGATGTGAGAGGCACACTCTGCTGCTTCCTCCCTTAGAGTTAAACTAGCTTCTGAAAGCTCAACCTCCGGGGAGTCTGTTTGGCAGAGATATAGAACACACTTTTGCAAGCCTGTTGGAAGGCCTTTGCAGTTTCATTTCGCGTCTAATTTCCCAAACCAAACTGCTTGCAGCTCTAACTCCCTTCTAACTACCACTTCTTCGGTTCAGTGAGATATGCTGGATTCTAAACGGAGAAGCTTCTCTGACGCTTTTTCACAGAGATTTTGAAACTGAAATCTCCCATGCCGTTTCCACCATAGGCAGCAATGGGCTTCCCCATAGAACTTGCCAACCTGAATTCCTACAGCCTAGATGTGAGAGGCACATTCTGCTGCTTCCTCCCTTAGAGTTAAACTAGCTTCTGAAAGCTCAACCTCCGGGGAGTCTGTTTGGCAGAGATATAGAACACACTTTTCCAAGCCTGTTGGAAGGCCTTTGCAGTTTCATTTCGCGTCTAATTTCCGAAACCAAACTGTTTGCCGGTCTAACTCCCTTCTAAATACCACTTCTTCGGTTCAGTGAGAATTGCTGTATTCTAAACGCGGAAGCTTCTCTGACACTTTTACACAGAGATTTTCAAACTGAAATCTCCTAACCCGTTTCCACCATAGACGGCAATGGGCTCCCCCATAGAACTTGCCAACCTGAATTCCTACAGGCTAGATGTGAGAGGCACATTCTGCTGCTTCGTCCCTTAGAGTTAAACATGCTTCTAAAAGCTCAACCTGCAGGGAGTCTCTTTGGCTGAGATATAGGACACACATTTTCAAGCCTCTTGGAAGGCATTTGCAGTGTGATTTCGTGTCTAATTTGCCAAACCAAACTGTTTGGAGCTCTAACTCCCTTATAAGAAACCACTTCTTCTTTCAGTGAGATATCCTGTATTCTAAAAGGGTAAGATTCTCTAACGCTTTTTCAGAGAGATTTTGAAACTGAAATCTCCCAAGCCGTTTCCACCATAGGCGCCAATGGGCTTCCCCATAGAACTTTCCAACCTGAATTCCTACAGGCTAGATGTAGGAGGCACATTCTGCTGCTTCCTCCCTTATACTTAAACTAGCTTCTAAAAGCTCAACCTCCAGGGAGTCTCTTTGGTCGAGTTATGGCACACACTTTGCAAGCCTGTTGAACGGCCTTTGCAGTGTGATTTCGCGTCTAATTTCCCAAACCAAACTGCTTGCAGCTCTACCTTCTAACTACCACTTTTTCGGTTCAGTGAGATATGCTGGATTCTAAACGGAGAAGCTTCTCTGACGCTTTTTCACAGAGATTTTGAAACTGAAATCTCCCATGCCGTTTCCACCATAGGCAGCAATGGGCTTCCCCATAGAACTTGCCAACCTGAATTCCTACAGGCTAGATGTGAGAGGCACATTCTGCTGCTTCCTCCCTTAGAGTTAAACTTGCTTCTGAAAGCTCAACCTCCGGGGAGTCTGTTTGGCAGAGATATAGAACACACTTTTCCAAGCCTGTTGGAAGGCATTTGCAGTGTCATTTCGCGTCTAATTTCCCAAACCAAACTGCTTGCAGCTCTAAATCCCTTCTAACAACCCCTTCTTCAGTTCAGTGAGATATGCTGGATTCTAAACGGAGAAGCTTCTCTGACGCTTTTTCACAGAGATTTTGAAACTGAAATCTCCCATGCCGTTTCCACCATAGGCAGCAATGGGCTTCCCCATAGAACTTGCCAACCTGAATTCCTACAGGCTAGATGTGAGAGGCAGATTCTGCTGCTTCCAACCTAAGAGTTAAACTTGCTTCTGAAAGCTCAACCTTCGGGGAGTCTGTTGGGCAGAGATATAGAACACACTTTTCCAAGCCTGTTCGAAGGCCTTTGCAATGTGATTTCGCGTCTAATTTCCCAAACCAAACTGCTTGCAGCTCTAACTCCCTTCTAACTACCACTTCTTCGGTTCAGTGAGATATGCTGGATTCTAAACAGAGAAGCTTCTCTGACGCTTTTTCACCGAGATTTTGAAACTGAAATCTCCCATGCCGTTTCCACCATAGGCAGCAATGGGCTTCCCCATAGAACTTGCCAACCTGAATTCCTACAGGCTAGATGTGAGAGGCACATTCTGCTGCTTCCTCCCTTAGAGTTAAACTTGCTTCTGAAAGCTCAACCTCCGGGGAGTCTGTATGGCAGAGATATAGAACACACTTTTCCAAGCCTGTTGGAAGGCATTTGCAGTTTCATTTCACGTCTAATTTCGCAAACCAAACTGCTTGCAGCTCTAACTCCCTTCTGACTACCACTTCTTCGGTTCAGTGAGATATGCTGGATTCTAAACGGAGAAGCTTCTCTGACGCTTTTTCACCGAGATTTTGAAACTGAAATCTCCCATGCCGTTTTCACCATAGGCAGCAATGGGCTTCCCCATAGAACTTGTCAACCTGAATTACTACAGCCTAGATGTGAGAGGCACACTCTGCTGCTTCCTCCCTTACAGTTAAACTAGCTTCTGAAAGCTCAACCTCCGGGGACTCTGTTTGGCAGAGATATAGAACACACTTTTCCAAGCCTGTTGGAAGGCCTTTGCAGTTTCATTTCGCGTCTAATTTCCCAAACCAAACTGCTTGCAGCTCTAACTCCCTTCTAACTACCACTTCTTCGGTTCAGTGAGATATGCTGGATTCTAAACGGAGAAGCTTCTCTGACGCTTTTTCACAGAAATTTTGAAACTGAAATCTCCCATGCCGTTTCCACCATAGGCAGCAATGGGCTTCCCCATAGAACTTGCCAACCTGAATTCCTACAGGCTAGATGTGAGAGGCACATTCTGCTGCTTCCTCCCTTAGAGTTAAACTTGCTTCTGAAAGCTCAACCTCCGGGGAGTCTGTTTGGCGGAGATATAGAACACACTTTTCCAAGCCTGTTGGAAGGCATTTGCAGTGTCATTTCGCGTCTAATTTCCCAAACCAAACTGCTTGCAGCTCTAACTCCCTTCTAACTACCACTTCTTCGGTTCAGTGAGATATGCTGGATTCTAAACGGAGAAGCTTCTCTGACGCTTTTTCACAGAAATTTTGAAACTGAAATCTAACATACCGTTTCCACCATAGGCAGCAATGGGCTTCCCCATAGAACTTGCCAACCTGAATTCCTACAGGCTAGCTGTGAGACGCACATTCTGCTGCTTCCACCCTAAGAGTTAAATTTGCTTCTGAAAGCTCAACCTCTGGGGAGTCTGTTTGGCAGAGATATAGAACACACTTTTCCAAGCCTGTTGGAAGGCATTTGCAGTGTCATTTCGCGTCTAATTTCCCAAACCAAACTGCTTGCAGCTCTACCTTCTAACTACCACTTCTTCGGTTCAGTGAGATATGCTGGATTCTAAACGGAGAAGCTTCTCTGATGCTTTTTCACAGAGATTTTGAAACTGAAATTTCCAAACCCGTTTCCAACGAAGGCGCCAATGGGCTTCCCCATAGAACTTGCCAACCTGAATTCCTACAGGCTAGATGTGAGAGGCACATTCTGCTGCTTCCTCCCTTAGAGTTAAACTTGCTTCTGAAA
This sequence comes from Cynocephalus volans, assembly GCF_027409185.1. NCBI lineage: Eukaryota > Metazoa > Chordata > Mammalia > Dermoptera > Cynocephalidae > Cynocephalus > Cynocephalus volans. The sequence goes on from NW_026902465.1 coordinate 1,283,562, forward strand.
GCTCAACCTCCGGGGAGTCTGTTTGGCAGAGGTATAGAACACACTTTTCCAAGCCTGTTGGAAGGCATTTGCAGTTTCATTTCGCGTCTAATTTCCCAAACCAAACTGCTTGCAGCTCTAACTCCCTTCTAACTACCACTTCTTCGGTTCAGTGAGATATGCTGGATTCTAAACGGAGAAGCTTCTCTGACGCTTTTTCACAGAGATTTTGAAGCTGAAATTTCCAAACCCGTTTCCAACGAAGGCGCCAATGGGCTTCCCCATAGAACTTGCCAACCTGAATTCCTACAGGCTAGATGTGAGAGGCACATTCTGCTGCTTCCTCCTTTAGAGTTAAACTTGCTTCTGAAAGCTCAACCTCTGGGGAGTCTGTTTGGCAGAGATATAGAACACATTTTTCCAAGCCTGTTTGAAGGCATTTGCACTTTCATTTCGCGTCTAATTTCCCAAACCAAACTGCTTGCAGCTCTAACTCCCTTCTAACTACCACTTCTTCGGTTCTGTGAGATATGCTGGATTCTAAACGGAGAAGCTTCTCTGACGCTTTTTCACAGAGATTTTGAAACTGAAATCTCCCATGCCGTTTCCACCATAGGCAGCAATGGGCTTCCCCATAGAACTTGCCAACCTGAATTCCTAAAGGCTAGATGTGAGAGGCACATTCTGCTGCTTCCTCCCTTAGAGTTAAACTAGCTTCTGAAAGCTCAACCTCCAGGGGGGGTTTGTTTGGCAGAGATATAGAACACACTTTTCCAAGCCTGTTGGAAGGCATTTGCAGTTTCATTTCGCGTCTAATTTCCCAAACCAAACTGCTTGCAGCTCTAACTGCCTTCTAACTACCACTTCTTCGGTTCAGTGAGATATGCTGGATTCTAAACGGAGAAGCTTCTCTGACGCTTTTTCACAGAGATTTTGAAACTGAAATTTCCAAACCCGTTTCCAACGAAGGCGCCAATGGGCTTCCCAATAGAACTTGCCAAGCTGAATTCCTACAGGCTAGATGTGAGAGGCACATTCTGCTGCTTCCTCCCTTAGAGTTAAACTAGCTTCTGAAAGCTCAACCTCCAGGGAGTTTGTTTGGCAGAGATATAGAACACACTTTTCCAAGCCTGTTGGAAGGCATTTGCAGTTTCATTTCGCCTCTAATTTCCCAAACCAAACTGCTTGCAGCTCTAACTGCCTTCTAACTACCACTTCTTCGGTTCAGTGAGATATGCTGGATTCTAAACGGAGAAGCTTCTCTGACGCTTTTTCACAGAGATTTTGAAACTGAAATCTCCCATGCTGTTTCCTCCATAGGCAGCAATGGGCTTCCCCATAGAACTTGCCAACCTGAATTCCTACAGGCTAGATGTGAGAGGCACATTCTGCTGCTTCCTCCCTTAGAGTTAAACTAGCTTCTGAAAGCTCAACCTCCAGGGAGTCTGTTTGGCAGAGATATAGAACACACTTTTCCAAGCCTGTTGGAAGGCATTTGCAGTTTCATTTCGCGTCTAATTTCCCAAACCAAACTGCTTGCAGCTCTAACTGCCTTCTAACTACCACTTCTTCGGTTCAGTGAGATATGTTGGATTCTAAACGGAGAAGCCTCTCTGACGCTTTTTCACAGAGATTTTGAAACTGAAATCTCCCATGCCGTTTCCACCATAGGCAGCAATGGGCTTCCCCATAGAACTTGCCAACCTGAATTCCTACAGGCTAGATGTGAGAGGCACATTCTGCTGCTTCCTCCCTTAGAGTTAAACTTGCTTCTGAAAGCTCAACCTCCGGGGAGTTTGTTTGGCAGAGATATAGAACACACTTTTCCAAGCCTGTTGGAAGGCATTTGCAGTTACATTTCGCGTCTAATTTCCCAAACCAAACTGCTTGTAGCTCTAACTGACTTCTAACTACCACTTCTTCGGTTCAGTGAGATATGCTGGATTCTAAACGGAGAAGCTTCTCTGACGCTTTTTCACAGAGATTTTGAAACTGAAATTTCCAAACCCGTTTCCAACGAAGGCGCCAATGGGCTTCCCCATAGAACTTGCCAACCTGAATTCCTACAGGCTAGATGTGAGAGGCACATTCTGCTGCTTCCTCCCTTAGAGTTAAACTTGCTTCTGAAAGCTCAACCTCCGGGGAGTTTGTTTGGCAGAGATATAGAACACACTTTTCCAAGCCTGTTGGAAGGCATTTGCAGTTTCATTTCGCGTCTAATTTCCCAAACCAAACTGCTTGCAGCTCTAACTGCCTTCTAACTACCACTTCTTCGGTTCAGTGAGATATGCTGGATTCTAAACGGAGAAGCTTCTCTGACGCTTTTTCACAGAGATTTTGAAACTGAAATCTCCCATGCTGTTTCCACCATAGGCAGCAATGGGCTTCCCCATAGAACTTGCCAACCTGAATTCCTACAGGCTAGATGTGAGAGGCACATTCTGCTGCTTCCTCCCTTAGAGTTAAACTTGCTTCTGAAAGCTCAACCTCCGGGGAGTTTGTTTGGCAGAGATATAGAACACACTTTTCCAAGCCTGTTGGAAGGCATTTGCAGTTTCATTTCGCGTCTAATTTCCCAAACCAAACTGCTTGCAGCTCTAACTCCCTTCTAACTACCACTTCTTTGGTTCAGTGAGATATGCTGGATTCTAAACGGAGAAGCTTCTCTGACGCTTTTTCACAGAGATTTTGAAACTGAAATCTCCCATGCCGTTTCCACCATAGGCAGCAATGGGCTTCCCCATAGAACTTGCCAACCTGAATTCCTACAGGCTAGATGTGAGAGGCACATTCTGCTGCTTCCTCCCTTAGAGTTAAACTTGCTTCTGAAAGCTCAACCTCCGGGGAGTTTGTTTGGCAGAGATATAGAACACACTTTTCCAAGCCTGTTGGAAGGCATTTGCAGTTTCATTTCGCGTCTAATTTCCCAAACCAAACTGCTTGCAGCTCTAACTCCCTTCTAACTACCACTTCTTCGGTTCAGTGAGATATGCTGGATTCTAAACGGAGAAGCTTCTCTGACGCTTTTTCACAGAGATTTTGAAACTGAAATCTCCCATGCCGTTTCCACCATAGGCAGCAATGGGCTTCCCCATAGAACTTGCCAACCTGAATTCCTACAGGCTAGATGTGAGAGGCACATTCTGCTGCTTCCTCCCTTAGAGTTAAACTAGCTTCTGAAAGCTCAACCTCCGGGGAGTTTGTTTGGCAGAGATATAGAACACACTTTTCCAAGCCTGTTGGAAGGCATTTGCAGTTTCATTTCGCGTCTAATTTCCCAAACCAAACTGCTTGCAGCTCTAACTCCCTTCTAACTACCACTTCTTCGGTTCAGTGAGATATGCTGGATTCTAAATGGAGAAGCTTCTCTGACGCTTTTTCACAGAGATTTTGAAACTGAAATTTCCAAACCCGTTTCCAACGAAGGCGCCAATGGGCTTCCCCATAGAACTTGCCAACCTGAATTCCTACAGGCTAGATGTGAGAGGCACATTCTGCTACTTCCTCCCTTAGAGTTAAACTAGCTTCTGAAAGCTCAACCTCCAGGGAGTCTGTTTGGCAGAGATATAGAACACACTTTTCCAAGCCTGTTGGAAGGCATTTGCAGTTTCATTTCGCGTCTAATTTCCCAAACCAAACTGCTTGCAGCTCTAACTGCCTTCTAACTACCACTTCTTCGGTTCAGTGAGATATGCTGGATTCTAAACGGAGAAGCTTCTCTGACGCTTTTTCACAGAGATTTTGAAACTGAAATCTCCCATGCCGTTTCCACCATAGGCAGCAATGGGCTTCCCCATAGAACTTGCCAACCTGAATTCCTACAGGCTAGATGTGAGAGGCACATTCTGCTGCTTCGTCCCTAAGAGTTAAGCTTGCTTCTGAAAGCTCAACCTCCGGGGAGTCTGTTTGGCAGAGATATAGAACACACTTTTCCAAGCCTGTTGGAAGGCCTTTGCAGTGTCATTTCGCATCTAATTTCCCAAACCAAACTGCTTGCAGCTCTAACTCCCTTCTAACTACCACTTCTTCTGTTCAGTGAGATATGCTGGATTCTAAACGGAGAAGCTTCTCTGACGCTTTTTCACAGAGATTTTGAAACTGAAATCTCCCATGCCGTTTCCACCATAGGCAGCAATGGGCTTCCCCATAGAACTTGCCAACCTGAATTCCTACAGGCTAGATGTGAGAGGCACATTCTGCTGCTTCCTCCCTTAGAGTTAAACTTGCTTCTGAAAGCTCAACCTCCTGGGAGTTTGTTTGGCAGAGATATAGAACACACTTTTCCAAGCCTGTTGGAAGGCATTTGCAGTTTCATTTCGCGTCTAATTTCCCAAACCAAACTGCTTGCAGCTCTAACTCGCTTCTAACTACCACTTCTTCGGTTCAGTGAGATATGCTGGATTCTAAACGGAGAAGCTTCTCTGACGCTTTTTCACAGAGATTTTGAAACTGAAATTTCCAAACCCGTTTCCAACGAAGGCGCCAATGGGCTTCCCCATAGAACTTGCCAACCTGAATTCCTACAGGCTAGATGTGAGAGGCACATTCTGCTGCTTCCTCCCTTAGAGTTAAACTAGCTTCTGAAAGCTCAACCTCCGGGGAGTTTGTTTGGCAGAGATATAGAACACACTTTTCCAAGCCTGTTGGAAGGCATTTGCAGTTTCATTTCGCGTCTAATTTCCCAAACCAAACTGCTTGCAGCTCTAACTGCCTTCTAACTACCACTTCTTCGGTTCAGTGAGATATGCTGGATTCTAAACGGAGAAGCTTCTCTGACGCTTTTTCACAGAGATTTTGAAACTGAAATTTCCAAACCCGTTTCCAACGAAGGCGCCAATGGGCTTCCCCATAGAACTTGCCAACCTGAATTCCTACAGGCTAGATGTGAGAGGCACATTTTGCTGCTTCCTCCCTTAGAGTTAAACTTGCTTCTGAAAGCTCAACCTCCGGGGAGTTTGTTTGGCACAGATATAGAACGCACTTTTCCAAGCCTGTTGGAAGGCATTGGCAGTTTCATTTCGCGTCTAATTTCCCAAACCAAACTGCTTGCAGCTCTAACTGCCTTCTAACTACCACTTCTTCGGTTCAGTGAGATATGCTGGATTCTAAACGGAGAAGCTTCTCTGACGCTTTTTCACAGAGATTTTGAAACTGAAATCTCCCATGCCGTTTCCACCATAGGCAGCAATGGGCTTCCCCATAGAACTTGCCAACCTGAATTCCTACTGGCTAGATGTGAGAGGCACATTCTGCTGCTTCGTCCCTAAGAGTTAAGCTTGCTTCTGAAAGCTCAACCTCCGGGGAGTCTGTTTGTCAGAGATATATAACACACCTTTCCAAGCCTGTTGGAAGGCCTTTGCAGTGTCATTTCGCATCTAATTTCCCAAACCAAACTGCTTGCAGCTCTAACTGCCTTCTAACTACCACTTCTTCGGTTCAGTGAGATATGTTGGATTCTAAACGGAGAAGCTTCTCTGACGCTTTTTCACAGAGATTTTGAAACTGAAATCTCCCATGCCGTTTCCACCATAGGCAGCAATGGGCTTCCCCATAGAACTTGCCAACCTGAATTCCTACAGGCTAGATGTGAGAGGCACATTCTGCTGCTTCCTCCCTTAGAGTTAAACTTGCTTCTGAAAGCTCAACCTCCGGGGAGTTTGTTTGGCAGAGATATAGAACACACTTTTCCAAGCCTGTTGGAAGGCATTTGCAGTTTCATTTCGCGTCTAATTTCCCAAACCAAACTGCTTGCAGCTCTAACTCCCTTCTAACTACCACTTCTTCGGTTCAGTGAGATATGCTGGATTCTAAACGGAGAAGCTTCTCTGACGCTTTTTCACAGAGATTTTGAAACTGAAATTTCCAAACCCGTTTCCAACGAAGGCGCCAATGGGCTTCCCCATAGAACTTGCCAAGCTGAATTCCTACAGGCTAGATGTGAGAGGCACATTCTGCTGCTTCCTCCCTTAGAGTTAAACTTGCTTCTGAAAGCTCAACCTCCGGGGAGTTTGTTTGGCAGAGATATAGAACACACTTTTCCAAGCCTGTTGGAAGGCATTTGCAGTTTCATTTCGCGTCTAATTTCCCAAACCAAACTGCTTGCAGCTCTAACTCCCTTCTAACTACCACTTCTTCGGTTCAGTGAGATATGCTGGATTCTAAACGGAGAAGCTTCTCTGACGCTTTTTCACAGAGATTTTGAAACTGAAATTTCCAAACCCGTTTCCAAAGAAGGCGCCAATGGGCTTCCCCATAGAACTTGCCAACCTGAATTCCTACAGGCTAGATGTGAGAGGCACATTCTGCTGCTTCCTCCCTTAGAGTTAAACTTGCTTCTGAAAGCTCAACCTCCGGGGAGTTTGTTTGGCAGAGATATAGAAGACACTTTTCCAAGCCTGTTGGAAGGCATTTGCAGTTTCATTTCGCGTCTAATTTCCCAAACCAAACTGCTTGCAGCTCTAACTCCCTTGTAACTACCACTTCTTCGGTTCAGTGAGATATGCTGGATTCTAAACGGAGATACTTCTCTGACGCTTTTTCACAGAGATTTTGAAACTGAAATCTCCCATGCCGTTTCCACCTTAGGCAGCAATGGGCTTCCCCATAGAACTTGCCAACCTGAATTCCTACAGGCTAGATGTGAGAGGCACATTCTGCTGCTTCCTCCCTTAGAGTTAAACTTGCTTCTGAAAGCTCAACCTCCGGGGAGTCTGTTTGGCAGAGATATAGAACACACTTTTCCAAGCCTGTTGGAAGGCCTTTGCAGTGTCATTTCGCATCTAATTTCCCAAACCAAACTGCTTGCAGCTCTAACTCCCTTCTAACTACCACTTCTTCGGTTCAGTGAGATATGCTGGATTCTAAACGGAGAAGCTTCTCTGACGCTTTTTCACAGAGATTTTGAAACTGAAATCTCCCATGCCGTTTCCACCATAGGCAGCAATGGGCTTCCCCATAGAACTTGCCAACCTGAATTCCTACAGGCTAGATGTGAGAGGCACATTCTGCTGCTTCCTCCCTTAGAGTTAAACTTGCTTCTGAAAGCTCAACCTCCGGGGAGTTTGTTTGGCAGAGATATAGAACACACTTTTCCAAGCCTGTTGGAAGGCATTTGCAGTTTCATTTCGCGTCTAATTTCCCAAAACAAACTGCTTGCAGCTCTAACTCCCTTCTAACTACCACTTCTTCGGTTCAGTGAGATATGCTGGATTCTAAACGGAGAAGCTTCTCTGACGCTTTTTCACAGAGATTTTGAAACTGAAATCTCCCATGCCGTTTCCACCATAGGCAGCAATGGGCTTCCCCATAGAACTTGCCAACCTGAATTCCTACAGGCTAGATGTGAGAGGCACATTCTGCTGCTTCCTCCCTTAGAGTTAAACTAGCTTCTGAAAGCTCAACCTCCGGGGAGTTTGTTTGGCAGAGATATAGAACACACTTTTCCAAGCCTGTTGGAAGGCATTTGCAGTTTCATTTCGCGTCTAATTTCCCAAACCAAGCTGCTTGCAGCTCTAACTCCCTTCTAACTACCACTTCTTCGGTTCAGTGAGATATGCTGGATTCTAAATGGAGAAGCTTCTCTGACGCTTTTTCACAGAGATTTTGAAACTGAAATTTCCAAACCCGTTTCCAACGAAGGCGCCAATGGGCTTCCCCATAGAACTTGCCAACCTGAATTCCTACAGGCTAGATGTGAGAGGCACATTCTGCTGCTTCCTCCCTTAGAGTTAAACTAGCTTCTGAAAGCTCAACCTCCAGGGAGTCTGTTTGGCAGAGATATAGAACACACTTTTCCAAGCCTGTTGGAAGGCATTTGCAGTTTCATTTCGCGTCTAATTTCCCAAACCAAACTGCTTGCAGCTCTAACTGCCTTCTAACTACCACTTCTTCGGTTCAGTGAGATATGCTGGATTCTAAACGGAGAAGCTTCTCTGACGCTTTTTCACAGAGATTTTGAAACTGAAATTTCCAAACCCGTTTCCAACGAAGGCGCCAATGGGCTTCCCCATAGAACTTGCCAAGCTGAATTCCTACAGGCTAGATGTGAGAGGCACATTCTGCTGCTTCCTCCCTTAGAGTTAAACTAGCTTCTGAAAGCTCAACCTCCAGGGAGTTTGTTTGGCAGAGATATAGAACACACTTTTCCAAGCCTGTTGGAAGGCATTTGCAGTTTCATTTCGCGTCTAATTTCCCAAACCAAACTGCTTGCAGCTCTAACTGCCTTCTAACTACCACTTCTTCGGTTCAGTGAGATATGCTGGATTCTAAACGGAGAAGCTTCTCTGACGCTTTTTCACAGAGATTTTGAAACTGAAATCTCCCATGCTGTTTCCTCCATAGGCAGCAATGGGCTTCCCCATAGAACTTGCCAACCTGAATTCCTACAGGCTAGATGTGAGAGGCACATTCTGCTGCTTCCTCCCTTAGAGTTAAACTAGCTTCTGAAAGCTCAACCTCCAGGGAGTCTGTTTGGCAGAGATATAGAACACACTTTTCCAAGCCTGTTGGAAGGCATTTGCAGTTTCATTTCGCGTCTAATTTCCCAAACCAAACTGCTTGCAGCTCTAACTGCCTTCTAACTACCACTTCTTCGGTTCAGTGAGATATGTTGGATTCTAAACGGAGAAGCCTCTCTGACGCTTTTTCACAGAGATTTTGAAACTGAAATCTCCCATGCCGTTTCCACCATAGGCAGCAATGGGCTTCCCCATAGAACTTGCCAACCTGAATTCCTACAGGCTAGATGTGAGAGGCACATTCTGCTGCTTCCTCCCTTAGAGTTAAACTTGCTTCTGAAAGCTCAACCTCCGGGGAGTTTGTTTGGCAGAGATATAGAACACACTTTTCCAAGCCTGTTGGAAGGCATTTGCAGTTACATTTCGCGTCTAATTTCCCAAACCAAACTGCTTGCAGCTCTAACTCCCTTCTAACTACCACTTCTTCGGTTCAGTGAGATATGCTGGATTCTAAACGGAGAAGCTTCTCTGACGCTTTTTCACAGAGATTTTGAAACTGAAATTTCCAAACCCGTTTCCAACGAAGGCGCCAATGGGCTTCCCCATAGAACTTGCCAACCTGAATTCCTACAGGCTAGATGTGAGAGGCACATTCTGCTGCTTCCTCCCTTAGAGTTAAACTAGCTTCTGAAAGCTCAACCTCCGGGGAGTTTGTTTGGCAGAGATATAGAACACACTTTTCCAAGCCTGTTGGAAGGCATTTGCAGTTTCATTTCGCGTCTAATTTCCCAAACCAAACTGCTTGCAGCTCTAACTGCCTTCTAACTACCACTTCTTCGGTTCAGTGAGATATGCTGGATTCTAAACGGAGAAGCTTCTCTGACGCTTTTTCACAGAGATTTTGAAACTGAAATCTCCCATGCTGTTTCCACCATAGGCAGCAATGGGCTTCCCCATAGAACTTGCCAACCTGAATTCCTACAGGCTAGATGTGAGAGGCACATTCTGCTGCTTCCTCCCTTAGAGTTAAACTTGCTTCTGAAAGCTCAACCTCCGGGGAGTTTGTTTGGCAGAGATATAGAACACACTTTTCCAAGCCTGTTGGAAGGCATTTGCAGTTTCATTTCGCGTCTAATTTCCCAAACCAAACTGCTTGCAGCTCTAACTCCCTTCTAATTACCACTTCTTCAGTTCAGTGAGATATGCTGGATTCTAAACGGAGAAGCTTCTCTGACGCTTTTTCACAGAGATTTTGAAACTGAAATTTCCAAACCCGTTTCCAAAGAAGGCGCCAATGGGCTTCCCCATAGAACTTGCCAACCTGAATTCCTACAGGCTAGATGTGAGAGGCACATTCTGCTGCTTCCTCCCTTAGAGTTAAACTTGCTTCTGAAAGCTCAACCTCCGGGGAGTTTGTTTGGCAGAGATATAGAAGACACTTTTCCAAGCCTGTTGGAAGGCATTTGCAGTTTCATTTCGCGTCTAATTTCCCAAACCAAACTGCTTGCAGCTCTAACTCCCTTCTAACTACCACTTCTTCGGTTCAGTGAGATATGCTGGATTCTAAACGGAGATACTTCTCTGACGCTTTTTCACAGAGATTTTGAAACTGAAATCTCCCATGCCGTTTCCACCTTAGGCAGCAATGGGCTTCCCCATAGAACTTGCCAACCTGAATTCCTACAGGCTAGATGTGAGAGGCACATTCTGCTGCTTCCTCCCTTAGAGTTAAACTTGCTTCTGAAAGCTCAACCTCCGGGGAGTCTGTTTGGCAGAGATATAGAACACACTTTTCCAAGCCTGTTGGAAGGCCTTTGCAGTGTCATTTCGCATCTAATTTCCCAAACCAAACTGCTTGCAGCTCTAACTCCCTTCTAACTACCACTTCTTCGGTTCAGTGAGATATGCTGGATTCTAAACGGAGAAGCTTCTCTGACGCTTTTTCACAGAGATTTTGAAACTGAAATCTCCCATGCCGTTTCCACCATAGGCAGCAATGGGCTTCCCCATAGAACTTGCCAACCTGAATTCCTACAGGCTAGATGTGAGAGGCACATTCTGCTGCTTCCTCCCTTAGAGTTAAACTTGCTTCTGAAAGCTCAACCTCCGGGGAGTTTGTTTGGCAGAGATATAGAACACACTTTTCCAAGCCTGTTGGAAGGCATTTGCAGTTTCATTTCGCGTCTAATTTCCCAAAACAAACTGCTTGCAGCTCTAACTCCCTTCTAACTACCACTTCTTCGGTTCAGTGAGATATGCTGGATTCTAAACGGAGAAGCTTCTCTGACGCTTTTTCACAGAGATTTTGAAACTGAAATCTCCCATGCCGTTTCCACCATAGGCAGCAATGGGCTTCCCCATAGAACTTGCCAACCTGAATTCCTACAGGCTAGATGTGAGAGGCACATTCTGCTGCTTCCTCCCTTAGAGTTAAACTAGCTTCTGAAAGCTCAACCTCCGGGGAGTTTGTTTGGCAGAGATATAGAACACACTTTTCCAAGCCTGTTGGAAGGCATTTGCAGTTTCATTTCGCGTCTAATTTCCCAAACCAAACTGCTTGCAGCTCTAACTCCCTTCTAACTACCACTTCTTCGGTTCAGTGAGATATGCTGGATTCTAAATGGAGAAGCTTCTCTGACGCTTTTTCACAGAGATTTTGAAACTGAAATTTCCAAACCCGTTTCCAACGAAGGCGCCAATGGGCTTCCCCATAGAACTTGCCAACCTGAATTCCTACAGGCTAGATGTGAGAGGCACATTCTGCTGCTTCCTCCCTTAGAGTTAAACTAGCTTCTGAAAGCTCAACCTCCAGGGAGTCTGTTTGGCAGAGATATAGAACACACTTTTCCAAGCCTGTTGGAAGGCATTTGCAGTTTCATTTCGCGTCTAATTTCCCAAACCAAACTGCTTGCAGCTCTAACTGCCTTCTAACTACCACTTCTTCGGTTCAGTGAGATATGCTGGATTCTAAACGGAGAAGCTTCTCTGACGCTTTTTCACAGAGATTTTGAAACTGAAATCTCCCATGCTGTTTCCTCCATAGGCAGCAATGGGCTTCCCCATAGAACTTGCCAACCTGAATTCCTACAGGCTAGATGTGAGAGGCACATTCTGCTGCTTCCTCCCTTAGAGTTAAACTAGCTTCTGAAAGCTCAACCTCCAGGGAGTCTGTTTGGCAGAGATATAGAACACACTTTTCCAAGCCTGTTGGAAGGCATTTGCAGTTTCATTTCGCGTCTAATTTCCCAAACCAAACTGCTTGCAGCTCTAACTGCCTTCTAACTACCACTTCTTCGGTTCAGTGAGATATGTTGGATTCTAAACGGAGAAGCCTCTCTGACGCTTTTTCACAGAGATTTTGAAACTGAAATCTCCCATGCCGTTTCCACCATAGGCAGCAATGGGCTTCCCCATATAACTTGCCAACCTGAATTCCTACAGGCTAGATGTGAGAGGCACATTCTGCTGCTTCCTCCCTTAGAGTTAAACTTGCTTCTGAAAGCTCAACCTCCGGGGAGTTTGTTTGGCAGAGATATAGAACACACTTTTCCAAGCCTGTTGGAAGGCATTTGCAGTTACATTTCGCGTCTAATTTCCCAAACCAAACTGCTTGTAGCTCTAACTCCCTTCTAACTACCACTTCTTCGGTTCAGTGAGATATGCTGGATTCTAAACGGAGAAGCTTCTCTGACGCTTTTTCACAGAGATTTTGAAACTGAAATTTCCAAACCCGTTTCCAACGAAGGCGCCAATGGGCTTCCCCATAGAACTTGCCAACCTGAATTCCTACAGGCTAGATGTGAGAGGCACATTCTGCTGCTTCCTCCCTTAGAGTTAAACTAGCTTCTGAAAGCTCAACCTCCGGGGAGTTTGTTTGGCAGAGATATAGAACACACTTTTCCAAGCCTGTTGGAAGGCATTTGCAGTTTCATTTCGCGTCTAATTTCCCAAACCAAACTGCTTGCAGCTCTAACTGCCTTCTAACTACCACTTCTTCGGTTCAGTGAGATATGCTGGATTCTAAACGGAGAAGCTTCTCTGACGCTTTTTCACAGAGATTTTGAAACTGAAATCTCCCATGCTGTTTCCACCATAGGCAGCAATGGGCTTCCCCATAGAACTTGCCAACCTGAATTCCTACAGGCTAGATGTGAGAGGCACATTCTGCTGCTTCCTCCCTTAGAGTTAAACTTGCTTCTGAAAGCTCAACCTCCGGGGAGTTTGTTTGGCAGAGATATAGAACACACTTTTCCAAGCCTGTTGGAAGGCATTTGCAGTTTCATTTCGCGTCTAATTTCCCAAACCAAACTGCTTGCAGCTCTAACTCCCTTCTAACTACCACTTCTTCGGTTCAGTGAGATATGCTGGATTCTAAACGGAGAAGCTTCTCTGACGCTTTTTCACAGAGATTTTGAAACTGAAATTTCCAAACCCGTTTCCAAAGAAGGCGCCAATGGGCTTCCCCATAGAACTTGCCAACCTGAATTCCTACAGGCTAGATGTGAGAGGCACATTCTGCTGCTTCCTCCCTTAGAGTTAAACTTGCTTCTGAAAGCTCAACCTCCGGGGAGTTTGTTTGGCAGAGATATAGAAGACACTTTTCCAAGCCTGTTGGAAGGCATTTGCAGTTTCATTTCGCGTCTAATTTCCCAAACCAAACTGCTTGCAGCTCTAACTCCCTTCTAACTACCACTTCTTCGGTTCAGTGAGATATGCTGGATTCTAAACGGAGAAACTTCTCTGACGCTTTTTCACAGAGATTTTGAAACTGAAATCTCCCATGCCGTTTCCACCTTAGGCAGCAATGGGCTTCCCCATAGAACTTGCCAACCTGAATTCCTACAGGCTAGATGTGAGAGGCACATTCTGCTGCTTCCTCCCTTAGAGTTAAACTTGCTTCTGAAAGCTCAACCTCCGGGGAGTCTGTTTGGCAGAGATATAGAACACACTTTTCCAAGCCTGTTGGAAGGCCTTTGCAGTGTCATTTCGCATCTAATTTCCCAAACCAAACTGCTTGCAGCTCTAACTCCCTTCTAACTACCACTTCTTCGGTTCAGTGAGATATGCTGGATTCTAAACGGAGAAGCTTCTCTGACGCTTTTTCACAGAGATTTTGAAACTGAAATCTCCCATGCCGTTTCCACCATAGGCAGCAATGGGCTTCCCCATAGAACTTGCCAACCTGAATTCCTACAGGCTAGATGTGAGAGGCACATTCTGCTGCTTCCTCCCTTAGAGTTAAACTTGCTTCTGAAAGCTCAACCTCCGGGGAGTTTGTTTGGCAGAGATATAGAACACACTTTTCCAAGCCTGTTGGAAGGCATTTGCAGTGTCATTTCGCATCTAATTTCCCAAACCAAACTGCTTGCAGCTCTAACTCCCTTCTAACTACCACTTCTTCGGTTCAGTGAGATATGCTGGATTCTAAACGGAGAAGCTTCTCTGACGCTTTTTCACAGAGATTTTGAAACTGAAATCTCCCATGCCGTTTCCACCATAGGCAGCAATGGGCTTCCCCATAGAACTTGCCAACCTGAATTCCTACAGGCTAGATGTGAGAGGCACATTCTGCTGCTTCCTCCCTTAGAGTTAAACTAGCTTCTGAAAGCTCAACCTCCGGGGAGTTTGTTTGGCAGAGATATAGAACACACTTTTCCAAGCCTGTTGGAAGGCATTTGCAGTTTCATTTCGCGTCTAATTTCCCAAACCAAACTGCTTGCAGCTCTAACTGCCTTCTAACTACCACTTCTTCGGTTCAGTGAGATATGCTGGATTCTAAACGGAGAAGCTTCTCTGACGCTTTTTCACAGAGATTTTGAAACTGAAAAATCCCATGCTGTTTCCACCATAGGCAGCAACGGGCTTCCCCATAGAACTTGCCAACCTGAATTCCTACAGGCTAGATGTGAGAGGCACATTCTGCTGCTTCCTCCCTTAGAGTTAAACTTGCTTCTGAAAGCTCAACCTCCGGGGAGTTTGTTTGGCAGAGATATAGAACACACTTTTCCAAGCCTGTTGGAAGGCATTTGCAGTTACATTTCGCGTCTAATTTCCCAAACCAAACTGCTTGTAGCTCTAACTCCCTTCTAACTACCACTTCTTCGGTTCAGTGAGATATGCTGGATTCTAAACGGAGAAGCTTCTCTGACGCTTTTTCACAGAGATTTTGAAACTGAAATTTCCAAACCCGTTTCCAACGAAGGCGCCAATGGGCTTCCCCATAGAACTTGCCAACCTGAATTCCTACAGGCTAGATGTGAGAGGCACATTCTGCTGCTTCCTCCCTTAGAGTTAAACTAGCTTCTGAAAGCTCAACCTCCGGGGAGTTTGTTTGGCAGAGATATAGAACACACTTTTCCAAGCCTGTTGGAAGGCATTTGCAGTTTCATTTCGCGTCTAATTTCCCAAACCAAACTGCTTGCAGCTCTAACTGCCTTCTAACTACCACTTCTTCGGTTCAGTGAGATATGCTGGATTCTAAACGGAGAAGCTTCTCTGACGCTTTTTCACAGAGATTTTGAAACTGAAATCTCCCATGCTGTTTCCACCATAGGCAGCAATGGGCTTCCCCATAGAACTTGCCAACCTGAATTCCTACAGGCTAGATGTGAGAGGCACATTCTGCTGCTTCCTCCCTTAGAGTTAAACTTGCTTCTGAAAGCTCAACCTCCGGGGAGTTTGTTTGGCAGAGATATAGAACACACTTTTCCAAGCCTGTTGGAAGGCATTTGCAGTTTCATTTCGCGTCTAATTTCCCAAACCAAACTGCTTGCAGCTCTAACTGCCTTCTAACTACCACTTCTTCGGTTCAGTGAGATATGCTGGATTCTAAACGGAGAAGCTTCTCTGACGCTTTTTCACAGAGATTTTGAAACTGAAATCTCCCATGCTGTTTCCTCCATAGGCAGCAATGGGCTTCCCCATAGAACTTGCCAACCTGAATTCCTACAGGCTAGATGTGAGAGGCACATTCTGCTGCTTCCTCCCTTAGAGTTAAACTAGCTTCTGAAAGCTCAACCTCCAGGGAGTCTGTTTGGCAGAGATATAGAACACACTTTTCCAAGCCTGTTGGAAGGCATTTGCAGTTTCATTTCGCGTCTAATTTCCCAAACCAAACTGCTTGCAGCTCTAACTGCCTTCTAACTACCACTTCTTCGGTTCAGTGAGATATGTTGGATTCTAAACGGAGAAGCCTCTCTGACGCTTTTTCACAGAGATTTTGAAACTGAAATCTCCCATGCCGTTTCCACCATAGGCAGCAATGGGCTTCCCCATAGAACTTGCCAACCTGAATTCCTACAGGCTAGATGTGAGAGGCACATTCTGCTGCTTCCTCCCTTAGAGTTAAACTTGCTTCTGAAAGCTCAACCTCCGGGGAGTTTGTTTGGCAGAGATATAGAACACACTTTTCCAAGCCTGTTGGAAGGCATTTGCAGTTACATTTCGCGTCTAATTTCCCAAACCAAACTGCTTGTAGCTCTAACTCCCTTCTAACTACCACTTCTTCGGTTCAGTGAGATATGCTGGATTCTAAACGGAGAAGCTTCTCTGACGCTTTTTCACAGAGATTTTGAAACTGAAATTTCCAAACCCGTTTCCAACGAAGGCGCCAATGGGCTTCCCCATAGAACTTGCCAACCTGAATTCCTACAGGCTAGATGTGAGAGGCACATTCTGCTGCTTCCTCCCTTAGAGTTAAACTAGCTTCTGAAAGCTCAACCTCCGGGGAGTTTGTTTGGCAGAGATATAGAACACACTTTTCCAAGCCTGTTGGAAGGCATTTGCAGTTTCATTTCGCGTCTAATTTCCCAAACCAAACTGCTTGCAGCTCTAACTGCCTTCTAACTACCACTTATTCGGTTCAGTGAGATATGCTGGATTCTAAACGGAGAAGCTTCTCTGACGCTTTTTCACAGAGATTTTGAAACTGAAATCTCCCATGCTGTTTCCACCATAGGCAGCAATGTGCTTCCCCATAGAACTTGCCAACCTGAATTCCTACAGGCTAGATGTGAGAGGCACATTCTGCTGCTTCCTCCCTTAGAGTTAAACTTGCTTCTGAAAGCTCAACCTCCGGGGAGTTTGTTTGGCAGAGATATAGAACACACTTTTCCAAGCCTGTTGGAAGGCATTTGCAGTTTCATTTCGCGTCTAATTTCCCAAACCAAACTGCTTGCAGCTCTAACTCCCTTCTAACTACCACTTCTTCGGTTCAGTGAGATATGCTGGATTCTAAACGGAGAAGCTTCTCTGACGCTTTTTCACAGAGATTTTGAAACTGAAATTTCCAAACCCGTTTCCAAAGAAGGCGCCAATGGGCTTCCCCATAGAACTTGCCAACCTGAATTCCTACAGGCTAGATGTGAGAGGCACATTCTGCTGCTTCCTCCCTTAGAGTTAAACTTGCTTCTGAAAGCTCAACCTCCGGGGAGTTTGTTTGGCAGAGATATAGAAGACACTTTTCCAAGCCTGTTGGAAGGCATTTGCAGTTTCATTTCGCGTCTAATTTCCCAAACCAAACTGCTTGCAGCTCTAACTCCCTTCTAACTACCACTTCTTCGGTTCAGTGAGATATGCTGGATTCTAAACGGAGAAACTTCTCTGACGCTTTTTCACAGAGATTTTGAAACTGAAATCTCCCATGCCGTTTCCACCTTAGGCAGCAATGGGCTTCCCCATAGAACTTGCCAACCTGAATTCCTACAGGCTAGATGTGAGAGGCACATTCTGCTGCTTCCTCCCTTAGAGTTAAACTTGCTTCTGAAAGCTCAACCTCCGGGGAGTCTGTTTGGCAGAGATATAGAACACACTTTTCCAAGCCTGTTGGAAGGCCTTTGCAGTGTCATTTCGCATCTAATTTCCCAAACCAAACTGCTTGCAGCTCTAACTCCCTTCTAACTACCACTTCTTCGGTTCAGTGAGATATGCTGGATTCTAAACGGAGAAGCTTCTCTGACGCTTTTTCACAGAGATTTTGAAACTGAAATCTCCCATGCCGTTTCCACCATAGGCAGCAATGGGCTTCCCCATAGAACTTGCCAACCTGAATTCCTACAGGCTAGATGTGAGAGGCACATTCTGCTGCTTCCTCCCTTAGAGTTAAACTTGCTTCTGAAAGCTCAACCTCCGGGGAGTTTGTTTGGCAGAGATATAGAACACACTTTTCCAAGCCTGTTGGAAGGCATTTGCAGTGTCATTTCGCATCTAATTTCCCAAACCAAACTGCTTGCAGCTCTAACTCCCTTCTAACTACCACTTCTTCGGTTCAGTGAGATATGCTGGATTCTAAACGGAGAAGCTTCTCTGACGCTTTTTCACAGAGATTTTGAAACTGAAATCTCCCATGCCGTTTCCACCATAGGCAGCAATGGGCTTCCCCATAGAACTTGCCAACCTGAATTCCTACAGGCTAGATGTGAGAGGCACATTCTGCTGCTTCCTCCCTTAGAGTTAAACTAGCTTCTGAAAGCTCAACCTCCGGGGAGTTTGTTTGGCAGAGATATAGAACACACTTTTCCAAGCCTGTTGGAAGGCATTTGCAGTTTCATTTCGCGTCTAATTTCCCAAACCAAACTGCTTGCAGCTCTAACTGCCTTCTAACTACCACTTCTTCGGTTCAGTGAGATATGCTGGATTCTAAACGGAGAAGCTTCTCTGACGCTTTTTCACAGAGATTTTGAAACTGAAATCTCCCATGCTGTTTCCACCATAGGCAGCAACGGGCTTCCCCATAGAACTTGCCAACCTGAATTCCTACAGGCTAGATGTGAGAGGCACATTCTGCTGCTTCCTCCCTTAGAGTTAAACTTGCTTCTGAAAGCTCAACCTCCGGGGAGTTTGTTTGGCAGAGATATAGAACACACTTTTCCAAGCCTGTTGGAAGGCATTTGCAGTTACATTTCGCGTCTAATTTCCCAAACCAAACTGCTTGTAGCTCTAACTCCCTTCTAACTACCACTTCTTCGGTTCAGTGAGATATGCTGGATTCTAAACGGAGAAGCTTCTCTGACGCTTTTTCACAGAGATTTTGAAACTGAAATTTCCAAACCCGTTTCCAACGAAGGCGCCAATGGGCTTCCCCATAGAACTTGCCAACCTGAATTCCTACAGGCTAGATGTGAGAGGCACATTCTGCTGCTTCCTCCCTTAGAGTTAAACTAGCTTCTGAAAGCTCAACCTCCGGGGAGTTTGTTTGGCAGAGATATAGAACACACTTTTCCAAGCCTGTTGGAAGGCATTTGCAGTTTCATTTCGCGTCTAATTTCCCAAACCAAACTGCTTGCAGCTCTAACTGCCTTCTAACTACCACTTCTTCGGTTCAGTGAGATATGCTGGATTCTAAACGGAGAAGCTTCTCTGACGCTTTTTCACAGAGATTTTGAAACTGAAATCTCCCATGCTGTTTCCACCATAGGCAGCAATGGGCTTCCCCATAGAACTTGCCAACCTGAATTCCTACAGGCTAGATGTGAGAGGCACATTCTGCTGCTTCCTCCCTTAGAGTTAAACTTGCTTCTGAAAGCTCAACCTCCGGGGAGTTTGTTTGGCAGAGATATAGAACACACTTTTCCAAGCCTGTTGGAAGGCATTTGCAGTTTCATTTCGCGTCTAATTTCCCAAACCAAACTGCTTGCAGCTCTAACTCCCTTCTAACTACCACTTCTTCGGTTCAGTGAGATATGCTGGATTCTAAACGGAGAAGCTTCTCTGACGCTTTTTCACAGAGATTTTGAAACTGAAATTTCCAAACCCGTTTCCAAAGAAGGCGCCAATGGGCTTCCCCATAGAACTTGCCAACCTGAATTCCTACAGGCTAGATGTGAGAGGCACATTCTGCTGCTTCCTCCCTTAGAGTTAAACTTGCTTCTGAAAGCTCAACCTCCGGGGAGTTTGTTTGGCAGAGATATAGAAGACACTTTTCCAAGCCTGTTGGAAGGCATTTGCAGTTTCATTTCGCGTCTAATTTCCCAAACCAAACTGCTTGCAGCTCTAACTCCCTTCTAACTACCACTTCTTCGGTTCAGTGAGATATGCTGGATTCTAAACGGAGAAACTTCTCTGACGCTTTTTCACAGAGATTTTGAAACTGAAATCTCCCATGCCGTTTCCACCTTAGGCAGCAATGGGCTTCCCCATAGAACTTGCCAACCTGAATTCCTACAGGCTAGATGTGAGAGGCACATTCTGCTGCTTCCTCCCTTAGAGTTAAACTTGCTTCTGAAAGCTCAACCTCCGGGGAGTCTGTTTGGCAGAGATATAGAACACACTTTTCCAAGCCTGTTGGAAGGCCTTTGCAGTGTCATTTCGCATCTAATTTCCCAAACCAAACTGCTTGCAGCTCTAACTCCCTTCTAACTACCACTTCTTCGGTTCAGTGAGATATGCTGGATTCTAAACGGAGAAGCTTCTCTGACGCTTTTTCACAGAGATTTTGAAACTGAAATCTCCCATGCCGTTTCCACCATAGGCAGCAATGGGCTTCCCCATAGAACTTGCCAACCTGAATTCCTACAGGCTAGATGTGAGAGGCACATTCTGCTGCTTCCTCCCTTAGAGTTAAACTTGCTTCTGAAAGCTCAACCTCCGGGGAGTTTGTTTGGCAGAGATATAGAACACACTTTTCCAAGCCTGTTGGAAGGCATTTGCAGTGTCATTTCGCATCTAATTTCCCAAACCAAACTGCTTGCAGCTCTAACTCCCTTCTAACTACCACTTCTTCGGTTCAGTGAGATATGCTGGATTCTAAACGGAGAAGCTTCTCTGACGCTTTTTCACAGAGATTTTGAAACTGAAATCTCCCATGCCGTTTCCACCATAGGCAGCAATGGGCTTCCCCATAGAACTTGCCAACCTGAATTCCTACAGGCTAGATGTGAGAGGCACATTCTGCTGCTTCCTCCCTTAGAGTTAAACTAGCTTCTGAAAGCTCAACCTCCGGGGAGTTTGTTTGGCAGAGATATAGAACACACTTTTCCAAGCCTGTTGGAAGGCATTTGCAGTTTCATTTCGCGTCTAATTTCCCAAACCAAACTGCTTGCAGCTCTAACTGCCTTCTAACTACCACTTCTTCGGTTCAGTGAGATATGCTGGATTCTAAACGGAGAAGCTTCTCTGACGCTTTTTCACAGAGATTTTGAAACTGAAATCTCCCATGCTGTTTCCACCATAGGCAGCAACGGGCTTCCCCATAGAACTTGCCAACCTGAATTCCTACAGGCTAGATGTGAGAGGCACATTCTGCTGCTTCCTCCCTTAGAGTTAAACTTGCTTCTGAAAGCTCAACCTCCGGGGAGTTTGTTTGGCAGAGATATAGAACACACTTTTCCAAGCCTGTTGGAAGGCATTTGCAGTTTCATTTCGCGTCTAATTTCCCAAACCAAACTGCTTGCAGCTCTAACTGCCTTCTAACTACCACTTCTTTGGTTCAGTGAGATATGCTGGATTCTAAACGGAGAAGCTTCTCTGACGCTTTTTCACAGAGATTTTGAAACTGAAATCTCCCATGCCGTTTCCACCATAGGCAGCAATGGGCTTCCCCATAGAACTTGCCAACCTGAATTCCTACAGGCTAGATGTGAGAGGCACATTCTGCTGCTTCCTCCCTTAGAGTTAAACTTGCTTCTGAAAGCTCAACCTCCGGGGAGTTTGTTTGGCAGAGATATAGAACACACTTTTCCAAGCCTGTTGGAAGGCATTTGCAGTTTCATTTCGCGTCTAATTTCCCAAACCAAACTGCTTGCAGCTCTAACTCCCTTCTAACTACCACTTCTTCGGTTCAGTGAGATATGCTGGATTCTAAACGGAGAAGCTTCTCTGACGCTTTTTCACAGAGATTTTGAAACTGAAATCTCCCATGCCGTTTCCACCATAGGCAGCAATGGGCTTCCCCATAGAACTTGCCAACCTGAATTCCTACAGGCTAGATGTGAGAGGCACATTCTGCTGCTTCCTCCCTTAGAGTTAAACTAGCTTCTGAAAGCTCAACCTCCGGGGAGTTTGTTTGGCCGAGATATAGAACACACTTTTCCAAGCCTGTTGGAAGGCATTTGCGGTTTCATTTCGCGTCTAATTTCCCAAACCAAACTGCTTGCAGCTCTAACTCCCTTCTAACTACCACTTCTTCGGTTCAGTGAGATATGCTGGATTCTAAATGGAGAAGCTTCTCTGACGCTTTTTCACAGAGATTTTGAAACTGAAATTTCCAAACCCGTTTCCAACGAAGGCGCCAATGGGCTTCCCCATAGAACTTGCCAACCTGAATTCCTACAGGCTAGATGTGAGAGGCACATTCTGCTACTTCCTCCCTTAGAGTTAAACTAGCTTCTGAAAGCTCAACCTCCAGGGAGTCTGTTTGGCAGAGATATAGAACACACTTTTCCAAGCCTGTTGGAAGGCATTTGCAGTTTCATTTCGCGTCTAATTTCCCAAACCAAACTGCTTGCAGCTCTAACTGCCTTCTAACTACCACTTCTTCGGTTCAGTGAGATATGCTGGATTCTAAACGGAGAAGCTTCTCTGACGCTTTTTCACAGAGATTTTGAAACTTAAATCTCCCATGCCGTTTCCACCATAGGCAGCAATGGGCTTCCCCATAGAACTTGCCAACCTGAATTCCTACAGGCTAGATGTGAGAGGCACATTCTGCTGCTTCGTCCCGAAGAGTTAAGCTTGCTTCTGAAAGCTCAACCTCCGGGGAGTCTGTTTGGCAGAGATATAGAACACACTTTTCCAAGCCTGTTGGAAGGCCTTTGCAGTGTCATTTCGCATCTAATTTCCCAAACCAAACTGCTTGCAGCTCTAACTCCCTTCTAACTACCACTTCTTCGGTTCAGTGAGATATGCTGGATTCTAAACGGAGAAGCTTCTCTGACGCTTTTTCACAGAGATTTTGAAACTGAAATCTCCCATGCCGTTTCCACCATAGGCAGCAATGGGCTTCCCCATAGAACTTGCCAACCTGAATTCCTACAGGCTAGATGTGAGAGGCACATTCTGCTGCTTCCTCCCTTAGAGTTAAACTTGCTTCTGAAAGCTCAACCTCCGGGGAGTTTGTTTGGCAGAGATATAGAACACACTTTTCCAAGCCTGTTGGAAGGCATTTGCAGTTTCATTTCGCGTCTAATTTCCCAAACCAAACTGCTTGCAGCTCTAACTCGCTTCTAACTACCACTTCTTCGGTTCAGTGAGATATGCTGGATTCTAAACGGAGAAGCTTCTCTGACGCTTTTTCACAGAGATTTTGAAACTGAAATTTCCAAACCCGTTTCCAACGAAGGCGCCAATGGGCTTCCCCATAGAACTTGCCAACCTGAATTCCTACAGGCTAGATGTGAGAGGCACATTCTGCTGCTTCCTCCCTTAGAGTTAAACTAGCTTCTGAAAGCTCAACCTCCGGGGAGTTTGTTTGGCAGAGATATAGAACACACTTTTCCAAGCCTGTTGGAAGGCATTTGCAGTTTCATTTCGCGTCTAATTTCCCAAACCAAACTGCTTGCAGCTCTAACTGCCTTCTAACTACCACTTCTTCGGTTCAGTGAGATATGCTGGATTCTAAACGGAGAAGCTTCTCTGACGCTTTTTCACAGAGATTTTGAAACTGAAATTTCCAAACCCGTTTCCAACGAAGGCGCCAATGGGCTTCCCCATAGAACTTGCCAACCTGAATTCCTACAGGCTAGATGTGAGAGGCACATTCTGCTGCTTCCTCCCTTAGAGTTAAACTTGCTTCTGAAAGCTCAACCTCCGGGGAGTTTGTTTGGCACAGATATAGAACGCACTTTTCCAAGCCTGTTGGAAGGCATTGGCAGTTTCATTTCGCGTCTAATTTCCCAAACCAAACTGCTTGCAGCTCTAACTGCCTTCTAACTACCACTTCTTCGGTTCAGTGAGATACGCTGGATTCTAAACGGAGAAGCTTCTCTGACGCTTTTTCACAGAGATTTTGAAACTGAAATCTCCCATGCCGTTTCCACCATAGGCAGCAATGGGCTTCCCCATAGAACTTGCCAACCTGAATTCCTACTGGCTAGATGTGAGAGGCACATTCTGCTGCTTCGTCCCTAAGAGTTAAGCTTGCTTCTGAAAGCTCAACCTCCGGGGAGTCTGTTTGTCAGAGATATATAACACACCTTTCCAAGCCTGTTGGAAGGCCTTTGCAGTGTCATTTCGCATCTAATTTCCCAAACCAAACTGCTTGCAGCTCTAACTCCCTTCTAACTACCACTTCTTCGGTTCAGTGAGATATGTTGGATTCTAAACGGAGAAGCTTCTCTGACGCTTTTTCACAGAGATTTTGAAACTGAAATCTCCCATGCCGTTTCCACCATAGGCAGCAATGGGCTTCCCCATAGAACTTGCCAACCTGAATTCCTACAGGCTAGATGTGAGAGGCACATTCTGCTGCTTCCTCCCTTAGAGTTAAACTTGCTTCTGAAAGCTCAACCTCCGGGGAGTTTGTTTGGCAGAGATATAGAACACACTTTTCCAAGCCTGTTGGAAGGCATTTGCAGTTTCATTTCGCGTCTAATTTCCCAAACCAAACTGCTTGCAGCTCTAACTGCCTTCTAACTACCACTTCTTCGGTTCAGTGAGATATGCTGGATTCTAAACGGAGAAGCTTCTCTGACGCTTTTTCACAGAGATTTTGAAACTGAAATCTCCCATGCTGTTTCCACCATAGGCAGCAATGGG
The DNA here is from genome assembly GCF_027409185.1 of Cynocephalus volans. Taxonomy (NCBI): domain Eukaryota; kingdom Metazoa; phylum Chordata; class Mammalia; order Dermoptera; family Cynocephalidae; genus Cynocephalus; species Cynocephalus volans. The sequence goes on from NW_026902465.1 coordinate 1,307,687, forward strand.
CTTCCGCATAGAACTTGCCAACCTGAATTCCTACAGGCTAGATGTGAGAGGCACATTCTGCTGCTTCCTCCCTTAGAGTTAAACTTGCTTCTGAAAGCTCAACCTCCGGGGAGTTTGTTTGGCAGAGATATAGAACACACTTTTCCAAGCCTGTTGGAAGGCATTTGCAGTTTCATTTCGCGTCTAATTTCCCAAACCAAACTGCTTGCAGCTCTAACTGCCTTCTAACTACCACTTCTTCGGTTCAGTGAGATATGCTGGATTCTAAACGGAGAAGCTTCTCTGACGCTTTTTCACAGAGATTTTGAAACTGAAATTTCCAAACCCGTTTCCAAAGAAGGCGCCAATGGGCTTCCCCATAGAACTTGCCAACCTGAATTCCTACAGGCTAGATGTGAGAGGCACATTCTGCTGCTTCCTCCCTTAGTGTTAAACTTGCTTCTGAAAGCTCAACCTCCGGGGAGTTTGTTTGGCAGAGATATAGAAGACACTTTTCCAAGCCTGTTGGAAGGCATTTGCAGTTTCATTTCGCGTCTAATTTCCCAAACCAAACTGCTTGCAGCTCTAACTCCCTTCTAACTACCACTTCTTCGGTTCAGTGAGATATGCTGGATTCTAAACGGAGATACTTCTCTGACGCTTTTTCACAGAGATTTTGAAACTGAAATCTCCCATGCCGTTTCCACCTTAGGCAGCAATGGGCTTCCCCATAGAACTTGCCAACCTGAATTCCTACAGGCTAGATGTGAGAGGCACATTCTGCTGCTTCCTCCCTTAGAGTTAAACTTGCTTCTGAAAGCTCAACCTCCGGGGAGTCTGTTTGGCAGAGATATAGAACACACTTTTCCAAGCCTGTTGGAAGGCCTTTGCAGTGTCATTTCGCATCTAATTTCCCAAACCAAACTGCTTGCAGCTCTAACTCCCTTCTAACTACCACTTCTTCGGTTCAGTGAGATATGCTGGATTCTAAACGGAGAAGCTTCTCTGACGCTTTTTCACAGAGATTTTGAAACTGAAATCTCCCATGCCGTTTCCACCATAGGCAGCAATGGGCTTCCCCATAGAACTTGCCAACCTGAATTCCTACAGGCTAGATGTGAGAGGCACATTCTGCTGCTTCCTCCCTTAGAGTTAAACTTGCTTCTGAAAGCTCAACCTCCGGGGAGTTTGTTTGGCAGAGATATAGAACACACTTTTCCAAGCCTGTTGGAAGGCATTTGCAGTTTCATTTCGCGTTTAATTTCCCAAACCAAACTGCTTGCAGCTCTAACTCCCTTCTAACTACCACTTCTTCGGTTCAGTGAGATATGCTGGATTCTAAACGGAGAAGCTTCTCTGACGCTTTTTCACAGAGATTTTGAAACTGAAATTTACAAACCCGTTTCCAACGAAGGCGCCAATGGGCTTCCCCATAGAACTTGCCAACCTGAATTCCTACAGGCTAGATGTGAGAGGCACATTCTGCTGCTTCCTCCCTTAGAGTTAAACTTGCTTCTGAAAGCTCAACCTCCAGGGAGTTTGTTTGGCAGAGATATAGAACACACTTTTCCAAGCCTGTTGGAAGGCATTTGCAGTGTCATTTCGCATCTAATTTCCCAAACCAAACTGCTTGCAGCTCTAACTCCCTTCTAACTACCACTTCTTCGGTTCAGTGAGATATGCTGGATTCTAAACGGAGAAGCTTCTCTGACGCTTTTTCACAGAGATTTTGAAACTGAAATCTCCCATGCCGTTTCCACCATAGGCAGCAATGGGCTTCCCCATAGAACTTGCCAACCTGAATTCCTACAGGCTAGATGTGAGAGGCACATTCTGCTGCTTCCTCCCTTAGAGTTAAGCTTGCTTCTGAAAGCTCAACCTCCGGGGAGTTTGTTTGGCAGAGATATAGAACACACTTTTCCAAGCCTGTTGGAAGGCATTTGCAGTTTCATTTCGCGTCTCTTTTCCCAAACCAAACTGCTTGCAGCTCTAACTCCCTTCTAACTACCACTTCTTCGGTTCAGTGAGATATGCTGGATTCTAAACGGAGAAGCTTCTCTGACGCTTTTTCACAGAGATTTTGAAACTGAAATTTCCAAACCCGTTTCCAACGAAGGCGCCAATGGGCTTCCCCATAGAACTTGCCAACCTGAATTCCTACAGGCTAGATGTGAGAGGCACATTCTGCTGCTTCCTCCCTTAGAGTTAAACTTGCTTCTGAAAGCTCAACCTCCGGGGAGTTTGTTTGGCACAGATATAGAACGCACTTTTCCAAGCCTGTTGGAAGGCATTGGCAGTTTCATTTCGCGTCTAATTTCCCAAACCAAACTGCTTGCAGCTCCAACTGCCTTCTAACTACCACTTCTTCGGTTCAGTGAGATATGCTGGATTCTAAACGGAGAAGCTTCTCTGACGCTTTTTCACAGAGATTTTGAAACTGAAATCTCCCATGCCGTTTCCACCATAGGCAGCAATGGGCTTCCCCATAGAACTTGCCAACCTGAATTCCTACAGGCTAGATGTGAGAGGCACATTCTGCTGCTTCCTCCCTTAGAGTTAAACTAGCTTCTGAAAGCTCAACCTCCAGGGAGTCTGTTTGGCAGAGATATAGAACACACTTTTCCAAGCCTGTTGGAAGGCATTTGCAGTTTCATTTCGCGTCTAATTTCCCAAACCAAACTGCTTGCAGCTCTAACTGCCTTCTAACTACCACTTCTTCGGTTCAGTGAGATATGCTGGATTCTAAACGGAGAAGCTTCTCTGACGCTTTTTCACAGAGATTTTGAAACTGAAATCTCCCATGCCGTTTCCACCATAGGCAGCAATGGGCTTCCCCATAGAACTTGCCAACCTGAATTCCTAGTGGCTAGATGTGAGAGGCACATTCTGCTGCTTCGTCCCTAAGAGTTAAGCTTGCTTCTGAAAGCTCAACCTCCGGGGAGTCTGTTTGGCAGAGATATAGAACACACCTTTCCAAGCCTGTTGGAAGGCCTTTGCAGTGTCATTTCGCATCTAATTTCCCAAACCAAACTGCTTGCAGCTCTAACTCCCTTCTAACTACCACTTCTTCGGTTCAGTGAGATATGCTGGATTCTAAACGGAGAAGCTTCTCTGACGCTTTTTCACAGAGATTTTGAAACTGAAATCTCCCATGCCGTTTCCACCATAGGCAGCAATGGGCTTCCCCATAGAACTTGCCAACCTGAATTCCTACAGGCTAGATGTGAGAGGCACATTCTGCTGCTTCCTCCCTTAGAGTTAAACTTGCTTCTGAAAGCTCAACCTCCGGGGAGTTTGTTTGGCAGAGATATAGAACACACTTTTCCAAGCCTGTTGGAAGGCATTTGCAGTTTCATTTCGCGTCTAATTTCCCAAACCAAACTGCTTGCAGCTCTAACTCCCTTCTAACTACCACTTCTTCGGTTCAGTGAGATATGCTGGATTCTAAACGGAGAAGCTTCTCTGACGCTTTTTCACAGAGATTTTGAAACTGAAATTTCCAAACCCGTTTCCAACGAAGGCGCCAATGGGCTTCCCCATAGAACTTGCCAAGCTGAATTCCTACAGGCTAGATGTGAGAGGCACATTCTGCTGCTTCCTCCCTTAGAGTTAAACTAGCTTCTGAAAGCTCAACCTCCAGGGAGTTTGTTTGGCAGAGATATAGAACACACTTTTCCAAGCCTGTTGGAAGGCATTTGCAGTTTCATTTCGCGTCTAATTTCCCAAACCAAACTGCTTGCAGCTCTAACTGCCTTCTAACTACCACTTCTTCGGTTCAGTGAGATATGCTGGATTCTAAACGGAGAAGCTTCTCTGACGCTTTTTCACAGAGATTTTGAAACTGAAAACTCCCATGCTGTTTCCTCCATAGGCAGCAATGGGCTTCCCCATAGAACTTGCCAACCTGAATTCCTACAGGCTAGATGTGAGAGGCACATTCTGCTGCTTCCTCCCTTAGAGTTAAACTAGCTTCTGAAAGCTCAACCTCCAGGGAGTCTGTTTGGCAGAGATATAGAACACACTTTTCCAAGCCTGTTGGAAGGCATTTGCAGTTTCATTTCGCGTCTAATTTCCCAAACCAAACTGCTTGCAGCTCTAACTGCCTTCTAACTACCACTTCTTCGGTTCAGTGAGATATGTTGGATTCTAAACGGAGAAGCCTCTCTGACGCTTTTTCACAGAGATTTTGAAACTGAAATCTCCCATGCCGTTTCCACCATAGGCAGCAATGGGCTTCCCCATAGAACTTGCCAACCTGAATTCCTACAGGCTAGATGTGAGAGGCACATTCTGCTGCTTCCTCCCTTAGAGTTAAACTTGCTTCTGAAAGCTCAACCTCCGGGGAGTTTGTTTGGCAGAGATATAGAACACACTTTTCCAAGCCTGTTGGAAGGCATTTGCAGTTACATTTCGCGTCTAATTTCCCAAACCAAACTGCTTGCAGCTCTAACTCCCTTCTAACTACCACTTCTTCGGTTCAGTGAGATATGCTGGATTCTAAACGGAGAAGCTTCTCTGACGCTTTTTCACAGAGATTTTGAAACTGAAATTTCCAAACCCGTTTCCAACGAAGGCGCCAATGGGCTTCCCCATAGAACTTGCCAACCTGAATTCCTACAGGCTAGATGTGAGAGGCACATTCTGCTGCTTCCTCCCTTAGAGTTAAACTAGCTTCTGAAAGCTCAAACTCCGGGGAGTTTGTTTGGCAGAGATATAGAACACACTTTTCCAAGCCTGTTGGAAGGCATTTGCAGTTTCATTTCGCGTCTAATTTCCCAAACCAAACTGCTTGCAGCTCTAACTGCCTTCTAACTACCACTTCTTCGGTTCAGTGAGATATGCTGGATTCTAAACGGAGAAGCTTCTCTGACGCTTTTTCACAGAGATTTTGAAACTGAAATCTCCCATGCTGTTTCCACCATAGGCAGCAATGGGCTTCCCCATAGAACTTGCCAACCTGAATTCCTACAGGCTAGATGTGAGAGGCACATTCTGCTGCTTCCTCCCTTAGAGTTAAACTTGCTTCTGAAAGCTCAACCTCCGGGGAGTTTGTTTGGCAGAGATATAGAACACACATTTCCAAGCCTGTTGGAAGGCATTTGCAGTTTCATTTCGCGTCTAATTTCCCAAACCAAACTGCTTGCAGCTCTAACTCCCTTCTAACTACCACTTCTTCGGTTCAGTGAGATATGCTGGATTCTAAACGGAGAAGCTTCTCTGACGCTTTTTCACAGAGATTTTGAAACTGAAATCTCCCATGCCGTTTCCACCATAGGCAGCAATGGGCTTCCCCATAGAACTTGCCAACCTGAATTCCTACAGGCTAGATGTGAGAGGCACATTCTGCTGCTTCCACCCTAAGAGTTAAACTTGCTTCTGAAAGCTCAACCTCCGGGCAGTCTGTTTGGCAGAGATATAGAACACACTTTTCCAAGCCTGTTGGAAGGCACTTGAAGTTTCATTTTGAGTCTTATTTCCCAAACCAAACTGCTTGCAGCTCTAACTCCCTTCTAACTACCACTTCTTCGGTTCAGTGAGATATCCTGGATTCTAAACGGAGAAGCTTCTCTGACGCTTTTTCACAGAGATTTTGAAACTGAAATCTCCCATGCCGTTTCCACCATAGGCAGCAATGGGCTTCCCCATAGAACTTGCCAACCTGAATTCCTACAGGCTAGATGTGAGAGGCACATTCTGCTGCTTCCACCCTAAGAGTTAAACTTGCTTCTGAAAGCTCAACCTCCGGGCAGTCTGTTTGGCAGAGATATAGAACACACTTTTCCAAGCCTGTTGGAAGGCACTTGCAGTTTCATTTCGCGTCTAATTTCCCAAACCAAACTGCTTGCAGCTCTAACTCCCTTGTAACTACCACTTCTTCGGTTCTGTGAGATATGCTGGATTCTAAACGGGGAAGCTTTGTCTGACGCTTTTTCACAGAGATTTTGAAACTGAAATCTCCCATGCCGTTTCCACCATAGGCAGCAATGGGCTTCCCCATAGAACTTGCCAACCTGAATTCCTACAGGCTAGATGTGAGAGGCACATTCTGCTGCTTCCTCCCTTAGAGGTAAACTTGCTTCTGAAAGCTCAACCTCCTGGGAGTCTGTTTGGCAGAGATATAGAACACAATTTTCCAAGCCTGTTGGAAGGCCTTTGCAGTTTCATTTCGCGTCTAATTTCCCAAACCAAACTGCTTGCAGCTCTAACTCCCTTCTAACTACCACTTCTTCGGTTCTCTAAGATATGCTGGATTCTAAACGGGGAAGCTTCTCTGACGCTTTTTCACAGAGATTTTGAAACTGAAATCTCCCATGCCGTTTCCACCATAGGCAGCAATGGGCTTCCCCATAGAACTTGCCAACCTGAATTCCTACAGACTAGATGTGAGAGGCACATTCTGATGCTTCCTCCCTTAGAGTTAAACTAGCTTCTGAAAGCTCAACCTCCGGGGAGTCTGTTTGGCAGAGATATAGAACACACTTTTCCAAGCCTGTTGGAAGGCACTTGCAGTTTCATTTCGCGTCTAATTTCCCAAACCAAACTGCTTGCAGCTCTAACTCCCTTCTAACTACCACTTCTTCGGTTCTGTGAGATATGCTGGATTCTAAACGGAGAAGCTTCTCTGACGCTTTTTCACAGAGATTTTGAAACTGAAATCTCCCATGCCGTTTCCACCATAGGCAGCTATGGGCTTCCCCATAGAACTTGCCAACCTGAATTCCTACAGGCTAGATGTGAGAGGCACATTCTGCTGCTTCCTCCCTTAGAGTTAAACTAGCTTCTGAAAGCTCAACCTCCGGGGAGTTTGTTTGGCAGAGATATAGAACACACTTTTCCAAGCCTGTTGGAAGGCATTTGCAGTTTCATTTCGCGTCTAATTTCCCAAACCAAACTGCTTGCCGCTCTAACTCCCTTCTAACTACCACTTCTTCGGTTCAGTGAGATATGCTGGATTCTAAACGGAGAAGCTTCTCTGACGCTTTTTCACAGAGATTTTGAAACTGAAATTTCCAAACCCGTTTCCAACGAAGGCGCCAATGGGCTTCCCCATAGAACTTGCCAACCTGAATTCCTACAGGCTAGATGTGAGAGGCACATTCTGCTGCTTCCTCCCTTAGAGTTAAACTAGCTTCTGAAAGCTCAAACTCCGGGGAGTTTGTTTGGCAGAGATATAGAACACACTTTTCCAAGCCTGTTGGAAGGCATTTGCAGTTTCATTTCGCGTCTAATTTCCCAAACCAAACTGCTTGCAGCTCTAACTGCCTTCTAACTACCACTTCTTCGGTTCAGTGAGATATGCTGGATTCTAAACGGAGAAGCTTCTCTGACGCTTTTTCACAGAGATTTTGAAACTGAAATCTCCCATGCTGTTTCCACCATAGGCAGCAATGGGCTTCCCCATAGAACTTGCCAACCTGAATTCCTACAGGCTAGATGTGAGAGGCACATTCTGCTGCTTCCTCCCTTAGAGTTAAACTTGCTTCTGAAAGCTCAACCTCCGGGGAGTTTGTTTGGCAGAGATATAGAACACACATTTCCAAGCCTGTTGGAAGGCATTTGCAGTTTCATTTCGCGTCTAATTTCCCAAACCAAACTGCTTGCAGCTCTAACTCCCTTCTAACTACCACTTCTTCGGTTCAGTGAGATATGCTGGATTCTAAACGGAGAAGCTTCTCTGACGCTTTTTCACAGAGATTTTGAAACTGAAATCTCCCATGCCGTTTCCACCATAGGCAGCAATGGGCTTCCCCATAGAACTTGCCAACCTGAATTCCTACAGGCTAGATGTGAGAGGCACATTCTGCTGCTTCCACCCTAAGAGTTAAACTTGCTTCTGAAAGCTCAACCTCCGGGCAGTCTGTTTGGCAGAGATATAGAACACACTTTTCCAAGCCTGTTGGAAGGCACTTGAAGTTTCATTTTGAGTCTTATTTCCCAAACCAAACTGCTTGCAGCTCTAACTCCCTTCTAACTACCACTTCTTCGGTTCAGTGAGATATCCTGGATTCTAAACGGAGAAGCTTCTCTGACGCTTTTTCACAGAGATTTTGAAACTGAAATCTCCCATGCCGTTTCCACCATAGGCAGCAATGGGCTTCCCCATAGAACTTGCCAACCTGAATTCCTACAGGCTAGATGTGAGAGGCACATTCTGCTGCTTCCACCCTAAGAGTTAAACTTGCTTCTGAAAGCTCAACCTCCGGGCAGTCTGTTTGGCAGAGATATAGAACACACTTTTCCAAGCCTGTTGGAAGGCACTTGCAGTTTCATTTCGCGTCTAATTTCCCAAACCAAACTGCTTGCAGCTCTAACTCCCTTGTAACTACCACTTCTTCGGTTCTGTGAGATATGCTGGATTCTAAACGGGGAAGCTTTGTCTGACGCTTTTTCACAGAGATTTTGAAACTGAAATCTCCCATGCCGTTTCCACCATAGGCAGCAATGGGCTTCCCCATAGAACTTGCCAACCTGAATTCCTACAGGCTAGATGTGAGAGGCACATTCTGCTGCTTCCTCCCTTAGAGGTAAACTTGCTTCTGAAAGCTCAACCTCCTGGGAGTCTGTTTGGCAGAGATATAGAACACAATTTTCCAAGCCTGTTGGAAGGCCTTTGCAGTTTCATTTCGCGTCTAATTTCCCAAACCAAACTGCTTGCAGCTCTAACTCCCTTCTAACTACCACTTCTTCGGTTCTCTAAGATATGCTGGATTCTAAACGGGGAAGCTTCTCTGACGCTTTTTCACAGAGATTTTGAAACTGAAATCTCCCATGCCGTTTCCACCATAGGCAGCAATGGGCTTCCCCATAGAACTTGCCAACCTGAATTCCTACAGACTAGATGTGAGAGGCACATTCTGATGCTTCCTCCCTTAGAGTTAAACTAGCTTCTGAAAGCTCAACCTCCGGGGAGTCTGTTTGGCAGAGATATAGAACACACTTTTCCAAGCCTGTTGGAAGGCACTTGCAGTTTCATTTCGCGTCTAATTTCCCAAACCAAACTGCTTGCAGCTCTAACTCCCTTCTAACTACCACTTCTTCGGTTCTGTGAGATATGCTGGATTCTAAACGGAGAAGCTTCTCTGACGCTTTTTCACAGAGATTTTGAAACTGAAATCTCCCATGCCGTTTCCACCATAGGCAGCTATGGGCTTCCCCATAGAACTTGCCAACCTGAATTCCTACAGGCTAGATGTGAGAGGCACATTCTGCTGCTTCCTCCCTTAGAGTTAAACTAGCTTCTGAAAGCTCAACCTCCGGGGAGTTTGTTTGGCAGAGATATAGAACACACTTTTCCAAGCCTGTTGGAAGGCATTTGCAGTTTCATTTCGCGTCTAATTTCCCAAACCAAACTGCTTGCCGCTCTAACTCCCTTCTAACTACCACTTCTTCGGTTCAGTGAGATATGCTGGATTCTAAACGGAGAAGCTTCTCTGACGCTTTTTCACAGAGATTTTGAAACTGAAATCTCCCATGCCGTTTCCACCATAGGCAGCAAAGGGCTTCCCCATAGAACTTAACAAACCTGAATTCCTACAGGCTAGATGTGAGAGGCACATTCTGCTGCTTCCTCCCTAACAGTTAAGCTTGCTTCTGAAAGCTCAACCTCCGGGGACTCTGTTTGGCAGAGATATAGAACACACTTTTCCAAGCCTGTTGGAAGGCCTTTGCAGTGTCATTTCGCATCTAATATCCCAAACCAAACTGCTTGCAGCTCTAACTCCCTTCTAACTACCACTTCTTCGGTTCAGTGAGATATGCTGGATTCTAAACGGAGAAGCTTCTCTGACGCTTTTTCACAGAGATTTTGAAACTGAAATCTCCCATGCCGTTTCCAGCATAGGCAGCAATGGGCTTCCCCATAGAACTTGCCAACCTGAATTCCTACAGGCTAGATGTGAGAGGCACATTCTGCTGCTTCCTCCCTTAGAGTTAAACTTGCTTCTGAAAGCTCAACCTCCAGGGAGTCTGTATGGCAGAGATATAGAACACACTTTTCCAAGCCTGTTGGAAGGCATTTGCAGTTTCATTTCACGTCTAATTTCGCAAACCAAACTGCTTGCAGCTCTAACTCCCTTCTGACTACCACTTCTTCGGTTCAGTGAGATATGCTGAATTCTAAACGGAGAAGCTTCTCTGACGCTTTTTCACCGAGATTTTGAAACTGAAATCTCCCATGCCGTTTTCACCATAGGCAGCAATGGGCTTCCCCATAGAACTTGTCAACCTGAATTCCTACAGCCTAGATGTGAGAGGCACACTCTGCTGCTTCCTCCCTTAGAGTTAAACTAGCTTCTGAAAGCTCAACCTCCGGGGAGTCTGTTTGGCAGTGATATAGAACACACTTTTCCAAGCCTGTTGGAAGGCCTTTGCAGTTTCATTTGGCGTCTAATTTCCCAAACCAAACTGCTTGCAGCTCTAAATCCCTTCTAACTACCACTTCTTCAGTTCAGTGAGATATGCTGGATTCTAAACGGAGAAGCTTCTCTGACGCTTTTTCACAGAGATTTTGAAACTGAAATCTCCCATGCCGTTTCCACCATAGGCAGCAATGGGCTTCCCCATAGAACTTGCCAACCTGAATTCCTACAGGCTAGATGTGAGAGGCACATTCTGCTGCTTCCACCCTATGAGTTAAACTTGCTTCTGAAAGCTCAACCTCCGGGGAGTCTGTTGGGCAGAGATATAGAACACACTTTTCCAAGCCTGTTCGAAGGCCTTTGCAATGTGATTTCGCGTCTAATTTCCCAAACCAAACTGCTTGCAGCTTTAACTCCCTTCTAACTACCACGTCTTCGGTTCAGTGAGATATGCTGGATTCTAAACGGAGAAGCTTCTCTGACGCTTTTTCACAGAGATTTTGAAACTGAAATTTCCAAACCCGTTTCCAACGAAGGCGCCAATGGGCTCCCCATAGAACTTGCCAACCTGAATTCCTACAGGCTAGATGTGAGAGGCACATTCTGCTGCTTCCTCCCTTAGAGTTAAACTTGCTTCTGAAAGCTCAACCTCCGGGGAGTCTGTTTGGCAGAGATATAGAACACAATTTTCCAAGCCTGTTGGAAGGCCTTTGCAGTTTCATTTCGCGTCTAATTTCCCAAACCAAACTGCTTGCAGCTCTAACTCCCTTCTAACTACCACTTCTTCGGTTCAGTGAGATATGCTGGATTCTAAACGGGGAAGCTTCTCTGACGCTTTTTCACAGAGATTTTGAAACTGAAATCTCCCATGCCGTTTCCACCATAGGCAGCAATGGGCTTCCCCATACAACTTGCCAACCTGAATTCCTACAGGCTAGATGTGAGAGGCACATTCTGCTGCTTCCTCCCTTAGAGTTAAACTTGCTTCTGAAAGCTCAACCTCCGGGGAGTGTGTTTGGCAGAGATATAGAACACACATTTCCAAGCCTGTTGGAAGGCATTTGTAGTGTCATTTCGCGTCTAATTTCCCAAACCAAACTGCTTGCAGCTCTAACTCCCTTCTACTACCACTTCTTCGGTTCAGTGAGATATGCGGGATTCTAAACGGGGAAGCTTCTCTGACGCTTTTTCACAGAGATTTTGAAACTGAAATTTCCAAACCCGTTTCCAACGAAGGCGCCAATGGGCTTCCCCATAGAACTTGCCAACCTGAATTCCTACAGGCTAGATGTGAGAGGCACATTCTGCTGCTTCCTCCCTTAGAGTTAAACTAGCTTCTGAAAGCTCAACCTCCGGGGAGTCTGTTTGGCAGAGATATAGAACACACTTTTCCAAGCCTGTTGGAAGGCATTTGCAGTTTCATTTCGCGTCTAATTTCCGAAACCAAACTGTTTGCCGGTCTAACTCCCTTCTAAATACCACTTCTTCGGTTCAGTGAGAATTGCTGTATTCTAAACGCGGAAGCTTCTCTGACACTTTTACACAGAGATTTTCAAACTGTATTCTCCTAACCCGTTTCCAACGAAGGCGCCAATGGGCTTCCCCATAGAACTTGCCAACCTGAATTCCTACAGGCTAGATGTGAGAGGCACATTCTGCTGCTTCCTCCCTTAGAGTTAAACTTGCTTCTGAAAGCTCAACCTCCGGGGAGTCTGTTTGGCAGAGATATAGAACACACTTTTCCAAGCCTGTTGGAAGGCATTTGCAGTGTCATTTCGCGTCTAATTTCCCAAACCTAACTGCTTGCAGCTCTAACTCCCTTCTACTACCACTTCTTCGGTTCAGTGAGATATGCAGGATTCTAAACGGGGAAGCTTCTCTGACGCTTTTTCACAGAGATTTTGAAACTGAAATCTCCCATGCCGTTTCCACCATAGGCAGCAATGGGCTTCCCCATAGAACTTGCCAACCTGAATTCCTACAGCCTAGATGTGAGAGGCACATTCTGCTGCTTCCTCCCTTAGAGTTAAACTAGCTTCTGAAAGCTCAACCTCCGGGGAGTCTGTTTGGCAGAGATATAGAACACACTTTTCCAAGCCTGTTGGAAGGCCTTTGCAGTTTCATTTCGCGTCTAATTTCCGAAACCAAACTGTTTGCCGGTCTAACTCCCTTCTAAATACCACTTCTTCGGTTCAGTGAGAATTGCTGTATTCTAAACGCGGAAGCTTCTCTGACACTTTTACACAGAGATTTTCAAACTGAAATCTCCTAACCCGTTTCCACCATAGACGGCAATGGGCTCCCCCATAGAACTTGCCAACCTGAATTCCTACAGGCTAGATGTGAGAGGCACATTCTGCTGCTTCGTCCCTTAGAGTTAAACATGCTTCTAAAAGCTCAACCTGCAGGGAGTCTCTTTGGCTGAGATATAGGACACACATTTTCAAGCCTCTTGGAAGGCATTTGCAGTGTGATTTCGTGTCTAATTTGCCAAACCAAACTGTTTGGAGCTCTAACTCCCTTATAAGAAACCACTTCTTCTTTCAGTGAGATATCCTGTATTCTAAAAGGGTAAGATTCTCTAACGCTTTTTCAGAGAGATTTTGAAACTGAAATCTCCCAAGCCGTTTCCACCATAGGCGCCAATGGGCTTCCCCATAGAACTTTCCAACCTGAATTCCTACAGGCTAGATGTAGGAGGCACATTCTGCTGCTTCCTCCCTTATACTTAAACTAGCTTCTAAAAGCTCAACCTCCAGGGAGTCTCTTTGGTCGAGTTATGGCACACACTTTGCAAGCCTGTTGAACGGCCTTTGCAGTGTGATTTCGCGTCTAATTTCCCAAACCAAACTGCTTGCAGCTCTACCTTCTAACTACCACTTCTTCGGTTCAGTGAGATATGCTGGATTCTAAACGGAGAAGCTTCTCTGACGCTTTCTCACAGAGATTTTGAAACTGAAATCTCCCATGCCGTTTCCACCATAGGCAGCAATGGGCTTCCCCATAGAACTTGCCAACCTGAATTCCTACAGGCTAGATGTGAGAGGCACATTCGGCTGCTTCCTCCCTAAGACGTAAGCTTGCTTCTGAAAGCTCAACCTCCGGGGAGTCTGTTTGGCAGAGATATAGAACACACTTTTGCAAGCCTGTTGGAAGGCCTTTGCAGTTTCATTTCGCGTCTAATTTCCCAAACCAAACTGCTTGCAGCTCTAACTCCCTTCTAACTACCACTTCTTCGGTTCAGTGAGATATGCTGGATTCTAAACGGAGAAGCTTCTCTGACGCTTTTTCACAGAGATTTTGAAACTGAAATCTCCCATGCCGTTTCCACCATAGGCAGCAAAGGGCTTCCCCATAGAACTTAACAACCTGAATTCCTAAAGGCTAGATGTGAGAGGCACATTCTGCTGCTTCCTCCCTAACAGTTAAGCTTGCTTCTGAAAGCTCAACCTCCGGGGACTCTGTTTGGCAGAGATATAGAACACACTTTTCCAAGCCTGTTGGAAGACCTTTGCAGTGTCATTTCGCATCTAATTTCCCAAACCAAACTGCTTGCAGCTCTAACTCCCTTCTAACTACCACTTCTTCGGTTCAGTGAGATATGCTGGATTCTAAACGGAGAAGCTTCTCTGACGCTTTTTCACAGAGATTTTGAAACTGAAATCTCCCATGCCGTTTCCACCATAGGCAGCAATGGGCTTCCCCATAGAACTTGCCAACCTGAATTCCTACAGGCTAGATGTGAGAGGCACATTCTGCTGCTTCCTCCCTTAGAGTTAAACTTGCTTCTGAAAGCTCAACCTCCGGGGAGTCTGTATGGCAGAGATATAGAACACACTTTTCCAAGCCTGTTGGAAGGCATTTGCAGTTTCATTTCACGTCTAATTTCGCAAACCAAACTGCTTGCAGCTCTAACTCCCTTCTGACTACCACTTCTTCGGTTCAGTGAGATATGCTGGATTCTAAACGGAGAAGCTTCTCTGACGCTTTTTCACCGAGATTTTGAAACTGAAATCTCCCATGCCGTTTTCACATAGGCAGCAATGGGCTTCCCCATAGAACTTGTCAACCTGAATTCCTACAGCCTAGATGTGAGAGGCACACTCTGCTGCTTCCTCCCTTAGAGTTAAACTAGCTTCTGAAAGCTCAACCTCCGGGGAGTCTGTTTGGCAGAGATATAGAACACACTTTTCCAAGCCTGTTGGAAGGCCTTTGCAGTTTCATTTCGCGTCTAATTTCCCAAACCAAACTGCTTGCAGCTCTAACTCCCTTCTAACTACCACTTCTTCGGTTCAGTGAGATACGCTGGATTCTAAACGGAGAAGCTTCTCTGACGCTTTTTCACAGAGATTTTGAAACTGAAATCTCCCATGCCGTTTCCAGCATAGGCAGCAATGGGCTTCCCCATAGAACTTGCCAACCTGAATTCCTACAGGCTAGATGTGAGAGGCACATTCTGCTGCTTCCTCCCTTAGAGTTAAACTTGCTTCTGAAAGCTCAACCTCCGGGGAGTCTGTTTCGCGGAGATATAGAACACACTTTTCCAAGCCTGTTGGAAGGCATTTGCAGTGTCATTTCGCGTCTAATTTCCCAAACCAAACTGCTTGCAGCTCTAACTCCCTTCTAACTACCACTTCTTCGGTTCAGTGAGATATGCTGGATTCTAAACGGAGAAGCTTCTCTGACGCTTTTTCACAGAAATTTTGAAAATGAAATCTAACATACCGTTTCCACCATAGGCAGCAATGGGCTTCCCCATAGAACTTGCCAACCTGAATTCCTACAGGCTAGCTGTGAGAGGCACATTCTGCTGCTTCCACCCTAAGAGTTAAACTTGCTTCTGAAAGCTCAACCTCTGGGGAGTCTGTTTGGCAGAGATATAGAACACACTTTTCCAAGCCTGTTGGAAGGCATTTGCAGTGTCATTTCGCGTCTAATTTCCCAAACCAAACTGCTTGCAGCTCTACCTTCTAACTACCACTTCTTCGGTTCAGTGAGATATGCTGGATTCTAAACGGAGAAGCTTCTCTGATGCTTTTTCACAGAGATTTTGAAACTGAAATTTCCAAACCCGTTTCCAACGAAGGCGCCAATGGGCTTCCCCATAGAACTTGCCAACCTGAATTCCTACAGGCTAGATGTGAGAGGCACATTCTGCTGCTTCCTCCCTTAGAGTTAAACTTGCTTCTGAAAGCTCAACCTCCGGGGAGTCTGTTTGGCAGAGGTATAGAACACACTTTTCCAAGCCTGTTGGAAGGCCTCTGCAGTGTCATTTCGCGTCTAATTTCCCAAACCAAACTGCTTGCAGCTCTAACTCCCTTCTAACTACCACTTCTTCGGTTCAGTGAGATATGCTGGATTCTAAACGCGGAAGCTTCTCTGACACTTTTACACAGAGATTTTCAAACTGAAATCTCCTAACCCGTTTCCACCATAGACGGCAATGGGCTCCCCCATAGAACTTGCCAACCTGAATTCCTACAGGCTAGATGTGAGAGGCACATTCTGCTGCTTCCTCCCTTAGAGTTAAACTAGCTTCTGAAAGCTCCACCTCCGGGGAGTCTGTTTGGCAGAGATATACAACACACTTTTCCAAGCCTGTTGGAAGGCATTTGCAGTTTCATTTCGCGTCTAATTTCCCAAACCAAACTGCTTGCAGCTCTAACTCCCTTCTAACTACCCCTTCTTCGGTTCAGTGAGATATGCTGGATTCTAAACGGAGAAGCTTCTCTGACGCTTTTTCACAGAGATTTTGAAACTGAAATCTCCCGTGCCGTTTCCACCATAGGCAGCAATGGGCTTCACCATAGAACTTGCCAACCTGAATTCCTACAGGCTAGATGTGAGAGGCACATTCTGCTGCTTCCACCCTAAGAGTTAAACTTGCTTCTGAAAGCTCAACCTCCGGGGAGTCTGTTTGGTAGAGATATAGAACACACTTTTCCAAGCCTGTTGGAAGGCATTTGCAGTTTCATTTCGCGTCTAATTTCCCAAACCAAACTGCTTGCAGCTCTAACTCCCTTCTAACTACCACTTCTTCGGTTCAGTGAGATATGCTGGATTCTAAACGGGGAAGCTTCTCTGACGCTTTTTCACAGAGATTTTGAAACTGAAATCTCCCATGCCGTTTCCACCATAGGCAGCAATGGGCTTCCCCATAGAACTTGCCAACCTGAATTCCTACAGGCTAGATGTGAGAGGCACATTCTGCTGCTTCCTCCCTTAGAGTTAAACTTGCTTCTGAAAGCTCAACCTCCGGGGAGTGTGTTTGGCAGAGATATAGAACACACATTTCCAAGCCTGTTGGAAGGCATTTGTAGTGTCATTTCGCGTCTAATTTCCCAAACCAAACTGCTTGCAGCTCTAACTCCCTTCTACTACCACTTCTTCGGTTCAGTGAGATATGCGGGATTCTAAACGGGGAAGCTTCTCTGACGCTTTTTCACAGAGATTTTGAAACTGAAATTTCCAAACCCGTTTCCAACGAAGGCGCCAATGGGCTTCCCCATAGAACTTGCCAACCTGAATTCCTACAGGCTAGATGTGAGAGGCACATTCTGCTGCTTCCTCCCTTAGAGTTAAACTAGCTTCTGAAAGCTCAACCTCCGGGGAGTCTGTTTGGCAGAGATATAGAACACACTTGTCCAAGCCTGTTGGAAGGCATTTGCAGTTTCATTTCGCGTCTAATTTCCCAAACCAAACTGCTTGCAGCTCTATCTCCCTTCTAACTACCTCTTCTTCGGTTCTGTGAGATATGCTGGATTCTAAACGGAGAAGCTTCTCTGACGCTTTTTCACAGAGATTTTGAAACTGAAATCTCCCATGCGGTTTCCACCATAGGCAGCAATGGGCTTCCCCATAGAACTTGCCAACCTGAATTCCTACAGGCTAGATGTGAGAGGCACATTCTGCTGCTTCCTCCCTTAGAGTTACACTTGCTTCTGAAAGCTCAACCTCCGGGGAGTCTGTTTGGCAGAGATATAGAACACACTTTTCCAAGCCTGTTGGAAGGCATTTGCAGTGTCATTTCGCGTCTAATTTCCCAAACCAAACTGCTTGCAGCTCTAACTCCCTTCTACTACCACTTCTTCGGTTCAGTGAGATATGCAGGATTCTAAACGGGGAAGCTTCTCTGACGCTTTTTCACAGAGATTTTGAAACTGAAATCTCCCATGCCGTTTCCACCATAGGCAGCAATGGGCTTCCCCATAGAACTTGCCAACCTGAATTCCTACAGCCTAGATGTGAGAGGCACATTCTGCTGCTTCCTCCCTTAGAGTTAAACTAGCTTCTGAAAGCTCAACCTCCGGGGAGTCTGTTTGGCAGAGATATAGAGCACACTTTTCCAAGCCTGTTGGAATGCCTTTGCAGTTTCATTTCGCGTCTAATTTCCGAAACCAAACTGTTTGCCGGTCTAACTCCCTTCTAAATACCACTTCTTCGGTTCAGTGAGAATTGCTGTATTCTAAACGCGGAAACTTCTCTGACACTTTTACACAGAGATTTTCAAACTGAAATCTCCTAACCCGTTTCCACCATAGACGGCAATGGGCTCCCCTATAGAACTTGCCAACCTGAATTCCTACAGGCTAGATGTGAGAGGCACATTCTGCTGCTTCGTCCCTTAGAGTTAAACATGCTTCTAAAAGCTCAACCTGCAGGGAGTCTCTTTGGCTGAGATATAGGACACACATTTTCAAGCCTCTTGGAAGGCATTTGCAGTGTGATTTCGTGTCTAATTTGCCAAACCAAACTGTTTGGAGCTCTAACTCCCTTATAAGAAACCACTTCTTCTTTCAGTGAGATATCCTGTATTCTAAAAGGGTAAGATTCTCTAACGCTTTTTCAGAGAGATTTTGAAACTGAAATCTCCCAGGCCGTTTCCACCATAGGCGCCAATGGGCTTCCCCATAGAACTTTCCAACCTGAATTCCTACAGGCTAGATGTAGGAGGCACATTCTGCTGCTTCCTCCCTTATACTTAAACTAGCTTCTATAAGCTCAACCACCAGGGAGTCTCTTTGGTCGAGTTATGGCACACACTTTGCAAGCCTGTTGAACGGCCTTTGCAGTGTGATTTCGCGTCTAATTTCCCAAACCAAACTGCTTGCAGCTCTACCTTCTAACTACCACTTTTTCGGTTCAGTGAGATATGCTGGATTCTAAACGGAGAAGCTTCTCTGACGCTTTTTCACAGAGATTTTGAAACTGAAATCTCCCATGCGGTTTCCACCATAGGCAGCAATGGGCTTCCCCATAGAACTTGCCAACCTGAATTCCTACAGGCTAGATGTGAGGGGCACATTCTGCTGCTTCCAACCTAAGAGTTAAACTTGCTTCTGAAAGCTCAACCTCCGGGGAGTCTGTTTGACAGAGATATAGAAGACACTTTTCCAAGCCTGTTCGATGGCCTTTGCAATGTGATTTCGCGTCTAATTTCCCAAACCAAAGTGCTTGCAGTTCTAACTCCCTTCTAACTAAACTTCTTCGGTTCAGTGAGATATGCTGGATTCTAAACGGAGAAGCATCCCTGATGCTTTTTCACAGAGATTTTGAAACTGAAATTTCCAAACCCGTTTCCAACGAAGGCGCCAATGGGCTTCCCCATAGAACTTGCCAACCTGAATTCCTACAGGCTAGATGTGAGAGGCACATTCTGCTGCTTCCTCCCTTAGAGTTAAACTAGCTTCTGAAAGCTCAACCTCCGCGGAGTCTGTTTGGCAGAGATATACAACACACTTTTCCAAGCCTGTTGGAAGGCATTTGCAGTGTCATTGCGCGTTTATTTTCCCAAACCAAACTGCTTGAAGCTCTACCTTATAACTATCACTTTTTCGGTTCAGTGAGATATGCTGGATTCTAAACGGAGAAGCTTCTCTGACGCTTTTTCACAGAGATTTTGAAACTGAAATCTCCCATGCTGTTTCCACCATAGGCAGCAATGGGCTTCCCCATAGAACTTGCCAACCTGAATTCCTACAGGCTAGATGTGAGAGGCACATTCTGCTGCTTCCTCCCTTAGAGTTAAACTTGCTTCTGAAAGCTCAACCTCCGGGGAGTCTGTTTGGCAGAGATATAGAACACACTTATCCAAGCCTGTTGGAAGGCATTTGCAGTGTCATTTCGCGTCTAATTTCCCAAACCAAACTGCTTGCAGCTCTAAATCCCTTCTAACTACCACTTCTTCAGTTCAGTGAGATATGCTGGATTCTAAACGGAGAAGCTTCTCTGACGCTTTTTCACAGAGATTTTGAAACTGAAATCTCCCATGCCGTTTCCACCATAGGCAGCAATGGGCTTCCCCATAGAACTTGCCAACCTGAATTCCTACAGGCTAGATGTGAGAGGCACATTCTGCTGCTTCCACCCTAAGAGTTAAACTTGCTTCTGAAAGCTCAACCTCCGGGGAGTCTGTTGGGCAGAGATATAGAACACACTTTTCCAAGCCTGTTCGAAGGCCTTTGCAATGTGATTTCGCGTCTAATTTCCCAAACCAAACTGCTTGCAGCTCGAACTCCCTTCTAACTACCACGTCTTCGGTTCAGTGAGATATGCTGGATTCTAAACGGAGAAGCTTCTCTGACGCTTTTTCACAGAGATTTTGAAACTGAAATTTCCAAACCCGTTTCCAACGAAGGCGCCAATGGGCTTCCCCATAGAACTTGCCAACCTGAATTCCTACAGGCTAGATATGAGAGGCACATTCTGCTGCTTCCTCCCTTAGAGTTAAACTTGCTTCTGAAAGCTCAACCTCCGGGGAGTCTGTTTGGCAGAGATATAGAACACAATTTTCCAAGCCTGTTGGAAGGCCTTTGCAGTTTCATTTCGCGTCTAATTTCCCAAACCAAACTGCTTGCAGCTCTAACTCCCTTCTAACTACCACTTCTTCGGTTCTGTGAGATATGCTGGATTCTAAACAGAGAAGCTTCTCTGACGCTTTTTCACAGAGATTTTGAAACTGAAATCTCCCATGCGGTTTCCACCATAGGCAGCAATGGGCTTCCCCATAGAACTTGCCAACCTGAATTCCTACAGGCTAGATGTGAGAGGCACATTCTCCTGCTTCCACCCTAAGAGTTAAACTTGCTTCTGAAAGCTCAACCTCCGGGCAATCTGTTTGGCAGAGATATAGAACACACTTTTCCAAGCCTGTTGGAAGGCATTTGCAGTTTCATTTCGCGTCTAATTTCCCAAACCAAACTGCTTGCAGCTCTAACTCCCTTCTAACTACCACTTCTTCGGTTCAGTGAGATATGCGGGATTCTAAACGGGGAAGCTTCTCTGACGCTTTTTCAAAGAGATTTTGAAACTGAAATTTCCAAACCCGTTTCCAACGAAGGCGCCAATGGGCTTCCCCATAGAACTTGCCAACCTGAATTCCTACAGGCTAGATGTGAGAGGCACATTCTGCTGCTTCCTCCCTTAGAGTTAAACTAGCTTCTGAAAGCTCAACCTCCGGGGAGTCTGTTTGGCAGAGATATAGAACACACTTTTCCAAGCCTGTTGGAAGGCATTTGCAGTTTCATTTCGCGTCTAATTTCCGAAACCAAACTGTTTGCCGGTCTAACTCCCTTCTAAATACCACTTCTTCGGTTCAGTGAGAATTGCTGTATTCTAAACGCGGAAGCTTCTCTGACACTTTTACACAGAGATTTTCAAACTGTATTCTCCTAACCCGTTTCCAACGAAGGCGCCAATGGGCTTCCCCATAGAACTTGCCAACCTGAATTCCTACAGGCTAGATGTGAGAGGCACATTCTGCTGCTTCCTCCCTTAGAGTTAAACTTGCTTCTGAAAGCTCAACCTCCGGGGAGTCTGTTTGGCAGAGATATAGAACACACTTTTCCAAGCCTGTTGGAAGGCATTTGCAGTGTCATTTCGCGTCTAATTTCCCAAACCTAACTGCTTGCAGCTCTAACTCCCTTCTACTACCACTTCTTCGGTTCAGTGAGATATGCAGGATTCTAAACGGGGAAGCTTCTCTGACGCTTTTTCACAGACATTTTGAAACTGAAATCTCCAATGCCGTTTCCACCATAGGCAGCAATGGGCTTCCCCATAGAACTTGCCAACCTGAATTCCTACAGCCTAGATGTGAGAGGCACATTCTGCTGCTTCCTCCCTTAGAGTTAAACTAGCTTCTGAAAGCTCAACCTCCGGGGAGTCTGTTTGGCAGAGATATAGAACACACTTTTCCAAGCCTGTTGGAAGGCCTTTGCAGTTTCATTTCGCGTCTAATTTCCGAAACCAAACTGTTTGCCGGTCTAACTCCCTTCTAAATACCACTTCTTCGGTTCAGTGAGAATTGCTGTATTCTAAACGCGGAAGCTTCTCTGACACTTTTACACAGAGATTTTCAAACTGAAATCTCCTAACCCGTTTCCACCATAGACGGCAATGGGCTCCCCCATAGAACTTGCCAACCTGAATTCCTACAGGCTAGATGTGAGAGGCACATTCTGCTGCTTCGTCCCTTAGAGTTAAACATGCTTCTAAAAGCTCAACCTGCAGGGAGTCTCTTTGGCTGAGATATAGGACACACATTTTCAAGCCTCTTGGAAGGCATTTGCAGTGTGATTTCGTGTCTAATTTGCCAAACCAAACTGTTTGGAGCTCTAACTCCCTTATAAGAAACCACTTCTTCTTTCAGTGAGATATCCTGTATTCTAAAAGGGTAAGATTCTCTAACGCTTTTTCAGAGAGATTTTGAAACTGAAATCTCCCAAGCCGTTTCCACCATAGGCGCCAATGGGCTTCCCCATAGAACTTTCCAACCTGAATTCCTACAGGCTAGATGTAGGAGGCACATTCTGCTGCTTCCTCCCTTATACTTAAACTAGCTTCTAAAAGCTCAACCTCCAGGGAGTCTCTTTGGTCGAGTTATGGCACACACTTTGCAAGGCAGTTGAACGGCCTTTGCAGTGTGATTTCGCGTCTAATTTCCCAAACCAAACTGCTTGCAGCTCTACCTTCTAACTACCACTTTTTCGGTTCAGTGAGATATGCTGGATTCTAAACGGAGAAGCTTCTCTGACGCTTTTTCACAGAGATTTTGAAACTGAAATCTCCCATGCCGTTTCCACCATAGGCAGCAATGGGCTTCCCATAGAACTTGCCAACCTGAATTCCTACAGGCTAGATGTGAGAGGCACATTCTGCTGCTTCCTCCCTTAGAGTTAAACTTGCTTCTGAAAGCTCAACCTCCGGGGAGTCTGTTTGGCAGAGATATAGAACACACTTTTCCAAGCCTGTTGGAAGGCATTTGCAGTGTCATTTCGCGTCTAATTTCCCAAACCAAACTGCTTGCAGCTCTAAATCCCTTCTAACAACCCCTTCTTCAGTTCAGTGAGATATGCTGGATTCTAAACGGAGAAGCTTCTCTGACGCTTTTTCACAGAGATTTTGAAACTGAAATCTCCCATGCCGTTTCCACCATAGGCAGCAATGGGCTTCCCCATAGAACTTGCCAACCTGAATTCCTACAGGCTAGATGTGAGAGGCAGATTCTGCTGCTTCCAACCTAAGAGTTAAACTTGCTTCTGAAAGCTCAACCTCCGGGGAGTCTGTTGGGCAGAGATATAGAACACACTTTTCCAAGCCTGTTCGAAGGCCTTTGCAATGTGATTTCGCGTCTAATTTCCCAAACCAAACTGCTTGCAGCTCTAACTCCCTTCTAACTACCACTTCTTCGGTTCAGTGAGATATGCTGGATTCTAAACAGAGAAGCTTCTCTGACGCTTTTTCACAGAGATTTTGAAACTGAAATCTCCCATGCCGTTTCCACCATAGGCAGCAATGGGCTTCCCCATAGAACTTGCCAACCTGAATTCCTACAGGCTAGATGTGAGAGGCACATTCTGCTGCTTCCTCCCTTAGAGTTAAACTTGCTTCTGAAAGCTCAACCTCCGGGGAGTCTGTATGGCAGAGATATAGAACACACTTTTCCAAGCCTGTTCGAAGGCATTTGCAGTTTCATTTCACGTCTAATTTCGCAAACCAAACTGCTTGCAGCTCTAACTCCCTTCTGACTACCACTTCTTCGGTTCAGTGAGATATGCTGGATTCTAAACGGAGAAGCTTCTCTGACGCTTTTTCACCGAGATTTTGAAACTGAAATCTCCCATGCCGTTTCCACCATAGGCAGCAATGGGCTTCCCCATAGAACTTGCCAACCTGAATTCCTACAGGCTAGATGTGAGAGGCACATTCTGCTGCTTCCTCCCTTAGAGTTAAACTTGCTTCTGAAAGCTCAACCTCGGGGGAGTCTGTATGGCAGAGATATAGAACACACTTTTCCAAGCCTGTTGGAAGGCATTTGCAGTTTCATTTCACGTCTAATTTCACAAACCAAACTGCTTGCAGCTCTAACTCCCTTCTGACTACCACTTCTTCGGTTCAGTGAGATATGCTGGATTCTAAACGGAGAAGCTTCTCTAACGCTTTTTCACCGAGATTTTGAAAGTGAAATCTCCCATGCCGTTTTCACCATAGGCAGCAATGGGCTTCCCCATAGAACTTGTCAACCTGAATTCCTACAGCCTAGATGTGAGAGGCACACTCTGCTGCTTCCTCCCTTAGAGTTAAACTAGCTTCTGAAAGCTCAACCTCCGGGGAGTCTGTTTGGCAGAGATATAGAACACACTTTTCCAAGCCTGTTGGAAGGCCTTTGCAGTTTCATTTCGCGTCTAATTTCCCAAACCAAACTGCTTGCAGCTCTAACTCCCTTCTAACTACCACTTCTTGGTTCAGTGAGATATGCTGGATTCTAAACGGAGAAGCTTCTCTGACTCTTTTTCACAGAGATTTTGAAACTGAAATCTCCCATGCCGTTTCCACCATAGGCAGCAATGGGCTTCCCCATAGAACTTGCCAACCTGAATTCCTACAGGCTAGATGTGAGAGGCACATTCTGCTGCTTCCTCCCTTAGAGTTAAACTTGCTTCTGAAAGCTCAACCTCCGGGGAGTCTGTTTGGCGGAGATATAGAACACACTTTTCCAAGCCTGTTGGAAGGCATTTGCAGTGTCATTTCGCGTCTAATTTCCCAAACCAAACTGCTTGCAGCTCTAACTCCCTTCTAACTACCACTTCTTCGGTTCAGTGAGATATGCTGGATTCTAAACGGAGAAGCTTCTCTGACGCTTTTTCACAGAAATTTTGAAACTGAAATCTAACATACCGTTTCCACCATAGGCAGCAATGGGCTTCCCCATAGAACTTGCCAACCTGAATTCCTACAGGCTAGCTGTGAGAGGCACATTCTGCTGCTTCCACCCTAAGAGTTAAACTTGCTTCTGAAAGCTCAACCTCTGGGGAGTCTGTTTGGCAGAGATATAGAACACACTTTTCCAAGCCTGTTGGAAGGCATTTGCAGTGTCATTTCGCGTCTAATTTCCCAAACCAAACTGCTTGCAGCTCTACCTTCTAACTACCACTTCTTCGGTTCAGTGAGATATGCTGGATTCTAAACGGAGAAGCTTGTCTGATGCTTTTTCACAGAGATTTTGAAACTGAAATTTCCAAACCCGTTTCCAACGAAGGCGCCAATGGGCTTCCCCATAGAACTTGCCATCCTGAATTCCTACAGGCTAGATGTGAGAGGCACATTCTGCTGCTTCCTCCCTTAGAGTTAAACTTGCTTCTGAAATCTCAACATCCGGGGAGTCTGTTTGGCAGAGGTATAGAACACACTTTTCCAAGCCTGTTGGAAGGCCTCTGAAGTGTCATTTCGCGTCTAATTTCCCAAACCAAACTGCTTGCAGCTCTAACTCCCTTCTAACTACCACTTCTTCGGTTCAGTGAGATATGCTGGATTCTAAACGCGGAAGCTTCTCTGACACTTTTCCACAGAGATTTTCAAACTGAAATCTCCTAACCCGTTTCCACCATAGACGGCAATGGGCTCCCCCATAGAACTTGCCAACCTGAATTCCTACAGGCTAGATGTGAGAGGCACATTCTGCTGCTTCCACCCTTAGAGTTAAACTGGCTTCTGAAAGCTCCACCTCCGGGGAGTCTGTTTGGCAGAGATATAGAACACACTTTTCCAAGCCTGTTGGAAGGCATTTGCAGTTTCATTTCGCGTCTAATTTCCCAAACCAAACTGCTTGCAGCTCTAACTCCCTTCTAACTACCACTTCTTCGGTTCAGTGAGATATGCTGGATTCTAAACGGAGAAGCTTCTCTGACGCTTTTTCACAGAGATTTTGAAACTGAAATCTCCCATGCCGTTTCCACCATAGGCAGCAATGGGCTTCCCCATAGAACTTGCCAACCTGAATTCCTACAGCCTAGATGTGAGAGGCACATTCTGCTGCTTCCTCCCTTAGAGTTAAACTAGCTTCTGAAAGCTCAACCTCCGGGGAGTCTGTTTGGCAGAGATATAGAGCACACTTTTCCAAGCCTGTTGGAAGGCCTTTGCAGTTTCATTTCGCGTCTAATTTCCGAAACCAAACTGTTTGCCGGTCTAACTCCCTTCTAAATACCACTTCTTCGGTTCAGTGAGAATTGCTGTATTCTAAACGCGGAAGCTTCTCTGACACTTTTACCCAGAGATTTTCAAACTGAAATCTCCTAACCCGTTTCCACCATAGACGGCAATGGGCTCCCCTATAGAACTTGCCAACCTGAATTCCTACAGGCTAGATGTGAGAGGCACATTCTGCTGCTTCGTCCCTTAGAGTTAAACATGCTTCTAAAAGCTCAACCTGCAGGGAGTCTCTTTGGCTGAGATATAGGACAC
Source organism: Cynocephalus volans (assembly GCF_027409185.1). Lineage (NCBI taxonomy): Eukaryota > Metazoa > Chordata > Mammalia > Dermoptera > Cynocephalidae > Cynocephalus > Cynocephalus volans. The sequence continues at coordinate 1,333,765 of NW_026902465.1, forward strand.
ACATTTTCAAGCCTCTTGGAAGGCATTTGCAGTGTGATTTCGTGTCTAATTTGCCAAACCAAACTGTTTGGAGCTCTAACTCCCTTATAAGAAACCACTTCTTCTTTCAGTGAGATATCCTGTATTATAAAAGGGTAAGATTCTCTAACGCTTTTTCAGAGAGATTTTGAAACTGAAATCTCCCAAGCCGTTTCCACCACAGGCGCCAATGGGCTTCCCCATAGAACTTTCCAACCTGAATTCCTACAGGCTAGATGTAGGAGGCACATTCTGCTGCTTCCTCCCTTATACTTAAACTAGCTTCTATAAGCTCAACCACCAGGGAGTCTCTTTGGTCGAGTTATGGCACACACTTTGCAAGCCTGTTGAACGGCCTTTGCAGTGTGATTTCGCGTCTAATTTCCCAAACCAAACTGCTTGCAGCTCTACCTTCTAACTACCACTTTTTCGGTTCAGTGAGATATGCTGGATTCTAAACGGAGAAGCTTTTCTGACGCTTTTTCACAGAGATTTTGAAACTGAAATCTCCCATGCCGTTTCCACCATAGGCAGCAATGGGCTTCCCCATAGAACTTGCCAACCTGAATTCCTACAGGCTAGATGTGAGGGGCACATTCTGCTGCTTCCAACCTAAGAGTTAAACTTGCTTCTGAAAGCTCAACCTCCGGGGAGTCTGTTTGACAGAGATATAGAAGACACTTTTCCAAGCCTGTTCGATGGCCTTTGCAATGTGATTTCGCGTCTAATTTCCCAAACCAAAGTGCTTGCAGTTCTAACTCCCTTCTAACTAAACTTCTTCGGTTCAGTGAGATATGCTGGATTCTAAACGGAGAAGCATCCCTGATGCTTTTTCACAGAGATTTTCAAACTGTATTCTCCTAACCCGTTTCCAACGAAGGCGCCAATGGGCTTCCCCATAGAACTTGCCAACCTGAATTCCTACAGGCTAGATGTGAGAGGCACATTCTGCTGCTTCCTCCCTTAGAGTTAAACTTGCTTCTGAAAGCTCAACCTCCGGGGAGTCTGTTTGGCAGAGATATACAACACACTTTTCCAAGCCTGTTGGAAGGCATTTGCAGTGTCATTTCGCGTCTAATTTCCCAAACCAAACTGCTTGCAGCTCTAACTCCCTTCTACTACCACTTCTTCGGTTCAGTGAGATATGCAGGATTCTAAACGGGGAAGCTTCTCTGACGCTTTTTCACAGAGATTTTGAAACTGAAATCTCCCATGCCGTTTCCACCATAGGCAGCAATGGGCTTCCCCATAGAACTTGCCAACCTGAATTCCTACAGCCTAGATGTGAGAGGCACATTCTGCTGCTTCCTCCCTTAGAGTTAAACTAGCTTCTGAAAGCTCAACCTCCGGGGAGTCTGTTTCGCAGAGATATAGAACACACTTTTCCAAGCCTGTTGGAAGGCCTTTGCAGTGTCATTTCGCGTCTAATTTCCGAAACCAAACTGTTTGCCGGTCTAACTCCCTTCTAAATACCACTTCTTCGGTTCAGTGAGAATTGCTGTATTCTAAACGCGGAAGCTTCTCTGACACTTTTACACAGAGATTTTCAAACTGAAATCTCCTAACCCGTTTCCACCATAGACGGCAATGGGCTCCCCCATAGAACTTGCCAACCTGAATTCCTACAGGCTAGATGTGAGAGGCACATTCTGCTGCTTCGTCCCTTAGAGTTAAACATGCTTCTAAAAGCTCAACCTGCAGGGAGTCTCTTTGGCTGAGATATAGGACACACATTTTCAAGCCTCTTGGAAGGCATTTGCAGTGTGATTTCGTGTCTAATTTGCCAAACCAAACTGTTTGGAGCTCTAACTCCCTTATAAGAAACCACTTCTTCTTTCAGTGAGATATCCTGTATTCTAAAAGGGTAAGATTCTCTAACGCTTTTTCAGAGAGATTTTGAAACTGAAATCTCCCAAGCCGTTTCCACCATAGGCGCCAATGGGCTTCCCCATAGAACTTTCCAACCTGAATTCCTACAGGCTAGATGTAGGAGGCACATTCTGCTGCTTCCTCCCTTATACTTAAACTAGCTTCTAAAAGCTCAACCTCCAGGGAGTCTCTTTGGTCGAGTTATGGCACACACTTTGCAAGCCTGTTGAACGGCCTTTGCAGTGTGATTTCGCGTCTAATTTCCCAAACCAAACTGCTTGCAGCTCTACCTTCTAACTACCACTTCTTCGGTTCAGTGAGATATGCTGGATTCTAAACGGAGAAGCTTCTCTGATGCTTTTTCACAGAGATTTTGAAACTGAAATTTCCAAACCCGTTTCCAACGAAGGCGCCAATGGGCTTCCCCATAGAACTTGCCAACCTGAATTCCTACAGGCTAGATGTGAGAGGCACATTCTGCTGCTTCCTCCCTTAGAGTTAAACTTGCTTCTGAAAGCTCAACCTCCGGGGAGTCTGTTTGGCAGAGGTATAGAACACACTTTTCCAAGCCTGTTGGAAGGCCTCTGCAGTGTCATTTCGCGTCTAATTTCCCAAACCAAACTGCTTGCAGCTCTAAATCCCTTCTAACAACCCCTTCTTCAGTTCAGTGAGATATGCTGGATTCTAAACGGAGAAGCTTCTCTGACGCTTTTTCACAGAGATTTTGAAACTGAAATCTCCCATGCCGTTTCCACCATAGGCAGCAATGGGCTTCCCCATAGAACTTGCCAACCTGAATTCCTACAGGCTAGATGTGAGAGGCAGATTCTGCTGCTTCCAACCTAAGAGTTAAACTTGCTTCTGAAAGCTCAACCTCCGGGGAGTCTGTTGGGCAGAGATATAGAACACACTTTTCCAAGCCTGTTCGAAGGCCTTTGCAATGTGATTTCGCGTCTAATTTCCCAAACCAAACTGCTTGCAGCTCTAACTCCCTTCTAACTACCACTTCTTCGGTTCAGTGAGATATGCTGGATTCTAAACAGAGAAGCTTCTCTGACGCTTTTTCACAGAGATTTTGAAACTGAAATCTCCCATGCCGTTTCCACCATAGGCAGCAATGGGCTTCCCCATAGAACTTGCCAACCTGAATTCCTACAGGCTAGATGTGAGAGGCACATTCTGCTGCTTCCTCCCTTAGAGTTAAACTTGCTTCTGAAAGCTCAACCTCCGGGGAGTCTGTATGGCAGAGATATAGAACACACTTTTCCAAGCCTGTTCGAAGGCATTTGCAGTTTCATTTCACGTCTAATTTCGCAAACCAAACTGCTTGCAGCTCTAACTCCCTTCTGACTACCACTTCTTCGGTTCAGTGAGATATGCTGGATTCTAAACGGAGAAGCTTCTCTGACGCTTTTTCACCGAGATTTTGAAACTGAAATCTCCCATGCCGTTTCCACCATAGGCAGCAATGGGCTTCCCCATAGAACTTGCCAACCTGAATTCCTACAGGCTAGATGTGAGAGGCACATTCTGCTGCTTCCTCCCTTAGAGTTAAACTTGCTTCTGAAAGCTCAACCTCCGGGGAGTCTGTATGGCAGAGATATAGAACACACTTTTCCAAGCCTGTTGGAAGGCATTTGCAGTTTCATTTCACGTCTAATTTCGCAAACCAAACTGCTTGCAGCTCTAACTACCTTCTGACTACCACTTCTTCGGTTCAGTGAGATATGCTGGATTCTAAACGGAGAAGCTTCTCTGACGCTTTTTCACCGAGATTTTGAAACTGAAATCTCCCATGCCGTTTTCACCATAGGCAGCAATGGGCTTCCCCATAGAACTTTTCAACCTGAATTCCTACAGCCTAGATGTGAGAGGCACACTCTGCTGCTTCCTCCCTTAGAGTTAAACTAGCTTCTGAAAGCTCAACCTCCGGGGAGTCTGTTTGGCAGAGATATAGAACACACTTTTGCAAGCCTGTTGGAAGGCCTTTGCAGTTTCATTTCGCGTCTAATTTCCCAAACCAAACTGCTTGCAGCTCTAACTCCCTTCTAACTACCACTTCTTCGGTTCAGTGAGATATGCTGGATTCTAAACGGAGAAGCTTCTCTGACGCTTTTTCACAGAGATTTTGAAACTGAAATCTCCCATGCCGTTTCCACCATAGGCAGCAAAGGGCTTCCCCATAGAACTTAACAACCTGAATTCCTACAGGCTAGATGTGAGAGGCACATTCTGCTGCTTCCTCCCTAACAGTTAAGCTTGCTTCTGAAAGCTCAACCTCCGGGGACTCTGTTTGGCAGTGATATAGAACACACTTTTCCAAGCCTGTTGGAAGACCTTTGCAGTGTCATTTCGCATCTAATTTCCCAAACCAAACTGCTTGCAGCTCTAACTCCCTTCTAACTACCACTTCTTCGGTTCAGTGAGATATGCTGGATTCTAAACGGAGAAGCTTCTCTGACGCTTTTTCACAGAGATTTTGAAACTGAAATCTCCCATGCCGTTTCCACCATAGGCAGCAATGGGCTTCCCCATAGAACTTGCCAACCTGAATTCCTACAGGCTAGATGTGAGAGGCACATTCTGCTGCTTCCTCCCTTAGAGTTAAACTTGCTTCTGAAAGCTCAACCTCCGGGGAGTCTGTATGGCAGAGATATAGAACACACTTTTCCAAGCCTGTTGGAAGGCATTTGCAGTTTCATTTCACGTCTAATTTCGCAAACCAAACTGCTTGCAGCTCTAACTCCCTTCTGACTACCACTTCTTCGGTTCAGTGAGATATGCTGGATTCTAAACGGAGAAGCTTCTCTGACGCTTTTTCACCGAGATTTTGAAACTGAAATCTCCCATGCCGTTTTCACATAGGCAGCAATGGGCTTCCCCATAGAACTTGTCAACCTGAATTCCTACAGCCTAGATGTGAGAGGCACACTCTGCTGCTTCCTCCCTTAGAGTTAAACTAGCTTCTGAAAGCTCAACCTCCGGGGAGTCTGTTTGGCAGAGATATAGAACACACTTTTCCAAGCCTGTTGGAAGGCCTTTGCAGTTTCATTTCGCGTCTAATTTCCCAAACCAAACTGCTTGCAGCTCTAACTCCCTTCTAACTACCACTTCTTCGGTTCAGTGAGATACGCTGGATTCTAAACGGAGAAGCTTCTCTGACGCTTTTTCACAGAGATTTTGAAACTGAAATCTCCCATGCCGTTTCCAGCATAGGCAGCAATGGGCTTCCCCATAGAACTTGCCAACCTGAATTCCTACAGGCTAGATGTGAGAGGCACATTCTGCTGCTTCCTCCCTTAGAGTTAAACTTGCTTCTGAAAGCTCAACCTCCGGGGAGTCTGTTTCGCGGAGATATAGAACACACTTTTCCAAGCCTGTTGGAAGGCATTTGCAGTGTCATTTCGCGTCTAATTTCCCAAACCAAACTGCTTGCAGCTCTAACTCCCTTCTAACTACCACTTCTTCGGTTCAGTGAGATATGCTGGATTCTAAACGGAGAAGCTTCTCTGACGCTTTTTCACAGAAATTTTGAAAATGAAATCTAACATACCGTTTCCACCATAGGCAGCAATGGGCTTCCCCATAGAACTTGCCAACCTGAATTCCTACAGGCTAGCTGTGAGAGGCACATTCTGCTGCTTCCACCCTAAGAGTTAAACTAGCTTCTGAAAGCTCAACCTCCGGGGAGTCTGTTTGGCAGAGATATAGAGCACACTTTTCCAAGCCTGTTGGAAGGCCTTTGCAGTTTCATTTCGCGTCTAATTTCCGAAACCAAACTGTTTGCCGGTCTAACTCCCTTCTAAATACCACTTCTTCGGTTCAGTGAGAATTGCTGTATTCTAAACGCGGAAGCTTCTCTGACACTTTTACCCAGAGATTTTCAAACTGAAATCTCCTAACCCGTTTCCACCATAGACGGCAATGGGCTCCCCTATAGAACTTGCCAACCTGAATTCCTACAGGCTAGATGTGAGAGGCACATTCTGCTGCTTCGTCCCTTAGAGTTAAACATGCTTCTAAAAGCTCAACCTGCAGGGAGTCTCTTTGGCTGAGATATAGGACACACATTTTCAAGCCTCTTGGAAGGCATTTGCAGTGTGATTTCGTGTCTAATTTGCCAAACCAAACTGTTTGGAGCTCTAACTCCCTTATAAGAAACCACTTCTTCTTTCAGTGAGATATCCTGTATTATAAAAGGGTAAGATTCTCTAACGCTTTTTCAGAGAGATTTTGAAACTGAAATCTCCCAAGCCGTTTCCACCACAGGCGCCAATGGGCTTCCCCATAGAACTTTCCAACCTGAATTCCTACAGGCTAGATGTAGGAGGCACATTCTGCTGCTTCCTCCCTTATACTTAAACTAGCTTCTATAAGCTCAACCACCAGGGAGTCTCTTTGGTCGAGTTATGGCACACACTTTGCAAGCCTGTTGAACGGCCTTTGCAGTGTGATTTCGCGTCTAATTTCCCAAACCAAACTGCTTGCAGCTCTACCTTCTAACTACCACTTTTTCGGTTCAGTGAGATATGCTGGATTCTAAACGGAGAAGCTTTTCTGACGCTTTTTCACAGAGATTTTGAAACTGAAATCTCCCATGCCGTTTCCACCATAGGCAGCAATGGGCTTCCCCATAGAACTTGCCAACCTGAATTCCTACAGGCTAGATGTGAGGGGCACATTCTGCTGCTTCCAACCTAAGAGTTAAACTTGCTTCTGAAAGCTCAACCTACGGGGAGTCTGTTTGACAGAGATATAGAAGACATTTTTCCAAGCCTGTTCGATGGCCTTTGCAATGTGATTTCGCATCTAATTTCCCAAACCAAAGTGCTTGCAGTTCTAACTCCCTTCTAACTAAACTTCTTCGGTTCAGTGAGATATGCTGGATTCTAAACGGAGAAGCATCCCTGATGCTTTTTCACAGAGATTTTCAAACTGTATTCTCCTAACCCGTTTCCAACGAAGGCGCCAATGGGCTTCCCCATAGAACTTGCCAACCTGAATTCCTACAGGCTAGATGTGAGAGGCACATTCTGCTGCTTCCTCCCTTAGAGTTAAACTTGCTTCTGAAAGCTCAACCTCCGGGGAGTCTGTTTGGCAGAGATATACAACACACTTTTCCAAGCCTGTTGGAAGGCATTTGCAGTGTCATTTCGCGTCTAATTTCCCAAACCAAACTGCTTGCAGCTCTAACTCCCTTCTACTACCACTTCTTCGGTTCAGTGAGATATGCAGGATTCTAAACGGGGAAGCTTCTCTGACGCTTTTTCACAGAGATTTTGAAACTGAAATCTCCCATGCCGTTTCCACCATAGGCAGCAATGGGCTTCCCCATAGAACTTGCCAACCTGAATTCCTACAGCCTAGATGTGAGAGGCACATTCTGCTGCTTCCTCCCTTAGAGTTAAACTAGCTTCTGAAAGCTCAACCTGCGGGGAGTCTGTTTCGCAGAGATATAGAACACACTTTTCCAAGCCTGTTGGAAGGCCTTTGCAGTGTCATTTCGCGTCTAATTTCCGAAACCAAACTGTTTGCCGGTCTAACTCCCTTCTAAATACCACTTCTTCGGTTCAGTGAGAATTGCTGTATTCTAAACGCGGAAGCTTCTCTGACACTTTTACACAGAGATTTTCAAACTGAAATCTCCTAACCCGTTTCCACCATAGACGGCAATGGGCTCCCCCATAGAACTTGCCAACCTGAATTCCTACAGGCTAGATGTGAGAGGCACATTCTGCTGCTTCGTCCCTTAGAGTTAAACATGCTTCTAAAAGCTCAACCTGCAGGGAGTCTCTTTGGCTGAGATATAGGACACACATTTTCAAGCCTCTTGGAAGGCATTTGCAGTGTGATTTCGTGTCTAATTTGCCAAACCAAACTGTTTGGAGCTCTAACTCCCTTATAAGAAACCACTTCTTCTTTCAGTGAGATATCCTGTATTCTAAAAGGGTAAGATTCTCTAACGCTTTTTCAGAGAGATTTTGAAACTGAAATCTCCCAAGCCGTTTCCACCATAGGCGCCAATGGGCTTCCCCATAGAACTTTCCAACCTGAATTCCTACAGGCTAGATGTAGGAGGCACATTCTGCTGCTTCCTCCCTTATACTTAAACTAGCTTCTAAAAGCTCAACCTCCAGGGAGTCTCTTTGGTCGAGTTATGGCACACACTTTGCAAGCCTGTTGAACGGCCTTTGCAGTGTGATTTCGCGTCTAATTTCCCAAACCAAACTGCTTGCAGCTCTACCTTCTAACTACCACTTCTTCGGTTCAGTGAGATATGCTGGATTCTAAACGGAGAAGCTTCTCTGATGCTTTTTCACAGAGATTTTGAAACTGAAATTTCCAAACCCGTTTCCAACGAAGGCGCCAATGGGCTTCCCCATAGAACTTGCCAACCTGAATTCCTACAGGCTAGATGTGAGAGGCACATTCTGCTGCTTCCTCCCTTAGAGTTAAACTTGCTTCTGAAAGCTCAACCTCCGGGGAGTCTGTTTGGCAGAGGTATAGAACACACTTTTCCAAGCCTGTTGGAAGGCCTCTGCAGTGTCATTTCGCGTCTAATTTCCCAAACCAAACTGCTTGCAGCTCTAAATCCCTTCTAACAACCCCTTCTTCAGTTCAGTGAGATATGCTGGATTCTAAACGGAGAAGCTTCTCTGACGCTTTTTCACAGAGATTTTGAAACTGAAATCTCCCATGCCGTTTCCACCATAGGCAGCAATGGGCTTCCCCATAGAACTTGCCAACCTGAATTCCTACAGGCTAGATGTGAGAGGCAGATTCTGCTGCTTCCAACCTAAGAGTTAAACTTGCTTCTGAAAGCTCAACCTCCGGGGAGTCTGTTGGGCAGAGATATAGAACACACTTTTCCAAGCCTGTTCGAAGGCCTTTGCAATGTGATTTCGCGTCTAATTTCCCAAACCAAACTGCTTGCAGCTCTAACTCCCTTCTAACTACCACTTCTTCGGTTCAGTGAGATATGCTGGATTCTAAACAGAGAAGCTTCTCTGACGCTTTTTCACAGAGATTTTGAAACTGAAATCTCCCATGCCGTTTCCACCATAGGCAGCAATGGGCTTCCCCATAGAACTTGCCAACCTGAATTCCTACAGGCTAGATGTGAGAGGCACATTCTGCTGCTTCCTCCCTTAGAGTTAAACTTGCTTCTGAAAGCTCAACCTCCGGGGAGTCTGTATGGCAGAGATATAGAACACACTTTTCCAAGCCTGTTCGAAGGCATTTGCAGTTTCATTTCACGTCTAATTTCGCAAACCAAACTGCTTGCAGCTCTAACTCCCTTCTGACTACCACTTCTTCGGTTCAGTGAGATATGCTGGATTCTAAACGGAGAAGCTTCTCTGACGCTTTTTCACCGAGATTTTGAAACTGAAATCTCCCATGCCGTTTCCACCATAGGCAGCAATGGGCTTCCCCATAGAACTTGCCAACCTGAATTCCTACAGGCTAGATGTGAGAGGCACATTCTGCTGCTTCCTCCCTTAGAGTTAAACTTGCTTCTGAAAGCTCAACCTCCGGGGAGTCTGTATGGCAGAGATATAGAACACACTTTTCCAAGCCTGTTGGAAGGCATTTGCAGTTTCATTTCACGTCTAATTTCGCAAACCAAACTGCTTGCAGCTCTAACTCCCTTCTGACTACCACTTCTTCGGTTCAGTGAGATATGCTGGATTCTAAACGGAGAAGCTTCTCTGACGCTTTTTCACCGAGATTTTGAAACTGAAATCTCCCATGCCGTTTTCACCATAGGCAGCAATGGGCTTCCCCATAGAACTTTTCAACCTGAATTCCTACAGCCTAGATGTGAGAGGCACACTCTGCTGCTTCCTCCCTTAGAGTTAAACTAGCTTCTGAAAGCTCAACCTCCGGGGAGTCTGTTTGGCAGAGATATAGAACACACTTTTGCAAGCCTGTTGGAAGGCCTTTGCAGTTTCATTTCGCGTCTAATTTCCCAAACCAAACTGCTTGCAGCTCTAACTCCCTTCTAACTACCACTTCTTCGGTTCAGTGAGATATGCTGGATTCTAAACGGAGAAGCTTCTCTGACGCTTTTTCACAGAGATTTTGAAACTGAAATCTCCCATGCCGTTTCCACCATAGGCAGCAAAGGGCTTCCCCATAGAACTTAACAACCTGAATTCCTACAGGCTAGATGTGAGAGGCACATTCTGCTGCTTCCTCCCTAACAGTTAAGCTTGCTTCTGAAAGCTCAACCTCCGGGGACTCTGTTTGGCAGAGATATAGAACACACTTTTCCAAGCCTGTTGGAAGACCTTTGCAGTGTCATTTCGCATCTAATTTCCCAAACCAAACTGCTTGCAGCTCTAACTCCCTTCTAACTACCACTTCTTCGGTTCAGTGAGATATGCTGGATTCTAAACGGAGAAGATTCTCTGACGCTTTTTCACAGAGATTTTGAAACTGAAATCTCCCATGCCGTTTCCACCATAGGCAGCAATGGGCTTCCCCATAGAACTTGCCAACCTGAATTCCTACAGGCTAGATGTGAGAGGCACATTCTGCTGCTTCCTCCCTTAGAGTTAAACTTGCTTCTGAAAGCTCAACCTCCGGGGAGTCTGTATGGCAGAGATATAGAACACACTTTTCCAAGCCTGTTGGAAGGCATTTGCAGTTTCATTTCACGTCTAATTTCGCAAACCAAACTGCTTGCAGCTCTAACTCCCTTCTGACTACCACTTCTTCGGTTCAGTGAGATATGCTGGATTCTAAACGGAGAAGCTTCTCTGACGCTTTTTCACCGAGATTTTGAAACTGAAATCTCCCATGCCGTTTTCACATAGGCAGCAATGGGCTTCCCCATAGAACTTGTCAACCTGAATTCCTACAGCCTAGATGTGAGAGGCACACTCTGCTGCTTCCTCCCTTAGAGTTAAACTAGCTTCTGAAAGCTCAACCTCCGGGGAGTCTGTTTGGCAGAGATATAGAACACACTTTTCCAAGCCTGTTGGAAGGCCTTTGCAGTTTCATTTCGCGTCTAATTTCCCAAACCAAACTGCTTGCAGCTCTAACTCCCTTCTAACTACCACTTCTTCGGTTCAGTGAGATACGCTGGATTCTAAACGGAGAAGCTTCTCTGACGCTTTTTCACAGAGATTTTGAAACTGAAATCTCCCATGCCGTTTCCAGCATAGGCAGCAATGGGCTTCCCCATAGAACTTGCCAACCTGAATTCCTACAGGCTAGATGTGAGAGGCACATTCTGCTGCTTCCTCCCTTAGAGTTAAACTTGCTTCTGAAAGCTCAACCTCCGGGGAGTCTGTTTCGCGGAGATATAGAACACACTTTTCCAAGCCTGTTGGAAGGCATTTGCAGTGTCATTTCGCGTCTAATTTCCCAAACCAAACTGCTTGCAGCTCTAACTCCCTTCTAACTACCACTTCTTCGGTTCAGTGAGATATGCTGGATTCTAAACGGAGAAGCTTCTCTGACGCTTTTTCACAGAAATTTTGAAAATGAAATCTAACATACCGTTTCCACCATAGGCAGCAATGGGCTTCCCCATAGAACTTGCCAACCTGAATTCCTACAGGCTAGCTGTGAGAGGCACATTCTGCTGCTTCCACCCTAAGAGTTAAACTTGCTTCTGAAAGCTCAACCTCTGGGGAGTCTGTTTGGCAGAGATATAGAACACACTTTTCCAAGCCTGTTGGAAGGCATTTGCAGTTTCATTTCGCGTCTAATTTCCCAAACCAAACTGCTTGCAGCTCTACCTTCTAACTACCACTTCTTCGGTTCAGTGAGATATGCTGGATTCTAAACGGAGAAGCTTCTCTGATGCTTTTTCACAGAGATTTTGAAACTGAAATTTCCAAACCCGTTTCCAACGAAGGCGCCAATGGGCTTCCCCATAGAACTTGCCAACCTGAATTCCTACAGGCTAGATGTGAGAGGCACATTCTGCTGCTTCCTCCCTTAGAGTTAAACTTGCTTCTGAAAGCTCAACCTCCGGGGAGTCTGTTTGGCAGAGGTATAGAACACACTTTTCCAAGCCTGTTGGAAGGCCTCTGCAGTGTCATTTCGCGTCTAATTTCCCAAACCAAACTGCTTGCAGCTCTAACTCCCTTCTAACTACCACTTCTTCGGTTCAGTGAGATATGCTGGATTCTAAACGCGGAAGCTTCTCTGACACTTTTACACAGAGATTTTCAAACTGAAATCTCCTAACCCGTTTCCACCATAGACGGCAATGGGCTCCCCCATAGAACTTGCCAACCTGAATTCCTACAGGCTAGATGTGAGAGGCACATTCTGCTGCTTCCTCCCTTAGAGTTAAACTAGCTTCTGAAAGCTCCACCTCCGGGGAGTCTGTTTGGCAGAGATATACAACACACTTTTCCAAGCCTGTTGGAAGGCATTTGCAGTTTCATTTCGCGTCTAATTTCCCAAACCAAACTGCTTGCAGCTCTAACTCCCTTCTAACTACCCCTTCTTCGGTTCAGTGAGATATGCTGGATTCTAAACGGAGAAGCTTCTCTGACGCTTTTTCACAGAGATTTTGAAACTGAAATCTCCCGTGCCGTTTCCACCATAGGCAGCAATGGGCTTCACCATAGAACTTGCCAACCTGAATTCCTACAGGCTAGATGTGAGAGGCACATTCTGCTGCTTCCACCCTAAGAGTTAAACTTGCTTCTGAATGCTCAACCTCCGGGGAGTCTGTTTGGTAGAGATATAGAACACACTTTTCCAAGCCTGTTGGAAGGCATTTGCAGTTTCATTTCGCGTCTAATTTCCCAAACCAAACTGCTTGCAGCTCTAACTCCCTTCTAACTACCACTTCTTCGGTTCAGTGAGATATGCTGGATTCTAAACGGGGAAGCTTCTCTGACGCTTTTTCACAGAGATTTTGAAACTGAAATCTCCCATGCCGTTTCCACCATAGGCAGCAATGGGCTTCCCCATAGAACTTGCCAACCTGAATTCCTACAGGCTAGATGTGAGAGGCACATTCTGCTGCTTCCTCCCTTAGAGTTAAACTTGCTTCTGAAAGCTCAACCTCCGGGGAGTGTGTTTGGCAGAGATATAGAACACACATTTCCAAGCCTGTTGGAAGGCATTTGTAGTGTCATTTCGCGTCTAATTTCCCAAACCAAACTGCTTGCAGCTCTAACTCCCTTCTACTACCACTTCTTCGGTTCAGTGAGATATGCGGGATTCTAAACGGGGAAGCTTCTCTGACGCTTTTTCACAGAGATTTTGAAACTGAAATTTCCAAACCCGTTTCCAACGAAGGCGCCAATGGGCTTCCCCATAGAACTTGCCAACCTGAATTCCTACAGGCTAGATGTGAGAGGCACATTCTGCTGCTTCCTCCCTTAGAGTTAAACTAGCTTCTGAAAGCTCAACCTCCGGGGAGTCTGTTTGGCAGAGATATAGAACACACTTTTCCAAGCCTGTTGGAAGGCATTTGCAGTTTCATTTCGCGTCTAATTTCCCAAACCAAACTGCTTGCAGCTCTATCTCCCTTCTAACTACCTCTTCTTCGGTTCTGTGAGATATGCTGGATTCTAAACGGAGAAGCTTCTCTGACGCTTTTTCACAGAGATTTTGAAACTGAAATCTCCCATGCGGTTTCCACCATAGGCAGCAATGGGCTTCCCCATAGAACTTGCCAACCTGAATTCCTACAGGCTAGATGTGAGAGGCACATTCTGCTGCTTCCTCCCTTAGAGTTAAACTTGCTTCTGAAAGCTCAACCTCCGGGGAGTCTGTTTGGCAGAGATATAGAACACACTTTTCCAAGCCTGTTGGAAGGCATTTGCAGTGTCATTTCGCGTCTAATTTCCCAAACCAAACTGCTTGCAGCTCTAACTCCCTTCTACTACCACTTCTTCGGTTCAGTGAGATATGCAGGATTCTAAACGGGGAAGCTTCTCTGACGCTTTTTCACAGAGATTTTGAAACTGAAATCTCCCATGCCGTTTCCACCATAGGCAGCATTGGGCTTCCCCATAGAACTTGCCAACCTGAATTCCTACAGCCTAGATGTGAGAGGCACATTCTGCTGCTTCCTCCCTTAGAGTTAAACTAGCTTCTGAAAGCTCAACCTCCGGGGAGTCTGTTTGGCAGAGATATAGAGCACACTTTTCCAAGCCTGTTGGAATGCCTTTGCAGTTTCATTTCGCGTCTAATTTCCGAAACCAAACTGTTTGCCGGTCTAACTCCCTTCTAAATACCACTTCTTCGGTTCAGTGAGAATTGCTGTATTCTAAACGCGGAAACTTCTCTGACACTTTTACACAGAGATTTTCAAACTGAAATCTCCTAACCCGTTTCCACCATAGACGGCAATGGGCTCCCCTATAGAACTTGCCAACCTGAATTCCTACAGGCTAGATGTGAGAGGCACATTCTGCTGCTTCGTCCCTTAGAGTTAAACATGCTTCTAAAAGCTCAACCTGCAGGGAGTCTCTTTGGCTGAGATATAGGACACACATTTTCAAGCCTCTTGGAAGGCATTTGCAGGGTGATTTCGTGTCTAATTTGCCAAACCAAACTGTTTGGAGCTCTAACTCCCTTATAAGAAACCACTTCTTCTTTCAGTGAGATATCCTGTATTCTAAATGGGTAAGATTCTCTAACGCTTTTTCAGAGAGATTTTGAAACTGAAATCTCCCAGGCCGTTTCCACCATAGGCGCCAATGGGCTTCCCCATAGAACTTTCCAACCTGAATTCCTACAGGCTAGATGTAGGAGGCACATTCTGCTGCTTCCTCCCTTATACTTAAACTAGCTTCTATAAGCTCAACCACCAGGGAGTCTCTTTGGTCGAGTTATGGCACACACTTTGCAAGCCTGTTGAACGGCCTTTGCAGTGTGATTTCGCGTCTAATTTCCCAAACCAAACTGCTTGCAGCTCTACCTTCTAACTACCACTTTTTCGGTTCAGTGAGATATGCTGGATTCTAAACGGAGAAGCTTCTCTGACGCTTTTTCACAGAGATTTTGAAACTGAAATCTCCCATGCGGTTTCCACCATAGGCAGCAATGGGCTTCCCCATAGAACTTGCCAACCTGAATTCCTACAGGCTAGATGTGAGGGGCACATTCTGCTGCTTCCAACCTAAGAGTTAAACTTGCTTCTGAAAGCTCAACCTCCGGGGAGTCTGTTTGACAGAGATATAGAAGACACTTTTCCAAGCCTGTTCGATGGCCTTTGCAATGTGATTTCGCGTCTAATTTCCCAAACCAAAGTGCTTGCAGTTCTAACTCCCTTCTAACTAAACTTCTTCGGTTCAGTGAGATATGCTGGATTCTAAACGGAGAAGCATCCCTGATGCTTTTTCACAGAGATTTTGAAACTGAAATTTCCAAACCCGTTTCCAACGAAGGCGCCAATGGGCTTCCCCATAGAACTTGCCAACCTGAATTCCTACAGGCTAGATGTGAGAGGCACATTCTGCTGCTTCCTCCCTTAGAGTTAAACTAGCTTCTGAAAGCTCAACCTCCGCGGAGTCTGTTTGGCAGAGATATACAACACACTTTTCCAAGCCTGTTGGAAGGCCTTTGCAGTGTCATTGCGCGTTTATTTTCCCAAACCAAACTGCTTGAAGCTCTACCTTATAACTATCACTTTTTCGGTTCAGTGAGATATGCTGGATTCTAAACGGAGAAGCTTCTCTGACGCTTTTTCACAGAGATTTTGAAACTGAAATCTCCCATGCTGTTTCCACCATAGGCGGCAATGGGCTTCCCCATAGAACTTGCCAACCTGAATTCCTACAGGCTAGATGTGAGAGGCACATTCTGCTGCTTCCTCCCTTAGAGTTAAACTTGCTTCTGAAAGCTCAACCTCCGGGGAGTCTGTTTGGCAGAGATATAGAACACACTTATCCAAGCCTGTTGGAAGGCATTTGCAGTGTCATTTCGCGTCTAATTTCCCAAACCAAACTGCTTGCAGCTCTAAATCCCTTCTAACTACCACTTCTTCGGTTCAGTGAGATATGCTGGATTCTAAACGGAGAAGCTTCTCTGACGC
The DNA here is from genome assembly GCF_027409185.1 of Cynocephalus volans. Lineage (NCBI taxonomy): Eukaryota > Metazoa > Chordata > Mammalia > Dermoptera > Cynocephalidae > Cynocephalus > Cynocephalus volans. The sequence goes on from NW_026902465.1 coordinate 1,349,669, forward strand.
TTTTTCACAGAGATTTTGAAACTGAAATCTCCCATGCCGTTTCCACCATAGGCAGCAATGGGCTTCCCCATAGAACTTGCCAACCTGAATTCCTACAGGCTAGATGTGAGAGGCACATTCTGCTGCTTCCACCCTAAGAGTTAAACTTGCTTCTGAAAGCTCAACCTCCGGGGAGTCTGTTGGGCAGAGATATAGAACACACTTTTCCAAGCCTGTTCGAAGGCCTTTGCAATGTGATTTCGCGTCTAATTTCCGATACGAAAATGTTTGGAACTCTAACTCCTTTCTAACTACCACTGCACTGACCCTAGCATTATCCCTAACACAAACCATAGCCCTTACGCTTACCTTACCCATACCGTAACCCTAACCCTAACCGTAACCAAAACCCTCTCTGAACCCAAAACCTAACCCCAATCCTAACCTTAACCCTCACCCTAACCATAACCCTAGACCCAGCCCAAGCCCTAGCCCTAGACCTAGCCCTAACCCTAGCCCTAACCATAGCACTCACCAGAGCCCTAGTCTTAAACCTAACACTAACCCTAACCATAGCCCCAACTGTTTACCGAAACTAACCCAAACCCTAACCCTAACCCTCAACCTAAACTTATCCCTAAACCCAGACGAAAACCTAACTCTAGCCCTCTCCCTAAACCTAGGCCTAATCCTAGCACTAACCCTAACCATAAACCTAACCCTAACACTAACCCAAAGCCTAGACCTAAGCCGAAATCTAACCCTAAACCAAACCCTAACCCTAAACCTTAACCTAACACTAGCCCTTAGCCTAACCCTAGCCATAGGCCTAAAGCTAGCAATAACCTTCGCACGAACCCAGATCCCTAACCATAACCCTAGCCCTAAACCCAGCCCTAAACTTAACCCTAAACCTCACACTATCCCTAAACCTAACCTTAGCCTTAATCATAGCTGTAAACCTGGCAATAAACCTAATCCTAAACCTAACTCTAACCCTAACAGTAAACCTAACCCTAACCCGAAACCAACCCAAAACTTAACCCTTACCCCAACCCTACTCCAAAAACTAGCCTTAACCCTAACAATAACCCTATCCCTAAAACTAACCATCTCCGTAACCCTAACCTTAAACATAACCCTAACCCTACTCCTAAACTTAATCCTGGCCCAAACCCGAGCGGTAACCCTAACCCTAACCCTAACCTTACCCCTAACCCTAGCCCTAGCCTTAGCCCTAGGCCTAACCCTAACCCTAAGCTTAACCCAAACCCTAAAAGAAACCCTAAAAGTAACCTTAACCCAACCCAAATCCTAAACCTAACCCAACCCTAAACCTAACCCTAGTCCGAACCCTAGACTTAACCATAAGTATAACCCGATCCCTAACACTAACCATCTCCCTAACCCTAAACCTAAACCTAACCCTACCCCTAATCCTAGACTTAAACATAACCCTAGCCCTAAGTCTAACCATAACCGTAACCCTAACTGTAGCACTAAACCTCATCCTAGCTCTAGTCATAACCCTAACCACTAGCACTAATCCTAATCCTGAATCTAACACTAACCCTAACCTGAGCCCTAGCCCTAACCCTAACCCTAACCCTAACCCTAAGCCTAGACATAACCCTAACCCTAGCCCTAACCCTAGCACTAATCCTAACTCTATCCCTACACATAACCCTTACCGTAAACCTAACCCGAACCCTAATGCTAACCCTAACCCTAAGCCTAGTCGTAGCCCTTACCCTAACACTGGCCTGAGCCCTAACCCTAACCGTAATCCTAAACCTAGCCCTAACCCTAAAACTAGCCTGAACCCTACCCTAACCTTAACCCAGGCCCTAAAACTAGCCCTAGCTCTAGCCCTAATCCTAGCCCTAGGCCTCACCCTAATCATAAACCTGACCCTACCAGTAACCCTATCCCTAACCCTAACCCTCACCCTAAGCATAAACTTGACCCTACCAGTAACCCTAACCCTAACCCTAGCCCTAAACTTCAAACTAAACATAACTCCAGCCCTAATTCTAACCCTAACCCTAACCCTAACCCTAAACCTAAACCTAGGCCTAATCCTAATGCTAGGCCTATCCCTAGCACTAACCCTAACCCTAACCCTAAACCTAACACTAGCCCTAAGCCTAACTCTAGCCATAGGCCTAAAACTAGCCCTCACCCTGGCACCAACCCCAATCCTAAACCAAACCCTAACAATAACTCTAAGCCTGACTCTAACCCTAATCCTAAACCTAGCCCTAACCTTCAACATAACCCTAACCCAACCCCTAACCCGAACCAGAAACCTAACCCTAACCCTAACTCTAACCCTAACCCTAACCCTAATCCTAGCCCTAACCCTAACAACAGACCTAGGCCTCACCCTAGCCCTAACCCAAGCACTAACCCTAATCCTAAACGTAACCCTAAACCTAACCCGATCCCTAACCCTAACCCTAACGCTAACCCTAAACCAAACCCTACCCCTCACCCAAACTAACACTAACCCTCTTCCTAACGCTAATCCTAGCCCTAATCCTAACCCTCGCCCTAACCCTAAACCTAATGCTAACCCTAATGCTAAACCTAACACTCGCCCTAGCCCTAGCCCTAGCATGAACCCCAACCCTAACCCAATCCCTAACACTAACCATAACCATAATCCTAACCATAATCCTAACCCTACCCCGAACCCTAGCCTTAACCCTAACAATAACCCGAACCCTAACACTCACCCTATCCCTAACACTGTCTCCCTAACCCTAACCCGAAACCCAAACCTAAACCTGAACCTAACCCTAACCCAAACCCTAACCCTAACCCTTACCCTAAACCTACCCGAACCCTAAACCTAACCGAAACCCAAACCCTAATGCAAACCTAACCTGAACCCGAATCCGAACCCTAATCAAATCCCTAACCCGAAAACTAACCCAAACTCTAACTCAATCCTTAACCATAAGGCTATCCCTAACCCTAACCATAGACCTAGGCCTAACCCTAACCTATACCCTAACTCTCACCCTCATCCTCATCCTCACCCTAACCCTAACACTAACCCCAGCCCTATCCCGAGCCCTAACCATTACCCTAACCCTAACGTAAACCCTAGCCCTAGCCGTGACCCTAACCCTAACCCTAACACTAACACTAACCCTACCATAGCCCCAATCCTAAACCCCAAACTTAACCCTAACCCTAACCCTAACCCTAGCCCTAGCCCTCATAACCCTAAACCTAACCCTAACTCTAGCCCTGGACCTAACCCTAACGCTAACCGTAACCCTACCCCTACCCCTAACCCTAACCCTAACCCTAACCTTAACTTTCTAAGTTTAGTTCAACACTCTCTTTTAAATTCTTCAAAAAGCCTACATTTTAACTAATTTAGTTTTGATTAGAAATCAATATCGGTTTATTCATCATTAAAAATGTTCAAGCTCAAATAGAATGTTTGTCAGCCTTGTTGTAGATGGGATTCAAGCTCTGAGTTAGAGGGAATTAATACAGGACCTATCAGAGCCTTGAAAAGTCAGATTAAAAATGGACTATTATTTACTGAGTTAAGTCTATACCCTAAGGCAAAATAACCAGTACAATTACAGTTTTTTCCCTTAATGAATAGCTTGGTGAAGGCTCTCATTTTGAAGTTACCAAAAAGTAAACTGAAAACAAATTATTTGGGCATAATTTGTGCCAGCTATTTTCTTCAGTTCTGAAATTTTCTGTAGACAAGAAATTTATAGGAACATATTTTTCTTTTCTTGTGTAGAAAAGGTTGATAATGCATACAATCTTACTTGTAATTTTTAATAACCTACAAATTATATATATTAACCCGGGTAGTGAATGCATATTTCCATTCCTTTTAAAATCTTTATTTCACACGAAAAACTACCTGTAAATGTTCCCCATACTTTAGTTTAATACCATTCATAACTACCTACTGCCAATTCTTGCATTTTTGAAACTTCATATGTATGCAGAAGGTGGAAATAAGTGCGTATAGCTGAAATGAAAGAACACAAAGTTCCAGCAATAAACGTTTGAAATGCAAAATAGTCTAGTCCTTTAATCAAATATTTATTAAGTTCCAACATGGCTCTGGCAAGTAGTAGGACATGAGATCACAGTGCTTAGAATAAGTTGGATGCCAGGAAATGTGTGTGACTCAGGTGTCATCAGTCTATTCACATTGGTTTGAAATATTTTAAAAATACTTTTGACTTGGCTTTTTATTTCAGTCATACTGATCATTATTATTCTATCAAAATCTATTTTTGGAGCTGGATAAATGGTTGAAGAAGTTTTGCCCTACTTACCTCATTTTTAAAGAGACAGAGGTCTGTTAGAAAATGAATGGCTGCATTTAACATGTTTGATTATAATAATAATGACAAAAATTGCAACAATAGTAAATATTAAATGTCCTTTAATCTTCCCAACAAATCTATGTAGTTGGTAGTTCTTATCCCAGATTTGTAGATAAGGAAAGAGGGGCATGGAGAATTTATAAACTCAACATATCACAGCAAAATGGTAGAAAAGGCTTTGAGTGTCTCTGCAGAGTCTGAGCACTTAATCACTATACTATCTAAATTATGCTCACTCCTGAATTACAATAAATATGCTCAGGCACTTAATATTATTAATAACAATCTTGTTATATTTGTTATACATGTTTTCTCCTTTATAGTCTTTAATAAAACATATATTTAAGGATATTTTGAAAGCAGTGAATGAAAAATTTGAAATCTGTAGAGACATGGTAACAATTTGAAGTTCAGACTATACAATTATATATATAATTTTACCCCCTCAAATTATCTTATGTCTTTAGTATTTTTTTAGAATGGTTAAAAAGCAACTTCAATTTAATAGCTCCTTGTTTGCGTCTTTGAGATTTTAGATAAAACTTCTCATTTTCCAGTTTTATTCCACAATCATGTCTTTCTCTGAAATTCCTTTAAATTACATTAAAATAAAAACTATTTAAATTAATGCAGATACCACGTGAAAAGCCTGCAGGTGCTGGAAATAGCATTCAAAGTGAAGATAAAAACTTTAGTTTTGTATTTCACATCTTGAGCTGACTTATAGGATGTGAACTTAATTGCTTTGTGTAGATTTGCTTAGAACTTAAATATAGACATTTTAAAAACGTACTTTGTGCTCTAAATGGAATTATGTTTCTTAACATAAATTGTTACTCTTTGTTAATTATAAAAAAGCCATCCTTAAAAAATGGGCCAAACCTTAACAGACATGTCAACAAAGAAGATACACAAATGACAAATAAGCATGTGCAGCCGTAATCCACATCTTCTGTCTTCAGGGAAATGCAAAATGAAATGACCATGAGATACCACTATGTACCTCTTAGAATGGCCAAAATCCAGAACACGGACAATAAAAAATGATGATGAGGACGTGGAGCAACAGGAACCCTCATCATTGCAAATGGAAATGCAAGATGGTACAGCCACTTTGGAAGACAGGTTAGTGATTTCTTACAAAACTAAACATACTCTTACCATACAATACAGCAATCACACTCTTTAATATTTACCCACAGAAGTTGAAAACTTATGTCTACCCAGAACTTGCAAAGGGATATTTACAGTAGCTTTATTCATAACTACCAAATCTTGGAAACAACCAAGACATCATTCAGTAGGTGAATGGATAAATACACTGTGGTACAGCCAGACAATGGAATATTACTCAATACTAAAAAGAAATGAGCTGTCAACCATGAAGGAAACTTAAACGCATTATTAATCAGTGAAGCCAATCTGAAAAGGCTCTATACTGTGTGCTTCCAATTCTGGAAACAGTAAAAATATCAGTAGTTGCCAGGGGTTAGGGACAGAAGGGGTAAAACAGGCAGAGAACAGAGGATTCTTAGGTCGATGAAACTACTCTGTATGATACTATAAAGCTGGGTACGTGTCATTATAAATTGTCCAAACTCATGGAATATATAACACCAAGAGTGAACCCTAATGGGAGCTATAGACTTTGGGTGATAATGAGGTTTATCATTTGTAACAAATATATACTCTGGTAGAGGATGTTGTTAAAGGGGGAGGCCATGTATATGTGGGGATGGGGTTACATGGGAAATCTCTGTTCAATTTTCTTGTGAACCTAAAATTTCTTTAAATAATAAATTCTATTCACATAGAAAAAAAGGAAATTGAAAGTGCATTAAAAAAAGATATTGGATCGATTGTACAATAATAAAAATACCTGAAAAAATTGGGTAGAAAACATTGGGTCAAAAAAGTAGCTAAATCTTGATGAGAAAGAGGAAGAGTATATCAAATGTGAGAAAGGTCACCTGGAAATGGCAACTGGAGGTAGTACACGTCAGATGAAACCTTATTTCATTGCTGGCTGATAATGGAGAGAGAAAATAAGATCACACAGGATATGAAATGTTTAATAGTAAAAGAAATGTTATTTTCTTATATTTATTGTCATTTACAATAATATTCAATTTATTGTCATTTTCAATTGATATTTATTATCTTTTATTTAAAAACATGGTAGATTAGACCTACTATTGTAATTATTTGTTTTAAATATTTTATATTTTTATTATAACTCATGGTACAGCAGCTGTAAGATTTAAACATAAACTACTTTTTAGTGTCATATGTTAAGTTACGAATTTATGCAGAAACAAATGTAAAGAATAGCAAACATTTAATGTCCATCTAGCTTTGATATTTACTGATTTTGTCCTTCCAGCAAGTTATTCAATAAAATATATAAGGGGGGTGACAAAAGCACTTAAAATAAATTGATTGGAGAAAACAAAGTTTGAGGCAAAGGAAAAGTAAGATAAAATAATATAATATATTGTTAGGCTAGATCTGTATTTATGTTTCAAAAAATTATCATGTTAGTTAAAAATAAAGCTATATAGATATTTCCATCTTTATATGTTTACTCCCAGTGTAGAGCTAGGGCTAGGGTCTGGAGCTCACAGACCCCTTGAGCACACTCACAAACACTTCACATGCAGGTCTATGAGCTAGGTAACCAGCAAAAAGGTCCTTGGAGCCTTGGCTGAAGTAGGAATAGACTTTATTCAGCACACACAACACTATGAGCTAGGCAGTGTGAAGAGAAACTCAAAAACTCAACTGCAGCCAGCAAGGTCCAAAGAAAAACTGAAACTGAGCAGCTGCCAGCAGAGTAAACATGCTGGACTGTTAGAGGTGAGCTCTGCTGCTAGCCTGCTTCACAAAACTGCAGAACACACTAAAGCAATTAACTAGAAAGATACATGTGTGCACGTGGAAGCACACTAACTCACCCACACAACTTGTTTACAAGAAATGTGCTGCTCAACCCCCCAGCCAGACATGAGCAGAGAGAGTCTGACTAAATTATTGTATTTTCTCCCCACAATCCTTTCATTGATTCTTTTATATTTTACAATGACTTTCACATTCTAAGATTATTATATAAACATTTTTTTAAAAAAATTTACTGAATTAAATTCTCTGGTTACCATGGAGAAAAAATCTATTAATCAGAAATAGCTAATCTTTTAAAAATTATAATTGGGGAATAGAGAAAAATTTTGTAAAGTGGAAAAAATTGCTGAGGCAGGATGGGTGAGTTTAGAATATAAGAATGAGGAAGCCAAAATATTCAGTGAGAGTTATGGGTCTAGGTTCATTCTTCTACATATGGATGTCCACTTTTCCCAGAACCATTATTGAAGAGGAAGTCTTTTGACTATAAATGGATTAAACAATTAAATATATGTCCTGAAACTATAAAACTTCGAAAAGAAAACATAGTGGACACACTTCAGGAAATAGGTCTGGGCAGAGACTTTATGGATATGATCTCAAAAGCACCGACAACAAAAGGAAAAACAAACAAATGGGATTATATCAAACTAAAAAGCTTCTGCACAGCATAAGAAACAACTAACAGCATAAAGACAACCAAAAGAGTGGGAGAAATATTTCCAAATTATGCATCTGACAAAGGATTAATATCTAGAATATACAAGGAACTCAAACAACTGAACAGTAAAAAACCAAATAAGCCAATTAAAAAATGGGCCAAGGAGCTGAATAGGCATTTCTCAAAGGAAGATATAAGAATAGCCAACAGACACATGAAAAAATGCTCAATATCACTCAGCATCCAGGAAATGCAAATGAAGACCACACTGAGATATCATCCCACTCTGGTTAGGCTGGCTATTGTCAAAAAGACTGGGACTAACAAATGCTGGTGAGGATGCAGAGAAAGGGGAAGCCTCCTACACTGTCATTTAGGTTGTAAATTAGTGCAGCCATTATGGAAAATGGTATGGAGTTTCCTCAAACAACTACAGGTAGAACTGTCATATGACCCAGCAATACTTCTGCTGAGTATATATCCAAAGGAATGGAAGTCATCATGTCAAAGGGACATCTGCACTCCCATGTTTATTGCAGCTCTGGTTACAATAGCCAAGAGTTGGAACCAGACTAAATGCCCATCATCAGACGAGTGGATAAGGAAAATGTGGTCTATCTACACAATGGAATACTACTTTGCTATAAAAACAAAGAAAATACTGCCATTCATAGAAACATGGTTGAACTTAGAGAAAATTTTAAGTGAAATAAGCCACACACAGAAAGAGCTAACAAAACTAAATAAAAAAACAAACAAACAACAAAAAAAGATACAACAATCACAGTAATTTGCTGAACTTTTTAAGAACAGAGCAGGACTGAGGATTGTGGGGGTGGGAAAGGGAGAGAAGCAGGGGAAGAGCGGAGGGATGGGTGAAAGGCCATAAAACAGATCACATTGTATAATGACGAATTAAAAAAAACAAACATAAGTAAATAAATAAACAAAATGAAGTTTTTTAAAAAAAGAATGAGGAAGCCAAATTAAGTTACTATATAATGATCCACTATTTTTTCCAATTAAATTTTGGTCATTACAGAAAATGCACTGCATTTGCCTATTTTTCCCAGCAAGTGTACAAAAATAATTCTCAGAAGGGAAGAGAGGAGAGCAGAATAATGAAGCAGTTAGTACTTAAAATTATAGAATTCACGAAATTTTGGAAATATAGATCCAAGATGGCATAATAACTATGAATCTTCCAGAAACATTTATAATTTTCAGGAATGTTCTTCTTTTAATAACATGAATGCATAATTCATAAAAGAAACAAAACTGTGAAGAATACACGTAAAATTACTCAAACTTATTAGTCATAAGTAATATGCTCAGTACATTTTGGGGACATGTGAAAATTATGCAGTAGACAGTTTGAAGATGCTCCAAATGGCCAAATCTGCAAAAAAAAGTAATCAATAATAATAATAATAGTAATGGTTTATGACCTTAGAAAAAATAAGTATCCATGAGTCTATGCTGATATAAAGAAATAACTGAATAAATAAATAAATCAGGTAAAGAGACAGTTCTTCCTTATGGTAGAGTTATAATCAATAATGAAGAGGGACTGATTGAAATATAAAATTAACATTTACTAAACACCACCGTAATGTTTGCTGCAAGCACAAATTATGAATAGATGCTAAAATTAATGTACGAAAGTATAATAAGTAATAGGTCAATTGCATAGTCTCAAACATTCTGTCAAGAGAATATTAATTACAAAGGGGAAACTTATAGTGGAGAAACCTGACATATGATGGGGCCACCTTAGCCATATGATCAATGTTACCTTCACTGACAATGGGAAATATTAAAATAAGCCACTGCTTGATATTATGCACCAAAAAGGACACAATACCATGTGTGTATTTTGTCCAAACTGTACAATCTTAATTTATTTATGAAAAAACAAGCCCAAATTCAGGGACATCTATAAATAATTGGCTAGTATTATTTATACCTGTCAAGATTGTAGAAGACAAATCTCTTCCTGATTTTAGGAGATTATAGAGATGTGAAACTAAATGCAATGTGGGACTTGCACCTGAACAAGTGGAACAGCTTATAGGTTGTATAAAGTCTGCAAATTAGTTAGTAGTATTGTATCAATGTTAATTTGCTGATATTGATCATTGCATTAGATTTTATGATATATTAACATTTGGGGACTCTGAGTACAATGTGTAGGGGAACTCTTTTTATGACTTAAACTTTTTATTATTCTGTAATTATTTCAAAATGTAAAGCTAGGGCCGACCCCGTGGCGCACTCGGGAGAGTGTGGCACTGGGAGCGCTGCAGCGCTCCCGCCGCGGGTTCGGATCCTATAGGATGGCCGGTGCGCTTGGTGTGGCCGGTCACAAAAAATAAAAAATAAATAAAAGATAAATAAATAAATTTATTAAAAAAGAAATGTAAAGCTAAAAAATAAATTTAAATAATTTCCTGGTAATTTTGCCTTTGAGATTCTAACAATTTTAATCATGCTCTTCGAAATATTAACTATACTAGTTTTTTTCCTAAGCTACCTGAAAATTTGTTAATTTATTCTACTACATACATTTGAAAAGTTAAATGACAATATGATGCCAAAATGCAGTATAAATGTGCTTTGATGTACAGAGGAATAAGTGGTTGTTACACTCTAATAATTGAGGACAACATTATGCTCAAGTTGATTTTAGTGAGGTGGAATCAAATTAATCCAAATGTGAATGCCGGGTCCCATGGGAAAGAGCATGGACAGCATTAGGTGCTCAGACATGTTTAGGAAACTTTCAATTGTTCACTTGAGTAGGAATGAATATTCTTTTCTTAATAACAAGTAAAATAAACCCATTTACAATTTATCATATTTAATAATCACAATGACCTTATGAGGTATTTTCTATCAATTCACTTTTACAAGTGAGAAACAAGCCTTTAAAGGTAATGCAAAGTGTCGGAGATCACACAGTTGGATAAAATAGTGGAGCCAGTCAGCCTGACTCCAGAGCCACATTTCCCTAAAGAGAAGAGAAGCCATGCTTGAGATTAAATGTGATTATTTTTATAATCTAAAGCGATAAGTACTGGAAAGAACAAATCCCCTCAGAGGCATGGAAGGATTTTATGTTGTAAATGGTCTATAAATAATCATGTTCTTTTGTCTGAATCGGATGGTAATCACTGCTCTGGTGTTTGTGGGTCATGTAGGAAAAGCTATCAGACCTCTTCATAAAAAAAAAAGCTCTTTGTTGCTGTGGCCTCAGCTCACTTGGAAGCAATCAAATTGAACAATAGTCTAGGCAGACAAAGTAATCATCTCTTCTGTGTTTAAGGACCAAAAATGAAATGGTGCCTGGGCCTGGAGAGGGAATGGAGGATGGAAAAGTGGTTGAATCCCCAGATAAAATTATGTACCATAGCTGGGCTAATAGATCCTACTTTCAGGGAACACTTAGGAGCTGAGAGTCACAGGAATCTGTAACCAAGGGCTTGCAAATTCAATTTTAGGCATACTGAATGTAAGATTTATGTAGGGCATCCAGGTACAGGTGTTAGGTAGACTATTTTATCACGAGAGAGCATTGGGTTTTGGATATAGATTTGGCAGTCATCAGGAGCAAGCAGTGTATTAGCAAGCTTAATACAACTATTAGTAGACAAAATCCAGTTCATGCAATGTGATCCGTAAAGTCGATGAAGTCCTAGCAATCTCCAACATATCCTTCAAGAAAATTCAATAATAATAATAATAATAATAATACATGGTCAGATAAAATACTCACAAGACTCTAAAAAGAGAAACGATGAAATTCCTTAGTGAATTCTACTATAAAACTTTAAGAAAGGTAAAGATACAATATAGCAAGCGAAAAAAATGCAATTAGTTACTGAGATATCCACAAATTTCAGGTTCAGATCTCAGGGCTCTTTCTTAGTAACACAAGATAACTTCGTCTTTAAAATTGTTACATACCTAGATATGTGTGAGATGCATGGTCTCAGGGCAACCAAAGCATAAGTTGACTGAAGACTCTCCCACTGCCAAGTTCTTACCTGGAAGAGTCTATTTTGTGGGCACTGGTTGAGATCTCCTGTCTCTGAAACCCTCCTCCTCTATCTCTGCTCCTCATCCCTGAGCAGTCTCAATTTTCCCTCAGCAAATATTTGCTAAAGGTTTCTGAAATCTTCAAGTGTGTAAACCACCTCAGAACTCTTTGGACTTCATGACACCTGCAGCTACTCTATGCAATGTGCTCTTTGGTGGTGCCTTTATTGGCACTCACACCCAATTTGGAGCCCACGAGGAATTGTCCCCTCTTTCGTCATGTGCTCAGTTTCACTGCTCTGTTGCAGGCCCATTCACCACATTTAGGGGAGCCCCAGTCTTTCTGTGAATGAGTACGTATTATTTCGAACTCCATTCTTGTAGGACCTATCATTGTCCTCCCACCGCTCCTCCTGTCTCCTAGGCGATTTGCTACTCCACACATTTTCAGGGGGGATTTTCTGCCACGATATTTGTTTAAGCTCTCATCCAAGTTTGTGTATGTGCTTGTTTTAATTCTGTTATCCTGGTTGTTTTATCTGGTGTTTAGTAGAAGAAGGGGAAAGAAAGATCAAAAATGAAGCTTCCATATTCTCCTGCCAGAACCTGAAGCATCACCTGAAGCAGATTTGGTAATACATATTGTCCCAGGAAGTCACACGTTTCACCAAGGTGTTCAAGCTTATTTGTTGTGACTATACATCATTAAAAGGAATTTTTCATCAACAATTTTATTTGGTTTCTAAAGGACTTTGTTTTCATTTATATAAATTTGACTTTTAACAAAATGTCCTTTTAATGAATATGCCGTTTTGGAAACAAAGTAGAAGTACTTCCCTACATGTGCATATATGATCGAGGGAATTCTCTTATGTCTTATGCATTTATGTATACATATTTATTGGTATATATTCATATGAATAATAATAAAGCAAGCTTATGTACCAACTTTTAAATTAGTTTTCCACAAATAAAAACTTTCTGAACCGCTTTTTCACATGTACCTTATTAAATGAAGCTATATGTTACATAAAATAATTGCTCCTGTAAAGCAAAGAACATGCACTCTAGCTTTGCTAATGGGCTGACGTCATTTTAACCAGATTTTAAAAGCATGGATGCACTTAGAAAAATCCGTTTTTTATCATATCATCTATTCCATTTTTTAAAGAAACTTCATAGCTCAGTTTTACAAGTTCTTTAGAAATAAATGCAAGAGAAAAATTTCACTCCAGCATGAAAACACAACAAAGAGCAATATCTTTTACCTCTTGACAGGAAGCATTTTTGAAAACAAATTGTCTAACCTAGTGTAACTTCAAAGTAGCAATCATTTTAGTAGGAAAGATCCAAAAGCATAACTATTTATCATTAAAAGTGTATCTATTATATAACTATACCTATTATATATATTAAGCTTAGAAGTACTTTAAATAGATTAAAGTATACCTATTATACATATCATTAAAATTTATATAATTAAAAGTATATCAAAAGTATAACTATCATTACAGAAATGACTGTGCATGTAAAATAAGCATGTCAAACACACTTAAATATTATATTATTTAGGTGGGCAATTAAGCTTTGTCAAAAAGGTTCTTTTGTATTTGGTATTTGAGGAATGTCACTCACTATAAATGACCTATACAGAATTTGGTAACGGTTTGCCTCTATTCTGAAAATAAATTTACAATTAACATTTTTTGCTTGTATCTAAATATCCCAAGATGTTGTGTATGTATAATTCTATGAAGTGACAACACTGCACTCAATTTTCAGGAGTTTTATATATAGTGGCTTATGTTAAATAAATTAATATTTATGTTTGTTGTTGTTGTTCTTTTTAAATCACATACTCACAAATGGGACCGTATTGAGATACGTTAGGTTGGAATAAGAAATGTGTTTGAAATTATACTAGAACACACTGGTGAAGAAAAACGGGTTTTTTTGGCCTGTTTATTTCCAGGAATAGGTATTTGGGCAAAGTCTGAGGAAATCAACCAAGAATTGGATAATTGCTGTTCCTGAAAGATCAGGGCCGTGTGACTGTGGACAGATGCATATGCGCTTATGCCTATGGCCACAACACCTTAAAATAACAAGCTTCGCTATGAACTTGCCCAGAGAGCGTATTCTCAAGCCCTTTCTTCGAGTAACAAAGAAAGTTTTGGATTATTGAAAAAAAAAGATTTAATTGAAAAGAAAAAATTTTTTAAAAAGCAAGAAGCTTAATTTAAATATTAGAGCTAGGCATTTTAAAAAATGTTTTCCCCAACATATTTATTTGTATAGTACTGCTGTTCTCTGTAGTGTCTGAGTTACTCCTTTTCCAATGTTTTGGTTCCAGAGAGACAGAACAAAGGAAAGGCTCCAGTCAATCAAATACCTTTCTGTGAATCCAGCCTCTTCCCACCTCCTTCAGTGGGGTCACATGAGGAGCAAATGCATCATGCCTGGCACATAGCAGACCCTCAAGTAAAATGAGTTACTTCAGGTTTTTTTCTTCATGAGGAGGGCTAGACAGTCATATGATTTTTAATATCTGTTGTAAAGAGCTAGTTTTTCACTTTGATATTTTGTTTGGTTTTTATTTCAATACATTGCTGACTGATAGTTTTGTAAAATAAAATAATGATGCAATAAAAGTAATAATTATTACTATTGTTATTTACCAGTGGTTATTTCCTGGCTCTTAGGTAGTGTCCATTTACTCTTATACATATCAAGACTCAGCCAAAGACTCAAAGGGACCCCTCTGCAGATCCCCTCTGCCTGCTTTCTGCGAATTCTGGCCACCTTGGCCTGTCTAAACTCCAGTCTCTTTTCTTCTCCACTCGGCAAAGTCATCGGGCTCTGTTTGTCTTCTTTCTCCTGTGTCCTTGTAGTCAGCTGTGCAATCACTGTTCTGCTCTGCCTGGTATGCAATGTCTAGAAAATATCGCTTCATCATATTGCCTGGTTTTCTAGTTCTTTAATGAGGGAGGGTAAATTTGGTTCCTGGTACACTGTAACAGGGAACAGAGCAGTTGCTGTCGCCTACCATCAGAAGCTATTTTCTCCAGATATAGAATTTTAGATGTACAGTTTTGTGTTTTGTTTTTATTGTCCCAGAACTTTAAAGCTGTCACTATATTTTCTCCTGGCCTTCATTGTTGCTGATGAGAAATCAACTCACGTTCTTAGTCGTCCTGCCCTGTAGGCAATAGGCAATGTTACATCTATTGAAAATCTGTTCATTTTTTTCCCTTGTCTTTTTTCTCAGGTAATTTCCATTTATCAATCGTAACGTTCATTGATGCTTTTTTATTTTGTGCCAGTAGATTTTTTAAAATTCAGATATTTAATATTCTTACTTTTTGGATGTTAATTTGGTTAGTTTTTAGATTTTATATCTGTCTTAAGAGTTCTTATGTTCACCTATACACCAATCGTTTTCTGTAGAATTATTGACATCCTTGTCATCATCACTTTTAAATCTTTGGCTCTTAATTTAAATATTTAATTTGTGAGTCTATTTCTATTGACAATTTCTCTCTGGACTCTGGGTTCAATTTTCTTTGATTTCCTCATGTCTAGTAATTTTTTGATTGTATATTGTATATTAAGATGTGTTATTATAGAGGCTAAGGTCTGTTATTTTTCTCTGAAAAGTATTGACTTTTATTTTTTGTTAATCAGGTAGCAAAGTTGATCTTGTACGGGGGATATTTCTAAGCTTTGTTGTTCTATTTTTGCCTTTAGGCCTAGCACCTAGCCCTTAGTGCAGTAATGTGTTCCTTATATCTAAAGTATGGTACTTAGGGAATTTCAATGAGAATCCAACAGTCTTTAACTAATTTCCTCCAACTCCAAACTCTATCCCTTTGCTAGGCAACAATAGAATTTTCTACCCAAACTTTTTAGCCTCCAGGTTCATGTATTTCTCTGGGCTTTTCTAGTATAATACAGTTTAAGTGTCATTCAAGGATTAGAGCAAAATTGTAAAGAGATTTAAAGACACTCACCACCCCAAGCAACAGATTCTCTTCTTTCCCCAGTTACCAGCCACTCTGGCATACCCAAATGCCAAATTCTGACTTAGTAGCCCAAAGGATTTCAACATATCAATTTTAAGAGGAAACAAACATTTAGATCAGAGGAACAATACAGTCTTCAAGACCCCAAAATCCACATTTCTGTTCTAATTTTAAATTTATTTTTTATTTTATTTTTACTGAAGCTTAGGAATCCAATCTTCCCTCTTTCTAACATATCTGACATTGTGCACTATATACCCTATAACTTACCAAGTATATCCAGAATGCAGAAGAATGAAACTACATATGCATCTCTCACCATACACTAAAATCAACTCAAAATGGATTAAATACCTAGGTATAAGACCCGAAACAGTAAAATTACTAAGGGAAAATACAGGTGACACACCAGCAGTTAGGTCAGGGCACAGGCTTTATGAACATGAGCCCAAAAGCACAAGCAGAAAAAGAAAAAATGAACAAATGGGACTATATCAAACTAAAAGTTTCTGCACAGCAAAAGAAACAATCAACAGAGTGAAAAGACAACCTACAGAGTGGGAGAAATTTTTTGCCAACTATGCATCCGACAAGGGACTAATATCCAGAATACACTTAACAACTCAAGCAATTATATAGTAAAAAAAAAAAAAAAGACCCAATTAAAAACAGGCAAAGGAGCTGAATAGACATTTTTCAAAGGAAGACATACAAGTGGCCAACAGAGGCATGAAAAAATGCTCGACATCACTAGTCATCAGGGAAATGCAAATTAAAACCACATTAAGATGTCGCCTCACTCCAGTTAGACTGGCTATAATCAAAAAGATGGCAAATAACAAATGCTGACGAGGGTGTGGAGAGAAGGAAACACTACTGCACTGTTGGTGGGAGTGTAAATTAGTGCAACCACTTTGGGAAACAATTTGGAGTTTTCTCAAGCAACTACACATAGATCTTCCATATGATCCAGCAATCCAGAGGGATGGAAATCATCATGTCGAACAGATACCTGCACTCCCATGTTTATTTCAGCTCTGTTTACAATAGCCAAGATATGGAACCAACCTAAATATCCATTAATAGATGATTGGAAAAGGAAACTGTGGTGTATATACACTATGGAATGCTACTCTGCCATAGAAAAGAATGAAATACTTCCTTTTGCAACAACATGGATGAACCTTCAGCAACTTGTGTTGAGTGAAACAAGCAAAGCACAGAGGGATAAATACCTCGTGCTCACTCTATGTGGGAGCTAAGAGAGAAAGGAAGGCAGGAAAGAAAGACCTGTTTTTTAATACTTAGCCTCAGTAGTGCTGTGATCTAACAGAGGGAGGGACATTCCTGGGGCTACAAATTGGAATTGAGGGGAGAGGGAAAAGGGGAGAGAAGTTGGGGGATAATTGCAAGGGGACAAAGGGTACAAAAGCAATTTCTGGTAATGGGTATGTCCCCAATATGAATCTGACCCCCACATCTTTATATCTCATGAATATTCAAAATAAATAAATAAAAATTTTTTTAAAGAATGTAAAAAATTTTTTAAAAAATCCAAATTTTACTAATATATTTAGTATACTTTACCCTCTCTTTCGGCTCTTGAATTAACTGCTGTGGAATTGCTACCAAAGAGTTCAGGTACAGATAATCTTCCATTTCATCATTTCTGCATCTATTCCCTGGAAATGGAGCAAATCTTAACTTCTATTCAAAAGAATGCTGTGTTACTACATACAAGACACCTCACACTTCAGAAAGAATTCCTAACAGTTCATTAGCAAAACTGATAAATGGACTGACTGACAAAAAGAAGTCTATGGAATTTTGCATAAAACCTTCCCCCATCTTATTATTTCTTTGTGGATAATAACTATGGTGATGGGCATTTTTAGCGGTGTTTTCTTTCTTTTTTTTTTTAACCTTTAAAGTCCATCGTATGAAATAAGTCCTTTTTTTTTTTGTCAAAATTAATCTGTATTGTATTAGAATCATTAGTGACTTTTTAAAATGGACCTCAAATTGTTCTGAAATAACTTGTATGGTTTATAAATTTATAAATTCACTTTATTACCTGGGTTACTTTTATCCTTACTAGATTGACTGATAGATAAACAGAAAATTCAATATTTTACAAGTAATTTCCAGGTATATTGTACAATTCCCATAGAGGTCCCCCCCCTTTTTGTTCTTTTTCTGTATAGAGAAAATACATAGCAAGTCACAATCTAGAAAATCCTAGGGAAATTTTTTAATAAATTAAAGTTTGCCAGGACCACTTTCTCAATTTTGCATCTTGTGTGATTGTCACAAAGAATGATGAACTCATTGTCTTCAGGACAATTTGCCGGATATGAAGAGTCTCAAGTGTATGTGGTGGTGTCAAAATTCACTAAAGATGACCAGGTGCCGGCGTTCTTGTTGTATCTGACTGGAGCCAAGAAAATAATTAATTTTTGTGATGTGCTCATTTTTCTGACAAATTTCTCAACTGTGTCTTTAATTCCTTGGATGTATTCAGCACGTTTTCCAAAGCCTATATCTGATATGGAGGAAATGTAGGCTTGCTTCTCAAAAAAGGTGATCTCAAATGAAGATTTTAAAGCAACCAATAGGAAAAAAAAACTTAAATTCTTTTCTTCAGACCTATCACTTTGGTAAAGTTCAGATGTGGAAGATAGAATTAGCCTTTCCTTATTTAATTTAGGTAACTTATTCCTGAAAATCACCTTACTCTTTAGACATTATATTTGAAATGTAAAAGCTATTTACTGTATTTTTATAGACTAGTCTAAAGACCATTTATATGTAGTATATTTTGGAACACTAAAACAGGTCAAATGATATTTTTTCCTAATTATTAACATATCATAGATATAGTAAAAATTATTTACTTTTAAAATACATATCTCTATTAACTCACCTTTTGGAAAAGAATTTAAAAAATAAATTGAATTTTATGTAACTTTATCAATGAAAACTTCATGTCACAATTTAGTATTTTAAATTTTTTAGTTATAGGGCTACAAGGCTGAGACTTTGTCCTGTGAATACCAATTGCTTTTTAAAAGTCCAAGAAATCTATGTAAGCCATAGTGCTGCATAGACAAAATATAGTTTGGGCCTATATTAAAATATAGTTTCTTACAATTAATAGTAAACCCACCTTGGTTCTGGTTGGTAGATGGACAACTAGCATGAAAAATATCAGACAAAAGAAAAGCTATAAAAATTTTTAAAAATGTTTTCTTGTTTTGAGTTTGCATAGTACTCAGTAAATCTATTCCTAAGCATTAAAACTTCTCTGATGCTAGTATAAATATGGTTTTTTTTGAATGTATGTTCTCTAGTTGTTTATTTGTCATGAATTTGAAGGCAGTAGATTTTTTTATAATTAGCTTTTATCCTACTTCTTTTTTGAATTGTTTGTTTTTTGACTTTGTGTTATCATTGACTCTCTGAGGTTTCCCGGATATATCATCTGTAAGTAGAAATTGTTTTATTTCCTCCTTCATTGCATTGCCTCTAATTGATTTCACTTTCTAATTGTATTGGTTATTACCGCTAGTAAAATGTCGAGTAATAATGCAGGTAGTGGGCATCCTTGCCTTGTTCCTGATCTTGGTGGAAATACCTCTAGTGTTTCTCATCAAGTTTAATCTCCATTTGAATTCTCATGGATATATTTCTGTTTTAATCATTTGGTATTTCTTTCTCTATTTCTCCTCTTTGTTCTAAAAATGTGTTTAGGTTGGTGATGAGTCTTTGTTTTACATAATTTGGCTATACATAAAACATAAGGAGCTCTTTTTTACATAATTATACATCCTTGAAAATCACTGTAATGAAGGCTTATGTATTTTTCCTAAATTTATTATTCTCTGCAAATGGTGTCTTTCCACAATGTTCATGCTATAAGTATTTGTCCAT
This sequence comes from Cynocephalus volans, assembly GCF_027409185.1. Lineage (NCBI taxonomy): Eukaryota > Metazoa > Chordata > Mammalia > Dermoptera > Cynocephalidae > Cynocephalus > Cynocephalus volans. The sequence goes on from NW_026902465.1 coordinate 1,369,573, forward strand.
CACAAAAGACAATTACAGTACTTACCAGCAATGTGAGGCTTAATGTAATTTATTTGAAATAACAATATTTTAGGATTATATTTAATATTGTTCAAAATGGCTTTTACCTCTTTGTTCTTGTTTGTTTTATCTTTTTATTTAGTTATGATAGAAAATGGACATTTCTGTTGACCAAGAGAGGCATTTGTTATTTAAATAAAATAATTTTCAAGTAAATAGGATTTGAAAACCAAAGTGGCCATGCACAGTCTACTAAATTTAATCTCTGCCAATTTCAGCAAAACTTGATTTTTTTCAACGTAAATTAAAACAGTTTAAACTCTTTACATGTGCTAGGTTTCAGCAATATTTTACCTAAAAACAGTGTATTCTACAATTGATTCTATAAAAAGTGGTGATTTGTGTTGACTCGGTTTTACCTGGATGCTTAGATATTCCCTTAGTCCACTGCATTCTTGAAGAAATTCACATATTCTTTGGGGTCCCTTTTTTGTTTTTCTGCTATTTTCTATAGCAAATGTTACCCAACCTTGGTATTATGCAGTTCACTTTAATTGCAAGAATCTCTTTAGAATAAGGCCAGAAATGATACAAAACATTTATTAGAATGAATACTTTTTATTATAAATTGATGTCTTTTCACAAACACTTCACGTCTATAAAATTAAAGATGAAAAAGGAAGAAATAAAATAACTGCTTTAAGAAGTTAATTAGTTTAATAATTATAGTCGGTGCATTTATAAATGTTACCTAATTTTATAATCCTTTTGGAACCTGATTTTTCTCACGTAAAAACTGATTTTTGGTTGTTTTTTTTTAAAAGAAAATGACTACAGTTATAATTAAAATCAACTATCAACAGTGTACCAATTAGGGACAGTCACGTTGATTGTAATCGTAAACTCTACAAAAATGTAGAAAACTTAGTCATTGTTTTTATGGACGGACAGAAAATCTTTTATTGTAATTTTTTTACTTAGCTACGAAAAATGATTTACATAAAGATATTTAGCATTTGTGACAAGTTCTATTATGTTATTTTCTAAGATTCAGAAAACAAATAAGTTTTTTTAAATATCCATTTTAGGTTAAACTAATGTAAAGCAATGGTGAAAATTTGTTCTTTCTTCTTTAGAAACACTGTGTTGTTTTTTCTTTTCCACAATATTTTTGGTGATATATTTGATTATGTGAGCTTGTTCAAGATGCTGAGATGTAGTCTGTGGCCTATGTTGCTGCTACTACAAATATTGTAGCTTCTCAGTGAAAAAGGTCCACATCTTCTTTTCATGCTTCAGAACTGATGGCATGCAATCTGTGATTCTGAGAAACACTTCTTCACTACGTTTCCAACCCAAATACCAGTGTGTCCCTGAAGCATCTGGAACTTATGCCAAAAGCTGAGTATTTTCTTTTATCATAACCCATCTGCAAACTGAGTCTACCATTCCTCCTCCTCCACCTGCAATCATAGTTTACTATATTCGTACCTGAAATGTATGGAGTAACTTTGATGTTCACTAATCTAAAATTTTGGATCATTCCAACTGTTCAGTATCTTTCTGATGAATCCCTTTCCTAAGATTTCTCAGGACATCTTAGATTCACTAAGATTCACTGCCTCTAAGTTTAGTTAAAAAAAAGACATCTGGCCTGTCCACAGCACATCAGTCTGCTACTTAAAGAAGTGCTGTACCATGTCTTTCTAATGCCTGCAGGATGTGGGTCGTACTTTGTAGTGTTGACAGAGGGCTCCTCGTGTTTGTTTATCTTCAGCCTGGCTAACATTCTGCTGCTGCTTTATACATCCTGGCTAAGTTAGGTTTCTTTCAAGTGTCAGGAAACAGAAACATGATTAGACTACCTTAGGTAATAGAAGTTTATTTTCAGTGAAAGTAAGAGACAGAAAATGGTCTGAGCAACCAAATAATAGGGCTCGCAGAAAACTCACATTGTGTTTCAGAATTTAGGGCATCTCTAGCTCCATGTCTCTATGCAGCTGTGTGAGCCACAGACCCCATTCTCCCTGACTCTGATACTCCACCATTAGACTGGTCCAGCTACTCTGGGTTTCTGCTTCTACTGTTTCTATCATGTGAAATAACTTCTGTTTAAATGTCTTCTCTCTGATTTGCCATTTCTACTGTCTCATTCTTCTGCTTTCTGACTTCTTTCCATGTGTCTTGTCAAAGGAACATTCTAGACAAAAGAAGAAGAAAAAAATTTTCTTGCAAAACGTTGCAAGGCAGACTTCAGAAACACTGGCTTAAAAAGCACAAGTTTTAAAAAGAAAATAAAAATCACAAATTATGACAGGATGGCCATTTAGCAACATTGTTCTTCCTCTTTGTGGGGAAAATAGAATAGTTTAGTCAGGCTCCCTCAACATTTCTTGTAAACAAGTTGTGTGTGGGTGGAGTTAGTGCTCAAGTGCACCCATGTATCTTTCTAGTTAATTGCAACTTCAGAAGTGCAGTTTGAAGCAAGCTGGCCAGCAGAGAGTTCGTGTCTAAAAATAGAGCATGTTTTCTCTGCTGGCAGCTGCTCAGTTTCAGTTTTTCTTTGGACTTTGTGGGTAGCAGTTGAGTTCTGAGTTTCTCTGTGGACTACTTAGTTCATAGTGCTGTGTGTGTGGTGAATAAAGACTATTCCTTCTTCAACCAAGGCTTCAAGGATCTTTTTGTCCAGTTACCTAGCTCACAGACCTGCATGTGAAGGGTTTGTGAATGAGCTCGGGGGGTTCTGTGCAGCCCTAGCTCTGCAGTTGGCTTTGTCAGCAGGACTGCGCCACACTCTTGTTTTAGTAATACTATATCTAAGAATTTATTGTTCGGATGTAATAACACATAAGCATAAAACTGTATGCTGACAGTAACTGTATTAATCATTAAATTAACTTTTTTGAGCACTTACTGCATAACAAAAACTGATAGTATCTTCATATGAGCGTGTATTTTCATCTGAATAACAAAAACTATGTGATATAGTACTATTACTTTCCACATTTACAGATAACAAAACTGACTCAGAAAAGGTAATTTGCAAATTATCTTTTCTAGTTAGTAAATGTATATTACAATATTTTAAGAACGTAGCTTAAGAGTCTGAATACTTGACATTACATGAGAAATAGAGGAAGAATATTTATGTTTAATGTCTAAAGAGTAGAACTTAAATAAGAAATAAGTATATATTTTCTTTTGTGGGTACATAGACATAGAAAGCTAACATATGATAAATACACTATACTCTTATTTTATTAAATATATTTTCTCCAAGAATATAAAATGTCATCAATGCCTGTGCAATTAATTTGATTGGATAAAGCATGATATGAATATCTGTATAAATAAATATGCCTACGTAAAAGTCTATAAGTTACAGACTGAATTGTTAGTTATGGTAATTTTTGAGTGATAGTATTATAAATAATTTTTATTTTCTAAATAAGCCAAATTATTTACAGTGCACATCCTATTATGTTTATAATAAAATGTTTAACTAGGATTCAGATATGGTATGTATGTCTATGTGTATTTTTTAACATATACATTCTATGGAAATAATATTGGCATTCTGATTGAAATGCAAATAACAAAGAAACCCCCAAATCTTCTGCTAATCTTCTACTACATTAGCCAGTAAGCTGCTAGGAAGAAATCTTAACTTATGTCTTTATAAGTTATTCTTTGGATGGAGTACTTAAAAATAAGGAGCTCAGTAGAACTATGCCATAGAATAAAAACGCTTCTATTTGCATAGTAAACAAGTAGCAATTCTTACATGTACTGCAACATTTTCTATTCAACATGTGTACCCTTCATCACAGATGAGGGCAATTATCTCTTACCTTACTGGATAATAGGTGCTGGTTTCATATTCCCAGACAATTGCACAGCAAAATGACAGTGCTGAACATAGGAATGCTGGAATATTTACCCAAAAGACATTTGGCAATTTTAAGGTGATTTTCCCAGGCCTAGTAAAAATGAACATGTTAAAGCATTGCTTTATGTTTCTAAAAGTGTCTAAGATATTTCTGGAGTATTGCATTCTCTCCAGGCGGCCATCAGGTGTTGAATACATTGATGGGAAGGAGATCATGCTACTAAGACAAAGACAGAAGAGAATCAATGAATACCTTGTGAGAATTAGACATTGCAGCATATCCTTAATAAGTTCCAACTCCAAGACTTCTCTTAGATGCCAGGAGAGCTGAGCATAAGGAAATAATTTTTATTAGAGTTGCAAGTGAGAAAAATGAAATAACAAAACAAAAATGCATCACACCAGCTTCCATGACATCAAAATACTCAGCGTCATTTGGTACAAATCCCTAGTTCCTGAACAACTGAAGAAAATGATACTACTGTCAAAAATATAACCTTATCTGGGCAGACAATATTCAAATCTTCAGCCATTATTTTCAGTTGTTTCATTTCACTGACCTTTTAAAAATACTTTTCATATTTATTTTAAATTATGCATACCAAACCTGTATATAAATTTTAGGTAGGCTGTTCAGCCAAAAACACCGACAGAGATAAGATAGTAATTGGCTTGCTGCTTTTCTCACTTCCTGTAACTGCCTGTAACTTACTAACACTGTAGGCTTTTAACACTGAAGTCCCATAGATAGTTCCTTCATTTACTTACCAGAATCTCTGATCTGCAAAGACAAGAATTCTAGAGTGTTCTTCCCCATATCAGCTTCCGCCCCAGAGGTCTGTATCAGAATGTTGAGGTGAGGAATGATGTGTATTTTGTTGTTGCTGCTGCTGCTGAGGCCATTTTGGATTTAATATTCATGTCCCAAAGGTGATATTGATATAAAACTCTGGTGGTACAATATAGGATTCAGAGAGTTTGTTATTTCTCACTTTCCCCCCCATAGCCACAATGGTCTTTTTGTTTTTCTAGTATAACAAGTTCTTCCCCAATTCAAGGCCTTTGCACATGATGTTTCATTTTATTTATTTATTCATTTATATTTTTAAACCAGGAATACTATTCCCTACACTGGATTTGTAACCAGCTTCTCTGTAACCTAAGAGTTTCAGATTAAATGCTGCATCCTCGAATGTGCCTTTGCTTGATTTCCCTATATAAGGTAGCATCTTAATTTATTCTCTAACTTGTTTATGTTTTTCATAGAACTTTTTATAATATTTAATTACATGTAATCATTTTGTTGACATATACCTTTTATAAAAATGTCTCTACAATTAGAGACCCAAATAGGCAAGAATTTCAACTGTCTCCTTTAGTTTTGCAACACTAGCCAGTGCAGTGACTAACAACAGGAATACATAATATTTGATTTGCTGAAAGAATGCATGAAACAGGCATGAATTTATTAACTTTAAAATATATAAATACTGGGGAGATATCAACAAATGAGCCTATCTACTTCATTTTTATTTTTATACTTCTGTCTCTCCACTTTGCCATAGGTAGATCTTGTATTTGTCAACTTATTTTCAATTTTAAGTTATTAAATTTAAGTATTTAATGTTGCATTACTATATTTGAGCATACTTAATAGTAACAATTTAGAGCATGCCTATCAAAACTCCAAGCTTCTGAGAATCTTAGGTCCTCCAGTCCAGAACTTTCACAAGTTCTAAAAGGGATATTAAAAGGGGCTGCTATAAGGAAAAGTTTAAAAGAGTTTGGCTCCATAACTGGTGGGGGTAATGTTTGATTTAATGCTTTGTATATTGAACAGTGGAGGAACACTGAAAAACTGGGCCCCATAGCTTGATTTATCCATGCGTTTCTGTCTTTTTGAAGTAAATTCCATAATGAACACAGAAAAAAGTAATTACTTTTGATGTAAATAATTATAGTCGACTTTAAATCCATATTATAATATTTAATTATATAAGAAACTATAAGCAAATAATATCTCTTCATTTATTATTCTCTATTTTTTTATTTATGGAGATGACTGGGAATGACAAATATAACATAAATGGTTTTAATACCTTCTAGCTTTATTTTGCTCCTCATCATTCTATGTGCTATAGTTGTACTATTTATTACACGTTCCGAAATGAAATGTTTTCTCAGGTCCTTGTGTCTTTGCAAATCCTCTTGCACCTACCTGGAATATCCTCTCCCCTCCTTCTTTTTCTTCTTCTTCTTCTTCTTCATTCTGATCTTTCCCTTTTTTAGATACTTGATAGACTACCAGTATTCCCTTTTTATATTACTCAGCTTAAACTCTCATGTTCTCCGGGAAATATCAGGCAGTCAGGTGTTCCTCAACTGGGGTTGGTTTAACATTCGGTGAGTATTCATTGAGCTCCTGCAGTGTCTCAGGCTTTTTCTAAGTTCTGGAGATATAACTATAATCAGAACAGAGTCCCTAATCTCATGGTTTTTATATCATAGAATTTTGTACCTATATTCCACAGTAGTGCATATAATAAGGTATATCTCTTGTTAACACTTCATCAGAATATTAGCTTCTATTTATTTTCCTAAATGAGGCACATATCGTCAACACATTAATTAACAAAACATGATAAAATATAGTAGATTATCCTGGGGCAGTTCTGACAAAATGCTTCATTACATATTTCAGGTGATTATTTCACAGAGAACGTTTTAGAAGCTTGATAATTAACTGATTATTTTCAAGAGAAAATTTAAATCATGGTCTGTCAGGAAGGGGACATTCAGAGGAAATGGGTGTGATTTGAGGAACTTGTTTCATTGGAAATGCTGTATGTACTCCAGTGGGAAGAATTTGCATGTTCAATGATCTTTCATTGACTCTTACAAAGTGAATTCTTCTACTGTGAAGAATTTACAAATTTCATGGGTTTGAATGGAAATTAGTTTTCTTCTGCAGTGTAACAAATTACCACAAATTTAGCAACTTAACACACATTGCTTATCTCACAATTTCCATTGTCCAGGAGTCTGAGTAGAGATCAACTGGTCCTCTGCTTAGTTTCTCACGAGGGTGAAACAAAGGTGCTGACCACACCTGGGATCTCACCTGTGGGGTCCTCTTCCAAGCTTGAGTGGTCATCGGCTGAACTCAGTTTCTTGCAGCTGTCAGACTGAGTTTCCCATATTCTTGCTAGCTATTGGCTAGAAACTTCTCTCAGCTCCTTGAGGGCACCCACCACCACTTGCCACATTACTGTGTACGTAGGCAGTTCACGACATGGCTGGGTTTTCCTTCTTCAAGACCAACAGAAGGATCTACTTTGTTTTGACTTTTTCTCTTTAGAAATGACCTGGACCCTCCTTTAAAGTTCATGCCTTAAAGGGCGTTGAAAAATGGTGCTGAAGAAACAACCAATCAAGGTCGTCTGAGTTCTGGTAACTTTGGCATCCCAAAAGAAATGGCATGGGAAAAAGGAATATGGCTAGACTAGACCTGAACTTGAAAATTAAATTACATAATTTTTATTTCTGTTAAATTCTGGAAATAAAAGTAGCAAAACTTGTTTTCTTATATTTAAACACATTAATTAGCTATGGAAAAAAAAATACATTCCTTATAAAGTCAGGGCCAAACAAGCGAATAAGCCAACTGATAAGAGGCCTGAATTATATTTGCTAAATTCCTTCACCTTTCCATATAACCTCTTAATCATTGGAATGAAATTGCATCCGTTTTTAGCCAACAGCCTCAAGGAGAAGAAATTATACAGAACATATAACCGGGGGGAAGAATCTTGGAACTGTCTTAGAATTCTGTGTACAACAATTCAATTGTTAAAAAATGTATTTGTTGGTATTTATTGCATGTAAGAAAATATTTGATATTCCTATAGGATTGTGTCCCTAAATGATAGCCTTGAATTAATACCCTAAAGCCTGATAAAACTTTCTCTTTTGCCCAGATAAGTAAAAGCATTGGTGTATAGCACAACATTGTGCTCTATCACCCAAGAAGTGGTTTGGTATGCCCTGAGTCTCCCAACCTGGAAAGACAACTCAACCTTGGGAGCCTAAACTAACAGGATAAAAGTTTTCTAAACTTATCCATCTTCTGAACAGAGTATGATATTTTGTTAGTTGAAAGTCTAGAATTTAGGATTGGCGAATGTAAGCAAAAAAGAATATAAATACCTGAGTGACCATATTTTCCTGTATGAATAATTTATCCTGCATTGATACACAGACAAAAGCACTGCAAGATTTTGGAAAGAGGAAAATCATGCCTAAATCATTTTCACTGAAAAGAAATGTTAGCATATAAATTAATTTGTTCCCTTTTATGTCTACTCTTGTGAATTTTGGGGCTCTGAAGAAAGGGATTTTTTTCTTCCTTATATTCTTATTGCCCAGGTAAATGCCTGTAATAAAATATTAGATAAAATATTTGTGAATAAATATATGAATGCAAGAATGATATTGGTTGATATGCTATTGATGTATCAATGAGATGGACTCTGCAATGAGGGTGTTATTGGCCCATTGACAGGGTAATTCCTCATTTGTGCAGATCTATCCTGAACATTGCAAAATATTGAGCATACTTAGCATTGGCTCACTAAGGCCAAATCACACACCCTTACCCCCAATCAACCTTCAGCCCCATCATACACACACTCATCATTGTCACAACTGGAAATGTACCCATACAGTTTCTGTAGGAATCAGTACCAAGAACCATGAATGTAATGACTCATAGTAGGTAATCTAGACAAATTTTTAAAAATGTACGTATATGTCTTCTAGTGTATTAATGCATATCAGGAGGACATGGGATACAGTTGTGCACATAACTACTTCCTCAAATAATCTATTATATCCTCATTACTTAATTAAAGCTTGTTCAATGATTTCATTTGTTTAGTTATTAGCTATTAATCCACTAATGAACATCTGCATACATAACAACATTCTAAAACAAACAAAAATTAAAATGAAACCACTCTATAAAAAATAAATAAAATAAAATAATGGAGAAGGCATTTTCTCCCAAAGAATCAATGAAGTATCCATAGTGGTTAGAACTATTAAATGTCTGTTAGTGTTTTGTACATGACATTTCTCCTCTAATAGTGGTATTGTTTTCTGACCTTCAGTAAATATTGTTGTCATATTTTAAGTAATCTGTGTTTCAATTTTTTGTTTGGGAGATATTTTCTGGTCTTTGCTGTTGTGCATTTATTTTAATGTATCTTTAGAACCTTGGTCTTTCTGTCCAAGTAAAATCATGTCTTCCTAAAATTTTACAAAAATGCTAACATTTTTACTTCAAATATGACTCTTCCAAATTTACTGTATTTTCTGCATACAGGTATGCAAGTACATGTTTGTTGAAGCGTCTCACTCCTCCATGTGTCAACTTTTTTTTTTTTATCTGTTCATAGATACTTTATTCCAAGGGGGTAAAATACTTAAAAACACATTCTTTTTTTTTTGTTGTGACCAGAAAGGGAATCGCAACCTTTGGCTTGGTGTCGCCTGCACCATGCTCGGCCAGTGAGCGCACGGGCCATCCCAATATAGGATCCAAACCCGTGGCCTCAGCACTCCCAGCACCACACTCTCCCAAGTGAGCCTCAGGATCGGCCCTTAAAAGTACATTCTAATTCATTAATTTTCTCTTAAATTCTGTCTCTTCCATTGTTTAGTCTGTACAGTAAGTTTTTCATTTCAATTATTTTAGAAAATTATTTCCTAATGTACTACAAGATTTGGGGAAGTGAAACTATTCTGTATATTCTTCATTTGTCAAAACCCGTGAAACCATATAACACAAAGAGTTAATCCTAATAGAAATCATGCACATAGGTTAACATATTGTATCAATATTGGCCCATTAATTTTAACAAATGTACTTCACTAATGGAAGAAGTTACTAATTGGAGAAACTGTGTGTTGGGGAGATAAATAAAAAAATACATGAATACTTAATATATTTTATGCACAATTAATCTATAAATATAAAACTGCTCTAAAAAATTAAGTATTAAAGAATTGCTAACTGTTTATCAAACCTGCCTGGTAAATTTATTCAAAATTATATATTTATTTGGCAAAAAAATTTGTATGTATTTATTATGTAAAAAATGATGATTTCAAATATGTATGTTCTGTGAAATAGCTAAATTGAGCTACTTACCATATTCATTACCTCACATATTTATCATTTTTCTGAGGTGAGAACATTTAAGTTCTACTCTTAGCAATTTTTAAGTATGCAATATGTTGTTAACTTTAGTCAACAAGTTGTAAAATAGATCTCTGGAACTTATTTCTCCTGTCTTCAGTTTTGCGTCCTTTTCCCAGCATCACCTCCATCCCCTCAAAACCCTGGACATTTCCAAGACACGTGACTAAAGTCACCTATTACCCAAGAGCAGTAATAAGAAATTAATGTAATACACTAAAAAAGGTATTTGCCTTCCTTAACCACGAAGATGGCATTTTATAAAATTAGCTGCTTCTCTTACAAGACAACCTTCATTAACCTTTACCTACTCTTTAAAGAGTATACAAACAGGAATAAGTAAATTATGGATAAAATGTTCTATAACTGGGAGAACTCAACGGCCAGTTGCCCACAGCTTACCTGCTGGTGTCCTGTGACACATATTGAAGCCTCCGTTGTACTTTGAGGAAAAATGTTCCAAACATGCCCAAAGTTCTACCCAGCAGCCGCCCCGGGAACCTGCATGCACTTCTGTCCCACTGCGAGTGGCAACCACATCGGCGGTGCTGGACTCGGGTCAGCCCTGCTGGAATGGCAGTGAAAGAGAAACTCATGTTTCAGCACAGCTAAGACGTAAACGTGCAAGTGCACTTTTTAGTAAACAGTGTCATGTATACATTAACAGGCGGCCAGGGGATAACTCTGTGACCAAAGGGAAACAAAACCTATTCTAGAAAAACAGCAGCTCTGCCTTTCAGGGATGAGACAACCCTGCAAGCTGCTGAGCTCTCTGCTGGTCAGCGGTGATGTCATCCCGGTAGCACTGACCCTGTCACCGCCAGAGGTGCCTCACCCAGTCCCCTCCCATCTGTCCGCTGGACTGGAGGGGCGCCATTCTGTCCACACAGCTTCCTTGAGCACCTGCACCCTTGGGGCCTGCTTGTTGGGAGGAAAGCTGTCACCCGCGGCAGCTGGCTTAAACCTTAGCAGCAGGAGGAACAGCTGCCCGTGGCCAGGCCACTGCCCCAGATGAAACTGTTGCTGCCGGGCCTGGCCATCTCTTCCCAACGGAAATAAGTTGTTTGGGGTTCAGCAGACTCTAGAATGAAGCGGGCCCCTTGGGCACAGGGAGCAACAGCACATCCTAGTGGGCTAATTTCCCCAAAGCTTGAAACTAGGTGTCTTGTCTCACTCCAAGGATGGCTGTGGCACTACAGCATCGCTGGACGCTGGGTGGCAGTAGAGGGCCTCACAGAAACCAGGCACAGACAATCTGGCCTCCAGCAAAGGAATGATGCTAATGCGCTCCTCTGGGTAGAATTTGCACAATAACCCACATGGAAGTCGCAGCAGGACAGGGATGAAAACTATGGGGCAAGAGGTCAAGTCTGCACAATCCCAACCAACCCCACAGATGCCCATGTCCAGTAACCGCACACACTGGATGGCTCCCCACAGGCAAAGGAACAGGTGAAACACACCCCTTCTCTGTACCTGGTGACGGATTCAGGGAAGTCAGGCTCCAGGCCCTCTCTCACTCCCACCATGTCCTGAATCCTCACCATCAGCTACAGCTGCAAGGACTGTTTCTCTTCTGTGAACCTGCAAGCTAAGGGTCTGAAGCGACACAGTGGAGAAAGCATGTGAGGAAATTCTGCTCTAATTTTCGACCTCAGTGAGGCACGTGCACAATGTAGTTTCCCATCTCAACTGTTGCTTTGCTGTCAAGATTTCTTTTGGTGTGAGAGACCAAGGTGTCAGTAGCAAAAGAAAATGTTTTGCTTTTGCTCCCCTCAGTATGCTTCAACATTTCCAAGTGAATTTCACGTCACAAGGGGAGATGGGGATTGCCCTCAACTGGAATGTAGGTCACCTCCCCGCTGTGTGGTGATGTGTCTGGGGCCAAGGCCAGAGCTGCTGCTTTTCCAGATTTTCCAAGCCAGAAACAAGCACTGTTCACTTTAATAAGGTTAAGTTTAAACCGACATCCTTTTTTGGTGCCTAAACTGTTGACTACATACCCCAGCAAGACAGAAGCGTGTGAAAGCCGTCCATTCACACACCCCTTCTCCCAGACGGTCACATGCGCATATGCCCAGAGCTGAAGGCACTGTGCAAAGCACGGTGGAGTATATGCGGCCAGTAACCGTGTGTTCTTCTCACTGAACACTTCCAGGGTTGCATCAAGTAAAAGTTGCCTCAACTTTCACTGAAGTAGATAAAAGCTGCAAAAACCCTTACTGATTTCCTAAGTTTACTTCTCTAAGTCCCAAAAGCTAAGACTATAACTACGTTAGCGTTCATGTATGACAAACAAATATTAAATAGTTTACACCTTTATACCAATTTATCTGTAGCTCGTGCAGGTCCAATTGGACCTGGCAGACATCTACAGAACATTTCATGCAACAACTAGAGAATACACATTTTTTCTCATCGGCACATGGAACATTCTCCAGGATAGACCACATGTTAGGTCACAAAACAGGTTTCAGCAAATTTTTCAAAGCTGACATCATTCCTAGTATCTTTTCTGACCACAATTGACTAGCACTGGAAATCAATTACAAGCGAATTTCTGGAAACTACTCCAGTGCATGAAAACTGAACAACAGGCTCCCGAATGACCTATGGGTCCAAGAAGAAATTAAAAAGGAAATCAAAAACGTTCTTGAAACTAATGAAAAAAGATGCATCCTACCAAAACCTGTGGGATACTGTAAAAGCAACAGCGACGAGGCAATATATTGCAATAAATGCTCACATCAAAAGGATGGAGAACCTTCACGTAAATGACCGAACTGTACACCTCAAAGAACCACCACCACCACAACAATGCAATCATAAAAGTACTAGAGAGAAAGAAATAATTAACATCAGGGCAGAGTTCAATGAAATGGAGACCCCCAAAACGATACAAAGGATCAGCGAAACACAAAGTTGTTTTTTGAGAAGATAAATAAAATAGACAAACCATTAGCTTTGCCCACTCTCACCACACTCATTCAACATAGTATTGAAAGCCCTAACCAGAGCAATCAAGCAAGACAAAGAAATAAAGGGCATTCAGATTGGGAAGGACAAAGTCAAGTTGTCCCTGTTTGCAGATGACGCGATCTTATAGATAAAAAACCTACCAGAACGCCCTTACGGCTGACTAACAATTTTAATAATTTTGCGGGGTACAAAATCAACACCCACAGATCAGGAGCAGTTTTATACTCCGATAATGAACTGGCAGAAAAAGAAATCAAGAAAGCAAGCCCATTTACAATAGTCACCCCCAAGATAAAATACCTAGGAACCAATTGAACCAAGGAGGTTAATGCAGATCTCTACAATGAGAACTACCAAACACCAGTGAGAGAAATTAAAGAGCACCCCAAAATAGTGGAATGACATACCAGGCTCTGGTACGGGAAGAATTAACATCGTGAAAATGTCCTTTCTACCCATAGCAGTCTACAAATTCAACGCAATCTCCGTCAAAATAGCAACAACTTTCTTCACAGAAATAGAAAAAGCAGTGCTAACATTCATATGGAATACGAAAAGATCCTGAATAGCCAAAGCAATTTTGAGCTTAAAAGCACCCCAAAAACAGAAAGGCTGGAGGCATAACACCACCCAATTTCAAATTCTATGACAAGGCTCAAAACAGCATGGTGATGGCATAGAAACAGACACTCAGATCAATGGAACAGGATAGAAAACCCAGGAATAATCAATTTGCCTACTTACAGCCAACCGATTTTTGACAAAGCAAACCAGAACATACGCTGTGGAAAAGACAGCCTCTTCAGGAAATAAACGGTGCCCGCAAAATTGGACAATCCACATGCAGAAGAATGAAACTGGACCAGCATCTCACCATATGCCAAAATCGACTCGAAATGGATTAAAGACCAGAATATAAGACCCCAAACCATTACATGACTGAAGGAAAACAGAGGGGAAACACTCCAGGAAGTAGGTGGGGGCAAAGGCTTTATGAATAAGACCCGAAAACCCACAAGCAACAATATAAAAACTAAACAAATGAGCTAATGTCAAACTAAGAAGCTTCCACACAGCAAAGGAAACAATCAACAGAGCAGAAAGGCACCCTAAAAAAAGGGAGAAAATATGTGTAAACTATACGTCTGCCAAGGGCTTAATATCCAGAACATACCAAGAACTCAAACAGCTGTACAGTATGAAAACAAGTAATCCGATTTAAAACTGGGCAAACGAGATGAATAGACATTTTTCAAAGACATACAAATGGCCAACGGTACACGAAAAAATGCTCAGCATCACTAGTCATCAGAGAAATGCAAATCAAAACCACATTGAGATATCATGTCAACCCAGATAGACTGGCCATTGTTAAAAAGACCATTAATAAGAAATGCTACTGAGGATATGAGGAAAGGAGAACTCTTCTCCAATGTTGGTGGGACTGTAAATTAGCACAGCCACTATGGAAAATAGTAAAGAAGTTTCCTCCAATACAGATAGTACTACCATATGATCCAGCAGTTCCACTACTGGGTATATATCCAAAGAAATGGAAATCATATGGAAGGGACACCTGCACTCCCATGTTCACTGCAGCTTTACTTACAATAGCCAAAATATAGAACCAACCTCAGTGCCCTTCGACAGATGACTGGATAAAAAAAATGTGATACACGTACACCATGGAATAATACTCAGTGATAAAGAAAAAGAATGAAATTCTGCCATCGGTAACAACCTGGATGAGTCTGGAGAAAATTATGTTGTGTGAAATAAGCCAGACAAGGGAAGATAAATATCACATGCTCTCACTTATAACTAGGTAGAAAGGAAGGAAGGAAGGAAGGAAGGAAGGAAGGAAGGAAGGAAGGAAGGAAGGAAGGAAGGAAGGAAGGAAGGAAGGAAGGAAGGAAGCAAAGGACTACAACAGTTCCTTGAACTTTCAGAAGGACAGAAGAAACCAATGGTTACTAGAGATGAGGGGATGGACGGAGGGAGGGAGTTGGGGGCGTGATGGGTCAGGCAAAGGGCATAAAGAAAAATCATGATTTGTAATAATGAATATGCTAATAAAAATAATTTAAAAAGTAAGACACTTTAAAACACAAAAAGAATGCCATTATTGACATTCCAGAAAATTCCAGCTATGTGGATAACATTAAAAACCAGCTGTCAAGCTAAATCCTTTATCAGTACAAATTTTGATATTTCTTCAAATTGGGAGGAGAATGTTGGTTTCGATGTACAATGTCTGGTCACTCCCAGCCTCATCTATTTGTCACTGACGACCCTGGGACAGACGGGAAAAAAAAAAAAAAACGGTTTCTGCAACTTTTAAAATACAGACACGCCCTCCACCACCAACTTTCAATTTCTACAAAACGTCCTTGGGTTCTAGTATTCTTGCACATGTTTGTTCTCTTACAGGAAATTTGCTCCTTAGGATTTCACTGCAATGTGCTTCTGGATCCCATGCCATGATTTATCTCTGAGGACCCCTGTTCCCCTGGATCCATTTCACCCCGTGCCTGGCCACCTGTGTGGCACACACACATAGGAGCAGGAGGACAAGGCTTTGAGATGGGGAACCCGCACAAGCAATTATCTGGGTTTAGGTCTGCAGGTTATTAAGGTTTTCCGTTTCAACTTCCACAGCTAGAACGAAAGTGTAGAAATCTGTTTTCTAGTTAAAATCTGTTCACATCCCAAGTGTTTTTTAAGTTACTTAACAAGCCTTTGGTAGTCCGAAATACCGGGAAGTGTGCCTGTAACTAGAAACACCAGAAACTTCCATTTCAAAATTGTCATAAACCAGGGATACTTTAGAAAAACCTTTTCAGCCCACTTCGTGCCTTGAGTAATGGTGGGTAAACAGTGGAAACCAAGAGAGGCAACATGGAAGCAAACGGATATAAAAGCACAAGGGAGACATCATGCTCTTGGGGAGAACTAAAATGCAAATTGTGTCTGTAAACGAAAGAAATTATACAGAAATCCCAGAAAAACAATTGACTGAAAATCAGACGAACGATCCCATGTTCATCTCATCACCTTGAGAACACGAAGGATACTTTTGTACAGGCAGCACACCTCCTTAAAGCAGCAGCAGAGTGCTTCGTGCACAGCAAGGCCTAGTTCACTGAGCAGCTGGACCTGTGCCCACACCCAGAGGGCAGCACCAGCCACGTGGGTGCAGAGGAGGTTGTCCCGGTGAACTCCACAAGCGGCAGCAACGCTCGGCTCTACGCCACAGGACTTCTGACAACGGACACAGTCGCACAGACTGCAAGTGGACCCCACATCAGCCTCAAGACCTCCCCCACCCGAAAACATCTCCACAGCCAGCCAGGGAGGCAAAGGAAGGGTCTTCATGGCGTGCAGAGTTACAATGAATCTGTGTTCACGCTGCCCCCTCCCACTGTACCCGTCGAGACCCAGACGATGTGCCCTGCTACCACAAAGCCGAAGAGATGTTTGATGGGGGCAGAGCGGAAGAGGCACATTGAATTTGGATCATTTTACCCATGACCCTTCTCTCCTCCCAACCCTCTTTGCGAAAGATGACATTTCTGGGGAAACAGAAGGTGATCAGAAGCAAGTAGCTCAAATGTATGTCCCTTGTAAATTTCGGATATCCATCAATTTCAATTTTGAGATATAGAGAAGTGCTGGGAAGTTTAATTGGCCGTATCAGTGTCAGTGAAGAGCTGATGGAAGAAGTGTGAAAGGCCAAAGGAGAAAACCCATGAGTAGAGAAATTAGCCTTCGGCTAATCTTATCTTCTCTGCTTCCTGTCCGTCCTCAAAAGTTGAGTGAGGTAGGAGATGATAAGATTGAGATTAGGGCAAATTATTTCCCCATCTTTTCCTTTCTCCAATGCACAGTCTCCTCAACCCGCACACTTGGAATCTCAGGGTCAGCTCTCCAATACTGGTCGACACAGAGGAAAACCAACTGAACCAAAACGAATCCACCGAATTATCTCTGCTGTGCTTATTTATACCTTCCCGGGTTTTCTTTCCTTTACTGTTAAGTGCCTATAATCAACTTCAATCATTTTAGCAGAGTACTAAAGAGTGACTGCTCCCAACCCCTTCAGATAGGTGATGCTTATGTTTACATCTGCTTATCAGCTCTGTCAAAATGCTGTTTCGTGGAGGTGCTGTAATTTGATGAACACATGAGACATGCTATTTGCTAGCAAGAAATTCTCAGCTCAAACAAGCTAAGGTGTATGGAGATTCAGTATAACAGTAATTGGTTAACTCAGTTTACTTGGGACTCCATTTCTTAGGTCTTGGGCTGTTTACATAACCAAAAGGAATGTGTGTGTGTGTGTGTGTGTGTGTGTGTGTGTGTGTGTGTGTGTGTGTGTACCACACTTGACCTAGCACCTACCTGCACAAGTACCCCCCTGCCAAGTGATGTGTTTAAAGGCCAACAAAAAGGAAAACACAGAACACATTTATAATCCTGAAAATCTAGGGCTACTTAACCTTTTTGCTGCTTAATTTTAAAGGCAAAAAATGTACTATGAGCAGCATAAATAAGAACTGATTTGAGCATAGTTTTATAATAGATAAAATGTACCTGATGGGTCTAATTCAAATTTCTAAAATCTAACTGTGCCGCATTAGTCTGAGATACAAGATCTAAAGCTGCATGATCTAATCTGAGAATTTACGGACCTGTTTGAAATACCTTCATTTGATTAATTTGAAATGGAGGCCAGGGTATGACCTCTAACAGTCTGATCTTTAATAACCGCTCAAGAGATGAGGCAGGAAGTCAGTCGCGCTTAGAATTCTATGCACTTTCCTCTAGTGAGCACACCCTGCGGTTCCACGCGTGCAAGCACACCCCTCGCTCACTGCGGGATCTACAGAGCAGCTGTACATGCCCTTCAAAACTCAAATGAGTGTTATGTGGGTGTGCGGTATAGGGGTAGGACATGAAAAAACTCCCACCTGTCCAGTCCGAGAGAAATTTAACTCCTGAGAAGCACACCTTAGTTGAACATCAGATGCAACACTAATTTGCAGAGGTTCCCACAACATAGGAACAAAAGGGCTGACGTTATGTGTTGATAGCAGATCGTGTGTGAAAACTAAAGTTTTATACGGGGCTGTACGAAGACTAACTGAGGTCTGGAAAATGAGGAATTTTAAATGCTGGACAGTCTCTATACTCAGATTCCGCTGAAGACAATGCAAATACTTATAAGAGCCTGATAATAAAAACAGATTAAAAAACTTAATCATCAAGGTGAAGCATTTAGTAATGAGGTTTGTACAGCTTTTCGGAAAACACTGACTGGAAGTCCCAACCGGCTAGAGGTAGGCCAGTGTCAGGAGGCATCCCGGACATGGGCATTAGCTTCCAGCACTGATGGTGCAGCCAGTGTCGATGATAAGAATTAAAACACAACTGCAACCCCCAGTCCTGGACAGGCTCAGGAAGCGGCTATCTGGAAAGAGTGGGAGGGGTCCAGGAGGCCAGCCCCCAGGTGATACATACGTTTGCACAACAGTGACGGTGAGCCACTGGAAGTCTTTTCCAGCTGTACTGCGCTGTAATTGTGGTCGCTTGCTCAGGACAGCATGCTGCTTTCACAAGTTGTCTCCTTCCTGAGGGATTTGCTCCTAGAAAAAGCCACCACCGCCTTCTTCACTGTGCCTTCTTCTTCTTCTTTTTCTTTTTTTTCCTGGAGCTTGTCTCTTCTGCAGAGAAGAGCTTTTAACACCTCCCTGGATAGTCAGTAAAACCCCAAGCATTAAGAAGGCCAGAAAATACACGTCCACTTCATTTCACTGAAAAAGAAAGGTCATGATCCTATCCCTTCTTTGGGTCATCCACCCTGAGTCTGCACACCACATTTGCTCAGCAGCAGTCTGGCTACCCTTGCACATCCAGCAAACCCTTAGCACTCCTTCCTCTTATTCAGGATTCCAACTTTAGGAGCGACAAGAAGATCCCTGACACAGAGGGATCCTTGCTGAGGTATGAGAGCAGTGACACAGGATGCAAGAAGAGCACAAATGATGTTTCTTTATCCTCTGCCAAGCCCAGGGCACGCTTGGTGCTGCCATTCTCCTCCTGGGTGCAGCAGCAAACGCTTCTTCGTCAGTTCTATGATCCAACACTGCCGCCCTTAAAAATTAAGTCACCTCAAAAGTTACATAAGTATTTGAAAATACTCAAGAAAACTCTCCAAACACTGCTAGTTACACTTTGCTTGTCATAAATGGAACATCAATCTGAGCCCCAGGACAGGCCAGAGACAAGAACCTGTGATTTCCAGCCAGGCCTGAATTCTCCCCAAATTCCACAGAGTACCAAAACAGGACAATCTTGGCAGGAGCCAAGGGCAGCCTCCTCTACCCTGAAGCAGGCCATGCCTGGAGTCCTTGGCATGAACCGAGGGCAGCATCTCCTGCCTGGAAGCAGTCATGAAGCACACCGAAACACCACTTCCACGTGGGTGGGCCACTGTTGCTTTGCCTCCCACAGATCTGTCCCCCCTTTTCCCCTGGGTGATGGAGCTGCCAAAGATTCCTCAAAGCCCATCTCTTTTGAGCAGTGAGAAGCCCCGGGCTTCTCTTCCTGCATTTATTCTCCAGACCAAGAAGTTACAGGAAGAGACATAGGTGGGGTTTTGAACATAGGTTCAGTTTTACAAGTTTTGCAATAGAAGCTGGTAACATTCAGTCAAAACAAGTCAGATGACACTCTGTTAGGCAATTAAGTGATCCACTATAACAAAGCCTTGATTTACCCGAAATTCCTTTTCCCTCTAGCAGCTTTTTAGTAACGTTGCCTATCAATTAGTCACTTGTCTGTCTTAGAATCAGCAGCCTTGCTGTGTTATGATTCTTTTCCTGCAACAGAGACTCGATGCCCGGGGGTTAAAATTCCTGTCCTTTGCAAGGTCAATATTTGAAACTGCAAGGCTTTTGGTGACTAAAGTCACCTATTACCCAAGAGCAGTAATAGGAAATTAATGTAATACATTAAAAAAGGTAATTGCCTTCCTTAACCACGAAGATGGCATTTTATGAAATTAGCTGCTTCTCTTAAAAGGCAACCTTCATTATCCTTTACCTACTCTTTAAAGACTATACAAACAGGAATAAGTAAATTATGGATAAAATGTTCTATAACTGGGAGAACTCAACGGCCAGTTGCCCACAGCTTACCTGCTGGTGTCCTGTGACACATATTGAAGCCTCCGTTGTACTTTGAGGAAAAATGTTCCAAACATGCCCAAAGTTCTACCCAGCAGCCGCCCCGGGAACCTGCATGCACTTCTGTCCCACTGCGAGTGGCAACCACATCGGCGGTGCTGGACTCGGGTCAGCCCTGCTGGAATGGAAGTGAAAGAGAAACTCATGTTTCAGCACAGCTAAGACGTAAACGTGCAAGTGCAATTTTTAGTGAACAGTGTCGCGTATCAAGGGATAACTCTGTGACCAAAGGAAAACAAAACCTATTCTAGAAAAACAGCAGCTCTGCCTTTCAGGGATGAGACAACCCTGCAAGCTGCTGAGCTCTCTGCTGGTCACCGGTGATGTCATCCCGGTAGCACTGACCCTGTCACCGCCAGAGGTGCCTCACCCAGTCCCCTCCCATCTGTCCGCTGGACTGGAGGGGCGCCATTCTGTCCACACAGCTTCCTTGAGCACCTGCACCCTTGGGGCCTGCTTGTTGGGAGGAAAGCTGTCACCCGCGGCAGCTGGCTTAAACCTTAGCAGCAGGAGGAACAGCTGCCCGTGGCCAGGCCACTGCCCCAGATGAAACTGTTGCTGCCGGGCCTGGCCATCTCTTCCCAACGGAAATAAGTTGTTTGGGGTTCAGCAGACTCTAGAATGAAGCGGGCCCCTTGGGCACAGGGAGCAACAGCACATCCTAGTGGGCTAATTTCCCCAAAGCTTGAAACTAGGTGTCTTGTCTCACTCCAAGGATGGCTGTGGCACTACAGCATCGCTGGACACTGGGTGGCAGTAGAGGGCCTCACAGAAACCAGGCACAGACAATCTGGCCTCCAGCAAAGGAATGATGCTAATGCGTTCCTCTGGGTAGAATTTGCACAATAACCCACATGGAAGTCGCAGCAGGACAGGGATGAAAACTATGGGGCAAGAGGTCAAGTCTGCACAATCCCAACCAACCCCACAGATGCCCATGTCCAGTAACCGCACACACTGGATGGCTCCCCACAGGCAAAGGAACAGGTGAGACACACCCCTTCTCTGTACCTGGTGACAGATTCAGGGAAGTCAGGCTCCAGGCCCTCTCTCACTCCCACCGTGTCCTGAATCCTCACCATCAGCTACAGCTGCAAGGACTGTTTCTCTTCTGTGAACCTGCAAGCTAAGGGTCTGAAGCGACACAGTGGAGAAAGCATGCGAGGAAATTCTGCTCTACTTTTCCACCTCAGTGAGGCACGTGCACAATGTAGTTTCCCATCTCAACTGTTGCTTCGCTGTCAAGATTTCTTTTGGTGTGAGAGACCAAGGTGTCGGTAGCAAAAGAAAATGTTTTGCTTTTGCTCCCCTCAGTATGCTCCAACATTTCCAAGTGAATTTCACGTCAGAAGGGGAGATGGGGATTGCCCTCAACTGGAATGTGGGTCACCTCCCAGCTGTGTGGTGATGTGTCTGGGGCCAAGGCCAGAGCTGCTGCTTTTCCAGATTTTCCAAGCCAGAAACAAGCACTGTTCACTTTAATAAGGTTAAGTTTAAACCGACATCCTTTTTTGGTGCCTAAACTGTTGACTACATACCCCAGCAAGACAGAAGCGTGTGAAAGCCGTCCATTCACACTCCCCTTCTCCCAGACGGTCACATGCGCATATCCCCAGAGCTGAAGGCACTGTGCAAAGCACGGTGCAGTATATGCGGCCAGTAACCGTGTGTTCTTCTCACTGAACACTTCCAGGGTTGCATCAAGTAAAAGTTGCCTCAACTTTCACTGAAGTAGATAAAAGCTGCAAAAACCCTTACTGATTTCCTAAGTTTACTTCTCTAAGTCCCAAAAGCTAAGACTATAACTACGTTAGTGTTCATGTATGACAAACAAATATTAAATAGTTTACACCTTTATACCAATTTATCTGTAGCTCGTGCAGGTCCAATTGGACCTGGCAGACATCTACAGAACATTTCATGCAACAACTAGAGAATACACATTTTTTCTCATCGGCACATGGAACATTCTCCAGGATAGACCACATGTTAGGTCACAAAACAGGTTTCAGCAAATTTTTCAAAGCTGACATCATTCCTAGTATCTTTTCTGACCACAATTGACTAGCACTGGAAATCAATTACAAGCGAATTTCTGGAAACTACTCCAGTGCATGAAAACTGAACAACAGGCTCCCGAATGACCTATGGGTCCAAGAAGAAATTAAAAAGGAAATCAAAAACGTTCTTGAAACTAATGAAAAAAGATGCATCCTACCAAAACCTGTGGGATACTGTAAAAGCAACAGCGACGAGGCAATATATTGCAATACATGCTCACATCAAAAGGATGGAGAACCTTCACGTAAATGACCGAACTGTACACCTCAAAGAACCACCACCACCACAACAATGCAATCATAAAAGTACTAGAGAGAAAGAAATAATTAACATCAGGGCAGAGTTCAATGAAATGGAGACCCCCAAAACGATACAAAGGATCAGCGAAACACAAAGTTGTTTTTTGAGAAGATAAATAAAATAGACAAACCATTAGCTTTGCCCACTCTCACCACACTCATTCAACATAGTATTGAAAGCCCTAACCAGAGCAATCAAGCAAGACAAAGAAATAAAGGGCATTCAGATTGGGAAGGACAAAGTCAAGTTGTCCCTGTTTGCAGATGACGCGATCTTATAGATAGAAAACCTAAAGGCTACCAGAACGCCCTTACGGCTGACTAACAATTTTAATAATTTTGCGGGGTACAAAATCAACACCCACAGATCAGGAGCAGTTTTATACTCCGATAATGAACTGGCAGAAAAAGAAATCAAGAAAGCAAGCCCATTTACAATAGTCACCCCCAAGATAAAATACCTAGGAACCAATTGAACCAAGGAGGTTAATGCAGATCTCTACAATGAGAACTACCAAACACCAGTGAGAGAAATTAAAGAGCACCCCAAAATAGTGGAATGACATACCAGGCTCTGGTACGGGAAGAATTAACATCGTGAAAATGTCCTTTCTACCCATAGCAGTCTACAAATTCAACGCAATCTCCGTCAAAATAGCAACAACTTTCTTCACAGAAATAGAAAAAGCAGTGCTAACATTCATATGGAATACGAAAAGATCCTGAATAGCCAAAGCAATTTTGAGCTTAAAAGCACCCCAAAAACAGAAAGGCTGGAGGCATAACACCACCCAATTTCAAATTCTATGACAAGGCTCAAAACAGCATGGTGATGGCATAGAAACAGACACTCAGATCAATGGAACAGGATAGAAAACCCAGGAATAATCAATTTGCCTACTTACAGCCAACCGATTTTTGACAAAGCAAACCAGAACATACGCTGTGGAAAAGACAGCCTCTTCAGGAAATAAACGGTGCCCGCAAAATTGGACAATCCACATGCAGAAGAATGAAACTGGACCAGCATCTCACCATATGCCAAAATCGACTCGAAATGGATTAAAGACCAGAATATAAGACCCCAAACCATTACATGACTGAAGGAAAACAGAGGGGAAACACTCCAGGAAGTAGGTGGGGGCAAAGGCTTTATGAATAAGACCCGAAAACCCACAAGCAACAATATAAAAACTAAACAAATGAGCTAATGTCAAACTAAGAAGCTTCCACACAGCAAAGGAAACAATCAACAGAGCAGAAAGGCACCCTAAAAAAAGGGAGAAAATATGTGTAAACTATACGTCTGCCAAGGGCTTAATATCCAGAACATACCAAGAACTCAAACAGCTGTACAGTATGAAAACAAGTAATCCGATTTAAAACTGGGCAAACGAGATGAATAGACATTTTTCAAAGACATACAAATGGCCAACGGTACACGAAAAAATGCTCAGCATCACTAGTCATCAGAGAAATGCAAATCAAAACCACATTGAGATATCATGTCAACCCAGATAGACTGGCCATTGTTAAAAAGACCATTAATAAGAAATGCTACTGAGGATATGAGGAAAGGAGAACTCTTCTCCAATGTTGGTGGGACTGTAAATTAGCACAGCCACTATGGAAAACAGTAAAGAAGTTTCCTCCAATACAGATAGTACTACCATATGATCCAGCAGTTCCACTACTGGGTATATATCCAAAGAAATGGAAATCATATGGAAGGGACACCTGCACTCCCATGTTCACTGCAGCTTTACTTACAATAGCCAAAATATAGAACCAACCTCAGTGCCCTTCGACAGATGACTGGATAAAAAAAATGTGATACACGTACACCATGGAATAATACTCAGTGATAAAGAAAAAGAATGAAATTCTGCCATCGGTAACAACCTGGATGAGTCTGGAGAAAATTATGTTGTGTGAAATAAGCCAGACAAGGGAAGATAAATATCACATGCTCTCACTTATAACTAGGTAGAAAGGAAGGAAGGAAGGAAGGAAGGAAGGAAGGAAGGAAGGAAGGAAGGAAGGAAGGAAGGAAGGAAGGAAGCAAAGGACTACAACAGTTCCTTGAACTTTCAGAAGGACAGAAGAAACCAATGGTTACTAGAGATGAGGGGATGGACGGAGGGAGGGAGTTGGGGGCGTGATGGGTCAGGCAAAGGGCATAAAGAAAAATCATGATTTGTAATAATGAATATGCTAATAAAAATAATTTAAAAAGTAAGACACTTTAAAACACAAAAAGAATGCCATTATTGACATTCCAGAAAATTCCAGCTATGTGGATAACATTAAAAACCAGCTGTCAAGCTAAATCCTTTATCAGTACAAATTTTGATATTTCTTCAAATTGGGAGGAGAATGTTGGTTTCGATGTACAATGTCTGGTCACTCCCAGCCTCATCTATTTGTCACTGACGACCCTGGGACAGACGGAAAAAAAAAAAAAAAAACGGTTTCTGCAACTTTTAAAATACAGACACGCCCTCCACCACCAACTTTCAATTTCTACAAAACGTCCTTGGGTTCTAGTATTCTTGCACATGTTTGTTCTCTTACAGGAAATTTGCTCCTTAGGATTTCACTGCAATGTGCTTCTGGATCCCATGCCATGATTTATCTCTGAGGACCCCTGTTCCCCTGGATCCATTTCACCCCGTGCCTGGCCACCTGTGTGGCACACACACATAGGAGCAGGAGGACAAGGCTTTGAGATGGGGAACCCGCACAAGCAATTATCTGGGTTTAGGTCTGCAGGTTATTAAGGTTTTCCGTTTCAACTTCCACAGCTAGAACGAAAGTGTAGAAATCTGTTTTCTAGTTAAAATCTGTTCACATCCCAAGTGTTTTTTAAGTTACTTAACAAGCCTTTGGTAGTCCGAAATACCGGGAAGTGTGCCTGTAACTAGAAACACCAGAAACTTCCATTTCAAAATTGTCATAAACCAGGGATACTTTAGAAAAACCTTTTCAGCCCACTTCGTGCCTTGAGTAATGGTGGGTAAACAGTGGAAACCAAGAGAGGCAACATGGAAGCAAACGGATATAAAAGCACAAGGGAGACATCATGCTCTTGGGGAGAACTAAAATGCAAATTGTGTCTGTAAACGAAAGAAATTATACAGAAATCCCAGAAAAACAATTGACTGAAAATCAGACGAACGATCCCATGTTCATCTCATCACCTTGAGAACACGAAGGATACTTTTGTACAGGCAGCACACCTCCTTAAAGCAGCAGCAGAGTGCTTCGTGCACAGCAAGGCCTAGTTCACTGAGCAGCTGGACCTGTGCCCACACCCAGAGGGCAGCACCAGCCACGTGGGTGCAGAGGAGGTTGTCCCGGTGAACTCCACAAGCGGCAGCAACGCTCGGCTCTACGCCACAGGACTTCTGACAACGGACACAGTCGCACAGACTGCAAGTGGACCCCACATCAGCCTCAAGACCTCCCCCACCCGAAAACATCTCCACAGCCAGCCAGGGAGGCAAAGGAAGGGTCTTCATGGCGTGCAGAGTTACAATGAATCTGTGTTCACGCTGCCCCCTCCCACTGTACCCGTCGAGACCCAGACGATGTGCCCTGCTACCACAAAGCCGAAGAGATGTTTGATGGGGGCAGAGCGGAAGAGGCACATTGAATTTGGATCATTTTACCCATGACCCTTCTCTCCTCCCAACCCTCTTTGCGAAAGATGACATTTCTGGGGAAACAGAAGGTGATCAGAAGCAAGTAGCTCAAATGTATGTCCCTTGTAAATTTCGGATATCCATCAATTTCAATTTTGAGATATAGAGAAGTGCTGGGAAGTTTAATTGGCCGTATCAGTGTCAGTGAAGAGCTGATGGAAGAAGTGTGAAAGGCCAAAGGAGAAAACCCATGAGTAGAGAAATTAGCCTTCGGCTAATCTTATCTTCTCTGCTTCCTGTCCGTCCTCAAAAGTTGAGTGAGGTAGGAGATGATAAGATTGAGATTAGGGCAAATTATTTCCCCATCTTTTCCTTTCTCCAATGCACAGTCTCCTCAACCCGCACACTTGGAATCTCAGGGTCAGCTCTCCAATACTGGTCGACACAGAGGAAAACCAACTGAACCAAAACGAATCCACCGAATTATCTCTGCTGTGCTTATTTATACCTTCCCGGGTTTTCTTTCCTTTACTGTTAAGTGCCTATAATCAACTTCAATCATTTTAGCAGAGTACTAAAGAGTGACTGCTCCCAACCCCTTCAGATAGGTGATGCTTATGTTTACATCTGCTTATCAGCTCTGTCAAAATGCTGTTTCGTGGAGGTGCTGTAATTTGATGAACACATGAGACATGCTATTTGCTAGCAAGAAATTCTCAGCTCAAACAAGCTAAGGTGTATGGAGATTCAGTATAACAGTAATTGGTTAACTCAGTTTACTTGGGACTCCATTTCTTAGGTCTTGGGCTGTTTACATAACCAAAAGGAATGTGTGTGTGTGTGTGTGTGTGTGTGTGTGTGTGTGTGTGTGTGTGTGTGTACCACACTTGACCTAGCACCTACCTGCACAAGTACCCCCCTGCCAAGTGATGTGTTTAAAGGCCAACAAAAAGGAAAACACAGAACACATTTATAATCCTGAAAATCTAGGGCTACTTAACCTTTTTGCTGCTTAATTTTAAAGGCAAAAAATGTACTATGAGCAGCATAAATAAGAACTGATTTGAGCATAGTTTTATAATAGATAAAATGTACCTGATGGGTCTAATTCAAATTTCTAAAATCTAACTGTGCCGCATTAGTCTGAGATACAAGATCTAAAGCTGCATGATCTAATCTGAGAATTTACGGACCTGTTTGAAATACCTTCATTTGATTAATTTGAAATGGAGGCCAGGGTATGACCTCTAACAGTCTGATCTTTAATAACCGCTCAAGAGATGAGGCAGGAAGTCAGTCGCGCTTAGAATTCTATGCACTTTCCTCTAGTGAGCACACCCTGCGGTTCCACGCGTGCAAGCACACCCCTCGCTCACTGCGGGATCTACAGAGCAGCTGTACATGCCCTTCAAAACTCAAATGAGTGTTATGTGGGTGTGCGGTATAGGGGTAGGACATGAAAAAACTCCCACCTGTCCAGTCCGAGAGAAATTTAACTCCTGAGAAGCACACCTTAGTTGAACATCAGATGCAACACTAATTTGCAGAGGTTCCCACAACATAGGAACAAAAGGGCTGACGTTATGTGTTGATAGCAGATCGTGTGTGAAAACTAAAGTTTTATACGGGGCTGTACGAAGACTAACTGAGGTCTGGAAAATGAGGAATTTTAAATGCTGGACAGTCTCTATACTCAGATTCCGCTGAAGACAATGCAAATACTTATAAGAGCCTGATAATAAAAACAGATTAAAAAACTTAATCATCAAGGTGAAGCATTTAGTAATGAGGTTTGTACAGCTTTTCGGAAAACACTGACTGGAAGTCCCAACCGGCTAGAGGTAGGCCAGTGTCAGGAGGCATCCCGGACATGGGCATTAGCTTCCAGCACTGATGGTGCAGCCAGTGTCGATGATAAGAATTAAAACACAACTGCAACCCCCAGTCCTGGACAGGCTCAGGAAGCGGCTATCTGGAAAGAGTGGGAGGGGTCCAGGAGGCCAGCCCCCAGGTGATACATACGTTTGCACAACAGTGACGGTGAGCCACTGGAAGTCTTTTCCAGCTGTACTGCGCTGTAATTGTGGTCGCTTGCTCAGGACAGCATGCTGCTTTCACAAGTTGTCTCCTTCCTGAGGGATTTGCTCCTAGAAAAAGCCACCACCGCCTTCTTCACTGTGCCTTCTTCTTCTTCTTTTTCTTTTTTTTCCTGGAGCTTGTCTCTTCTGCAGAGAAGAGCTTTTAACACCTCCCTGGATAGTCAGTAAAACCCCAAGCATTAAGAAGGCCAGAAAATACACGTCCACTTCATTTCACTGAAAAAGAAAGGTCATGATCCTATCCCTTCTTTGGGTCATCCACCCTGAGTCTGCACACCACATTTGCTCAGCAGCAGTCTGGCTACCCTTGCACATCCAGCAAACCCTTAGCACTCCTTCCTCTTATTCAGGATTCCAACTTTAGGAGCGACAAGAAGATCCCTGACACAGAGGGATCCTTGCTGAGGTATGAGAGCAGTGACACAGGATGCAAGAAGAGCACAAATGATGTTTCTTTATCCTCTGCCAAGCCCAGGGCACGCTTGGTGCTGCCATTCTCCTCCTGGGTGCAGCAGCAAACGCTTCTTCGTCAGTTCTATGATCCAACACTGCCGCCCTTAAAAATTAAGTCACCTCAAAAGTTACATAAGTATTTGAAAATACTCAAGAAAACTCTCCAAACACTGCTAGTTACACTTTGCTTGTCATAAATGGAACATCAATCTGAGCCCCAGGACAGGCCAGAGACAAGAACCTGTGATTTCCAGCCAGGCCTGAATTCTCCCCAAATTCCACAGAGTACCAAAACAGGACAATCTTGGCAGGAGCCAAGGGCAGCCTCCTCTACCCTGAAGCAGGCCATGCCTGGAGTCCTTGGCATGAACCGAGGGCAGCATCTCCTGCCTGGAAGCAGTCATGAAGCACACCGAAACACCACTTCCACGTGGGTGGGCCACTGTTGCTTTGCCTCCCACAGATCTGTCCCCCCTTTTCCCCTGGGTGATGGAGCTGCCAAAGATTCCTCAAAGCCCATCTCTTTTGAGCAGTGAGAAGCCCCGGGCTTCTCTTCCTGCATTTATTCTCCAGACCAAGAAGTTACAGGAAGAGACATAGGTGGGGTTTTGAACATAGGTTCAGTTTTACAAGTTTTGCAATAGAAGCTGGTAACATTCAGTCAAAACAAGTCAGATGACACTCTGTTAGGCAATTAAGTGATCCACTATAACAAAGCCTTGATTTACCCGAAATTCCTTTTCCCTCTAGCAGCTTTTTAGTAACGTTGCCTATCAATTAGTCACTTGTCTGTCTTAGAATCAGCAGCCTTGCTGTGTTATGATTCTTTTCCTGCAACAGAGACTCGATGCCCGGGGGTTAAAATTCCTGTCCTTTGCAAGGTCAATATTTGAAACTGCAAGGCTTTTGGTGACTAAAGTCACCTATTACCCAAGAGCAGTAATAGGAAATTAATGTAATACATTAAAAAAGGTAATTGCCTTCCTTAACCACGAAGATGGCATTTTATGAAATTAGCTGCTTCT
The DNA here is from genome assembly GCF_027409185.1 of Cynocephalus volans. Taxonomy (NCBI): domain Eukaryota; kingdom Metazoa; phylum Chordata; class Mammalia; order Dermoptera; family Cynocephalidae; genus Cynocephalus; species Cynocephalus volans. The sequence goes on from NW_026902465.1 coordinate 1,399,528, forward strand.
CTTAAAAGGCAACCTTCATTATCCTTTACCTACTCTTTAAAGACTATACAAACAGGAATAAGTAAATTATGGATAAAATGTTCTATAACTGGGAGAACTCAACGGCCAGTTGCCCACAGCTTACCTGCTGGTGTCCTGTGACACATATTGAAGCCTCCGTTGTACTTTGAGGAAAAATGTTCCAAACATGCCCAAAGTTCTACCCAGCAGCCGCCCCGGGAACCTGCATGCACTTCTGTCCCACTGCGAGTGGCAACCACATCGGCGGTGCTGGACTCGGGTCAGCCCTGCTGGAATGGAAGTGAAAGAGAAACTCATGTTTCAGCACAGCTAAGACGTAAACGTGCAAGTGCAATTTTTAGTGAACAGTGTCGCGTATCAAGGGATAACTCTGTGACCAAAGGAAAACAAAACCTATTCTAGAAAAACAGCAGCTCTGCCTTTCAGGGATGAGACAACCCTGCAAGCTGCTGAGCTCTCTGCTGGTCACCGGTGATGTCATCCCGGTAGCACTGACCCTGTCACCGCCAGAGGTGCCTCACCCAGTCCCCTCCCATCTGTCCGCTGGACTGGAGGGGCGCCATTCTGTCCACACAGCTTCCTTGAGCACCTGCACCCTTGGGGCCTGCTTGTTGGGAGGAAAGCTGTCACCCGCGGCAGCTGGCTTAAACCTTAGCAGCAGGAGGAACAGCTGCCCGTGGCCAGGCCACTGCCCCAGATGAAACTGTTGCTGCCGGGCCTGGCCATCTCTTCCCAACGGAAATAAGTTGTTTGGGGTTCAGCAGACTCTAGAATGAAGCGGGCCCCTTGGGCACAGGGAGCAACAGCACATCCTAGTGGGCTAATTTCCCCAAAGCTTGAAACTAGGTGTCTTGTCTCACTCCAAGGATGGCTGTGGCACTACAGCATCGCTGGACACTGGGTGGCAGTAGAGGGCCTCACAGAAACCAGGCACAGACAATCTGGCCTCCAGCAAAGGAATGATGCTAATGCGTTCCTCTGGGTAGAATTTGCACAATAACCCACATGGAAGTCGCAGCAGGACAGGGATGAAAACTATGGGGCAAGAGGTCAAGTCTGCACAATCCCAACCAACCCCACAGATGCCCATGTCCAGTAACCGCACACACTGGATGGCTCCCCACAGGCAAAGGAACAGGTGAGACACACCCCTTCTCTGTACCTGGTGACAGATTCAGGGAAGTCAGGCTCCAGGCCCTCTCTCACTCCCACCGTGTCCTGAATCCTCACCATCAGCTACAGCTGCAAGGACTGTTTCTCTTCTGTGAACCTGCAAGCTAAGGGTCTGAAGCGACACAGTGGAGAAAGCATGCGAGGAAATTCTGCTCTACTTTTCCACCTCAGTGAGGCACGTGCACAATGTAGTTTCCCATCTCAACTGTTGCTTCGCTGTCAAGATTTCTTTTGGTGTGAGAGACCAAGGTGTCGGTAGCAAAAGAAAATGTTTTGCTTTTGCTCCCCTCAGTATGCTCCAACATTTCCAAGTGAATTTCACGTCAGAAGGGGAGATGGGGATTGCCCTCAACTGGAATGTGGGTCACCTCCCAGCTGTGTGGTGATGTGTCTGGGGCCAAGGCCAGAGCTGCTGCTTTTCCAGATTTTCCAAGCCAGAAACAAGCACTGTTCACTTTAATAAGGTTAAGTTTAAACCGACATCCTTTTTTGGTGCCTAAACTGTTGACTACATACCCCAGCAAGACAGAAGCGTGTGAAAGCCGTCCATTCACACTCCCCTTCTCCCAGACGGTCACATGCGCATATCCCCAGAGCTGAAGGCACTGTGCAAAGCACGGTGCAGTATATGCGGCCAGTAACCGTGTGTTCTTCTCACTGAACACTTCCAGGGTTGCATCAAGTAAAAGTTGCCTCAACTTTCACTGAAGTAGATAAAAGCTGCAAAAACCCTTACTGATTTCCTAAGTTTACTTCTCTAAGTCCCAAAAGCTAAGACTATAACTACGTTAGTGTTCATGTATGACAAACAAATATTAAATAGTTTACACCTTTATACCAATTTATCTGTAGCTCGTGCAGGTCCAATTGGACCTGGCAGACATCTACAGAACATTTCATGCAACAACTAGAGAATACACATTTTTTCTCATCGGCACATGGAACATTCTCCAGGATAGACCACATGTTAGGTCACAAAACAGGTTTCAGCAAATTTTTCAAAGCTGACATCATTCCTAGTATCTTTTCTGACCACAATTGACTAGCACTGGAAATCAATTACAAGCGAATTTCTGGAAACTACTCCAGTGCATGAAAACTGAACAACAGGCTCCCGAATGACCTATGGGTCCAAGAAGAAATTAAAAAGGAAATCAAAAACGTTCTTGAAACTAATGAAAAAAGATGCATCCTACCAAAACCTGTGGGATACTGTAAAAGCAACAGCGACGAGGCAATATATTGCAATACATGCTCACATCAAAAGGATGGAGAACCTTCACGTAAATGACCGAACTGTACACCTCAAAGAACCACCACCACCACAACAATGCAATCATAAAAGTACTAGAGAGAAAGAAATAATTAACATCAGGGCAGAGTTCAATGAAATGGAGACCCCCAAAACGATACAAAGGATCAGCGAAACACAAAGTTGTTTTTTGAGAAGATAAATAAAATAGACAAACCATTAGCTTTGCCCACTCTCACCACACTCATTCAACATAGTATTGAAAGCCCTAACCAGAGCAATCAAGCAAGACAAAGAAATAAAGGGCATTCAGATTGGGAAGGACAAAGTCAAGTTGTCCCTGTTTGCAGATGACGCGATCTTATAGATAGAAAACCTAAAGGCTACCAGAACGCCCTTACGGCTGACTAACAATTTTAATAATTTTGCGGGGTACAAAATCAACACCCACAGATCAGGAGCAGTTTTATACTCCGATAATGAACTGGCAGAAAAAGAAATCAAGAAAGCAAGCCCATTTACAATAGTCACCCCCAAGATAAAATACCTAGGAACCAATTGAACCAAGGAGGTTAATGCAGATCTCTACAATGAGAACTACCAAACACCAGTGAGAGAAATTAAAGAGCACCCCAAAATAGTGGAATGACATACCAGGCTCTGGTACGGGAAGAATTAACATCGTGAAAATGTCCTTTCTACCCATAGCAGTCTACAAATTCAACGCAATCTCCGTCAAAATAGCAACAACTTTCTTCACAGAAATAGAAAAAGCAGTGCTAACATTCATATGGAATACGAAAAGATCCTGAATAGCCAAAGCAATTTTGAGCTTAAAAGCACCCCAAAAACAGAAAGGCTGGAGGCATAACACCACCCAATTTCAAATTCTATGACAAGGCTCAAAACAGCATGGTGATGGCATAGAAACAGACACTCAGATCAATGGAACAGGATAGAAAACCCAGGAATAATCAATTTGCCTACTTACAGCCAACCGATTTTTGACAAAGCAAACCAGAACATACGCTGTGGAAAAGACAGCCTCTTCAGGAAATAAACGGTGCCCGCAAAATTGGACAATCCACATGCAGAAGAATGAAACTGGACCAGCATCTCACCATATGCCAAAATCGACTCGAAATGGATTAAAGACCAGAATATAAGACCCCAAACCATTACATGACTGAAGGAAAACAGAGGGGAAACACTCCAGGAAGTAGGTGGGGGCAAAGGCTTTATGAATAAGACCCGAAAACCCACAAGCAACAATATAAAAACTAAACAAATGAGCTAATGTCAAACTAAGAAGCTTCCACACAGCAAAGGAAACAATCAACAGAGCAGAAAGGCACCCTAAAAAAAGGGAGAAAATATGTGTAAACTATACGTCTGCCAAGGGCTTAATATCCAGAACATACCAAGAACTCAAACAGCTGTACAGTATGAAAACAAGTAATCCGATTTAAAACTGGGCAAACGAGATGAATAGACATTTTTCAAAGACATACAAATGGCCAACGGTACACGAAAAAATGCTCAGCATCACTAGTCATCAGAGAAATGCAAATCAAAACCACATTGAGATATCATGTCAACCCAGATAGACTGGCCATTGTTAAAAAGACCATTAATAAGAAATGCTACTGAGGATATGAGGAAAGGAGAACTCTTCTCCAATGTTGGTGGGACTGTAAATTAGCACAGCCACTATGGAAAACAGTAAAGAAGTTTCCTCCAATACAGATAGTACTACCATATGATCCAGCAGTTCCACTACTGGGTATATATCCAAAGAAATGGAAATCATATGGAAGGGACACCTGCACTCCCATGTTCACTGCAGCTTTACTTACAATAGCCAAAATATAGAACCAACCTCAGTGCCCTTCGACAGATGACTGGATAAAAAAAATGTGATACACGTACACCATGGAATAATACTCAGTGATAAAGAAAAAGAATGAAATTCTGCCATCGGTAACAACCTGGATGAGTCTGGAGAAAATTATGTTGTGTGAAATAAGCCAGACAAGGGAAGATAAATATCACATGCTCTCACTTATAACTAGGTAGAAAGGAAGGAAGGAAGGAAGGAAGGAAGGAAGGAAGGAAGGAAGGAAGGAAGGAAGGAAGGAAGGAAGGAAGCAAAGGACTACAACAGTTCCTTGAACTTTCAGAAGGACAGAAGAAACCAATGGTTACTAGAGATGAGGGGATGGACGGAGGGAGGGAGTTGGGGGCGTGATGGGTCAGGCAAAGGGCATAAAGAAAAATCATGATTTGTAATAATGAATATGCTAATAAAAATAATTTAAAAAGTAAGACACTTTAAAACACAAAAAGAATGCCATTATTGACATTCCAGAAAATTCCAGCTATGTGGATAACATTAAAAACCAGCTGTCAAGCTAAATCCTTTATCAGTACAAATTTTGATATTTCTTCAAATTGGGAGGAGAATGTTGGTTTCGATGTACAATGTCTGGTCACTCCCAGCCTCATCTATTTGTCACTGACGACCCTGGGACAGACGGAAAAAAAAAAAAAAAAACGGTTTCTGCAACTTTTAAAATACAGACACGCCCTCCACCACCAACTTTCAATTTCTACAAAACGTCCTTGGGTTCTAGTATTCTTGCACATGTTTGTTCTCTTACAGGAAATTTGCTCCTTAGGATTTCACTGCAATGTGCTTCTGGATCCCATGCCATGATTTATCTCTGAGGACCCCTGTTCCCCTGGATCCATTTCACCCCGTGCCTGGCCACCTGTGTGGCACACACACATAGGAGCAGGAGGACAAGGCTTTGAGATGGGGAACCCGCACAAGCAATTATCTGGGTTTAGGTCTGCAGGTTATTAAGGTTTTCCGTTTCAACTTCCACAGCTAGAACGAAAGTGTAGAAATCTGTTTTCTAGTTAAAATCTGTTCACATCCCAAGTGTTTTTTAAGTTACTTAACAAGCCTTTGGTAGTCCGAAATACCGGGAAGTGTGCCTGTAACTAGAAACACCAGAAACTTCCATTTCAAAATTGTCATAAACCAGGGATACTTTAGAAAAACCTTTTCAGCCCACTTCGTGCCTTGAGTAATGGTGGGTAAACAGTGGAAACCAAGAGAGGCAACATGGAAGCAAACGGATATAAAAGCACAAGGGAGACATCATGCTCTTGGGGAGAACTAAAATGCAAATTGTGTCTGTAAACGAAAGAAATTATACAGAAATCCCAGAAAAACAATTGACTGAAAATCAGACGAACGATCCCATGTTCATCTCATCACCTTGAGAACACGAAGGATACTTTTGTACAGGCAGCACACCTCCTTAAAGCAGCAGCAGAGTGCTTCGTGCACAGCAAGGCCTAGTTCACTGAGCAGCTGGACCTGTGCCCACACCCAGAGGGCAGCACCAGCCACGTGGGTGCAGAGGAGGTTGTCCCGGTGAACTCCACAAGCGGCAGCAACGCTCGGCTCTACGCCACAGGACTTCTGACAACGGACACAGTCGCACAGACTGCAAGTGGACCCCACATCAGCCTCAAGACCTCCCCCACCCGAAAACATCTCCACAGCCAGCCAGGGAGGCAAAGGAAGGGTCTTCATGGCGTGCAGAGTTACAATGAATCTGTGTTCACGCTGCCCCCTCCCACTGTACCCGTCGAGACCCAGACGATGTGCCCTGCTACCACAAAGCCGAAGAGATGTTTGATGGGGGCAGAGCGGAAGAGGCACATTGAATTTGGATCATTTTACCCATGACCCTTCTCTCCTCCCAACCCTCTTTGCGAAAGATGACATTTCTGGGGAAACAGAAGGTGATCAGAAGCAAGTAGCTCAAATGTATGTCACTTGTAAATTTCGGATATCCATCAATTTCAATTTTGAGATATAGAGAAGTGCTGGGAAGTTTAATTGGCCGTATCAGTGTCAGTGAAGAGCTGATGGAAGAAGTGCGAAAGGCCAAAGGAGAAAACCCATGAGTAGAGAAATTAGCCTTTGGCTAATCTTATCTTCTCTGCTTCCATATATCCCTGTCCATCCTCAAAAGTTGAGTGAGGTAGGAGATGATAAGATTGAGATTAGGGCAAATTATTTCCCCATCTTTTCCTTTCTCCAATGCACAGTCTCCTCAACCCGCACACTTGGAGTCTCAGGGTCAGCTCTCCAATACTGGTCGACACAGAGGAAAACCAACTGAACCAAAACGAATCCACCGAATTATCTCTGCTGTGCTTATTTATACCTTCCCGGGTTTTCTTTCCTTTACTGTTAAGTGCCTATAATCAACTTCAATCATTTTAGCAGAGTACTAAAGAGTGACTGCTCCCAACCCCTTCAGATAGGTGATGCTTATGTTTACATCTGCTTATCAGCTCTGTCAAAATGCTGTTTCGTGGAGGTGCTGTAATTTGATGAACACATGAGACATGCTATTTGCTAGCAAGAAATTCTCAGCTCAAACAAGCTAAGGTGTATGGACATTCAGTATAACAGTAATTGGTTAACTCAGTTTACTTGGGACTCCATTTCTTAGGTCTTGGGCTGTTTACATAACCAAAAGGAATGTGTGTGTGTGTGTGTGTGTGTGTGTGTGTGTGTGTGTGTGTGTGTACCACACTTGACCTAGCACCTACCTGCACAAGTACCCCCCTGCCAAGTGATGTGTTTAAAGGCCAACAAAAAGGAAAACACAGAACACATTTATAATCCTGAAAATCTAGGGCTACTTAACCTTTTTGCTGCTTAATTTTAAAGGCAAAAAATGTACTATGAGCAGCATAAATAAGAACTGATTTGAGCATAGTTTTATAATAGATAAAATGTACCTGATGGGTCTAATTCAAATTTCTAAAATCTAACTGTGCCGCATTAGTCTGAGATACAAGATCTAAAGCTGCATGATCTAATCTGAGAATTTACGGACCTGTTTGAAATACCTTCATTTGATTAATTTGAAATGGAGGCCAGGGTATGACCTCTAACAGTCTGATCTTTAATAACCGCTCAAGAGATGAGGCAGGAAGTCAGTCGCGCTTAGAATTCTATGCACTTTCCTCTAGTGAGCACACCCTGCGGTTCCACGCGTGCAAGCACACCCCTCGCTCACTGCGGGATCTACAGAGCAGCTGTACATGCCCTTCAAAACTCAAATGCGTGTTATGTGGGTGTGCGGTATAGGGGTAGGACATGAAAAAACTCCCACCTGTCCAGTCTGAGAGAAATTTAACTCCTGAGAAGCACACCTTAGTTGAACATCAGATGCAACACTAATTTGCAGAGGTTCCCACAACATAGGAACAAAAGGGCTGACGTTATGTGTTGATAGCAGATCGTGTGTGAAAACTAAAGTTTTATACGGGGCTGTACGAAGACTAACTGAGGTCTGGAAAATGAGGAATTTTAAATGCTGGACAGTCTCTATACTCAGATTCCGCTGAAGACAATGCAAATACTTATAAGAGCCTGATAATAAAAACAGATTAAAAAACTTAATCATCAAGGTGAAGCATTTAGTAATGAGGTTTGTACAGCTTTTCGGAAAACACTGACTGGAAGTCCCAACCGGCTAGAGGTAGGCCAGTGTCAGGAGGCATCCCGGACATGGGCATTAGCTTCCAGCACTGATGGTGCAGCCAGTGTCGATGATAAGAATTAAAACACAACTGCAACCCCCAGTCCTGGACAGGCTCAGGAAGCGGCTATCTGGAAAGAGTGGGAGGGGTCCAGGAGGCCAGCCCCCAGGTGATACATACGTTTGCACAACAGTGACGGCGAGCCACTGGAAGTCTTTTCCAGCTGTACTGCGCTGTAATTGTGGTCGCTTGCTCAGGACAGTATGCTGCTTTCACAAGTTGTCTCCTTCCTGAGGGATTTGCTCCTAGAAAAAGCCACCACCGCCTTCTTCACTGTGCCTTCTTCTTCTTCTTTTTCTTTTTTTTCCTGGAGCTTGTCTCTTCTGCAGAGAAGAGCTTTTAACACCTCCCTGGATAGTCAGTAAAACCCCAAGCATTAAGAAGGCCAGAAAATACACGTCCACTTCATTTCACTGAAAAAGAAAGGTCATGATCCTATCCCTTCTTTGGGTCATCCACCCTGAGTCTGCACACCACATTTGCTCAGCAGCAGTCTGGCTACCCTTGCACATCCAGCAAACCCTTAGCACTCCTTCCTCTTATTCAGGATTCCAACTTTTTGAGCGACAAGAAGATCCCTGACACAGAGGGATCCTTGCTGAGGTATGAGAGCAGTGACACAGGATGCAAGAAGAGCACAAATGATGTTTCTTTATCCTCTGCCAAGCCCAGGGCACGCTTGGTGCTGCCATTCTCCTCCTGGGTGCAGCAGCAAACGCTTCTTCGTCAGTTCTATGATCCAACACTGCCGCCCTTAAAAATTAAGTCACCTCAAAAGTTACATAAGTATTTGAAAATACTCAAGAAAACTCTCCAAACACTGCTAGTTACACTTTGCTTGTCATAAATGGAACATCAATCTGAGCCCCAGGACAGGCCAGAGACAAGAACCTGTGATTTCCAGCCAGGCCTGAATTCTCCCCAAATTCCACAGAGTACCAAAACAGGACAATCTTGGCAGGAGCCAAGGGCAGCCTCCTCTACCCTGAAGCAGGCCATGCCTGGAGTCCTTGGCATGAACCGAGGGCAGCATCTCCTGCCTGGAAGCAGTCATGAAGCACACCGAAACACCACTTCCACGTGGGTGGGCCACTGTTGCTTTGCCTCCCACAGATCTGTCCCCCCTTTTCCCCTGGGTGATGGAGCTGCCAAAGATTCCTCAAAGCCCATCTCTTTTGAGCAGTGAGAAGCCCCGGGCTTCTCTTCCTGCATTTATTCTCCAGACCAAGAAGTTACAGGAAGAGACATAGGTGGGGTTTTGAACATAGGTTCAGTTTTACAAGTTTTGCAATAGAAGCTGGTAACATTCAGTCAAAACAAGTCAGATGACACTCTGTTAGGCAATTAAGTGATCCACTATAACAAAGCCTTGATTTACCCGAAATTCCTTTTCCCTCTAGCAGCTTTTTAGTAACGTTGCCTATCAATTAGTCACTTGTCTGTCTTAGAATCAGCAGCCTTGCTGTGTTATGATTCTTTTCCTGCAACAGAGACTCGATGCCCGGGGGTTAAAATTCCTGTCCTTTGCAAGGTCAATATTTGAAACTGCAAGGCTTTTGGTGACTAAAGTCACCTATTACCCAAGAGCAGTAATAGGAAATTAATGTAATACACTAAAAAAGGTAATTGCCTTCCTTAACCACGAAGATGGCATTTTATAAAATTAGCTGCTTCTCTTAAAAGGCAACCTTCATTATCCTTTACCTACTCTTTAAAGACTATACAAACAGGAATAAGTAAATTATGGATAAAATGTTCTATAACTGGGAGAACTCAACGGCCAGTTGCCCACAGCTTACCTGCTGGTGTCCTGTGACACATATTGAAGCCTCCGTTGTACTTTGAGGAAAAATGTTCCAAACATGCCCAAAGTTCTACCCAGCAGCCGCCCCGGGAACCTGCATGCACTTCTGTCCCACTGCGAGTGGCAACCACATCGGCGGTGCTGGACTCGGGTCAGCCCTGCTGGAATGGCAGTGAAAGAGAAACTCATGTTTCAGCACAGCTAAGACGTAAACGTGCAAGTGCAATTTTTAGTGAACAGTGTCGCGTATAAATTTACAGGCGGCCAAGGGATAACTCTGTGACCAAAGGAAAACAAAACCTATTCTAGAAAAACAGCAGCTCTGCCTTTCAGGGATGAGACAACCCTGCAAGCTGCTGAGCTCTCTGCTGGTCAGCGGTGATGTCATCCCGGTAGCACTGACCCTGTCACCGCCAGAGGTGCCTCACCCAGTCCCCTCCCATCTGTCCGCTGGACTGGAGGGGCGCCATTCTGTCCACACAGCTTCCTTGAGCACCTGCACCCTTGGGGCCTGCTTGTTGGGAGGAAAGCTGTCACCCGCGGCAGCTGGCTTAAACCTTAGCAGCAGGAGGAACAGCTGCCCGTGGCCAGGCCACTGCCCCAGATGAAACTGTTGCTGCCGGGCCTGGCCATCTCTTCCCAACGGAAATAAGTTGTTTGGGGTTCAGCAGACTCTAGAATGAAGCGGGCCCCTTGGGCACAGGGAGCAACAGCACATCCTAGTGGGCTAATTTCCCCAAAGCTTGAAACTAGGTGTCTTGTCTCACTCCAAGGATGGCTGTGGCACTACAGCATCGCTGGACGCTGGGTGGCAGTAGAGGGCCTCACAGAAACCAGGCACAGACAATCTGGCCTCCAGCAAAGGAATGATGCTAATGCGCTCCTCTGGGTAGAATTTGCACAATAACCCACATGGAAGTCGCAGCAGGACAGGGATGAAAACTATGGGGCAAGAGGTCAAGTCTGCACAATCCCAACCAACCCCACAGATGCCCATGTCCAGTAACCGCACACACTGGATGGCTCCCCACAGGCAAAGGAACAGGTGAAACACACCCCTTCTCTGTACCTGGTGACGGATTCAGGGAAGTCAGGCTCCAGGCCCTCTCTCACTCCCACCGTGTCCTGAATCCTCACCATCAGCTACAGCTGCAAGGACTGTTTCTCTTCTGTGAACCTGCAAGCTAAGGGTCTGAAGCGACACAGTGGAGAAAGCATGTGAGGAAATTCTGCTCTAATTTTCGACCTCAGTGAGGCACGTGCACAATGTAGTTTCCCATCTCAACTGTTGCTTTGCTGTCAAGATTTCTTTTGGTGTGAGAGACCAAGGTGTCAGTAGCAAAAGAAAATGTTTTGCTTTTGCTCCCCTCAGTATGCTTCAACATTTCCAAGTGAATTTCACGTCACAAGGGGAGATGGGGATTGCCCTCAACTGGAATGTAGGTCACCTCCCCGCTGTGTGGTGATGTGTCTGGGGCCAAGGCCAGAGCTGCTGCTTTTCCAGATTTTCCAAGCCAGAAACAAGCACTGTTCACTTTAATAAGGTTAAGTTTAAACCGACATCCTTTTTTGGTGCCTAAACTGTTGACTACATACCCCAGCAAGACAGAAGCGTGTGAAAGCCGTCCATTCACACACCCCTTCTCCCAGACGGTCACATGCGCATATGCCCAGAGCTGAAGGCACTGTGCAAAGCACGGTGGAGTACATGCGGCCAGTAACCGTGTGTTCTTCTCACTGAACACTTCCAGGGTTGCATCAAGTAAAAGTTGCCTCAACTTTCACTGAAGTAGATAAAAGCTGCAAAAACCCTTACTGATTTCCTAAGTTTACTTCTCTAAGTCCCAAAAGCTAAGACTATAACTACGTTAGCGTTCATGTATGACAAACAAATATTAAATAGTTTACACCTTTATACCAATTTATCTGTAGCTCGTGCAGGTCCAATTGGACCTGGCAGACATCTACAGAACATTTCATGCAACAACTAGAGAATACACATTTTTTCTCATCGGCACATGGAACATTCTCCAGGATAGACCACATGTTAGGTCACAAAACAGGTTTCAGCAAATTTTTCAAAGCTGACATCATTCCTAGTATCTTTTCTGACCACAATTGACTAGCACTGGAAATCAATTACAAGCGAATTTCTGGAAACTACTCCAGTGCATGAAAACTGAACAACAGGCTCCCGAATGACCTATGGGTCCAAGAAGAAATTAAAAAGGAAATCAAAAACGTTCTTGAAACTAATGAAAAAAGATGCATCCTACCAAAACCTGTGGGATACTGTAAAAGCAACAGCGACGAGGCAATATATTGCAATAAATGCTCACATCAAAAGGATGGAGAACCTTCACGTAAATGACCGAACTGTACACCTCAAAGAACCACCACCACCACAACAATGCAATCATAAAAGTACTAGAGAGAAAGAAATAATTAACATCAGGGCAGAGTTCAATGAAATGGAGACCCCCAAAACGATACAAAGGATCAGCGAAACACAAAGTTGTTTTTTGAGAAGATAAATAAAATAGACAAACCATTAGCTTTGCCCACTCTCACCACACTCATTCAACATAGTATTGAAAGCCCTAACCAGAGCAATCAAGCAAGACAAAGAAATAAAGGGCATTCAGATTGGGAAGGACAAAGTCAAGTTGTCCCTGTTTGCAGATGACGCGATCTTATAGATAGAAAACCTAAAGGCTACCAGAACGCCCTTACGGCTGACTAACAATTTTAATAATTTTGCGGGGTACAAAATCAACACCCACAGATCAGGAGCATTTTTATACTCCGATAATGAACTGGCAGAAAAAGAAATCAAGAAAGCAAGCCCATTTACAATAGTCACCCCCAAGATAAAATACCTAGGAACCAATTGAACCAAGGAGGTTAATGCAGATCTCTACAATGAGAACTACCAAACACCAGTGAGAGAAATTAAAGAGCACCCCAAAATAGTGGAATGACATACCAGGCTCTGGTACGGGAAGAATTAACATCGTGAAAATGTCCTTTCTACCCATAGCAGTCTACAAATTCAACGCAATCTCCGTCAAAATAGCAACAACTTTCTTCACAGAAATAGAAAAAGCAGTGCTAACATTCATATGGAATACGAAAAGATCCTGAATAGCCAAAGCAATTTTGAGCTTAAAAGCACCCCAAAAACAGAAAGGCTGGAGGCATAACACCACCCAATTTCAAATTCTATGACAAGGCTCAAAACAGCATGGTGATGGCATAGAAACAGACACTCAGATCAATGGAACAGGATAGAAAACCCAGGAATAATCAATTTGCCTACTTACAGCCAACCGATTTTTGACAAAGCAAACCAGAACATACGCTGTGGAAAAGACAGCCTCTTCAGGAAATAAACGGTGCCCGCAAAATTGGACAATCCACATGCAGAAGAATGAAACTGGACCAGCATCTCACCATATGCCAAAATCGACTCGAAATGGATTAAAGACCAGAATATAAGACCCCAAACCATTACATGACTGAAGGAAAACAGAGGGGAAACACTCCAGGAAGTAGGTGGGGGCAAAGGCTTTATGAATAAGACCCGAAAACCCACAAGCAACAATATAAAAACTAAACAAATGAGCTAATGTCAAACTAAGAAGCTTCCACACAGCAAAGGAAACAATCAACAGAGCAGAAAGGCACCCTAAAAAAAGGGAGAAAATATGTGTAAACTATACGTCTGCCAAGGGCTTAATATCCAGAACATACCAAGAACTCAAACAGCTGTACAGTATGAAAACAAGTAATCCGATTTAAAACTGGGCAAACGAGATGAATAGACATTTTTCAAAGACATACAAATGGCCAACGGTACACGAAAAAATGCTCAGCATCACTAGTCATCAGAGAAATGCAAATCAAAACCACATTGAGATATCATGTCAACCCAGATAGACTGGCCATTGTTAAAAAGACCATTAATAAGAAATGCTACTGAGGATATGAGGAAAGGAGAACTCTTCTCCAATGTTGGTGGGACTGTAAATTAGCACAGCCACTATGGAAAACAGTAAAGAAGTTTCCTCCAATACAGATAGTACTACCATATGATCCAGCAGTTCCACTACTGGGTATATATCCAAAGAAATGGAAATCATATGGAAGGGACACCTGCACTCCCATGTTCACTGCAGCTTTACTTACAATAGCCAAAATATAGAACCAACCTCAGTGCCCTTCGACAGATGACTGGATAAAAAAAATGTGATACACGTACACCATGGAATAATACTCAGTGATAAAGAAAAAGAATGAAATTCTGCCATCGGTAACAACCTGGATGAGTCTGGAGAAAATTATGTTGTGTGAAATAAGCCAGACAAGGGAAGATAAATATCACATGCTCTCACTTATAACTAGGTAGAAAGGAAGGAAGGAAGGAAGGAAGGAAGGAAGGAAGGAAGGAAGGAAGGAAGGAAGGAAGGAAGGAAGGAAGGAAGCAAAGGACTACAACAGTTCCTTGAACTTTCAGAAGGACAGAAGAAACCAATGGTTACTAGAGATGAGGGGATGGACGGAGGGAGGGAGTTGGGGGCGTGATGGGTCAGGCAAAGGGCATAAAGAAAAATCATGATTTGTAATAATGAATATGCTAATAAAAATAATTTAAAAAGTAAGACACTTTAAAACACAAAAAGAATGCCATTATTGACATTCCAGAAAATTCCAGCTATGTGGATAACATTAAAAACCAGCTGTCAAGCTAAATCCTTTATCAGTACAAATTTTGATATTTCTTCAAATTGGGAGGAGAATGTTGGTTTCGATGTACAATGTCTGGTCACTCCCAGCCTCATCTATTTGTCACTGACGACCCTGGGACAGACGGAAAAAAAAAAAAAAAAACGGTTTCTGCAACTTTTAAAATACAGACACGCCCTCCACCACCAACTTTCAATTTCTACAAAACGTCCTTGGGTTCTAGTATTCTTGCACATGTTTGTTCTCTTACAGGAAATTTGCTCCTTAGGATTTCACTGCAATGTGCTTCTGGATCCCATGCCATGATTTATCTCTGAGGACCCCTGTTCCCCTGGATCCATTTCACCCCGTGCCTGGCCACCTGTGTGGCACACACACATAGGAGCAGGAGGACAAGGCTTTGAGATGGGGAACCCGCACAAGCAATTATCTGGGTTTAGGTCTGCAGGTTATTAAGGTTTTCCGTTTCAACTTCCACAGCTAGAACGAAAGTGTAGAAATCTGTTTTCTAGTTAAAATCTGTTCACATCCCAAGTGTTTTTTAAGTTACTTAACAAGCCTTTGGTAGTCCGAAATACCGGGAAGTGTGCCTGTAACTAGAAACACCAGAAACTTCCATTTCAAAATTGTCATAAACCAGGGATACTTTAGAAAAACCTTTTCAGCCCACTTCGTGCCTTGAGTAATGGTGGGTAAACAGTGGAAACCAAGAGAGGCAACATGGAAGCAAACGGATATAAAAGCACAAGGGAGACATCATGCTCTTGGGGAGAACTAAAATGCAAATTGTGTCTGTAAACGAAAGAAATTATACAGAAATCCCAGAAAAACAATTGACTGAAAATCAGACGAACGATCCCATGTTCATCTCATCACCTTGAGAACACGAAGGATACTTTTGTACAGGCAGCACACCTCCTTAAAGCAGCAGCAGAGTGCTTCGTGCACAGCAAGGCCTAGTTCACTGAGCAGCTGGACCTGTGCCCACACCCAGAGGGCAGCACCAGCCACGTGGGTGCAGAGGAGGTTGTCCCGGTGAACTCCACAAGCGGCAGCAACGCTCGGCTCTACGCCACAGGACTTCTGACAACGGACACAGTCGCACAGACTGCAAGTGGACCCCACATCAGCCTCAAGACCTCCCCCACCCGAAAACATCTCCACAGCCAGCCAGGGAGGCAAAGGAAGGGTCTTCATGGCGTGCAGAGTTACAATGAATCTGTGTTCACGCTGCCCCCTCCCACTGTACCCGTCGAGACCCAGACGATGTGCCCTGCTACCACAAAGCCGAAGAGATGTTTGATGGGGGCAGAGCGGAAGAGGCACATTGAATTTGGATCATTTTACCCATGACCCTTCTCTCCTCCCAACCCTCTTTGCGAAAGATGACATTTCTGGGGAAACAGAAGGTGATCAGAAGCAAGTAGCTCAAATGTATGTCCCTTGTAAATTTCGGATATCCATCAATTTCAATTTTGAGATATAGAGAAGTGCTGGGAAGTTTAATTGGCCGTATCAGTGTCAGTGAAGAGCTGATGGAAGAAGTGTGAAAGGCCAAAGGAGAAAACCCATGAGTAGAGAAATTAGCCTTCGGCTAATCTTATCTTCTCTGCTTCCTGTCCGTCCTCAAAAGTTGAGTGAGGTAGGAGATGATAAGATTGAGATTAGGGCAAATTATTTCCCCATCTTTTCCTTTCTCCAATGCACAGTCTCCTCAACCCGCACACTTGGAATCTCAGGGTCAGCTCTCCAATACTGGTCGACACAGAGGAAAACCAACTGAACCAAAACGAATCCACCGAATTATCTCTGCTGTGCTTATTTATACCTTCCCGGGTTTTCTTTCCTTTACTGTTAAGTGCCTATAATCAACTTCAATCATTTTAGCAGAGTACTAAAGAGTGACTGCTCCCAACCCCTTCAGATAGGTGATGCTTATGTTTACATCTGCTTATCAGCTCTGTCAAAATGCTGTTTCGTGGAGGTGCTGTAATTTGATGAACACATGAGACATGCTATTTGCTAGCAAGAAATTCTCAGCTCAAACAAGCTAAGGTGTATGGACATTCAGTATAACAGTAATTGGTTAACTCAGTTTACTTGGGACTCCATTTCTTAGGTCTTGGGCTGTTTACATAACCAAAAGGAATGTGTGTGTGTGTGTGTGTGTGTGTGTGTGTGTGTGTGTGTGTGTACCACACTTGACCTAGCACCTACCTGCACAAGTACCCCCCTGCCAAGTGATGTGTTTAAAGGCCAACAAAAAGGAAAACACAGAACACATTTATAATCCTGAAAATCTAGGGCTACTTAACCTTTTTGCTGCTTAATTTTAAAGGCAAAAAATGTACTATGAGCAGCATAAATAAGAACTGATTTGAGCATAGTTTTATAATAGATAAAATGTACCTGATGGGTCTAATTCAAATTTCTAAAATCTAACTGTGCCGCATTAGTCTGAGATACAAGATCTAAAGCTGCATGATCTAATCTGAGAATTTACGGACCTGTTTGAAATACCTTCATTTGATTAATTTGAAATGGAGGCCAGGGTATGACCTCTAACAGTCTGATCTTTAATAACCGCTCAAGAGATGAGGCAGGAAGTCAGTCGCGCTTAGAATTCTATGCACTTTCCTCTAGTGAGCACACCCTGCGGTTCCACGCGTGCAAGCACACCCCTCGCTCACTGCGGGATCTACAGAGCAGCTGTACATGCCCTTCAAAACTCAAATGCGTGTTATGTGGGTGTGCGGTATAGGGGTAGGACATGAAAAAACTCCCACCTGTCCAGTCTGAGAGAAATTTAACTCCTGAGAAGCACACCTTAGTTGAACATCAGATGCAACACTAATTTGCAGAGGTTCCCACAACATAGGAACAAAAGGGCTGACGTTATGTGTTGATAGCAGATCGTGTGTGAAAACTAAAGTTTTATACGGGGCTGTACGAAGACTAACTGAGGTCTGGAAAATGAGGAATTTTAAATGCTGGACAGTCTCTATACTCAGATTCCGCTGAAGACAATGCAAATACTTATAAGAGCCTGATAATAAAAACAGATTAAAAAACTTAATCATCAAGGTGAAGCATTTAGTAATGAGGTTTGTACAGCTTTTCGGAAAACACTGACTGGAAGTCCCAACCGGCTAGAGGTAGGCCAGTGTCAGGAGGCATCCCGGACATGGGCATTAGCTTCCAGCACTGATGGTGCAGCCAGTGTCGATGATAAGAATTAAAACACAACTGCAACCCCCAGTCCTGGACAGGCTCAGGAAGCGGCTATCTGGAAAGAGTGGGAGGGGTCCAGGAGGCCAGCCCCCAGGTGATACATACGTTTGCACAACAGTGACGGCGAGCCACTGGAAGTCTTTTCCAGCTGTACTGCGCTGTAATTGTGGTCGCTTGCTCAGGACAGTATGCTGCTTTCACAAGTTGTCTCCTTCCTGAGGGATTTGCTCCTAGAAAAAGCCACCACCGCCTTCTTCACTGTGCCTTCTTCTTCTTCTTTTTCTTTTTTTTCCTGGAGCTTGTCTCTTCTGCAGAGAAGAGCTTTTAACACCTCCCTGGATAGTCAGTAAAACCCCAAGCATTAAGAAGGCCAGAAAATACACGTCCACTTCATTTCACTGAAAAAGAAAGGTCATGATCCTATCCCTTCTTTGGGTCATCCACCCTGAGTCTGCACACCACATTTGCTCAGCAGCAGTCTGGCTACCCTTGCACATCCAGCAAACCCTTAGCACTCCTTCCTCTTATTCAGGATTCCAACTTTTTGAGCGACAAGAAGATCCCTGACACAGAGGGATCCTTGCTGAGGTATGAGAGCAGTGACACAGGATGCAAGAAGAGCACAAATGATGTTTCTTTATCCTCTGCCAAGCCCAGGGCACGCTTGGTGCTGCCATTCTCCTCCTGGGTGCAGCAGCAAACGCTTCTTCGTCAGTTCTATGATCCAACACTGCCGCCCTTAAAAATTAAGTCACCTCAAAAGTTACATAAGTATTTGAAAATACTCAAGAAAACTCTCCAAACACTGCTAGTTACACTTTGCTTGTCATAAATGGAACATCAATCTGAGCCCCAGGACAGGCCAGAGACAAGAACCTGTGATTTCCAGCCAGGCCTGAATTCTCCCCAAATTCCACAGAGTACCAAAACAGGACAATCTTGGCAGGAGCCAAGGGCAGCCTCCTCTACCCTGAAGCAGGCCATGCCTGGAGTCCTTGGCATGAACCGAGGGCAGCATCTCCTGCCTGGAAGCAGTCATGAAGCACACCGAAACACCACTTCCACGTGGGTGGGCCACTGTTGCTTTGCCTCCCACAGATCTGTCCCCCCTTTTCCCCTGGGTGATGGAGCTGCCAAAGATTCCTCAAAGCCCATCTCTTTTGAGCAGTGAGAAGCCCCGGGCTTCTCTTCCTGCATTTATTCTCCAGACCAAGAAGTTACAGGAAGAGACATAGGTGGGGTTTTGAACATAGGTTCAGTTTTACAAGTTTTGCAATAGAAGCTGGTAACATTCAGTCAAAACAAGTCAGATGACACTCTGTTAGGCAATTAAGTGATCCACTATAACAAAGCCTTGATTTACCCGAAATTCCTTTTCCCTCTAGCAGCTTTTTAGTAACGTTGCCTATCAATTAGTCACTTGTCTGTCTTAGAATCAGCAGCCTTGCTGTGTTATGATTCTTTTCCTGCAACAGAGACTCGATGCCCGGGGGTTAAAATTCCTGTCCTTTGCAAGGTCAATATTTGAAACTGCAAGGCTTTTGGTGACTAAAGTCACCTATTACCCAAGAGCAGTAATAGGAAATTAATGTAATACACTAAAAAAGGTAATTGCCTTCCTTAACCACGAAGATGGCATTTTATAAAATTAGCTGCTTCTCTTAAAAGGCAACCTTCATTATCCTTTACCTACTCTTTAAAGACTATACAAACAGGAATAAGTAAATTATGGATAAAATGTTCTATAACTGGGAGAACTCAACGGCCAGTTGCCCACAGCTTACCTGCTGGTGTCCTGTGACACATATTGAAGCCTCCGTTGTACTTTGAGGAAAAATGTTCCAAACATGCCCAAAGTTCTACCCAGCAGCCGCCCCGGGAACCTGCATGCACTTCTGTCCCACTGCGAGTGGCAACCACATCGGCGGTGCTGGACTCGGGTCAGCCCTGCTGGAATGGCAGTGAAAGAGAAACTCATGTTTCAGCACAGCTAAGACGTAAACGTGCAAGTGCAATTTTTAGTGAACAGTGTCGCGTATAAATTTACAGGCGGCCAAGGGATAACTCTGTGACCAAAGGAAAACAAAACCTATTCTAGAAAAACAGCAGCTCTGCCTTTCAGGGATGAGACAACCCTGCAAGCTGCTGAGCTCTCTGCTGGTCAGCGGTGATGTCATCCCGGTAGCACTGACCCTGTCACCGCCAGAGGTGCCTCACCCAGTCCCCTCCCATCTGTCCGCTGGACTGGAGGGGCGCCATTCTGTCCACACAGCTTCCTTGAGCACCTGCACCCTTGGGGCCTGCTTGTTGGGAGGAAAGCTGTCACCCGCGGCAGCTGGCTTAAACCTTAGCAGCAGGAGGAACAGCTGCCCGTGGCCAGGCCACTGCCCCAGATGAAACTGTTGCTGCCGGGCCTGGCCATCTCTTCCCAACGGAAATAAGTTGTTTGGGGTTCAGCAGACTCTAGAATGAAGCGGGCCCCTTGGGCACAGGGAGCAACAGCACATCCTAGTGGGCTAATTTCCCCAAAGCTTGAAACTAGGTGTCTTGTCTCACTCCAAGGATGGCTGTGGCACTACAGCATCGCTGGACGCTGGGTGGCAGTAGAGGGCCTCACAGAAACCAGGCACAGACAATCTGGCCTCCAGCAAAGGAATGATGCTAATGCGCTCCTCTGGGTAGAATTTGCACAATAACCCACATGGAAGTCGCAGCAGGACAGGGATGAAAACTATGGGGCAAGAGGTCAAGTCTGCACAATCCCAACCAACCCCACAGATGCCCATGTCCAGTAACCGCACACACTGGATGGCTCCCCACAGGCAAAGGAACAGGTGAAACACACCCCTTCTCTGTACCTGGTGACGGATTCAGGGAAGTCAGGCTCCAGGCCCTCTCTCACTCCCACCGTGTCCTGAATCCTCACCATCAGCTACAGCTGCAAGGACTGTTTCTCTTCTGTGAACCTGCAAGCTAAGGGTCTGAAGCGACACAGTGGAGAAAGCATGTGAGGAAATTCTGCTCTAATTTTCGACCTCAGTGAGGCACGTGCACAATGTAGTTTCCCATCTCAACTGTTGCTTTGCTGTCAAGATTTCTTTTGGTGTGAGAGACCAAGGTGTCAGTAGCAAAAGAAAATGTTTTGCTTTTGCTCCCCTCAGTATGCTTCAACATTTCCAAGTGAATTTCACGTCACAAGGGGAGATGGGGATTGCCCTCAACTGGAATGTAGGTCACCTCCCCGCTGTGTGGTGATGTGTCTGGGGCCAAGGCCAGAGCTGCTGCTTTTCCAGATTTTCCAAGCCAGAAACAAGCACTGTTCACTTTAATAAGGTTAAGTTTAAACCGACATCCTTTTTTGGTGCCTAAACTGTTGACTACATACCCCAGCAAGACAGAAGCGTGTGAAAGCCGTCCATTCACACACCCCTTCTCCCAGACGGTCACATGCGCATATGCCCAGAGCTGAAGGCACTGTGCAAAGCACGGTGGAGTACATGCGGCCAGTAACCGTGTGTTCTTCTCACTGAACACTTCCAGGGTTGCATCAAGTAAAAGTTGCCTCAACTTTCACTGAAGTAGATAAAAGCTGCAAAAACCCTTACTGATTTCCTAAGTTTACTTCTCTAAGTCCCAAAAGCTAAGACTATAACTACGTTAGCGTTCATGTATGACAAACAAATATTAAATAGTTTACACCTTTATACCAATTTATCTGTAGCTCGTGCAGGTCCAATTGGACCTGGCAGACATCTACAGAACATTTCATGCAACAACTAGAGAATACACATTTTTTCTCATCGGCACATGGAACATTCTCCAGGATAGACCACATGTTAGGTCACAAAACAGGTTTCAGCAAATTTTTCAAAGCTGACATCATTCCTAGTATCTTTTCTGACCACAATTGACTAGCACTGGAAATCAATTACAAGCGAATTTCTGGAAACTACTCCAGTGCATGAAAACTGAACAACAGGCTCCCGAATGACCTATGGGTCCAAGAAGAAATTAAAAAGGAAATCAAAAACGTTCTTGAAACTAATGAAAAAAGATGCATCCTACCAAAACCTGTGGGATACTGTAAAAGCAACAGCGACGAGGCAATATATTGCAATAAATGCTCACATCAAAAGGATGGAGAACCTTCACGTAAATGACCGAACTGTACACCTCAAAGAACCACCACCACCACAACAATGCAATCATAAAAGTACTAGAGAGAAAGAAATAATTAACATCAGGGCAGAGTTCAATGAAATGGAGACCCCCAAAACGATACAAAGGATCAGCGAAACACAAAGTTGTTTTTTGAGAAGATAAATAAAATAGACAAACCATTAGCTTTGCCCACTCTCACCACACTCATTCAACATAGTATTGAAAGCCCTAACCAGAGCAATCAAGCAAGACAAAGAAATAAAGGGCATTCAGATTGGGAAGGACAAAGTCAAGTTGTCCCTGTTTGCAGATGACGCGATCTTATAGATAAAAAACCTACCAGAACGCCCTTACGGCTGACTAACAATTTTAATAATTTTGCGGGGTACAAAATCAACACCCACAGATCAGGAGCAGTTTTATACTCCGATAATGAACTGGCAGAAAAAGAAATCAAGAAAGCAAGCCCATTTACAATAGTCACCCCCAAGATAAAATACCTAGGAACCAATTGAACCAAGGAGGTTAATGCAGATCTCTACAATGAGAACTACCAAACACCAGTGAGAGAAATTAAAGAGCACCCCAAAATAGTGGAATGACATACCAGGCTCTGGTACGGGAAGAATTAACATCGTGAAAATGTCCTTTCTACCCATAGCAGTCTACAAATTCAACGCAATCTCCGTCAAAATAGCAACAACTTTCTTCACAGAAATAGAAAAAGCAGTGCTAACATTCATATGGAATACGAAAAGATCCTGAATAGCCAAAGCAATTTTGAGCTTAAAAGCACCCCAAAAACAGAAAGGCTGGAGGCATAACACCACCCAATTTCAAATTCTATGACAAGGCTCAAAACAGCATGGTGATGGCATAGAAACAGACACTCAGATCAATGGAACAGGATAGAAAACCCAGGAATAATCAATTTGCCTACTTACAGCCAACCGATTTTTGACAAAGCAAACCAGAACATACGCTGTGGAAAAGACAGCCTCTTCAGGAAATAAACGGTGCCCGCAAAATTGGACAATCCACATGCAGAAGAATGAAACTGGACCAGCATCTCACCATATGCCAAAATCGACTCGAAATGGATTAAAGACCAGAATATAAGACCCCAAACCATTACATGACTGAAGGAAAACAGAGGGGAAACACTCCAGGAAGTAGGTGGGGGCAAAGGCTTTATGAATAAGACCCGAAAACCCACAAGCAACAATATAAAAACTAAACAAATGAGCTAATGTCAAACTAAGAAGCTTCCACACAGCAAAGGAAACAATCAACAGAGCAGAAAGGCACCCTAAAAAAAGGGAGAAAATATGTGTAAACTATACGTCTGCCAAGGGCTTAATATCCAGAACATACCAAGAACTCAAACAGCTGTACAGTATGAAAACAAGTAATCCGATTTAAAACTGGGCAAACGAGATGAATAGACATTTTTCAAAGACATACAAATGGCCAACGGTACACGAAAAAATGCTCAGCATCACTAGTCATCAGAGAAATGCAAATCAAAACCACATTGAGATATCATGTCAACCCAGATAGACTGGCCATTGTTAAAAAGACCATTAATAAGAAATGCTACTGAGGATATGAGGAAAGGAGAACTCTTCTCCAATGTTGGTGGGACTGTAAATTAGCACAGCCACTATGGAAAACAGTAAAGAAGTTTCCTCCAATACAGATAGTACTACCATATGATCCAGCAGTTCCACTACTGGGTATATATCCAAAGAAATGGAAATCATATGGAAGGGACACCTGCACTCCCATGTTCACTGCAGCTTTACTTACAATAGCCAAAATATAGAACCAACCTCAGTGCCCTTCGACAGATGACTGGATAAAAAAAATGTGATACACGTACACCATGGAATAATACTCAGTGATAAAGAAAAAGAATGAAATTCTGCCATCGGTAACAACCTGGATGAGTCTGGAGAAAATTATGTTGTGTGAAATAAGCCAGACAAGGGAAGATAAATATCACATGCTCTCACTTATAACTAGGTAGAAAGGAAGGAAGGAAGGAAGGAAGGAAGGAAGGAAGGAAGGAAGGAAGGAAGGAAGGAAGGAAGGAAGGAAGCAAAGGACTACAACAGTTCCTTGAACTTTCAGAAGGACAGAAGAAACCAATGGTTACTAGAGATGAGGGGATGGACGGAGGGAGGGAGTTGGGGGCGTGATGGGTCAGGCAAAGGGCATAAAGAAAAATCATGATTTGTAATAATGAATATGCTAATAAAAATAATTTAAAAAGTAAGACACTTTAAAACACAAAAAGAATGCCATTATTGACATTCCAGAAAATTCCAGCTATGTGGATAACATTAAAAACCAGCTGTCAAGCTAAATCCTTTATCAGTACAAATTTTGATATTTCTTCAAATTGGGAGGAGAATGTTGGTTTCGATGTACAATGTCTGGTCACTCCCAGCCTCATCTATTTGTCACTGACGACCCTGGGACAGACGGGAAAAAAAAAAAAAAACGGTTTCTGCAACTTTTAAAATACAGACACGCCCTCCACCACCAACTTTCAATTTCTACAAAACGTCCTTGGGTTCTAGTATTCTTGCACATGTTTGTTCTCTTACAGGAAATTTGCTCCTTAGGATTTCACTGCAATGTGCTTCTGGATCCCATGCCATGATTTATCTCTGAGGACCCCTGTTCCCCTGGATCCATTTCACCCCGTGCCTGGCCACCTGTGTGGCACACACACATAGGAGCAGGAGGACAAGGCTTTGAGATGGGGAACCCGCACAAGCAATTATCTGGGTTTAGGTCTGCAGGTTATTAAGGTTTTCCGTTTCAACTTCCACAGCTAGAACGAAAGTGTAGAAATCTGTTTTCTAGTTAAAATCTGTTCACATCCCAAGTGTTTTTTAAGTTACTTAACAAGCCTTTGGTAGTCCGAAATACCGGGAAGTGTGCCTGTAACTAGAAACACCAGAAACTTCCATTTCAAAATTGTCATAAACCAGGGATACTTTAGAAAAACCTTTTCAGCCCACTTCGTGCCTTGAGTAATGGTGGGTAAACAGTGGAAACCAAGAGAGGCAACATGGAAGCAAACGGATATAAAAGCACAAGGGAGACATCATGCTCTTGGGGAGAACTAAAATGCAAATTGTGTCTGTAAACGAAAGAAATTATACAGAAATCCCAGAAAAACAATTGACTGAAAATCAGACGAACGATCCCATGTTCATCTCATCACCTTGAGAACACGAAGGATACTTTTGTACAGGCAGCACACCTCCTTAAAGCAGCAGCAGAGTGCTTCGTGCACAGCAAGGCCTAGTTCACTGAGCAGCTGGACCTGTGCCCACACCCAGAGGGCAGCACCAGCCACGTGGGTGCAGAGGAGGTTGTCCCGGTGAACTCCACAAGCGGCAGCAACGCTCGGCTCTACGCCACAGGACTTCTGACAACGGACACAGTCGCACAGACTGCAAGTGGACCCCACATCAGCCTCAAGACCTCCCCCACCCGAAAACATCTCCACAGCCAGCCAGGGAGGCAAAGGAAGGGTCTTCATGGCGTGCAGAGTTACAATGAATCTGTGTTCACGCTGCCCCCTCCCACTGTACCCGTCGAGACCCAGACGATGTGCCCTGCTACCACAAAGCCGAAGAGATGTTTGATGGGGGCAGAGCGGAAGAGGCACATTGAATTTGGATCATTTTACCCATGACCCTTCTCTCCTCCCAACCCTCTTTGCGAAAGATGACATTTCTGGGGAAACAGAAGGTGATCAGAAGCAAGTAGCTCAAATGTATGTCCCTTGTAAATTTCGGATATCCATCAATTTCAATTTTGAGATATAGAGAAGTGCTGGGAAGTTTAATTGGCCGTATCAGTGTCAGTGAAGAGCTGATGGAAGAAGTGTGAAAGGCCAAAGGAGAAAACCCATGAGTAGAGAAATTAGCCTTCGGCTAATCTTATCTTCTCTGCTTCCTGTCCGTCCTCAAAAGTTGAGTGAGGTAGGAGATGATAAGATTGAGATTAGGGCAAATTATTTCCCCATCTTTTCCTTTCTCCAATGCACAGTCTCCTCAACCCGCACACTTGGAATCTCAGGGTCAGCTCTCCAATACTGGTCGACACAGAGGAAAACCAACTGAACCAAAACGAATCCACCGAATTATCTCTGCTGTGCTTATTTATACCTTCCCGGGTTTTCTTTCCTTTACTGTTAAGTGCCTATAATCAACTTCAATCATTTTAGCAGAGTACTAAAGAGTGACTGCTCCCAACCCCTTCAGATAGGTGATGCTTATGTTTACATCTGCTTATCAGCTCTGTCAAAATGCTGTTTCGTGGAGGTGCTGTAATTTGATGAACACATGAGACATGCTATTTGCTAGCAAGAAATTCTCAGCTCAAACAAGCTAAGGTGTATGGAGATTCAGTATAACAGTAATTGGTTAACTCAGTTTACTTGGGACTCCATT
This sequence comes from Cynocephalus volans, assembly GCF_027409185.1. Lineage (NCBI taxonomy): Eukaryota > Metazoa > Chordata > Mammalia > Dermoptera > Cynocephalidae > Cynocephalus > Cynocephalus volans. Next base: position 1,426,028 of record NW_026902465.1, read on the forward strand.
TCTTAGGTCTTGGGCTGTTTACATAACCAAAAGGAATGTGTGTGTGTGTGTGTGTGTGTGTGTGTGTGTGTGTGTGTGTGTGTGTGTGTGTACCACACTTGACCTAGCACCTACCTGCACAAGTACCCCCCTGCCAAGTGATGTGTTTAAAGGCCAACAAAAAGGAAAACACAGAACACATTTATAATCCTGAAAATCTAGGGCTACTTAACCTTTTTGCTGCTTAATTTTAAAGGCAAAAAATGTACTATGAGCAGCATAAATAAGAACTGATTTGAGCATAGTTTTATAATAGATAAAATGTACCTGATGGGTCTAATTCAAATTTCTAAAATCTAACTGTGCCGCATTAGTCTGAGATACAAGATCTAAAGCTGCATGATCTAATCTGAGAATTTACGGACCTGTTTGAAATACCTTCATTTGATTAATTTGAAATGGAGGCCAGGGTATGACCTCTAACAGTCTGATCTTTAATAACCGCTCAAGAGATGAGGCAGGAAGTCAGTCGCGCTTAGAATTCTATGCACTTTCCTCTAGTGAGCACACCCTGCGGTTCCACGCGTGCAAGCACACCCCTCGCTCACTGCGGGATCTACAGAGCAGCTGTACATGCCCTTCAAAACTCAAATGAGTGTTATGTGGGTGTGCGGTATAGGGGTAGGACATGAAAAAACTCCCACCTGTCCAGTCCGAGAGAAATTTAACTCCTGAGAAGCACACCTTAGTTGAACATCAGATGCAACACTAATTTGCAGAGGTTCCCACAACATAGGAACAAAAGGGCTGACGTTATGTGTTGATAGCAGATCGTGTGTGAAAACTAAAGTTTTATACGGGGCTGTACGAAGACTAACTGAGGTCTGGAAAATGAGGAATTTTAAATGCTGGACAGTCTCTATACTCAGATTCCGCTGAAGACAATGCAAATACTTATAAGAGCCTGATAATAAAAACAGATTAAAAAACTTAATCATCAAGGTGAAGCATTTAGTAATGAGGTTTGTACAGCTTTTCGGAAAACACTGACTGGAAGTCCCAACCGGCTAGAGGTAGGCCAGTGTCAGGAGGCATCCCGGACATGGGCATTAGCTTCCAGCACTGATGGTGCAGCCAGTGTCGATGATAAGAATTAAAACACAACTGCAACCCCCAGTCCTGGACAGGCTCAGGAAGCGGCTATCTGGAAAGAGTGGGAGGGGTCCAGGAGGCCAGCCCCCAGGTGATACATACGTTTGCACAACAGTGACGGTGAGCCACTGGAAGTCTTTTCCAGCTGTACTGCGCTGTAATTGTGGTCGCTTGCTCAGGACAGCATGCTGCTTTCACAAGTTGTCTCCTTCCTGAGGGATTTGCTCCTAGAAAAAGCCACCACCGCCTTCTTCACTGTGCCTTCTTCTTCTTCTTTTTCTTTTTTTTCCTGGAGCTTGTCTCTTCTGCAGAGAAGAGCTTTTAACACCTCCCTGGATAGTCAGTAAAACCCCAAGCATTAAGAAGGCCAGAAAATACACGTCCACTTCATTTCACTGAAAAAGAAAGGTCATGATCCTATCCCTTCTTTGGGTCATCCACCCTGAGTCTGCACACCACATTTGCTCAGCAGCAGTCTGGCTACCCTTGCACATCCAGCAAACCCTTAGCACTCCTTCCTCTTATTCAGGATTCCAACTTTAGGAGCGACAAGAAGATCCCTGACACAGAGGGATCCTTGCTGAGGTATGAGAGCAGTGACACAGGATGCAAGAAGAGCACAAATGATGTTTCTTTATCCTCTGCCAAGCCCAGGGCACGCTTGGTGCTGCCATTCTCCTCCTGGGTGCAGCAGCAAACGCTTCTTCGTCAGTTCTATGATCCAACACTGCCGCCCTTAAAAATTAAGTCACCTCAAAAGTTACATAAGTATTTGAAAATACTCAAGAAAACTCTCCAAACACTGCTAGTTACACTTTGCTTGTCATAAATGGAACATCAATCTGAGCCCCAGGACAGGCCAGAGACAAGAACCTGTGATTTCCAGCCAGGCCTGAATTCTCCCCAAATTCCACAGAGTACCAAAACAGGACAATCTTGGCAGGAGCCAAGGGCAGCCTCCTCTACCCTGAAGCAGGCCATGCCTGGAGTCCTTGGCATGAACCGAGGGCAGCATCTCCTGCCTGGAAGCAGTCATGAAGCACACCGAAACACCACTTCCACGTGGGTGGGCCACTGTTGCTTTGCCTCCCACAGATCTGTCCCCCCTTTTCCCCTGGGTGATGGAGCTGCCAAAGATTCCTCAAAGCCCATCTCTTTTGAGCAGTGAGAAGCCCCGGGCTTCTCTTCCTGCATTTATTCTCCAGACCAAGAAGTTACAGGAAGAGACATAGGTGGGGTTTTGAACATAGGTTCAGTTTTACAAGTTTTGCAATAGAAGCTGGTAACATTCAGTCAAAACAAGTCAGATGACACTCTGTTAGGCAATTAAGTGATCCACTATAACAAAGCCTTGATTTACCCGAAATTCCTTTTCCCTCTAGCAGCTTTTTAGTAACGTTGCCTATCAATTAGTCACTTGTCTGTCTTAGAATCAGCAGCCTTGCTGTGTTATGATTCTTTTCCTGCAACAGAGACTCGATGCCCGGGGGTTAAAATTCCTGTCCTTTGCAAGGTCAATATTTGAAACTGCAAGGCTTTTGGTGACTAAAGTCACCTATTACCCAAGAGCAGTAATAGGAAATTAATGTAATACACTAAAAAAGGTAATTGCCTTCCTTAACCACGAAGATGGCATTTTATAAAATTAGCTGCTTCTCTTAAAAGGCAACCTTCATTATCCTTTACCTACTCTTTAAAGACTATACAAACAGGAATAAGTAAATTATGGATAAAATGTTCTATAACTGGGAGAACTCAACGGCCAGTTGCCCACAGCTTACCTGCTGGTGTCCTGTGACACATATTGAAGCCTCCGTTGTACTTTGAGGAAAAATGTTCCAAACATGCCCAAAGTTCTACCCAGCAGCCGCCCCGGGAACCTGCATGCACTTCTGTCCCACTGCGAGTGGCAACCACATCGGCGGTGCTGGACTCGGGTCAGCCCTGCTGGAATGGCAGTGAAAGAGAAACTCATGTTTCAGCACAGCTAAGACGTAAACGTGCAAGTGCAATTTTTAGTGAACAGTGTCGCGTATAAATTTACAGGCGGCCAAGGGATAACTCTGTGACCAAAGGAAAACAAAACCTATTCTAGAAAAACAGCAGCTCTGCCTTTCAGGGATGAGACAACCCTGCAAGCTGCTGAGCTCTCTGCTGGTCAGCGGTGATGTCATCCCGGTAGCACTGACCCTGTCGCCGCCAGAGGTGCCTCACCCAGTCCCCTCCCATCTGTCCGCTGGACTGGAGGGGCGCCATTCTGTCCACACAGCTTCCTTGAGCACCTGCACCCTTGGGGCCTGCTTGTTGGGAGGAAAGCTGTCACCCGCGGCAGCTGGCTTAAACCTTAGCAGCAGGAGGAACAGCTGCCCGTGGCCAGGCCACTGCCCCAGATGAAACTGTTGCTGCCGGGCCTGGCCATCTCTTCCCAACGGAAATAAGTTGTTTGGGGTTCAGCAGACTCTAGAATGAAGCGGGCCCCTTGGGCACAGGGAGCAACAGCACATCCTAGTGGGCTAATTTCCCCAAAGCTTGAAACTAGGTGTCTTGTCTCACTCCAAGGATGGCTGTGGCACTACAGCATCGCTGGACGCTGGGTGGCAGTAGAGGGCCTCACAGAAACCAGGCACAGACAATCTGGCCTCCAGCAAAGGAATGATGCTAATGCGCTCCTCTGGGTAGAATTTGCACAATAACCCACATGGAAGTCGCAGCAGGACAGGGATGAAAACTATGGGGCAAGAGGTCAAGTCTGCACAATCCCAACCAACCCCACAGATGCCCATGTCCAGTAACCGCACACACTGGATGGCTCCCCACAGGCAAAGGAACAGGTGAGACACACCCCTTCTCTGTACCTGGTGACGGATTCAGGGAAGTCAGGCTCCAGGCCCTCTCTCACTCCCACCGTGTCCTGAATCCTCACCATCAGCTACAGCTGCAAGGACTGTTTCTCTTCTGTGAACCTGCAAGCTAAGGGTCTGAAGCGACACAGTGGAGAAAGCATGTGAGGAAATTCTGCTCTAATTTTCGACCTCAGTGAGGCACGTGCACAATGTAGTTTCCCATCTCAACTGTTGCTTTGCTGTCAAGATTTCTTTTGGTGTGAGAGACCAAGGTGTCAGTAGCAAAAGAAAATGTTTTGCTTTTGCTCCCCTCAGTATGCTTCAACATTTCCAAGTGAATTTCACGTCACAAGGGGAGATGGGGATTGCCCTCAACTGGAATGTAGGTCACCTCCCCGCTGTGTGGTGATGTGTCTGGGGCCAAGGCCAGAGCTGCTGCTTTTCCAGATTTTCCAAGCCAGAAACAAGCACTGTTCACTTTAATAAGGTTAAGTTTAAACCGACATCCTTTTTTGGTGCCTAAACTGTTGACTACATACCCCAGCAAGACAGAAGCGTGTGAAAGCCGTCCATTCACACACCCCTTCTCCCAGACGGTCACATGCGCATATGCCCAGAGCTGAAGGCACTGTGCAAAGCACGGTGGAGTACATGCGGCCAGTAACCGTGTGTTCTTCTCACTGAACACTTCCAGGGTTGCATCAAGTAAAAGTTGCCTCAACTTTCACTGAAGTAGATAAAAGCTGCAAAAACCCTTACTGATTTCCTAAGTTTACTTCTCTAAGTCCCAAAAGCTAAGACTATAACTACGTTAGCGTTCATGTATGACAAACAAATATTAAATAGTTTACACCTTTATACCAATTTATCTGTAGCTCGTGCAGGTCCAATTGGACCTGGCAGACATCTACAGAACATTTCATGCAACAACTAGAGAATACACATTTTTTCTCATCGGCACATGGAACATTCTCCAGGATAGACCACATGTTAGGTCACAAAACAGGTTTCAGCAAATTTTTCAAAGCTGACATCATTCCTAGTATCTTTTCTGACCACAATTGACTAGCACTGGAAATCAATTACAAGCGAATTTCTGGAAACTACTCCAGTGCATGAAAACTGAACAACAGGCTCCCGAATGACCTATGGGTCCAAGAAGAAATTAAAAAGGAAATCAAAAACGTTCTTGAAACTAATGAAAAAAGATGCATCCTACCAAAACCTGTGGGATACTGTAAAAGCAACAGCGACGAGGCAATATATTGCAATAAATGCTCACATCAAAAGGATGGAGAACCTTCACGTAAATGACCGAACTGTACACCTCAAAGAACCACCACCACCACAACAATGCAATCATAAAAGTACTAGAGAGAAAGAAATAATTAACATCAGGGCAGAGTTCAATGAAATGGAGACCCCCAAAACGATACAAAGGATCAGCGAAACACAAAGTTGTTTTTTGAGAAGATAAATAAAATAGACAAACCATTAGCTTTGCCCACTCTCACCACACTCATTCAACATAGTATTGAAAGCCCTAACCAGAGCAATCAAGCAAGACAAAGAAATAAAGGGCATTCAGATTGGGAAGGACAAAGTCAAGTTGTCCCTGTTTGCAGATGACGCGATCTTATAGATAAAAAACCTACCAGAACGCCCTTACGGCTGACTAACAATTTTAATAATTTTGCGGGGTACAAAATCAACACCCACAGATCAGGAGCAGTTTTATACTCCGATAATGAACTGGCAGAAAAAGAAATCAAGAAAGCAAGCCCATTTACAATAGTCACCCCCAAGATAAAATACCTAGGAACCAATTGAACCAAGGAGGTTAATGCAGATCTCTACAATGAGAACTACCAAACACCAGTGAGAGAAATTAAAGAGCACCCCAAAATAGTGGAATGACATACCAGGCTCTGGTACGGGAAGAATTAACATCGTGAAAATGTCCTTTCTACCCATAGCAGTCTACAAATTCAACGCAATCTCCGTCAAAATAGCAACAACTTTCTTCACAGAAATAGAAAAAGCAGTGCTAACATTCATATGGAATACGAAAAGATCCTGAATAGCCAAAGCAATTTTGAGCTTAAAAGCACCCCAAAAACAGAAAGGCTGGAGGCATAACACCACCCAATTTCAAATTCTATGACAAGGCTCAAAACAGCATGGTGATGGCATAGAAACAGACACTCAGATCAATGGAACAGGATAGAAAACCCAGGAATAATCAATTTGCCTACTTACAGCCAACCGATTTTTGACAAAGCAAACCAGAACATACGCTGTGGAAAAGACAGCCTCTTCAGGAAATAAACGGTGCCCGCAAAATTGGACAATCCACATGCAGAAGAATGAAACTGGACCAGCATCTCACCATATGCCAAAATCGACTCGAAATGGATTAAAGACCAGAATATAAGACCCCAAACCATTACATGACTGAAGGAAAACAGAGGGGAAACACTCCAGGAAGTAGGTGGGGGCAAAGGCTTTATGAATAAGACCCGAAAACCCACAAGCAACAATATAAAAACTAAACAAATGAGCTAATGTCAAACTAAGAAGCTTCCACACAGCAAAGGAAACAATCAACAGAGCAGAAAGGCACCCTAAAAAAAGGGAGAAAATATGTGTAAACTATACGTCTGCCAAGGGCTTAATATCCAGAACATACCAAGAACTCAAACAGCTGTACAGTATGAAAACAAGTAATCCGATTTAAAACTGGGCAAACGAGATGAATAGACATTTTTCAAAGACATACAAATGGCCAACGGTACACGAAAAAATGCTCAGCATCACTAGTCATCAGAGAAATGCAAATCAAAACCACATTGAGATATCATGTCAACCCAGATAGACTGGCCATTGTTAAAAAGACCATTAATAAGAAATGCTACTGAGGATATGAGGAAAGGAGAACTCTTCTCCAATGTTGGTGGGACTGTAAATTAGCACAGCCACTATGGAAAACAGTAAAGAAGTTTCCTCCAATACAGATAGTACTACCATATGATCCAGCAGTTCCACTACTGGGTATATATCCAAAGAAATGGAAATCATATGGAAGGGACACCTGCACTCCCATGTTCACTGCAGCTTTACTTACAATAGCCAAAATATAGAACCAACCTCAGTGCCCTTCGACAGATGACTGGATAAAAAAAATGTGATACACGTACACCATGGAATAATACTCAGTGATAAAGAAAAAGAATGAAATTCTGCCATCGGTAACAACCTGGATGAGTCTGGAGAAAATTATGTTGTGTGAAATAAGCCAGACAAGGGAAGATAAATATCACATGCTCTCACTTATAACTAGGTAGAAAGGAAGGAAGGAAGGAAGGAAGGAAGGAAGGAAGGAAGGAAGGAAGGAAGGAAGGAAGGAAGGAAGGAAGGAAGGAAGGAAGGAAGCAAAGGACTACAACAGTTCCTTGAACTTTCAGAAGGACAGAAGAAACCAATGGTTACTAGAGATGAGGGGATGGACGGAGGGAGGGAGTTGGGGGCGTGATGGGTCAGGCAAAGGGCATAAAGAAAAATCATGATTTGTAATAATGAATATGCTAATAAAAATAATTTAAAAAGTAAGACACTTTAAAACACAAAAAGAATGCCATTATTGACATTCCAGAAAATTCCAGCTATGTGGATAACATTAAAAACCAGCTGTCAAGCTAAATCCTTTATCAGTACAAATTTTGATATTTCTTCAAATTGGGAGGAGAATGTTGGTTTCGATGTACAATGTCTGGTCACTCCCAGCCTCATCTATTTGTCACTGACGACCCTGGGACAGACGGGAAAAAAAAAAAAAAACGGTTTCTGCAACTTTTAAAATACAGACACGCCCTCCACCACCAACTTTCAATTTCTACAAAACGTCCTTGGGTTCTAGTATTCTTGCACATGTTTGTTCTCTTACAGGAAATTTGCTCCTTAGGATTTCACTGCAATGTGCTTCTGGATCCCATGCCATGATTTATCTCTGAGGACCCCTGTTCCCCTGGATCCATTTCACCCCGTGCCTGGCCACCTGTGTGGCACACACACATAGGAGCAGGAGGACAAGGCTTTGAGATGGGGAACCCGCACAAGCAATTATCTGGGTTTAGGTCTGCAGGTTATTAAGGTTTTCCGTTTCAACTTCCACAGCTAGAACGAAAGTGTAGAAATCTGTTTTCTAGTTAAAATCTGTTCACATCCCAAGTGTTTTTTAAGTTACTTAACAAGCCTTTGGTAGTCCGAAATACCGGGAAGTGTGCCTGTAACTAGAAACACCAGAAACTTCCATTTCAAAATTGTCATAAACCAGGGATACTTTAGAAAAACCTTTTCAGCCCACTTCGTGCCTTGAGTAATGGTGGGTAAACAGTGGAAACCAAGAGAGGCAACATGGAAGCAAACGGATATAAAAGCACAAGGGAGACATCATGCTCTTGGGGAGAACTAAAATGCAAATTGTGTCTGTAAACGAAAGAAATTATACAGAAATCCCAGAAAAACAATTGACTGAAAATCAGACGAACGATCCCATGTTCATCTCATCACCTTGAGAACACGAAGGATACTTTTGTACAGGCAGCACACCTCCTTAAAGCAGCAGCAGAGTGCTTCGTGCACAGCAAGGCCTAGTTCACTGAGCAGCTGGACCTGTGCCCACACCCAGAGGGCAGCACCAGCCACGTGGGTGCAGAGGAGGTTGTCCCGGTGAACTCCACAAGCGGCAGCAACGCTCGGCTCTACGCCACAGGACTTCTGACAACGGACACAGTCGCACAGACTGCAAGTGGACCCCACATCAGCCTCAAGACCTCCCCCACCCGAAAACATCTCCACAGCCAGCCAGGGAGGCAAAGGAAGGGTCTTCATGGCGTGCAGAGTTACAATGAATCTGTGTTCACGCTGCCCCCTCCCACTGTACCCGTCGAGACCCAGACGATGTGCCCTGCTACCACAAAGCCGAAGAGATGTTTGATGGGGGCAGAGCGGAAGAGGCACATTGAATTTGGATCATTTTACCCATGACCCTTCTCTCCTCCCAACCCTCTTTGCGAAAGATGACATTTCTGGGGAAACAGAAGGTGATCAGAAGCAAGTAGCTCAAATGTATGTCCCTTGTAAATTTCGGATATCCATCAATTTCAATTTTGAGATATAGAGAAGTGCTGGGAAGTTTAATTGGCCGTATCAGTGTCAGTGAAGAGCTGATGGAAGAAGTGTGAAAGGCCAAAGGAGAAAACCCATGAGTAGAGAAATTAGCCTTCGGCTAATCTTATCTTCTCTGCTTCCTGTCCGTCCTCAAAAGTTGAGTGAGGTAGGAGATGATAAGATTGAGATTAGGGCAAATTATTTCCCCATCTTTTCCTTTCTCCAATGCACAGTCTCCTCAACCCGCACACTTGGAATCTCAGGGTCAGCTCTCCAATACTGGTCGACACAGAGGAAAACCAACTGAACCAAAACGAATCCACCGAATTATCTCTGCTGTGCTTATTTATACCTTCCCGGGTTTTCTTTCCTTTACTGTTAAGTGCCTATAATCAACTTCAATCATTTTAGCAGAGTACTAAAGAGTGACTGCTCCCAACCCCTTCAGATAGGTGATGCTTATGTTTACATCTGCTTATCAGCTCTGTCAAAATGCTGTTTCGTGGAGGTGCTGTAATTTGATGAACACATGAGACATGCTATTTGCTAGCAAGAAATTCTCAGCTCAAACAAGCTAAGGTGTATGGAGATTCAGTATAACAGTAATTGGTTAACTCAGTTTACTTGGGACTCCATTTCTTAGGTCTTGGGCTGTTTACATAACCAAAAGGAATGTGTGTGTGTGTGTGTGTGTGTGTGTGTGTGTGTGTGTGTGTGTGTGTGTACCACACTTGACCTAGCACCTACCTGCACAAGTACCCCCCTGCCAAGTGATGTGTTTAAAGGCCAACAAAAAGGAAAACACAGAACACATTTATAATCCTGAAAATCTAGGGCTACTTAACCTTTTTGCTGCTTAATTTTAAAGGCAAAAAATGTACTATGAGCAGCATAAATAAGAACTGATTTGAGCATAGTTTTATAATAGATAAAATGTACCTGATGGGTCTAATTCAAATTTCTAAAATCTAACTGTGCCGCATTAGTCTGAGATACAAGATCTAAAGCTGCATGATCTAATCTGAGAATTTACGGACCTGTTTGAAATACCTTCATTTGATTAATTTGAAATGGAGGCCAGGGTATGACCTCTAACAGTCTGATCTTTAATAACCGCTCAAGAGATGAGGCAGGAAGTCAGTCGCGCTTAGAATTCTATGCACTTTCCTCTAGTGAGCACACCCTGCGGTTCCACGCGTGCAAGCACACCCCTCGCTCACTGCGGGATCTACAGAGCAGCTGTACATGCCCTTCAAAACTCAAATGAGTGTTATGTGGGTGTGCGGTATAGGGGTAGGACATGAAAAAACTCCCACCTGTCCAGTCCGAGAGAAATTTAACTCCTGAGAAGCACACCTTAGTTGAACATCAGATGCAACACTAATTTGCAGAGGTTCCCACAACATAGGAACAAAAGGGCTGACGTTATGTGTTGATAGCAGATCGTGTGTGAAAACTAAAGTTTTATACGGGGCTGTACGAAGACTAACTGAGGTCTGGAAAATGAGGAATTTTAAATGCTGGACAGTCTCTATACTCAGATTCCGCTGAAGACAATGCAAATACTTATAAGAGCCTGATAATAAAAACAGATTAAAAAACTTAATCATCAAGGTGAAGCATTTAGTAATGAGGTTTGTACAGCTTTTCGGAAAACACTGACTGGAAGTCCCAACCGGCTAGAGGTAGGCCAGTGTCAGGAGGCATCCCGGACATGGGCATTAGCTTCCAGCACTGATGGTGCAGCCAGTGTCGATGATAAGAATTAAAACACAACTGCAACCCCCAGTCCTGGACAGGCTCAGGAAGCGGCTATCTGGAAAGAGTGGGAGGGGTCCAGGAGGCCAGCCCCCAGGTGATACATACGTTTGCACAACAGTGACGGTGAGCCACTGGAAGTCTTTTCCAGCTGTACTGCGCTGTAATTGTGGTCGCTTGCTCAGGACAGCATGCTGCTTTCACAAGTTGTCTCCTTCCTGAGGGATTTGCTCCTAGAAAAAGCCACCACCGCCTTCTTCACTGTGCCTTCTTCTTCTTCTTTTTCTTTTTTTTCCTGGAGCTTGTCTCTTCTGCAGAGAAGAGCTTTTAACACCTCCCTGGATAGTCAGTAAAACCCCAAGCATTAAGAAGGCCAGAAAATACACGTCCACTTCATTTCACTGAAAAAGAAAGGTCATGATCCTATCCCTTCTTTGGGTCATCCACCCTGAGTCTGCACACCACATTTGCTCAGCAGCAGTCTGGCTACCCTTGCACATCCAGCAAACCCTTAGCACTCCTTCCTCTTATTCAGGATTCCAACTTTAGGAGCGACAAGAAGATCCCTGACACAGAGGGATCCTTGCTGAGGTATGAGAGCAGTGACACAGGATGCAAGAAGAGCACAAATGATGTTTCTTTATCCTCTGCCAAGCCCAGGGCACGCTTGGTGCTGCCATTCTCCTCCTGGGTGCAGCAGCAAACGCTTCTTCGTCAGTTCTATGATCCAACACTGCCGCCCTTAAAAATTAAGTCACCTCAAAAGTTACATAAGTATTTGAAAATACTCAAGAAAACTCTCCAAACACTGCTAGTTACACTTTGCTTGTCATAAATGGAACATCAATCTGAGCCCCAGGACAGGCCAGAGACAAGAACCTGTGATTTCCAGCCAGGCCTGAATTCTCCCCAAATTCCACAGAGTACCAAAACAGGACAATCTTGGCAGGAGCCAAGGGCAGCCTCCTCTACCCTGAAGCAGGCCATGCCTGGAGTCCTTGGCATGAACCGAGGGCAGCATCTCCTGCCTGGAAGCAGTCATGAAGCACACCGAAACACCACTTCCACGTGGGTGGGCCACTGTTGCTTTGCCTCCCACAGATCTGTCCCCCCTTTTCCCCTGGGTGATGGAGCTGCCAAAGATTCCTCAAAGCCCATCTCTTTTGAGCAGTGAGAAGCCCCGGGCTTCTCTTCCTGCATTTATTCTCCAGACCAAGAAGTTACAGGAAGAGACATAGGTGGGGTTTTGAACATAGGTTCAGTTTTACAAGTTTTGCAATAGAAGCTGGTAACATTCAGTCAAAACAAGTCAGATGACACTCTGTTAGGCAATTAAGTGATCCACTATAACAAAGCCTTGATTTACCCGAAATTCCTTTTCCCTCTAGCAGCTTTTCAGTAACGTTGCCTATCAATTAGTCACTTGTCTGTCTTAGAATCAGCAGCCTTGCTGTGTTATGATTCTTTTCCTGCAACAGAGACTCGATGCCCGGGGGTTAAAATTCCTGTCCTTTGCAAGGTCAATATTTGAAACTGCAAGGCTTTTGGTGACTAAAGTCACCTATTACCCAAGAGCAGTAATAGGAAATTAATGTAATACACTAAAAAAGGTAATTGCCTTCCTTAACCACGAAGATGGCATTTTATAAAATTAGCTGCTTCTCTTAAAAGGCAACCTTCATTATCCTTTACCTACTCTTTAAAGACTATACAAACAGGAATAAGTAAATTATGGATAAAATGTTCTATAACTGGGAGAACTCAACGGCCAGTTGCCCACAGCTTACCTGCTGGTGTCCTGTGACACATATTGAAGCCTCCGTTGTACTTTGAGGAAAAATGTTCCAAACATGCCCAAAGTTCTACCCAGCAGCCGCCCCGGGAACCTGCATGCACTTCTGTCCCACTGCGAGTGGCAACCACATCGGCGGTGCTGGACTCGGGTCAGCCCTGCTGGAATGGCAGTGAAAGAGAAACTCATGTTTCAGCACAGCTAAGACGTAAACGTGCAAGTGCAATTTTTAGTGAACAGTGTCGCGTATCAAGGGATAACTCTGTGACCAAAGGAAAACAAAACCTATTCTAGAAAAACAGCAGCTCTGCCTTTCAGGGATGAGACAACCCTGCAAGCTGCTGAGCTCTCTGCTGGTCACCGGTGATGTCATCCCGGTAGCACTGACCCTGTCACCGCCAGAGGTGCCTCACCCAGTCCCCTCCCATCTGTCCGCTGGACTGGAGGGGCGCCATTCTGTCCACACAGCTTCCTTGAGCACCTGCACCCTTGGGGCCTGCTTGTTGGGAGGAAAGCTGTCACCCGCGGCAGCTGGCTTAAACCTTAGCAGCAGGAGGAACAGCTGCCCGTGGCCAGGCCACTGCCCCAGATGAAACTGTTGCTGCCGGGCCTGGCCATCTCTTCCCAACGGAAATAAGTTGTTTGGGGTTCAGCAGACTCTAGAATGAAGCGGGCCCCTTGGGCACAGGGAGCAACAGCACATCCTAGTGGGCTAATTTCCCCAAAGCTTGAAACTAGGTGTCTTGTCTCACTCCAAGGATGGCTGTGGCACTACAGCATCGCTGGACACTGGGTGGCAGTAGAGGGCCTCACAGAAACCAGGCACAGACAATCTGGCCTCCAGCAAAGGAATGATGCTAATGCGTTCCTCTGGGTAGAATTTGCACAATAACCCACATGGAAGTCGCAGCAGGACAGGGATGAAAACTATGGGGCAAGAGGTCAAGTCTGCACAATCCCAACCAACCCCACAGATGCCCATGTCCAGTAACCGCACACACTGGATGGCTCCCCACAGGCAAAGGAACAGGTGAGACACACCCCTTCTCTGTACCTGGTGACAGATTCAGGGAAGTCAGGCTCCAGGCCCTCTCTCACTCCCACCGTGTCCTGAATCCTCACCATCAGCTACAGCTGCAAGGACTGTTTCTCTTCTGTGAACCTGCAAGCTAAGGGTCTGAAGCGACACAGTGGAGAAAGCATGCGAGGAAATTCTGCTCTACTTTTCCACCTCAGTGAGGCACGTGCACAATGTAGTTTCCCATCTCAACTGTTGCTTCGCTGTCAAGATTTCTTTTGGTGTGAGAGACCAAGGTGTCGGTAGCAAAAGAAAATGTTTTGCTTTTGCTCCCCTCAGTATGCTCCAACATTTCCAAGTGAATTTCACGTCAGAAGGGGAGATGGGGATTGCCCTCAACTGGAATGTGGGTCACCTCCCAGCTGTGTGGTGATGTGTCTGGGGCCAAGGCCAGAGCTGCTGCTTTTCCAGATTTTCCAAGCCAGAAACAAGCACTGTTCACTTTAATAAGGTTAAGTTTAAACCGACATCCTTTTTTGGTGCCTAAACTGTTGACTACATACCCCAGCAAGACAGAAGCGTGTGAAAGCCGTCCATTCACACTCCCCTTCTCCCAGACGGTCACATGCGCATATCCCCAGAGCTGAAGGCACTGTGCAAAGCACGGTGCAGTATATGCGGCCAGTAACCGTGTGTTCTTCTCACTGAACACTTCCAGGGTTGCATCAAGTAAAAGTTGCCTCAACTTTCACTGAAGTAGATAAAAGCTGCAAAAACCCTTACTGATTTCCTAAGTTTACTTCTCTAAGTCCCAAAAGCTAAGACTATAACTACGTTAGTGTTCATGTATGACAAACAAATATTAAATAGTTTACACCTTTATACCAATTTATCTGTAGCTCGTGCAGGTCCAATTGGACCTGGCAGACATCTACAGAACATTTCATGCAACAACTAGAGAATACACATTTTTTCTCATTGGCACATGGAACATTCTCCAGGATAGACCACATGTTAGGTCACAAAACAGGTTTCAGCAAATTTTTCAAAGCTGACATCATTCCTAGTATCTTTTCTGACCACAATTGACTAGCACTGGAAATCAATTACAAGCGAATTTCTGGAAACTACTCCAGTGCATGAAAACTGAACAACAGGCTCCCGAATGACCTATGGGTCCAAGAAGAAATTAAAAAGGAAATCAAAAACGTTCTTGAAACTAATGAAAAAAGATGCATCCTACCAAAACCTGTGGGATACTGTAAAAGCAACAGCGACGAGGCAATATATTGCAATACATGCTCACATCAAAAGGATGGAGAACCTTCACGTAAATGACCGAACTGTACACCTCAAAGAACCACCACCACCACAACAATGCAATCATAAAAGTACTAGAGAGAAAGAAATAATTAACATCAGGGCAGAGTTCAATGAAATGGAGACCCCCAAAACGATACAAAGGATCAGCGAAACACAAAGTTGTTTTTTGAGAAGATAAATAAAATAGACAAACCATTAGCTTTGCCCACTCTCACCACACTCATTCAACATAGTATTGAAAGCCCTAACCAGAGCAATCAAGCAAGACAAAGAAATAAAGGGCATTCAGATTGGGAAGGACAAAGTCAAGTTGTCCCTGTTTGCAGATGACGCGATCTTATAGATAGAAAACCTAAAGGCTACCAGAACGCCCTTACGGCTGACTAACAATTTTAATAATTTTGCGGGGTACAAAATCAACACCCACAGATCAGGAGCAGTTTTATACTCCGATAATGAACTGGCAGAAAAAGAAATCAAGAAAGCAAGCCCATTTACAATAGTCACCCCCAAGATAAAATACCTAGGAACCAATTGAACCAAGGAGGTTAATGCAGATCTCTACAATGAGAACTACCAAACACCAGTGAGAGAAATTAAAGAGCACCCCAAAATAGTGGAATGACATACCAGGCTCTGGTACGGGAAGAATTAACATCGTGAAAATGTCCTTTCTACCCATAGCAGTCTACAAATTCAACGCAATCTCCGTCAAAATAGCAACAACTTTCTTCACAGAAATAGAAAAAGCAGTGCTAACATTCATATGGAATACGAAAAGATCCTGAATAGCCAAAGCAATTTTGAGCTTAAAAGCACCCCAAAAACAGAAAGGCTGGAGGCATAACACCACCCAATTTCAAATTCTATGACAAGGCTCAAAACAGCATGGTGATGGCATAGAAACAGACACTCAGATCAATGGAACAGGATAGAAAACCCAGGAATAATCAATTTGCCTACTTACAGCCAACCGATTTTTGACAAAGCAAACCAGAACATACGCTGTGGAAAAGACAGCCTCTTCAGGAAATAAACGGTGCCCGCAAAATTGGACAATCCACATGCAGAAGAATGAAACTGGACCAGCATCTCACCATATGCCAAAATCGACTCGAAATGGATTAAAGACCAGAATATAAGACCCCAAACCATTACATGACTGAAGGAAAACAGAGGGGAAACACTCCAGGAAGTAGGTGGGGGCAAAGGCTTTATGAATAAGACCCGAAAACCCACAAGCAACAATATAAAAACTAAACAAATGAGCTAATGTCAAACTAAGAAGCTTCCACACAGCAAAGGAAACAATCAACAGAGCAGAAAGGCACCCTAAAAAAAGGGAGAAAATATGTGTAAACTATACGTCTGCCAAGGGCTTAATATCCAGAACATACCAAGAACTCAAACAGCTGTACAGTATGAAAACAAGTAATCCGATTTAAAACTGGGCAAACGAGATGAATAGACATTTTTCAAAGACATACAAATGGCCAACGGTACACGAAAAAATGCTCAGCATCACTAGTCATCAGAGAAATGCAAATCAAAACCACATTGAGATATCATGTCAACCCAGATAGACTGGCCATTGTTAAAAAGACCATTAATAAGAAATGCTACTGAGGATATGAGGAAAGGAGAACTCTTCTCCAATGTTGGTGGGACTGTAAATTAGCACAGCCACTATGGAAAACAGTAAAGAAGTTTCCTCCAATACAGATAGTACTACCATATGATCCAGCAGTTCCACTACTGGGTATATATCCAAAGAAATGGAAATCATATGGAAGGGACACCTGCACTCCCATGTTCACTGCAGCTTTACTTACAATAGCCAAAATATAGAACCAACCTCAGTGCCCTTCGACAGATGACTGGATAAAAAAAATGTGATACACGTACACCATGGAATAATACTCAGTGATAAAGAAAAAGAATGAAATTCTGCCATCGGTAACAACCTGGATGAGTCTGGAGAAAATTATGTTGTGTGAAATAAGCCAGACAAGGGAAGATAAATATCACATGCTCTCACTTATAACTAGGTAGAAAGGAAGGAAGGAAGGAAGGAAGGAAGGAAGGAAGGAAGGAAGGAAGGAAGGAAGGAAGGAAGGAAGGAAGGAAGCAAAGGACTACAACAGTTCCTTGAACTTTCAGAAGGACAGAAGAAACCAATGGTTACTAGAGATGAGGGGATGGACGGAGGGAGGGAGTTGGGGGCGTGATGGGTCAGGCAAAGGGCATAAAGAAAAATCATGATTTGTAATAATGAATATGCTAATAAAAATAATTTAAAAAGTAAGACACTTTAAAACACAAAAAGAATGCCATTATTGACATTCCAGAAAATTCCAGCTATGTGGATAACATTAAAAACCAGCTGTCAAGCTAAATCCTTTATCAGTACAAATTTTGATATTTCTTCAAATTGGGAGGAGAATGTTGGTTTCGATGTACAATGTCTGGTCACTCCCAGCCTCATCTATTTGTCACTGACGACCCTGGGACAGACGGAAAAAAAAAAAAAAAACGGTTTCTGCAACTTTTAAAATACAGACACGCCCTCCACCACCAACTTTCAATTTCTACAAAACGTCCTTGGGTTCTAGTATTCTTGCACATGTTTGTTCTCTTACAGGAAATTTGCTCCTTAGGATTTCACTGCAATGTGCTTCTGGATCCCATGCCATGATTTATCTCTGAGGACCCCTGTTCCCCTGGATCCATTTCACCCCGTGCCTGGCCACCTGTGTGGCACACACACATAGGAGCAGGAGGACAAGGCTTTGAGATGGGGAACCCGCACAAGCAATTATCTGGGTTTAGGTCTGCAGGTTATTAAGGTTTTCCGTTTCAACTTCCACAGCTAGAACGAAAGTGTAGAAATCTGTTTTCTAGTTAAAATCTGTTCACATCCCAAGTGTTTTTTAAGTTACTTAACAAGCCTTTGGTAGTCCGAAATACCGGGAAGTGTGCCTGTAACTAGAAACACCAGAAACTTCCATTTCAAAATTGTCATAAACCAGGGATACTTTAGAAAAACCTTTTCAGCCCACTTCGTGCCTTGAGTAATGGTGGGTAAACAGTGGAAACCAAGAGAGGCAACATGGAAGCAAACGGATATAAAAGCACAAGGGAGACATCATGCTCTTGGGGAGAACTAAAATGCAAATTGTGTCTGTAAACGAAAGAAATTATACAGAAATCCCAGAAAAACAATTGACTGAAAATCAGACGAACGATCCCATGTTCATCTCATCACCTTGAGAACACGAAGGATACTTTTGTACAGGCAGCACACCTCCTTAAAGCAGCAGCAGAGTGCTTCGTGCACAGCAAGGCCTAGTTCACTGAGCAGCTGGACCTGTGCCCACACCCAGAGGGCAGCACCAGCCACGTGGGTGCAGAGGAGGTTGTCCCGGTGAACTCCACAAGCGGCAGCAACGCTCGGCTCTACGCCACAGGACTTCTGACAACGGACACAGTCGCACAGACTGCAAGTGGACCCCACATCAGCCTCAAGACCTCCCCCACCCGAAAACATCTCCACAGCCAGCCAGGGAGGCAAAGGAAGGGTCTTCATGGCGTGCAGAGTTACAATGAATCTGTGTTCACGCTGCCCCCTCCCACTGTACCCGTCGAGACCCAGACGATGTGCCCTGCTACCACAAAGCCGAAGAGATGTTTGATGGGGGCAGAGCGGAAGAGGCACATTGAATTTGGATCATTTTACCCATGACCCTTCTCTCCTCCCAACCCTCTTTGCGAAAGATGACATTTCTGGGGAAACAGAAGGTGATCAGAAGCAAGTAGCTCAAATGTATGTCACTTGTAAATTTCGGATATCCATCAATTTCAATTTTGAGATATAGAGAAGTGCTGGGAAGTTTAATTGGCCGTATCAGTGTCAGTGAAGAGCTGATGGAAGAAGTGCGAAAGGCCAAAGGAGAAAACCCATGAGTAGAGAAATTAGCCTTTGGCTAATCTTATCTTCTCTGCTTCCATATATCCCTGTCCATCCTCAAAAGTTGAGTGAGGTAGGAGATGATAAGATTGAGATTAGGGCAAATTATTTCCCCATCTTTTCCTTTCTCCAATGCACAGTCTCCTCAACCCGCACACTTGGAGTCTCAGGGTCAGCTCTCCAATACTGGTCGACACAGAGGAAAACCAACTGAACCAAAACGAATCCACCGAATTATCTCTGCTGTGCTTATTTATACCTTCCCGGGTTTTCTTTCCTTTACTGTTAAGTGCCTATAATCAACTTCAATCATTTTAGCAGAGTACTAAAGAGTGACTGCTCCCAACCCCTTCAGATAGGTGATGCTTATGTTTACATCTGCTTATCAGCTCTGTCAAAATGCTGTTTCGTGGAGGTGCTGTAATTTGATGAACACATGAGACATGCTATTTGCTAGCAAGAAATTCTCAGCTCAAACAAGCTAAGGTGTATGGACATTCAGTATAACAGTAATTGGTTAACTCAGTTTACTTGGGACTCCATTTCTTAGGTCTTGGGCTGTTTACATAACCAAAAGGAATGTGTGTGTGTGTGTGTGTGTGTGTGTGTGTGTGTGTGTACCACACTTGACCTAGCACCTACCTGCACAAGTACCCCCCTGCCAAGTGATGTGTTTAAAGGCCAACAAAAAGGAAAACACAGAACACATTTATAATCCTGAAAATCTAGGGCTACTTAACCTTTTTGCTGCTTAATTTTAAAGGCAAAAAATGTACTATGAGCAGCATAAATAAGAACTGATTTGAGCATAGTTTTATAATAGATAAAATGTACCTGATGGGTCTAATTCAAATTTCTAAAATCTAACTGTGCCGCATTAGTCTGAGATACAAGATCTAAAGCTGCATGATCTAATCTGAGAATTTACGGACCTGTTTGAAATACCTTCATTTGATTAATTTGAAATGGAGGCCAGGGTATGACCTCTAACAGTCTGATCTTTAATAACCGCTCAAGAGATGAGGCAGGAAGTCAGTCGCGCTTAGAATTCTATGCACTTTCCTCTAGTGAGCACACCCTGCGGTTCCACGCGTGCAAGCACACCCCTCGCTCACTGCGGGATCTACAGAGCAGCTGTACATGCCCTTCAAAACTCAAATGCGTGTTATGTGGGTGTGCGGTATAGGGGTAGGACATGAAAAAACTCCCACCTGTCCAGTCTGAGAGAAATTTAACTCCTGAGAAGCACACCTTAGTTGAACATCAGATGCAACACTAATTTGCAGAGGTTCCCACAACATAGGAACAAAAGGGCTGACGTTATGTGTTGATAGCAGATCGTGTGTGAAAACTAAAGTTTTATACGGGGCTGTACGAAGACTAACTGAGGTCTGGAAAATGAGGAATTTTAAATGCTGGACAGTCTCTATACTCAGATTCCGCTGAAGACAATGCAAATACTTATAAGAGCCTGATAATAAAAACAGATTAAAAAACTTAATCATCAAGGTGAAGCATTTAGTAATGAGGTTTGTACAGCTTTTCGGAAAACACTGACTGGAAGTCCCAACCGGCTAGAGGTAGGCCAGTGTCAGGAGGCATCCCGGACATGGGCATTAGCTTCCAGCACTGATGGTGCAGCCAGTGTCGATGATAAGAATTAAAACACAACTGCAACCCCCAGTCCTGGACAGGCTCAGGAAGCGGCTATCTGGAAAGAGTGGGAGGGGTCCAGGAGGCCAGCCCCCAGGTGATACATACGTTTGCACAACAGTGACGGTGAGCCACTGGAAGTCTTTTCCAGCTGTACTGCGCTGTAATTGTGGTCGCTTGCTCAGGACAGTATGCTGCTTTCACAAGTTGTCTCCTTCCTGAGGGATTTGCTCCTAGAAAAAGCCACCACCGCCTTCTTCACTGTGCCTTCTTCTTCTTCTTTTTCTTTTTTTTCCTGGAGCTTGTCTCTTCTGCAGAGAAGAGCTTTTAACACCTCCCTGGATAGTCAGTAAAACCCCAAGCATTAAGAAGGCCAGAAAATACACGTCCACTTCATTTCACTGAAAAAGAAAGGTCATGATCCTATCCCTTCTTTGGGTCATCCACCCTGAGTCTGCACACCACATTTGCTCAGCAGCAGTCTGGCTACCCTTGCACATCCAGCAAACCCTTAGCACTCCTTCCTCTTATTCAGGATTCCAACTTTAGGAGCGACAAGAAGATCCCTGACACAGAGGGATCCTTGCTGAGGTATGAGAGCAGTGACACAGGATGCAAGAAGAGCACAAATGATGTTTCTTTATCCTCTGCCAAGCCCAGGGCACGCTTGGTGCTGCCATTCTCCTCCTGGGTGCAGCAGCAAACGCTTCTTCGTCAGTTCTATGATCCAACACTGCCGCCCTTAAAAATTAAGTCACCTCAAAAGTTACATAAGTATTTGAAAATACTCAAGAAAACTCTCCAAACACTGCTAGTTACACTTTGCTTGTCATAAATGGAACATCAATCTGAGCCCCAGGACAGGCCAGAGACAAGAACCTGTGATTTCCAGCCAGGCCTGAATTCTCCCCAAATTCCACAGAGTACCAAAACAGGACAATCTTGGCAGGAGCCAAGGGCAGCCTCCTCTACCCTGAAGCAGGCCATGCCTGGAGTCCTTGGCATGAACCGAGGGCAGCATCTCCTGCCTGGAAGCAGTCATGAAGCACACCGAAACACCACTTCCACGTGGGTGGGCCACTGTTGCTTTGCCTCCCACAGATCTGTCCCCCCTTTTCCCCTGGGTGATGGAGCTGCCAAAGATTCCTCAAAGCCCATCTCTTTTGAGCAGTGAGAAGCCCCGGGCTTCTCTTCCTGCATTTATTCTCCAGACCAAGAAGTTACAGGAAGAGACATAGGTGGGGTTTTGAACATAGGTTCAGTTTTACAAGTTTTGCAATAGAAGCTGGTAACATTCAGTCAAAACAAGTCAGATGACACTCTGTTAGGCAATTAAGTGATCCACTATAACAAAGCCTTGATTTACCCGAAATTCCTTTTCCCTCTAGCAGCTTTTTAGTAACGTTGCCTATCAATTAGTCACTTGTCTGTCTTAGAATCAGCAGCCTTGCTGTGTTATGATTCTTTTCCTGCAACAGAGACTCGATGCCCGGGGGTTAAAATTCCTGTCCTTTGCAAGGTCAATATTTGAAACTGCAAGGCTTTTGGTGACTAAAGTCACCTATTACCCAAGAGCAGTAATAGGAAATTAATGTAATACATTAAAAAAGGTAATTGCCTTCCTTAACCACGAAGATGGCATTTTATGAAATTAGCTGCTTCTCTTAAAAGGCAACCTTCATTATCCTTTACCTACTCTTTAAAGACTATACAAACAGGAATAAGTAAATTATGGATAAAATGTTCTATAACTGGGAGAACTCAACGGCCAGTTGCCCACAGCTTACCTGCTGGTGTCCTGTGACACATATTGAAGCCTCCGTTGTACTTTGAGGAAAAATGTTCCAAACATGCCCAAAGTTCTACCCAGCAGCCGCCCCGGGAACCTGCATGCACTTCTGTCCCACTGCGAGTGGCAACCACATCGGCGGTGCTGGACTCGGGTCAGCCCTGCTGGAATGGCAGTGAAAGAGAAACTCATGTTTCAGCACAGCTAAGACGTAAACGTGCAAGTGCAATTTTTAGTGAACAGTGTCGCGTATCAAGGGATAACTCTGTGACCAAAGGAAAACAAAACCTATTCTAGAAAAACAGCAGCTCTGCCTTTCAGGGATGAGACAACCCTGCAAGCTGCTGAGCTCTCTGCTGGTCACCGGTGATGTCATCCCGGTAGCACTGACCCTGTCACCGCCAGAGGTGCCTCACCCAGTCCCCTCCCATCTGTCCGCTGGACTGGAGGGGCGCCATTCTGTCCACACAGCTTCCTTGAGCACCTGCACCCTTGGGGCCTGCTTGTTGGGAGGAAAGCTGTCACCCGCGGCAGCTGGCTTAAACCTTAGCAGCAGGAGGAACAGCTGCCCGTGGCCAGGCCACTGCCCCAGATGAAACTGTTGCTGCCGGGCCTGGCCATCTCTTCCCAACGGAAATAAGTTGTTTGGGGTTCAGCAGACTCTAGAATGAAGCGGGCCCCTTGGGCACAGGGAGCAACAGCACATCCTAGTGGGCTAATTTCCCCAAAGCTTGAAACTAGGTGTCTTGTCTCACTCCAAGGATGGCTGTGGCACTACAGCATCGCTGGACACTGGGTGGCAGTAGAGGGCCTCACAGAAACCAGGCACAGACAATCTGGCCTCCAGCAAAGGAATGATGCTAATGCGTTCCTCTGGGTAGAATTTGCACAATAACCCACATGGAAGTCGCAGCAGGACAGGGATGAAAACTATGGGGCAAGAGGTCAAGTCTGCACAATCCCAACCAACCCCACAGATGCCCATGTCCAGTAACCGCACACACTGGATGGCTCCCCACAGGCAAAGGAACAGGTGAGACACACCCCTTCTCTGTACCTGGTGACAGATTCAGGGAAGTCAGGCTCCAGGCCCTCTCTCACTCCCACCGTGTCCTGAATCCTCACCATCAGCTACAGCTGCAAGGACTGTTTCTCTTCTGTGAACCTGCAAGCTAAGGGTCTGAAGCGACACAGTGGAGAAAGCATGCGAGGAAATTCTGCTCTACTTTTCCACCTCAGTGAGGCACGTGCACAATGTAGTTTCCCATCTCAACTGTTGCTTCGCTGTCAAGATTTCTTTTGGTGTGAGAGACCAAGGTGTCGGTAGCAAAAGAAAATGTTTTGCTTTTGCTCCCCTCAGTATGCTCCAACATTTCCAAGTGAATTTCACGTCAGAAGGGGAGATGGGGATTGCCCTCAACTGGAATGTGGGTCACCTCCCAGCTGTGTGGTGATGTGTCTGGGGCCAAGGCCAGAGCTGCTGCTTTTCCAGATTTTCCAAGCCAGAAACAAGCACTGTTCACTTTAATAAGGTTAAGTTTAAACCGACATCCTTTTTTGGTGCCTAAACTGTTGACTACATACCCCAGCAAGACAGAAGCGTGTGAAAGCCGTCCATTCACACTCCCCTTCTCCCAGACGGTCACATGCGCATATCCCCAGAGCTGAAGGCACTGTGCAAAGCACGGTGCAGTATATGCGGCCAGTAACCGTGTGTTCTTCTCACTGAACACTTCCAGGGTTGCATCAAGTAAAAGTTGCCTCAACTTTCACTGAAGTAGATAAAAGCTGCAAAAACCCTTACTGATTTCCTAAGTTTACTTCTCTAAGTCCCAAAAGCTAAGACTATAACTACGTTAGTGTTCATGTATGACAAACAAATATTAAATAGTTTACACCTTTATACCAATTTATCTGTAGCTCGTGCAGGTCCAATTGGACCTGGCAGACATCTACAGAACATTTCATGCAACAACTAGAGAATACACATTTTTTCTCATTGGCACATGGAACATTCTCCAGGATAGACCACATGTTAGGTCACAAAACAGGTTTCAGCAAATTTTTCAAAGCTGACATCATTCCTAGTATCTTTTCTGACCACAATTGACTAGCACTGGAAATCAATTACAAGCGAATTTCTGGAAACTACTCCAGTGCATGAAAACTGAACAACAGGCTCCCGAATGACCTATGGGTCCAAGAAGAAATTAAAAAGGAAATCAAAAACGTTCTTGAAACTAATGAAAAAAGATGCATCCTACCAAAACCTGTGGGATACTGTAAAAGCAACAGCGACGAGGCAATATATTGCAATACATGCTCACATCAAAAGGATGGAGAACCTTCACGTAAATGACCGAACTGTACACCTCAAAGAACCACCACCACCACAACAATGCAATCATAAAAGTACTAGAGAGAAAGAAATAATTAACATCAGGGCAGAGTTCAATGAAATGGAGACCCCCAAAACGATACAAAGGATCAGCGAAACACAAAGTTGTTTTTTGAGAAGATAAATAAAATAGACAAACCATTAGCTTTGCCCACTCTCACCACACTCATTCAACATAGTATTGAAAGCCCTAACCAGAGCAATCAAGCAAGACAAAGAAATAAAGGGCATTCAGATTGGGAAGGACAAAGTCAAGTTGTCCCTGTTTGCAGATGACGCGATCTTATAGATAGAAAACCTAAAGGCTACCAGAACGCCCTTACGGCTGACTAACAATTTTAATAATTTTGCGGGGTACAAAATCAACACCCACAGATCAGGAGCAGTTTTATACTCCGATAATGAACTGGCAGAAAAAGAAATCAAGAAAGCAAGCCCATTTACAATAGTCACCCCCAAGATAAAATACCTAGGAACCAATTGAACCAAGGAGGTTAATGCAGATCTCTACAATGAGAACTACCAAACACCAGTGAGAGAAATTAAAGAGCACCCCAAAATAGTGGAATGACATACCAGGCTCTGGTACGGGAAGAATTAACATCGTGAAAATGTCCTTTCTACCCATAGCAGTCTACAAATTCAACGCAATCTCCGTCAAAATAGCAACAACTTTCTTCACAGAAATAGAAAAAGCAGTGCTAACATTCATATGGAATACGAAAAGATCCTGAATAGCCAAAGCAATTTTGAGCTTAAAAGCACCCCAAAAACAGAAAGGCTGGAGGCATAACACCACCCAATTTCAAATTCTATGACAAGGCTCAAAACAGCATGGTGATGGCATAGAAACAGACACTCAGATCAATGGAACAGGATAGAAAACCCAGGAATAATCAATTTGCCTACTTACAGCCAACCGATTTTTGACAAAGCAAACCAGAACATACGCTGTGGAAAAGACAGCCTCTTCAGGAAACAAACGGTGCCCGCAAAATTGGACAATCCACATGCAGAAGAATGAAACTGGACCAGCATCTCACCATATGCCAAAATCGACTCGAAATGGATTAAAGACCAGAATATAAGACCCCAAACCATTACATGACTGAAGGAAAACAGAGGGGAAACACTCCAGGAAGTAGGTGGGGGCAAAGGCTTTATGAATAAGACCCGAAAACCCACAAGCAACAATATAAAAACTAAACAAATGAGCTAATGTCAAACTAAGAAGCTTCCACACAGCAAAGGAAACAATCAACAGAGCAGAAAGGCACCCTAAAAAAAGGGAGAAAATATGTGTAAACTATACGTCTGCCAAGGGCTTAATATCCAGAACATACCAAGAACTCAAACAGCTGTACAGTATGAAAACAAGTAATCCGATTTAAAACTGGGCAAACGAGATGAATAGACATTTTTCAAAGACATACAAATGGCCAACGGTACACGAAAAAATGCTCAGCATCACTAGTCATCAGAGAAATGCAAATCAAAACCACATTGAGATATCATGTCAACCCAGATAGACTGGCCATTGTTAAAAAGACCATTAATAAGAAATGCTACTGAGGATATGAGGAAAGGAGAACTCTTCTCCAATGTTGGTGGGACTGTAAATTAGCACAGCCACTATGGAAAACAGTAAAGAAGTTTCCTCCAATACAGATAGTACTACCATATGATCCAGCAGTTCCACTACTGGGTATATATCCAAAGAAATGGAAATCATATGGAAGGGACACCTGCACTCCCATGTTCACTGCAGCTTTACTTACAATAGCCAAAATATAGAACCAACCTCAGTGCCCTTCGACAGATGACTGGATAAAAAAAATGTGATACACGTACACCATGGAATAATACTCAGTGATAAAGAAAAAGAATGAAATTCTGCCATCGGTAACAACCTGGATGAGTCTGGAGAAAATTATGTTGTGTGAAATAAGCCAGACAAGGGAAGATAAATATCACATGCTCTCACTTATAACTAGGTAGAAAGGAAGGAAGGAAGGAAGGAAGGAAGGAAGGAAGGAAGGAAGGAAGGAAGGAAGGAAGGAAGCAAAGGACTACAACAGTTCCTTGAACTTTCAGAAGGACAGAAGAAACCAATGGTTACTAGAGATGAGGGGATGGACGGAGGGAGGGAGTTGGGGGCGTGATGGGTCAGGCAAAGGGCATAAAGAAAAATCATGATTTGTAATAATGAATATGCTAATAAAAATAATTTAAAAAGTAAGACACTTTAAAACACAAAAAGAATGCCATTATTGACATTCCAGAAAATTCCAGCTATGTGGATAACATTAAAAACCAGCTGTCAAGCTAAATCCTTTATCAGTACAAATTTTGATATTTCTTCAAATTGGGAGGAGAATGTTGGTTTCGATGTACAATGTCTGGTCACTCCCAGCCTCATCTATTTGTCACTGACGACCCTGGGACAGACGGAAAAAAAAAAAAAAAACGGTTTCTGCAACTTTTAAAATACAGACACGCCCTCCACCACCAACTTTCAATTTCTACAAAACGTCCTTGGGTTCTAGTATTCTTGCACATGTTTGTTCTCTTACAGGAAATTTGCTCCTTAGGATTTCACTGCAATGTGCTTCTGGATCCCATGCCATGATTTATCTCTGAGGACCCCTGTTCCCCTGGATCCATTTCACCCCGTGCCTGGCCACCTGTGTGGCACACACACATAGGAGCAGGAGGACAAGGCTTTGAGATGGGGAACCCGCACAAGCAATTATCTGGGTTTAGGTCTGCAGGTTATTAAGGTTTTCCGTTTCAACTTCCACAGCTAGAACGAAAGTGTAGAAATCTGTTTTCTAGTTAAAATCTGTTCACATCCCAAGTGTTTTTTAAGTTACTTAACAAGCCTTTGGTAGTCCGAAATACCGGGAAGTGTGCCTGTAACTAGAAACACCAGAAACTTCCATTTCAAAATTGTCATAAACCAGGGATACTTTAGAAAAACCTTTTCAGCCCACTTCGTGCCTTGAGTAATGGTGGGTAAACAGTGGAAACCAAGAGAGGCAACATGGAAGCAAACGGATATAAAAGCACAAGGGAGACATCATGCTCTTGGGGAGAACTAAAATGCAAATTGTGTCTGTAAACGAAAGAAATTATACAGAAATCCCAGAAAAACAATTGACTGAAAATCAGACGAACGATCCCATGTTCATCTCATCACCTTGAGAACACGAAGGATACTTTTGTACAGGCAGCACACCTCCTTAAAGCAGCAGCAGAGTGCTTCGTGCACAGCAAGGCCTAGTTCACTGAGCAGCTGGACCTGTGCCCACACCCAGAGGGCAGCACCAGCCACGTGGGTGCAGAGGAGGTTGTCCCGGTGAACTCCACAAGCGGCAGCAACGCTCGGCTCTACGCCACAGGACTTCTGACAACGGACACAGTCGCACAGACTGCAAGTGGACCCCACATCAGCCTCAAGACCTCCCCCACCCGAAAACATCTCCACAGCCAGCCAGGGAGGCAAAGGAAGGGTCTTCATGGCGTGCAGAGTTACAATGAATCTGTGTTCACGCTGCCCCCTCCCACTGTACCCGTCGAGACCCAGACGATGTGCCCTGCTACCACAAAGTCGAAGAGATGTTTGATGGGGGCAGAGCGGAAGAGGCACATTGAATTTGGATCATTTTACCCATGACCCTTCTCTCCTCCCAACCCTCTTTGCGAAAGATGACATTTCTGGGGAAACAGAAGGTGATCAGAAGCAAGTAGCTCAAATGTATGTCACTTGTAAATTTCGGATATCCATCAATTTCAATTTTGAGATATAGAGAAGTGCTGGGAAGTTTAATTGGCCGTATCAGTGTCAGTGAAGAGCTGATGGAAGAAGTGCGAAAGGCCAAAGGAGAAAACCCATGAGTAGAGAAATTAGCCTTTGGCTAATCTTATCTTCTCTGCTTCCATATATCCCTGTCCATCCTCAAAAGTTGAGTGAGGTAGGAGATGATAAGATTGAGATTAGGGCAAATTATTTCCCCATCTTTTCCTTTCTCCAATGCACAGTCTCCTCAACCCGCACACTTGGAGTCTCAGGGTCAGCTCTCCAATACTGGTCGACACAGAGGAAAACCAACTGAACCAAAACGAATCCACCGAATTATCTCTGCTGTGCTTATTTATACCTTCCCGGGTTTTCTTTCCTTTACTGTTAAGTGCCTATAATCAACTTCAATCATTTTAGCAGAGTACTAAAGAGTGACTGCTCCCAACCCCTTCAGATAGGTGATGCTTATGTTTACATCTGCTTATCAGCTCTGTCAAAATGCTGTTTCGTGGAGGTGCTGTAATTTGATGAACACATGAGACATGCTATTTGCTAGCAAGAAATTCTCAGCTCAAACAAGCTAAGGTGTATGGACATTCAGTATAACAGTAATTGGTTAACTCAGTTTACTTGGGACTCCATTTCTTAGGTCTTGGGCTGTTTACATAACCAAAAGGAATGTGTGTGTGTGTGTGTGTGTGTGTGTGTGTGTGTGTGTGTGTGTGTGTGTGTGTGTGTACCACACTTGACCTAGCACCTACCTGCACAAGTACCCCCCTGCCAAGTGATGTGTTTAAAGGCCAACAAAAAGGAAAACACAGAACACATTTATAATCCTGAAAATCTAGGGCTACTTAACCTCTTTGCTGCTTAATTTTAAAGGCAAAAAATGTACTATGAGCAGCATAAATAAGAACTGATTTGAGCATAGTTTTATAATAGATAAAATGTACCTGATGGGTCTAATTCAAATTTCTAAAATCTAACTGTGCCGCATTAGTCTGAGATACAAGATCTAAAGCTGCATGATCTAATCTGAGAATTTACGGACCTGTTTGAAATACCTTCATTTGATTAATTTGAAATGGAGGCCAGGGTATGACCTCTAACAGTCTGATCTTTAATAACCGCTCAAGAGATGAGGCAGGAAGTCAGTCGCGCTTAGAATTCTATGCACTTTCCTCTAGTGAGCACACCCTGCGGTTCCACGCGTGCAAGCACACCCCTCGCTCACTGCGGGATCTACAGAGCAGCTGTACATGCCCTTCAAAACTCAAATGAGTGTTATGTGGGTGTGCGGTATAGGGGTAGGACATGAAAAAACTCCCACCTGTCCAGTCCGAGAGAAATTTAACTCCTGAGAAGCACACCTTAGTTGAACATCAGATGCAACACTAATTTGCAGAGGTTCCCACAACATAGGAACAAAAGGGCTGACGTTATGTGTTGATAGCAGATCGTGTGTGAAAACTAAAGTTTTATACGGGGCTGTACGAAGACTAACTGAGGTCTGGAAAATGAGGAATTTTAAATGCTGGACAGTCTCTATACTCAGATTCCGCTGAAGACAATGCAAATACTTATAAGAGCCTGATAATAAAAACAGATTAAAAAACTTAATCATCAAGGTGAAGCATTTAGTAATGAGGTTTGTACAGCTTTTCGGAAAACACTGACTGGAAGTCCCAACCGGCTAGAGGTAGGCCAGTGTCAGGAGGCATCCCGGACATGGGCATTAGCTTCCAGCACTGATGGTGCAGCCAGTGTCGATGATAAGAATTAAAACACAACTGCAACCCCCAGTCCTGGACAGGCTCAGGAAGCGGCTATCTGGAAAGAGTGGGAGGGGTCCAGGAGGCCAGCCCCCAGGTGATACATACGTTTGCACAACAGTGACGGCGAGCCACTGGAAGTCTTTTCCAGCTGTACTGCGCTGTAATTGTGGTCGCTTGCTCAGGACAGCATGCTGCTTTCACAAGTTGTCTCCTTCCTGAGGGATTTGCTCCTAGAAAAAGCCACCACCGCCTTCTTCACTGTGCCTTCTTCTTCTTCTTTTTCTTTTTTTTCCTGGAGCTTGTCTCTTCTGCAGAGAAGAGCTTTTAACACCTCCCTGGATAGTCAGTAAAACCCCAAGCATTAAGAAGGCCAGAAAATACACGTCCACTTCATTTCACTGAAAAAGAAAGGTCATGATCCTATCCCTTCTTTGGGTCATCCACCCTGAGTCTGCACACCACATTTGCTCAGCAGCAGTCTGGCTACCCTTGCACATCCAGCAAACCCTTAGCACTCCTTCCTCTTATTCAGGATTCCAACTTTAGGAGCGACAAGAAGATCCCTGACACAGAGGGATCCTTGCTGAGGTATGAGAGCAGTGACACAGGATGCAAGAAGAGCACAAATGATGTTTCTTTATCCTCTGCCAAGCCCAGGGCACGCTTGGTGCTGCCATTCTCCTCCTGGGTGCAGCAGCAAACGCTTCTTCGTCAGTTCTATGATCCAACACTGCCGCCCTTAAAAATTAAGTCACCTCAAAAGTTACATAAGTATTTGAAAATACTCAAGAAAACTCTCCAAACACTGCTAGTTACACTTTGCTTGTCATATATGGAACATCAATCTGAGCCCCAGGACAGGCCAGAGACAAGAACCTGTGATTTCCAGCCAGGCCTGAATTCTCCCCAAATTCCACAGAGTACCAAAACAGGACAATCTTGGCAGGAGCCAAGGGCAGCCTCCTCTACCCTGAAGCAGGCCATGCCTGGAGTCCTTGGCATGAACCGAGGGCAGCATCTCCTGCCTGGAAGCAGTCATGAAGCACACCGAAACACCACTTCCACGTGGGTGGGCCACTGTTGCTTTGCCTCCCACAGATCTGTCCCCCCTTTTCCCCTGGGTGATGGAGCTGCCAAAGATTCCTCAAAGCCCATCTCTTTTGAGCAGTGAGAAGCCCCGGGCTTCTCTTCCTGCATTTATTCTCCAGACCAAGAAGTTACAGGAAGAGACATAGGTGGGGTTTTGAACATAGGTTCAGTTTTACAAGTTTTGCAATAGAAGCTGGTAACATTCAGTCAAAACAAGTCAGATGACACTCTGTTAGGCAATTAAGTGATCCACTATAACAAAGCCTTGATTTACCCGAAATTCCTTTTCCCTCTAGCAGCTTTTTAGTAACGTTGCCTATCAATTAGTCACTTGTCTGTCTTAGAATCAGCAGCCTTGCTGTGTTATGATTCTTTTCCTGCAACAGAGACTCGATGCCCGGGGGTTAAAATTCCTGTCCTTTGCAAGGTCAATATTTGAAACTGCAAGGCTTTTGGTGACTAAAGTCACCTATTACCCAAGAGCAGTAATAGGAAATTAATGTAATACATTAAAAAAGGTAATTGCCTTCCTTAACCACGAAGATGGCATTTTATAAAATTAGCTGCTTCTCTTAAAAGGCAACCTTCATTATCCTTTACCTACTCTTTAAAGACTATACAAACAGGAATAAGTAAATTATGGATAAAATGTTCTATAACTGGGAGAACTCAACGGCCAGTTGCCCACAGCTTACCTGCTGGTGTCCTGTGACACATATTGAAGCCTCCGTTGTACTTTGAGGAAAAATGTTCCAAACATGCCCAAAGTTCTACCCAGCAGCCGCCCCGGGAACCTGCATGCACTTCTGTCCCACTGCGAGTGGCAACCACATCGGCGGTGCTGGACTCGGGTCAGCCCTGCTGGAATGGCAGTGAAAGAGAAACTCATGTTTCAGCACAGCTAAGACGTAAACGTGCAAGTGCAATTTTTAGTGAACAGTGTCGCGTATAAATTTACAGGCGGCCAAGGGATAACTCTGTGACCAAAGGAAAACAAAACCTATTCTAGAAAAACAGCAGCTCTGCCTTTCAGGGATGAGACAACCCTGCAAGCTGCTGAGCTCTCTGCTGGTCACCGGTGATGTCATCCCGGTAGCACTGACCCTGTCGCCGCCAGAGGTGCCTCACCCAGTCCCCTCCCATCTGTCCGCTGGACTGGAGGGGCGCCATTCTGTCCACACAGCTTCCTTGAGCACCTGCACCCTTGGGGCCTGCTTGTTGGGAGGAAAGCTGTCACCCGCGGCAGCTGGCTTAAACCTTAGCAGCAGGAGGAACAGCTGCCCGTGGCCAGGCCACTGCCCCAGATGAAACTGTTGCTGCCGGGCCTGGCCATCTCTTCCCAACGGAAATAAGTTGTTTGGGGTTCAGCAGACTCTAGAATGAAGCGGGCCCCTTGGGCACAGGGAGCAACAGCACATCCTAGTGGGCTAATTTCCCCAAAGCTTGAAACTAGGTGTCTTGTCTCACTCCAAGGATGGCTGTGGCACTACAGCATCGCTGGACGCTGGGTGGCAGTAGAGGGCCTCACAGAAACCAGGCACAGACAATCTGGCCTCCAGCAAAGGAATGATGCTAATGCGCTCCTCTGGGTAGAATTTGCACAATAACCCACATGGAAGTCGCAGCAGGACAGGGATGAAAACTATGGGGCAAGAGGTCAAGTCTGCACAATCCCAACCAACCCCACAGATGCCCATGTCCAGTAACCGCACACACTGGATGGCTCCCCACAGGCAAAGGAACGGGTGAGACACACCCCTTCTCTGTACCTGGTGACAGATTCAGGGAAGTCAGGCTCCAGGCCCTCTCTCACTCCCACCGTGTCCTGAATCCTCACCATCAGCTACAGCTGCAAGGACTGTTTCTCTTCTGTGAACCTGCAAGCTAAGGGTCTGAAGCGACACAGTGGAGAAAGCATGCGAGGAAATTCTGCTCTACTTTTCCACCTCAGTGAGGCACGTGCACAATGTAGTTTCCCATCTCAACTGTTGCTTCGCTGTCAAGATTTCTTTTGGTGTGAGAGACCAAGGTGTCGGTAGCAAAAGAAAATGTTTTGCTTTTGCTCCCCTCAGTATGCTTCAACATTTCCAAGTGAATTTCACGTCACAAGGGGAGATGGGGATTGCCCTCAACTGGAATGTGGGTCACCTCCCAGCTGTGTGGTGATGTGTCTGGGGCCAAGGCCAGAGCTGCTGCTTTTCCAGATTTTCCAAGCCAGAAACAAGCACTGTTCACTTTAATAAGGTTAAGTTTAAACCGACATCCTTTTTTGGTGCCTAAACTGTTGACTACATACCCCAGCAAGACAGAAGCGTGTGAAAGCCGTCCATTCACACTCCCCTTCTCCCAGACGGTCACATGCGCATATGCCCAGAGCTGAAGGCACTGTGCAAAGCACGGTGCAGTATATGCGGCCAGTAACCGTGTGTTCTTCTCACTGAACACTTCCAGGGTTGCATCAAGTAAAAGTTGCCTCAACTTTCACTGAAGTAGATAAAAGCTGCAAAAACCCTTACTGATTTCCTAAGTTTACTTCTCTAAGTCCCAAAAGCTAAGACTATAACTACGTTAGCGTTCATGTATGACAAACAAATATTAAATAGTTTACACCTTTATACCAATTTATCTGTAGCTCGTGCAGGTCCAATTGGACCTGGCAGACATCTACAGAACATTTCATGCAACAACTAGAGAATACACATTTTTTCTCATCGGCACATGGAACATTCTCCAGGATAGACCACATGTTAGGTCACAAAACAGGTTTCAGCAAATTTTTCAAAGCTGACATCATTCCTAGTATCTTTTCTGACCACAATTGACTAGCACTGGAAATCAATTACAAGCGAATTTCTGGAAACTACTCCAGTGCATGAAAACTGAACAACAGGCTCCCGAATGACCTATGGGTCCAAGAAGAAATTAAAAAGGAAATCAAAAACGTTCTTGAAACTAATGAAAAAAGATGCATCCTACCAAAACCTGTGGGATACTGTAAAAGCAACAGCGACGAGGCAATATATTGCAATAAATGCTCACATCAAAAGGATGGAGAACCTTCACGTAAATGACCGAACTGTACACCTCAAAGAACCACCACCACCACAACAATGCAATCATAAAAGTACTAGAGAGAAAGAAATAATTAACATCAGGGCAGAGTTCAATGAAATGGAGACCCCCAAAACGATACAAAGGATCAGCGAAACACAAAGTTGTTTTTTGAGAAGATAAATAAAATAGACAAACCATTAGCTTTGCCCACTCTCACCACACTCATTCAACATAGTATTGAAAGCCCTAACCAGAGCAATCAAGCAAGCAAAGAAATAAAGGGCATTCAGATTGGGAAGGACAAAGTCAAGTTGTCCCTGTTTGCAGATGACGCGATCTTATAGATAGAAAACCTAAAGGCTACCAGAACGCCCTTACGGCTGACTAACAATTTTAATAATTTTGCGGGGTACAAAATCAACACCCACAGATCAGGAGCATTTTTATACTCCGATAATGAACTGGCAGAAAAAGAAATCAAGAAAGCAAGCCCATTTACAATAGTCACCCCCAAGATAAAATACCTAGGAACCAATTGAACCAAGGAGGTTAATGCAGATCTCTACAATGAGAACTACCAAACACCAGTGAGAGAAATTAAAGAGCACCCCAAAATAGTGGAATGACATACCAGGCTCTGGTACGGGAAGAATTAACATCGTGAAAATGTCCTTTCTACCCATAGCAGTCTACAAATTCAACGCAATCTCCGTCAAAATAGCAACAACTTTCTTCACAGAAATAGAAAAAGCAGTGCTAACATTCATATGGAATACGAAAAGACCCTGAATAGCCAAAGCAATTTTGAGCTTAAAAGCACCCCAAAAACAGAAAGGCTGGAGGCATAACACCACCCAATTTCAAATTCTATGACAAGGCTCAAAACAGCATGGTGATGGCATAGAAACAGACACTCAGATCAATGGAACAGGATAGAAAACCCAGGAATAATCAATTTGCCTACTTACAGCCAACCGAGTTTTGACAAAGCAAACCAGAACATACGCTGTGGAAAAGACAGCCTCTTCAGGAAATAAACGGTGCCCGCAAAATTGGACAATCCACATGCAGAAGAATGAAACTGGACCAGCATCTCACCATATGCCAAAATCGACTCGAAATGGATTAAAGACCAGAATATAAGACCCCAAACCATTACATGACTGAAGGAAAACAGAGGGGAAACACTCCAGGAAGTAGGTGGGGGCAAAGGCTTTATGAATAAGACCCGAAAACCCACAAGCAACAATATAAAAACTAAACAAATGAGCTAATGTCAAACTAAGAAGCTTCCACACAGCAAAGGAAACAATCAACAGAGCAGAAAGGCACCCTAAAAAAAGGGAGAAAATATGTGTAAACTATACGTCTGCCAAGGGCTTAATATCCAGAACATACCAAGAACTCAAACAGCTGTACAGTATGAAAACAAGTAATCCGATTTAAAACTGGGCAAACGAGATGAATAGACATTTTTCAAAGACATACAAATGGCCAACGGTACACGAAAAAATGCTCAGCATCACTAGTCATCAGAGAAATGCAAATCAAAACCACATTGAGATATCATGTCAACCCAGATAGACTGGCCATTGTTAAAAAGACCATTAATAAGAAATGCTACTGAGGATATGAGGAAAGGAGAACTCTTCTCCAATGTTGGTGGGACTGTAAATTAGCACAGCCACTATGGAAAACAGTAAAGAAGTTTCCTCCAATACAGATAGTACTACCATATGATCCAGCAGTTCCACTACTGGGTATATATCCAAAGAAATGGAAATCATATGGAAGGGACACCTGCACTCCCATGTTCACTGCAGCTTTACTTACAATAGCCAAAATATAGAACCAACCTCAGTGCCCTTCGACAGATGACTGGATAAAAAAAATGTGATACACGTACACCATGGAATAATACTCAGTGATAAAGAAAAAGAATGAAATTCTGCCATCGGTAACAACCTGGATGAGTCTGGAGAAAATTATGTTGTGTGAAATAAGCCAGACAAGGGAAGATAAATATCACATGCTCTCACTTATAACTAGGTAGAAAGGAAGGAAGGAAGGAAGGAAGGAAGGAAGGAAGGAAGGAAGGAAGGAAGGAAGGAAGGAAGGAAGCAAAGGACTACAACAGTTCCTTGAACTTTCAGAAGGACAGAAGAAACCAATGGTTACTAGAGATGAGGGGATGGACGGAGGGAGGGAGTTGGGGGCGTGATGGGTCAGGCAAAGGGCATAAAGAAAAATCATGATTTGTAATAATGAATATGCTAATAAAAATAATTTAAAAAGTAAGACACTTTAAAACACAAAAAGAATGCCATTATTGACATTCCAGAAAATTCCAGCTATGTGGATAACATTAAAAACCAGCTGTCAAGCTAAATCCTTTATCAGTACAAATTTTGATATTTCTTCAAATTGGGAGGAGAATGTTGGTTTCGATGTACAATGTCTGGTCACTCCCAGCCTCATCTATTTGTCACTGACGACCCTGGGACAGACGGAAAAAAAAAAAAAAAAAACGGTTTCTGCAACTTTTAAAATACAGACACGCCCTCCACCACCAACTTTCAATTTCTACAAAACGTCCTTGGGTTCTAGTATTCTTGCACATGTTTGTTCTCTTACAGGAAATTTGCTCCTTAGGATTTCACTGCAATGTGCTTCTGGATCCCATGCCATGATTTATCTCTGAGGACCCCTGTTCCCCTGGATCCATTTCACCCCGTGCCTGGCCACCTGTGTGGCACACACACATAGGAGCAGGAGGACAAGGCTTTGAGATGGGGAACCCGCACAAGCAATTATCTGGGTTTAGGTCTGCAGGTTATTAAGGTTTTCCGTTTCAACTTCCACAACTAGAACGAAAGTGTAGAAATCTGTTTTCTAGTTAAAATCTGTTCACATCCCAAGTGTTTTTTAAGTTACTTAACAAGCCTTTGGTAGTCCGAAATACCGGGAAGTGTGCCTGTAACTAGAAACACCAGAAACTTCCATTTCAAAATTGTCATAAACCAGGGATACTTTAGAAAAACCTTTTCAGCCCACTTCGTGCCTTGAGTAATGGTGGGTAAACAGTGGAAACCAAGAGAGGCAACATGGAAGCAAACGGATATAAAAGCACAAGGGAGACATCATGCTCTTGGGGAGAACTAAAATGCAAATTGTGTCTGTAAACGAAAGAAATTATACAGAAATCCCAGAAAAACAATTGACTGAAAATCAGACGAACGATCCCATGTTCATCGCATCACCTTGAGAACACGAAGGATACTTTTGTACAGGCAGCACACCTCCTTAAAGCAGCAGCAGAGTGCTTCGTGCACAGCAAGGCCTAGTTCACTGAGCAGCTGGACCTGTGCCCACACCCAGAGGGCAGCACCAGCCACGTGGGTGCAGAGGAGGTTGTCCCGGTGAACTCCACAAGCGGCAGCAACGCTCGGCTCTACGCCACAGGACTTCTGACAACGGACACAGTCGCACAGACTGCAAGTGGACCCCACATCAGCCTCAAGACCTCCCCCACCCGAAAACATCTCCACAGCCAGCCAGGGAGGCAAAGGAAGGGTCTTCATGGCGTGCAGAGTTACAATGAATCTGTGTTCACGCTGCCCCCTCCCACTGTACCCGTCGAGACCCAGACGATGTGCCCTGCTACCACAAAGTCGAAGAGATGTTTGATGGGGGCAGAGCGGAAGAGGCACATTGAATTTGGATCATTTTACCCATGACCCTTCTCTCCTCCCAACCCTCTTTGCGAAAGATGACATTTCTGGGGAAACAGAAGGTGATCAGAAGCAAGTAGCTCAAATGTATGTCACTTGTAAATTTCGGATATCCATCAATTTCAATTTTGAGATATAGAGAAGTGCTGGGAAGTTTAATTGGCCGTATCAGTGTCAGTGAAGAGCTGATGGAAGAAGTGCGAAAGGCCAAAGGAGAAAACCCATGAGTAGAGAAATTAGCCTTCGGCTAATCTTATCTTCTCTGCTTCCATATATCCCTGTCCATCCTCAAAAGTTGAGTGAGGTAGGAGATGATAAGATTGAGATTAGGGCAAATTATTTCCCCATCTTTTCCTTTCTCCAATGCACAGTCTCCTCAACCCGCACACTTGGAGTCTCAGGGTCAGCTCTCCAATACTGGTCGACACAGAGGAAAACCAACTGAACCAAAACGAATCCACCGAATTATCTCTGCTGTGCTTATTTATACCTTCCCGGGTTTTCTTTCCTTTACTGTTAAGTGCCTATAATCAACTTCAATCATTTTAGCAGAGTACTAAAGAGTGACTGCTCCCAACCCCTTCAGATAGGTGATGCTTATGTTTACATCTGCTTATCAGCTCTGTCAAAATGCTGTTTCGTGGAGGTGCTGTAATTTGATGAACACATGAGACATGCTATTTGCTAGCAAGAAATTCTCAGCTCAAACAAGCTAAGGTGTATGGACATTCAGTATAACAGTAATTGGTTAACTCAGTTTACTTGGGACTCCATTTCTTAGGTCTTGGGCTGTTTACATAACCAAAAGGAATGTGTGTGTGTGTGTGTGTGTGTGTGTGTGTGTGTGTGTGTGTGTGTGTGTGTACCACACTTGACCTAGCACCTACCTGCACAAGTACCCCCCTGCCAAGTGATGTGTTTAAAGGCCAACAAAAAGGAAAACACAGAACACATTTATAATCCTGAAAATCTAGGGCTACTTAACCTTTTTGCTGCTTAATTTTAAAGGCAAAAAATGTACTATGAGCAGCATAAATAAGAACTGATTTGAGCATAGTTTTATAATAGATAAAATGTACCTGATGGGTCTAATTCAAATTTCTAAAATCTAACTGTGCCGCATTAGTCTGAGATACAAGATCTAAAGCTGCATGATCTAATCTGAGAATTTACGGACCTGTTTGAAATACCTTCATTTGATTAATTTGAAATGGAGGCCAGGGTATGACCTCTAACAGTCTGATCTTTAATAACCGCTCAAGAGATGAGGCAGGAAGTCAGTCGCGCTTAGAATTCTATGCACTTTCCTCTAGTGAGCACACCCTGCGGTTCCACGCGTGCAAGCACACCCCTCGCTCACTGCGGGATCTACAGAGCAGCTGTACATGCCCTTCAAAACTCAAATGCGTGTTATGTGGGTGTGCGGTATAGGGGTAGGACATGAAAAAACTCCCACCTGTCCAGTCCGAGAGAAATTTAACTCCTGAGAAGCACACCTTAGTTGAACATCAGATGCAACACTAATTTGCAGAGGTTCCCACAACATAGGAACAAAAGGGCTGACGTTATGTGTTGATAGCAGATCGTGTGTGAAAACTAAAGTTTTATACGGGGCTGTACGAAGACTAACTGAGGTCTGGAAAATGAGGAATTTTAAATGCTGGACAGTCTCTATACTCAGATTCCGCTGAAGACAATGCAAATACTTATAAGAGCCTGATAATAAAAACAGATTAAAAAACTTAATCATCAAGGTGAAGCATTTAGTAATGAGGTTTGTACAGCTTTTCGGAAAACACTGACTGGAAGTCCCAACCGGCTAGAGGTAGGCCAGTGTCAGGAGGCATCCCGGACATGGGCATTAGCTTCCAGCACTGATGGTGCAGCCAGTGTCGATGATAAGAATTAAAACACAACTGCAACCCCCAGTCCTGGACAGGCTCAGGAAGCGGCTATCTGGAAAGAGTGGGAGGGGTCCAGGAGGCCAGCCCCCAGGTGATACATACGTTTGCACAACAGTGACGGCGAGCCACTGGAAGTCTTTTCCAGCTGTACTGCGCTGTAATTGTGGTCGCTTGCTCAGGACAGCATGCTGCTTTCACAAGTTGTCTCCTTCCTGAGGGATTTGCTCCTAGAAAAAGCCACCACCGCCTTCTTCACTGTGCCTTCTTCTTCTTCTTTTTCTTTTTTTTCCTGGAGCTTGTCTCTTCTGCAGAGAAGAGCTTTTAACACCTCCCTGGATAGTCAGTAAAACCCCAAGCATTAAGAAGGCCAGAAAATACACGTCCACTTCATTTCACTGAAAAAGAAAGGTCATGATCCTATCCCTTCTTTGGGTCATCCACCCTGAGTCTGCACACCACATTTGCTCAGCAGCAGTCTGGCTACCCTTGCACATCCAGCAAACCCTTAGCACTCCTTCCTCTTATTCAGGATTCCAACTTTAGGAGCGACAAGAAGATCCCTGACACAGAGGGATCCTTGCTGAGGTATGAGAGCAGTGACACAGGATGCAAGAAGAGCACAAATGATGTTTCTTTATCCTCTGCCAAGCCCAGGGCACGCTTGGTGCTGCCATTCTCCTCCTGGGTGCAGCAGCAAACGCTTCTTCGTCAGTTCTATGATCCAACACTGCCGCCCTTAAAAATTAAGTCACCTCAAAAGTTACATAAGTATTTGAAAATACTCAAGAAAACTCTCCAAACACTGCTAGTTACACTTTGCTTGTCATATATGGAACATCAATCTGAGCCCCAGGACAGGCCAGAGACAAGAACCTGTGATTTCCAGCCAGGCCTGAATTCTCCCCAAATTCCACAGAGTACCAAAACAGGACAATCTTGGCAGGAGCCAAGGGCAGCCTCCTCTACCCTGAAGCAGGCCATGCCTGGAGTCCTTGGCATGAACCGAGGGCAGCATCTCCTGCCTGGAAGCAGTCATGAAGCACACCGAAACACCACTTCCACGTGGGTGGGCCACTGTTGCTTTGCCTCCCACAGATCTGTCCCCCCTTTTCCCCTGGGTGATGGAGCTGCCAAAGATTCCTCAAAGCCCATCTCTTTTGAGCAGTGAGAAGCCCCGGGCTTCTCTTCCTGCATTTATTCTCCAGACCAAGAAGTTACAGGAAGAGACATAGGTGGGGTTTTGAACATAGGTTCAGTTTTACAAGTTTTGCAATAGAAGCTGGTAACATTCAGTCAAAACAAGTCAGATGACACTCTGTTAGGCAATTAAGTGATCCACTATAACAAAGCCTTGATTTACCCGAAATTCCTTTTCCCTCTAGCAGCTTTTTAGTAACGTTGCCTATCAATTAGTCACTTGTCTGTCTTAGAATCAGCAGCCTTGCTGTGTTATGATTCTTTTCCTGCAACAGAGACTCGATGCCCGGGGGTTAAAATTCCTGTCCTTTGCAAGGTCAATATTTGAAACTGCAAGGCTTTTGGTGACTAAAGTCACCTATTACCCAAGAGCAGTAATAGGAAATTAATGTAATACATTAAAAAAGGTAATTGCCTTCCTTAACCACGAAGATGGCATTTTATAAAATTAGCTGCTTCTCTTAAAAGGCAACCTTCATTATCCTTTACCTACTCTTTAAAGACTATACAAACAGGAATAAGTAAATTATGGATAAAATGTTCTATAACTGGGAGAACTCAACGGCCAGTTGCCCACAGCTTACCTGCTGGTGTCCTGTGACACATATTGAAGCCTCCGTTGTACTTTGAGGAAAAATGTTCCAAACATGCCCAAAGTTCTACCCAGCAGCCGCCCCGGGAACCTGCATGCACTTCTGTCCCACTGCGAGTGGCAACCACATCGGCGGTGCTGGACTCGGGTCAGCCCTGCTGGAATGGCAGTGAAAGAGAAACTCATGTTTCAGCACAGCTAAGACGTAAACGTGCAAGTGCAATTTTTAGTGAACAGTGTCGCGTATAAATTTACAGGCGGCCAAGGGATAACTCTGTGACCAAAGGAAAACAAAACCTATTCTAGAAAAACAGCAGCTCTGCCTTTCAGGGATGAGACAACCCTGCAAGCTGCTGAGCTCTCTGCTGGTCACCGGTGATGTCATCCCGGTAGCACTGACCCTGTCGCCGCCAGAGGTGCCTCACCCAGTCCCCTCCCATCTGTCCGCTGGACTGGAGGGGCGCCATTCTGTCCACACAGCTTCCTTGAGCACCTGCACCCTTGGGGCCTGCTTGTTGGGAGGAAAGCTGTCACCCGCGGCAGCTGGCTTAAACCTTAGCAGCAGGAGGAACAGCTGCCCGTGGCCAGGCCACTGCCCCAGATGAAACTGTTGCTGCCGGGCCTGGCCATCTCTTCCCAACGGAAATAAGTTGTTTGGGGTTCAGCAGACTCTAGAATGAAGCAGGCCCCTTGGGCACAGGGAGCAACAGCACATCCTAGTGGGCTAATTTCCCCAAAGCTTGAAACTAGGTGTCTTGTCTCACTCCAAGGATGGCTGTGGCACTACAGCATCGCTGGACGCTGGGTGGCAGTAGAGGGCCTCACAGAAACCAGGCACAGACAATCTGGCCTCCAGCAAAGGAATGATGCTAATGCATTCCTCTGGGTAGAATTTGCACAATAACCCACATGGAAGTCGCAGCAGGACAGGGATGAAAACTATGGGGCAAGAGGTCAAGTCTGCACAATCCCAACCAACCCCACAGATGCCCATGTCCAGTAACCGCACACACTGGATGGCTCCCCACAGGCAAAGGAACAGGTGAGACACACCCCTTCTCTGTACCTGGTGACAGATTCAGGGAAGTCAGGCTCCAGGCCCTCTCTCACTCCCACCGTGTCCTGAATCCTCACCATCAGCTACAGCTGCAAGGACTGTTTCTCTTCTGTGAACCTGCAAGCTAAGGGTCTGAAGCGACACAGTGGAGAAAGCATGCGAGGAAATTCTGCTCTACTTTTCCACCTCAGTGAGGCACGTGCACAATGTAGTTTCCCATCTCAACTGTTGCTTCGCTGTCAAGATTTCTTTTGGTGTGAGAGACCAAGGTGTCGGTAGCAAAAGAAAATGTTTTGCTTTTGCTCCCCTCAGTATGCTTCAACATTTCCAAGTGAATTTCACGTCACAAGGGGAGATGGGGATTGCCCTCAACTGGAATGTGGGTCACCTCCCAGCTGTGTGGTGATGTGTCTGGGGCCAAGGCCAGAGCTGCTGCTTTTCCAGATTTTCCAAGCCAGAAACAAGCACTGTTCACTTTAATAAGGTTAAGTTTAAACCGACCTCCTTTTTTGGTGCCTAAACTGTTGACTACATACCCCAGCAAGACAGAAGCGTGTGAAAGCCGTCCATTCACACTCCCCTTCTCCCAGACGGTCACATGCGCATATGCCCAGAGCTGAAGGCACTGTGCAAAGCACGGTGCAGTATATGCGGCCAGTAACCGTGTGTTCTTCTCACTGAACACTTCCAGGGTTGCATCAAGTAAAAGTTGCCTCAACTTTCACTGAAGTAGATAAAAGCTGCAAAAACCCTTACTGATTTCCTAAGTTTACTTCTCTAAGTCCCAAAAGCTAAGACTATAACTACGTTAGCGTTCATGTATGACAAACAAATATTAAATAGTTTACACCTTTATACCAATTTATCTGTAGCTCGTGCAGGTCCAATTGGACCT
Organism: Cynocephalus volans; assembly: GCF_027409185.1. Taxonomy (NCBI): domain Eukaryota; kingdom Metazoa; phylum Chordata; class Mammalia; order Dermoptera; family Cynocephalidae; genus Cynocephalus; species Cynocephalus volans. The sequence goes on from NW_026902465.1 coordinate 1,469,965, forward strand.
GGCAGACATCTACAGAACATTTCATGCAACAACTAGAGAATACACATTTTTTCTCATCGGCACATGGAACATTCTCCAGGATAGACCACATGTTAGGTCACAAAACAGGTTTCAGCAAATTTTTCAAAGCTGACATCATTCCTAGTATCTTTTCTGACCACAATTGACTAGCACTGGAAATCAATTACAAGCGAATTTCTGGAAACTACTCCAGTGCATGAAAACTGAACAACAGGCTCCCGAATGACCTATGGGTCCAAGAAGAAATTAAAAAGGAAATCAAAAACGTTCTTGAAACTAATGAAAAAAGATGCATCCTACCAAAACCTGTGGGATACTGTAAAAGCAACAGCGACGAGGCAATATATTGCAATAAATGCTCACATCAAAAGGATGGAGAACCTTCACGTAAATGACCGAACTGTACACCTCAAAGAACCACCACCACCACAACAATGCAATCATAAAAGTACTAGAGAGAAAGAAATAATTAACATCAGGGCAGAGTTCAATGAAATGGAGACCCCCAAAACGATACAAAGGATCAGCGAAACACAAAGTTGTTTTTTGAGAAGATAAATAAAATAGACAAACCATTAGCTTTGCCCACTCTCACCACACTCATTCAACATAGTATTGAAAGCCCTAACCAGAGCAATCAAGCAAGCAAAGAAATAAAGGGCATTCAGATTGGGAAGGACAAAGTCAAGTTGTCCCTGTTTGCAGATGACGCGATCTTATAGATAGAAAACCTAAAGGCTACCAGAACGCCCTTACGGCTGACTAACAATTTTAATAATTTTGCGGGGTACAAAATCAACACCCACAGATCAGGAGCATTTTTATACTCCGATAATGAACTGGCAGAAAAAGAAATCAAGAAAGCAAGCCCATTTACAATAGTCACCCCCAAGATAAAATACCTAGGAACCAATTGAACCAAGGAGGTTAATGCAGATCTCTACAATGAGAACTACCAAACACCAGTGAGAGAAATTAAAGAGCACCCCAAAATAGTGGAATGACATACCAGGCTCTGGTACGGGAAGAATTAACATCGTGAAAATGTCCTTTCTACCCATAGCAGTCTACAAATTCAACGCAATCTCCGTCAAAATAGCAACAACTTTCTTCACAGAAATAGAAAAAGCAGTGCTAACATTCATATGGAATACGAAAAGACCCTGAATAGCCAAAGCAATTTTGAGCTTAAAAGCACCCCAAAAACAGAAAGGCTGGAGGCATAACACCACCCAATTTCAAATTCTATGACAAGGCTCAAAACAGCATGGTGATGGCATAGAAACAGACACTCAGATCAATGGAACAGGATAGAAAACCCAGGAATAATCAATTTGCCTACTTACAGCCAACCGAGTTTTGACAAAGCAAACCAGAACATACGCTGTGGAAAAGACAGCCTCTTCAGGAAATAAACGGTGCCCGCAAAATTGGACAATCCACATGCAGAAGAATGAAACTGGACCAGCATCTCACCATATGCCAAAATCGACTCGAAATGGATTAAAGACCAGAATATAAGACCCCAAACCATTACATGACTGAAGGAAAACAGAGGGGAAACACTCCAGGAAGTAGGTGGGGGCAAAGGCTTTATGAATAAGACCCGAAAACCCACAAGCAACAATATAAAAACTAAACAAATGAGCTAATGTCAAACTAAGAAGCTTCCACACAGCAAAGGAAACAATCAACAGAGCAGAAAGGCACCCTAAAAAAAGGGAGAAAATATGTGTAAACTATACGTCTGCCAAGGGCTTAATATCCAGAACATACCAAGAACTCAAACAGCTGTACAGTATGAAAACAAGTAATCCGATTTAAAACTGGGCAAACGAGATGAATAGACATTTTTCAAAGACATACAAATGGCCAACGGTACACGAAAAAATGCTCAGCATCACTAGTCATCAGAGAAATGCAAATCAAAACCACATTGAGATATCATGTCAACCCAGATAGACTGGCCATTGTTAAAAAGACCATTAATAAGAAATGCTACTGAGGATATGAGGAAAGGAGAACTCTTCTCCAATGTTGGTGGGACTGTAAATTAGCACAGCCACTATGGAAAACAGTAAAGAAGTTTCCTCCAATACAGATAGTACTACCATATGATCCAGCAGTTCCACTACTGGGTATATATCCAAAGAAATGGAAATCATATGGAAGGGACACCTGCACTCCCATGTTCACTGCAGCTTTACTTACAATAGCCAAAATATAGAACCAACCTCAGTGCCCTTCGACAGATGACTGGATAAAAAAAATGTGATACACGTACACCATGGAATAATACTCAGTGATAAAGAAAAAGAATGAAATTCTGCCATCGGTAACAACCTGGATGAGTCTGGAGAAAATTATGTTGTGTGAAATAAGCCAGACAAGGGAAGATAAATATCACATGCTCTCACTTATAACTAGGTAGAAAGGAAGGAAGGAAGGAAGGAAGGAAGGAAGGAAGGAAGGAAGGAAGGAAGGAAGGAAGGAAGGAAGCAAAGGACTACAACAGTTCCTTGAACTTTCAGAAGGACAGAAGAAACCAATGGTTACTAGAGATGAGGGGATGGACGGAGGGAGGGAGTTGGGGGCGTGATGGGTCAGGCAAAGGGCATAAAGAAAAATCATGATTTGTAATAATGAATATGCTAATAAAAATAATTTAAAAAGTAAGACACTTTAAAACACAAAAAGAATGCCATTATTGACATTCCAGAAAATTCCAGCTATGTGGATAACATTAAAAACCAGCTGTCAAGCTAAATCCTTTATCAGTACAAATTTTGATATTTCTTCAAATTGGGAGGAGAATGTTGGTTTCGATGTACAATGTCTGGTCACTCCCAGCCTCATCTATTTGTCACTGACGACCCTGGGACAGACGGGAAAAAAAAAAAAAAACGGTTTCTGCAACTTTTAAAATACAGACACGCCCTCCACCACCAACTTTCAATTTCTACAAAACGTCCTTGGGTTCTAGTATTCTTGCACATGTTTGTTCTCTTACAGGAAATTTGCTCCTTAGGATTTCACTGCAATGTGCTTCTGGATCCCATGCCATGATTTATCTCTGAGGACCCCTGTTCCCCTGGATCCATTTCACCCCGTGCCTGGCCACCTGTGTGGCACACACACATAGGAGCAGGAGGACAAGGCTTTGAGATGGGGAACCCGCACAAGCAATTATCTGGGTTTAGGTCTGCAGGTTATTAAGGTTTTCCGTTTCAACTTCCACAGCTAGAACGAAAGTGTAGAAATCTGTTTTCTAGTTAAAATCTGTTCACATCCCAAGTGTTTTTTAAGTTACTTAACAAGCCTTTGGTAGTCCGAAATACCGGGAAGTGTGCCTGTAACTAGAAACACCAGAAACTTCCATTTCAAAATTGTCATAAACCAGGGATACTTTAGAAAAACCTTTTCAGCCCACTTCGTGCCTTGAGTAATGGTGGGTAAACAGTGGAAACCAAGAGAGGCAACATGGAAGCAAACGGATATAAAAGCACAAGGGAGACATCATGCTCTTGGGGAGAACTAAAATGCAAATTGTGTCTGTAAACGAAAGAAATTATACAGAAATCCCAGAAAAACAATTGACTGAAAATCAGACGAACGATCCCATGTTCATCGCATCACCTTGAGAACACGAAGGATACTTTTGTACAGGCAGCACACCTCCTTAAAGCAGCAGCAGAGTGCTTCGTGCACAGCAAGGCCTAGTTCACCGAGCAGCTGGAACTGTGCCCACACCCAGAGGGCAGCACCAGTCACGTGGGTGCAGAGGAGGTTGTCCCGGTGAACTCCACAAGTGGCAGCAACGCTAGGCTCTACGCCACAGGACTTCTGACAACGGACACAGTCGCACAGACTGCAAGTGGACCCCACATCAGCCTCAAGACCTCCCCCACCCGAAAACATCTCCACAGCCAGCCAGGGAGGCAAAGGAAGGGTCTTCATGGCGTGCAGAGTTACAATGAATCTGTGTTCACGCTGCCCCCTCCCACTGTACCCGTCGAGACCCAGACGATGTGCCCTGCTACTACAAAGTCGAAGAGATGTTTGATGGGGGCAGAGCGGAAGAGGCACATTGAATTTGGATCATTTTACCCATGACCCTTCTCTCCTCCCAACCCTCTTTGCGAAAGATGACATTTCTGGGGAAACAGAAGGTGATCAGAAGCAAGTAGCTCAAATGTATGTCCCTTGTAAATTTCGGATATCCATCAATTTCAATTTTGAGATATAGAGAAGTGCTGGGAAGTTTAATTGGCCGTATCAGTGTCAGTGAAGAGCTGATGGAAGAAGTGCGAAAGGCCAAAGGAGAAAACCCATGAGTAGAGAAATTAGCCTTCGGCTAATCTTATCTTCTCTGCTTCCATATATCCCTGTCCATCCTCAAAAGTTGAGTGAGGTAGGAGATGATAAGATTGAGATTAGGGCAAATTATTTCCCCATCTTTTCCTTTCTCCAATGCACAGTTTCCTCAACCCGCACACTTGGAGTCTCAGGGTCAGCCTATTAAGTGCCTATAATCAACTTCAATCATTTTAGCAGAGTACTACAGAGTGACTGCTCCCAACCCCTTCAGATAGGTGATGCTTATGTTTACATCTGCTTATCAGCTCTGTCAAAGTGCTGTTTCGTGGAGGTGCTGTAATCTGATGAACACATGAGACATGCTATTTGCTAGCAAGAAATTCTCAGCTCAAACAAGCTAAGGTGTACGGAGATTCAGTATAACACAGTAATTGGTTAACTCAGTTTACTTGGGACTCCATTTCTTAGGTCTTGGGCTGTTTACATAACCAAAAGGAGTGTGTGTGTGTGTGTGTGTGTGTGTGTGTGTGTGTGTGTGTGTGTGTGTGTACCACACTTGACCTAGCGTGTGTGTGTGTGTGTGTATGTGTGTTTGTGTACCACACTTGACCTAGCACCTACCTGCACAAGTACCCCCCTGCCAAGTGATGTGTTTAAAGGCCAACAAAAAGGAAAACACAGAACACATTTATAATCCTGAAAATCTAGGGCTACTTAACCTTTTTGCTGCTTAATTTTAAAGGCAAAAAATGTACTATGAGCAGCATAAATAAGAACTGATTTGAGCATAGTTTTATAATAGATAAAATGTACCTGATGGGTCTAATTCAAATTTCTAAAATCTAACTGTGCCGCATTAGTCTGAGATACAAGATCTAAAGCTGCATGATCTAATCTGAGAATTTACGGACCTGTTTGAAATACCTTCATTTGATTAATTTGAAATGGAGGCCAGGGTATGACCTCTAACAGTCTGATCTTTAATAACCGCTCAAGAGATGAGGCAGGAAGTCAGTCGCGCTTAGAATTCTATGCACTTTCCTCTAGTGAGCACACCCTGCGGTTCCACGCGTGCAAGCACACCCCTCGCTCACTGCGGGATCTACAGAGCAGCTGTACATGCCCTTCAAAACTCAAATGCGTGTTATGTGGGTGTGCGGTATAGGGGTAGGACATGAAAAAACTCCCACCTGTCCAGTCCGAGAGAAATTTAACTCCTGAGAAGCACACCTTAGTTGAACATCAGATGCAACACTAATTTGCAGAGGTTCCCACAACATAGGAACAAAAGGGCTGACGTTATGTGTTGATAGCAGATCGTGTGTGAAAACTAAAGTTTTATACGGGGCTGTACGAAGACTAACTGAGGTCTGGAAAATGAGGAATTTTAAATGCTGGACAGTCTCTATACTCAGATTCCGCTGAAGACAATGCAAATACTTATAAGAGCCTGATAATAAAAACAGATTAAAAAACTTAATCATCAAGGTGAAGCATTTAGTAATGAGGTTTGTACAGCTTTTCGGAAAACACTGACTGGAAGTCCCAACCGGCTAGAGGTAGGCCAGTGTCAGGAGGCATCCCGGACATGGGCATTAGCTTCCAGCACTGATGGTGCAGCCAGTGTCGATGATAAGAATTAAAACACAACTGCAACCCCCAGTCCTGGACAGGCTCAGGAAGCGGCTATCTGGAAAGAGTGGGAGGGGTCCAGGAGGCCAGCCCCCAGGTGATACATACGTTTGCACAACAGTGACGGCGAGCCACTGGAAGTCTTTTCCAGCTGTACTGCGCTGTAATTGTGGTCGCTTGCTCAGGACAGTATGCTGCTTTCACAAGTTGTCTCCTTCCTGAGGGATTTGCTCCTAGAAAAAGCCACCACCGCCTTCTTCACTGTGCCTTCTTCTTCTTCTTTTTCTTTTTTTTCCTGGAGCTTGTCTCTTCTGCAGAGAAGAGCTTTTAACACCTCCCTGGATAGTCAGTAAAACCCCAAGCATTAAGAAGGCCAGAAAATACACGTCCACTTCATTTCACTGAAAAAGAAAGGTCATGATCCTATCCCTTCTTTGGGTCATCCACCCTGAGTCTGCACACCACATTTGCTCAGCAGCAGTCTGGCTACCCTTGCACATCCAGCAAACCCTTAGCACTCCTTCCTCTTATTCAGGATTCCAACTTTAGGAGCGACAAGAAGATCCCTGACACAGAGGGATCCTTGCTGAGGTATGAGAGCAGTGACACAGGATGCAAGAAGAGCACAAATGATGTTTCTTTATCCTCTGCCAAGCCCAGGGCACGCTTGGTGCTGCCATTCTCCTCCTGGGTGCAGCAGCAAACGCTTCTTCGTCAGTTCTATGATCCAACACTGCCGCCCTTAAAAATTAAGTCACCTCAAAAGTTACATAAGTATTTGAAAATACTCAAGAAAACTCTCCAAACACTGCTAGTTACACTTTGCTTGTCATATATGGAACATCAATCTGAGCCCCAGGACAGGCCAGAGACAAGAACCTGTGATTTCCAGCCAGGCCTGAATTCTCCCCAAATTCCACAGAGTACCAAAACAGGACAATCTTGGCAGGAGCCAAGGGCAGCCTCCTCTACCCTGAAGCAGGCCATGCCTGGAGTCCTTGGCATGAACCGAGGGCAGCATCTCCTGCCTGGAAGCAGTCATGAAGCACACCGAAACACCACTTCCACGTGGGTGGGCCACTGTTGCTTTGCCTCCCACAGATCTGTCCCCCCTTTTCCCCTGGGTGATGGAGCTGCCAAAGATTCCTCAAAGCCCATCTCTTTTGAGCAGTGAGAAGCCCCGGGCTTCTCTTCCTGCATTTATTCTCCAGACCAAGAAGTTACAGGAAGAGACATAGGTGGGGTTTTGAACATAGGTTCAGTTTTACAAGTTTTGCAATAGAAGCTGGTAACATTCAGTCAAAACAAGTCAGATGACACTCTGTTAGGCAATTAAGTGATCCACTATAACAAAGCCTTGATTTACCCGAAATTCCTTTTCCCTCTAGCAGCTTTTTAGTAACGTTGCCTATCAATTAGTCACTTGTCTGTCTTAGAATCAGCAGCCTTGCTGTGTTATGATTCTTTTCCTGCAACAGAGACTCGATGCCCGGGGGTTAAAATTCCTGTCCTTTGCAAGGTCAATATTTGAAACTGCAAGGCTTTTGGTGACTAAAGTCACCTATTACCCAAGAGCAGTAATAGGAAATTAATGTAATACATTAAAAAAGGTAATTGCCTTCCTTAACCACGAAGATGGCATTTTATAAAATTAGCTGCTTCTCTTAAAAGGCAACCTTCATTATCCTTTACCTACTCTTTAAAGACTATACAAACAGGAATAAGTAAATTATGGATAAAATGTTCTATAACTGGGAGAACTCAACGGCCAGTTGCCCACAGCTTACCTGCTGGTGTCCTGTGACACATATTGAAGCCTCCGTTGTACTTTGAGGAAAAATGTTCCAAACATGCCCAAAGTTCTACCCAGCAGCCGCCCCGGGAACCTGCATGCACTTCTGTCCCACTGCGAGTGGCAACCACATCGGCGGTGCTGGACTCGGGTCAGCCCTGCTGGAATGGCAGTGAAAGAGAAACTCATGTTTCAGCACAGCTAAGACGTAAACGTGCAAGTGCAATTTTTAGTGAACAGTGTCGCGTATAAATTTACAGGCGGCCAAGGGATAACTCTGTGACCAAAGGAAAACAAAACCTATTCTAGAAAAACAGCAGCTCTGCCTTTCAGGGATGAGACAACCCTGCAAGCTGCTGAGCTCTCTGCTGGTCACCGGTGATGTCATCCCGGTAGCACTGACCCTGTCGCCGCCAGAGGTGCCTCACCCAGTCCCCTCCCATCTGTCCGCTGGACTGGAGGGGCGCCATTCTGTCCACACAGCTTCCTTGAGCACCTGCACCCTTGGGGCCTGCTTGTTGGGAGGAAAGCTGTCACCCGCGGCAGCTGGCTTAAACCTTAGCAGCAGGAGGAACAGCTGCCCGTGGCCAGGCCACTGCCCCAGATGAAACTGTTGCTGCCGGGCCTGGCCATCTCTTCCCAACGGAAATAAGTTGTTTGGGGTTCAGCAGACTCTAGAATGAAGCAGGCCCCTTGGGCACAGGGAGCAACAGCACATCCTAGTGGGCTAATTTCCCCAAAGCTTGAAACTAGGTGTCTTGTCTCACTCCAAGGATGGCTGTGGCACTACAGCATCGCTGGACGCTGGGTGGCAGTAGAGGGCCTCACAGAAACCAGGCACAGACAATCTGGCCTCCAGCAAAGGAATGATGCTAATGCATTCCTCTGGGTAGAATTTGCACAATAACCCACATGGAAGTCGCAGCAGGACAGGGATGAAAACTATGGGGCAAGAGGTCAAGTCTGCACAATCCCAACCAACCCCACAGATGCCCATGTCCAGTAACCGCACACACTGGATGGCTCCCCACAGGCAAAGGAACAGGTGAGACACACCCCTTCTCTGTACCTGGTGACAGATTCAGGGAAGTCAGGCTCCAGGCCCTCTCTCACTCCCACCGTGTCCTGAATCCTCACCATCAGCTACAGCTGCAAGGACTGTTTCTCTTCTGTGAACCTGCAAGCTAAGGGTCTGAAGCGACACAGTGGAGAAAGCATGCGAGGAAATTCTGCTCTACTTTTCCACCTCAGTGAGGCACGTGCACAATGTAGTTTCCCATCTCAACTGTTGCTTCGCTGTCAAGATTTCTTTTGGTGTGAGAGACCAAGGTGTCGGTAGCAAAAGAAAATGTTTTGCTTTTGCTCCCCTCAGTATGCTTCAACATTTCCAAGTGAATTTCACGTCACAAGGGGAGATGGGGATTGCCCTCAACTGGAATGTGGGTCACCTCCCAGCTGTGTGGTGATGTGTCTGGGGCCAAGGCCAGAGCTGCTGCTTTTCCAGATTTTCCAAGCCAGAAACAAGCACTGTTCACTTTAATAAGGTTAAGTTTAAACCGACATCCTTTTTTGGTGCCTAAACTGTTGACTACATACCCCAGCAAGACAGAAGCGTGTGAAAGCCGTCCATTCACACTCCCCTTCTCCCAGACGGTCACATGCGCATATGCCCAGAGCTGAAGGCACTGTGCAAAGCACGGTGCAGTATATGCGGCCAGTAACCGTGTGTTCTTCTCACTGAACACTTCCAGGGTTGCATCAAGTAAAAGTTGCCTCAACTTTCACTGAAGTAGATAAAAGCTGCAAAAACCCTTACTGATTTCCTAAGTTTACTTCTCTAAGTCCCAAAAGCTAAGACTATAACTACGTTAGCGTTCATGTATGACAAACAAATATTAAATAGTTTACACCTTTATACCAATTTTTCTGTAGCTCGTGCAGGTCCAATTGGACCTGGCAGACATCTACAGAACATTTCATGCAACAACTAGAGAATACACATTTTTTCTCATCGGCACATGGAACATTCTCCAGGATAGACCACATGTTAGGTCACAAAACAGGTTTCAGCAAATTTTTCAAAGCTGACATCATTCCTAGTATCTTTTCTGACCACAATTGACTAGCACTGGAAATCAATTACAAGCGAATTTCTGGAAACTACTCCAGTGCATGAAAACTGAACAACAGGCTCCCGAATGACCTATGGGTCCAAGAAGAAATTAAAAAGGAAATCAAAAACGTTCTTGAAACTAATGAAAAAAGATGCATCCTACCAAAACCTGTGGGATACTGTAAAAGCAACAGCGACGAGGCAATATATTGCAATAAATGCTCACATCAAAAGGATGGAGAACCTTCACGTAAATGACCGAACTGTACACCTCAAAGAACCACCACCACCACAACAATGCAATCATAAAAGTACTAGAGAGAAAGAAATAATTAACATCAGGGCAGAGTTCAATGAAATGGAGACCCCCAAAACGATACAAAGGATCAGCGAAACACAAAGTTGTTTTTTGAGAAGATAAATAAAATAGACAAACCATTAGCTTTGCCCACTCTCACCACACTCATTCAACATAGTATTGAAAGCCCTAACCAGAGCAATCAAGCAAGACAAAGAAATAAAGGGCATTCAGATTGGGAAGGACAAAGTCAAGTTGTCCCTGTTTGCAGATGACGCGATCTTATAGATAGAAAACCTAAAGGCTACCAGAACGCCCTTACGGCTGACTAACAATTTTAATAATTTTGCGGGGTACAAAATCAACACCCACAGATCAGGAGCATTTTTATACTCCGATAATGAACTGGCAGAAAAAGAAATCAAGAAAGCAAGCCCATTTACAATAGTCACCCCCAAGATAAAATACCTAGGAACCAATTGAACCAAGGAGGTTAATGCAGATCTCTACAATGAGAACTACCAAACACCAGTGAGAGAAATTAAAGAGCACCCCAAAATAGTGGAATGACATACCAGGCTCTGGTACGGGAAGAATTAACATCGTGAAAATGTCCTTTCTACCCATAGCAGTCTACAAATTCAACGCAATCTCCGTCAAAATAGCAACAACTTTCTTCACAGAAATAGAAAAAGCAGTGCTAACATTCATATGGAATACGAAAAGACCCTGAATAGCCAAAGCAATTTTGAGCTTAAAAGCACCCCAAAAACAGAAAGGCTGGAGGCATAACACCACCCAATTTCAAATTCTATGACAAGGCTCAAAACAGCATGGTGATGGCATAGAAACAGACACTCAGATCAATGGAACAGGATAGAAAACCCAGGAATAATCAATTTGCCTACTTACAGCCAACCGAGTTTTGACAAAGCAAACCAGAACATACGCTGTGGAAAAGACAGCCTCTTCAGGAAATAAACGGTGCCCGCAAAATTGGACAATCCACATGCAGAAGAATGAAACTGGACCAGCATCTCACCATATGCCAAAATCGACTCGAAATGGATTAAAGACCAGAATATAAGACCCCAAACCATTACATGACTGAAGGAAAACAGAGGGGAAACACTCCAGGAAGTAGGTGGGGGCAAAGGCTTTATGAATAAGACCCGAAAACCCACAAGCAACAATATAAAAACTAAACAAATGAGCTAATGTCAAACTAAGAAGCTTCCACACAGCAAAGGAAACAATCAACAGAGCAGAAAGGCACCCTAAAAAAAGGGAGAAAATATGTGTAAACTATACGTCTGCCAAGGGCTTAATATCCAGAACATACCAAGAACTCAAACAGCTGTACAGTATGAAAACAAGTAATCCGATTTAAAACTGGGCAAACGAGATGAATAGACATTTTTCAAAGACATACAAATGGCCAACGGTACACGAAAAAATGCTCAGCATCACTAGTCATCAGAGAAATGCAAATCAAAACCACATTGAGATATCATGTCAACCCAGATAGACTGGCCATTGTTAAAAAGACCATTAATAAGAAATGCTACTGAGGATATGAGGAAAGGAGAACTCTTCTCCAATGTTGGTGGGACTGTAAATTAGCACAGCCACTATGGAAAACAGTAAAGAAGTTTCCTCCAATACAGATAGTACTACCATATGATCCAGCAGTTCCACTACTGGGTATATATCCAAAGAAATGGAAATCATATGGAAGGGACACCTGCACTCCCATGTTCACTGCAGCTTTACTTACAATAGCCAAAATATAGAACCAACCTCAGTGCCCTTCGACAGATGACTGGATAAAAAAAATGTGATACACGTACACCATGGAATAATACTCAGTGATAAAGAAAAAGAATGAAATTCTGCCATCGGTAACAACCTGGATGAGTCTGGAGAAAATTATGTTGTGTGAAATAAGCCAGACAAGGGAAGATAAATATCACATGCTCTCACTTATAACTAGGTAGAAAGGAAGGAAGGAAGGAAGGAAGGAAGGAAGGAAGGAAGGAAGGAAGGAAGGAAGGAAGGAAGGAAGGAAGGAAGGAAGCAAAGGACTACAACAGTTCCTTGAACTTTCAGAAGGACAGAAGAAACCAATGGTTACTAGAGATGAGGGGATGGACGGAGGGAGGGAGTTGGGGGCGTGATGGGTCAGGCAAAGGGCATAAAGAAAAATCATGATTTGTAATAATGAATATGCTAATAAAAATAATTTAAAAAGTAAGACACTTTAAAACACAAAAAGAATGCCATTATTGACATTCCAGAAAATTCCAGCTATGTGGATAACATTAAAAACCAGCTGTCAAGCTAAATCCTTTATCAGTACAAATTTTGATATTTCTTCAAATTGGGAGGAGAATGTTGGTTTCGATGTACAATGTCTGGTCACTCCCAGCCTCATCTATTTGTCACTGACGACCCTGGGACAGACGGAAAAAAAAAAAAAAAAAACGGTTTCTGCAACTTTTAAAATACAGACACGCCCTCCACCACCAACTTTCAATTTCTACAAAACGTCCTTGGGTTCTAGTATTCTTGCACATGTTTGTTCTCTTACAGGAAATTTGCTCCTTAGGATTTCACTGCAATGTGCTTCTGGATCCCATGCCATGATTTATCTCTGAGGACCCCTGTTCCCCTGGATCCATTTCACCCCGTGCCTGGCCACCTGTGTGGCACACACACATAGGAGCAGGAGGACAAGGCTTTGAGATGGGGAACCCGCACAAGCAATTATCTGGGTTTAGGTCTGCAGGTTATTAAGGTTTTCCGTTTCAACTTCCACAACTAGAACGAAAGTGTAGAAATCTGTTTTCTAGTTAAAATCTGTTCACATCCCAAGTGTTTTTTAAGTTACTTAACAAGCCTTTGGTAGTCCGAAATACCGGGAAGTGTGCCTGTAACTAGAAACACCAGAAACTTCCATTTCAAAATTGTCATAAACCAGGGATACTTTAGAAAAACCTTTTCAGCCCACTTCGTGCCTTGAGTAATGGTGGGTAAACAGTGGAAACCAAGAGAGGCAACATGGAAGCAAACGGATATAAAAGCACAAGGGAGACATCATGCTCTTGGGGAGAACTAAAATGCAAATTGTGTCTGTAAACGAAAGAAATTATACAGAAATCCCAGAAAAACAATTGACTGAAAATCAGACGAACGATCCCATGTTCATCGCATCACCTTGAGAACACGAAGGATACTTTTGTACAGGCAGCACACCTCCTTAAAGCAGCAGCAGAGTGCTTCGTGCACAGCAAGGCCTAGTTCACCGAGCAGCTGGAACTGTGCCCACACCCAGAGGGCAGCACCAGTCACGTGGGTGCAGAGGAGGTTGTCCCGGTGAACTCCACAAGCGGCAGCAACGCTCGGCTCTACGCCACAGGACTTCTGACAACGGACACAGTCGCACAGACTGCAAGTGGACCCCACATCAGCCTCAAGACCTCCCCCACCCGAAAACATCTCCACAGCCAGCCAGGGAGGCAAAGGAAGGGTCTTCATGGCGTGCAGAGTTACAATGAATCTGTGTTCACGCTGCCCCCTCCCACTGTACCCGTCGAGACCCAGACGATGTGCCCTGCTACTACAAAGTCGAAGAGATGTTTGATGGGGGCAGAGCGGAAGAGGCACATTGAATTTGGATCATTTTACCCATGACCCTTCTCTCCTCCCAACCCTCTTTGCGAAAGATGACATTTCTGGGGAAACAGAAGGTGATCAGAAGCAAGTAGCTCAAATGTATGTCCCTTGTAAATTTTGGATATCCATCAATTTCAATTTTGAGATATAGAGAAGTGCTGGGAAGGTTAATTGGCCGTATCAGTGTCAGTGAAGAGCTGATGGAAGAAGTGCGAAAGGCCAAAGGAGAAAACCCATGAGTAGAGAAATTAGCCTTCGGCTAATCTTATCTTCTCTGCTTCCATATATCCCTGTCCATCCTCAAAAGTTGAGTGAGGTAGGAGATGATAAGATTGAGATTAGGGCAAATTATTTCCCCATCTTTTCCTTTCTCCAATGCACAGTTTCCTCAACCCGCACACTTGGAGTCTCAGGGTCAGCCTATTAAGTGCCTATAATCAACTTCAATCATTTTAGCAGAGTACTACAGAGTGACTGCTCCCAACCCCTTCAGATAGGTGATGCTTATGTTTACATCTGCTTATCAGCTCTGTCAAAGTGCTGTTTCGTGGAGGTGCTGTAATCTGATGAACACATGAGACATGCTATTTGCTAGCAAGAAATTCTCAGCTCAAACAAGCTAAGGTGTACGGAGATTCAGTATAACAGTAATTGGTTAACTCAGTTTACTTGGGACTCCATTTCTTAGGTCTTGGGCTGTTTACATAACCAAAAGGAGTGTGTGTGTGTGTGTGTGTGTGTGTGTGTGTGTGTGTGTGTGTGTGTGTACCACACTTGACCTAGCGTGTGTGTGTGTGTGTGTATGTGTGTTTGTGTACCACACTTGACCTAGCACCTACCTGCACAAGTACCCCCCTGCCAAGTGATGTGTTTAAAGGCCAACAAAAAGGAAAACACAGAACACATTTATAATCCTGAAAATCTAGGGCTACTTAACCTTTTTGCTGCTTAATTTTAAAGGCAAAAAATGTACTATGAGCAGCATAAATAAGAACTGATTTGAGCATAGTTTTATAATAGATAAAATGTACCTGATGGGTCTAATTCAAATTTCTAAAATCTAACTGTGCCGCATTAGTCTGAGATACAAGATCTAAAGCTGCATGATCTAATCTGAGAATTTACGGACCTGTTTGAAATACCTTCATTTGATTAATTTGAAATGGAGGCCAGGGTATGACCTCTAACAGTCTGATCTTTAATAACCGCTCAAGAGATGAGGCAGGAAGTCAGTCGCGCTTAGAATTCTATGCACTTTCCTCTAGTGAGCACACCCTGCGGTTCCACGCGAGCAAGCACACCCCTCGCTCACTGCGGGATCTACAGAGCAGCTGTACATGCCCTTCAAAACTCAAATGCGTGTTATGTGGGTGTGCGGTATAGGGGTAGGACATGAAAAAACTCCCACCTGTCCAGTCCGAGAGAAATTTAACTCCTGAGAAGCACACCTTAGTTGAACATCAGATGCAACACTAATTTGCAGAGGTTCCCACAACATAGGAACAAAAGGGCTGACGTTATGTGTTGATAGCAGATCGTGTGTGAAAACTAAAGTTTTATACGGGGCTGTACGAAGACTAACTGAGGTCTGGAAAATGAGGAATTTTAAATGCTGGACAGTCTCTATACTCAGATTCCGCTGAAGACAATGCAAATACTTATAAGAGCCTGATAATAAAAACAGATTAAAAAACTTAATCATCAAGGTGAAGCATTTAGTAATGAGGTTTGTACAGCTTTTCGGAAAACACTGACTGGAAGTCCCAACCGGCTAGAGGTAGGCCAGTGTCAGGAGGCATCCCGGACATGGGCATTAGCTTCCAGCACTGATGGTGCAGCCAGTGTCGATGATAAGAATTAAAACACAACTGCAACCCCCAGTCCTGGACAGGCTCAGGAAGCGGCTATCTGGAAAGAGTGGGAGGGGTCCAGGAGGCCAGCCCCCAGGTGATACATACGTTTGCACAACAGTGACGGCGAGCCACTGGAAGTCTTTTCCAGCTGTACTGCGCTGTAATTGTGGTCGCTTGCTCAGGACAGTATGCTGCTTTCACAAGTTGTCTCCTTCCTGAGGGATTTGCTCCTAGAAAAAGCCACCACCGCCTTCTTCACTGTGCCTTCTTCTTCTTCTTTTTCTTTTTTTTCCTGGAGCTTGTCTCTTCTGCAGAGAAGAGCTTTTAACACCTCCCTGGATAGTCAGTAAAACCCCAAGCATTAAGAAGGCCAGAAAATACACGTCCACTTCATTTCACTGAAAAAGAAAGGTCATGATCCTATCCCTTCTTTGGGTCATCCACCCTGAGTCTGCACACCACATTTGCTCAGCAGCAGTCTGGCTACCCTTGCACATCCAGCAAACCCTTAGCACTCCTTCCTCTTATTCAGGATTCCAACTTTTTGAGCGACAAGAAGATCCCTGACACAGAGGGATCCTTGCTGAGGTATGAGAGCAGTGACACAGGATGCAAGAAGAGCACAAATGATGTTTCTTTATCCTCTGCCAAGCCCAGGGCACGCTTGGTGCTGCCATTCTCCTCCTGGGTGCAGCAGCAAACGCTTCTTCGTCAGTTCTATGATCCAACACTGCCGCCCTTAAAAATTAAGTCACCTCAAAAGTTACATAAGTATTTGAAAATACTCAAGAAAACTCTCCAAACACTGCTAGTTACACTTTGCTTGTCATAAATGGAACATCAATCTGAGCCCCAGGACAGGCCAGAGACAAGAACCTGTGATTTCCAGCCAGGCCTGAATTCTCCCCAAATTCCACAGAGTACCAAAACAGGACAATCTTGGCAGGAGCCAAGGGCAGCCTCCTCTACCCTGAAGCAGGCCATGCCTGGAGTCCTTGGCATGAACCGAGGGCAGCATCTCCTGCCTGGAAGCAGTCATGAAGCACACCGAAACACCACTTCCACGTGGGTGGGCCACTGTTGCTTTGCCTCCCACAGATCTGTCCCCCCTTTTCCCCTGGGTGATGGAGCTGCCAAAGATTCCTCAAAGCCCATCTCTTTTGAGCAGTGAGAAGCCCCGGGCTTCTCTTCCTGCATTTATTCTCCAGACCAAGAAGTTACAGGAAGAGACATAGGTGGGGTTTTGAACATAGGTTCAGTTTTACAAGTTTTGCAATAGAAGCTGGTAACATTCAGTCAAAACAAGTCAGATGACACTCTGTTAGGCAATTAAGTGATCCACTATAACAAAGCCTTGATTTACCCGAAATTCCTTTTCCCTCTAGCAGCTTTTTAGTAACGTTGCCTATCAATTAGTCACTTGTCTGTCTTAGAATCAGCAGCCTTGCTGTGTTATGATTCTTTTCCTGCAACAGAGACTCGATGCCCGGGGGTTAAAATTCCTGTCCTTTGCAAGGTCAATATTTGAAACTGCAAGGCTTTTGATGACTAAAGTCACCTATTACCCAAGAGCAGTAATAGGAAATTAATGTAATACACTAAAAAAGGTAATTGCCTTCCTTAACCACGAAGATGGCATTTTATAAAATTAGCTGCTTCTCTTAAAAGGCAACCTTCATTATCCTTTACCTACTCTTTAAAGACTATACAAACAGGAATAAGTAAATTATGGATAAAATGTTCTATAACTGGGAGAACTCAACGGCCAGTTGCCCACAGCTTACCTGCTGGTGTCCTGTGACACATATTGAAGCCTCCGTTGTACTTTGAGGAAAAATGTTCCAAACATGCCCAAAGTTCTACCCAGCAGCCGCCCCGGGAACCTGCATGCACTTCTGTCCCACTGCGAGTGGCAACCACATCGGCGGTGCTGGACTCGGGTCAGCCCTGCTGGAATGGCAGTGAAAGAGAAACTCATGTTTCAGCACAGCTAAGACGTAAACGTGCAAGTGCAATTTTTAGTGAACAGTGTCGCGTATAAATTTACAGGCGGCCAAGGGATAACTCTGTGACCAAAGGAAAACAAAACCTATTCTAGAAAAACAGCAGCTCTGCCTTTCAGGGATGAGACAACCCTGCAAGCTGCTGAGCTCTCTGCTGGTCACCGGTGATGTCATCCCGGTAGCACTGACCCTGTCACCGCCAGAGGTGCCTCACCCAGTCCCCTCCCATCTGTCCGCTGGACTGGAGGGGCGCCATTCTGTCCACACAGCTTCCTTGAGCACCTGCACCCTTGGGGCCTGCTTGTTGGGAGGAAAGCTGTCACCCGCGGCAGCTGGCTTAAACCTTAGCAGCAGGAGGAACAGCTGCCCGTGGCCAGGCCACTGCCCCAGATGAAACTGTTGCTGCCGGGCCTGGCCATCTCTTCCCAACGGAAATAAGTTGTTTGGGGTTCAGCAGACTCTAGAATGAAGCGGGCCCCTTGGGCACAGGGAGCAACAGCACATCCTAGTGGGCTAATTTCCCCAAAGCTTGAAACTAGGTGTCTTGTCTCACTCCAAGGATGGCTGTGGCACTACAGCATCGCTGGACGCTGGGTGGCAGTAGAGGGCCTCACAGAAACCAGGCACAGACAATCTGGCCTCCAGCAAAGGAATGATGCTAATGCGCTCCTCTGGGTAGAATTTGCACAATAACCCACATGGAAGTCGCAGCAGGACAGGGATGAAAACTATGGGGCAAGAGGTCAAGTCTGCACAATCCCAACCAACCCCACAGATGCCCATGTCCAGTAACCGCACACACTGGATGGCTCCCCACAGGCAAAGGAACAGGTGAGACACACCCCTTCTCTGTACCTGGTGACAGATTCAGGGAAGTCAGGCTCCAGGCCCTCTCTCACTCCCACCGTGTCCTGAATCCTCACCATCAGCTACAGCTGCAAGGACTGTTTCTCTTCTGTGAACCTGCAAGCTAAGGGTCTGAAGCGACACAGTGGAGAAAGCATGCGAGGAAATTCTGCTCTACTTTTCCACCTCAGTGAGGCACGTGCACAATGTAGTTTCCCATCTCAACTGTTGCTTCGCTGTCAAGATTTCTTTTGGTGTGAGAGACCAAGGTGTCGGTAGCAAAAGAAAATGTTTTGCTTTTGCTCCCCTCAGTATGCTTCAACATTTCCAAGTGAATTTCACGTCACAAGGGGAGATGGGGATTGCCCTCAACTGGAATGTGGGTCACCTCCCAGCTGTGTGGTGATGTGTCTGGGGCCAAGGCCAGAGCTGCTGCTTTTCCAGATTTTCCAAGCCAGAAACAAGCACTGTTCACTTTAATAAGGTTAAGTTTAAACCGACATCCTTTTTTGGTGCCTAAACTGTTGACTACATACCCCAGCAAGACAGAAGCGTGTGAAAGCCGTCCATTCACACTCCCCTTCTCCCAGACGGTCACATGCGCATATGCCCAGAGCTGAAGGCACTGTGCAAAGCACGGTGCAGTATATGCGGCCAGTAACCGTGTGTTCTTCTCACTGAACACTTCCAGGGTTGCATCAAGTAAAAGTTGCCTCAACTTTCACTGAAGTAGATAAAAGCTGCAAAAACCCTTACTGATTTCCTAAGTTTACTTCTCTAAGTCCCAAAAGCTAAGACTATAACTACGTTAGTGTTCATGTATGACAAACAAATATTAAATAGTTTACACCTTTATACCAATTTATCTGTAGCTCGTGCAGGTCCAATTGGACCTGGCAGACATCTACAGAACATTTCATGCAACAACTAGAGAATACACATTTTTTCTCATCGGCACATGGAACATTCTCCAGGATAGACCACATGTTAGGTCACAAAACAGGTTTCAGCAAATTTTTCAAAGCTGACATCATTCCTAGTATCTTTTCTGACCACAATTGACTAGCACTGGAAATCAATTACAAGCGAATTTCTGGAAACTACTCCAGTGCATGAAAACTGAACAACAGGCTCCCGAATGACCTATGGGTCCAAGAAGAAATTAAAAAGGAAATCAAAAACGTTCTTGAAACTAATGAAAAAAGATGCATCCTACCAAAACCTGTGGGATACTGTAAAAGCAACAGCGACGAGGCAATATATTGCAATAAATGCTCACATCAAAAGGATGGAGAACCTTCACGTAAATGACCGAACTGTACACCTCAAAGAACCACCACCACCACAACAATGCAATCATAAAAGTACTAGAGAGAAAGAAATAATTAACATCAGGGCAGAGTTCAATGAAATGGAGACCCCCAAAACGATACAAAGGATCAGCGAAACACAAAGTTGTTTTTTGAGAAGATAAATAAAATAGACAAACCATTAGCTTTGCCCACTCTCACCACACTCATTCAACATAGTATTGAAAGCCCTAACCAGAGCAATCAAGCAAGACAAAGAAATAAAGGGCATTCAGATTGGGAAGGACAAAGTCAAGTTGTCCCTGTTTGCAGATGACGCGATCTTATAGATAGAAAACCTAAAGGCTACCAGAACGCCCTTACGGCTGACTAACAATTTTAATAATTTTGCGGGGTACAAAATCAACACCCACAGATCAGGAGCATTTTTATACTCCGATAATGAACTGGCAGAAAAAGAAATCAAGAAAGCAAGCCCATTTACAATAGTCACCCCCAAGATAAAATACCTAGGAACCAATTGAACCAAGGAGGTTAATGCAGATCTCTACAATGAGAACTACCAAACACCAGTGAGAGAAATTAAAGAGCACCCCAAAATAGTGGAATGACATACCAGGCTCTGGTACGGGAAGAATTAACATCGTGAAAATGTCCTTTCTACCCATAGCAGTCTACAAATTCAACGCAATCTCCGTCAAAATAGCAACAACTTTCTTCACAGAAATAGAAAAAGCAGTGCTAACATTCATATGGATTACGAAAAGATCCTGAATAGCCAAAGCAATTTTGAGCTTAAAAGCACCCCAAAAACAGAAAGGCTGGAGGCATAACACCACCCAATTTCAAATTCTATGACAAGGCTCAAAACAGCATGGTGATGGCATAGAAACAGACACTCAGATCAATGGAACAGGATAGAAAACCCAGGAATAATCAATTTGCCTACTTACAGCCAACCGATTTTTGACAAAGCAAACCAGAACATACGCTGTGGAAAAGACAGCCTCTTCAGGAAATAAACGGTGCCCGCAAAATTGGACAATCCACATGCAGAAGAATGAAACTGGACCAGCATCTCACCATATGCCAAAATCGACTCGAAATGGATTAAAGACCAGAATATAAGACCCCAAACCATTACATGACTGAAGGAAAACAGAGGGGAAACACTCCAGGAAGTAGGTGGGGGCAAAGGCTTTATGAATAAGACCCGAAAACCCACAAGCAACAATATAAAAACTAAACAAATGAGCTAATGTCAAACTAAGAAGCTTCCACACAGCAAAGGAAACAATCAACAGAGCAGAAAGGCACCCTAAAAAAAGGGAGAAAATATGTGTAAACTATACGTCTGCCAAGGGCTTAATATCCAGAACATACCAAGAACTCAAACAGCTGTACAGTATGAAAACAAGTAATCCGATTTAAAACTGGGCAAACGAGATGAATAGACATTTTTCAAAGACATACAAATGGCCAACGGTACACGAAAAAATGCTCAGCATCACTAGTCATCAGAGAAATGCAAATCAAAACCACATTGAGATATCATGTCAACCCAGATAGACTGGCCATTGTTAAAAAGACCATTAATAAGAAATGCTACTGAGGATATGAGGAAAGGAGAACTCTTCTCCAATGTTGGTGGGACTGTAAATTAGCACAGCCACTATGGAAAACAGTAAAGAAGTTTCCTCCAATACAGATAGTACTACCATATGATCCAGCAGTTCCACTACTGGGTATATATCCAAAGAAATGGAAATCATATGGAAGGGACACCTGCACTCCCATGTTCACTGCAGCTTTACTTACAATAGCCAAAATATAGAACCAACCTCAGTGCCCTTCGACAGATGACTGGATAAAAAAAATGTGATACACGTACACCATGGAATAATACACAGTGATAAAGAAAAAGAATGAAATTCTGCCATCGGTAACAACCTGGATGAGTCTGGAGAAAATTATGTTGTGTGAAATAAGCCAGACAAGGGAAGATAAATATCACATGCTCTCACTTATAACTAGGTAGAAAGGAAGGAAGGAAGGAAGGAAGGAAGGAAGGAAGGAAGGAAGGAAGGAAGGAAGCAAAGGACTACAACAGTTCCTTGAACTTTCAGAAGGACAGAAGAAACCAATGGTTACTAGAGATGAGGGGATGGACGGAGGGAGGGAGTTGGGGGCGTGATGGGTCAGGCAAAGGGCATAAAGAAAAATCATGATTTGTAATAATGAATATGCTAATAAAAATAATTTAAAAAGTAAGACACTTTAAAACACAAAAAGAATGCCATTATTGACATTCCAGAAAATTCCAGCTATGTGGATAACATTAAAAACCAGCTGTCAAGCTAAATCCTTTATCAGTACAAATTTTGATATTTCTTCAAATTGGGAGGAGAATGTTGGTTTCGATGTACAATGTCTGGTCACTCCCAGCCTCATCTATTTGTCACTGACGACCCTGGGACAGACGGAAAAAAAAAAAAAAAAAACGGTTTCTGCAACTTTTAAAATACAGACACGCCCTCCACCACCAACTTTCAATTTCTACAAAACGTCCTTGGGTTCTAGTATTCTTGCACATGTTTGTTCTCTTACAGGAAATTTGCTCCTTAGGATTTCACTGCAATGTGCTTCTGGATCCCATGCCATGATTTATCTCTGAGGACCCCTGTTCCCCTGGATCCATTTCACCCCGTGCCTGGCCACCTGTGTGGCACACACACATAGGAGCAGGAGGACAAGGCTTTGAGATGGGGAACCCGCACAAGCAATTATCTGGGTTTAGGTCTGCAGGTTATTAAGGTTTTCCGTTTCAACTTCCACAGCTAGAACGAAAGTGTAGAAATCTGTTTTCTAGTTAAAATCTGTTCACATCCCAAGTGTTTTTTAAGTTACTTAACAAGCCTTTGGTAGTCCGAAATACCGGGAAGTGTGCCTGTAACTAGAAACACCAGAAACTTCCATTTCAAAATTGTCATAAACCAGGGATACTTTAGAAAAACCTTTTCAGCCCACTTCGTGCCTTGAGTAATGGTGGGTAAACAGTGGAAACCAAGAGAGGCAACATGGAAGCAAACGGATATAAAAGCACAAGGGAGACATCATGCTCTTGGGGAGAACTAAAATGCAAATTGTGTCTGTAAACGAAAGAAATTATACAGAAATCCCAGAAAAACAATTGACTGAAAATCAGACGAACGATCCCATGTTCATCGCATCACCTTGAGAACACGAAGGATACTTTTGTACAGGCAGCACACCTCCTTAAAGCAGCAGCAGAGTGCTTCGTGCACAGCAAGGCCTAGTTCACCGAGCAGCTGGAACTGTGCCCACACCCAGAGGGCAGCACCAGTCACGTGGGTGCAGAGGAGGTTGTCCCGGTGAACTCCACAAGTGGCAGCAACGCTAGGCTCTACGCCACAGGACTTCTGACAACGGACACAGTCGCACAGACTGCAAGTGGACCCCACATCAGCCTCAAGACCTCCCCCACCCGAAAACATCTCCACAGCCAGCCAGGGAGGCAAAGGAAGGGTCTTCATGGCGTGCAGAGTTACAATGAATCTGTGTTCACGCTGCCCCCTCCCACTGTACCCGTCGAGACCCAGACGATGTGCCCTGCTACTACAAAGTCGAAGAGATGTTTGATGGGGGCAGAGCGGAAGAGGCACATTGAATTTGGATCATTTTACCCATGACCCTTCTCTCCTCCCAACCCTCTTTGCGAAAGATGACATTTCTGGGGAAACAGAAGGTGATCAGAAGCAAGTAGCTCAAATGTATGTCCCTTGTAAATTTCGGATATCCATCAATTTCAATTTTGAGATATAGAGAAGTGCTGGGAAGTTTAATTGGCCGTATCAGTGTCAGTGAAGAGCTGATGGAAGAAGTGCGAAAGGCCAAAGGAGAAAACCCATGAGTAGAGAAATTAGCCTTCGGCTAATCTTATCTTCTCTGCTTCCATATATCCCTGTCCATCCTCAAAAGTTGAGTGAGGTAGGAGATGATAAGATTGAGATTAGGGCAAATTATTTCCCCATCTTTTCCTTTCTCCAATGCACAGTTTCCTCAACCCGCACACTTGGAGTCTCAGGGTCAGCCTATTAAGTGCCTATAATCAACTTCAATCATTTTAGCAGAGTACTACAGAGTGACTGCTCCCAACCCCTTCAGATAGGTGATGCTTATGTTTACATCTGCTTATCAGCTCTGTCAAAGTGCTGTTTCGTGGAGGTGCTGTAATCTGATGAACACATGAGACATGCTATTTGCTAGCAAGAAATTCTCAGCTCAAACAAGCTAAGGTGTACGGAGATTCAGTATAACACAGTAATTGGTTAACTCAGTTTACTTGGGACTCCATTTCTTAGGTCTTGGGCTGTTTACATAACCAAAAGGAGTGTGTGTGTGTGTGTGTGTGTGTGTGTGTGTGTGTGTGTGTGTGTGTGTGTGTGTACCACACTTGACCTAGCGTGTGTGTGTGTGTGTGTATGTGTGTTTGTGTACCACACTTGACCTAGCACCTACCTGCACAAGTACCCCCCTGCCAAGTGATGTGTTTAAAGGCCAACAAAAAGGAAAACACAGAACACATTTATAATCCTGAAAATCTAGGGCTACTTAACCTTTTTGCTGCTTAATTTTAAAGGCAAAAAATGTACTATGAGCAGCATAAATAAGAACTGATTTGAGCATAGTTTTATAATAGATAAAATGTACCTGATGGGTCTAATTCAAATTTCTAAAATCTAACTGTGCCGCATTAGTCTGAGATACAAGATCTAAAGCTGCATGATCTAATCTGAGAATTTACGGACCTGTTTGAAATACCTTCATTTGATTAATTTGAAATGGAGGCCAGGGTATGACCTCTAACAGTCTGATCTTTAATAACCGCTCAAGAGATGAGGCAGGAAGTCAGTCGCGCTTAGAATTCTATGCACTTTCCTCTAGTGAGCACACCCTGCGGTTCCACGCGTGCAAGCACACCCCTCGCTCACTGCGGGATCTACAGAGCAGCTGTACATGCCCTTCAAAACTCAAATGCGTGTTATGTGGGTGTGCGGTATAGGGGTAGGACATGAAAAAACTCCCACCTGTCCAGTCCGAGAGAAATTTAACTCCTGAGAAGCACACCTTAGTTGAACATCAGATGCAACACTAATTTGCAGAGGTTCCCACAACATAGGAACAAAAGGGCTGACGTTATGTGTTGATAGCAGATCGTGTGTGAAAACTAAAGTTTTATACGGGGCTGTACGAAGACTAACTGAGGTCTGGAAAATGAGGAATTTTAAATGCTGGACAGTCTCTATACTCAGATTCCGCTGAAGACAATGCAAATACTTATAAGAGCCTGATAATAAAAACAGATTAAAAAACTTAATCATCAAGGTGAAGCATTTAGTAATGAGGTTTGTACAGCTTTTCGGAAAACACTGACTGGAAGTCCCAACCGGCTAGAGGTAGGCCAGTGTCAGGAGGCATCCCGGACATGGGCATTAGCTTCCAGCACTGATGGTGCAGCCAGTGTCGATGATAAGAATTAAAACACAACTGCAACCCCCAGTCCTGGACAGGCTCAGGAAGCGGCTATCTGGAAAGAGTGGGAGGGGTCCAGGAGGCCAGCCCCCAGGTGATACATACGTTTGCACAACAGTGACGGCGAGCCACTGGAAGTCTTTTCCAGCTGTACTGCGCTGTAATTGTGGTCGCTTGCTCAGGACAGTATGCTGCTTTCACAAGTTGTCTCCTTCCTGAGGGATTTGCTCCTAGAAAAAGCCACCACCGCCTTCTTCACTGTGCCTTCTTCTTCTTCTTTTTCTTTTTTTTCCTGGAGCTTGTCTCTTCTGCAGAGAAGAGCTTTTAACACCTCCCTGGATAGTCAGTAAAACCCCAAGCATTAAGAAGGCCAGAAAATACACGTCCACTTCATTTCACTGAAAAAGAAAGGTCATGATCCTATCCCTTCTTTGGGTCATCCACCCTGAGTCTGCACACCACATTTGCTCAGCAGCAGTCTGGCTACCCTTGCACATCCAGCAAACCCTTAGCACTCCTTCCTCTTATTCAGGATTCCAACTTTTTGAGCGACAAGAAGATCCCTGACACAGAGGGATCCTTGCTGAGGTATGAGAGCAGTGACACAGGATGCAAGAAGAGCACAAATGATGTTTCTTTATCCTCTGCCAAGCCCAGGGCACGCTTGGTGCTGCCATTCTCCTCCTGGGTGCAGCAGCAAACGCTTCTTCGTCAGTTCTATGATCCAACACTGCCGCCCTTAAAAATTAAGTCACCTCAAAAGTTACATAAGTATTTGAAAATACTCAAGAAAACTCTCCAAACACTGCTAGTTACACTTTGCTTGTCATAAATGGAACATCAATCTGAGCCCCAGGACAGGCCAGAGACAAGAACCTGTGATTTCCAGCCAGGCCTGAATTCTCCCCAAATTCCACAGAGTACCAAAACAGGACAATCTTGGCAGGAGCCAAGGGCAGCCTCCTCTACCCTGAAGCAGGCCATGCCTGGAGTCCTTGGCATGAACCGAGGGCAGCATCTCCTGCCTGGAAGCAGTCATGAAGCACACCGAAACACCACTTCCACGTGGGTGGGCCACTGTTGCTTTGCCTCCCACAGATCTGTCCCCCCTTTTCCCCTGGGTGATGGAGCTGCCAAAGATTCCTCAAAGCCCATCTCTTTTGAGCAGTGAGAAGCCCCGGGCTTCTCTTCCTGCATTTATTCTCCAGACCAAGAAGTTACAGGAAGAGACATAGGTGGGGTTTTGAACATAGGTTCAGTTTTACAAGTTTTGCAATAGAAGCTGGTAACATTCAGTCAAAACAAGTCAGATGACACTCTGTTAGGCAATTAAGTGATCCACTATAACAAAGCCTTGATTTACCCGAAATTCCTTTTCCCTCTAGCAGCTTTTTAGTAACGTTGCCTATCAATTAGTCACTTGTCTGTCTTAGAATCAGCAGCCTTGCTGTGTTATGATTCTTTTCCTGCAACAGAGACTCGATGCCCGGGGGTTAAAATTCCTGTCCTTTGCAAGGTCAATATTTGAAACTGCAAGGCTTTTGATGACTAAAGTCACCTATTACCCAAGAGCAGTAATAGGAAATTAATGTAATACACTAAAAAAGGTAATTGCCTTCCTTAACCACGAAGATGGCATTTTATAAAATTAGCTGCTTCTCTTAAAAGGCAACCTTCATTATCCTTTACCTACTCTTTAAAGACTATACAAACAGGAATAAGTAAATTATGGATAAAATGTTCTATAACTGGGAGAACTCAACGGCCAGTTGCCCACAGCTTACTTGCTGGTGTCCTGTGACACATATTGAAGCCTCCGTTGTACTTTGAGGAAAAATGTTCCAAACATGCCCAAAGTTCTACCCAGCAGCCGCCCCGGGAACCTGCATGCACTTCTGTCCCACTGCGAGTGGCAACCACATCGGCGGTGCTGGACTCGGGTCAGCCCTGCTGGAATGGCAGTGAAAGAGAAACTCATGTTTCAGCACAGCTAAGACGTAAACGTGCAAGTGCAATTTTTAGTGAACAGTGTCGTGTATAAATTTACAGGCGGCCAAGGGATAACTCTGTGACCAAAGGAAAACAAAACCTATTCTAGAAAAACAGCAGCTCTGCCTTTCAGGGATGAGACAACCCTGCAAGCTGCTGAGCTCTCTGCTGGTCACCGGTGATGTCATCCCGGTAGCACTGACCCTGTCACCGCCAGAGGTGCCTCACCCAGTCCCCTCCCATCTGTCCGCTGGACTGGAGGGGCGCCATTCTGTCCACACAGCTTCCTTGAGCACCTGCACCCTTGGGGCCTGCTTGTTGGGAGGAAAGCTGTCACCCGCGGCAGCTGGCTTAAACCTTAGCAGCAGGAGGAACAGCTGCCCGTGGCCAGGCCACTGCCCCAGATGAAACTGTTGCTGCCGGGCCTGGCCATCTCTTCCCAACGGAAATAAGTTGTTTGGGGTTCAGCAGACTCTAGAATGAAGCGGGCCCCTTGGGCACAGGGAGCAACAGCACATCCTAGTGGGCTAATTTCCCCAAAGCTTGAAACTAGGTGTCTTGTCTCACTCCAAGGATGGCTGTGGCACTACAGCATCGCTGGACGCTGGGTGGCAGTAGAGGGCCTCACAGAAACCAGGCACAGACAATCTGGCCTCCAGCAAAGGAATGATGCTAATGCGCTCCTCTGGGTAGAATTTGCACAATAACCCACATGGAAGTCGCAGCAGGACAGGGATGAAAACTATGGGGCAAGAGGTCAAGTCTGCACAATCCCAACCAACCCCACAGATGCCCATGTCCAGTAACCGCACACACTGGATGGCTCCCCACAGGCAAAGGAACAGGTGAGACACACCCCTTCTCTGTACCTGGTGACAGATTCAGGGAAGTCAGGCTCCAGGCCCTCTCTCACTCCCACCGTGTCCTGAATCCTCACCATCAGCTACAGCTGCAAGGACTGTTTCTCTTCTGTGAACCTGCAAGCTAAGGGTCTGAAGCGACACAGTGGAGAAAGCATGCGAGGAAATTCTGCTCTACTTTTCCACCTCAGTGAGGCACGTGCACAATGTAGTTTCCCATCTCAACTGTTGCTTCGCTGTCAAGATTTCTTTTGGTGTGAGAGACCAAGGTGTCGGTAGCAAAAGAAAATGTTTTGCTTTTGCTCCCCTCAGTATGCTTCAACATTTCCAAGTGAATTTCACGTCACAAGGGGAGATGGGGATTGCCCTCAACTGGAATGTGGGTCACCTCCCAGCTGTGTGGTGATGTGTCTGGGGCCAAGGCCAGAGCTGCTGCTTTTCCAGATTTTCCAAGCCAGAAACAAGCACTGTTCACTTTAATAAGGTTAAGTTTAAACCGACCTCCTTTTTTGGTGCCTAAACTGTTGACTACATACCCCAGCAAGACAGAAGCGTGTGAAAGCCGTCCATTCACACTCCCCTTCTCCCAGACGGTCACATGCGCATATGCCCAGAGCTGAAGGCACTGTGCAAAGCACGGTGCAGTATATGCGGCCAGTAACCGTGTGTTCTTCTCACTGAACACTTCCAGGGTTGCATCAAGTAAAAGTTGCCTCAACTTTCACTGAAGTAGATAAAAGCTGCAAAAACCCTTACTGATTTCCTAAGTTTACTTCTCTAAGTCCCAAAAGCTAAGACTATAACTACGTTATTGTTCATGTATGACAAACAAATATTAAATAGTTTACACCTTTATACCAATTTATCTGTAGCTCGTGCAGGTCCAATTGGACCTGGCAGACATCTACAGAACATTTCATGCAACAACTAGAGAATACACATTTTTTCTCATCGGCACATGGAACATTCTCCAGGATAGACCACATGTTAGGTCACAAAACAGGTTTCAGCAAATTTTTCAAAGCTGACATCATTCCTAGTATCTTTTCTGACCACAATTGACTAGCACTGGAAATCAATTACAAGCGAATTTCTGGAAACTACTCCAGTGCATGAAAACTGAACAACAGGCTCCCGAATGACCTATGGGTCCAAGAAGAAATTAAAAAGGAAATCAAAAACGTTCTTGAAACTAATGAAAAAAGATGCATCCTACCAAAACCTGTGGGATACTGTAAAAGCAACAGCGACGAGGCAATATATTGCAATAAATGCTCACATCAAAAGGATGGAGAAACTTCACGTAAATGACCGAACTGTACACCTCAAAGAACCACCACCACCACAACAATGCAATCATAAAAGTACTAGAGAGAAAGAAATAATTAACATCAGGGCAGAGTTCAATGAAATGGAGACCCCCAAAACGATACAAAGGATCAGCGAAACACAAAGTTGTTTTTTGAGAAGATAAATAAAATAGACAAACCATTAGCTTTGCCCACTCTCACCACACTCATTCAACATAGTATTGAAAGCCCTAACCAGAGCAATCAAGCAAGACAAAGAAATAAAGGGCATTCAGATTGGGAAGGACAAAGTCAAGTTGTCCCTGTTTGCAGATGACGCGATCTTATAGATAGAAAACCTAAAGGCTACCAGAACGCCCTTACGGCTGACTAACAATTTTAATAATTTTGCGGGGTACAAAATCAACACCCACAGATCAGGAGCATTTTTATACTCCGATAATGAACTGGCAGAAAAAGAAATCAAGAAAGCAAGCCCATTTACAATAGTCACCCCCAAGATAAAATACCTAGGAACCAATTGAACCAAGGAGGTTAATGCAGATCTCTACAATGAGAACTACCAAACACCAGTGAGAGAAATTAAAGAGCACCCCAAAATAGTGGAATGACATACCAGGCTCTGGTACGGGAAGAATTAACATCGTGAAAATGTCCTTTCTACCCATAGCAGTCTACAAATTCAACGCAATCTCCGTCAAAATAGCAACAACTTTCTTCACAGAAATAGAAAAAGCAGTGCTAACATTCATATGGAATACGAAAAGATCCTGAATAGCCAAAGCAATTTTGAGCTTAAAAGCACCCCAAAAACAGAAAGGCTGGAGGCATAACACCACCCAATTTCAAATTCTATGACAAGGCTCAAAACAGCATGGTGATGGCATAGAAACAGACACTCAGATCAATGGAACAGGATAGAAAACCCAGGAATAATCAATTTGCCTACTTACAGCCAACCGATTTTTGACAAAGCAAACCAGAACATACGCTGTGGAAAAGACAGCCTCTTCAGGAAATAAACGGTGCCCGCAAAATTGGACAATCCACATGCAGAAGAATGAAACTGGACCAGCATCTCACCATATGCCAAAATCGACTCGAAATGGATTAAAGACCAGAATATAAGACCCCAAACCATTACATGACTGAAGGAAAACAGAGGGGAAACACTCCAGGAAGTAGGTGGGGGCAAAGGCTTTATGAATAAGACCCGAAAACCCACAAGCAACAATATAAAAACTAAACAAATGAGCTAATGTCAAACTAAGAAGCTTCCACACAGCAAAGGAAACAATCAACAGAGCAGAAAGGCACCCTAAAAAAAGGGAGAAAATATGTGTAAACTATACGTCTGCCAAGGGCTTAATATCCAGAACATACCAAGAACTCAAACAGCTGTACAGTATGAAAACAAGTAATCCGATTTAAAACAGGGCAAACGAGATGAATAGACATTTTTCAAAGACATACAAATGGCCAACGGTACACGAAAAAATGCTCAGCATCACTAGTCATCAGAGAAATGCAAATCAAAACCACATTGAGATATCATGTCAATCCAGATAGACTGGCCATTGTTAAAAAGACCATTAATAAGAAATGCTACTGAGGATATGAGGAAAGGAGAACTCTTCTCCAATGTTGGTGGGACTGTAAATTAGCACAGCCACTATGGAAAACAGTAAAGAAGTTTCCTCCAATACAGATAGTACTACCATATGATCCAGCAGTTCCACTACTGGGTATATATCCAAAGAAATGGAAATCATATGGAAGGGACACCTGCACTCCCATGTTCACTGCAGCTTTACTTACAATAGCCAAAATATAGAACCAACCTCAGTGCCCTTCGACAGATGACTGGATAAAAAAAATGTGATACACGTACACCATGGAATAATACTCAGTGATAAAGAAAAAGAATGAAATTCTGCCATCGGTAACAACCTGGATGAGTCTGGAGAAAATTATGTTGTGTGAAATAAGCCAGACAAGGGAAGATAAATATCACATGCTCTCACTTATAACTAGGTAGAAAGGAAGGAAGGAAGGAAGGAAGGAAGGAAGGAAGGAAGGAAGGAAGGAAGGAAGGAAGGAAGGAAGGAAGCAAAGGACTACAACAGTTCCTTGAACTTTCAGAAGGACAGAAGAAACCAATGGTTACTAGAGATGAGGGGATGGACGGAGGGAGGGAGTTGGGGGCGTGATGGGTCAGGCAAAGGGCATAAAGAAAAATCATGATTTGTAATAATGAATATGCTAATAAAAATAATTTAAAAAGTAAGACACTTTAAAACACAAAAAGAATGCCATTATTGACATTCCAGAAAATTCCAGCTATGTGGATAACATTAAAAACCAGCTGTCAAGCTAAATCCTTTATCAGTACAAATTTTGATATTTCTTCAAATTGGGAGGAGAATGTTGGTTTCGATGTACAATGTCTGGTCACTCCCAGCCTCATCTATTTGTCACTGACGACCCTGGGACAGACGGAAAAAAAAAAAAAAAACGGTTTCTGCAACTTTTAAAATACAGACACGCCCTCCACCACCAACTTTCAATTTCTACAAAACGTCCTTGGGTTCTAGTATTCTTGCACATGTTTGTTCTCTTACAGGAAATTTGCTCCTTAGGATTTCACTGCAATGTGCTTCTGGATCCCATGCCATGATTTATCTCTGAGGACCCCTGTTCCCCTGGATCCATTTCACCCCGTGCCTGGCCACCTGTGTGGCACACACACATAGGAGCAGGAGGACAAGGCTTTGAGATGGGGAACCCGCACAAGCAATTATCTGGGTTTAGGTCTGCAGGTTATTAAGGTTTTCCGTTTCAACTTCCACAGCTAGAACGAAAGTGTAGAAATCTGTTTTCTAGTTAAAATCTGTTCACATCCCAAGTGTTTTTTAAGTTACTTAACAAGCCTTTGGTAGTCCGAAATACCGGGAAGTGTGCCTGTAACTAGAAACACCAGAAACTTCCATTTCAAAATTGTCATAAACCAGGGATACTTTAGAAAAACCTTTTCAGCCCACTTCGTGCCTTGAGTAATGGTGGGTAAACAGTGGAAACCAAGAGAGGCAACATGGAAGCAAACGGATATAAAAGCACAAGGGAGACATCATGCTCTTGGGGAGAACTAAAATGCAAATTGTGTCTGTAAACGAAAGAAATTATACAGAAATCCCAGAAAAACAATTGACTGAAAATCAGACGAACGATCCCATGTTCATCGCATCACCTTGAGAACACGAAGGATACTTTTGTACAGGCAGCACACCTCCTTAAAGCAGCAGCAGAGTGCTTCGTGCACAGCAAGGCCTAGTTCACCGAGCAGCTGGAACTGTGCCCACACCCAGAGGGCAGCACCAGTCACGTGGGTGCAGAGGAGGTTGTCCCGGTGAACTCCACAAGTGGCAGCAACGCTAGGCTCTACGCCACAGGACTTCTGACAACGGACACAGTCGCACAGACTGCAAGTGGACCCCACATCAGCCTCAAGACCTCCCCCACCCGAAAACATCTCCACAGCCAGCCAGGGAGGCAAAGGAAGGGTCTTCATGGCGTGCAGAGTTACAATGAATCTGTGTTCACGCTGCCCCCTCCCACTGTACCCGTCGAGACCCAGACGATGTGCCCTGCTACTACAAAGTCGAAGAGATGTTTGATGGGGGCAGAGCGGAAGAGGCACATTGAATTTGGATCATTTTACCCATGACCCTTCTCTCCTCCCAACCCTCTTTGCGAAAGATGACATTTCTGGGGAAACAGAAGGTGATCAGAAGCAAGTAGCTCAAATGTATGTCCCTTGTAAATTTCGGATATCCATCAATTTCAATTTTGAGATATAGAGAAGTGCTGGGAAGTTTAATTGGCCGTATCAGTGTCAGTGAAGAGCTGATGGAAGAAGTGCGAAAGGCCAAAGGAGAAAACCCATGAGTAGAGAAATTAGCCTTCGGCTAATCTTATCTTCTCTGCTTCCATATATCCCTGTCCATCCTCAAAAGTTGAGTGAGGTAGGAGATGATAAGATTGAGATTAGGGCAAATTATTTCCCCATCTTTTCCTTTCTCCAATGCACAGTTTCCTCAACCCGCACACTTGGAGTCTCAGGGTCAGCCTATTAAGTGCCTATAATCAACTTCAATCATTTTAGCAGAGTACTACAGAGTGACTGCTCCCAACCCCTTCAGATAGGTGATGCTTATGTTTACATCTGCTTATCAGCTCTGTCAAAGTGCTGTTTCGTGGAGGTGCTGTAATCTGATGAACACATGAGACATGCTATTTGCTAGCAAGAAATTCTCAGCTCAAACAAGCTAAGGTGTACGGAGATTCAGTATAACACAGTAATTGGTTAACTCAGTTTACTTGGGACTCCATTTCTTAGGTCTTGGGCTGTTTACATAACCAAAAGGAGTGTGTGTGTGTGTGTGTGTGTGTGTGTGTGTGTGTGTGTGTGTGTGTGTGTGTACCACACTTGACCTAGCGTGTGTGTGTGTGTGTGTATGTGTGTTTGTGTACCACACTTGACCTAGCACCTACCTGCACAAGTACCCCCCTGCCAAGTGATGTGTTTAAAGGCCAACAAAAAGGAAAACACAGAACACATTTATAATCCTGAAAATCTAGGGCTACTTAACCTTTTTGCTGCTTAATTTTAAAGGCAAAAAATGTACTATGAGCAGCATAAATAAGAACTGATTTGAGCATAGTTTTATAATAGATAAAATGTACCTGATGGGTCTAATTCAAATTTCTAAAATCTAACTGTGCCGCATTAGTCTGAGATACAAGATCTAAAGCTGCATGATCTAATCTGAGAATTTACGGACCTGTTTGAAATACCTTCATTTGATTAATTTGAAATGGAGGCCAGGGTATGACCTCTAACAGTCTGATCTTTAATAACCGCTCAAGAGATGAGGCAGGAAGTCAGTCGCGCTTAGAATTCTATGCACTTTCCTCTAGTGAGCACACCCTGCGGTTCCACGCGTGCAAGCACACCCCTCGCTCACTGCGGGATCTACAGAGCAGCTGTACATGCCCTTCAAAACTCAAATGCGTGTTATGTGGGTGTGCGGTATAGGGGTAGGACATGAAAAAACTCCCACCTGTCCAGTCCGAGAGAAATTTAACTCCTGAGAAGCACACCTTAGTTGAACATCAGATGCAACACTAATTTGCAGAGGTTCCCACAACATAGGAACAAAAGGGCTGACGTTATGTGTTGATAGCAGATCGTGTGTGAAAACTAAAGTTTTATACGGGGCTGTACGAAGACTAACTGAGGTCTGGAAAATGAGGAATTTTAAATGCTGGACAGTCTCTATACTCAGATTCCGCTGAAGACAATGCAAATACTTATAAGAGCCTGATAATAAAAACAGATTAAAAAACTTAATCATCAAGGTGAAGCATTTAGTAATGAGGTTTGTACAGCTTTTCGGAAAACACTGACTGGAAGTCCCAACCGGCTAGAGGTAGGCCAGTGTCAGGAGGCATCCCGGACATGGGCATTAGCTTCCAGCACTGATGGTGCAGCCAGTGTCGATGATAAGAATTAAAACACAACTGCAACCCCCAGTCCTGGACAGGCTCAGGAAGCGGCTATCTGGAAAGAGTGGGAGGGGTCCAGGAGGCCAGCCCCCAGGTGATACATACGTTTGCACAACAGTGACGGCGAGCCACTGGAAGTCTTTTCCAGCTGTACTGCGCTGTAATTGTGGTCGCTTGCTCAGGACAGTATGCTGCTTTCACAAGTTGTCTCCTTCCTGAGGGATTTGCTCCTAGAAAAAGCCACCACCGCCTTCTTCACTGTGCCTTCTTCTTCTTCTTTTTCTTTTTTTTCCTGGAGCTTGTCTCTTCTGCAGAGAAGAGCTTTTAACACCTCCCTGGATAGTCAGTAAAACCCCAAGCATTAAGAAGGCCAGAAAATACACGTCCACTTCATTTCACTGAAAAAGAAAGGTCATGATCCTATCCCTTCTTTGGGTCATCCACCCTGAGTCTGCACACCACATTTGCTCAGCAGCAGTCTGGCTACCCTTGCACATCCAGCAAACCCTTAGCACTCCTTCCTCTTATTCAGGATTCCAACTTTTTGAGCGACAAGAAGATCCCTGACACAGAGGGATCCTTGCTGAGGTATGAGAGCAGTGACACAGGATGCAAGAAGAGCACAAATGATGTTTCTTTATCCTCTGCCAAGCCCAGGGCACGCTTGGTGCTGCCATTCTCCTCCTGGGTGCAGCAGCAAACGCTTCTTCGTCAGTTCTATGATCCAACACTGCCGCCCTTAAAAATTAAGTCACCTCAAAAGTTACATAAGTATTTGAAAATACTCAAGAAAACTCTCCAAACACTGCTAGTTACACTTTGCTTGTCATAAATGGAACATCAATCTGAGCCCCAGGACAGGCCAGAGACAAGAACCTGTGATTTCCAGCCAGGCCTGAATTCTCCCCAAATTCCACAGAGTACCAAAACAGGACAATCTTGGCAGGAGCCAAGGGCAGCCTCCTCTACCCTGAAGCAGGCCATGCCTGGAGTCCTTGGCATGAACCGAGGGCAGCATCTCCTGCCTGGAAGCAGTCATGAAGCACACCGAAACACCACTTCCACGTGGGTGGGCCACTGTTGCTTTGCCTCCCACAGATCTGTCCCCCCTTTTCCCCTGGGTGATGGAGCTGCCAAAGATTCCTCAAAGCCCATCTCTTTTGAGCAGTGAGAAGCCCCGGGCTTCTCTTCCTGCATTTATTCTCCAGACCAAGAAGTTACAGGAAGAGACATAGGTGGGGTTTTGAACATAGGTTCAGTTTTACAAGTTTTGCAATAGAAGCTGGTAACATTCAGTCAAAACAAGTCAGATGACACTCTGTTAGGCAATTAAGTGATCCACTATAACAAAGCCTTGATTTACCCGAAATTCCTTTTCCCTCTAGCAGCTTTTTAGTAACGTTGCCTATCAATTAGTCACTTGTCTGTCTTAGAATCAGCAGCCTTGCTGTGTTATGATTCTTTTCCTGCAACAGAGACTCGATGCCCGGGGGTTAAAATTCCTGTCCTTTGCAAGGTCAATATTTGAAACTGCAAGGCTTTTGATGACTAAAGTCACCTATTACCCAAGAGCAGTAATAGGAAATTAATGTAATACACTAAAAAAGGTAATTGCCTTCCTTAACCACGAAGATGGCATTTTATAAAATTAGCTGCTTCTCTTAAAAGGCAACCTTCATTATCCTTTACCTACTCTTTAAAGACTATACAAACAGGAATAAGTAAATTATGGATAAAATGTTCTATAACTGGGAGAACTCAACGGCCAGTTGCCCACAGCTTACCTGCTGGTGTCCTGTGACACATATTGAAGCCTCCGTTGTACTTTGAGGAAAAATGTTCCAAACATGCCCAAAGTTCTACCCAGCAGCCGCCCCGGGAACCTGCATGCACTTCTGTCCCACTGCGAGTGGCAACCACATCGGCGGTGCTGGACTCGGGTCAGCCCTGCTGGAATGGCAGTGAAAGAGAAACTCATGTTTCAGCACAGCTAAGACGTAAACGTGCAAGTGCAATTTTTAGTGAACAGTGTCGCGTATACATTTACAGGCGGCCAAGGGATAACTCTGTGACCAAAGGAAAACAAAACCTATTCTAGAAAAACAGCAGCTCTGCCTTTCAGGGATGAGACAACCCTGCAAGCTGCTGAGCTCTCTGCTGGTCACCGGTGATGTCATCCCGGTAGCACTGACCCTGTCACCGCCAGAGGTGCCTCACCCAGTCCCCTCCCATCTGTCCGCTGGACTGGAGGGGCGCCATTCTGTCCACACAGCTTCCTTGAGCACCTGCACCCTTGGGGCCTGCTTGTTGGGAGGAAAGCTGTCACCCGCGGCAGCTGGCTTAAACCTTAGCAGCAGGAGGAACAGCTGCCCGTGGCCAGGCCACTGCCCCAGATGAAACTGTTGCTGCCGGGCCTGGCCATCTCTTCCCAACGGAAATAAGTTGTTTGGGGTTCAGCAGACTCTAGAATGAAGCGGGCCCCTTGGGCACAGGGAGCAACAGCACATCCTAGTGGGCTAATTTCCCCAAAGCTTGAAACTAGGTGTCTTGTCTCACTCCAAGGATGGCTGTGGCACTACAGCATCGCTGGACGCTGGGTGGCAGTAGAGGGCCTCACAGAAACCAGGCACAGACAATCTGGCCTCCAGCAAAGGAATGATGCTAATGCGCTCCTCTGGGTAGAATTTGCACAATAACCCACATGGAAGTCGCAGCAGGACAGGGATGAAAACTATGGGGCAAGAGGTCAAGTCTGCACAATCCCAACCAACCCCACAGATGCCCATGTCCAGTAACCGCACACACTGGATGGCTCCCCACAGGCAAAGGAACAGGTGAGACACACCCCTTCTCTGTACCTGGTGACAGATTCAGGGAAGTCAGGCTCCAGGCCCTCTCTCACTCCCACCGTGTCCTGAATCCTCACCATCAGCTACAGCTGCAAGGACTGTTTCTCTTCTGTGAACCTGCAAGCTAAGGGTCTGAAGCGACACAGTGGAGAAAGCATGCGAGGAAATTCTGCTCTACTTTTCCACCTCAGTGAGGCACGTGCACAATGTAGTTTCCCATCTCAACTGTTGCTTCGCTGTCAAGATTTCTTTTGGTGTGAGAGACCAAGGTGTCGGTAGCAAAAGAAAATGTTTTGCTTTTGCTCCCCTCAGTATGCTTCAACATTTCCAAGTGAATTTCACGTCACAAGGGGAGATGGGGATTGCCCTCAACTGGAATGTGGGTCACCTCCCAGCTGTGTGGTGATGTGTCTGGGGCCAAGGCCAGAGCTGCTGCTTTTCCAGATTTTCCAAGCCAGAAACAAGCACTGTTCACTTTAATAAGGTTAAGTTTAAACCGACATCCTTTTTTGGTGCCTAAACTGTTGACTACATACCCCAGCAAGACAGAAGCGTGTGAAAGCCGTCCATTCACACTCCCCTTCTCCCAGACGGTCACATGCGCATATCCCCAGAGCTGAAGGCACTGTGCAAAGCACGGTGCAGTATATGCGGCCAGTAACCGTGTGTTCTTCTCACTGAACACTTCCAGGGTTGCATCAAGTAAAAGTTGCCTCAACTTTCACTGAAGTAGATAAAAGCTGCAAAAACCCTTACTGATTTCCTAAGTTTACTTCTCTAAGTCCCAAAAGCTAAGACTATAACTACGTTAGTGTTCATGTATGACAAACAAATATTAAATAGTTTACACCTTTATACCAATTTATCTGTAGCTCGTGCAGGTCCAATTGGACCTGGCAGACATCTACAGAACATTTCATGCAACAACTAGAGAATACACATTTTTTCTCATCGGCACATGGAACATTCTCCAGGATAGACCACATGTTAGGTCACAAAACAGGTTTCAGCAAATTTTTCAAAGCTGACATCATTCCTAGTATCTTTTCTGACCACAATTGACTAGCACTGGAAATCAATTACAAGCGAATTTCTGGAAACTACTCCAGTGCATGAAAACTGAACAACAGGCTCCCGAATGACCTATGGGTCCAAGAAGAAATTAAAAAGGAAATCAAAAACGTTCTTGAAACTAATGAAAAAAGATGCATCCTACCAAAACCTGTGGGATACTGTAAAAGCAACAGCGACGAGGCAATATATTGCAATAAATGCTCACATCAAAAGGATGGAGAACCTTCACGTAAATGACCGAACTGTACACCTCAAAGAACCACCACCACCACAACAATGCAATCATAAAAGTACTAGAGAGAAAGAAATAATTAACATCAGGGCAGAGTTCAATGAAATGGAGACCCCCAAAACGATACAAAGGATCAGCGAAACACAAAGTTGTTTTTTGAGAAGATAAATAAAATAGACAAACCATTAGCTTTGCCCACTCTCACCACACTCATTCAACATAGTATTGAAAGCCCTAACCAGAGCAATCAAGCAAGACAAAGAAATAAAGGGCATTCAGATTGGGAAGGACAAAGTCAAGTTGTCCCTGTTTGCAGATGACGCGATCTTATAGATAGAAAACCTAAAGGCTACCAGAACGCCCTTACGGCTGACTAACAATTTTAATAATTTTGCGGGGTACAAAATCAACACCCACAGATCAGGAGCATTTTTATACTCCGATAATGAACTGGCAGAAAAAGAAATCAAGAAAGCAAGCCCATTTACAATAGTCACCC
Source organism: Cynocephalus volans (assembly GCF_027409185.1). NCBI lineage: Eukaryota > Metazoa > Chordata > Mammalia > Dermoptera > Cynocephalidae > Cynocephalus > Cynocephalus volans. The sequence continues at coordinate 1,509,756 of NW_026902465.1, forward strand.
CCAAGATAAAATACCTAGGAACCAATTGAACCAAGGAGGTTAATGCAGATCTCTACAATGGGAACTACCAAACACCAGTGAGAGAAATTAAAGAGCACCCCAAAATAGTGGAATGACATACCAGGCTCTGGTACGGGAAGAATTAACATCGTGAAAATGTCCTTTCTACCCATAGCAGTCTACAAATTCAACGCAATCTCCGTCAAAATAGCAACAACTTTCTTCACAGAAATAGAAAAAGCAGTGCTAACATTCATATGGATTACGAAAAGATCCTGAATAGCCAAAGCAATTTTGAGCTTAAAAGCACCCCAAAAACAGAAAGGCTGGAGGCATAACACCACCCAATTTCAAATTCTATGACAAGGCTCAAAACAGCATGGTGATGGCATAGAAACAGACACTCAGATCAATGGAACAGGATAGAAAACCCAGGAATAATCAATTTGCCTACTTACAGCCAACCGAGTTTTGACAAAGCAAACCAGAACATACGCTGTGGAAAAGACAGCCTCTTCAGGAAATAAACGGTGCCCGCAAAATTGGACAATCCACATGCAGAAGAATGAAACTGGACCAGCATCTCACCATATGCCAAAATCGACTCGAAATGGATTAAAGACCAGAATATAAGACCCCAAACCATTACATGACTGAAGGAAAACAGAGGGGAAACACTCCAGGAAGTAGGTGGGGGCAAAGGCTTTATGAATAAGACCCGAAAACCCACAAGCAACAATATAAAAACTAAACAAATGAGCTAATGTCAAACTAAGAAGCTTCCACACAGCAAAGGAAACAATCAACAGAGCAGAAAGGCACCCTAAAAAAAGGGAGAAAATATGTGTAAACTATACGTCTGCCAAGGGCTTAATATCCAGAACATACCAAGAACTCAAACAGCTGTACAGTATGAAAACAAGTAATCCGATTTAAAACTGGGCAAACGAGATGAATAGACATTTTTCAAAGACATACAAATGGCCAACGGTACACGAAAAAATGCTCAGCATCACTAGTCATCAGAGAAATGCAAATCAAAACCACATTGAGATATCATGTCAACCCAGATAGACTGGCCATTGTTAAAAAGACCATTAATAAGAAATGCTACTGAGGATATGAGGAAAGGAGAACTCTTCTCCAATGTTGGTGGGACTGTAAATTAGCACAGCCACTATGGAAAACAGTAAAGAAGTTTCCTCCAATACAGATAGTACTACCATATGATCCAGCAGTTCCACTACTGGGTATATATCCAAAGAAATGGAAATCATATGGAAGGGACACCTGCACTCCCATGTTCACTGCAGCTTTACTTACAATAGCCAAAATATAGAACCAACCTCAGTGCCCTTCGACAGATGACTGGATAAAAAAAATGTGATACACGTACACCATGGAATAATACACAGTGATAAAGAAAAAGAATGAAATTCTGCCATCGGTAACAACCTGGATGAGTCTGGAGAAAATTATGTTGTGTGAAATAAGCCAGACAAGGGAAGATAAATATCACATGCTCTCACTTATAACTAGGTAGAAAGGAAGGAAGGAAGGAAGGAAGGAAGGAAGGAAGGAAGGAAGGAAGGAAGGAAGGAAGGAAGGAAGGAAGCAAAGGACTACAACAGTTCCTTGAACTTTCAGAAGGACAGAAGAAACCAATGGTTACTAGAGATGAGGGGATGGACGGAGGGAGGGAGTTGGGGGCGTGATGGGTCAGGCAAAGGGCATAAAGAAAAATCATGATTTGTAATAATGAATATGCTAATAAAAATAATTTAAAAAGTAAGACACTTTAAAACACAAAAAGAATGCCATTATTGACATTCCAGAAAATTCCAGCTATGTGGATAACATTAAAAACCAGCTGTCAAGCTAAATCCTTTATCAGTACAAATTTTGATATTTCTTCAAATTGGGAGGAGAATGTTGGTTTTGATGTACAATGTCTGGTCACTCCCAGCCTCATCTATTTGTCACTGACGACCCTGGGACAGACGGAAAAAAAAAAAAAAAAACGGTTTCTGCAACTTTTAAAATACAGACACGCCCTCCACCACCAACTTTCAATTTCTACAAAACGTCCTTGGGTTCTAGTATTCTTGCACATGTTTGTTCTCTTACAGGAAATTTGCTCCTTAGGATTTCACTGCAATGTGCTTCTGGATCCCATGCCATGATTTATCTCTGAGGACCCCTGTTCCCCTGGATCCATTTCACCCCGTGCCTGGCCACCTGTGTGGCACACACACATAGGAGCAGGAGGACAAGGCTTTGAGATGGGGAACCCGCACAAGCAATTATCTGGGTTTAGGTCTGCAGGTTATTAAGGTTTTCCGTTTCAACTTCCACAGCTAGAACGAAAGTGTAGAAATCTGTTTTCTAGTTAAAATCTGTTCACATCCCAAGTGTTTTTTAAGTTACTTAACAAGCCTTTGGTAGTCCGAAATACCGGGAAGTGTGCCTGTAACTAGAAACACCAGAAACTTCCATTTCAAAATTGTCATAAACCAGGGATACTTTAGAAAAACCTTTTCAGCCCACTTCGTGCCTTGAGTAATGGTGGGTAAACAGTGGAAACCAAGAGAGGCAACATGGAAGCAAACGGATATAAAAGCACAAGGGAGACATCATGCTCTTGGGGAGAACTAAAATGCAAATTGTGTCTGTAAACGAAAGAAATTATACAGAAATCCCAGAAAAACAATTGACTGAAAATCAGACGAACGATCCCATGTTCATCGCATCACCTTGAGAACATGAAGGATACTTTTGTACAGGCAGCACACCTCCTTAAAGCAGCAGCAGAGTGCTTCGTGCACAGCAAGGCCTAGTTCACCGAGCAGCTGGAACTGTGCCCACACCCAGAGGGCAGCACCAGTCACGTGGGTGCAGAGGAGGTTGTCCCGGTGAACTCCACAAGTGGCAGCAACGCTAGGCTCTACGCCACAGGACTTCTGACAACGGACACAGTCGCACAGACTGCAAGTGGACCCCACATCAGCCTCAAGACCTCCCCCACCCGAAAACATCTCCACAGCCAGCCAGGGAGGCAAAGGAAGGGTCTTCATGGCGTGCAGAGTTACAATGAATCTGTGTTCACACTGCCCCCTCCCACTGTACCCGTCGAGACCCAGACGATGTGCCCTGCTACTACAAAGTCGAAGAGATGTTTGATGGGGGCAGAGCGGAAGAGGCACATTGAATTTGGATCATTTTACCCATGACCCTTCTCTCCTCCCAACCCTCTTTGCGAAAGATGACATTTCTGGGGAAACAGAAGGTGATCAGAAGCAAGTAGCTCAAATGTATGTCCCTTGTAAATTTCGGATATCCATCAATTTCAATTTTGAGATATAGAGAAGTGCTGGGAAGTTTAATTGGCCGTATCAGTGTCAGTGAAGAGCTGATGGAAGAAGTGCGAAAGGCCAAAGGAGAAAACCCATGAGTAGAGAAATTAGCCTTCGGCTAATCTTATCTTCTCTGCTTCCATATATCCCTGTCCATCCTCAAAAGTTGAGTGAGGTAGGAGATGATAAGATTGAGATTAGGGCAAATTATTTCCCCATCTTTTCCTTTCTCCAATGCACAGTTTCCTCAACCCGCACACTTGGAGTCTCAGGGTCAGCCTATTAAGTGCCTATAATCAACTTCAATCATTTTAGCAGAGTACTACAGAGTGACTGCTCCCAACCCCTTCAGATAGGTGATGCTTATGTTTACATCTGCTTATCAGCTCTGTCAAAGTGCTGTTTCGTGGAGGTGCTGTAATCTGATGAACACATGAGACATGCTATTTGCTAGCAAGAAATTCTCAGCTCAAACAAGCTAAGGTGTACGGAGATTCAGTATAACACAGTAATTGGTTAACTCAGTTTACTTGGGACTCCATTTCTTAGGTCTTGGGCTGTTTACATAACCAAAAGGAGTGTGTGTGTGTGTGTGTGTGTGTGTGTGTGTGTGTGTGTGTGTGTGTGTGTACCACACTTGACCTAGCGTGTGTGTGTGTATGTGTGTTTGTGTACCACACTTGACCTAGCACCTACCTGCACAAGTACCCCCCTGCCAAGTGATGTGTTTAAAGGCCAACAAAAAGGAAAACACAGAACACATTTATAATCCTGAAAATCTAGGGCTACTTAACCTTTTTGCTGCTTAATTTTAAAGGCAAAAAATGTACTATGAGCAGCATAAATAAGAACTGATTTGAGCATAGTTTTATAATAGATAAAATGTACCTGATGGGTCTAATTCAAATTTCTAAAATCTAACTGTGCCGCATTAGTCTGAGATACAAGATCTAAAGCTGCATGATCTAATCTGAGAATTTACGGACCTGTTTGAAATACCTTCATTTGATTAATTTGAAATGGAGGCCAGGGTATGACCTCTAACAGTCTGATCTTTAATAACCGCTCAAGAGATGAGGCAGGAAGTCAGTCGCGCTTAGAATTCTATGCACTTTCCTCTAGTGAGCACACCCTGCGGTTCCACGCGTGCAAGCACACCCCTCGCTCACTGCGGGATCTACAGAGCAGCTGTACATGCCCTTCAAAACTCAAATGCGTGTTATGTGGGTGTGCGGTATAGGGGTAGGACATGAAAAAACTCCCACCTGTCCAGTCCGAGAGAAATTTAACTCCTGAGAAGCACACCTTAGTTGAACATCAGATGCAACACTAATTTGCAGAGGTTCCCACAACATAGGAACAAAAGGGCTGACGTTATGTGTTGATAGCAGATCGTGTGTGAAAACTAAAGTTTTATACGGGGCTGTACGAAGACTAACTGAGGTCTGGAAAATGAGGAATTTTAAATGCTGGACAGTCTCTATACTCAGATTCCGCTGAAGACAATGCAAATACTTATAAGAGCCTGATAATAAAAACAGATTAAAAAACTTAATCATCAAGGTGAAGCATTTAGTAATGAGGTTTGTACAGCTTTTCGGAAAACACTGACTGGAAGTCCCAACCGGCTAGAGGTAGGCCAGTGTCAGGAGGCATCCCGGACATGGGCATTAGCTTCCAGCACTGATGGTGCAGCCAGTGTCGATGATAAGAATTAAAACACAACTGCAACCCCCAGTCCTGGACAGGCTCAGGAAGCGGCTATCTGGAAAGAGTGGGAGGGGTCCAGGAGGCCAGCCCCCAGGTGATACATACGTTTGCACAACAGTGACGGCGAGCCACTGGAAGTCTTTTCCAGCTGTACTGCGCTGTAATTGTGGTCGCTTGCTCAGGACAGTATGCTGCTTTCACAAGTTGTCTCCTTCCTGAGGGATTTGCTCCTAGAAAAAGCCACCACCGCCTTCTTCACTGTGCCTTCTTCTTCTTCTTTTTCTTTTTTTTCCTGGAGCTTGTCTCTTCTGCAGAGAAGAGCTTTTAACACCTCCCTGGATAGTCAGTAAAACCCCAAGCATTAAGAAGGCCAGAAAATACACGTCCACTTCATTTCACTGAAAAAGAAAGGTCATGATCCTATCCCTTCTTTGGGTCATCCACCCTGAGTCTGCACACCACATTTGCTCAGCAGCAGTCTGGCTACCCTTGCACATCCAGCAAACCCTTAGCACTCCTTCCTCTTATTCAGGATTCCAACTTTTTGAGCGACAAGAAGATCCCTGACACAGAGGGATCCTTGCTGAGGTATGAGAGCAGTGACACAGGATGCAAGAAGAGCACAAATGATGTTTCTTTATCCTCTGCCAAGCCCAGGGCACGCTTGGTGCTGCCATTCTCCTCCTGGGTGCAGCAGCAAACGCTTCTTCGTCAGTTCTATGATCCAACACTGCCGCCCTTAAAAATTAAGTCACCTCAAAAGTTACATAAGTATTTGAAAATACTCAAGAAAACTCTCCAAACACTGCTAGTTACACTTTGCTTGTCATAAATGGAACATCAATCTGAGCCCCAGGACAGGCCAGAGACAAGAACCTGTGATTTCCAGCCAGGCCTGAATTCTCCCCAAATTCCACAGAGTACCAAAACAGGACAATCTTGGCAGGAGCCAAGGGCAGCCTCCTCTACCCTGAAGCAGGCCATGCCTGGAGTCCTTGGCATGAACCGAGGGCAGCATCTCCTGCCTGGAAGCAGTCATGAAGCACACCGAAACACCACTTCCACGTGGGTGGGCCACTGTTGCTTTGCCTCCCACAGATCTGTCCCCCCTTTTCCCCTGGGTGATGGAGCTGCCAAAGATTCCTCAAAGCCCATCTCTTTTGAGCAGTGAGAAGCCCCGGGCTTCTCTTCCTGCATTTATTCTCCAGACCAAGAAGTTACAGGAAGAGACATAGGTGGGGTTTTGAACATAGGTTCAGTTTTACAAGTTTTGCAATAGAAGCTGGTAACATTCAGTCAAAACAAGTCAGATGACACTCTGTTAGGCAATTAAGTGATCCACTATAACAAAGCCTTGATTTACCCGAAATTCCTTTTCCCTCTAGCAGCTTTTTAGTAACGTTGCCTATCAATTAGTCACTTGTCTGTCTTAGAATCAGCAGCCTTGCTGTGTTATGATTCTTTTCCTGCAACAGAGACTCGATGCCCGGGGGTTAAAATTCCTGTCCTTTGCAAGGTCAATATTTGAAACTGCAAGGCTTTTGATGACTAAAGTCACCTATTACCCAAGAGCAGTAATAGGAAATTAATGTAATACACTAAAAAAGGTAATTGCCTTCCTTAACCACGAAGATGGCATTTTATAAAATTAGCTGCTTCTCTTAAAAGGCAACCTTCATTATCCTTTACCTACTCTTTAAAGACTATACAAACAGGAATAAGTAAATTATGGATAAAATGTTCTATAACTGGGAGAACTCAACGGCCAGTTGCCCACAGCTTACCTGCTGGTGTCCTGTGACACATATTGAAGCCTCCGTTGTACTTTGAGGAAAAATGTTCCAAACATGCCCAAAGTTCTACCCAGCAGCCGCCCCGGGAACCTGCATGCACTTCTGTCCCACTGCGAGTGGCAACCACATCGGCGGTGCTGGACTCGGGTCAGCCCTGCTGGAATGGCAGTGAAAGAGAAACTCATGTTTCAGCACAGCTAAGACGTAAACGTGCAAGTGCAATTTTTAGTGAACAGTGTCGCGTATACATTTACAGGCGGCCAAGGGATAACTCTGTGACCAAAGGAAAACAAAACCTATTCTAGAAAAACAGCAGCTCTGCCTTTCAGGGATGAGACAACCCTGCAAGCTGCTGAGCTCTCTGCTGGTCACCGGTGATGTCATCCCGGTAGCACTGACCCTGTCACCGCCAGAGGTGCCTCACCCAGTCCCCTCCCATCTGTCCGCTGGACTGGAGGGGCGCCATTCTGTCCACACAGCTTCCTTGAGCACCTGCACCCTTGGGGCCTGCTTGTTGGGAGGAAAGCTGTCACCCGCGGCAGCTGGCTTAAACCTTAGCAGCAGGAGGAACAGCTGCCCGTGGCCAGGCCACTGCCCCAGATGAAACTGTTGCTGCCGGGCCTGGCCATCTCTTCCCAACGGAAATAAGTTGTTTGGGGTTCAGCAGACTCTAGAATGAAGCGGGCCCCTTGGGCACAGGGAGCAACAGCACATCCTAGTGGGCTAATTTCCCCAAAGCTTGAAACTAGGTGTCTTGTCTCACTCCAAGGATGGCTGTGGCACTACAGCATCGCTGGACGCTGGGTGGCAGTAGAGGGCCTCACAGAAACCAGGCACAGACAATCTGGCCTCCAGCAAAGGAATGATGCTAATGCGCTCCTCTGGGTAGAATTTGCACAATAACCCACATGGAAGTCGCAGCAGGACAGGGATGAAAACTATGGGGCAAGAGGTCAAGTCTGCACAATCCCAACCAACCCCACAGATGCCCATGTCCAGTAACCGCACACACTGGATGGCTCCCCACAGGCAAAGGAACAGGTGAGACACACCCCTTCTCTGTACCTGGTGACAGATTCAGGGAAGTCAGGCTCCAGGCCCTCTCTCACTCCCACCGTGTCCTGAATCCTCACCATCAGCTACAGCTGCAAGGACTGTTTCTCTTCTGTGAACCTGCAAGCTAAGGGTCTGAAGCGACACAGTGGAGAAAGCATGCGAGGAAATTCTGCTCTACTTTTCCACCTCAGTGAGGCACGTGCACAATGTAGTTTCCCATCTCAACTGTTGCTTCGCTGTCAAGATTTCTTTTGGTGTGAGAGACCAAGGTGTCGGTAGCAAAAGAAAATGTTTTGCTTTTGCTCCCCTCAGTATGCTTCAACATTTCCAAGTGAATTTCACGTCACAAGGGGAGATGGGGATTGCCCTCAACTGGAATGTGGGTCACCTCCCAGCTGTGTGGTGATGTGTCTGGGGCCAAGGCCAGAGCTGCTGCTTTTCCAGATTTTCCAAGCCAGAAACAAGCACTGTTCACTTTAATAAGGTTAAGTTTAAACCGACATCCTTTTTTGGTGCCTAAACTGTTGACTACATACCCCAGCAAGACAGAAGCGTGTGAAAGCCGTCCATTCACACTCCCCTTCTCCCAGACGGTCACATGCGCATATGCCCAGAGCTGAAGGCACTGTGCAAAGCACGGTGCAGTATATGCGGCCAGTAACCGTGTGTTCTTCTCACTGAACACTTCCAGGGTTGCATCAAGTAAAAGTTGCCTCAACTTTCACTGAAGTAGATAAAAGCTGCAAAAACCCTTACTGATTTCCTAAGTTTACTTCTCTAAGTCCCAAAAGCTAAGACTATAACTACGTTAGTGTTCATGTATGACAAACAAATATTAAATAGTTTACACCTTTATACCAATTTATCTGTAGCTCGTGCAGGTCCAATTGGACCTGGCAGACATCTACAGAACATTTCATGCAACAACTAGAGAATACACATTTTTTCTCATCGGCACATGGAACATTCTCCAGGATAGACCACATGTTAGGTCACAAAACAGGTTTCAGCAAATTTTTCAAAGCTGACATCATTCCTAGTATCTTTTCTGACCACAATTGACTAGCACTGGAAATCAATTACAAGCGAATTTCTGGAAACTACTCCAGTGCATGAAAACTGAACAACAGGCTCCCGAATGACCTATGGGTCCAAGAAGAAATTAAAAAGGAAATCAAAAACGTTCTTGAAACTAATGAAAAAAGATGCATCCTACCAAAACCTGTGGGATACTGTAAAAGCAACAGCGACGAGGCAATATATTGCAATAAATGCTCACATCAAAAGGATGGAGAACCTTCACGTAAATGACCGAACTGTACACCTCAAAGAACCACCACCACCACAACAATGCAATCATAAAAGTACTAGAGAGAAAGAAATAATTAACATCAGGGCAGAGTTCAATGAAATGGAGACCCCCAAAACGATACAAAGGATCAGCGAAACACAAAGTTGTTTTTTGAGAAGATAAATAAAATAGACAAACCATTAGCTTTGCCCACTCTCACCACACTCATTCAACATAGTATTGAAAGCCCTAACCAGAGCAATCAAGCAAGACAAAGAAATAAAGGGCATTCAGATTGGGAAGGACAAAGTCAAGTTGTCCCTGTTTGCAGATGACGCGATCTTATAGATAGAAAACCTAAAGGCTACCAGAACGCCCTTACGGCTGACTAACAATTTTAATAATTTTGCGGGGTACAAAATCAACACCCACAGATCAGGAGCATTTTTATACTCCGATAATGAACTGGCAGAAAAAGAAATCAAGAAAGCAAGCCCATTTACAATAGTCACCCCCAAGATAAAATACCTAGGAACCAATTGAACCAAGGAGGTTAATGCAGATCTCTACAATGAGAACTACCAAACACCAGTGAGAGAAATTAAAGAGCACCCCAAAATAGTGGAATGACATACCAGGCTCTGGTACGGGAAGAATTAACATCGTGAAAATGTCCTTTCTACCCATAGCAGTCTACAAATTCAACGCAATCTCCGTCAAAATAGCAACAACTTTCTTCACAGAAATAGAAAAAGCAGTGCTAACATTCATATGGATTACGAAAAGATCCTGAATAGCCAAAGCAATTTTGAGCTTAAAAGCACCCCAAAAACAGAAAGGCTGGAGGCATAACACCACCCAATTTCAAATTCTATGACAAGGCTCAAAACAGCATGGTGATGGCATAGAAACAGACACTCAGATCAATGGAACAGGATAGAAAACCCAGGAATAATCAATTTGCCTACTTACAGCCAACCGAGTTTTGACAAAGCAAACCAGAACATACGCTGTGGAAAAGACAGCCTCTTCAGGAAATAAACGGTGCCCGCAAAATTGGACAATCCACATGCAGAAGAATGAAACTGGACCAGCATCTCACCATATGCCAAAATCGACTCGAAATGGATTAAAGACCAGAATATAAGACCCCAAACCATTACATGACTGAAGGAAAACAGAGGGGAAACACTCCAGGAAGTAGGTGGGGGCAAAGGCTTTATGAATAAGACCCGAAAACCCACAAGCAACAATATAAAAACTAAACAAATGAGCTAATGTCAAACTAAGAAGCTTCCACACAGCAAAGGAAACAATCAACAGAGCAGAAAGGCACCCTAAAAAAAGGGAGAAAATATGTGTAAACTATACGTCTGCCAAGGGCTTAATATCCAGAACATACCAAGAACTCAAACAGCTGTACAGTATGAAAACAAGTAATCCGATTTAAAACAGGGCAAACGAGATGAATAGACATTTTTCAAAGACATACAAATGGCCAACGGTACACGAAAAAATGCTCAGCATCACTAGTCATCAGAGAAATGCAAATCAAAACCACATTGAGATATCATGTCAACCCAGATAGACTGGCCATTGTTAAAAAGACCATTAATAAGAAATGCTACTGAGGATATGAGGAAAGGAGAACTCTTCTCCAATGTTGGTGGGACTGTAAATTAGCACAGCCACTATGGAAAACAGTAAAGAAGTTTCCTCCAATACAGATAGTACTACCATATGATCCAGCAGTTCCACTACTGGGTATATATCCAAAGAAATGGAAATCATATGGAAGGGACACCTGCACTCCCATGTTCACTGCAGCTTTACTTACAATAGCCAAAATATAGAACCAACCTCAGTGCCCTTCGACAGATGACTGGATAAAAAAAATGTGATACACGTACACCATGGAATAATACACAGTGATAAAGAAAAAGAATGAAATTCTGCCATCGGTAACAACCTGGAGGAGTCTGGAGAAAATTATGTTGTGTGAAATAAGCCAGACAAGGGAAGATAAATATCACATGCTCTCACTTATAACTAGGTAGAAAGGAAGGAAGGAAGGAAGGAAGGAAGGAAGGAAGGAAGGAAGGAAGGAAGGAAGGAAGGAAGGAAGGAAGGAAGGAAGCAAAGGACTACAACAGTTCCTTGAACTTTCAGAAGGACAGAAGAAACCAATGGTTACTAGAGATGAGGGGATGGATGGAGGGAGGGAGTTGGGGGCGTGATGGGTCAGGCAAAGGGCATAAAGAAAAATCATGATTTGTAATAATGAATATGCTAATAAAAATAATTTAAAAAGTAAGACACTTTAAAACACAAAAAGAATGCCATTATTGACATTCCAGAAAATTCCAGCTATGTGGATAACATTAAAAACCAGCTGTCAAGCTAAATCCTTTATCAGTACAAATTTTGATATTTCTTCAAATTGGGAGGAGAATGTTGGTTTCGATGTACAATGTCTGGTCACTCCCAGCCTCATCTATTTGTCACTGACGACCCTGGGACAGACGGAAAAAAAAAAAAAAAACCGGTTTCTGCAACTTTTAAAATACAGACACGCCCTCCACCACCAACTTTCAATTTCTACAAAACGTCCTTGGGTTCTAGTATTCTTGCACATGTTTGTTCTCTTACAGGAAATTTGCTCCTTAGGATTTCACTGCAATGTTCTTCTGGATCCCATGCCATGATTTATCTCTGAGGACCCCTGTTCCCCTGAATCCATTTCACCCCGTGCCTGGCCACCTGTGTGGCACACACACATAGGAGCAGGAGGACAAGGCTTTGAGATGGGGAACCCGCACAAGCAATTATCTGGGTTTAGGTCTGCAGGTTATTAAGGTTTTCCGTTTCAACTTCCACAGCTAGAACGAAAGTGTAGAAATCTGTTTTCTAGTTAAAATCTGTTCACATCCCAAGTGTTTTTTAAGTTACTTAACAAGCCTTTGGTAGTCCGAAATACCGGGAAGTGTGCCTGTAACTAGAAACACCAGAAACTTCCATTTCAAAATTGTCATAAACCAGGGATACTTTAGAAAAACCTTTTCAGCCCACTTCGTGCCTTGAGTAATGGTGGGTAAACAGTGGAAACCAAGAGAGGCAACATGGAAGCAAACGGATATAAAAGCACAAGGGAGACATCATGCTCTTGGGGAGAACTAAAATGCAAATTGTGTCTGTAAACGAAAGAAATTATACAGAAATCCCAGAAAAACAATTGACTGAAAATCAGACGAACGATCCCATGTTCATCGCATCACCTTGAGAACATGAAGGATACTTTTGTACAGGCAGCACACCTCCTTAAAGCAGCAGCAGAGTGCTTCGTGCACAGCAAGGCCTAGTTCACCGAGCAGCTGGAACTGTGCCCACACCCAGAGGGCAGCACCAGTCACGTGGGTGCAGAGGAGGTTGTCCCGGTGAACTCCACAAGTGGCAGCAACGCTAGGCTCTACGCCACAGGACTTCTGACAACGGACACAGTCGCACAGACTGCAAGTGGACCCCACATCAGCCTCAAGACCTCCCCCACCCGAAAACATCTCCACAGCCAGCCAGGGAGGCAAAGGAAGGGTCTTCATGGCGTGCAGAGTTACAATGAATCTGTGTTCACGCTGCCCCCTCCCACTGTACCCGTCGAGACCCAGACGATGTGCCCTGCTACTACAAAGTCGAAGAGATGTTTGATGGGGGCAGAGCGGAAGAGGCACATTGAATTTGGATCATTTTACCCATGACCCTTCTCTCCTCCCAACCCTCTTTGCGAAAGATGACATTTCTGGGGAAACAGAAGGTGATCAGAAGCAAGTAGCTCAAATGTATGTCCCTTGTAAATTTCGGATATCCATCAATTTCAATTTTGAGATATAGAGAAGTGCTGGGAAGTTTAATTGGCCGTATCAGTGTCAGTGAAGAGCTGATGGAAGAAGTGCGAAAGGCCAAAGGAGAAAACCCATGAGTAGAGAAATTAGCCTTCGGCTAATCTTATCTTCTCTGCTTCCATATATCCCTGTCCATCCTCAAAAGTTGAGTGAGGTAGGAGATGATAAGATTGAGATTAGGGCAAATTATTTCCCCATCTTTTCCTTTCTCCAATGCACAGTTTCCTCAACCCGCACACTTGGAGTCTCAGGGTCAGCCTATTAAGTGCCTATAATCAACTTCAATCATTTTAGCAGAGTACTACAGAGTGACTGCTCCCAACCCCTTCAGATAGGTGATGCTTATGTTTACATCTGCTTATCAGCTCTGTCAAAGTGCTGTTTCGTGGAGGTGCTGTAATCTGATGAACACATGAGACATGCTATTTGCTAGCAAGAAATTCTCAGCTCAAACAAGCTAAGGTGTACGGAGATTCAGTATAACACAGTAATTGGTTAACTCAGTTTACTTGGGACTCCATTTCTTAGGTCTTGGGCTGTTTACATAACCAAAAGGAGTGTGTGTGTGTGTGTGTGTGTGTGTGTGTGTGTGTGTGTGTGTGTGTGTGTACCACACTTGACCTAGCGTGTGTGTGTGTATGTGTGTTTGTGTACCACACTTGACCTAGCACCTACCTGCACAAGTACCCCCCTGCCAAGTGATGTGTTTAAAGGCCAACAAAAAGGAAAACACAGAACACATTTATAATCCTGAAAATCTAGGGCTACTTAACCTTTTTGCTGCTTAATTTTAAAGGCAAAAAATGTACTATGAGCAGCATAAATAAGAACTGATTTGAGCATAGTTTTATAATAGATAAAATGTACCTGATGGGTCTAATTCAAATTTCTAAAATCTAACTGTGCCGCATTAGTCTGAGATACAAGATCTAAAGCTGCATGATCTAATCTGAGAATTTACGGACCTGTTTGAAATACCTTCATTTGATTAATTTGAAATGGAGGCCAGGGTATGACCTCTAACAGTCTGATCTTTAATAACCGCTCAAGAGATGAGGCAGGAAGTCAGTCGCGCTTAGAATTCTATGCACTTTCCTCTAGTGAGCACACCCTGCGGTTCCACGCGTGCAAGCACACCCCTCGCTCACTGCGGGATCTACAGAGCAGCTGTACATGCCCTTCAAAACTCAAATGCGTGTTATGTGGGTGTGCGGTATAGGGGTAGGACATGAAAAAACTCCCACCTGTCCAGTCCGAGAGAAATTTAACTCCTGAGAAGCACACCTTAGTTGAACATCAGATGCAACACTAATTTGCAGAGGTTCCCACAACATAGGAACAAAAGGGCTGACGTTATGTGTTGATAGCAGATCGTGTGTGAAAACTAAAGTTTTATACGGGGCTGTACGAAGACTAACTGAGGTCTGGAAAATGAGGAATTTTAAATGCTGGACAGTCTCTATACTCAGATTCCGCTGAAGACAATGCAAATACTTATAAGAGCCTGATAATAAAAACAGATTAAAAAACTTAATCATCAAGGTGAAGCATTTAGTAATGAGGTTTGTACAGCTTTTCGGAAAACACTGACTGGAAGTCCCAACCGGCTAGAGGTAGGCCAGTGTCAGGAGGCATCCCGGACATGGGCATTAGCTTCCAGCACTGATGGTGCAGCCAGTGTCGATGATAAGAATTAAAACACAACTGCAACCCCCAGTCCTGGACAGGCTCAGGAAGCGGCTATCTGGAAAGAGTGGGAGGGGTCCAGGAGGCCAGCCCCCAGGTGATACATACGTTTGCACAACAGTGACGGCGAGCCACTGGAAGTCTTTTCCAGCTGTACTGCGCTGTAATTGTGGTCGCTTGCTCAGGACAGTATGCTGCTTTCACAAGTTGTCTCCTTCCTGAGGGATTTGCTCCTAGAAAAAGCCACCACCGCCTTCTTCACTGTGCCTTCTTCTTCTTCTTTTTCTTTTTTTTCCTGGAGCTTGTCTCTTCTGCAGAGAAGAGCTTTTAACACCTCCCTGGATAGTCAGTAAAACCCCAAGCATTAAGAAGGCCAGAAAATACACGTCCACTTCATTTCACTGAAAAAGAAAGGTCATGATCCTATCCCTTCTTTGGGTCATCCACCCTGAGTCTGCACACCACATTTGCTCAGCAGCAGTCTGGCTACCCTTGCACATCCAGCAAACCCTTAGCACTCCTTCCTCTTATTCAGGATTCCAACTTTTTGAGCGACAAGAAGATCCCTGACACAGAGGGATCCTTGCTGAGGTATGAGAGCAGTGACACAGGATGCAAGAAGAGCACAAATGATGTTTCTTTATCCTCTGCCAAGCCCAGGGCACGCTTGGTGCTGCCATTCTCCTCCTGGGTGCAGCAGCAAACGCTTCTTCGTCAGTTCTATGATCCAACACTGCCGCCCTTAAAAATTAAGTCACCTCAAAAGTTACATAAGTATTTGAAAATACTCAAGAAAACTCTCCAAACACTGCTAGTTACACTTTGCTTGTCATAAATGGAACATCAATCTGAGCCCCAGGACAGGCCAGAGACAAGAACCTGTGATTTCCAGCCAGGCCTGAATTCTCCCCAAATTCCACAGAGTACCAAAACAGGACAATCTTGGCAGGAGCCAAGGGCAGCCTCCTCTACCCTGAAGCAGGCCATGCCTGGAGTCCTTGGCATGAACCGAGGGCAGCATCTCCTGCCTGGAAGCAGTCATGAAGCACACCGAAACACCACTTCCACGTGGGTGGGCCACTGTTGCTTTGCCTCCCACAGATCTGTCCCCCCTTTTCCCCTGGGTGATGGAGCTGCCAAAGATTCCTCAAAGCCCATCTCTTTTGAGCAGTGAGAAGCCCCGGGCTTCTCTTCCTGCATTTATTCTCCAGACCAAGAAGTTACAGGAAGAGACATAGGTGGGGTTTTGAACATAGGTTCAGTTTTACAAGTTTTGCAATAGAAGCTGGTAACATTCAGTCAAAACAAGTCAGATGACACTCTGTTAGGCAATTAAGTGATCCACTATAACAAAGCCTTGATTTACCCGAAATTCCTTTTCCCTCTAGCAGCTTTTTAGTAACGTTGCCTATCAATTAGTCACTTGTCTGTCTTAGAATCAGCAGCCTTGCTGTGTTATGATTCTTTTCCTGCAACAGAGACTCGATGCCCGGGGGTTAAAATTCCTGTCCTTTGCAAGGTCAATATTTGAAACTGCAAGGCTTTTGATGACTAAAGTCACCTATTACCCAAGAGCAGTAATAGGAAATTAATGTAATACACTAAAAAAGGTAATTGCCTTCCTTAACCACGAAGATGGCATTTTATAAAATTAGCTGCTTCTCTTAAAAGGCAACCTTCATTATCCTTTACCTACTCTTTAAAGACTATACAAACAGGAATAAGTAAATTATGGATAAAATGTTCTATAACTGGGAGAACTCAACGGCCAGTTGCCCACAGCTTACCTGCTGGTGTCCTGTGACACATATTGAAGCCTCCGTTGTACTTTGAGGAAAAATGTTCCAAACATGCCCAAAGTTCTACCCAGCAGCCGCCCCGGGAACCTGCATGCACTTCTGTCCCACTGCGAGTGGCAACCACATCGGCGGTGCTGGACTCGGGTCAGCCCTGCTGGAATGGCAGTGAAAGAGAAACTCATGTTTCAGCACAGCTAAGACGTAAACGTGCAAGTGCAATTTTTAGTGAACAGTGTCGCGTATACATTTACAGGCGGCCAAGGGATAACTCTGTGACCAAAGGAAAACAAAACCTATTCTAGAAAAACAGCAGCTCTGCCTTTCAGGGATGAGACAACCCTGCAAGCTGCTGAGCTCTCTGCTGGTCACCGGTGATGTCATCCCGGTAGCACTGACCCTGTCACCGCCAGAGGTGCCTCACCCAGTCCCCTCCCATCTGTCCGCTGGACTGGAGGGGCGCCATTCTGTCCACACAGCTTCCTTGAGCACCTGCACCCTTGGGGCCTGCTTGTTGGGAGGAAAGCTGTCACCCGCGGCAGCTGGCTTAAACCTTAGCAGCAGGAGGAACAGCTGCCCGTGGCCAGGCCACTGCCCCAGATGAAACTGTTGCTGCCGGGCCTGGCCATCTCTTCCCAACGGAAATAAGTTGTTTGGGGTTCAGCAGACTCTAGAATGAAGCGGGCCCCTTGGGCACAGGGAGCAACAGCACATCCTAGTGGGCTAATTTCCCCAAAGCTTGAAACTAGGTGTCTTGTCTCACTCCAAGGATGGCTGTGGCACTACAGCATCGCTGGACGCTGGGTGGCAGTAGAGGGCCTCACAGAAACCAGGCACAGACAATCTGGCCTCCAGCAAAGGAATGATGCTAATGCGCTCCTCTGGGTAGAATTTGCACAATAACCCACATGGAAGTCGCAGCAGGACAGGGATGAAAACTATGGGGCAAGAGGTCAAGTCTGCACAATCCCAACCAACCCCACAGATGCCCATGTCCAGTAACCGCACACACTGGATGGCTCCCCACAGGCAAAGGAACGGGTGAGACACACCCCTTCTCTGTACCTGGTGACAGATTCAGGGAAGTCAGGCTCCAGGCCCTCTCTCACTCCCACCGTGTCCTGAATCCTCACCATCAGCTACAGCTGCAAGGACTGTTTCTCTTCTGTGAACCTGCAAGCTAAGGGTCTGAAGCGACACAGTGGAGAAAGCATGCGAGGAAATTCTGCTCTACTTTTCCACCTCAGTGAGGCACGTGCACAATGTAGTTTCCCATCTCAACTGTTGCTTCGCTGTCAAGATTTCTTTTGGTGTGAGAGACCAAGGTGTCGGTAGCAAAAGAAAATGTTTTGCTTTTGCTCCCCTCAGTATGCTTCAACATTTCCAAGTGAATTTCACGTCACAAGGGGAGATGGGGATTGCCCTCAACTGGAATGTGGGTCACCTCCCAGCTGTGTGGTGATGTGTCTGGGGCCAAGGCCAGAGCTGCTGCTTTTCCAGATTTTCCAAGCCAGAAACAAGCACTGTTCACTTTAATAAGGTTAAGTTTAAACCGACATCCTTTTTTGGTGCCTAAACTGTTGACTACATACCCCAGCAAGACAGAAGCGTGTGAAAGCCGTCCATTCACACTCCCCTTCTCCCAGACGGTCACATGCGCATATCCCCAGAGCTGAAGGCACTGTGCAAAGCACGGTGCAGTATATGCGGCCAGTAACCGTGTGTTCTTCTCACTGAACACTTCCAGGGTTGCATCAAGTAAAAGTTGCCTCAACTTTCACTGAAGTAGATAAAAGCTGCAAAAACCCTTACTGATTTCCTAAGTTTACTTCTCTAAGTCCCAAAAGCTAAGACTATAACTACGTTAGTGTTCATGTATGACAAACAAATATTAAATAGTTTACACCTTTATACCAATTTATCTGTAGCTCGTGCAGGTCCAATTGGACCTGGCAGACATCTACAGAACATTTCATGCAACAACTAGAGAATACACATTTTTTCTCATCGGCACATGGAACATTCTCCAGGATAGACCACATGTTAGGTCACAAAACAGGTTTCAGCAAATTTTTCAAAGCTGACATCATTCCTAGTATCTTTTCTGACCACAATTGACTAGCACTGGAAATCAATTACAAGCGAATTTCTGGAAACTACTCCAGTGCATGAAAACTGAACAACAGGCTCCCGAATGACCTATGGGTCCAAGAAGAAATTAAAAAGGAAATCAAAAACGTTCTTGAAACTAATGAAAAAAGATGCATCCTACCAAAACCTGTGGGATACTGTAAAAGCAACAGCGACGAGGCAATATATTGCAATAAATGCTCACATCAAAAGGATGGAGAAACTTCACGTAAATGACCGAACTGTACACCTCAAAGAACCACCACCACCACAACAATGCAATCATAAAAGTACTAGAGAGAAAGAAATAATTAACATCAGGGCAGAGTTCAATGAAATGGAGACCCCCAAAACGATACAAAGGATCAGCGAAACACAAAGTTGTTTTTTGAGAAGATAAATAAAATAGACAAACCATTAGCTTTGCCCACTCTCACCACACTCATTCAACATAGTATTGAAAGCCCTAACCAGAGCAATCAAGCAAGACAAAGAAATAAAGGGCATTCAGATTGGGAAGGACAAAGTCAAGTTGTCCCTGTTTGCAGATGACGCGATCTTATAGATAGAAAACCTAAAGGCTACCAGAACGCCCTTACGGCTGACTAACAATTTTAATAATTTTGCGGGGTACAAAATCAACACCCACAGATCAGGAGCATTTTTATACTCCGATAATGAACTGGCAGAAAAAGAAATCAAGAAAGCAAGCCCATTTACAATAGTCACCCCCAAGATAAAATACCTAGGAACCAATTGAACCAAGGAGGTTAATGCAGATCTCTACAATGAGAACTACCAAACACCAGTGAGAGAAATTAAAGAGCACCCCAAAATAGTGGAATGACATACCAGGCTCTGGTACGGGAAGAATTAACATCGTGAAAATGTCCTTTCTACCCATAGCAGTCTACAAATTCAACGCAATCTCCGTCAAAATAGCAACAACTTTCTTCACAGAAATAGAAAAAGCAGTGCTAACATTCATATGGAATACGAAAAGATCCTGAATAGCCAAAGCAATTTTGAGCTTAAAAGCACCCCAAAAACAGAAAGGCTGGAGGCATAACACCACCCAATTTCAAATTCTATGACAAGGCTCAAAACAGCATGGTGATGGCATAGAAACAGACACTCAGATCAATGGAACAGGATAGAAAACCCAGGAATAATCAATTTGCCTACTTACAGCCAACCGATTTTTGACAAAGCAAACCAGAACATACGCTGTGGAAAAGACAGCCTCTTCAGGAAATAAACGGTGCCCGCAAAATTGGACAATCCACATGCAGAAGAATGAAACTGGACCAGCATCTCACCATATGCCAAAATCGACTCGAAATGGATTAAAGACCAGAATATAAGACCCCAAACCATTACATGACTGAAGGAAAACAGAGGGGAAACACTCCAGGAAGTAGGTGGGGGCAAAGGCTTTATGAATAAGACCCGAAAACCCACAAGCAACAATATAAAAACTAAACAAATGAGCTAATGTCAAACTAAGAAGCTTCCACACAGCAAAGGAAACAATCAACAGAGCAGAAAGGCACCCTAAAAAAAGGGAGAAAATATGTGTAAACTATACGTCTGCCAAGGGCTTAATATCCAGAACATACCAAGAACTCAAACAGCTGTACAGTATGAAAACAAGTAATCCGATTTAAAACTGGGCAAACGAGATGAATAGACATTTTTCAAAGACATACAAATGGCCAACGGTACACGAAAAAATGCTCAGCATCACTAGTCATCAGAGAAATGCAAATCAAAACCACATTGAGATATCATGTCAACCCAGATAGACTGGCCATTGTTAAAAAGACCATTAATAAGAAATGCTACTGAGGATATGAGGAAAGGAGAACTCTTCTCCAATGTTGGTGGGACTGTAAATTAGCACAGCCACTATGGAAAACAGTAAAGAAGTTTCCTCCAATACAGATAGTACTACCATATGATCCAGCAGTTCCACTACTGGGTATATATCCAAAGAAATGGAAATCATATGGAAGGGACACCTGCACTCCCATGTTCACTGCAGCTTTACTTACAATAGCCAAAATATAGAACCAACCTCAGTGCCCTTCGACAGATGACTGGATAAAAAAAATGTGATACACGTACACCATGGAATAATACTCAGTGATAAAGAAAAAGAATGAAATTCTGCCATCGGTAACAACCTGGATGAGTCTGGAGAAAATTATGTTGTGTGAAATAAGCCAGACAAGGGAAGATAAATATCACATGCTCTCACTTATAACTAGGTAGAAAGGAAGGAAGGAAGGAAGGAAGGAAGGAAGGAAGGAAGGAAGGAAGGAAGGAAGGAAGGAAGGAAGGAAGCAAAGGACTACAACAGTTCCTTGAACTTTCAGAAGGACAGAAGAAACCAATGGTTACTAGAGATGAGGGGATGGACGGAGGGAGGGAGTTGGGGGCGTGATGGGTCAGGCAAAGGGCATAAAGAAAAATCATGATTTGTAATAATGAATATGCTAATAAAAATAATTTAAAAAGTAAGACACTTTAAAACACAAAAAGAATGCCATTATTGACATTCCAGAAAATTCCAGCTATGTGGATAACATTAAAAACCAGCTGTCAAGCTAAATCCTTTATCAGTACAAATTTTGATATTTCTTCAAATTGGGAGGAGAATGTTGGTTTCGATGTACAATGTCTGGTCACTCCCAGCCTCATCTATTTGTCACTGACGACCCTGGGACAGACGGAAAAAAAAAAAAAAAAAACGGTTTCTGCAACTTTTAAAATACAGACACGCCCTCCACCACCAACTTTCAATTTCTACAAAACGTCCTTGGGTTCTAGTATTCTTGCACATGTTTGTTCTCTTACAGGAAATTTGCTCCTTAGGATTTCACTGCAATGTGCTTCTGGATCCCATGCCATGATTTATCTCTGAGGACCCCTGTTCCCCTGGATCCATTTCACCCCGTGCCTGGCCACCTGTGTGGCACACACACATAGGAGCAGGAGGACAAGGCTTTGAGATGGGGAACCCGCACAAGCAATTATCTGGGTTTAGGTCTGCAGGTTATTAAGGTTTTCCGTTTCAACTTCCACAGCTAGAACGAAAGTGTAGAAATCTGTTTTCTAGTTAAAATCTGTTCACATCCCAAGTGTTTTTTAAGTTACTTAACAAGCCTTTGGTAGTCCGAAATACCGGGAAGTGTGCCTGTAACTAGAAACACCAGAAACTTCCATTTCAAAATTGTCATAAACCAGGGATACTTTAGAAAAACCTTTTCAGCCCACTTCGTGCCTTGAGTAATGGTGGGTAAACAGTGGAAACCAAGAGAGGCAACATGGAAGCAAACGGATATAAAAGCACAAGGGAGACATCATGCTCTTGGGGAGAACTAAAATGCAAATTGTGTCTGTAAACGAAAGAAATTATACAGAAATCCCAGAAAAACAATTGACTGAAAATCAGACGAACGATCCCATGTTCATCGCATCACCTTGAGAACACGAAGGATACTTTTGTACAGGCAGCACACCTCCTTAAAGCAGCAGCAGAGTGCTTCGTGCACAGCAAGGCCTAGTTCACCGAGCAGCTGGAACTGTGCCCACACCCAGAGGGCAGCACCAGTCACGTGGGTGCAGAGGAGGTTGTCCCGGTGAACTCCACAAGTGGCAGCAACGCTAGGCTCTACGCCACAGGACTTCTGACAACGGACACAGTCGCACAGACTGCAAGTGGACCCCACATCAGCCTCAAGACCTCCCCCACCCGAAAACATCTCCACAGCCAGCCAGGGAGGCAAAGGAAGGGTCTTCATGGCGTGCAGAGTTACAATGAATCTGTGTTCACGCTGCCCCCTCCCACTGTACCCGTCGAGACCCAGACGATGTGCCCTGCTACTACAAAGTCGAAGAGATGTTTGATGGGGGCAGAGCGGAAGAGGCACATTGAATTTGGATCATTTTACCCATGACCCTTCTCTCCTCCCAACCCTCTTTGCGAAAGATGACATTTCTGGGGAAACAGAAGGTGATCAGAAGCAAGTAGCTCAAATGTATGTCCCTTGTAAATTTCGGATATCCATCAATTTCAATTTTGAGATATAGAGAAGTGCTGGGAAGTTTAATTGGCCGTATCAGTGTCAGTGAAGAGCTGATGGAAGAAGTGCGAAAGGCCAAAGGAGAAAACCCATGAGTAGAGAAATTAGCCTTCGGCTAATCTTATCTTCTCTGCTTCCATATATCCCTGTCCATCCTCAAAAGTTGAGTGAGGTAGGAGATGATAAGATTGAGATTAGGGCAAATTATTTCCCCATCTTTTCCTTTCTCCAATGCACAGTTTCCTCAACCCGCACACTTGGAGTCTCAGGGTCAGCCTATTAAGTGCCTATAATCAACTTCAATCATTTTAGCAGAGTACTACAGAGTGACTGCTCCCAACCCCTTCAGATAGGTGATGCTTATGTTTACATCTGCTTATCAGCTCTGTCAAAGTGCTGTTTCGTGGAGGTGCTGTAATCTGATGAACACATGAGACATGCTATTTGCTAGCAAGAAATTCTCAGCTCAAACAAGCTAAGGTGTACGGAGATTCAGTATAACACAGTAATTGGTTAACTCAGTTTACTTGGGACTCCATTTCTTAGGTCTTGGGCTGTTTACATAACCAAAAGGAGTGTGTGTGTGTGTGTGTGTGTGTGTGTGTGTGTGTGTGTGTGTACCACACTTGACCTAGCGTGTGTGTGTGTATGTGTGTTTGTGTACCACACTTGACCTAGCACCTACCTGCACAAGTACCCCCCTGCCAAGTGATGTGTTTAAAGGCCAACAAAAAGGAAAACACAGAACACATTTATAATCCTGAAAATCTAGGGCTACTTAACCTTTTTGCTGCTTAATTTTAAAGGCAAAAAATGTACTATGAGCAGCATAAATAAGAACTGATTTGAGCATAGTTTTATAATAGATAAAATGTACCTGATGGGTCTAATTCAAATTTCTAAAATCTAACTGTGCCGCATTAGTCTGAGATACAAGATCTAAAGCTGCATGATCTAATCTGAGAATTTACGGACCTGTTTGAAATACCTTCATTTGATTAATTTGAAATGGAGGCCAGGGTATGACCTCTAACAGTCTGATCTTTAATAACCGCTCAAGAGATGAGGCAGGAAGTCAGTCGCGCTTAGAATTCTATGCACTTTCCTCTAGTGAGCACACCCTGCGGTTCCACGCGTGCAAGCACACCCCTCGCTCACTGCGGGATCTACAGAGCAGCTGTACATGCCCTTCAAAACTCAAATGCGTGTTATGTGGGTGTGCGGTATAGGGGTAGGACATGAAAAAACTCCCACCTGTCCAGTCCGAGAGAAATTTAACTCCTGAGAAGCACACCTTAGTTGAACATCAGATGCAACACTAATTTGCAGAGGTTCCCACAACATAGGAACAAAAGGGCTGACGTTATGTGTTGATAGCAGATCGTGTGTGAAAACTAAAGTTTTATACGGGGCTGTACGAAGACTAACTGAGGTCTGGAAAATGAGGAATTTTAAATGCTGGACAGTCTCTATACTCAGATTCCGCTGAAGACAATGCAAATACTTATAAGAGCCTGATAATAAAAACAGATTAAAAAACTTAATCATCAAGGTGAAGCATTTAGTAATGAGGTTTGTACAGCTTTTCGGAAAACACTGACTGGAAGTCCCAACCGGCTAGAGGTAGGCCAGTGTCAGGAGGCATCCCGGACATGGGCATTAGCTTCCAGCACTGATGGTGCAGCCAGTGTCGATGATAAGAATTAAAACACAACTGCAACCCCCAGTCCTGGACAGGCTCAGGAAGCGGCTATCTGGAAAGAGTGGGAGGGGTCCAGGAGGCCAGCCCCCAGGTGATACATACGTTTGCACAACAGTGACGGCGAGCCACTGGAAGTCTTTTCCAGCTGTACTGCGCTGTAATTGTGGTCGCTTGCTCAGGACAGTATGCTGCTTTCACAAGTTGTCTCCTTCCTGAGGGATTTGCTCCTAGAAAAAGCCACCACCGCCTTCTTCACTGTGCCTTCTTCTTCTTCTTTTTCTTTTTTTTCCTGGAGCTTGTCTCTTCTGCAGAGAAGAGCTTTTAACACCTCCCTGGATAGTCAGTAAAACCCCAAGCATTAAGAAGGCCAGAAAATACACGTCCACTTCATTTCACTGAAAAAGAAAGGTCATGATCCTATCCCTTCTTTGGGTCATCCACCCTGAGTCTGCACACCACATTTGCTCAGCAGCAGTCTGGCTACCCTTGCACATCCAGCAAACCCTTAGCACTCCTTCCTCTTATTCAGGATTCCAACTTTTTGAGCGACAAGAAGATCCCTGACACAGAGGGATCCTTGCTGAGGTATGAGAGCAGTGACACAGGATGCAAGAAGAGCACAAATGATGTTTCTTTATCCTCTGCCAAGCCCAGGGCACGCTTGGTGCTGCCATTCTCCTCCTGGGTGCAGCAGCAAACGCTTCTTCGTCAGTTCTATGATCCAACACTGCCGCCCTTAAAAATTAAGTCACCTCAAAAGTTACATAAGTATTTGAAAATACTCAAGAAAACTCTCCAAACACTGCTAGTTACACTTTGCTTGTCATAAATGGAACATCAATCTGAGCCCCAGGACAGGCCAGAGACAAGAACCTGTGATTTCCAGCCAGGCCTGAATTCTCCCCAAATTCCACAGAGTACCAAAACAGGACAATCTTGGCAGGAGCCAAGGGCAGCCTCCTCTACCCTGAAGCAGGCCATGCCTGGAGTCCTTGGCATGAACCGAGGGCAGCATCTCCTGCCTGGAAGCAGTCATGAAGCACACCGAAACACCACTTCCACGTGGGTGGGCCACTGTTGCTTTGCCTCCCACAGATCTGTCCCCCCTTTTCCCCTGGGTGATGGAGCTGCCAAAGATTCCTCAAAGCCCATCTCTTTTGAGCAGTGAGAAGCCCCGGGCTTCTCTTCCTGCATTTATTCTCCAGACCAAGAAGTTACAGGAAGAGACATAGGTGGGGTTTTGAGCATAGGTTCAGTTTTACAAGTTTTGCAATAGAAGCTGGTAACATTCAGTCAAAACAAGTCAGATGACACTCTGTTAGGCAATTAAGTGATCCACTATAACAAAGCCTTGATTTACCCGAAATTCCTTTTCCCTCTAGCAGCTTTTTAGTAACGTTGCCTATCAATTAGTCACTTGTCTGTCTTAGAATCAGCAGCCTTGCTGTGTTATGATTCTTTTCCTGCAACAGAGACTCGATGCCCGGGGGTTAAAATTCCTGTCCTTTGCAAGGTCAATATTTGAAACTGCAAGGCTTTTGATGACTAAAGTCACCTATTACCCAAGAGCAGTAATAGGAAATTAATGTAATACACTAAAAAAGGTAATTGCCTTCCTTAACCACGAAGATGGCATTTTATAAAATTAGCTGCTTCTCTTAAAAGGCAACCTTCATTATCCTTTACCTACTCTTTAAAGACTATACAAACAGGAATAAGTAAATTATGGATAAAATGTTCTATAACTGGGAGAACTCAACGGCCAGTTGCCCACAGCTTACCTGCTGGTGTCCTGTGACACATATTGAAGCCTCCGTTGTACTTTGAGGAAAAATGTTCCAAACATGCCCAAAGTTCTACCCAGCAGCCGCCCCGGGAACCTGCATGCACTTCTGTCCCACTGCGAGTGGCAACCACATCGGCGGTGCTGGACTCGGGTCAGCCCTGCTGGAATGGCAGTGAAAGAGAAACTCATGTTTCAGCACAGCTAAGACGTAAACGTGCAAGTGCAATTTTTAGTGAACAGTGTCGCGTATACATTTACAGGCGGCCAAGGGATAACTCTGTGACCAAAGGAAAACAAAACCTATTCTAGAAAAACAGCAGCTCTGCCTTTCAGGGATGAGACAACCCTGCAAGCTGCTGAGCTCTCTGCTGGTCACCGGTGATGTCATCCCGGTAGCACTGACCCTGTCACCGCCAGAGGTGCCTCACCCAGTCCCCTCCCATCTGTCCGCTGGACTGGAGGGGCGCCATTCTGTCCACACAGCTTCCTTGAGCACCTGCACCCTTGGGGCCTGCTTGTTGGGAGGAAAGCTGTCACCCGCGGCAGCTGGCTTAAACCTTAGCAGCAGGAGGAACAGCTGCCCGTGGCCAGGCCACTGCCCCAGATGAAACTGTTGCTGCCGGGCCTGGCCATCTCTTCCCAACGGAAATAAGTTGTTTGGGGTTCAGCAGACTCTAGAATGAAGCGGGCCCCTTGGGCACAGGGAGCAACAGCACATCCTAGTGGGCTAATTTCCCCAAAGCTTGAAACTAGGTGTCTTGTCTCACTCCAAGGATGGCTGTGGCACTACAGCATCGCTGGACGCTGGGTGGCAGTAGAGGGCCTCACAGAAACCAGGCACAGACAATCTGGCCTCCAGCAAAGGAATGATGCTAATGCGCTCCTCTGGGTAGAATTTGCACAATAACCCACATGGAAGTCGCAGCAGGACAGGGATGAAAACTATGGGGCAAGAGGTCAAGTCTGCACAATCCCAACCAACCCCACAGATGCCCATGTCCAGTAACCGCACACACTGGATGGCTCCCCACAGGCAAAGGAACAGGTGAGACACACCCCTTCTCTGTACCTGGTGACAGATTCAGGGAAGTCAGGCTCCAGGCCCTCTCTCACTCCCACCGTGTCCTGAATCCTCACCATCAGCTACAGCTGCAAGGACTGTTTCTCTTCTGTGAACCTGCAAGCTAAGGGTCTGAAGCGACACAGTGGAGAAAGCATGCGAGGAAATTCTGCTCTACTTTTCCACCTCAGTGAGGCACGTGCACAATGTAGTTTCCCATCTCAACTGTTGCTTCGCTGTCAAGATTTCTTTTGGTGTGAGAGACCAAGGTGTCGGTAGCAAAAGAAAATGTTTTGCTTTTGCTCCCCTCAGTATGCTTCAACATTTCCAAGTGAATTTCACGTCACAAGGGGAGATGGGGATTGCCCTCAACTGGAATGTGGGTCACCTCCCAGCTGTGTGGTGATGTGTCTGGGGCCAAGGCCAGAGCTGCTGCTTTTCCAGATTTTCCAAGCCAGAAACAAGCACTGTTCACTTTAATAAGGTTAAGTTTAAACCGACATCCTTTTTTGGTGCCTAAACTGTTGACTACATACCCCAGCAAGACAGAAGCGTGTGAAAGCCGTCCATTCACACTCCCCTTCTCCCAGACGGTCACATGCGCATATCCCCAGAGCTGAAGGCACTGTGCAAAGCACGGTGCAGTATATGCGGCCAGTAACCGTGTGTTCTTCTCACTGAACACTTCCAGGGTTGCATCAAGTAAAAGTTGCCTCAACTTTCACTGAAGTAGATAAAAGCTGCAAAAACCCTTACTGATTTCCTAAGTTTACTTCTCTAAGTCCCAAAAGCTAAGACTATAACTACGTTAGTGTTCATGTATGACAAACAAATATTAAATAGTTTACACCTTTATACCAATTTATCTGTAGCTCGTGCAGGTCCAATTGGACCTGGCAGACATCTACAGAACATTTCATGCAACAACTAGAGAATACACATTTTTTCTCATCGGCACATGGAACATTCTCCAGGATAGACCACATGTTAGGTCACAAAACAGGTTTCAGCAAATTTTTCAAAGCTGACATCATTCCTAGTATCTTTTCTGACCACAATTGACTAGCACTGGAAATCAATTACAAGCGAATTTCTGGAAACTACTCCAGTGCATGAAAACTGAACAACAGGCTCCCGAATGACCTATGGGTCCAAGAAGAAATTAAAAAGGAAATCAAAAACGTTCTTGAAACTAATGAAAAAAGATGCATCCTACCAAAACCTGTGGGATACTGTAAAAGCAACAGCGACGAGGCAATATATTGCAATAAATGCTCACATCAAAAGGATGGAGAACCTTCACGTAAATGACCGAACTGTACACCTCAAAGAACCACCACCACCACAACAATGCAATCATAAAAGTACTAGAGAGAAAGAAATAATTAACATCAGGGCAGAGTTCAATGAAATGGAGACCCCCAAAACGATACAAAGGATCAGCGAAACACAAAGTTGTTTTTTGAGAAGATAAATAAAATAGACAAACCATTAGCTTTGCCCACTCTCACCACACTCATTCAACATAGTATTGAAAGCCCTAACCAGAGCAATCAAGCAAGACAAAGAAATAAAGGGCATTCAGATTGGGAAGGACAAAGTCAAGTTGTCCCTGTTTGCAGATGACGCGATCTTATAGATAGAAAACCTAAAGGCTACCAGAACGCCCTTACGGCTGACTAACAATTTTAATAATTTTGCGGGGTACAAAATCAACACCCACAGATCAGGAGCATTTTTATACTCCGATAATGAACTGGCAGAAAAAGAAATCAAGAAAGCAAGCCCATTTACAATAGTCACCCCCAAGATAAAATACCTAGGAACCAATTGAACCAAGGAGGTTAATGCAGATCTCTACAATGGGAACTACCAAACACCAGTGAGAGAAATTAAAGAGCACCCCAAAATAGTGGAATGACATACCAGGCTCTGGTACGGGAAGAATTAACATCGTGAAAATGTCCTTTCTACCCATAGCAGTCTACAAATTCAACGCAATCTCCGTCAAAATAGCAACAACTTTCTTCACAGAAATAGAAAAAGCAGTGCTAACATTCATATGGATTACGAAAAGATCCTGAATAGCCAAAGCAATTTTGAGCTTAAAAGCACCCCAAAAACAGAAAGGCTGGAGGCATAACACCACCCAATTTCAAATTCTATGACAAGGCTCAAAACAGCATGGTGATGGCATAGAAACAGACACTCAGATCAATGGAACAGGATAGAAAACCCAGGAATAATCAATTTGCCTACTTACAGCCAACCGAGTTTTGACAAAGCAAACCAGAACATACGCTGTGGAAAAGACAGCCTCTTCAGGAAATAAACGGTGCCCGCAAAATTGGACAATCCACATGCAGAAGAATGAAACTGGACCAGCATCTCACCATATGCCAAAATCGACTCGAAATGGATTAAAGACCAGAATATAAGACCCCAAACCATTACATGACTGAAGGAAAACAGAGGGGAAACACTCCAGGAAGTAGGTGGGGGCAAAGGCTTTATGAATAAGACCCGAAAACCCACAAGCAACAATATAAAAACTAAACAAATGAGCTAATGTCAAACTAAGAAGCTTCCACACAGCAAAGGAAACAATCAACAGAGCAGAAAGGCACCCTAAAAAAAGGGAGAAAATATGTGTAAACTATACGTCTGCCAAGGGCTTAATATCCAGAACATACCAAGAACTCAAACAGCTGTACAGTATGAAAACAAGTAATCCGATTTAAAACTGGGCAAACGAGATGAATAGACATTTTTCAAAGACATACAAATGGCCAACGGTACACGAAAAAATGCTCAGCATCACTAGTCATCAGAGAAATGCAAATCAAAACCACATTGAGATATCATGTCAACCCAGATAGACTGGCCATTGTTAAAAAGACCATTAATAAGAAATGCTACTGAGGATATGAGGAAAGGAGAACTCTTCTCCAATGTTGGTGGGACTGTAAATTAGCACAGCCACTATGGAAAACAGTAAAGAAGTTTCCTCCAATACAGATAGTACTACCATATGATCCAGCAGTTCCACTACTGGGTATATATCCAAAGAAATGGAAATCATATGGAAGGGACACCTGCACTCCCATGTTCACTGCAGCTTTACTTACAATAGCCAAAATATAGAACCAACCTCAGTGCCCTTCGACAGATGACTGGATAAAAAAAATGTGATACACGTACACCATGGAATAATACACAGTGATAAAGAAAAAGAATGAAATTCTGCCATCGGTAACAACCTGGATGAGTCTGGAGAAAATTATGTTGTGTGAAATAAGCCAGACAAGGGAAGATAAATATCACATGCTCTCACTTATAACTAGGTAGAAAGGAAGGAAGGAAGGAAGGAAGGAAGGAAGGAAGGAAGGAAGGAAGGAAGGAAGGAAGGAAGGAAGGAAGGAAGGAAGCAAAGGACTACAACAGTTCCTTGAACTTTCAGAAGGACAGAAGAAACCAATGGTTACTAGAGATGAGGGGATGGACGGAGGGAGGGAGTTGGGGGCGTGATGGGTCAGGCAAAGGGCATAAAGAAAAATCATGATTTGTAATAATGAATATGCTAATAAAAATAATTTAAAAAGTAAGACACTTTAAAACACAAAAAGAATGCCATTATTGACATTCCAGAAAATTCCAGCTATGTGGATAACATTAAAAACCAGCTGTCAAGCTAAATCCTTTATCAGTACAAATTTTGATATTTCTTCAAATTGGGAGGAGAATGTTGGTTTTGATGTACAATGTCTGGTCACTCCCAGCCTCATCTATTTGTCACTGACGACCCTGGGACAGACGGAAAAAAAAAAAAAAAAACGGTTTCTGCAACTTTTAAAATACAGACACGCCCTCCACCACCAACTTTCAATTTCTACAAAACGTCCTTGGGTTCTAGTATTCTTGCACATGTTTGTTCTCTTACAGGAAATTTGCTCCTTAGGATTTCACTGCAATGTGCTTCTGGATCCCATGCCATGATTTATCTCTGAGGACCCCTGTTCCCCTGGATCCATTTCACCCCGTGCCTGGCCACCTGTGTGGCACACACACATAGGAGCAGGAGGACAAGGCTTTGAGATGGGGAACCCGCACAAGCAATTATCTGGGTTTAGGTCTGCAGGTTATTAAGGTTTTCCGTTTCAACTTCCACAGCTAGAACGAAAGTGTAGAAATCTGTTTTCTAGTTAAAATCTGTTCACATCCCAAGTGTTTTTTAAGTTACTTAACAAGCCTTTGGTAGTCCGAAATACCGGGAAGTGTGCCTGTAACTAGAAACACCAGAAACTTCCATTTCAAAATTGTCATAAACCAGGGATACTTTAGAAAAACCTTTTCAGCCCACTTCGTGCCTTGAGTAATGGTGGGTAAACAGTGGAAACCAAGAGAGGCAACATGGAAGCAAACGGATATAAAAGCACAAGGGAGACATCATGCTCTTGGGGAGAACTAAAATGCAAATTGTGTCTGTAAACGAAAGAAATTATACAGAAATCCCAGAAAAACAATTGACTGAAAATCAGACGAACGATCCCATGTTCATCGCATCACCTTGAGAACATGAAGGATACTTTTGTACAGGCAGCACACCTCCTTAAAGCAGCAGCAGAGTGCTTCGTGCACAGCAAGGCCTAGTTCACCGAGCAGCTGGAACTGTGCCCACACCCAGAGGGCAGCACCAGTCACGTGGGTGCAGAGGAGGTTGTCCCGGTGAACTCCACAAGTGGCAGCAACGCTAGGCTCTACGCCACAGGACTTCTGACAACGGACACAGTCGCACAGACTGCAAGTGGACCCCACATCAGCCTCAAGACCTCCCCCACCCGAAAACATCTCCACAGCCAGCCAGGGAGGCAAAGGAAGGGTCTTCATGGCGTGCAGAGTTACAATGAATCTGTGTTCACGCTGCCCCCTCCCACTGTACCCGTCGAGACCCAGACGATGTGCCCTGCTACTACAAAGTCGAAGAGATGTTTGATGGGGGCAGAGCGGAAGAGGCACATTGAATTTGGATCATTTTACCCATGACCCTTCTCTCCTCCCAACCCTCTTTGCGAAAGATGACATTTCTGGGGAAACAGAAGGTGATCAGAAGCAAGTAGCTCAAATGTATGTCCCTTGTAAATTTCGGATATCCATCAATTTCAATTTTGAGATATAGAGAAGTGCTGGGAAGTTTAATTGGCCGTATCAGTGTCAGTGAAGAGCTGATGGAAGAAGTGCGAAAGGCCAAAGGAGAAAACCCATGAGTAGAGAAATTAGCCTTCGGCTAATCTTATCTTCTCTGCTTCCATATATCCCTGTCCATCCTCAAAAGTTGAGTGAGGTAGGAGATGATAAGATTGAGATTAGGGCAAATTATTTCCCCATCTTTTCCTTTCTCCAATGCACAGTTTCCTCAACCCGCACACTTGGAGTCTCAGGGTCAGCCTATTAAGTGCCTATAATCAACTTCAATCATTTTAGCAGAGTACTACAGAGTGACTGCTCCCAACCCCTTCAGATAGGTGATGCTTATGTTTACATCTGCTTATCAGCTCTGTCAAAGTGCTGTTTCGTGGAGGTGCTGTAATCTGATGAACACATGAGACATGCTATTTGCTAGCAAGAAATTCTCAGCTCAAACAAGCTAAGGTGTACGGAGATTCAGTATAACACAGTAATTGGTTAACTCAGTTTACTTGGGACTCCATTTCTTAGGTCTTGGGCTGTTTACATAACCAAAAGGAGTGTGTGTGTGTGTGTGTGTGTGTGTGTGTGTGTGTGTGTGTGTGTGTGTGTACCACACTTGACCTAGCGTGTGTGTGTGTATGTGTGTTTGTGTACCACACTTGACCTAGCACCTACCTGCACAAGTACCCCCCTGCCAAGTGATGTGTTTAAAGGCCAACAAAAAGGAAAACACAGAACACATTTATAATCCTGAAAATCTAGGGCTACTTAACCTTTTTGCTGCTTAATTTTAAAGGCAAAAAATGTACTATGAGCAGCATAAATAAGAACTGATTTGAGCATAGTTTTATAATAGATAAAATGTACCTGATGGGTCTAATTCAAATTTCTAAAATCTAACTGTGCCGCATTAGTCTGAGATACAAGATCTAAAGCTGCATGATCTAATCTGAGAATTTACGGACCTGTTTGAAATACCTTCATTTGATTAATTTGAAATGGAGGCCAGGGTATGACCTCTAACAGTCTGATCTTTAATAACCGCTCAAGAGATGAGGCAGGAAGTCAGTCGCGCTTAGAATTCTATGCACTTTCCTCTAGTGAGCACACCCTGCGGTTCCACGCGTGCAAGCACACCCCTCGCTCACTGCGGGATCTACAGAGCAGCTGTACATGCCCTTCAAAACTCAAATGCGTGTTATGTGGGTGTGCGGTATAGGGGTAGGACATGAAAAAACTCCCACCTGTCCAGTCCGAGAGAAATTTAACTCCTGAGAAGCACACCTTAGTTGAACATCAGATGCAACACTAATTTGCAGAGGTTCCCACAACATAGGAACAAAAGGGCTGACGTTATGTGTTGATAGCAGATCGTGTGTGAAAACTAAAGTTTTATACGGGGCTGTACGAAGACTAACTGAGGTCTGGAAAATGAGGAATTTTAAATGCTGGACAGTCTCTATACTCAGATTCCGCTGAAGACAATGCAAATACTTATAAGAGCCTGATAATAAAAACAGATTAAAAAACTTAATCATCAAGGTGAAGCATTTAGTAATGAGGTTTGTACAGCTTTTCGGAAAACACTGACTGGAAGTCCCAACCGGCTAGAGGTAGGCCAGTGTCAGGAGGCATCCCGGACATGGGCATTAGCTTCCAGCACTGATGGTGCAGCCAGTGTCGATGATAAGAATTAAAACACAACTGCAACCCCCAGTCCTGGACAGGCTCAGGAAGCGGCTATCTGGAAAGAGTGGGAGGGGTCCAGGAGGCCAGCCCCCAGGTGATACATACGTTTGCACAACAGTGACGGCGAGCCACTGGAAGTCTTTTCCAGCTGTACTGCGCTGTAATTGTGGTCGCTTGCTCAGGACAGTATGCTGCTTTCACAAGTTGTCTCCTTCCTGAGGGATTTGCTCCTAGAAAAAGCCACCACCGCCTTCTTCACTGTGCCTTCTTCTTCTTCTTTTTCTTTTTTTTCCTGGAGCTTGTCTCTTCTGCAGAGAAGAGCTTTTAACACCTCCCTGGATAGTCAGTAAAACCCCAAGCATTAAGAAGGCCAGAAAATACACGTCCACTTCATTTCACTGAAAAAGAAAGGTCATGATCCTATCCCTTCTTTGGGTCATCCACCCTGAGTCTGCACACCACATTTGCTCAGCAGCAGTCTGGCTACCCTTGCACATCCAGCAAACCCTTAGCACTCCTTCCTCTTATTCAGGATTCCAACTTTTTGAGCGACAAGAAGATCCCTGACACAGAGGGATCCTTGCTGAGGTATGAGAGCAGTGACACAGGATGCAAGAAGAGCACAAATGATGTTTCTTTATCCTCTGCCAAGCCCAGGGCACGCTTGGTGCTGCCATTCTCCTCCTGGGTGCAGCAGCAAACGCTTCTTCGTCAGTTCTATGATCCAACACTGCCGCCCTTAAAAATTAAGTCACCTCAAAAGTTACATAAGTATTTGAAAATACTCAAGAAAACTCTCCAAACACTGCTAGTTACACTTTGCTTGTCATAAATGGAACATCAATCTGAGCCCCAGGACAGGCCAGAGACAAGAACCTGTGATTTCCAGCCAGGCCTGAATTCTCCCCAAATTCCACAGAGTACCAAAACAGGACAATCTTGGCAGGAGCCAAGGGCAGCCTCCTCTACCCTGAAGCAGGCCATGCCTGGAGTCCTTGGCATGAACCGAGGGCAGCATCTCCTGCCTGGAAGCAGTCATGAAGCACACCGAAACACCACTTCCACGTGGGTGGGCCACTGTTGCTTTGCCTCCCACAGATCTGTCCCCCCTTTTCCCCTGGGTGATGGAGCTGCCAAAGATTCCTCAAAGCCCATCTCTTTTGAGCAGTGAGAAGCCCCAGGCTTCTCTTCCTGCATTTATTCTCCAGACCAAGAAGTTACAGGAAGAGACATAGGTGGGGTTTTGAACATAGGTTCAGTTTTACAAGTTTTGCAATAGAAGCTGGTAACATTCAGTCAAAACAAGTCAGATGACACTCTGTTAGGCAATTAAGTGATCCACTATAACAAAGCCTTGATTTACCCGAAATTCCTTTTCCCTCTAGCAGCTTTTTAGTAACGTTGCCTATCAATTAGTCACTTGTCTGTCTTAGAATCAGCAGCCTTGCTGTGTTATGATTCTTTTCCTGCAACAGAGACTCGATGCCCGGGGGTTAAAATTCCTGTCCTTTGCAAGGTCAATATTTGAAACTGCAAGGCTTTTGATGACTAAAGTCACCTATTACCCAAGAGCAGTAATAGGAAATTAATGTAATACACTAAAAAAGGTAATTGCCTTCCTTAACCACGAAGATGGCATTTTATAAAATTAGCTGCTTCTCTTAAAAGGCAACCTTCATTATCCTTTACCTACTCTTTAAAGACTATACAAACAGGAATAAGTAAATTATGGATAAAATGTTCTATAACTGGGAGAACTCAACGGCCAGTTGCCCACAGCTTACCTGCTGGTGTCCTGTGACACATATTGAAGCCTCCGTTGTACTTTGAGGAAAAATGTTCCAAACATGCCCAAAGTTCTACCCAGCAGCCGCCCCGGGAACCTGCATGCACTTCTGTCCCACTGCGAGTGGCAACCACATCGGCGGTGCTGGACTCGGGTCAGCCCTGCTGGAATGGCAGTGAAAGAGAAACTCATGTTTCAGCACAGCTAAGACGTAAACGTGCAAGTGCAATTTTTAGTGAACAGTGTCGCGTATACATTTACAGGCGGCCAAGGGATAACTCTGTGACCAAAGGAAAACAAAACCTATTCTAGAAAAACAGCAGCTCTGCCTTTCAGGGATGAGACAACCCTGCAAGCTGCTGAGCTCTCTGCTGGTCACCGGTGATGTCATCCCGGTAGCACTGACCCTGTCACCGCCAGAGGTGCCTCACCCAGTCCCCTCCCATCTGTCCGCTGGACTGGAGGGGCGCCATTCTGTCCACACAGCTTCCTTGAGCACCTGCACCCTTGGGGCCTGCTTGTTGGGAGGAAAGCTGTCACCCGCGGCAGCTGGCTTAAACCTTAGCAGCAGGAGGAACAGCTGCCCGTGGCCAGGCCACTGCCCCAGATGAAACTGTTGCTGCCGGGCCTGGCCATCTCTTCCCAACGGAAATAAGTTGTTTGGGGTTCAGCAGACTCTAGAATGAAGCGGGCCCCTTGGGCACAGGGAGCAACAGCACATCCTAGTGGGCTAATTTCCCCAAAGCTTGAAACTAGGTGTCTTGTCTCACTCCAAGGATGGCTGTGGCACTACAGCATCGCTGGACGCTGGGTGGCAGTAGAGGGCCTCACAGAAACCAGGCACAGACAATCTGGCCTCCAGCAAAGGAATGATGCTAATGCGCTCCTCTGGGTAGAATTTGCACAATAACCCACATGGAAGTCGCAGCAGGACAGGGATGAAAACTATGGGGCAAGAGGTCAAGTCTGCACAATCCCAACCAACCCCACAGATGCCCATGTCCAGTAACCGCACACACTGGATGGCTCCCCACAGGCAAAGGAACAGGTGAGACACACCCCTTCTCTGTACCTGGTGACAGATTCAGGGAAGTCAGGCTCCAGGCCCTCTCTCACTCCCACCGTGTCCTGAATCCTCACCATCAGCTACAGCTGCAAGGACTGTTTCTCTTCTGTGAACCTGCAAGCTAAGGGTCTGAAGCGACACAGTGGAGAAAGCATGCGAGGAAATTCTGCTCTACTTTTCCACCTCAGTGAGGCACGTGCACAATGTAGTTTCCCATCTCAACTGTTGCTTCGCTGTCAAGATTTCTTTTGGTGTGAGAGACCAAGGTGTCGGTAGCAAAAGAAAATGTTTTGCTTTTGCTCCCCTCAGTATGCTTCAACATTTCCAAGTGAATTTCACGTCACAAGGGGAGATGGGGATTGCCCTCAACTGGAATGTGGGTCACCTCCCAGCTGTGTGGTGATGTGTCTGGGGCCAAGGCCAGAGCTGCTGCTTTTCCAGATTTTCCAAGCCAGAAACAAGCACTGTTCACTTTAATAAGGTTAAGTTTAAACCGACATCCTTTTTTGGTGCCTAAACTGTTGACTACATACCCCAGCAAGACAGAAGCGTGTGAAAGCCGTCCATTCACACTCCCCTTCTCCCAGACGGTCACATGCGCATATCCCCAGAGCTGAAGGCACTGTGCAAAGCACGGTGCAGTATATGCGGCCAGTAACCGTGTGTTCTTCTCACTGAACACTTCCAGGGTTGCATCAAGTAAAAGTTGCCTCAACTTTCACTGAAGTAGATAAAAGCTGCAAAAACCCTTACTGATTTCCTAAGTTTACTTCTCTAAGTCCCAAAAGCTAAGACTATAACTACGTTAGTGTTCATGTATGACAAACAAA
Organism: Cynocephalus volans; assembly: GCF_027409185.1. Lineage (NCBI taxonomy): Eukaryota > Metazoa > Chordata > Mammalia > Dermoptera > Cynocephalidae > Cynocephalus > Cynocephalus volans. The sequence continues at coordinate 1,547,661 of NW_026902465.1, forward strand.
TATTAAATAGTTTACACCTTTATACCAATTTATCTGTAGCTCGTGCAGGTCCAATTGGACCTGGCAGACATCTACAGAACATTTCATGCAACAACTAGAGAATACACATTTTTTCTCATCGGCACATGGAACATTCTCCAGGATAGACCACATGTTAGGTCACAAAACAGGTTTCAGCAAATTTTTCAAAGCTGACATCATTCCTAGTATCTTTTCTGACCACAATTGACTAGCACTGGAAATCAATTACAAGCGAATTTCTGGAAACTACTCCAGTGCATGAAAACTGAACAACAGGCTCCCGAATGACCTATGGGTCCAAGAAGAAATTAAAAAGGAAATCAAAAACGTTCTTGAAACTAATGAAAAAAGATGCATCCTACCAAAACCTGTGGGATACTGTAAAAGCAACAGCGACGAGGCAATATATTGCAATAAATGCTCACATCAAAAGGATGGAGAAACTTCACGTAAATGACCGAACTGTACACCTCAAAGAACCACCACCACCACAACAATGCAATCATAAAAGTACTAGAGAGAAAGAAATAATTAACATCAGGGCAGAGTTCAATGAAATGGAGACCCCCAAAACGATACAAAGGATCAGCGAAACACAAAGTTGTTTTTTGAGAAGATAAATAAAATAGACAAACCATTAGCTTTGCCCACTCTCACCACACTCATTCAACATAGTATTGAAAGCCCTAACCAGAGCAATCAAGCAAGACAAAGAAATAAAGGGCATTCAGATTGGGAAGGACAAAGTCAAGTTGTCCCTGTTTGCAGATGACGCGATCTTATAGATAGAAAACCTAAAGGCTACCAGAACGCCCTTACGGCTGACTAACAATTTTAATAATTTTGCGGGGTACAAAATCAACACCCACAGATCAGGAGCATTTTTATACTCCGATAATGAACTGGCAGAAAAAGAAATCAAGAAAGCAAGCCCATTTACAATAGTCACCCCCAAGATAAAATACCTAGGAACCAATTGAACCAAGGAGGTTAATGCAGATCTCTACAATGAGAACTACCAAACACCAGTGAGAGAAATTAAAGAGCACCCCAAAATAGTGGAATGACATACCAGGCTCTGGTACGGGAAGAATTAACATCGTGAAAATGTCCTTTCTACCCATAGCAGTCTACAAATTCAACGCAATCTCCGTCAAAATAGCAACAACTTTCTTCACAGAAATAGAAAAAGCAGTGCTAACATTCATATGGAATACGAAAAGATCCTGAATAGCCAAAGCAATTTTGAGCTTAAAAGCACCCCAAAAACAGAAAGGCTGGAGGCATAACACCACCCAATTTCAAATTCTATGACAAGGCTCAAAACAGCATGGTGATGGCATAGAAACAGACACTCAGATCAATGGAACAGGATAGAAAACCCAGGAATAATCAATTTGCCTACTTACAGCCAACCGATTTTTGACAAAGCAAACCAGAACATACGCTGTGGAAAAGACAGCCTCTTCAGGAAATAAACGGTGCCCGCAAAATTGGACAATCCACATGCAGAAGAATGAAACTGGACCAGCATCTCACCATATGCCAAAATCGACTCGAAATGGATTAAAGACCAGAATATAAGACCCCAAACCATTACATGACTGAAGGAAAACAGAGGGGAAACACTCCAGGAAGTAGGTGGGGGCAAAGGCTTTATGAATAAGACCCGAAAACCCACAAGCAACAATATAAAAACTAAACAAATGAGCTAATGTCAAACTAAGAAGCTTCCACACAGCAAAGGAAACAATCAACAGAGCAGAAAGGCACCCTAAAAAAAGGGAGAAAATATGTGTAAACTATACGTCTGCCAAGGGCTTAATATCCAGAACATACCAAGAACTCAAACAGCTGTACAGTATGAAAACAAGTAATCCGATTTAAAACTGGGCAAACGAGATGAATAGACATTTTTCAAAGACATACAAATGGCCAACGGTACACGAAAAAATGCTCAGCATCACTAGTCATCAGAGAAATGCAAATCAAAACCACATTGAGATATCATGTCAACCCAGATAGACTGGCCATTGTTAAAAAGACCATTAATAAGAAATGCTACTGAGGATATGAGGAAAGGAGAACTCTTCTCCAATGTTGGTGGGACTGTAAATTAGCACAGCCACTATGGAAAACAGTAAAGAAGTTTCCTCCAATACAGATAGTACTACCATATGATCCAGCAGTTCCACTACTGGGTATATATCCAAAGAAATGGAAATCATATGGAAGGGACACCTGCACTCCCATGTTCACTGCAGCTTTACTTACAATAGCCAAAATATAGAACCAACCTCAGTGCCCTTCGACAGATGACTGGATAAAAAAAATGTGATACACGTACACCATGGAATAATACTCAGTGATAAAGAAAAAGAATGAAATTCTGCCATCGGTAACAACCTGGATGAGTCTGGAGAAAATTATGTTGTGTGAAATAAGCCAGACAAGGGAAGATAAATATCACATGCTCTCACTTATAACTAGGTAGAAAGGAAGGAAGGAAGGAAGGAAGGAAGGAAGGAAGGAAGGAAGGAAGCAAAGGACTACAACAGTTCCTTGAACTTTCAGAAGGACAGAAGAAACCAATGGTTACTAGAGATGAGGGGATGGACGGAGGGAGGGAGTTGGGGGCGTGATGGGTCAGGCAAAGGGCATAAAGAAAAATCATGATTTGTAATAATGAATATGCTAATAAAAATAATTTAAAAAGTAAGACACTTTAAAACACAAAAAGAATGCCATTATTGACATTCCAGAAAATTCCAGCTATGTGGATAACATTAAAAACCAGCTGTCAAGCTAAATCCTTTATCAGTACAAATTTTGATATTTCTTCAAATTGGGAGGAGAATGTTGGTTTCGATGTACAATGTCTGGTCACTCCCAGCCTCATCTATTTGTCACTGACGACCCTGGGACAGACGGAAAAAAAAAAAAAAAAACGGTTTCTGCAACTTTTAAAATACAGACACGCCCTCCACCACCAACTTTCAATTTCTACAAAACGTCCTTGGGTTCTAGTATTCTTGCACATGTTTGTTCTCTTACAGGAAATTTGCTCCTTAGGATTTCACTGCAATGTGCTTCTGGATCCCATGCCATGATTTATCTCTGAGGACCCCTGTTCCCCTGGATCCATTTCACCCCGTGCCTGGCCACCTGTGTGGCACACACACATAGGAGCAGGAGGACAAGGCTTTGAGATGGGGAACCCGCACAAGCAATTATCTGGGTTTAGGTCTGCAGGTTATTAAGGTTTTCCGTTTCAACTTCCACAGCTAGAACGAAAGTGTAGAAATCTGTTTTCTAGTTAAAATCTGTTCACATCCCAAGTGTTTTTTAAGTTACTTAACAAGCCTTTGGTAGTCCGAAATACCGGGAAGTGTGCCTGTAACTAGAAACACCAGAAACTTCCATTTCAAAATTGTCATAAACCAGGGATACTTTAGAAAAACCTTTTCAGCCCACTTCGTGCCTTGAGTAATGGTGGGTAAACAGTGGAAACCAAGAGAGGCAACATGGAAGCAAACGGATATAAAAGCACAAGGGAGACATCATGCTCTTGGGGAGAACTAAAATGCAAATTGTGTCTGTAAACGAAAGAAATTATACAGAAATCCCAGAAAAACAATTGACTGAAAATCAGACGAACGATCCCATGTTCATCGCATCACCTTGAGAACACGAAGGATACTTTTGTACAGGCAGCACACCTCCTTAAAGCAGCAGCAGAGTGCTTCGTGCACAGCAAGGCCTAGTTCACCGAGCAGCTGGAACTGTGCCCACACCCAGAGGGCAGCACCAGTCACGTGGGTGCAGAGGAGGTTGTCCCGGTGAACTCCACAAGTGGCAGCAACGCTAGGCTCTACGCCACAGGACTTCTGACAACGGACACAGTCGCACAGACTGCAAGTGGACCCCACATCAGCCTCAAGACCTCCCCCACCCGAAAACATCTCCACAGCCAGCCAGGGAGGCAAAGGAAGGGTCTTCATGGCGTGCAGAGTTACAATGAATCTGTGTTCACGCTGCCCCCTCCCACTGTACCCGTCGAGACCCAGACGATGTGCCCTGCTACTACAAAGTCGAAGAGATGTTTGATGGGGGCAGAGCGGAAGAGGCACATTGAATTTGGATCATTTTACCCATGACCCTTCTCTCCTCCCAACCCTCTTTGCGAAAGATGACATTTCTGGGGAAACAGAAGGTGATCAGAAGCAAGTAGCTCAAATGTATGTCCCTTGTAAATTTCGGATATCCATCAATTTCAATTTTGAGATATAGAGAAGTGCTGGGAAGTTTAATTGGCCGTATCAGTGTCAGTGAAGAGCTGATGGAAGAAGTGCGAAAGGCCAAAGGAGAAAACCCATGAGTAGAGAAATTAGCCTTCGGCTAATCTTATCTTCTCTGCTTCCATATATCCCTGTCCATCCTCAAAAGTTGAGTGAGGTAGGAGATGATAAGATTGAGATTAGGGCAAATTATTTCCCCATCTTTTCCTTTCTCCAATGCACAGTTTCCTCAACCCGCACACTTGGAGTCTCAGGGTCAGCCTATTAAGTGCCTATAATCAACTTCAATCATTTTAGCAGAGTACTACAGAGTGACTGCTCCCAACCCCTTCAGATAGGTGATGCTTATGTTTACATCTGCTTATCAGCTCTGTCAAAGTGCTGTTTCGTGGAGGTGCTGTAATCTGATGAACACATGAGACATGCTATTTGCTAGCAAGAAATTCTCAGCTCAAACAAGCTAAGGTGTACGGAGATTCAGTATAACACAGTAATTGGTTAACTCAGTTTACTTGGGACTCCATTTCTTAGGTCTTGGGCTGTTTACATAACCAAAAGGAGTGTGTGTGTGTGTGTGTGTGTGTGTGTGTGTGTGTGTGTTTGTGTACCACACTTGACCTAGCACCTACCTGCACAAGTACCCCCCTGCCAAGTGATGTGTTTAAAGGCCAACAAAAAGGAAAACACAGAACACATTTATAATCCTGAAAATCTAGGGCTACTTAACCTTTTTGCTGCTTAATTTTAAAGGCAAAAAATGTACTATGAGCAGCATAAATAAGAACTGATTTGAGCATAGTTTTATAATAGATAAAATGTACCTGATGGGTCTAATTCAAATTTCTAAAATCTAACTGTGCCGCATTAGTCTGAGATACAAGATCTAAAGCTGCATGATCTAATCTGAGAATTTACGGACCTGTTTGAAATACCTTCATTTGATTAATTTGAAATGGAGGCCAGGGTATGACCTCTAACAGTCTGATCTTTAATAACCGCTCAAGAGATGAGGCAGGAAGTCAGTCGCGCTTAGAATTCTATGCACTTTCCTCTAGTGAGCACACCCTGCGGTTCCACGCGTGCAAGCACACCCCTCGCTCACTGCGGGATCTACAGAGCAGCTGTACATGCCCTTCAAAACTCAAATGCGTGTTATGTGGGTGTGCGGTATAGGGGTAGGACATGAAAAAACTCCCACCTGTCCAGTCCGAGAGAAATTTAACTCCTGAGAAGCACACCTTAGTTGAACATCAGATGCAACACTAATTTGCAGAGGTTCCCACAACATAGGAACAAAAGGGCTGACGTTATGTGTTGATAGCAGATCGTGTGTGAAAACTAAAGTTTTATACGGGGCTGTACGAAGACTAACTGAGGTCTGGAAAATGAGGAATTTTAAATGCTGGACAGTCTCTATACTCAGATTCCGCTGAAGACAATGCAAATACTTATAAGAGCCTGATAATAAAAACAGATTAAAAAACTTAATCATCAAGGTGAAGCATTTAGTAATGAGGTTTGTACAGCTTTTCGGAAAACACTGACTGGAAGTCCCAACCGGCTAGAGGTAGGCCAGTGTCAGGAGGCATCCCGGACATGGGCATTAGCTTCCAGCACTGATGGTGCAGCCAGTGTCGATGATAAGAATTAAAACACAACTGCAACCCCCAGTCCTGGACAGGCTCAGGAAGCGGCTATCTGGAAAGAGTGGGAGGGGTCCAGGAGGCCAGCCCCCAGGTGATACATACGTTTGCACAACAGTGACGGCGAGCCACTGGAAGTCTTTTCCAGCTGTACTGCGCTGTAATTGTGGTTGCTTGCTCAGGACAGTATGCTGCTTTCACAAGTTGTCTCCTTCCTGAGGGATTTGCTCCTAGAAAAAGCCACCACCGCCTTCTTCACTGTGCCTTCTTCTTCTTCTTTTTCTTTTTTTTCCTGGAGCTTGTCTCTTCTGCAGAGAAGAGCTTTTAACACCTCCCTGGATAGTCAGTAAAACCCCAAGCATTAAGAAGGCCAGAAAATACACGTCCACTTCATTTCACTGAAAAAGAAAGGTCATGATCCTATCCCTTCTTTGGGTCATCCACCCTGAGTCTGCACACCACATTTGCTCAGCAGCAGTCTGGCTACCCTTGCACATCCAGCAAACCCTTAGCACTCCTTCCTCTTATTCAGGATTCCAACTTTTTGAGCGACAAGAAGATCCCTGACACAGAGGGATCCTTGCTGAGGTATGAGAGCAGTGACACAGGATGCAAGAAGAGCACAAATGATGTTTCTTTATCCTCTGCCAAGCCCAGGGCACGCTTGGTGCTGCCATTCTCCTCCTGGGTGCAGCAGCAAACGCTTCTTCGTCAGTTCTATGATCCAACACTGCCGCCCTTAAAAATTAAGTCACCTCAAAAGTTACATAAGTATTTGAAAATACTCAAGAAAACTCTCCAAACACTGCTAGTTACACTTTGCTTGTCATAAATGGAACATCAATCTGAGCCCCAGGACAGGCCAGAGACAAGAACCTGTGATTTCCAGCCAGGCCTGAATTCTCCCCAAATTCCACAGAGTACCAAAACAGGACAATCTTGGCAGGAGCCAAGGGCAGCCTCCTCTACCCTGAAGCAGGCCATGCCTGGAGTCCTTGGCATGAACCGAGGGCAGCATCTCCTGCCTGGAAGCAGTCATGAAGCACACCGAAACACCACTTCCACGTGGGTGGGCCACTGTTGCTTTGCCTCCCACAGATCTGTCCCCCCTTTTCCCCTGGGTGATGGAGCTGCCAAAGATTCCTCAAAGCCCATCTCTTTTGAGCAGTGAGAAGCCCCGGGCTTCTCTTCCTGCATTTATTCTCCAGACCAAGAAGTTACAGGAAGAGACATAGGTGGGGTTTTGAACATAGGTTCAGTTTTACAAGTTTTGCAATAGAAGCTGGTAACATTCAGTCAAAACAAGTCAGATGACACTCTGTTAGGCAATTAAGTGATCCACTATAACAAAGCCTTGATTTACCCGAAATTCCTTTTCCCTCTAGCAGCTTTTTAGTAACGTTGCCTATCAATTAGTCACTTGTCTGTCTTAGAATCAGCAGCCTTGCTGTGTTATGATTCTTTTCCTGCAACAGAGACTCGATGCCCGGGGGTTAAAATTCCTGTCCTTTGCAAGGTCAATATTTGAAACTGCAAGGCTTTTGATGACTAAAGTCACCTATTACCCAAGAGCAGTAATAGGAAATTAATGTAATACACTAAAAAAGGTAATTGCCTTCCTTAACCACGAAGATGGCATTTTATAAAATTAGCTGCTTCTCTTAAAAGGCAACCTTCATTATCCTTTACCTACTCTTTAAAGACTATACAAACAGGAATAAGTAAATTATGGATAAAATGTTCTATAACTGGGAGAACTCAACGGCCAGTTGCCCACAGCTTACCTGCTGGTGTCCTGTGACACATATTGAAGCCTCCGTTGTACTTTGAGGAAAAATGTTCCAAACATGCCCAAAGTTCTACCCAGCAGCCGCCCCGGGAACCTGCATGCACTTCTGTCCCACTGCGAGTGGCAACCACATCGGCGGTGCTGGACTCGGGTCAGCCCTGCTGGAATGGCAGTGAAAGAGAAACTCATGTTTCAGCACAGCTAAGACGTAAACGTGCAAGTGCAATTTTTAGTGAACAGTGTCGCGTATAAATTTACAGGCGGCCAAGGGATAACTCTGTGACCAAAGGAAAACAAAACCTATTCTAGAAAAACAGCAGCTCTGCCTTTCAGGGATGAGACAACCCTGCAAGCTGCTGAGCTCTCTGCTGGTCACCGGTGATGTCATCCCGGTAGCACTGACCCTGTCACCGCCAGAGGTGCCTCACCCAGTCCCCTCCCATCTGTCCGCTGGACTGGAGGGGCGCCATTCTGTCCACACAGCTTCCTTGAGCACCTGCACCCTTGGGGCCTGCTTGTTGGGAGGAAAGCTGTCACCCGCGGCAGCTGGCTTAAACCTTAGCAGCAGGAGGAACAGCTGCCCGTGGCCAGGCCACTGCCCCAGATGAAACTGTTGCTGCCGGGCCTGGCCATCTCTTCCCAACGGAAATAAGTTGTTTGGGGTTCAGCAGACTCTAGAATGAAGCGGGCCCCTTGGGCACAGGGAGCAACAGCACATCCTAGTGGGCTAATTTCCCCAAAGCTTGAAACTAGGTGTCTTGTCTCACTCCAAGGATGGCTGTGGCACTACAGCATCGCTGGACGCTGGGTGGCAGTAGAGGGCCTCACAGAAACCAGGCACAGACAATCTGGCCTCCAGCAAAGGAATGATGCTAATGCGCTCCTCTGGGTAGAATTTGCACAATAACCCACATGGAAGTCGCAGCAGGACAGGGATGAAAACTATGGGGCAAGAGGTCAAGTCTGCACAATCCCAACCAACCCCACAGATGCCCATGTCCAGTAACCGCACACACTGGATGGCTCCCCACAGGCAAAGGAACGGGTGAGACACACCCCTTCTCTGTACCTGGTGACAGATTCAGGGAAGTCAGGCTCCAGGCCCTCTCTAACTCCCACCGTGTCCTGAATCCTCACCATCAGCTACAGCTGCAAGGACTGTTTCTCTTCTGTGAACCTGCAAGCTAAGGGTCTGAAGCGACACAGTGGAGAAAGCATGCGAGGAAATTCTGCTCTACTTTTCCACCTCAGTGAGGCACGTGCACAATGTAGTTTCCCATCTCAACTGTTGCTTCGCTGTCAAGATTTCTTTTGGTGTGAGAGACCAAGGTGTCGGTAGCAAAAGAAAATGTTTTGCTTTTGCTCCCCTCAGTATGCTTCAACATTTCCAAGTGAATTTCACGTCACAAGGGGAGATGGGGATTGCCCTCAACTGGAATGTGGGTCACCTCCCAGCTGTGTGGTGATGTGTCTGGGGCCAAGGCCAGAGCTGCTGCTTTTCCAGATTTTCCAAGCCAGAAACAAGCACTGTTCACTTTAATAAGGTTAAGTTTAAACCGACATCCTTTTTTGGTGCCTAAACTGTTGACTACATACCCCAGCAAGACAGAAGCGTGTGAAAGCCGTCCATTCACACTCCCCTTCTCCCAGACGGTCACATGCGCATATGCCCAGAGCTGAAGGCACTGTGCAAAGCACGGTGCAGTATATGCGGCCAGTAACCGTGTGTTCTTCTCACTGAACACTTCCAGGGTTGCATCAAGTAAAAGTTGCCTCAACTTTCACTGAAGTAGATAAAAGCTGCAAAAACCCTTACTGATTTCCTAAGTTTACTTCTCTAAGTCCCAAAAGCTAAGACTATAACTACGTTATTGTTCATGTATGACAAACAAATATTAAATAGTTTACACCTTTATACCAATTTATCTGTAGCTCGTGCAGGTCCAATTGGACCTGGCAGACATCTACAGAACATTTCATGCAACAACTAGAGAATACACATTTTTTCTCATCGGCACATGGAACATTCTCCAGGATAGACCACATGTTAGGTCACAAAACAGGTTTCAGCAAATTTTTCAAAGCTGACATCATTCCTAGTATCTTTTCTGACCACAATTGACTAGCACTGGAAATCAATTACAAGCGAATTTCTGGAAACTACTCCAGTGCATGAAAACTGAACAACAGGCTCCCGAATGACCTATGGGTCCAAGAAGAAATTAAAAAGGAAATCAAAAACGTTCTTGAAACTAATGAAAAAAGATGCATCCTACCAAAACCTGTGGGATACTGTAAAAGCAACAGCGACGAGGCAATATATTGCAATAAATGCTCACATCAAAAGGATGGAGAAACTTCACGTAAATGACCGAACTGTACACCTCAAAGAACCACCACCACCACAACAATGCAATCATAAAAGTACTAGAGAGAAAGAAATAATTAACATCAGGGCAGAGTTCAATGAAATGGAGACCCCCAAAACGATACAAAGGATCAGCGAAACACAAAGTTGTTTTTTGAGAAGATAAATAAAATAGACAAACCATTAGCTTTGCCCACTCTCACCACACTCATTCAACATAGTATTGAAAGCCCTAACCAGAGCAATCAAGCAAGACAAAGAAATAAAGGGCATTCAGATTGGGAAGGACAAAGTCAAGTTGTCCCTGTTTGCAGATGACGCGATCTTATAGATAGAAAACCTAAAGGCTACCAGAACGCCCTTACGGCTGACTAACAATTTTAATAATTTTGCGGGGTACAAAATCAACACCCACAGATCAGGAGCATTTTTATACTCCGATAATGAACTGGCAGAAAAAGAAATCAAGAAAGCAAGCCCATTTACAATAGTCACCCCCAAGATAAAATACCTAGGAACCAATTGAACCAAGGAGGTTAATGCAGATCTCTACAATGAGAACTACCAAACACCAGTGAGAGAAATTAAAGAGCACCCCAAAATAGTGGAATGACATACCAGGCTCTGGTACGGGAAGAATTAACATCGTGAAAATGTCCTTTCTACCCATAGCAGTCTACAAATTCAACGCAATCTCCGTCAAAATAGCAACAACTTTCTTCACAGAAATAGAAAAAGCAGTGCTAACATTCATATGGATTACGAAAAGATCCTGAATAGCCAAAGCAATTTTGAGCTTAAAAGCACCCCAAAAACAGAAAGGCTGGAGGCATAACACCACCCAATTTCAAATTCTATGACAAGGCTCAAAACAGCATGGTGATGGCATAGAAACAGACACTCAGATCAATGGAACAGGATAGAAAACCCAGGAATAATCAATTTGCCTACTTACAGCCAACCGAGTTTTGACAAAGCAAACCAGAACATACGCTGTGGAAAAGACAGCCTCTTCAGGAAATAAACGGTGCCCGCAAAATTGGACAATCCACATGCAGAAGAATGAAACTGGACCAGCATCTCACCATATGCCAAAATCGACTCGAAATGGATTAAAGACCAGAATATAAGACCCCAAACCATTACATGACTGAAGGAAAACAGAGGGGAAACACTCCAGGAAGTAGGTGGGGGCAAAGGCTTTATGAATAAGACCCGAAAACCCACAAGCAACAATATAAAAACTAAACAAATGAGCTAATGTCAAACTAAGAAGCTTCCACACAGCAAAGGAAACAATCAACAGAGCAGAAAGGCACCCTAAAAAAAGGGAGAAAATATGTGTAAACTATACGTCTGCCAAGGGCTTAATATCCAGAACATACCAAGAACTCAAACAGCTGTACAGTATGAAAACAAGTAATCCGATTTAAAACTGGGCAAACGAGATGAATAGACATTTTTCAAAGACATACAAATGGCCAACGGTACACGAAAAAATGCTCAGCATCACTAGTCATCAGAGAAATGCAAATCAAAACCACATTGAGATATCATGTCAACCCAGATAGACTGGCCATTGTTAAAAAGACCATTAATAAGAAATGCTACTGAGGATATGAGGAAAGGAGAACTCTTCTCCAATGTTGGTGGGACTGTAAATTAGCACAGCCACTATGGAAAACAGTAAAGAAGTTTCCTCCAATACAGATAGTACTACCATATGATCCAGCAGTTCCACTACTGGGTATATATCCAAAGAAATGGAAATCATATGGAAGGGACACCTGCACTCCCATGTTCACTGCAGCTTTACTTACAATAGCCAAAATATAGAACCAACCTCAGTGCCCTTCGACAGATGACTGGATAAAAAAAATGTGATACACGTACACCATGGAATAATACTCAGTGATAAAGAAAAAGAATGAAATTCTGCCATCGGTAACAACCTGGATGAGTCTGGAGAAAATTATGTTGTGTGAAATAAGCCAGACAAGGGAAGATAAATATCACATGCTCTCACTTATAACTAGGTAGAAAGGAAGGAAGGAAGGAAGGAAGGAAGGAAGGAAGGAAGGAAGGAAGGAAGCAAAGGACTACAACAGTTCCTTGAACTTTCAGAAGGACAGAAGAAACCAATGGTTACTAGAGATGAGGGGATGGACGGAGGGAGGGAGTTGGGGGCGTGATGGGTCAGGCAAAGGGCATAAAGAAAAATCATGATTTGTAATAATGAATATGCTAATAAAAATAATTTAAAAAGTAAGACACTTTAAAACACAAAAAGAATGCCATTATTGACATTCCAGAAAATTCCAGCTATGTGGATAACATTAAAAACCAGCTGTCAAGCTAAATCCTTTATCAGTACAAATTTTGATATTTCTTCAAATTGGGAGGAGAATGTTGGTTTCGATGTACAATGTCTGGTCACTCCCAGCCTCATCTATTTGTCACTGACGACCCTGGGACAGACGGAAAAAAAAAAAAAAAAACGGTTTCTGCAACTTTTAAAATACAGACACGCCCTCCACCACCAACTTTCAATTTCTACAAAACGTCCTTGGGTTCTAGTATTCTTGCACATGTTTGTTCTCTTACAGGAAATTTGCTCCTTAGGATTTCACTGCAATGTGCTTCTGGATCCCATGCCATGATTTATCTCTGAGGACCCCTGTTCCCCTGGATCCATTTCACCCCGTGCCTGGCCACCTGTGTGGCACACACACATAGGAGCAGGAGGACAAGGCTTTGAGATGGGGAACCCGCACAAGCAATTATCTGGGTTTAGGTCTGCAGGTTATTAAGGTTTTCCGTTTCAACTTCCACAGCTAGAACGAAAGTGTAGAAATCTGTTTTCTAGTTAAAATCTGTTCACATCCCAAGTGTTTTTTAAGTTACTTAACAAGCCTTTGGTAGTCCGAAATACCGGGAAGTGTGCCTGTAACTAGAAACACCAGAAACTTCCATTTCAAAATTGTCATAAACCAGGGATACTTTAGAAAAACCTTTTCAGCCCACTTCGTGCCTTGAGTAATGGTGGGTAAACAGTGGAAACCAAGAGAGGCAACATGGAAGCAAACAAACGGATATAAAAGCACAAGGGAGACATCATGCTCTTGGGGAGAACTAAAATGCAAATTGTGTCTGTAAACGAAAGAAATTATACAGAAATCCCAGAAAAACAATTGACTGAAAATCAGACGAACGATCCCATGTTCATCGCATCACCTTGAGAACACGAAGGATACTTTTGTACAGGCAGCACACCTCCTTAAAGCAGCAGCAGAGTGCTTCGTGCACAGCAAGGCCTAGTTCACCGAGCAGCTGGAACTGTGCCCACACCCAGAGGGCAGCACCAGTCACGTGGGTGCAGAGGAGGTTGTCCCGGTGAACTCCACAAGTGGCAGCAACGCTAGGCTCTACGCCACAGGACTTCTGACAACGGACACAGTCGCACAGACTGCAAGTGGACCCCACATCAGCCTCAAGACCTCCCCCACCCGAAAACATCTCCACAGCCAGCCAGGGAGGCAAAGGAAGGGTCTTCATGGCGTGCAGAGTTACAATGAATCTGTGTTCACGCTGCCCCCTCCCACTGTACCCGTCGAGACCCAGACGATGTGCCCTGCTACTACAAAGTCGAAGAGATGTTTGATGGGGGCAGAGCGGAAGAGGCACATTGAATTTGGATCATTTTACCCATGACCCTTCTCTCCTCCCAACCCTCTTTGCGAAAGATGACATTTCTGGGGAAACAGAAGGTGATCAGAAGCAAGTAGCTCAAATGTATGTCCCTTGTAAATTTCGGATATCCATCAATTTCAATTTTGAGATATAGAGAAGTGCTGGGAAGTTTAATTGGCCGTATCAGTGTCAGTGAAGAGCTGATGGAAGAAGTGCGAAAGGCCAAAGGAGAAAACCCATGAGTAGAGAAATTAGCCTTCGGCTAATCTTATCTTCTCTGCTTCCATATATCCCTGTCCATCCTCAAAAGTTGAGTGAGGTAGGAGATGATAAGATTGAGATTAGGGCAAATTATTTCCCCATCTTTTCCTTTCTCCAATGCACAGTTTCCTCAACCCGCACACTTGGAGTCTCAGGGTCAGCCTATTAAGTGCCTATAATCAACTTCAATCATTTTAGCAGAGTACTACAGAGTGACTGCTCCCAACCCCTTCAGATAGGTGATGCTTATGTTTACATCTGCTTATCAGCTCTGTCAAAGTGCTGTTTCGTGGAGGTGCTGTAATCTGATGAACACATGAGACATGCTATTTGCTAGCAAGAAATTCTCAGCTCAAACAAGCTAAGGTGTACGGAGATTCAGTATAACACAGTAATTGGTTAACTCAGTTTACTTGGGACTCCATTTCTTAGGTCTTGGGCTGTTTACATAACCAAAAGGAGTGTGTGTGTGTGTGTGTGTGTGTGTGTGTGTGTGTGTGTGTGTGTGTGTGTGTACCACACTTGACCTAGCGTGTGTGTGTGTGTGTGTATGTGTGTTTGTGTACCACACTTGACCTAGCACCTACCTGCACAAGTACCCCCCTGCCAAGTGATGTGTTTAAAGGCCAACAAAAAGGAAAACACAGAACACATTTATAATCCTGAAAATCTAGGGCTACTTAACCTTTTTGCTGCTTAATTTTAAAGGCAAAAAATGTACTATGAGCAGCATAAATAAGAACTGATTTGAGCATAGTTTTATAATAGATAAAATGTACCTGATGGGTCTAATTCAAATTTCTAAAATCTAACTGTGCCGCATTAGTCTGAGATACAAGATCTAAAGCTGCATGATCTAATCTGAGAATTTACGGACCTGTTTGAAATACCTTCATTTGATTAATTTGAAATGGAGGCCAGGGTATGACCTCTAACAGTCTGATCTTTAATAACCGCTCAAGAGATGAGGCAGGAAGTCAGTCGCGCTTAGAATTCTATGCACTTTCCTCTAGTGAGCACACCCTGCGGTTCCACGCGTGCAAGCACACCCCTCGCTCACTGCGGGATCTACAGAGCAGCTGTACATGCCCTTCAAAACTCAAATGCGTGTTATGTGGGTGTGCGGTATAGGGGTAGGACATGAAAAAACTCCCACCTGTCCAGTCCGAGAGAAATTTAACTCCTGAGAAGCACACCTTAGTTGAACATCAGATGCAACACTAATTTGCAGAGGTTCCCACAACATAGGAACAAAAGGGCTGACGTTATGTGTTGATAGCAGATCGTGTGTGAAAACTAAAGTTTTATACGGGGCTGTACGAAGACTAACTGAGGTCTGGAAAATGAGGAATTTTAAATGCTGGACAGTCTCTATACTCAGATTCCGCTGAAGACAATGCAAATACTTATAAGAGCCTGATAATAAAAACAGATTAAAAAACTTAATCATCAAGGTGAAGCATTTAGTAATGAGGTTTGTACAGCTTTTCGGAAAACACTGACTGGAAGTCCCAACCGGCTAGAGGTAGGCCAGTGTCAGGAGGCATCCCGGACATGGGCATTAGCTTCCAGCACTGATGGTGCAGCCAGTGTCGATGATAAGAATTAAAACACAACTGCAACCCCCAGTCCTGGACAGGCTCAGGAAGCGGCTATCTGGAAAGAGTGGGAGGGGTCCAGGAGGCCAGCCCCCAGGTGATACATACGTTTGCACAACAGTGACGGCGAGCCACTGGAAGTCTTTTCCAGCTGTACTGCGCTGTAATTGTGGTCGCTTGCTCAGGACAGTATGCTGCTTTCACAAGTTGTCTCCTTCCTGAGGGATTTGCTCCTAGAAAAAGCCACCACCGCCTTCTTCACTGTGCCTTCTTCTTCTTCTTTTTCTTTTTTTTCCTGGAGCTTGTCTCTTCTGCAGAGAAGAGCTTTTAACACCTCCCTGGATAGTCAGTAAAGCCCCAAGCATTAAGAAGGCCAGAAAATACACGTCCACTTCATTTCACTGAAAAAGAAAGGTCATGATCCTATCCCTTCTTTGGGTCATCCACCCTGAGTCTGCACACCACATTTGCTCAGCAGCAGTCTGGCTACCCTTGCACATCCAGCAAACCCTTAGCACTCCTTCCTCTTATTCAGGATTCCAACTTTTTGAGCGACAAGAAGATCCCTGACACAGAGGGATCCTTGCTGAGGTATGAGAGCAGTGACACAGGATGCAAGAAGAGCACAAATGATGTTTCTTTATCCTCTGCCAAGCCCAGGGCACGCTTGGTGCTGCCATTCTCCTCCTGGGTGCAGCAGCAAACGCTTCTTCGTCAGTTCTATGATCCAACACTGCCGCCCTTAAAAATTAAGTCACCTCAAAAGTTACATAAGTATTTGAAAATACTCAAGAAAACTCTCCAAACACTGCTAGTTACACTTTGCTTGTCATAAATGGAACATCAATCTGAGCCCCAGGACAGGCCAGAGACAAGAACCTGTGATTTCCAGCCAGGCCTGAATTCTCCCCAAATTCCACAGAGTACCAAAACAGGACAATCTTGGCAGGAGCCAAGGGCAGCCTCCTCTACCCTGAAGCAGGCCATGCCTGGAGTCCTTGGCATGAACCGAGGGCAGCATCTCCTGCCTGGAAGCAGTCATGAAGCACACCGAAACACCACTTCCACGTGGGTGGGCCACTGTTGCTTTGCCTCCCACAGATCTGTCCCCCCTTTTCCCCTGGGTGATGGAGCTGCCAAAGATTCCTCAAAGCCCATCTCTTTTGAGCAGTGAGAAGCCCCGGGCTTCTCTTCCTGCATTTATTCTCCAGACCAAGAAGTTACAGGAAGAGACATAGGTGGGGTTTTGAACATAGGTTCAGTTTTACAAGTTTTGCAATAGAAGCTGGTAACATTCAGTCAAAACAAGTCAGATGACACTCTGTTAGGCAATTAAGTGATCCACTATAACAAAGCCTTGATTTACCCGAAATTCCTTTTCCCTCTAGCAGCTTTTTAGTAACGTTGCCTATCAATTAGTCACTTGTCTGTCTTAGAATCAGCAGCCTTGCTGTGTTATGATTCTTTTCCTGCAACAGAGACTCGATGCCCGGGGGTTAAAATTCCTGTCCTTTGCAAGGTCAATATTTGAAACTGCAAGGCTTTTGATGACTAAAGTCACCTATTACCCAAGAGCAGTAATAGGAAATTAATGTAATACACTAAAAAAGGTAATTGCCTTCCTTAACCACGAAGATGGCATTTTATAAAATTAGCTGCTTCTCTTAAAAGGCAACCTTCATTATCCTTTACCTACTCTTTAAAGACTATACAAACAGGAATAAGTAAATTATGGATAAAATGTTCTATAACTGGGAGAACTCAACGGCCAGTTGCCCACAGCTTACCTGCTGGTGTCCTGTGACACATATTGAAGCCTCCGTTGTACTTTGAGGAAAAATGTTCCAAACATGCCCAAAGTTCTACCCAGCAGCCGCCCCGGGAACCTGCATGCACTTCTGTCCCACTGCGAGTGGCAACCACATCGGCGGTGCTGGACTCGGGTCAGCCCTGCTGGAATGGCAGTGAAAGAGAAACTCATGTTTCAGCACAGCTAAGACGTAAACGTGCAAGTGCAATTTTTAGTGAACAGTGTCGCGTATACATTTACAGGCGGCCAAGGGATAACTCTGTGACCAAAGGAAAACAAAACCTATTCTAGAAAAACAGCAGCTCTGCCTTTCAGGGATGAGACAACCCTGCAAGCTGCTGAGCTCTCTGCTGGTCACCGGTGATGTCATCCCGGTAGCACTGACCCTGTCACCGCCAGAGGTGCCTCACCCAGTCCCCTCCCATCTGTCCGCTGGACTGGAGGGGCGCCATTCTGTCCACACAGCTTCCTTGAGCACCTGCACCCTTGGGGCCTGCTTGTTGGGAGGAAAGCTGTCACCCGCGGCAGCTGGCTTAAACCTTAGCAGCAGGAGGAACAGCTGCCCGTGGCCAGGCCACTGCCCCAGATGAAACTGTTGCTGCCGGGCCTGGCCATCTCTTCCCAACGGAAATAAGTTGTTTGGGGTTCAGCAGACTCTAGAATGAAGCGGGCCCCTTGGGCACAGGGAGCAACAGCACATCCTAGTGGGCTAATTTCCCCAAAGCTTGAAACTAGGTGTCTTGTCTCACTCCAAGGATGGCTGTGGCACTACAGCATCGCTGGACGCTGGGTGGCAGTAGAGGGCCTCACAGAAACCAGGCACAGACAATCTGGCCTCCAGCAAAGGAATGATGCTAATGCGCTCCTCTGGGTAGAATTTGCACAATAACCCACATGGAAGTCGCAGCAGGACAGGGATGAAAACTATGGGGCAAGAGGTCAAGTCTGCACAATCCCAACCAACCCCACAGATGCCCATGTCCAGTAACCGCACACACTGGATGGCTCCCCACAGGCAAAGGAACGGGTGAGACACACCCCTTCTCTGTACCTGGTGACAGATTCAGGGAAGTCAGGCTCCAGGCCCTCTCTCACTCCCACCGTGTCCTGAATCCTCACCATCAGCTACAGCTGCAAGGACTGTTTCTCTTCTGTGAACCTGCAAGCTAAGGGTCTGAAGCGACACAGTGGAGAAAGCATGCGAGGAAATTCTGCTCTACTTTTCCACCTCAGTGAGGCACGTGCACAATGTAGTTTCCCATCTCAACTGTTGCTTCGCTGTCAAGATTTCTTTTGGTGTGAGAGACCAAGGTGTCGGTAGCAAAAGAAAATGTTTTGCTTTTGCTCCCCTCAGTATGCTTCAACATTTCCAAGTGAATTTCACGTCACAAGGGGAGATGGGGATTGCCCTCAACTGGAATGTGGGTCACCTCCCAGCTGTGTGGTGATGTGTCTGGGGCCAAGGCCAGAGCTGCTGCTTTTCCAGATTTTCCAAGCCAGAAACAAGCACTGTTCACTTTAATAAGGTTAAGTTTAAACCGACATCCTTTTTTGGTGCCTAAACTGTTGACTACATACCCCAGCAAGACAGAAGCGTGTGAAAGCCGTCCATTCACACTCCCCTTCTCCCAGACGGTCACATGCGCATATCCCCAGAGCTGAAGGCACTGTGCAAAGCACGGTGCAGTATATGCGGCCAGTAACCGTGTGTTCTTCTCACTGAACACTTCCAGGGTTGCATCAAGTAAAAGTTGCCTCAACTTTCACTGAAGTAGATAAAAGCTGCAAAAACCCTTACTGATTTCCTAAGTTTACTTCTCTAAGTCCCAAAAGCTAAGACTATAACTACGTTAGTGTTCATGTATGACAAACAAATATTAAATAGTTTACACCTTTATACCAATTTATCTGTAGCTCGTGCAGGTCCAATTGGACCCGGCAGACATCTACAGAACATTTCATGCAACAACTAGAGAATACACATTTTTTTCTCATCGGCACATGGAACATTCTCCAGGATAGACCACATGTTAGGTCACAAAACAGGTTTCAGCAAATTTTTCAAAGCTGACATCATTCCTAGTATCTTTTCTGACCACAATTGACTAGCACTGGAAATCAATTACAAGCGAATTTCTGGAAACTACTCCAGTGCATGAAAACTGAACAACAGGCTCCCGAATGACCTATGGGTCCAAGAAGAAATTAAAAAGGAAATCAAAAACGTTCTTGAAACTAATGAAAAAAGATGCATCCTACCAAAACCTGTGGGATACTGTAAAAGCAACAGCGACGAGGCAATATATTGCAATAAATGCTCACATCAAAAGGATGGAGAAACTTCACGTAAATGACCGAACTGTACACCTCAAAGAACCACCACCACCACAACAATGCAATCATAAAAGTACTAGAGAGAAAGAAATAATTAACATCAGGGCAGAGTTCAATGAAATGGAGACCCCCAAAACGATACAAAGGATCAGCGAAACACAAAGTTGTTTTTTGAGAAGATAAATAAAATAGACAAACCATTAGCTTTGCCCACTCTCACCACACTCATTCAACATAGTATTGAAAGCCCTAACCAGAGCAATCAAGCAAGACAAAGAAATAAAGGGCATTCAGATTGGGAAGGACAAAGTCAAGTTGTCCCTGTTTGCAGATGACGCGATCTTATAGATAGAAAACCTAAAGGCTACCAGAACGCCCTTACGGCTGACTAACAATTTTAATAATTTTGCGGGGTACAAAATCAACACCCACAGATCAGGAGCATTTTTATACTCCGATAATGAACTGGCAGAAAAAGAAATCAAGAAAGCAAGCCCATTTACAATAGTCACCCCCAAGATAAAATACCTAGGAACCAATTGAACCAAGGAGGTTAATGCAGATCTCTACAATGAGAACTACCAAACACCAGTGAGAGAAATTAAAGAGCACCCCAAAATAGTGGAATGACATACCAGGCTCTGGTACGGGAAGAATTAACATCGTGAAAATGTCCTTTCTACCCATAGCAGTCTACAAATTCAACGCAATCTCCGTCAAAATAGCAACAACTTTCTTCACAGAAATAGAAAAAGCAGTGCTAACATTCATATGGATTACGAAAAGATCCTGAATAGCCAAAGCAATTTTGAGCTTAAAAGCACCCCAAAAACAGAAAGGCTGGAGGCATAACACCACCCAATTTCAAATTCTATGACAAGGCTCAAAACAGCATGGTGATGGCATAGAAACAGACACTCAGATCAATGGAACAGGATAGAAAACCCAGGAATAATCAATTTGCCTACTTACAGCCAACCGAGTTTTGACAAAGCAAACCAGAACATACGCTGTGGAAAAGACAGCCTCTTCAGGAAATAAACGGTGCCCGCAAAATTGGACAATCCACATGCAGAAGAATGAAACTGGACCAGCATCTCACCATATGCCAAAATCGACTCGAAATGGATTAAAGACCAGAATATAAGACCCCAAACCATTACATGACTGAAGGAAAACAGAGGGGAAACACTCCAGGAAGTAGGTGGGGGCAAAGGCTTTATGAATAAGACCCGAAAACCCACAAGCAACAATATAAAAACTAAACAAATGAGCTAATGTCAAACTAAGAAGCTTCCACACAGCAAAGGAAACAATCAACAGAGCAGAAAGGCACCCTAAAAAAAGGGAGAAAATATGTGTAAACTATACGTCTGCCAAGGGCTTAATATCCAGAACATACCAAGAACTCAAACAGCTGTACAGTATGAAAACAAGTAATCCGATTTAAAACTGGGCAAACGAGATGAATAGACATTTTTCAAAGACATACAAATGGCCAACGGTACACGAAAAAATGCTCAGCATCACTAGTCATCAGAGAAATGCAAATCAAAACCACATTGAGATATCATGTCAACCCAGATAGACTGGCCATTGTTAAAAAGACCATTAATAAGAAATGCTACTGAGGATATGAGGAAAGGAGAACTCTTCTCCAATGTTGGTGGGACTGTAAATTAGCACAGCCACTATGGAAAACAGTAAAGAAGTTTCCTCCAATACAGATAGTACTACCATATGATCCAGCAGTTCCACTACTGGGTATATATCCAAAGAAATGGAAATCATATGGAAGGGACACCTGCACTCCCATGTTCACTGCAGCTTTACTTACAATAGCCAAAATATAGAACCAACCTCAGTGCCCTTCGACAGATGACTGGATAAAAAAAATGTGATACACGTACACCATGGAATAATACTCAGTGATAAAGAAAAAGAATGAAATTCTGCCATCGGTAACAACCTGGATGAGTCTGGAGAAAATTATGTTGTGTGAAATAAGCCAGACAAGGGAAGATAAATATCACATGCTCTCACTTATAACTAGGTAGAAAGGAAGGAAGGAAGGAAGGAAGGAAGGAAGGAAGGAAGGAAGGAAGGAAGCAAAGGACTACAACAGTTCCTTGAACTTTCAGAAGGACAGAAGAAACCAATGGTTACTAGAGATGAGGGGATGGACGGAGGGAGGGAGTTGGGGGCGTGATGGGTCAGGCAAAGGGCATAAAGAAAAATCATGATTTGTAATAATGAATATGCTAATAAAAATAATTTAAAAAGTAAGACACTTTAAAACACAAAAAGAATGCCATTATTGACATTCCAGAAAATTCCAGCTATGTGGATAACATTAAAAACCAGCTGTCAAGCTAAATCCTTTATCAGTACAAATTTTGATATTTCTTCAAATTGGGAGGAGAATGTTGGTTTCGATGTACAATGTCTGGTCACTCCCAGCCTCATCTATTTGTCACTGACGACCCTGGGACAGACGGAAAAAAAAAAAAAAAAACGGTTTCTGCAACTTTTAAAATACAGACACGCCCTCCACCACCAACTTTCAATTTCTACAAAACGTCCTTGGGTTCTAGTATTCTTGCACATGTTTGTTCTCTTACAGGAAATTTGCTCCTTAGGATTTCACTGCAATGTGCTTCTGGATCCCATGCCATGATTTATCTCTGAGGACCCCTGTTCCCCTGGATCCATTTCACCCCGTGCCTGGCCACCTGTGTGGCACACACACATAGGAGCAGGAGGACAAGGCTTTGAGATGGGGAACCCGCACAAGCAATTATCTGGGTTTAGGTCTGCAGGTTATTAAGGTTTTCCGTTTCAACTTCCACAGCTAGAACGAAAGTGTAGAAATCTGTTTTCTAGTTAAAATCTGTTCACATCCCAAGTGTTTTTTAAGTTACTTAACAAGCCTTTGGTAGTCCGAAATACCGGGAAGTGTGCCTGTAACTAGAAACACCAGAAACTTCCATTTCAAAATTGTCATAAACCAGGGATACTTTAGAAAAACCTTTTCAGCCCACTTCGTGCCTTGAGTAATGGTGGGTAAACAGTGGAAACCAAGAGAGGCAACATGGAAGCAAACGGATATAAAAGCACAAGGGAGACATCATGCTCTTGGGGAGAACTAAAATGCAAATTGTGTCTGTAAACGAAAGAAATTATACAGAAATCCCAGAAAAACAATTGACTGAAAATCAGACGAACGATCCCATGTTCATCGCATCACCTTGAGAACACGAAGGATACTTTTGTACAGGCAGCACACCTCCTTAAAGCAGCAGCAGAGTGCTTCGTGCACAGCAAGGCCTAGTTCACCGAGCAGCTGGAACTGTGCCCACACCCAGAGGGCAGCACCAGTCACGTGGGTGCAGAGGAGGTTGTCCCGGTGAACTCCACAAGTGGCAGCAACGCTAGGCTCTACGCCACAGGACTTCTGACAACGGACACAGTCGCACAGACTGCAAGTGGACCCCACATCAGCCTCAAGACCTCCCCCACCCGAAAACATCTCCACAGCCAGCCAGGGAGGCAAAGGAAGGGTCTTCATGGCGTGCAGAGTTACAATGAATCTGTGTTCACGCTGCCCCCTCCCACTGTACCCGTCGAGACCCAGACGATGTGCCCTGCTACTACAAAGTCGAAGAGATGTTTGATGGGGGCAGAGCGGAAGAGGCACATTGAATTTGGATCATTTTACCCATGACCCTTCTCTCCTCCCAACCCTCTTTGCGAAAGATGACATTTCTGGGGAAACAGAAGGTGATCAGAAGCAAGTAGCTCAAATGTATGTCCCTTGTAAATTTCGGATATCCATCAATTTCAATTTTGAGATATAGAGAAGTGCTGGGAAGTTTAATTGGCCGTATCAGTGTCAGTGAAGAGCTGATGGAAGAAGTGCGAAAGGCCAAAGGAGAAAACCCATGAGTAGAGAAATTAGCCTTCGGCTAATCTTATCTTCTCTGCTTCCATATATCCCTGTCCATCCTCAAAAGTTGAGTGAGGTAGGAGATGATAAGATTGAGATTAGGGCAAATTATTTCCCCATCTTTTCCTTTCTCCAATGCACAGTTTCCTCAACCCGCACACTTGGAGTCTCAGGGTCAGCCTATTAAGTGCCTATAATCAACTTCAATCATTTTAGCAGAGTACTACAGAGTGACTGCTCCCAACCCCTTCAGATAGGTGATGCTTATGTTTACATCTGCTTATCAGCTCTGTCAAAGTGCTGTTTCGTGGAGGTGCTGTAATCTGATGAACACATGAGACATGCTATTTGCTAGCAAGAAATTCTCAGCTCAAACAAGCTAAGGTGTACGGAGATTCAGTATAACACAGTAATTGGTTAACTCAGTTTACTTGGGACTCCATTTCTTAGGTCTTGGGCTGTTTACATAACCAAAAGGAGTGTGTGTGTGTGTGTGTGTGTGTGTGTGTGTGTGTGTGTGTGTGTGTGTGTGTGTGTGTGTACCACACTTGACCTAGCGTGTGTGTGTGTGTGTGTATGTGTGTTTGTGTACCACACTTGACCTAGCACCTACCTGCACAAGTACCCCCCTGCCAAGTGATGTGTTTAAAGGCCAACAAAAAGGAAAACACAGAACACATTTATAATCCTGAAAATCTAGGGCTACTTAACCTTTTTGCTGCTTAATTTTAAAGGCAAAAAATGTACTATGAGCAGCATAAATAAGAACTGATTTGAGCATAGTTTTATAATAGATAAAATGTACCTGATGGGTCTAATTCAAATTTCTAAAATCTAACTGTGCCGCATTAGTCTGAGATACAAGATCTAAAGCTGCATGATCTAATCTGAGAATTTACGGACCTGTTTGAAATACCTTCATTTGATTAATTTGAAATGGAGGCCAGGGTATGACCTCTAACAGTCTGATCTTTAATAACCGCTCAAGAGATGAGGCAGGAAGTCAGTCGCGCTTAGAATTCTATGCACTTTCCTCTAGTGAGCACACCCTGCGGTTCCACGCGTGCAAGCACACCCCTCGCTCACTGCGGGATCTACAGAGCAGCTGTACATGCCCTTCAAAACTCAAATGCGTGTTATGTGGGTGTGCGGTATAGGGGTAGGACATGAAAAAACTCCCACCTGTCCAGTCCGAGAGAAATTTAACTCCTGAGAAGCACACCTTAGTTGAACATCAGATGCAACACTAATTTGCAGAGGTTCCCACAACATAGGAACAAAAGGGCTGACGTTATGTGTTGATAGCAGATCGTGTGTGAAAACTAAAGTTTTATACGGGGCTGTACGAAGACTAACTGAGGTCTGGAAAATGAGGAATTTTAAATGCTGGACAGTCTCTATACTCAGATTCCGCTGAAGACAATGCAAATACTTATAAGAGCCTGATAATAAAAACAGATTAAAAAACTTAATCATCAAGGTGAAGCATTTAGTAATGAGGTTTGTACAGCTTTTCGGAAAACACTGACTGGAAGTCCCAACCGGCTAGAGGTAGGCCAGTGTCAGGAGGCATCCCGGACATGGGCATTAGCTTCCAGCACTGATGGTGCAGCCAGTGTCGATGATAAGAATTAAAACACAACTGCAACCCCCAGTCCTGGACAGGCTCAGGAAGCGGCTATCTGGAAAGAGTGGGAGGGGTCCAGGAGGCCAGCCCCCAGGTGATACATACGTTTGCACAACAGTGACGGCGAGCCACTGGAAGTCTTTTCCAGCTGTACTGCGCTGTAATTGTGGTCGCTTGCTCAGGACAGTATGCTGCTTTCACAAGTTGTCTCCTTCCTGAGGGATTTGCTCCTAGAAAAAGCCACCACCGCCTTCTTCACTGTGCCTTCTTCTTCTTCTTTTTCTTTTTTTTCCTGGAGCTTGTCTCTTCTGCAGAGAAGAGCTTTTAACACCTCCCTGGATAGTCAGTAAAACCCCAAGCATTAAGAAGGCCAGAAAATACACGTCCACTTCATTTCACTGAAAAAGAAAGGTCATGATCCTATCCCTTCTTTGGGTCATCCACCCTGAGTCTGCACACCACATTTGCTCAGCAGCAGTCTGGCTACCCTTGCACATCCAGCAAACCCTTAGCACTCCTTCCTCTTATTCAGGATTCCAACTTTTTGAGCGACAAGAAGATCCCTGACACAGAGGGATCCTTGCTGAGGTATGAGAGCAGTGACACAGGATGCAAGAAGAGCACAAATGATGTTTCTTTATCCTCTGCCAAGCCCAGGGCACGCTTGGTGCTGCCATTCTCCTCCTGGGTGCAGCAGCAAACGCTTCTTCGTCAGTTCTATGATCCAACACTGCCGCCCTTAAAAACTAAGTCACCTCAAAAGTTACATAAGTATTTGAAAATACTCAAGAAAACTCTCCAAACACTGCTAGTTACACTTTGCTTGTCATAAATGGAACATCAATCTGAGCCCCAGGACAGGCCAGAGACAAGAACCTGTGATTTCCAGCCAGGCCTGAATTCTCCCCAAATTCCACAGAGTACCAAAACAGGACAATCTTGGCAGGAGCCAAGGGCAGCCTCCTCTACCCTGAAGCAGGCCATGCCTGGAGTCCTTGGCATGAACCGAGGGCAGCATCTCCTGCCTGGAAGCAGTCATGAAGCACACCGAAACACCACTTCCACGTGGGTGGGCCACTGTTGCTTTGCCTCCCACAGATCTGTCCCCCCTTTTCCCCTGGGTGATGGAGCTGCCAAAGATTCCTCAAAGCCCATCTCTTTTGAGCAGTGAGAAGCCCCGGCCTTCTCTTCCTGCATTTATTCTCCAGACCAAGAAGTTACAGGAAGAGACATAGGTGGGGTTTTGAACATAGGTTCAGTTTTACAAGTTTTGCAATAGAAGCTGGTAACATTCAGTCAAAACAAGTCAGATGACACTCTGTTAGGCAATTAAGTGATCCACTATAACAAAGCCTTGATTTACCCGAAATTCCTTTTCCCTCTAGCAGCTTTTTAGTAACGTTGCCTATCAATTAGTCACTTGTCTGTCTTAGAATCAGCAGCCTTGCTGTGTTATGATTCTTTTCCTGCAACAGAGACTCGATGCCCGGGGGTTAAAATTCCTGTCCTTTGCAAGGTCAATATTTGAAACTGCAAGGCTTTTGATGACTAAAGTCACCTATTACCCAAGAGCAGTAATAGGAAATTAATGTAATACACTAAAAAAGGTAATTGCCTTCCTTAACCACGAAGATGGCATTTTATAAAATTAGCTGCTTCTCTTAAAAGGCAACCTTCATTATCCTTTACCTACTCTTTAAAGACTATACAAACAGGAATAAGTAAATTATGGATAAAATGTTCTATAACTGGGAGAACTCAACGGCCAGTTGCCCACAGCTTACTTGCTGGTGTCCTGTGACACATATTGAAGCCTCCGTTGTACTTTGAGGAAAAATGTTCCAAACATGCCCAAAGTTCTACCCAGCAGCCGCCCCGGGAACCTGCATGCACTTCTGTCCCACTGCGAGTGGCAACCACATCGGCGGTGCTGGACTCGGGTCAGCCCTGCTGGAATGGCAGTGAAAGAGAAACTCATGTTTCAGCACAGCTAAGACGTAAACGTGCAAGTGCAATTTTTAGTGAACAGTGTCGTGTATAAATTTACAGGCGGCCAAGGGATAACTCTGTGACCAAAGGAAAACAAAACCTATTCTAGAAAAACAGCAGCTCTGCCTTTCAGGGATGAGACAACCCTGCAAGCTGCTGAGCTCTCTGCTGGTCACCGGTGATGTCATCCCGGTAGCACTGACCCTGTCACCGCCAGAGGTGCCTCACCCAGTCCCCTCCCATCTGTCCGCTGGACTGGAGGGGCGCCATTCTGTCCACACAGCTTCCTTGAGCACCTGCACCCTTGGGGCCTGCTTGTTGGGAGGAAAGCTGTCACCCGCGGCAGCTGGCTTAAACCTTAGCAGCAGGAGGAACAGCTGCCCGTGGCCAGGCCACTGCCCCAGATGAAACTGTTGCTGCCGGGCCTGGCCATCTCTTCCCAACGGAAATAAGTTGTTTGGGGTTCAGCAGACTCTAGAATGAAGCGGGCCCCTTGGGCACAGGGAGCAACAGCACATCCTAGTGGGCTAATTTCCCCAAAGCTTGAAACTAGGTGTCTTGTCTCACTCCAAGGATGGCTGTGGCACTACAGCATCGCTGGACGCTGGGTGGCAGTAGAGGGCCTCACAGAAACCAGGCACAGACAATCTGGCCTCCAGCAAAGGAATGATGCTAATGCGCTCCTCTGGGTAGAATTTGCACAATAACCCACATGGAAGTCGCAGCAGGACAGGGATGAAAACTATGGGGCAAGAGGTCAAGTCTGCACAATCCCAACCAACCCCACAGATGCCCATGTCCAGTAACCGCACACACTGGATGGCTCCCCACAGGCAAAGGAACAGGTGAGACACACCCCTTCTCTGTACCTGGTGACAGATTCAGGGAAGTCAGGCTCCAGGCCCTCTCTCACTCCCACCGTGTCCTGAATCCTCACCATCAGCTACAGCTGCAAGGACTGTTTCTCTTCTGTGAACCTGCAAGCTAAGGGTCTGAAGCGACACAGTGGAGAAAGCATGCGAGGAAATTCTGCTCTACTTTTCCACCTCAGTGAGGCACGTGCACAATGTAGTTTCCCATCTCAACTGTTGCTTCGCTGTCAAGATTTCTTTTGGTGTGAGAGACCAAGGTGTCGGTAGCAAAAGAAAATGTTTTGCTTTTGCTCCCCTCAGTATGCTTCAACATTTCCAAGTGAATTTCACGTCACAAGGGGAGATGGGGATTGCCCTCAACTGGAATGTGGGTCACCTCCCAGCTGTGTGGTGATGTGTCTGGGGCCAAGGCCAGAGCTGCTGCTTTTCCAGATTTTCCAAGCCAGAAACAAGCACTGTTCACTTTAATAAGGTTAAGTTTAAACCGACATCCTTTTTTGGTGCCTAAACTGTTGACTACATACCCCAGCAAGACAGAAGCGTGTGAAAGCCGTCCATTCACACTCCCCTTCTCCCAGACGGTCACATGCGCATATGCCCAGAGCTGAAGGCACTGTGCAAAGCACGGTGCAGTATATGCGGCCAGTAACCGTGTGTTCTTCTCACTGAACACTTCCAGGGTTGCATCAAGTAAAAGTTGCCTCAACTTTCACTGAAGTAGATAAAAGCTGCAAAAACCCTTACTGATTTCCTAAGTTTACTTCTCTAAGTCCCAAAAGCTAAGACTATAACTACGTTAGTGTTCATGTATGACAAACAAATATTAAATAGTTTACACCTTTATACCAATTTATCTGTAGCTCGTGCAGGTCCAATTGGACCTGGCAGACATCTACAGAACATTTCATGCAACAACTAGAGAATACACATTTTTTCTCATCGGCACATGGAACATTCTCCAGGATAGACCACATGTTAGGTCACAAAACAGGTTTCAGCAAATTTTTCAAAGCTGACATCATTCCTAGTATCTTTTCTGACCACAATTGACTAGCACTGGAAATCAATTACAAGCGAATTTCTGGAAACTACTCCAGTGCATGAAAACTGAACAACAGGCTCCCGAATGACCTATGGGTCCAAGAAGAAATTAAAAAGGAAATCAAAAACGTTCTTGAAACTAATGAAAAAAGATGCATCCTACCAAAACCTGTGGGATACTGTAAAAGCAACAGCGACGAGGCAATATATTGCAATAAATGCTCACATCAAAAGGATGGAGAAACTTCACGTAAATGACCGAACTGTACACCTCAAAGAACCACCACCACCACAACAATGCAATCATAAAAGTACTAGAGAGAAAGAAATAATTAACATCAGGGCAGAGTTCAATGAAATGGAGACCCCCAAAACGATACAAAGGATCAGCGAAACACAAAGTTGTTTTTTGAGAAGATAAATAAAATAGACAAACCATTAGCTTTGCCCACTCTCACCACACTCATTCAACATAGTATTGAAAGCCCTAACCAGAGCAATCAAGCAAGACAAAGAAATAAAGGGCATTCAGATTGGGAAGGACAAAGTCAAGTTGTCCCTGTTTGCAGATGACGCGATCTTATAGATAGAAAACCTAAAGGCTACCAGAACGCCCTTACGGCTGACTAACAATTTTAATAATTTTGCGGGGTACAAAATCAACACCCACAGATCAGGAGCATTTTTATACTCCGATAATGAACTGGCAGAAAAAGAAATCAAGAAAGCAAGCCCATTTACAATAGTCACCCCCAAGATAAAATACCTAGGAACCAATTGAACCAAGGAGGTTAATGCAGATCTCTACAATGAGAACTACCAAACACCAGTGAGAGAAATTAAAGAGCACCCCAAAATAGTGGAATGACATACCAGGCTCTGGTACGGGAAGAATTAACATCGTGAAAATGTCCTTTCTACCCATAGCAGTCTACAAATTCAACGCAATCTCCGTCAAAATAGCAACAACTTTCTTCACAGAAATAGAAAAAGCAGTGCTAACATTCATATGGAATACGAAAAGATCCTGAATAGCCAAAGCAATTTTGAGCTTAAAAGCACCCCAAAAACAGAAAGGCTGGAGGCATAACACCACCCAATTTCAAATTCTATGACAAGGCTCAAAACAGCATGGTGATGGCATAGAAACAGACACTCAGATCAATGGAACAGGATAGAAAACCCAGGAATAATCAATTTGCCTACTTACAGCCAACCGATTTTTGACAAAGCAAACCAGAACATACGCTGTGGAAAAGACAGCCTCTTCAGGAAATAAACGGTGCCCGCAAAATTGGACAATCCACATGCAGAAGAATGAAACTGGACCAGCATCTCACCATATGCCAAAATCGACTCGAAATGGATTAAAGACCAGAATATAAGACCCCAAACCATTACATGACTGAAGGAAAACAGAGGGGAAACACTCCAGGAAGTAGGTGGGGGCAAAGGCTTTATGAATAAGACCCGAAAACCCACAAGCAACAATATAAAAACTAAACAAATGAGCTAATGTCAAACTAAGAAGCTTCCACACAGCAAAGGAAACAATCAACAGAGCAGAAAGGCACCCTAAAAAAAGGGAGAAAATATGTGTAAACTATACGTCTGCCAAGGGCTTAATATCCAGAACATACCAAGAACTCAAACAGCTGTACAGTATGAAAACAAGTAATCCGATTTAAAACAGGGCAAACGAGATGAATAGACATTTTTCAAAGACATACAAATGGCCAACGGTACACGAAAAAATGCTCAGCATCACTAGTCATCAGAGAAATGCAAATCAAAACCACATTGAGATATCATGTCAACCCAGATAGACTGGCCATTGTTAAAAAGACCATTAATAAGAAATGCTACTGAGGATATGAGGAAAGGAGAACTCTTCTCCAATGTTGGTGGGACTGTAAATTAGCACAGCCACTATGGAAAACAGTAAAGAAGTTTCCTCCAATACAGATAGTACTACCATATGATCCAGCAGTTCCACTACTGGGTATATATCCAAAGAAATGGAAATCATATGGAAGGGACACCTGCACTCCCATGTTCACTGCAGCTTTACTTACAATAGCCAAAATATAGAACCAACCTCAGTGCCCTTCGACAGATGACTGGATAAAAAAAATGTGATACACGTACACCATGGAATAATACTCAGTGATAAAGAAAAAGAATGAAATTCTGCCATCGGTAACAACCTGGATGAGTCTGGAGAAAATTATGTTGTGTGAAATAAGCCAGACAAGGGAAGATAAATATCACATGCTCTCACTTATAACTAGGTAGAAAGGAAGGAAGGAAGGAAGGAAGGAAGGAAGGAAGGAAGGAAGGAAGGAAGGAAGGAAGGAAGCAAAGGACTACAACAGTTCCTTGAACTTTCAGAAGGACAGAAGAAACCAATGGTTACTAGAGATGAGGGGATGGACGGAGGGAGGGAGTTGGGGGCGTGATGGGTCAGGCAAAGGGCATAAAGAAAAATCATGATTTGTAATAATGAATATGCTAATAAAAATAATTTAAAAAGTAAGACACTTTAAAACACAAAAAGAATGCCATTATTGACATTCCAGAAAATTCCAGCTATGTGGATAACATTAAAAACCAGCTGTCAAGCTAAATCCTTTATCAGTACAAATTTTGATATTTCTTCAAATTGGGAGGAGAATGTTGGTTTCGATGTACAATGTCTGGTCACTCCCAGCCTCATCTATTTGTCACTGACGACCCTGGGACAGACGGAAAAAAAAAAAAAAAACGGTTTCTGCAACTTTTAAAATACAGACACGCCCTCCACCACCAACTTTCAATTTCTACAAAACGTCCTTGGGTTCTAGTATTCTTGCACATGTTTGTTCTCTTACAGGAAATTTGCTCCTTAGGATTTCACTGCAATGTGCTTCTGGATCCCATGCCATGATTTATCTCTGAGGACCCCTGTTCCCCTGGATCCATTTCACCCCGTGCCTGGCCACCTGTGTGGCACACACACATAGGAGCAGGAGGACAAGGCTTTGAGATGGGGAACCCGCACAAGCAATTATCTGGGTTTAGGTCTGCAGGTTATTAAGGTTTTCCGTTTCAACTTCCACAGCTAGAACGAAAGTGTAGAAATCTGTTTTCTAGTTAAAATCTGTTCACATCCCAAGTGTTTTTTAAGTTACTTAACAAGCCTTTGGTAGTCCGAAATACCGGGAAGTGTGCCTGTAACTAGAAACACCAGAAACTTCCATTTCAAAATTGTCATAAACCAGGGATACTTTAGAAAAACCTTTTCAGCCCACTTCGTGCCTTGAGTAATGGTGGGTAAACAGTGGAAACCAAGAGAGGCAACATGGAAGCAAACGGATATAAAAGCACAAGGGAGACATCATGCTCTTGGGGAGAACTAAAATGCAAATTGTGTCTGTAAACGAAAGAAATTATACAGAAATCCCAGAAAAACAATTGACTGAAAATCAGACGAACGATCCCATGTTCATCGCATCACCTTGAGAACACGAAGGATACTTTTGTACAGGCAGCACACCTCCTTAAAGCAGCAGCAGAGTGCTTCGTGCACAGCAAGGCCTAGTTCACCGAGCAGCTGGAACTGTGCCCACACCCAGAGGGCAGCACCAGTCACGTGGGTGCAGAGGAGGTTGTCCCGGTGAACTCCACAAGTGGCAGCAACGCTAGGCTCTACGCCACAGGACTTCTGACAACGGACACAGTCGCACAGACTGCAAGTGGACCCCACATCAGCCTCAAGACCTCCCCCACCCGAAAACATCTCCACAGCCAGCCAGGGAGGCAAAGGAAGGGTCTTCATGGCGTGCAGAGTTACAATGAATCTGTGTTCACGCTGCCCCCTCCCACTGTACCCGTCGAGACCCAGACGATGTGCCCTGCTACTACAAAGTCGAAGAGATGTTTGATGGGGGCAGAGCGGAAGAGGCACATTGAATTTGGATCATTTTACCCATGACCCTTCTCTCCTCCCAACCCTCTTTGCGAAAGATGACATTTCTGGGGAAACAGAAGGTGATCAGAAGCAAGTAGCTCAAATGTATGTCCCTTGTAAATTTCGGATATCCATCAATTTCAATTTTGAGATATAGAGAAGTGCTGGGAAGTTTAATTGGCCGTATCAGTGTCAGTGAAGAGCTGATGGAAGAAGTGCGAAAGGCCAAAGGAGAAAACCCATGAGTAGAGAAATTAGCCTTCGGCTAATCTTATCTTCTCTGCTTCCATATATCCCTGTCCATCCTCAAAAGTTGAGTGAGGTAGGAGATGATAAGATTGAGATTAGGGCAAATTATTTCCCCATCTTTTCCTTTCTCCAATGCACAGTTTCCTCAACCCGCACACTTGGAGTCTCAGGGTCAGCCTATTAAGTGCCTATAATCAACTTCAATCATTTTAGCAGAGTACTACAGAGTGACTGCTCCCAACCCCTTCAGATAGGTGATGCTTATGTTTACATCTGCTTATCAGCTCTGTCAAAGTGCTGTTTCGTGGAGGTGCTGTAATCTGATGAACACATGAGACATGCTATTTGCTAGCAAGAAATTCTCAGCTCAAACAAGCTAAGGTGTACGGAGATTCAGTATAACACAGTAATTGGTTAACTCAGTTTACTTGGGACTCCATTTCTTAGGTCTTGGGCTGTTTACATAACCAAAAGGAGTGTGTGTGTGTGTGTGTGTGTGTGTGTGTGTGTGTGTTTGT
Source organism: Cynocephalus volans (assembly GCF_027409185.1). Lineage (NCBI taxonomy): Eukaryota > Metazoa > Chordata > Mammalia > Dermoptera > Cynocephalidae > Cynocephalus > Cynocephalus volans. The sequence goes on from NW_026902465.1 coordinate 1,581,664, forward strand.
GTACCACACTTGACCTAGCACCTACCTGCACAAGTACCCCCCTGCCAAGTGATGTGTTTAAAGGCCAACAAAAAGGAAAACACAGAACACATTTATAATCCTGAAAATCTAGGGCTACTTAACCTTTTTGCTGCTTAATTTTAAAGGCAAAAAATGTACTATGAGCAGCATAAATAAGAACTGATTTGAGCATAGTTTTATAATAGATAAAATGTACCTGATGGGTCTAATTCAAATTTCTAAAATCTAACTGTGCCGCATTAGTCTGAGATACAAGATCTAAAGCTGCATGATCTAATCTGAGAATTTACGGACCTGTTTGAAATACCTTCATTTGATTAATTTGAAATGGAGGCCAGGGTATGACCTCTAACAGTCTGATCTTTAATAACCGCTCAAGAGATGAGGCAGGAAGTCAGTCGCGCTTAGAATTCTATGCACTTTCCTCTAGTGAGCACACCCTGCGGTTCCACGCGTGCAAGCACACCCCTCGCTCACTGCGGGATCTACAGAGCAGCTGTACATGCCCTTCAAAACTCAAATGCGTGTTATGTGGGTGTGCGGTATAGGGGTAGGACATGAAAAAACTCCCACCTGTCCAGTCCGAGAGAAATTTAACTCCTGAGAAGCACACCTTAGTTGAACATCAGATGCAACACTAATTTGCAGAGGTTCCCACAACATAGGAACAAAAGGGCTGACGTTATGTGTTGATAGCAGATCGTGTGTGAAAACTAAAGTTTTATACGGGGCTGTACGAAGACTAACTGAGGTCTGGAAAATGAGGAATTTTAAATGCTGGACAGTCTCTATACTCAGATTCCGCTGAAGACAATGCAAATACTTATAAGAGCCTGATAATAAAAACAGATTAAAAAACTTAATCATCAAGGTGAAGCATTTAGTAATGAGGTTTGTACAGCTTTTCGGAAAACACTGACTGGAAGTCCCAACCGGCTAGAGGTAGGCCAGTGTCAGGAGGCATCCCGGACATGGGCATTAGCTTCCAGCACTGATGGTGCAGCCAGTGTCGATGATAAGAATTAAAACACAACTGCAACCCCCAGTCCTGGACAGGCTCTGGAAGCGGCTATCTGGAAAGAGTGGGAGGGGTCCAGGAGGCCAGCCCCCAGGTGATACATACGTTTGCACAACAGTGACGGCGAGCCACTGGAAGTCTTTTCCAGCTGTACTGCGCTGTAATTGTGGTTGCTTGCTCAGGACAGTATGCTGCTTTCACAAGTTGTCTCCTTCCTGAGGGATTTGCTCCTAGAAAAAGCCACCACCGCCTTCTTCACTGTGCCTTCTTCTTCTTCTTTTTCTTTTTTTTCCTGGAGCTTGTCTCTTCTGCAGAGAAGAGCTTTTAACACCTCCCTGGATAGTCAGTAAAACCCCAAGCATTAAGAAGGCCAGAAAATACACGTCCACTTCATTTCACTGAAAAAGAAAGGTCATGATCCTATCCCTTCTTTGGGTCATCCACCCTGAGTCTGCACACCACATTTGCTCAGCAGCAGTCTGGCTACCCTTGCACATCCAGCAAACCCTTAGCACTCCTTCCTCTTATTCAGGATTCCAACTTTTTGAGCGACAAGAAGATCCCTGACACAGAGGGATCCTTGCTGAGGTATGAGAGCAGTGACACAGGATGCAAGAAGAGCACAAATGATGTTTCTTTATCCTCTGCCAAGCCCAGGGCACGCTTGGTGCTGCCATTCTCCTCCTGGGTGCAGCAGCAAACGCTTCTTCGTCAGTTCTATGATCCAACACTGCCGCCCTTAAAAATTAAGTCACCTCAAAAGTTACATAAGTATTTGAAAATACTCAAGAAAACTCTCCAAACACTGCTAGTTACACTTTGCTTGTCATAAATGGAACATCAATCTGAGCCCCAGGACAGGCCAGAGACAAGAACCTGTGATTTCCAGCCAGGCCTGAATTCTCCCCAAATTCCACAGAGTACCAAAACAGGACAATCTTGGCAGGAGCCAAGGGCAGCCTCCTCTACCCTGAAGCAGGCCATGCCTGGAGTCCTTGGCATGAACCGAGGGCAGCATCTCCTGCCTGGAAGCAGTCATGAAGCACACCGAAACACCACTTCCACGTGGGTGGGCCACTGTTGCTTTGCCTCCCACAGATCTGTCCCCCCTTTTCCCCTGGGTGATGGAGCTGCCAAAGATTCCTCAAAGCCCATCTCTTTTGAGCAGTGAGAAGCCCCGGGCTTCTCTTCCTGCATTTATTCTCCAGACCAAGAAGTTACAGGAAGAGACATAGGTGGGGTTTTGAACATAGGTTCAGTTTTACAAGTTTTGCAATAGAAGCTGGTAACATTCAGTCAAAACAAGTCAGATGACACTCTGTTAGGCAATTAAGTGATCCACTATAACAAAGCCTTGATTTACCCGAAATTCCTTTTCCCTCTAGCAGCTTTTTAGTAACGTTGCCTATCAATTAGTCACTTGTCTGTCTTAGAATCAGCAGCCTTGCTGTGTTATGATTCTTTTCCTGCAACAGAGACTCGATGCCCGGGGGTTAAAATTCCTGTCCTTTGCAAGGTCAATATTTGAAACTGCAAGGCTTTTGATGACTAAAGTCACCTATTACCCAAGAGCAGTAATAGGAAATTAATGTAATACACTAAAAAAGGTAATTGCCTTCCTTAACCACGAAGATGGCATTTTATAAAATTAGCTGCTTCTCTTAAAAGGCAACCTTCATTATCCTTTACCTACTCTTTAAAGACTATACAAACAGGAATAAGTAAATTATGGATAAAATGTTCTATAACTGGGAGAACTCAACGGCCAGTTGCCCACAGCTTACCTGCTGGTGTCCTGTGACACATATTGAAGCCTCCGTTGTACTTTGAGGAAAAATGTTCCAAACATGCCCAAAGTTCTACCCAGCAGCCGCCCCGGGAACCTGCATGCACTTCTGTCCCACTGCGAGTGGCAACCACATCGGCGGTGCTGGACTCGGGTCAGCCCTGCTGGAATGGCAGTGAAAGAGAAACTCATGTTTCAGCACAGCTAAGACGTAAACGTGCAAGTGCAATTTTTAGTGAACAGTGTCGCGTATAAATTTACAGGCGGCCAAGGGATAACTCTGTGACCAAAGGAAAACAAAACCTATTCTAGAAAAACAGCAGCTCTGCCTTTCAGGGATGAGACAACCCTGCAAGCTGCTGAGCTCTCTGCTGGTCACCGGTGATGTCATCCCGGTAGCACTGACCCTGTCACCGCCAGAGGTGCCTCACCCAGTCCCCTCCCATCTGTCCGCTGGACTGGAGGGGCGCCATTCTGTCCACACAGCTTCCTTGAGCACCTGCACCCTTGGGGCCTGCTTGTTGGGAGGAAAGCTGTCACCCGCGGCAGCTGGCTTAAACCTTAGCAGCAGGAGGAACAGCTGCCCGTGGCCAGGCCACTGCCCCAGATGAAACTGTTGCTGCCGGGCCTGGCCATCTCTTCCCAACGGAAATAAGTTGTTTGGGGTTCAGCAGACTCTAGAATGAAGCGGGCCCCTTGGGCACAGGGAGCAACAGCACATCCTAGTGGGCTAATTTCCCCAAAGCTTGAAACTAGGTGTCTTGTCTCACTCCAAGGATGGCTGTGGCACTACAGCATCGCTGGACGCTGGGTGGCAGTAGAGGGCCTCACAGAAACCAGGCACAGACAATCTGGCCTCCAGCAAAGGAATGATGCTAATGCGCTCCTCTGGGTAGAATTTGCACAATAACCCACATGGAAGTCGCAGCAGGACAGGGATGAAAACTATGGGGCAAGAGGTCAAGTCTGCACAATCCCAACCAACCCCACAGATGCCCATGTCCAGTAACCGCACACACTGGATGGCTCCCCACAGGCAAAGGAACAGGTGAGACACACCCCTTCTCTGTACCTGGTGACAGATTCAGGGAAGTCAGGCTCCAGGCCCTCTCTCACTCCCACCGTGTCCTGAATCCTCACCATCAGCTACAGCTGCAAGGACTGTTTCTCTTCTGTGAACCTGCAAGCTAAGGGTCTGAAGCGACACAGTGGAGAAAGCATGCGAGGAAATTCTGCTCTACTTTTCCACCTCAGTGAGGCACGTGCACAATGTAGTTTCCCATCTCAACTGTTGCTTCGCTGTCAAGATTTCTTTTGGTGTGAGAGACCAAGGTGTCGGTAGCAAAAGAAAATGTTTTGCTTTTGCTCCCCTCAGTATGCTTCAACATTTCCAAGTGAATTTCACGTCACAAGGGGAGATGGGGATTGCCCTCAACTGGAATGTGGGTCACCTCCCAGCTGTGTGGTGATGTGTCTGGGGCCAAGGCCAGAGCTGCTGCTTTTCCAGATTTTCCAAGCCAGAAACAAGCACTGTTCACTTTAATAAGGTTAAGTTTAAACCGACATCCTTTTTTGGTGCCTAAACTGTTGACTACATACCCCAGCAAGACAGAAGCGTGTGAAAGCCGTCCATTCACACTCCCCTTCTCCCAGACGGTCACATGCGCATATCCCCAGAGCTGAAGGCACTGTGCAAAGCACGGTGCAGTATATGCGGCCAGTAACCGTGTGTTCTTCTCACTGAACACTTCCAGGGTTGCATCAAGTAAAAGTTGCCTCAACTTTCACTGAAGTAGATAAAAGCTGCAAAAACCCTTACTGATTTCCTAAGTTTACTTCTCTAAGTCCCAAAAGCTAAGACTATAACTACGTTAGTGTTCATGTATGACAAACAAATATTAAATAGTTTACACCTTTATACCAATTTATCTGTAGCTCGTGCAGGTCCAATTGGACCTGGCAGACATCTACAGAACATTTCATGCAACAACTAGAGAATACACATTTTTTCTCATCGGCACATGGAACATTCTCCAGGATAGACCACATGTTAGGTCACAAAACAGGTTTCAGCAAATTTTTCAAAGCTGACATCATTCCTAGTATCTTTTCTGACCACAATTGACTAGCACTGGAAATCAATTACAAGCGAATTTCTGGAAACTACTCCAGTGCATGAAAACTGAACAACAGGCTCCCGAATGACCTATGGGTCCAAGAAGAAATTAAAAAGGAAATCAAAAACGTTCTTGAAACTAATGAAAAAAGATGCATCCTACCAAAACCTGTGGGATACTGTAAAAGCAACAGCGACGAGGCAATATATTGCAATAAATGCTCACATCAAAAGGATGGAGAACCTTCACGTAAATGACCGAACTGTACACCTCAAAGAACCACCACCACCACAACAATGCAATCATAAAAGTACTAGAGAGAAAGAAATAATTAACATCAGGGCAGAGTTCAATGAAATGGAGACCCCCAAAACGATACAAAGGATCAGCGAAACACAAAGTTGTTTTTTGAGAAGATAAATAAAATAGACAAACCATTAGCTTTGCCCACTCTCACCACACTCATTCAACATAGTATTGAAAGCCCTAACCAGAGCAATCAAGCAAGACAAAGAAATAAAGGGCATTCAGATTGGGAAGGACAAAGTCAAGTTGTCCCTGTTTGCAGATGACGCGATCTTATAGATAGAAAACCTAAAGGCTACCAGAACGCCCTTACGGCTGACTAACAATTTTAATAATTTTGCGGGGTACAAAATCAACACCCACAGATCAGGAGCATTTTTATACTCCGATAATGAACTGGCAGAAAAAGAAATCAAGAAAGCAAGCCCATTTACAATAGTCACCCCCAAGATAAAATACCTAGGAACCAATTGAACCAAGGAGGTTAATGCAGATCTCTACAATGAGAACTACCAAACACCAGTGAGAGAAATTAAAGAGCACCCGAAAATAGTGGAATGACATACCAGGCTCTGGTACGGGAAGAATTAACATCGTGAAAATGTCCTTTCTACCCATAGCAGTCTACAAATTCAACGCAATCTCCGTCAAAATAGCAACAACTTTCTTCACAGAAATAGAAAAAGCAGTGCTAACATTCATATGGAATACGAAAAGATCCTGAATAGCCAAAGCAATTTTGAGCTTAAAAGCACCCCAAAAACAGAAAGGCTGGAGGCATAACACCACCCAATTTCAAATTCTATGACAAGGCTCAAAACAGCATGGTGATGGCATAGAAACAGACACTCAGATCAATGGAACAGGATAGAAAACCCAGGAATAATCAATTTGCCTACTTACAGCCAACCGATTTTTGACAAAGCAAACCAGAACATACGCTGTGGAAAAGACAGCCTCTTCAGGAAATAAACGGTGCCCGCAAAATTGGACAATCCACATGCAGAAGAATGAAACTGGACCAGCATCTCACCATATGCCAAAATCGACTCGAAATGGATTAAAGACCAGAATATAAGACCCCAAACCATTACATGACTGAAGGAAAACAGAGGGGAAACACTCCAGGAAGTAGGTGGGGGCAAAGGCTTTATGAATAAGACCCGAAAACACACAAGCAACAATATAAAAACTAAACAAATGAGCTAATGTCAAACTAAGAAGCTTCCACACAGCAAAGGAAACAATCAACAGAGCAGAAAGGCACCCTAAAAAAAGGGAGAAAATATGTGTAAACTATACGTCTGCCAAGGGCTTAATATCCAGAACATACCAAGAACTCAAACAGCTGTACAGTATGAAAACAAGTAATCCGATTTAAAACTGGGCAAACGAGATGAATAGACATTTTTCAAAGACATACAAATGGCCAACGGTACACGAAAAAATGCTCAGCATCACTAGTCATCAGAGAAATGCAAATCAAAACCACATTGAGATATCATGTCAACCCAGATAGACTGGCCATTGTTAAAAAGACCATTAATAAGAAATGCTACTGAGGATATGAGGAAAGGAGAACTCTTCTCCAATGTTGGTGGGACTGTAAATTAGCACAGCCACTATGGAAAACAGTAAAGAAGTTTCCTCCAATACAGATAGTACTACCATATGATCCAGCAGTTCCACTACTGGGTATATATCCAAAGAAATGGAAATCATATGGAAGGGACACCTGCACTCCCATGTTCACTGCAGCTTTACTTACAATAGCCAAAATATAGAACCAACCTCAGTGCCCTTCGACAGATGACTGGATAAAAAAAATGTGATACACGTACACCATGGAATAATACTCAGTGATAAAGAAAAAGAATGAAATTCTGCCATCGGTAACAACCTGGATGAGTCTGGAGAAAATTATGTTGTGTGAAATAAGCCAGACAAGGGAAGATAAATATCACATGCTCTCACTTATAACTAGGTAGAAAGGAAGGAAGGAAGGAAGGAAGGAAGGAAGGAAGGAAGGAAGGAAGGAAGGAAGGAAGGAAGCAAAGGACTACAACAGTTCCTTGAACTTTCAGAAGGACAGAAGAAACCAATGGTTACTAGAGATGAGGGGATGGACGGAGGGAGGGAGTTGGGGGCGTGATGGGTCAGGCAAAGGGCATAAAGAAAAATCATGATTTGTAATAATGAATATGCTAATAAAAATAATTTAAAAAGTAAGACACTTTAAAACACAAAAAGAATGCCATTATTGACATTCCAGAAAATTCCAGCTATGTGGATAACATTAAAAACCAGCTGTCAAGCTAAATCCTTTATCAGTACAAATTTTGATATTTCTTCAAATTGGGAGGAGAATGTTGGTTTCGATGTACAATGTCTGGTCACTCCCAGCCTCATCTATTTGTCACTGACGACCCTGGGACAGACGGAAAAAAAAAAAAAAAACGGTTTCTGCAACTTTTAAAATACAGACACGCCCTCCACCACCAACTTTCAATTTCTACAAAACGTCCTTGGGTTCTAGTATTCTTGCACATGTTTGTTCTCTTACAGGAAATTTGCTCCTTAGGATTTCACTGCAATGTGCTTCTGGATCCCATGCCATGATTTATCTCTGAGGACCCCTGTTCCCCTGGATCCATTTCACCCCGTGCCTGGCCACCTGTGTGGCACACACACATAGGAGCAGGAGGACAAGGCTTTGAGATGGGGAACCCGCACAAGCAATTATCTGGGTTTAGGTCTGCAGGTTATTAAGGTTTTCCGTTTCAACTTCCACAGCTAGAACGAAAGTGTAGAAATCTGTTTTCTAGTTAAAATCTGTTCACATCCCAAGTGTTTTTTAAGTTACTTAACAAGCCTTTGGTAGTCCGAAATACCGGGAAGTGTGCCTGTAACTAGAAACACCAGAAACTTCCATTTCAAAATTGTCATAAACCAGGGATACTTTAGAAAAACCTTTTCAGCCCACTTCGTGCCTTGAGTAATGGTGGGTAAACAGTGGAAACCAAGAGAGGCAACATGGAAGCAAACGGATATAAAAGCACAAGGGAGACATCATGCTCTTGGGGAGAACTAAAATGCAAATTGTGTCTGTAAACGAAAGAAATTATACAGAAATCCCAGAAAAACAATTGACTGAAAATCAGACGAACGATCCCATGTTCATCGCATCACCTTGAGAACACGAAGGATACTTTTGTACAGGCAGCACACCTCCTTAAAGCAGCAGCAGAGTGCTTCGTGCACAGCAAGGCCTAGTTCACCGAGCAGCTGGAACTGTGCCCACACCCAGAGGGCAGCACCAGTCACGTGGGTGCAGAGGAGGTTGTCCCGGTGAACTCCACAAGTGGCAGCAACGCTAGGCTCTACGCCACAGGACTTCTGACAACGGACACAGTCGCACAGACTGCAAGTGGACCCCACATCAGCCTCAAGACCTCCCCCACCCGAAAACATCTCCACAGCCAGCCAGGGAGGCAAAGGAAGGGTCTTCATGGCGTGCAGAGTTACAATGAATCTGTGTTCACGCTGCCCCCTCCCACTGTACCCGTCGAGACCCAGACGATGTGCCCTGCTACTACAAAGTCGAAGAGATGTTTGATGGGGGCAGAGCGGAAGAGGCACATTGAATTTGGATCATTTTACCCATGACCCTTCTCTCCTCCCAACCCTCTTTGCGAAAGATGACATTTCTGGGGAAACAGAAGGTGATCAGAAGCAAGTAGCTCAAATGTATGTCCCTTGTAAATTTCGGATATCCATCAATTTCAATTTTGAGATATAGAGAAGTGCTGGGAAGTTTAATTGGCCGTATCAGTGTCAGTGAAGAGCTGATGGAAGAAGTGCGAAAGGCCAAAGGAGAAAACCCATGAGTAGAGAAATTAGCCTTCGGCTAATCTTATCTTCTCTGCTTCCATATATCCCTGTCCATCCTCAAAAGTTGAGTGAGGTAGGAGATGATAAGATTGAGATTAGGGCAAATTATTTCCCCATCTTTTCCTTTCTCCAATGCACAGTTTCCTCAACCCGCACACTTGGAGTCTCAGGGTCAGCCTATTAAGTGCCTATAATCAACTTCAATCATTTTAGCAGAGTACTACAGAGTGACTGCTCCCAACCCCTTCAGATAGGTGATGCTTATGTTTACATCTGCTTATCAGCTCTGTCAAAGTGCTGTTTCGTGGAGGTGCTGTAATCTGATGAACACATGAGACATGCTATTTGCTAGCAAGAAATTCTCAGCTCAAACAAGCTAAGGTGTACGGAGATTCAGTATAACACAGTAATTGGTTAACTCAGTTTACTTGGGACTCCATTTCTTAGGTCTTGGGCTGTTTACATAACCAAAAGGAGTGTGTGTGTGTGTGTGTGTGTGTGTGTGTGTGTGTGTTTGTGTACCACACTTGACCTAGCACCTACCTGCACAAGTACCCCCCTGCCAAGTGATGTGTTTAAAGGCCAACAAAAAGGAAAACACAGAACACATTTATAATCCTGAAAATCTAGGGCTACTTAACCTTTTTGCTGCTTAATTTTAAAGGCAAAAAATGTACTATGAGCAGCATAAATAAGAACTGATTTGAGCATAGTTTTATAATAGATAAAATGTACCTGATGGGTCTAATTCAAATTTCTAAAATCTAACTGTGCCGCATTAGTCTGAGATACAAGATCTAAAGCTGCATGATCTAATCTGAGAATTTACGGACCTGTTTGAAATACCTTCATTTGATTAATTTGAAATGGAGGCCAGGGTATGACCTCTAACAGTCTGATCTTTAATAACCGCTCAAGAGATGAGGCAGGAAGTCAGTCGCGCTTAGAATTCTATGCACTTTCCTCTAGTGAGCACACCCTGCGGTTCCACGCGTGCAAGCACACCCCTCGCTCACTGCGGGATCTACAGAGCAGCTGTACATGCCCTTCAAAACTCAAATGCGTGTTATGTGGGTGTGCGGTATAGGGGTAGGACATGAAAAAACTCCCACCTGTCCAGTCCGAGAGAAATTTAACTCCTGAGAAGCACACCTTAGTTGAACATCAGATGCAACACTAATTTGCAGAGGTTCCCACAACATAGGAACAAAAGGGCTGACGTTATGTGTTGATAGCAGATCGTGTGTGAAAACTAAAGTTTTATACGGGGCTGTACGAAGACTAACTGAGGTCTGGAAAATGAGGAATTTTAAATGCTGGACAGTCTCTATACTCAGATTCCGCTGAAGACAATGCAAATACTTATAAGAGCCTGATAATAAAAACAGATTAAAAAACTTAATCATCAAGGTGAAGCATTTAGTAATGAGGTTTGTACAGCTTTTCGGAAAACACTGACTGGAAGTCCCAACCGGCTAGAGGTAGGCCAGTGTCAGGAGGCATCCCGGACATGGGCATTAGCTTCCAGCACTGATGGTGCAGCCAGTGTCGATGATAAGAATTAAAACACAACTGCAACCCCCAGTCCTGGACAGGCTCTGGAAGCGGCTATCTGGAAAGAGTGGGAGGGGTCCAGGAGGCCAGCCCCCAGGTGATACATACGTTTGCACAACAGTTGCGGCGAGCCACTGGAAGTCTTTTCCAGCTGTACTGCGCTGTAATTGTGGTTGCTTGCTCAGGACAGTATGCTGCTTTCACAAGTTGTCTCCTTCCTGAGGGATTTGCTCCTAGAAAAAGCCACCACCGCCTTCTTCACTGTGCCTTCTTCTTCTTCTTTTTCTTTTTTTTCCTGGAGCTTGTCTCTTCTGCAGAGAAGAGCTTTTAACACCTCCCTGGATAGTCAGTAAAACCCCAAGCATTAAGAAGGCCAGAAAATACACGTCCACTTCATTTCACTGAAAAAGAAAGGTCATGATCCTATCCCTTCTTTGGGTCATCCACCCTGAGTCTGCACACCACATTTGCTCAGCAGCAGTCTGGCTACCCTTGCACATCCAGCAAACCCTTAGCACTCCTTCCTCTTATTCAGGATTCCAACTTTTTGAGCGACAAGAAGATCCCTGACACAGAGGGATCCTTGCTGAGGTATGAGAGCAGTGACACAGGATGCAAGAAGAGCACAAATGATGTTTCTTTATCCTCTGCCAAGCCCAGGGCACGCTTGGTGCTGCCATTCTCCTCCTGGGTGCAGCAGCAAACGCTTCTTCGTCAGTTCTATGATCCAACACTGCCGCCCTTAAAAATTAAGTCACCTCAAAAGTTACATAAGTATTTGAAAATACTCAAGAAAACTCTCCAAACACTGCTAGTTACACTTTGCTTGTCATAAATGGAACATCAATCTGAGCCCCAGGACAGGCCAGAGACAAGAACCTGTGATTTCCAGCCAGGCCTGAATTCTCCCCAAATTCCACAGAGTACCAAAACAGGACAATCTTGGCAGGAGCCAAGGGCAGCCTCCTCTACCCTGAAGCAGGCCATGCCTGGAGTCCTTGGCATGAACCGAGGGCAGCATCTCCTGCCTGGAAGCAGTCATGAAGCACACCGAAACACCACTTCCACGTGGGTGGGCCACTGTTGCTTTGCCTCCCACAGATCTGTCCCCCCTTTTCCCCTGGGTGATGGAGCTGCCAAAGATTCCTCAAAGCCCATCTCTTTTGAGCAGTGAGAAGCCCCGGGCTTCTCTTCCTGCATTTATTCTCCAGACCAAGAAGTTACAGGAAGAGACATAGGTGGGGTTTTGAACATAGGTTCAGTTTTACAAGTTTTGCAATAGAAGCTGGTAACATTCAGTCAAAACAAGTCAGATGACACTCTGTTAGGCAATTAAGTGATCCACTATAACAAAGCCTTGATTTACCCGAAATTCCTTTTCCCTCTAGCAGCTTTTTAGTAACGTTGCCTATCAATTAGTCACTTGTCTGTCTTAGAATCAGCAGCCTTGCTGTGTTATGATTCTTTTCCTGCAACAGAGACTCGATGCCCGGGGGTTAAAATTCCTGTCCTTTGCAAGGTCAATATTTGAAACTGCAAGGCTTTTGATGACTAAAGTCACCTATTACCCAAGAGCAGTAATAGGAAATTAATGTAATACACTAAAAAAGGTAATTGCCTTCCTTAACCACGAAGATGGCATTTTATAAAATTAGCTGCTTCTCTTAAAAGGCAACCTTCATTATCCTTTACCTACTCTTTAAAGACTATACAAACAGGAATAAGTAAATTATGGATAAAATGTTCTATAACTGGGAGAACTCAACGGCCAGTTGCCCACAGCTTACCTGCTGGTGTCCTGTGACACATATTGAAGCCTCCGTTGTACTTTGAGGAAAAATGTTCCAAACATGCCCAAAGTTCTACCCAGCAGCCGCCCCGGGAACCTGCATGCACTTCTGTCCCACTGCGAGTGGCAACCACATCGGCGGTGCTGGACTCGGGTCAGCCCTGCTGGAATGGCAGTGAAAGAGAAACTCATGTTTCAGCACAGCTAAGACGTAAACGTGCAAGTGCAATTTTTAGTGAACAGTGTCGCGTATAAATTTACAGGCGGCCAAGGGATAACTCTGTGACCAAAGGAAAACAAAACCTATTCTAGAAAAACAGCAGCTCTGCCTTTCAGGGATGAGACAACCCTGCAAGCTGCTGAGCTCTCTGCTGGTCACCGGTGATGTCATCCCGGTAGCACTGACCCTGTCACCGCCAGAGGTGCCTCACCCAGTCCCCTCCCATCTGTCCGCTGGACTGGAGGGGCGCCATTCTGTCCACACAGCTTCCTTGAGCACCTGCACCCTTGGGGCCTGCTTGTTGGGAGGAAAGCTGTCACCCGCGGCAGCTGGCTTAAACCTTAGCAGCAGGAGGAACAGCTGCCCGTGGCCAGGCCACTGCCCCAGATGAAACTGTTGCTGCCGGGCCTGGCCATCTCTTCCCAACGGAAATAAGTTGTTTGGGGTTCAGCAGACTCTAGAATGAAGCGGGCCCCTTGGGCACAGGGAGCAACAGCACATCCTAGTGGGCTAATTTCCCCAAAGCTTGAAACTAGGTGTCTTGTCTCACTCCAAGGATGGCTGTGGCACTACAGCATCGCTGGACGCTGGGTGGCAGTAGAGGGCCTCACAGAAACCAGGCACAGACAATCTGGCCTCCAGCAAAGGAATGATGCTAATGCGCTCCTCTGGGTAGAATTTGCACAATAACCCACATGGAAGTCGCAGCAGGACAGGGATGAAAACTATGGGGCAAGAGGTCAAGTCTGCACAATCCCAACCAACCCCACAGATGCCCATGTCCAGTAACCGCACACACTGGATGGCTCCCCACAGGCAAAGGAACAGGTGAGACACACCCCTTCTCTGTACCTGGTGACAGATTCAGGGAAGTCAGGCTCCAGGCCCTCTCTCACTCCCACCGTGTCCTGAATCCTCACCATCAGCTACAGCTGCAAGGACTGTTTCTCTTCTGTGAACCTGCAAGCTAAGGGTCTGAAGCGACACAGTGGAGAAAGCATGCGAGGAAATTCTGCTCTACTTTTCCACCTCAGTGAGGCACGTGCACAATGTAGTTTCCCATCTCAACTGTTGCTTCGCTGTCAAGATTTCTTTTGGTGTGAGAGACCAAGGTGTCGGTAGCAAAAGAAAATGTTTTGCTTTTGCTCCCCTCAGTATGCTTCAACATTTCCAAGTGAATTTCACGTCACAAGGGGAGATGGGGATTGCCCTCAACTGGAATGTGGGTCACCTCCCAGCTGTGTGGTGATGTGTCTGGGGCCAAGGCCAGAGCTGCTGCTTTTCCAGATTTTCCAAGCCAGAAACAAGCACTGTTCACTTTAATAAGGTTAAGTTTAAACCGACATCCTTTTTTGGTGCCTAAACTGTTGACTACATACCCCAGCAAGACAGAAGCGTGTGAAAGCCGTCCATTCACACTCCCCTTCTCCCAGACGGTCACATGCGCATATCCCCAGAGCTGAAGGCACTGTGCAAAGCACGGTGCAGTATATGCGGCCAGTAACCGTGTGTTCTTCTCACTGAACACTTCCAGGGTTGCATCAAGTAAAAGTTGCCTCAACTTTCACTGAAGTAGATAAAAGCTGCAAAAACCCTTACTGATTTCCTAAGTTTACTTCTCTAAGTCCCAAAAGCTAAGACTATAACTACGTTAGTGTTCATGTATGACAAACAAATATTAAATAGTTTACACCTTTATACCAATTTATCTGTAGCTCGTGCAGGTCCAATTGGACCTGGCAGACATCTACAGAACATTTCATGCAACAACTAGAGAATACACATTTTTTCTCATCGGCACATGGAACATTCTCCAGGATAGACCACATGTTAGGTCACAAAACAGGTTTCAGCAAATTTTTCAAAGCTGACATCATTCCTAGTATCTTTTCTGACCACAATTGACTAGCACTGGAAATCAATTACAAGCGAATTTCTGGAAACTACTCCAGTGCATGAAAACTGAACAACAGGCTCCCGAATGACCTATGGGTCCAAGAAGAAATTAAAAAGGAAATCAAAAACGTTCTTGAAACTAATGAAAAAAGATGCATCCTACCAAAACCTGTGGGATACTGTAAAAGCAACAGCGACGAGGCAATATATTGCAATAAATGCTCACATCAAAAGGATGGAGAACCTTCACGTAAATGACCGAACTGTACACCTCAAAGAACCACCACCACCACAACAATGCAATCATAAAAGTACTAGAGAGAAAGAAATAATTAACATCAGGGCAGAGTTCAATGAAATGGAGACCCCCAAAACGATACAAAGGATCAGCGAAACACAAAGTTGTTTTTTGAGAAGATAAATAAAATAGACAAACCATTAGCTTTGCCCACTCTCACCACACTCATTCAACATAGTATTGAAAGCCCTAACCAGAGCAATCAAGCAAGACAAAGAAATAAAGGGCATTCAGATTGGGAAGGACAAAGTCAAGTTGTCCCTGTTTGCAGATGACGCGATCTTATAGATAGAAAACCTAAAGGCTACCAGAACGCCCTTACGGCTGACTAACAATTTTAATAATTTTGCGGGGTACAAAATCAACACCCACAGATCAGGAGCATTTTTATACTCCGATAATGAACTGGCAGAAAAAGAAATCAAGAAAGCAAGCCCATTTACAATAGTCACCCCCAAGATAAAATACCTAGGAACCAATTGAACCAAGGAGGTTAATGCAGATCTCTACAATGAGAACTACCAAACACCAGTGAGAGAAATTAAAGAGCACCCGAAAATAGTGGAATGACATACCAGGCTCTGGTACGGGAAGAATTAACATCGTGAAAATGTCCTTTCTACCCATAGCAGTCTACAAATTCAACGCAATCTCCGTCAAAATAGCAACAACTTTCTTCACAGAAATAGAAAAAGCAGTGCTAACATTCATATGGAATACGAAAAGATCCTGAATAGCCAAAGCAATTTTGAGCTTAAAAGCACCCCAAAAACAGAAAGGCTGGAGGCATAACACCACCCAATTTCAAATTCTATGACAAGGCTCAAAACAGCATGGTGATGGCATAGAAACAGACACTCAGATCAATGGAACAGGATAGAAAACCCAGGAATAATCAATTTGCCTACTTACAGCCAACCGATTTTTGACAAAGCAAACCAGAACATACGCTGTGGAAAAGACAGCCTCTTCAGGAAATAAACGGTGCCCGCAAAATTGGACAATCCACATGCAGAAGAATGAAACTGGACCAGCATCTCACCATATGCCAAAATCGACTCGAAATGGATTAAAGACCAGAATATAAGACCCCAAACCATTACATGACTGAAGGAAAACAGAGGGGAAACACTCCAGGAAGTAGGTGGGGGCAAAGGCTTTATGAATAAGACCCGAAAACACACAAGCAACAATATAAAAACTAAACAAATGAGCTAATGTCAAACTAAGAAGCTTCCACACAGCAAAGGAAACAATCAACAGAGCAGAAAGGCACCCTAAAAAAAGGGAGAAAATATGTGTAAACTATACGTCTGCCAAGGGCTTAATATCCAGAACATACCAAGAACTCAAACAGCTGTACAGTATGAAAACAAGTAATCCGATTTAAAACTGGGCAAACGAGATGAATAGACATTTTTCAAAGACATACAAATGGCCAACGGTACACGAAAAAATGCTCAGCATCACTAGTCATCAGAGAAATGCAAATCAAAACCACATTGAGATATCATGTCAACCCAGATAGACTGGCCATTGTTAAAAAGACCATTAATAAGAAATGCTACTGAGGATATGAGGAAAGGAGAACTCTTCTCCAATGTTGGTGGGACTGTAAATTAGCACAGCCACTATGGAAAACAGTAAAGAAGTTTCCTCCAATACAGATAGTACTACCATATGATCCAGCAGTTCCACTACTGGGTATATATCCAAAGAAATGGAAATCATATGGAAGGGACACCTGCACTCCCATGTTCACTGCAGCTTTACTTACAATAGCCAAAATATAGAACCAACCTCAGTGCCCTTCGACAGATGACTGGATAAAAAAAATGTGATACACGTACACCATGGAATAATACTCAGTGATAAAGAAAAAGAATGAAATTCTGCCATCGGTAACAACCTGGATGAGTCTGGAGAAAATTATGTTGTGTGAAATAAGCCAGACAAGGGAAGATAAATATCACATGCTCTCACTTATAACTAGGTAGAAAGGAAGGAAGGAAGGAAGGAAGGAAGGAAGGAAGGAAGGAAGGAAGGAAGGAAGGAAGGAAGGAAGCAAAGGACTACAACAGTTCCTTGAACTTTCAGAAGGACAGAAGAAACCAATGGTTACTAGAGATGAGGGGATGGACGGAGGGAGGGAGTTGGGGGCGTGATGGGTCAGGCAAAGGGCATAAAGAAAAATCATGATTTGTAATAATGAATATGCTAATAAAAATAATTTAAAAAGTAAGACACTTTAAAACACAAAAAGAATGCCATTATTGACATTCCAGAAAATTCCAGCTATGTGGATAACATTAAAAACCAGCTGTCAAGCTAAATCCTTTATCAGTACAAATTTTGATATTTCTTCAAATTGGGAGGAGAATGTTGGTTTCGATGTACAATGTCTGGTCACTCCCAGCCTCATCTATTTGTCACTGACGACCCTGGGACAGACGGAAAAAAAAAAAAAAAAAACGGTTTCTGCAACTTTTAAAATACAGACACGCCCTCCACCACCAACTTTCAATTTCTACAAAACGTCCTTGGGTTCTAGTATTCTTGCACATGTTTGTTCTCTTACAGGAAATTTGCTCCTTAGGATTTCACTGCAATGTGCTTCTGGATCCCATGCCATGATTTATCTCTGAGGACCCCTGTTCCCCTGGATCCATTTCACCCCGTGCCTGGCCACCTGTGTGGCACACACACATAGGAGCAGGAGGACAAGGCTTTGAGATGGGGAACCCGCACAAGCAATTATCTGGGTTTAGGTCTGCAGGTTATTAAGGTTTTCCGTTTCAACTTCCACAGCTAGAACGAAAGTGTAGAAATCTGTTTTCTAGTTAAAATCTGTTCACATCCCAAGTGTTTTTTAAGTTACTTAACAAGCCTTTGGTAGTCCGAAATACCGGGAAGTGTGCCTGTAACTAGAAACACCAGAAACTTCCATTTCAAAATTGTCATAAACCAGGGATACTTTAGAAAAACCTTTTCAGCCCACTTCGTGCCTTGAGTAATGGTGGGTAAACAGTGGAAACCAAGAGAGGCAACATGGAAGCAAACGGATATAAAAGCACAAGGGAGACATCATGCTCTTGGGGAGAACTAAAATGCAAATTGTGTCTGTAAACGAAAGAAATTATACAGAAATCCCAGAAAAACAATTGACTGAAAATCAGACGAACGATCCCATGTTCATCGCATCACCTTGAGAACACGAAGGATACTTTTGTACAGGCAGCACACCTCCTTAAAGCAGCAGCAGAGTGCTTCGTGCACAGCAAGGCCTAGTTCACCGAGCAGCTGGAACTGTGCCCACACCCAGAGGGCAGCACCAGTCACGTGGGTGCAGAGGAGGTTGTCCCGGTGAACTCCACAAGTGGCAGCAACGCTAGGCTCTACGCCACAGGACTTCTGACAACGGACACAGTCGCACAGACTGCAAGTGGACCCCACATCAGCCTCAAGACCTCCCCCACCCGAAAACATCTCCACAGCCAGCCAGGGAGGCAAAGGAAGGGTCTTCATGGCGTGCAGAGTTACAATGAATCTGTGTTCACGCTGCCCCCTCCCACTGTACCCGTCGAGACCCAGACGATGTGCCCTGCTACTACAAAGTCGAAGAGATGTTTGATGGGGGCAGAGCGGAAGAGGCACATTGAATTTGGATCATTTTACCCATGACCCTTCTCTCCTCCCAACCCTCTTTGCGAAAGATGACATTTCTGGGGAAACAGAAGGTGATCAGAAGCAAGTAGCTCAAATGTATGTCCCTTGTAAATTTCGGATATCCATCAATTTCAATTTTGAGATATAGAGAAGTGCTGGGAAGTTTAATTGGCCGTATCAGTGTCAGTGAAGAGCTGATGGAAGAAGTGCGAAAGGCCAAAGGAGAAAACCCATGAGTAGAGAAATTAGCCTTCGGCTAATCTTATCTTCTCTGCTTCCATATATCCCTGTCCATCCTCAAAAGTTGAGTGAGGTAGGAGATGATAAGATTGAGATTAGGGCAAATTATTTCCCCATCTTTTCCTTTCTCCAATGCACAGTTTCCTCAACCCGCACACTTGGAGTCTCAGGGTCAGCCTATTAAGTGCCTATAATCAACTTCAATCATTTTAGCAGAGTACTACAGAGTGACTGCTCCCAACCCCTTCAGATAGGTGATGCTTATGTTTACATCTGCTTATCAGCTCTGTCAAAGTGCTGTTTCGTGGAGGTGCTGTAATCTGATGAACACATGAGACATGCTATTTGCTAGCAAGAAATTCTCAGCTCAAACAAGCTAAGGTGTACGGAGATTCAGTATAACACAGTAATTGGTTAACTCAGTTTACTTGGGACTCCATTTCTTAGGTCTTGGGCTGTTTACATAACCAAAAGGAGTGTGTGTGTGTGTGTGTGTGTGTGTGTGTGTGTGTGTGTGTGTGTTTGTGTACCACACTTGACCTAGCACCTACCTGCACAAGTACCCCCCTGCCAAGTGATGTGTTTAAAGGCCAACAAAAAGGAAAACACAGAACACATTTATAATCCTGAAAATCTAGGGCTACTTAACCTTTTTGCTGCTTAATTTTAAAGGCAAAAAATGTACTATGAGCAGCATAAATAAGAACTGATTTGAGCATAGTTTTATAATAGATAAAATGTACCTGATGGGTCTAATTCAAATTTCTAAAATCTAACTGTGCCGCATTAGTCTGAGATACAAGATCTAAAGCTGCATGATCTAATCTGAGAATTTACGGACCTGTTTGAAATACCTTCATTTGATTAATTTGAAATGGAGGCCAGGGTATGACCTCTAACAGTCTGATCTTTAATAACCGCTCAAGAGATGAGGCAGGAAGTCAGTCGCGCTTAGAATTCTATGCACTTTCCTCTAGTGAGCACACCCTGCGGTTCCACGCGTGCAAGCACACCCCTCGCTCACTGCGGGATCTACAGAGCAGCTGTACATGCCCTTCAAAACTCAAATGCGTGTTATGTGGGTGTGCGGTATAGGGGTAGGACATGAAAAAACTCCCACCTGTCCAGTCCGAGAGAAATTTAACTCCTGAGAAGCACACCTTAGTTGAACATCAGATGCAACACTAATTTGCAGAGGTTCCCACAACATAGGAACAAAAGGGCTGACGTTATGTGTTGATAGCAGATCGTGTGTGAAAACTAAAGTTTTATACGGGGCTGTACGAAGACTAACTGAGGTCTGGAAAATGAGGAATTTTAAATGCTGGACAGTCTCTATACTCAGATTCCGCTGAAGACAATGCAAATACTTATAAGAGCCTGATAATAAAAACAGATTAAAAAACTTAATCATCAAGGTGAAGCATTTAGTAATGAGGTTTGTACAGCTTTTCGGAAAACACTGACTGGAAGTCCCAACCGGCTAGAGGTAGGCCAGTGTCAGGAGGCATCCCGGACATGGGCATTAGCTTCCAGCACTGATGGTGCAGCCAGTGTCGATGATAAGAATTAAAACACAACTGCAACCCCCAGTCCTGGACAGGCTCAGGAAGCGGCTATCTGGAAAGAGTGGGAGGGGTCCAGGAGGCCAGCCCCCAGGTGATACATACGTTTGCACAACAGTGACGGCGAGCCACTGGAAGTCTTTTCCAGCTGTACTGCGCTGTAATTGTGGTCGCTTGCTCAGGACAGTATGCTGCTTTCACAAGTTGTCTCCTTCCTGAGGGATTTGCTCCTAGAAAAAGCCACCACCGCCTTCTTCACTGTGCCTTCTTCTTCTTCTTTTTCTTTTTTTTCCTGGAGCTTGTCTCTTCTGCAGAGAAGAGCTTTTAACACCTCCCTGGATAGTCAGTAAAACCCCAAGCATTAAGAAGGCCAGAAAATACACGTCCACTTCATTTCACTGAAAAAGAAAGGTCATGATCCTATCCCTTCTTTGGGTCATCCACCCTGAGTCTGCACACCACATTTGCTCAGCAGCAGTCTGGCTACCCTTGCACATCCAGCAAACCCTTAGCACTCCTTCCTCTTATTCAGGATTCCAACTTTTTGAGCGACAAGAAGATCCCTGACACAGAGGGATCCTTGCTGAGGTATGAGAGCAGTGACACAGGATGCAAGAAGAGCACAAATGATGTTTCTTTATCCTCTGCCAAGCCCAGGGCACGCTTGGTGCTGCCATTCTCCTCCTGGGTGCAGCAGCAAACGCTTCTTCGTCAGTTCTATGATCCAACACTGCCGCCCTTAAAAATTAAGTCACCTCAAAAGTTACATAAGTATTTGAAAATACTCAAGAAAACTCTCCAAACACTGCTAGTTACACTTTGCTTGTCATAAATGGAACATCAATCTGAGCCCCAGGACAGGCCAGAGACAAGAACCTGTGATTTCCAGCCAGGCCTGAATTCTCCCCAAATTCCACAGAGTACCAAAACAGGACAATCTTGGCAGGAGCCAAGGGCAGCCTCCTCTACCCTGAAGCAGGCCATGCCTGGAGTCCTTGGCATGAACCGAGGGCAGCATCTCCTGCCTGGAAGCAGTCATGAAGCACACCGAAACACCACTTCCACGTGGGTGGGCCACTGTTGCTTTGCCTCCCACAGATCTGTCCCCCCTTTTCCCCTGGGTGATGGAGCTGCCAAAGATTCCTCAAAGCCCATCTCTTTTGAGCAGTGAGAAGCCCCGGGCTTCTCTTCCTGCATTTATTCTCCAGACCAAGAAGTTACAGGAAGAGACATAGGTGGGGTTTTGAACATAGGTTCAGTTTTACAAGTTTTGCAATAGAAGCTGGTAACATTCAGTCAAAACAAGTCAGATGACACTCTGTTAGGCAATTAAGTGATCCACTATAACAAAGCCTTGATTTACCCGAAATTCCTTTTCCCTCTAGCAGCTTTTTAGTAACGTTGCCTATCAATTAGTCACTTGTCTGTCTTAGAATCAGCAGCCTTGCTGTGTTATGATTCTTTTCCTGCAACAGAGACTCGATGCCCGGGGGTTAAAATTCCTGTCCTTTGCAAGGTCAATATTTGAAACTGCAAGGCTTTTGATGACTAAAGTCACCTATTACCCAAGAGCAGTAATAGGAAATTAATGTAATACACTAAAAAAGGTAATTGCCTTCCTTAACCACGAAGATGGCATTTTATAAAATTAGCTGCTTCTCTTAAAAGGCAACCTTCATTATCCTTTACCTACTCTTTAAAGACTATACAAACAGGAATAAGTAAATTATGGATAAAATGTTCTATAACTGGGAGAACTCAACGGCCAGTTGCCCACAGCTTACCTGCTGGTGTCCTGTGACACATATTGAAGCCTCCGTTGTACTTTGAGGAAAAATGTTCCAAACATGCCCAAAGTTCTACCCAGCAGCCGCCCCGGGAACCTGCATGCACTTCTGTCCCACTGCGAGTGGCAACCACATCGGCGGTGCTGGACTCGGGTCAGCCCTGCTGGAATGGCAGTGAAAGAGAAACTCATGTTTCAGCACAGCTAAGACGTAAACGTGCAAGTGCAATTTTTAGTGAACAGTGTCGCGTATAAATTTACAGGCGGCCAAGGGATAACTCTGTGACCAAAGGAAAACAAAACCTATTCTAGAAAAACAGCAGCTCTGCCTTTCAGGGATGAGACAACCCTGCAAGCTGCTGAGCTCTCTGCTGGTCACCGGTGATGTCATCCCGGTAGCACTGACCCTGTCACCGCCAGAGGTGCCTCACCCAGTCCCCTCCCATCTGTCCGCTGGACTGGAGGGGCGCCATTCTGTCCACACAGCTTCCTTGAGCACCTGCACCCTTGGGGCCTGCTTGTTGGGAGGAAAGCTGTCACCCGCGGCAGCTGGCTTAAACCTTAGCAGCAGGAGGAACAGCTGCCCGTGGCCAGGCCACTGCCCCAGATGAAACTGTTGCTGCCGGGCCTGGCCATCTCTTCCCAACGGAAATAAGTTGTTTGGGGTTCAGCAGACTCTAGAATGAAGCGGGCCCCTTGGGCACAGGGAGCAACAGCACATCCTAGTGGGCTAATTTCCCCAA
The DNA here is from genome assembly GCF_027409185.1 of Cynocephalus volans. NCBI lineage: Eukaryota > Metazoa > Chordata > Mammalia > Dermoptera > Cynocephalidae > Cynocephalus > Cynocephalus volans. Next base: position 1,604,560 of record NW_026902465.1, read on the forward strand.
AGCTTGAAACTAGGTGTCTTGTCTCACTCCAAGGATGGCTGTGGCACTACAGCATCGCTGGACGCTGGGTGGCAGTAGAGGGCCTCACAGAAACCAGGCACAGACAATCTGGCCTCCAGCAAAGGAATGATGCTAATGCGCTCCTCTGGGTAGAATTTGCACAATAACCCACATGGAAGTCGCAGCAGGACAGGGATGAAAACTATGGGGCAAGAGGTCAAGTCTGCACAATCCCAACCAACCCCACAGATGCCCATGTCCAGTAACCGCACACACTGGATGGCTCCCCACAGGCAAAGGAACGGGTGAGACACACCCCTTCTCTGTACCTGGTGACAGATTCAGGGAAGTCAGGCTCCAGGCCCTCTCTCACTCCCACCGTGTCCTGAATCCTCACCATCAGCTACAGCTGCAAGGACTGTTTCTCTTCTGTGAACCTGCAAGCTAAGGGTCTGAAGCGACACAGTGGAGAAAGCATGCGAGGAAATTCTGCTCTACTTTTCCACCTCAGTGAGGCACGTGCACAATGTAGTTTCCCATCTCAACTGTTGCTTCGCTGTCAAGATTTCTTTTGGTGTGAGAGACCAAGGTGTCGGTAGCAAAAGAAAATGTTTTGCTTTTGCTCCCCTCAGTATGCTTCAACATTTCCAAGTGAATTTCACGTCACAAGGGGAGATGGGGATTGCCCTCAACTGGAATGTGGGTCACCTCCCAGCTGTGTGGTGATGTGTCTGGGGCCAAGGCCAGAGCTGCTGCTTTTCCAGATTTTCCAAGCCAGAAACAAGCACTGTTCACTTTAATAAGGTTAAGTTTAAACCGACATCCTTTTTTGGTGCCTAAACTGTTGACTACATACCCCAGCAAGACAGAAGCGTGTGAAAGCCGTCCATTCACACTCCCCTTCTCCCAGACGGTCACATGCGCATATCCCCAGAGCTGAAGGCACTGTGCAAAGCACGGTGCAGTATATGCGGCCAGTAACCGTGTGTTCTTCTCACTGAACACTTCCAGGGTTGCATCAAGTAAAAGTTGCCTCAACTTTCACTGAAGTAGATAAAAGCTGCAAAAACCCTTACTGATTTCCTAAGTTTACTTCTCTAAGTCCCAAAAGCTAAGACTATAACTACGTTAGTGTTCATGTATGACAAACAAATATTAAATAGTTTACACCTTTATACCAATTTATCTGTAGCTCGTGCAGGTCCAATTGGACCTGGCAGACATCTACAGAACATTTCATGCAACAACTAGAGAATACACATTTTTTCTCATCGGCACATGGAACATTCTCCAGGATAGACCACATGTTAGGTCACAAAACAGGTTTCAGCAAATTTTTCAAAGCTGACATCATTCCTAGTATCTTTTCTGACCACAATTGACTAGCACTGGAAATCAATTACAAGCGAATTTCTGGAAACTACTCCAGTGCATGAAAACTGAACAACAGGCTCCCGAATGACCTATGGGTCCAAGAAGAAATTAAAAAGGAAATCAAAAACGTTCTTGAAACTAATGAAAAAAGATGCATCCTACCAAAACCTGTGGGATACTGTAAAAGCAACAGCGACGAGGCAATATATTGCAATAAATGCTCACATCAAAAGGATGGAGAACCTTCACGTAAATGACCGAACTGTACACCTCAAAGAACCACCACCACCACAACAATGCAATCATAAAAGTACTAGAGAGAAAGAAATAATTAACATCAGGGCAGAGTTCAATGAAATGGAGACCCCCAAAACGATACAAAGGATCAGCGAAACACAAAGTTGTTTTTTGAGAAGATAAATAAAATAGACAAACCATTAGCTTTGCCCACTCTCACCACACTCATTCAACATAGTATTGAAAGCCCTAACCAGAGCAATCAAGCAAGACAAAGAAATAAAGGGCATTCAGATTGGGAAGGACAAAGTCAAGTTGTCCCTGTTTGCAGATGACGCGATCTTATAGATAGAAAACCTAAAGGCTACCAGAACGCCCTTACGGCTGACTAACAATTTTAATAATTTTGCGGGGTACAAAATCAACACCCACAGATCAGGAGCATTTTTATACTCCGATAATGAACTGGCAGAAAAAGAAATCAAGAAAGCAAGCCCATTTACAATAGTCACCCCCAAGATAAAATACCTAGGAACCAATTGAACCAAGGAGGTTAATGCAGATCTCTACAATGAGAACTACCAAACACCAGTGAGAGAAATTAAAGAGCACCCCAAAATAGTGGAATGACATACCAGGCTCTGGTACGGGAAGAATTAACATCGTGAAAATGTCCTTTCTACCCATAGCAGTCTACAAATTCAACGCAATCTCCGTCAAAATAGCAACAACTTTCTTCACAGAAATAGAAAAAGCAGTGCTAACATTCATATGGAATACGAAAAGATCCTGAATAGCCAAAGCAATTTTGAGCTTAAAAGCACCCCAAAAACAGAAAGGCTGGAGGCATAACACCACCCAATTTCAAATTCTATGACAAGGCTCAAAACAGCATGGTGATGGCATAGAAACAGACACTCAGATCAATGGAACAGGATAGAAAACCCAGGAATAATCAATTTGCCTACTTACAGCCAACCGATTTTTGACAAAGCAAACCAGAACATACGCTGTGGAAAAGACAGCCTCTTCAGGAAATAAACGGTGCCCGCAAAATTGGACAATCCACATGCAGAAGAATGAAACTGGACCAGCATCTCACCATATGCCAAAATCGACTCGAAATGGATTAAAGACCAGAATATAAGACCCCAAACCATTACATGACTGAAGGAAAACAGAGGGGAAACACTCCAGGAAGTAGGTGGGGGCAAAGGCTTTATGAATAAGACCCGAAAACCCACAAGCAACAATATAAAAACTAAACAAATGAGCTAATGTCAAACTAAGAAGCTTCCACACAGCAAAGGAAACAATCAACAGAGCAGAAAGGCACCCTAAAAAAAGGGAGAAAATATGTGTAAACTATACGTCTGCCAAGGGCTTAATATCCAGAACATACCAAGAACTCAAACAGCTGTACAGTATGAAAACAAGTAATCCGATTTAAAACTGGGCAAACGAGATGAATAGACATTTTTCAAAGACATACAAATGGCCAACGGTACACGAAAAAATGCTCAGCATCACTAGTCATCAGAGAAATGCAAATCAAAACCACATTGAGATATCATGTCAACCCAGATAGACTGGCCATTGTTAAAAAGACCATTAATAAGAAATGCTACTGAGGATATGAGGAAAGGAGAACTCTTCTCCAATGTTGGTGGGACTGTAAATTAGCACAGCCACTATGGAAAACAGTAAAGAAGTTTCCTCCAATACAGATAGTACTACCATATGATCCAGCAGTTCCACTACTGGGTATATATCCAAAGAAATGGAAATCATATGGAAGGGACACCTGCACTCCCATGTTCACTGCAGCTTTACTTACAATAGCCAAAATATAGAACCAACCTCAGTGCCCTTCGACAGATGACTGGATAAAAAAAATGTGATACACGTACACCATGGAATAATACTCAGTGATAAAGAAAAAGAATGAAATTCTGCCATCGGTAACAACCTGGATGAGTCTGGAGAAAATTATGTTGTGTGAAATAAGCCAGACAAGGGAAGATAAATATCACATGCTCTCACTTATAACTAGGTAGAAAGGAAGGAAGGAAGGAAGGAAGGAAGGAAGGAAGGAAGGAAGGAAGGAAGGAAGGAAGCAAAGGACTACAACAGTTCCTTGAACTTTCAGAAGGACAGAAGAAACCAATGGTTACTAGAGATGAGGGGATGGACGGAGGGAGGGAGTTGGGGGCGTGATGGGTCAGGCAAAGGGCATAAAGAAAAATCATGATTTGTAATAATGAATATGCTAATAAAAATAATTTAAAAAGTAAGACACTTTAAAACACAAAAAGAATGCCATTATTGACATTCCAGAAAATTCCAGCTATGTGGATAACATTAAAAACCAGCTGTCAAGCTAAATCCTTTATCAGTACAAATTTTGATATTTCTTCAAATTGGGAGGAGAATGTTGGTTTCGATGTACAATGTCTGGTCACTCCCAGCCTCATCTATTTGTCACTGACGACCCTGGGACAGACGGAAAAAAAAAAAAAAAAAAACGGTTTCTGCAACTTTTAAAATACAGACACGCCCTCCACCACCAACTTTCAATTTCTACAAAACGTCCTTGGGTTCTAGTATTCTTGCACATGTTTGTTCTCTTACAGGAAATTTGCTCCTTAGGATTTCACTGCAATGTGCTTCTGGATCCCATGCCATGATTTATCTCTGAGGACCCCTGTTCCCCTGGATCCATTTCACCCCGTGCCTGGCCACCTGTGTGGCACACACACATAGGAGCAGGAGGACAAGGCTTTGAGATGGGGAACCCGCACAAGCAATTATCTGGGTTTAGGTCTGCAGGTTATTAAGGTTTTCCGTTTCAACTTCCACAGCTAGAACGAAAGTGTAGAAATCTGTTTTCTAGTTAAAATCTGTTCACATCCCAAGTGTTTTTTAAGTTACTTAACAAGCCTTTGGTAGTCCGAAATACCGGGAAGTGTGCCTGTAACTAGAAACACCAGAAACTTCCATTTCAAAATTGTCATAAACCAGGGATACTTTAGAAAAACCTTTTCAGCCCACTTCGTGCCTTGAGTAATGGTGGGTAAACAGTGGAAACCAAGAGAGGCAACATGGAAGCAAACGGATATAAAAGCACAAGGGAGACATCATGCTCTTGGGGAGAACTAAAATGCAAATTGTGTCTGTAAACGAAAGAAATTATACAGAAATCCCAGAAAAACAATTGACTGAAAATCAGACGAACGATCCCATGTTCATCGCATCACCTTGAGAACACGAAGGATACTTTTGTACAGGCAGCACACCTCCTTAAAGCAGCAGCAGAGTGCTTCGTGCACAGCAAGGCCTAGTTCACCGAGCAGCTGGAACTGTGCCCACACCCAGAGGGCAGCACCAGTCACGTGGGTGCAGAGGAGGTTGTCCCGGTGAACTCCACAAGTGGCAGCAACGCTAGGCTCTACGCCACAGGACTTCTGACAACGGACACAGTCGCACAGACTGCAAGTGGACCCCACATCAGCCTCAAGACCTCCCCCACCCGAAAACATCTCCACAGCCAGCCAGGGAGGCAAAGGAAGGGTCTTCATGGCGTGCAGAGTTACAATGAATCTGTGTTCACGCTGCCCCCTCCCACTGTACCCGTCGAGACCCAGACGATGTGCCCTGCTACTACAAAGTCGAAGAGATGTTTGATGGGGGCAGAGCGGAAGAGGCACATTGAATTTGGATCATTTTACCCATGACCCTTCTCTCCTCCCAACCCTCTTTGCGAAAGATGACATTTCTGGGGAAACAGAAGGTGATCAGAAGCAAGTAGCTCAAATGTATGTCCCTTGTAAATTTCGGATATCCATCAATTTCAATTTTGAGATATAGAGAAGTGCTGGGAAGTTTAATTGGCCGTATCAGTGTCAGTGAAGAGCTGATGGAAGAAGTGCGAAAGGCCAAAGGAGAAAACCCATGAGTAGAGAAATTAGCCTTCGGCTAATCTTATCTTCTCTGCTTCCATATATCCCTGTCCATCCTCAAAAGTTGAGTGAGGTAGGAGATGATAAGATTGAGATTAGGGCAAATTATTTCCCCATCTTTTCCTTTCTCCAATGCACAGTTTCCTCAACCCGCACACTTGGAGTCTCAGGGTCAGCCTATTAAGTGCCTATAATCAACTTCAATCATTTTAGCAGAGTACTACAGAGTGACTGCTCCCAACCCCTTCAGATAGGTGATGCTTATGTTTACATCTGCTTATCAGCTCTGTCAAAGTGCTGTTTCGTGGAGGTGCTGTAATCTGATGAACACATGAGACATGCTATTTGCTAGCAAGAAATTCTCAGCTCAAACAAGCTAAGGTGTACGGAGATTCAGTATAACACAGTAATTGGTTAACTCAGTTTACTTGGGACTCCATTTCTTAGGTCTTGGGCTGTTTACATAACCAAAAGTAGTGTGTGTGTGTGTGTGTGTGTGTGTGTGTGTGTGTGTGTGTGTGTGTGTGTGTGTGTACCACACTTGACCTAGCGTGTGTGTGTGTATGTGTGTTTGTGTACCACACTTGACCTAGCACCTACCTGCACAAGTACCACCCTGCCAAGTGATGTGTTTAAAGGCCAACAAAAAGGAAAACACAGAACACATTTATAATCCTGAAAATCTAGGGCTACTTAACCTTTTTGCTGCTTAATTTTAAAGGCAAAAAATGTACTATGAGCAGCATAAATAAGAACTGATTTGAGCATAGTTTTATAATAGATAAAATGTACCTGATGGGTCTAATTCAAATTTCTAAAATCTAACTGTGCCGCATTAGTCTGAGATACAAGATCTAAAGCTGCATGATCTAATCTGAGAATTTACGGACCTGTTTGAAATACCTTCATTTGATTAATTTGAAATGGAGGCCAGGGTATGACCTCTAACAGTCTGATCTTTAATAACCGCTCAAGAGATGAGGCAGGAAGTCAGTCGCGCTTAGAATTCTATGCACTTTCCTCTAGTGAGCACACCCTGCGGTTCCACGCGTGCAAGCACACCCCTCGCTCACTGCGGGATCTACAGAGCAGCTGTACATGCCCTTCAAAACTCAAATGCGTGTTATGTGGGTGTGCGGTATAGGGGTAGGACATGAAAAAACTCCCACCTGTCCAGTCCGAGAGAAATTTAACTCCTGAGAAGCACACCTTAGTTGAACATCAGATGCAACACTAATTTGCAGAGGTTCCCACAACATAGGAACAAAAGGGCTGACGTTATGTGTTGATAGCAGATCGTGTGTGAAAACTAAAGTTTTATATGGGGCTGTACGAAGACTAACTGAGGTCTGGAAAATGAGGAATTTTAAATGCTGGACAGTCTCTATACTCAGATTCCGCTGAAGACAATGCAAATACTTATAAGAGCCTGATAATAAAAACAGATTAAAAAACTTAATCATCAAGGTGAAGCATTTAGTAATGAGGTTTGTACAGCTTTTCGGAAAACACTGACTGGAAGTCCCAACCGGCTAGAGGTAGGCCAGTGTCAGGAGGCATCCCGGACATGGGCATTAGCTTCCAGCACTGATGGTGCAGCCAGTGTCGATGATAAGAATTAAAACACAACTGCAACCCCCAGTCCTGGACAGGCTCAGGAAGCGGCTATCTGGAAAGAGTGGGAGGGGTCCAGGAGGCCAGCCCCCAGGTGATACATACGTTTGCACAACAGTGACGGCGAGCCACTGGAAGTCTTTTCCAGCTGTACTGCGCTGTAATTGTGGTCGCTTGCTCAGGACAGTATGCTGCTTTCACAAGTTGTCTCCTTCCTGAGGGATTTGCTCCTAGAAAAAGTCACCACCGCCTTCTTCACTGTGCCTTCTTCTTCTTCTTTTTCTTTTTTTTCCTGGAGCTTGTCTCTTCTGCAGAGAAGAGCTTTTAACACCTCCCTGGATAGTCAGTAAAACCCCAAGCATTAAGAAGGCCAGAAAATACACGTCCACTTCATTTCACTGAAAAAGAAAGGTCATGATCCTATCCCTTCTTTGGGTCATCCACCCTGAGTCTGCACACCACATTTGCTCAGCAGCAGTCTGGCTACCCTTGCACATCCAGCAAACCCTTAGCACTCCTTCCTCTTATTCAGGATTCCAACTTTTTGAGCGACAAGAAGATCCCTGACACAGAGGGATCCTTGCTGAGGTATGAGAGCAGTGACACAGGATGCAAGAAGAGCACAAATGATGTTTCTTTATCCTCTGCCAAGCCCAGGGCACGCTTGGTGCTGCCATTCTCCTCCTGGGTGCAGCAGCAAACGCTTCTTCGTCAGTTCTATGATCCAACACTGTCGCCCTTAAAAATTAAGTCACCTCAAAAGTTACATAAGTATTTGAAAATACTCAAGAAAACTCTCCAAACACTGCTAGTTACACTTTGCTTGTCATAAATGGAACATCAATCTGAGCCCCAGGACAGGCCAGAGACAAGAACCTGTGATTTCCAGCCAGGCCTGAATTCTCCCCAAATTCCACAGAATACCAAAACAGGACAATCTTGGCAGGAGCCAAGGGAAGCCTCCTCTACCCTGAAGCAGGCCATGCCTGGAGTCCTTGGCATGAACTGAGGGCAGCATCTCCTGCCTGGAAGCAGTCATGAAGCACACCGAAACACCACTTCCACGTGGGTGGGCCACTGTTGCTTTGCCTCCCACAGATCTGTCCCCCCTTTTCCCCTGGGTGATGGAGCTGCCAAAGATTCCTCAAAGCCCATCTCTTTTGAGCAGTGAGAAGCCCCGGGCTTCTCTTCCTGCATTTATTCTCCAGACCAAGAAGTTACAGGAAGAGACATAGGTGGGGTTTTGAACATAGGTTCAGTTTTACAAGTTTTGCAATAGAAGCTGGTAACATTCAGTCAAAACAAGTCAGATGACACTCTGTTAGGCAATTAAGTGATCCACTATAACAAAGCCTTGATTTACCCGAAATTCCTTTTCCCTCTAGCAGCTTTTTAGTAACGTTGCCTATCAATTAGTCACTTGTCTGTCTTAGAATCAGCAGCCTTGCTGTGTTATGATTCTTTTCCTGCAACAGAGACTCGATGCCCGGGGGTTAAAATTCCTGTCCTTTGCAAGGTCAATATTTGAAACTGCAAGGCTTTTGGTGACTAAAGTCACCTATTACCCAAGAGCAGTAATAGGAAATTAATGTAATACATTAAAAAAGGTAATTGCCTTCCTTAACCACGAAGATGGCATTTTATAAAATTAGCTGCTTCTCTTAAAAGGCAACCTTCATTATCCTTTACCTACTCTTTAAAGACTATACAAACAGGAATAAGTAAATTATGGATAAAATGTTCTATAACTGGGAGAACTCAACGGCCAGTTGCCCACAGCTTACCTGCTGGTGTCCTGTGACACATATTGAAGCCTCCGTTGTACTTTGAGGAAAAATGTTCCAAACATGCCCAAAGTTCTACCCAGCAGCCGCCCCGGGAACCTGCATGCACTTCTGTCCCACTGCGAGTGGCAACCACATCGGCGGTGCTGGACTCGGGTCAGCCCTGCTGGAATGGCAGTGAAAGAGAAACTCATGTTTCAGCACAGCTAAGACGTAAACGTGCAAGTGCAATTTTTAGTGAACAGTGTCGCGTATACATTTACAGGCGGCCAAGGGATAACTCTGTGACCAAAGGAAAACAAAACCTATTCTAGAAAAACAGCAGCTCTGCCTTTCAGGGATGAGACAACCCTGCAAGCTGCTGAGCTCTCTGCTGGTCACCGGTGATGTCATCCCGGTAGCACTGACCCTGTCACCGCCAGAGGTGCCTCACCCAGTCCCCTCCCATCTGTCCGCTGGACTGGAGGGGCGCCATTCTGTCCACACAGCTTCCTTGAGCACCTGCACCCTTGGGGCCTGCTTGTTGGGAGGAAAGCTGTCACCCGCGGCAGCTGGCTTAAACCTTAGCAGCAGGAGGAACAGCTGCCCGTGGCCAGGCCACTGCCCCAGATGAAACTGTTGCTGCCGGGCCTGGCCATCTCTTCCCAACGGAAATAAGTTGTTTGGGGTTCAGCAGACTCTAGAATGAAGCGGGCCCCTTGGGCACAGGGAGCAACAGCACATCCTAGTGGGCTAATTTCCCCAAAGCTTGAAACTAGGTGTCTTGTCTCACTCCAAGGATGGCTGTGGCACTACAGCATCGCTGGACGCTGGGTGGCAGTAGAGGGCCTCACAGAAACCAGGCACAGACAATCTGGCCTCCAGCAAAGGAATGATGCTAATGCGCTCCTCTGGGTAGAATTTGCACAATAACCCACATGGAAGTCGCAGCAGGACAGGGATGAAAACTATGGGGCAAGAGGTCAAGTCTGCACAATCCCAACCAACCCCACAGATGCCCATGTCCAGTAACCGCACACACTGGATGGCTCCCCACAGGCAAAGGAACGGGTGAGACACACCCCTTCTCTGTACCTGGTGACAGATTCAGGGAAGTCAGGCTCCAGGCCCTCTCTCACTCCCACCGTGTCCTGAATCCTCACCATCAGCTACAGCTGCAAGGACTGTTTCTCTTCTGTGAACCTGCAAGCTAAGGGTCTGAAGCGACACAGTGGAGAAAGCATGCGAGGAAATTCTGCTCTACTTTTCCACCTCAGTGAGGCACGTGCACAATGTAGTTTCCCATCTCAACTGTTGCTTCGCTGTCAAGATTTCTTTTGGTGTGAGAGACCAAGGTGTCGGTAGCAAAAGAAAATGTTTTGCTTTTGCTCCCCTCAGTATGCTTCAACATTTCCAAGTGAATTTCACGTCACAAGGGGAGATGGGGATTGCCCTCAACTGGAATGTGGGTCACCTCCCAGCTGTGTGGTGATGTGTCTGGGGCCAAGGCCAGAGCTGCTGCTTTTCCAGATTTTCCAAGCCAGAAACAAGCACTGTTCACTTTAATAAGGTTAAGTTTAAACCGACATCCTTTTTTGGTGCCTAAACTGTTGACTACATACCCCAGCAAGACAGAAGCGTGTGAAAGCCGTCCATTCACACTCCCCTTCTCCCAGACGGTCACATGCGCATATCCCCAGAGCTGAAGGCACTGTGCAAAGCACGGTGCAGTATATGCGGCCAGTAACCGTGTGTTCTTCTCACTGAACACTTCCAGGGTTGCATCAAGTAAAAGTTGCCTCAACTTTCACTGAAGTAGATAAAAGCTGCAAAAACCCTTACTGATTTCCTAAGTTTACTTCTCTAAGTCCCAAAAGCTAAGACTATAACTACGTTAGTGTTCATGTATGACAAACAAATATTAAATAGTTTACACCTTTATACCAATTTATCTGTAGCTCGTGCAGGTCCAATTGGACCTGGCAGACATCTACAGAACATTTCATGCAACAACTAGAGAATACACATTTTTTCTCATCGGCACATGGAACATTCTCCAGGATAGACCACATGTTAGGTCACAAAACAGGTTTCAGCAAATTTTTCAAAGCTGACATCATTCCTAGTATCTTTTCTGACCACAATTGACTAGCACTGGAAATCAATTACAAGCGAATTTCTGGAAACTACTCCAGTGCATGAAAACTGAACAACAGGCTCCCGAATGACCTATGGGTCCAAGAAGAAATTAAAAAGGAAATCAAAAACGTTCTTGAAACTAATGAAAAAAGATGCATCCTACCAAAACCTGTGGGATACTGTAAAAGCAACAGCGACGAGGCAATATATTGCAATAAATGCTCACATCAAAAGGATGGAGAACCTTCACGTAAATGACCGAACTGTACACCTCAAAGAACCACCACCACCACAACAATGCAATCATAAAAGTACTAGAGAGAAAGAAATAATTAACATCAGGGCAGAGTTCAATGAAATGGAGACCCCCAAAACGATACAAAGGATCAGCGAAACACAAAGTTGTTTTTTGAGAAGATAAATAAAATAGACAAACCATTAGCTTTGCCCACTCTCACCACACTCATTCAACATAGTATTGAAAGCCCTAACCAGAGCAATCAAGCAAGACAAAGAAATAAAGGGCATTCAGATTGGGAAGGACAAAGTCAAGTTGTCCCTGTTTGCAGATGACGCGATCTTATAGATAGAAAACCTAAAGGCTACCAGAACGCCCTTACGGCTGACTAACAATTTTAATAATTTTGCGGGGTACAAAATCAACACCCACAGATCAGGAGCATTTTTATACTCCGATAATGAACTGGCAGAAAAAGAAATCAAGAAAGCAAGCCCATTTACAATAGTCACCCCCAAGATAAAATACCTAGGAACCAATTGAACCAAGGAGGTTAATGCAGATCTCTACAATGAGAACTACCAAACACCAGTGAGAGAAATTAAAGAGCACCCCAAAATAGTGGAATGACATACCAGGCTCTGGTACGGGAAGAATTAACATCGTGAAAATGTCCTTTCTACCCATAGCAGTCTACAAATTCAACGCAATCTCCGTCAAAATAGCAACAACTTTCTTCACAGAAATAGAAAAAGCAGTGCTAACATTCATATGGAATACGAAAAGATCCTGAATAGCCAAAGCAATTTTGAGCTTAAAAGCACCCCAAAAACAGAAAGGCTGGAGGCATAACACCACCCAATTTCAAATTCTATGACAAGGCTCAAAACAGCATGGTGATGGCATAGAAACAGACACTCAGATCAATGGAACAGGATAGAAAACCCAGGAATAATCAATTTGCCTACTTACAGCCAACCGATTTTTGACAAAGCAAACCAGAACATACGCTGTGGAAAAGACAGCCTCTTCAGGAAATAAACGGTGCCCGCAAAATTGGACAATCCACATGCAGAAGAATGAAACTGGACCAGCATCTCACCATATGCCAAAATCGACTCGAAATGGATTAAAGACCAGAATATAAGACCCCAAACCATTACATGACTGAAGGAAAACAGAGGGGAAACACTCCAGGAAGTAGGTGGGGGCAAAGGCTTTATGAATAAGACCCGAAAACCCACAAGCAACAATATAAAAACTAAACAAATGAGCTAATGTCAAACTAAGAAGCTTCCACACAGCAAAGGAAACAATCAACAGAGCAGAAAGGCACCCTAAAAAAAGGGAGAAAATATGTGTAAACTATACGTCTGCCAAGGGCTTAATATCCAGAACATACCAAGAACTCAAACAGCTGTACAGTATGAAAACAAGTAATCCGATTTAAAACTGGGCAAACGAGATGAATAGACATTTTTCAAAGACATACAAATGGCCAACGGTACACGAAAAAATGCTCAGCATCACTAGTCATCAGAGAAATGCAAATCAAAACCACATTGAGATATCATGTCAACCCAGATAGACTGGCCATTGTTAAAAAGACCATTAATAAGAAATGCTACTGAGGATATGAGGAAAGGAGAACTCTTCTCCAATGTTGGTGGGACTGTAAATTAGCACAGCCACTATGGAAAACAGTAAAGAAGTTTCCTCCAATACAGATAGTACTACCATATGATCCAGCAGTTCCACTACTGGGTATATATCCAAAGAAATGGAAATCATATGGAAGGGACACCTGCACTCCCATGTTCACTGCAGCTTTACTTACAATAGCCAAAATATAGAACCAACCTCAGTGCCCTTCGACAGATGACTGGATAAAAAAAATGTGATACACGTACACCATGGAATAATACTCAGTGATAAAGAAAAAGAATGAAATTCTGCCATCGGTAACAACCTGGATGAGTCTGGAGAAAATTATGTTGTGTGAAATAAGCCAGACAAGGGAAGATAAATATCACATGCTCTCACTTATAACTAGGTAGAAAGGAAGGAAGGAAGGAAGGAAGGAAGGAAGGAAGGAAGGAAGGAAGGAAGGAAGGAAGCAAAGGACTACAACAGTTCCTTGAACTTTCAGAAGGACAGAAGAAACCAATGGTTACTAGAGATGAGGGGATGGACGGAGGGAGGGAGTTGGGGGCGTGATGGGTCAGGCAAAGGGCATAAAGAAAAATCATGATTTGTAATAATGAATATGCTAATAAAAATAATTTAAAAAGTAAGACACTTTAAAACACAAAAAGAATGCCATTATTGACATTCCAGAAAATTCCAGCTATGTGGATAACATTAAAAACCAGCTGTCAAGCTAAATCCTTTATCAGTACAAATTTTGATATTTCTTCAAATTGGGAGGAGAATGTTGGTTTCGATGTACAATGTCTGGTCACTCCCAGCCTCATCTATTTGTCACTGACGACCCTGGGACAGACGGAAAAAAAAAAAAAAAAAAACGGTTTCTGCAACTTTTAAAATACAGACACGCCCTCCACCACCAACTTTCAATTTCTACAAAACGTCCTTGGGTTCTAGTATTCTTGCACATGTTTGTTCTCTTACAGGAAATTTGCTCCTTAGGATTTCACTGCAATGTGCTTCTGGATCCCATGCCATGATTTATCTCTGAGGACCCCTGTTCCCCTGGATCCATTTCACCCCGTGCCTGGCCACCTGTGTGGCACACACACATAGGAGCAGGAGGACAAGGCTTTGAGATGGGGAACCCGCACAAGCAATTATCTGGGTTTAGGTCTGCAGGTTATTAAGGTTTTCCGTTTCAACTTCCACAGCTAGAACGAAAGTGTAGAAATCTGTTTTCTAGTTAAAATCTGTTCACATCCCAAGTGTTTTTTAAGTTACTTAACAAGCCTTTGGTAGTCCGAAATACCGGGAAGTGTGCCTGTAACTAGAAACACCAGAAACTTCCATTTCAAAATTGTCATAAACCAGGGATACTTTAGAAAAACCTTTTCAGCCCACTTCGTGCCTTGAGTAATGGTGGGTAAACAGTGGAAACCAAGAGAGGCAACATGGAAGCAAACGGATATAAAAGCACAAGGGAGACATCATGCTCTTGGGGAGAACTAAAATGCAAATTGTGTCTGTAAACGAAAGAAATTATACAGAAATCCCAGAAAAACAATTGACTGAAAATCAGACGAACGATCCCATGTTCATCGCATCACCTTGAGAACACGAAGGATACTTTTGTACAGGCAGCACACCTCCTTAAAGCAGCAGCAGAGTGCTTCGTGCACAGCAAGGCCTAGTTCACCGAGCAGCTGGAACTGTGCCCACACCCAGAGGGCAGCACCAGTCACGTGGGTGCAGAGGAGGTTGTCCCGGTGAACTCCACAAGTGGCAGCAACGCTAGGCTCTACGCCACAGGACTTCTGACAACGGACACAGTCGCACAGACTGCAAGTGGACCCCACATCAGCCTCAAGACCTCCCCCACCCGAAAACATCTCCACAGCCAGCCAGGGAGGCAAAGGAAGGGTCTTCATGGCGTGCAGAGTTACAATGAATCTGTGTTCACGCTGCCCCCTCCCACTGTACCCGTCGAGACCCAGACGATGTGCCCTGCTACTACAAAGTCGAAGAGATGTTTGATGGGGGCAGAGCGGAAGAGGCACATTGAATTTGGATCATTTTACCCATGACCCTTCTCTCCTCCCAACCCTCTTTGCGAAAGATGACATTTCTGGGGAAACAGAAGGTGATCAGAAGCAAGTAGCTCAAATGTATGTCCCTTGTAAATTTCGGATATCCATCAATTTCAATTTTGAGATATAGAGAAGTGCTGGGAAGTTTAATTGGCCGTATCAGTGTCAGTGAAGAGCTGATGGAAGAAGTGCGAAAGGCCAAAGGAGAAAACCCATGAGTAGAGAAATTAGCCTTCGGCTAATCTTATCTTCTCTGCTTCCATATATCCCTGTCCATCCTCAAAAGTTGAGTGAGGTAGGAGATGATAAGATTGAGATTAGGGCAAATTATTTCCCCATCTTTTCCTTTCTCCAATGCACAGTTTCCTCAACCCGCACACTTGGAGTCTCAGGGTCAGCCTATTAAGTGCCTATAATCAACTTCAATCATTTTAGCAGAGTACTACAGAGTGACTGCTCCCAACCCCTTCAGATAGGTGATGCTTATGTTTACATCTGCTTATCAGCTCTGTCAAAGTGCTGTTTCGTGGAGGTGCTGTAATCTGATGAACACATGAGACATGCTATTTGCTAGCAAGAAATTCTCAGCTCAAACAAGCTAAGGTGTACGGAGATTCAGTATAACACAGTAATTGGTTAACTCAGTTTACTTGGGACTCCATTTCTTAGGTCTTGGGCTGTTTACATAACCAAAAGTAGTGTGTGTGTGTGTGTGTGTGTGTGTGTGTGTGTGTGTGTGTGTGTTTGTGTGTACCACACTTGACCTAGCGTGTGTGTGTGTATGTGTGTTTGTGTACCACACTTGACCTAGCACCTACCTGCACAAGTACCACCCTGCCAAGTGATGTGTTTAAAGGCCAACAAAAAGGAAAACACAGAACACATTTATAATCCTGAAAATCTAGGGCTACTTAACCTTTTTGCTGCTTAATTTTAAAGGCAAAAAATGTACTATGAGCAGCATAAATAAGAACTGATTTGAGCATAGTTTTATAATAGATAAAATGTACCTGATGGGTCTAATTCAAATTTCTAAAATCTAACTGTGCCGCATTAGTCTGAGATACAAGATCTAAAGCTGCATGATCTAATCTGAGAATTTACGGACCTGTTTGAAATACCTTCATTTGATTAATTTGAAATGGAGGCCAGGGTATGACCTCTAACAGTCTGATCTTTAATAACCGCTCAAGAGATGAGGCAGGAAGTCAGTCGCGCTTAGAATTCTATGCACTTTCCTCTAGTGAGCACACCCTGCGGTTCCACGCGTGCAAGCACACCCCTCGCTCACTGCGGGATCTACAGAGCAGCTGTACATGCCCTTCAAAACTCAAATGCGTGTTATGTGGGTGTGCGGTATAGGGGTAGGACATGAAAAAACTCCCACCTGTCCAGTCCGAGAGAAATTTAACTCCTGAGAAGCACACCTTAGTTGAACATCAGATGCAACACTAATTTGCAGAGGTTCCCACAACATAGGAACAAAAGGGCTGACGTTATGTGTTGATAGCAGATCGTGTGTGAAAACTAAAGTTTTATATGGGGCTGTACGAAGACTAACTGAGGTCTGGAAAATGAGGAATTTTAAATGCTGGACAGTCTCTATACTCAGATTCCGCTGAAGACAATGCAAATACTTATAAGAGCCTGATAATAAAAACAGATTAAAAAACTTAATCATCAAGGTGAAGCATTTAGTAATGAGGTTTGTACAGCTTTTCGGAAAACACTGACTGGAAGTCCCAACCGGCTAGAGGTAGGCCAGTGTCAGGAGGCATCCCGGACATGGGCATTAGCTTCCAGCACTGATGGTGCAGCCAGTGTCGATGATAAGAATTAAAACACAACTGCAACCCCCAGTCCTGGACAGGCTCAGGAAGCGGCTATCTGGAAAGAGTGGGAGGGGTCCAGGAGGCCAGCCCCCAGGTGATACATACGTTTGCACAACAGTGACGGCGAGCCACTGGAAGTCTTTTCCAGCTGTACTGCGCTGTAATTGTGGTCGCTTGCTCAGGACAGTATGCTGCTTTCACAAGTTGTCTCCTTCCTGAGGGATTTGCTCCTAGAAAAAGTCACCACCGCCTTCTTCACTGTGCCTTCTTCTTCTTCTTTTTCTTTTTTTTCCTGGAGCTTGTCTCTTCTGCAGAGAAGAGCTTTTAACACCTCCCTGGATAGTCAGTAAAACCCCAAGCATTAAGAAGGCCAGAAAATACACGTCCACTTCATTTCACTGAAAAAGAAAGGTCATGATCCTATCCCTTCTTTGGGTCATCCACCCTGAGTCTGCACACCACATTTGCTCAGCAGCAGTCTGGCTACCCTTGCACATCCAGCAAACCCTTAGCACTCCTTCCTCTTATTCAGGATTCCAACTTTTTGAGCGACAAGAAGATCCCTGACACAGAGGGATCCTTGCTGAGGTATGAGAGCAGTGACACAGGATGCAAGAAGAGCACAAATGATGTTTCTTTATCCTCTGCCAAGCCCAGGGCACGCTTGGTGCTGCCATTCTCCTCCTGGGTGCAGCAGCAAACGCTTCTTCGTCAGTTCTATGATCCAACACTGTCGCCCTTAAAAATTAAGTCACCTCAAAAGTTACATAAGTATTTGAAAATACTCAAGAAAACTCTCCAAACACTGCTAGTTACACTTTGCTTGTCATAAATGGAACATCAATCTGAGCCCCAGGACAGGCCAGAGACAAGAACCTGTGATTTCCAGCCAGGCCTGAATTCTCCCCAAATTCCACAGAATACCAAAACAGGACAATCTTGGCAGGAGCCAAGGGAAGCCTCCTCTACCCTGAAGCAGGCCATGCCTGGAGTCCTTGGCATGAACTGAGGGCAGCATCTCCTGCCTGGAAGCAGTCATGAAGCACACCGAAACACCACTTCCACGTGGGTGGGCCACTGTTGCTTTGCCTCCCACAGATCTGTCCCCCCTTTTCCCCTGGGTGATGGAGCTGCCAAAGATTCCTCAAAGCCCATCTCTTTTGAGCAGTGAGAAGCCCCGGGCTTCTCTTCCTGCATTTATTCTCCAGACCAAGAAGTTACAGGAAGAGACATAGGTGGGGTTTTGAACATAGGTTCAGTTTTACAAGTTTTGCAATAGAAGCTGGTAACATTCAGTCAAAACAAGTCAGATGACACTCTGTTAGGCAATTAAGTGATCCACTATAACAAAGCCTTGATTTACCCGAAATTCCTTTTCCCTCTAGCAGCTTTTTAGTAACGTTGCCTATCAATTAGTCACTTGTCTGTCTTAGAATCAGCAGCCTTGCTGTGTTATGATTCTTTTCCTGCAACAGAGACTCGATGCCCGGGGGTTAAAATTCCTGTCCTTTGCAAGGTCAATATTTGAAACTGCAAGGCTTTTGGTGACTAAAGTCACCTATTACCCAAGAGCAGTAATAGGAAATTAATGTAATACATTAAAAAAGGTAATTGCCTTCCTTAACCACGAAGATGGCATTTTATAAAATTAGCTGCTTCTCTTAAAAGGCAACCTTCATTATCCTTTACCTACTCTTTAAAGACTATACAAACAGGAATAAGTAAATTATGGATAAAATGTTCTATAACTGGGAGAACTCAACGGCCAGTTGCCCACAGCTTACCTGCTGGTGTCCTGTGACACATATTGAAGCCTCCGTTGTACTTTGAGGAAAAATGTTCCAAACATGCCCAAAGTTCTACCCAGCAGCCGCCCCGGGAACCTGCATGCACTTCTGTCCCACTGCGAGTGGCAACCACATCGGCGGTGCTGGACTCGGGTCAGCCCTGCTGGAATGGCAGTGAAAGAGAAACTCATGTTTCAGCACAGCTAAGACGTAAACGTGCAAGTGCAATTTTTAGTGAACAGTGTCGCGTATAAATTTACAGGCGGCCAAGGGATAACTCTGTGACCAAAGGAAAACAAAACCTATTCTAGAAAAACAGCAGCTCTGCCTTTCAGGGATGAGACAACCCTGCAAGCTGCTGAGCTCTCTGCTGGTCACCGGTGATGTCATCCCGGTAGCACTGACCCTGTCACCGCCAGAGGTGCCTCACCCAGTCCCCTCCCATCTGTCCGCTGGACTGGAGGGGCGCCATTCTGTCCACACAGCTTCCTTGAGCACCTGCACCCTTGGGGCCTGCTTGTTGGGAGGAAAGCTGTCACCCGCGGCAGCTGGCTTAAACCTTAGCAGCAGGAGGAACAGCTGCCCGTGGCCAGGCCACTGCCCCAGATGAAACTGTTGCTGCCGGGCCTGGCCATCTCTTCCCAACGGAAATAAGTTGTTTGGGGTTCAGCAGACTCTAGAATGAAGCGGGCCCCTTGGGCACAGGGAGCAACAGCACATCCTAGTGGGCTAATTTCCCCAAAGCTTGAAACTAGGTGTCTTGTCTCACTCCAAGGATGGCTGTGGCACTACAGCATCGCTGGACGCTGGGTGGCAGTAGAGGGCCTCACAGAAACCAGGCACAGACAATCTGGCCTCCAGCAAAGGAATGATGCTAATGCGCTCCTCTGGGTAGAATTTGCACAATAACCCACATGGAAGTCGCAGCAGGACAGGGATGAAAACTATGGGGCAAGAGGTCAAGTCTGCACAATCCCAACCAACCCCACAGATGCCCATGTCCAGTAACCGCACACACTGGATGGCTCCCCACAGGCAAAGGAACGGGTGAGACACACCCCTTCTCTGTACCTGGTGACAGATTCAGGGAAGTCAGGCTCCAGGCCCTCTCTCACTCCCACCGTGTCCTGAATCCTCACCATCAGCTACAGCTGCAAGGACTGTTTCTCTTCTGTGAACCTGCAAGCTAAGGGTCTGAAGCGACACAGTGGAGAAAGCATGCGAGGAAATTCTGCTCTACTTTTCCACCTCAGTGAGGCACGTGCACAATGTAGTTTCCCATCTCAACTGTTGCTTCGCTGTCAAGATTTCTTTTGGTGTGAGAGACCAAGGTGTCGGTAGCAAAAGAAAATGTTTTGCTTTTGCTCCCCTCAGTATGCTTCAACATTTCCAAGTGAATTTCACGTCACAAGGGGAGATGGGGATTGCCCTCAACTGGAATGTGGGTCACCTCCCAGCTGTGTGGTGATGTGTCTGGGGCCAAGGCCAGAGCTGCTGCTTTTCCAGATTTTCCAAGCCAGAAACAAGCACTGTTCACTTTAATAAGGTTAAGTTTAAACCGACATCCTTTTTTGGTGCCTAAACTGTTGACTACATACCCCAGCAAGACAGAAGCGTGTGAAAGCCGTCCATTCACACTCCCCTTCTCCCAGACGGTCACATGCGCATATCCCCAGAGCTGAAGGCACTGTGCAAAGCACGGTGCAGTATATGCGGCCAGTAACCGTGTGTTCTTCTCACTGAACACTTCCAGGGTTGCATCAAGTAAAAGTTGCCTCAACTTTCACTGAAGTAGATAAAAGCTGCAAAAACCCTTACTGATTTCCTAAGTTTACTTCTCTAAGTCCCAAAAGCTAAGACTATAACTACGTTAGTGTTCATGTATGACAAACAAATATTAAATAGTTTACACCTTTATACCAATTTATCTGTAGCTCGTGCAGGTCCAATTGGACCTGGCAGACATCTACAGAACATTTCATGCAACAACTAGAGAATACACATTTTTTTCTCATCGGCACATGGAACATTCTCCAGGATAGACCACATGTTAGGTCACAAAACAGGTTTCAGCAAATTTTTCAAAGCTGACATCATTCCTAGTATCTTTTCTGACCACAATTGACTAGCACTGGAAATCAATTACAAGCGAATTTCTGGAAACTACTCCAGTGCATGAAAACTGAACAACAGGCTCCCGAATGACCTATGGGTCCAAGAAGAAATTAAAAAGGAAATCAAAAACGTTCTTGAAACTAATGAAAAAAGATGCATCCTACCAAAACCTGTGGGATACTGTAAAAGCAACAGCGACGAGGCAATATATTGCAATAAATGCTCACATCAAAAGGATGGAGAAACTTCACGTAAATGACCGAACTGTACACCTCAAAGAACCACCACCACCACAACAATGCAATCATAAAAGTACTAGAGAGAAAGAAATAATTAACATCAGGGCAGAGTTCAATGAAATGGAGACCCCCAAAACGATACAAAGGATCAGCGAAACACAAAGTTGTTTTATGAGAAGATAAATAAAATAGACAAACCATTAGCTTTGCCCACTCTCACCACACTCATTCAACATAGTATTGAAAGCCCTAACCAGAGCAATCAAGCAAGACAAAGAAATAAAGGGCATTCAGATTGGGAAGGACAAAGTCAAGTTGTCCCTGTTTGCAGATGACGCGATCTTATAGATAGAAAACCTAAAGGCTACCAGAACGCCCTTACGGCTGACTAACAATTTTAATAATTTTGCGGGGTACAAAATCAACACCCACAGATCAGGAGCATTTTTATACTCCGATAATGAACTGGCAGAAAAAGAAATCAAGAAAGCAAGCCCATTTACAATAGTCACCCCCAAGATAAAATACCTAGGAACCAATTGAACCAAGGAGGTTAATGCAGATCTCTACAATGAGAACTACCAAACACCAGTGAGAGAAATTAAAGAGCACCCCAAAATAGTGGAATGACATACCAGGCTCTGGTACGGGAAGAATTAACATCGTGAAAATGTCCTTTCTACCCATAGCAGTCTACAAATTCAACGCAATCTCCGTCAAAATAGCAACAACTTTCTTCACAGAAATAGAAAAAGCAGTGCTAACATTCATATGGAATACGAAAAGATCCTGAATAGCCAAAGCAATTTTGAGCTTAAAAGCACCCCAAAAACAGAAAGGCTGGAGGCATAACACCACCCAATTTCAAATTCTATGACAAGGCTCAAAACAGCATGGTGATGGCATAGAAACAGACACTCAGATCAATGGAACAGGATAGAAAACCCAGGAATAATCAATTTGCCTACTTACAGCCAACCGATTTTTGACAAAGCAAACCAGAACATACGCTGTGGAAAAGACAGCCTCTTCAGGAAATAAACGGTGCCCGCAAAATTGGACAATCCACATGCAGAAGAATGAAACTGGACCAGCATCTCACCATATGCCAAAATCGACTCGAAATGGATTAAAGACCAGAATATAAGACCCCAAACCATTACATGACTGAAGGAAAACAGAGGGGAAACACTCCAGGAAGTAGGTGGGGGCAAAGGCTTTATGAATAAGACCCGAAAACCCACAAGCAACAATATAAAAACTAAACAAATGAGCTAATGTCAAACTAAGAAGCTTCCACACAGCAAAGGAAACAATCAACAGAGCAGAAAGGCACCCTAAAAAAAGGGAGAAAATATGTGTAAACTATACGTCTGCCAAGGGCTTAATATCCAGAACATACCAAGAACTCAAACAGCTGTACAGTATGAAAACAAGTAATCCGATTTAAAACTGGGCAAACGAGATGAATAGACATTTTTCAAAGACATACAAATGGCCAACGGTACACGAAAAAATGCTCAGCATCACTAGTCATCAGAGAAATGCAAATCAAAACCACATTGAGATATCATGTCAACCCAGATAGACTGGCCATTGTTAAAAAGACCATTAATAAGAAATGCTACTGAGGATATGAGGAAAGGAGAACTCTTCTCCAATGTTGGTGGGACTGTAAATTAGCACAGCCACTATGGAAAACAGTAAAGAAGTTTCCTCCAATACAGATAGTACTACCATATGATCCAGCAGTTCCACTACTGGGTATATATCCAAAGAAATGGAAATCATATGGAAGGGACACCTGCACTCCCATGTTCACTGCAGCTTTACTTACAATAGCCAAAATATAGAACCAACCTCAGTGCCCTTCGACAGATGACTGGATAAAAAAAATGTGATACACGTACACCATGGAATAATACTCAGTGATAAAGAAAAAGAATGAAATTCTGCCATCGGTAACAACCTGGATGAGTCTGGAGAAAATTATGTTGTGTGAAATAAGCCAGACAAGGGAAGATAAATATCACATGCTCTCACTTATAACTAGGTAGAAAGGAAGGAAGGAAGGAAGGAAGGAAGGAAGGAAGGAAGGAAGGAAGGAAGGAAGGAAGGAAGGAAGGAAGGAAGGAAGGAAGCAAAGGACTACAACAGTTCCTTGAACTTTCAGAAGGACAGAAGAAACCAATGGTTACTAGAGATGAGGGGATGGACGGAGGGAGGGAGTTGGGGGCGTGATGGGTCAGGCAAAGGGCATAAAGAAAAATCATGATTTGTAATAATGAATATGCTAATAAAAATAATTTAAAAAGTAAGACACTTTAAAACACAAAAAGAATGCCATTATTGACATTCCAGAAAATTCCAGCTATGTGGATAACATTAAAAACCAGCTGTCAAGCTAAATCCTTTATCAGTACAAATTTTGATATTTCTTCAAATTGGGAGGAGAATGTTGGTTTCGATGTACAATGTCTGGTCACTCCCAGCCTCATCTATTTGTCACTGACGACCCTGGGACAGACGGAAAAAAAAAAAAAAAAAACGGTTTCTGCAACTTTTAAAATACAGACACGCCCTCCACCACCAACTTTCAATTTCTACAAAACGTCCTTGGGTTCTAGTATTCTTGCACATGTTTGTTCTCTTACAGGAAATTTGCTCCTTAGGATTTCACTGCAATGTGCTTCTGGATCCCATGCCATGATTTATCTCTGAGGACCCCTGTTCCCCTGGATCCATTTCACCCCGTGCCTGGCCACCTGTGTGGCACACACACATAGGAGCAGGATGACAAGGCTTTGAGATGGGGAACCCGCACAAGCAATTATCTGGGTTTAGGTCTGCAGGTTATTAAGGTTTTCCGTTTCAACTTCCACAGCTAGAACGAAAGTGTAGAAATCTGTTTTCTAGTTAAAATCTGTTCACATCCCAAGTGTTTTTTAAGTTACTTAACAAGCCTTTGGTAGTCCGAAATACCGGGAAGTGTGCCTGTAACTAGAAACACCAGAAACTTCCATTTCAAAATTGTCATAAACCAGGGATACTTTAGAAAAACCTTTTCAGCCCACTTCGTGCCTTGAGTAATGGTGGGTAAACAGTGGAAACCAAGAGAGGCAACATGGAAGCAAACGGATATAAAAGCACAAGGGAGACATCATGCTCTTGGGGAGAACTAAAATGCAAATTGTGTCTGTAAACGAAAGAAATTATACAGAAATCCCAGAAAAACAATTGACTGAAAATCAGACGAACGATCCCATGTTCATCGCATCACCTTGAGAACACGAAGGATACTTTTGTACAGGCAGCACACCTCCTTAAAGCAGCAGCAGAGTGCTTCGTGCACAGCAAGGCCTAGTTCACCGAGCAGCTGGAACTGTGCCCACACCCAGAGGGCAGCACCAGTCACGTGGGTGCAGAGGAGGTTGTCCCGGTGAACTCCACAAGCGGCAGCAACGCTAGGCTCTACGCCACAGGACTTCTGACAACGGACACAGTCGCACAGACTGCAAGTGGACCCCACATCAGCCTCAAGACCTCCCCCACCCGAAAACATCTCCACAGCCAGCCAGGGAGGCAAAGGAAGGGTCTTCATGGCGTGCAGAGTTACAATGAATCTGTGTTCACGCTGCCCCCTCCCACTGTACCCGTCGAGACCCAGACGATGTGCCCTGCTACTACAAAGTCGAAGAGATGTTTGATGGGGGCAGAGCGGAAGAGGCACATTGAATTTGGATCATTTTACCCATGACCCTTCTCTCCTCCCAACCCTCTTTGCGAAAGATGACATTTCTGGGGAAACAGAAGGTGATCAGAAGCAAGTAGCTCAAATGTATGTCCCTTGTAAATTTCGGATATCCATCAATTTCAATTTTGAGATATAGAGAAGTGCTGGGAAGTTTAATTGGCCGTATCAGTGTCAGTGAAGAGCTGATGGAAGAAGTGCGAAAGGCCAAAGGAGAAAACCCATGAGTAGAGAAATTAGCCTTCGGCTAATCTTATCTTCTCTGCTTCCATATATCCCTGTCCATCCTCAAAAGTTGAGTGAGGTAGGAGATGATAAGATTGAGATTAGGGCAAATTATTTCCCCATCTTTTCCTTTCTCCAATGCACAGTTTCCTCAACCCGCACACTTGGAGTCTCAGGGTCAGCCTATTAAGTGCCTATAATCAACTTCAATCATTTTAGCAGAGTACTACAGAGTGACTGCTCCCAACCCCTTCAGATAGGTGATGCTTATGTTTACATCTGCTTATCAGCTCTGTCAAAGTGCTGTTTCGTGGAGGTGCTGTAATCTGATGAACACATGAGACATGCTATTTGCTAGCAAGAAATTCTCAGCTCAAACAAGCTAAGGTGTACGGAGATTCAGTATAACACAGTAATTGGTTAACTCAGTTTACTTGGGACTCCATTTCTTAGGTCTTGGGCTGTTTACATAACCAAAAGGAGTGTGTGTGTGTGTGTGTGTGTGTGTGTGTGTGTGTGTGTGTGTGTGTGTGTGTACCACACTTGACCTAGCGTGTGTGTGTGTGTGTGTATGTGTGTTTGTGTACCACACTTGACCTAGCACCTACCTGCACAAGTACCCCCCTGCCAAGTGATGTGTTTAAAGGCCAACAAAAAGGAAAACACAGAACACATTTATAATCCTGAAAATCTAGGGCTACTTAACCTTTTTGCTGCTTAATTTTAAAGGCAAAAAATGTACTATGAGCAGCATAAATAAGAACTGATTTGAGCATAGTTTTATAATAGATAAAATGTACCTGATGGGTCTAATTCAAATTTCTAAAATCTAACTGTGCCGCATTAGTCTGAGATACAAGATCTAAAGCTGCATGATCTAATCTGAGAATTTACGGACCTGTTTGAAATACCTTCATTTGATTAATTTGAAATGGAGGCCAGGGTATGACCTCTAACAGTCTGATCTTTAATAACCGCTCAAGAGATGAGGCAGGAAGTCAGTCGCGCTTAGAATTCTATGCACTTTCCTCTAGTGAGCACACCCTGCGGTTCCACGCGTGCAAGCACACCCCTCGCTCACTGCGGGATCTACAGAGCAGCTGTACATGCCCTTCAAAACTCAAATGCGTGTTATGTGGGTGTGCGGTATAGGGGTAGGACATGAAAAAACTCCCACCTGTCCAGTCCGAGAGAAATTTAACTCCTGAGAAGCACACCTTAGTTGAACATCAGATGCAACACTAATTTGCAGAGGTTCCCACAACATAGGAACAAAAGGGCTGACGTTATGTGTTGATAGCAGATCGTGTGTGAAAACTAAAGTTTTATACGGGGCTGTACGAAGACTAACTGAGGTCTGGAAAATGAGGAATTTTAAATGCTGGACAGTCTCTATACTCAGATTCCGCTGAAGACAATGCAAATACTTATAAGAGCCTGATAATAAAAACAGATTAAAAAACTTAATCATCAAGGTGAAGCATTTAGTAATGAGGTTTGTACAGCTTTTCGGAAAACACTGACTGGAAGTCCCAACCGGCTAGAGGTAGGCCAGTGTCAGGAGGCATCCCGGACATGGGCATTAGCTTCCAGCACTGATGGTGCAGCCAGTGTCGATGATAAGAATTAAAACACAACTGCAACCCCCAGTCCTGGACAGGCTCAGGAAGCGGCTATCTGGAAAGAGTGGGAGGGGTCCAGGAGGCCAGCCCCCAGGTGATACATACGTTTGCACAACAGTGACGGCGAGCCACTGGAAGTCTTTTCCAGCTGTACTGCGCTGTAATTGTGGTCGCTTGCTCAGGACAGTATGCTGCTTTCACAAGTTGTCTCCTTCCTGAGGGATTTGCTCCTAGAAAAAGCCACCACCGCCTTCTTCACTGTGCCTTCTTCTTCTTCTTTTTCTTTTTTTTCCTGGAGCTTGTCTCTTCTGCAGAGAAGAGCTTTTAACACCTCCCTGGATAGTCAGTAAAACCCCAAGCATTAAGAAGGCCAGAAAATACACGTCCACTTCATTTCACTGAAAAAGAAAGGTCATGATCCTATCCCTTCTTTGGGTCATCCACCCTGAGTCTGCACACCACATTTGCTCAGCAGCAGTCTGGCTACCCTTGCACATCCAGCAAACCCTTAGCACTCCTTCCTCTTATTCAGGATTCCAACTTTTTGAGCGACAAGAAGATCCCTGACACAGAGGGATCCTTGCTGAGGTATGAGAGCAGTGACACAGGATGCAAGAAGAGCACAAATGATGTTTCTTTATCCTCTGCCAAGCCCAGGGCACGCTTGGTGCTGCCATTCTCCTCCTGGGTGCAGCAGCAAACGCTTCTTCGTCAGTTCTATGATCCAACACTGCCGCCCTTAAAAATTAAGTCACCTCAAAAGTTACATAAGTATTTGAAAATACTCAAGAAAACTCTCCAAACACTGCTAGTTACACTTTGCTTGTCATAAATGGAACATCAATCTGAGCCCCAGGACAGGCCAGAGACAAGAACCTGTGATTTCCAGCCAGGCCTGAATTCTCCCCAAATTCCACAGAGTACCAAAACAGGACAATCTTGGCAGGAGCCAAGGGCAGCCTCCTCTACCCTGAAGCAGGCCATGCCTGGAGTCCTTGGCATGAACCGAGGGCAGCATCTCCTGCCTGGAAGCAGTCATGAAGCACACCGAAACACCACTTCCACGTGGGTGGGCCACTGTTGCTTTGCCTCCCACAGATCTGTCCCCCCTTTTCCCCTGGGTGATGGAGCTGCCAAAGATTCCTCAAAGCCCATCTCTTTTGAGCAGTGAGAAGCCCCGGGCTTCTCTTCCTGCATTTATTCTCCAGACCAAGAAGTTACAGGAAGAGACATAGGTGGGGTTTTGAACATAGGTTCAGTTTTACAAGTTTTGCAATAGAAGCTGGTAACATTCAGTCAAAACAAGTCAGATGACACTCTGTTAGGCAATTAAGTGATCCACTATAACAAAGCCTTGATTTACCCGAAATTCCTTTTCCCTCTAGCAGCTTTTTAGTAACGTTGCCTATCAATTAGTCACTTGTCTGTCTTAGAATCAGCAGCCTTGCTGTGTTATGATTCTTTTCCTGCAACAGAGACTCGATGCCCGGGGGTTAAAATTCCTGTCCTTTGCAAGGTCAATATTTGAAACTGCAAGGCTTTTGATGACTAAAGTCACCTATTACCCAAGAGCAGTAATAGGAAATTAATGTAATACACTAAAAAAGGTAATTGCCTTCCTTAACCACGAAGATGGCATTTTATAAAATTAGCTGCTTCTCTTAAAAGGCAACCTTCATTATCCTTTACCTACTCTTTAAAGACTATACAAACAGGAATAAGTAAATTATGGATAAAATGTTCTATAACTGGGAGAACTCAACGGCCAGTTGCCCACAGCTTACTTGCTGGTGTCCTGTGACACATATTGAAGCCTCCGTTGTACTTTGAGGAAAAATGTTCCAAACATGCCCAAAGTTCTACCCAGCAGCCGCCCCGGGAACCTGCATGCACTTCTGTCCCACTGCGAGTGGCAACCACATCGGCGGTGCTGGACTCGGGTCAGCCCTGCTGGAATGGCAGTGAAAGAGAAACTCATGTTTCAGCACAGCTAAGACGTAAACGTGCAAGTGCAATTTTTAGTGAACAGTGTCGTGTATAAATTTACAGGCGGCCAAGGGATAACTCTGTGACCAAAGGAAAACAAAACCTATTCTAGAAAAACAGCAGCTCTGCCTTTCAGGGATGAGACAACCCTGCAAGCTGCTGAGCTCTCTGCTGGTCACCGGTGATGTCATCCCGGTAGCACTGACCCTGTCACCGCCAGAGGTGCCTCACCCAGTCCCCTCCCATCTGTCCGCTGGACTGGAGGGGCGCCATTCTGTCCACACAGCTTCCTTGAGCACCTGCACCCTTGGGGCCTGCTTGTTGGGAGGAAAGCTGTCACCCGCGGCAGCTGGCTTAAACCTTAGCAGCAGGAGGAACAGCTGCCCGTGGCCAGGCCACTGCCCCAGATGAAACTGTTGCTGCCGGGCCTGGCCATCTCTTCCCAACGGAAATAAGTTGTTTGGGGTTCAGCAGACTCTAGAATGAAGCGGGCCCCTTGGGCACAGGGAGCAACAGCACATCCTAGTGGGCTAATTTCCCCAAAGCTTGAAACTAGGTGTCTTGTCTCACTCCAAGGATGGCTGTGGCACTACAGCATCGCTGGACGCTGGGTGGCAGTAGAGGGCCTCACAGAAACCAGGCACAGACAATCTGGCCTCCAGCAAAGGAATGATGCTAATGCGCTCCTCTGGGTAGAATTTGCACAATAACCCACATGGAAGTCGCAGCAGGACAGGGATGAAAACTATGGGGCAAGAGGTCAAGTCTGCACAATCCCAACCAACCCCACAGATGCCCATGTCCAGTAACCGCACACACTGGATGGCTCCCCACAGGCAAAGGAACAGGTGAGACACACCCCTTCTCTGTACCTGGTGACAGATTCAGGGAAGTCAGGCTCCAGGCCCTCTCTCACTCCCACCGTGTCCTGAATCCTCACCATCAGCTACAGCTGCAAGGACTGTTTCTCTTCTGTGAACCTGCAAGCTAAGGGTCTGAAGCGACACAGTGGAGAAAGCATGCGAGGAAATTCTGCTCTACTTTTCCACCTCAGTGAGGCACGTGCACAATGTAGTTTCCCATCTCAACTGTTGCTTCGCTGTCAAGATTTCTTTTGGTGTGAGAGACCAAGGTGTCGGTAGCAAAAGAAAATGTTTTGCTTTTGCTCCCCTCAGTATGCTTCAACATTTCCAAGTGAATTTCACGTCACAAGGGGAGATGGGGATTGCCCTCAACTGGAATGTGGGTCACCTCCCAGCTGTGTGGTGATGTGTCTGGGGCCAAGGCCAGAGCTGCTGCTTTTCCAGATTTTCCAAGCCAGAAACAAGCACTGTTCACTTTAATAAGGTTAAGTTTAAACCGACATCCTTTTTTGGTGCCTAAACTGTTGACTACATACCCCAGCAAGACAGAAGCGTGTGAAAGCCGTCCATTCACACTCCTCTTCTCCCAGACGGTCACATGCGCATATCCCCAGAGCTGAAGGCACTGTGCAAAGCACGGTGCAGTATATGCGGCCAGTAACCGTGTGTTCTTCTCACTGAACACTTCCAGGGTTGCATCAAGTAAAAGTTGCCTCAACTTTCACTGAAGTAGATAAAAGCTGCAAAAACCCTTACTGATTTCCTAAGTTTACTTCTCTAAGTCCCAAAAGCTAAGACTATAACTACGTTAGTGTTCATGTATGACAAACAAATATTAAATAGTTTACACCTTTATACCAATTTATCTGTAGCTCGTGCAGGTCCAATTGGACCCGGCAGACATCTACAGAACATTTCATGCAACAACTAGAGAATACACATTTTTTCTCATCGGCACATGGAACATTCTCCAGGATAGACCACATGTTAGGTCACAAAACAGGTTTCAGCAAATTTTTCAAAGCTGACATCATTCCTAGTATCTTTTCTGACCACAATTGACTAGCACTGGAAATCAATTACAAGCGAATTTCTGGAAACTACTCCAGTGCATGAAAACTGAACAACAGGCTCCCGAATGACCTATGGGTCCAAGAAGAAATTAAAAAGGAAATCAAAAACGTTCTTGAAACTAATGAAAAAAGATGCATCCTACCAAAACCTGTGGGATACTGTAAAAGCAACAGCGACGAGGCAATATATTGCAATAAATGCTCACATCAAAAGGATGGAGAAACTTCACGTAAATGACCGAACTGTACACCTCAAAGAACCACCACCACCACAACAATGCAATCATAAAAGTACTAGAGAGAAAGAAATAATTAACATCAGGGCAGAGTTCAATGAAATGGAGACCCCCAAAACGATACAAAGGATCAGCGAAACACAAAGTTGTTTTTTGAGAAGATAAATAAAATAGACAAACCATTAGCTTTGCCCACTCTCACCACACTCATTCAACATAGTATTGAAAGCCCTAACCAGAGCAATCAAGCAAGACAAAGAAATAAAGGGCATTCAGATTGGGAAGGACAAAGTCAAGTTGTCCCTGTTTGCAGATGACGCGATCTTATAGATAGAAAACCTAAAGGCTACCAGAACGCCCTTACGGCTGACTAACAATTTTAATAATTTTGCGGGGTACAAAATCAACACCCACAGATCAGGAGCATTTTTATACTCCGATAATGAACTGGCAGAAAAAGAAATCAAGAAAGCAAGCCCATTTACAATAGTCACCCCCAAGATAAAATACCTAGGAACCAATTGAACCAAGGAGGTTAATGCAGATCTCTACAATGAGAACTACCAAACACCAGTGAGAGAAATTAAAGAGCACCCCAAAATAGTGGAATGACATACCAGGCTCTGGTACGGGAAGAATTAACATCGTGAAAATGTCCTTTCTACCCATAGCAGTCTACAAATTCAACGCAATCTCCGTCAAAATAGCAACAACTTTCTTCACAGAAATAGAAAAAGCAGTGCTAACATTCATATGGAATACGAAAAGATCCTGAATAGCCAAAGCAATTTTGAGCTTAAAAGCACCCCAAAAACAGAAAGGCTGGAGGCATAACACCACCCAATTTCAAATTCTATGACAAGGCTCAAAACAGCATGGTGATGGCATAGAAACAGACACTCAGATCAATGGAACAGGATAGAAAACCCAGGAATAATCAATTTGCCTACTTACAGCCAACCGATTTTTGACAAAGCAAACCAGAACATACGCTGTGGAAAAGACAGCCTCTTCAGGAAATAAACGGTGCCCGCAAAATTGGACAATCCACATGCAGAAGAATGAAACTGGACCAGCATCTCACCATATGCCAAAATCGACTCGAAATGGATTAAAGACCAGAATATAAGACCCCAAACCATTACATGACTGAAGGAAAACAGAGGGGAAACACTCCAGGAAGTAGGTGGGGGCAAAGGCTTTATGAATAAGACCCGAAAACCCACAAGCAACAATATAAAAACTAAACAAATGAGCTAATGTCAAACTAAGAAGCTTCCACACAGCAAAGGAAACAATCAACAGAGCAGAAAGGCACCCTAAAAAAAGGGAGAAAATATGTGTAAACTATACGTCTGCCAAGGGCTTAATATCCAGAACATACCAAGAACTCAAACAGCTGTACAGTATGAAAACAAGTAATCCGATTTAAAACTGGGCAAACGAGATGAATAGACATTTTTCAAAGACATACAAATGGCCAACGGTACACGAAAAAATGCTCAGCATCACTAGTCATCAGAGAAATGCAAATCAAAACCACATTGAGATATCATGTCAACCCAGATAGACTGGCCATTGTTAAAAAGACCATTAATAAGAAATGCTACTGAGGATATGAGGAAAGGAGAACTCTTCTCCAATGTTGGTGGGACTGTAAATTAGCACAGCCACTATGGAAAACAGTAAAGAAGTTTCCTCCAATACAGATAGTACTACCATATGATCCAGCAGTTCCACTACTGGGTATATATCCAAAGAAATGGAAATCATATGGAAGGGACACCTGCACTCCCATGTTCACTGCAGCTTTACTTACAATAGCCAAAATATAGAACCAACCTCAGTGCCCTTCGACAGATGACTGGATAAAAAAAATGTGATACACGTACACCATGGAATAATACTCAGTGATAAAGAAAAAGAATGAAATTCTGCCATCGGTAACAACCTGGATGAGTCTGGAGAAAATTATGTTGTGTGAAATAAGCCAGACAAGGGAAGATAAATATCACATGCTCTCACTTATAACTAGGTAGAAAGGAAGGAAGGAAGGAAGGAAGGAAGGAAGGAAGGAAGGAAGGAAGGAAGGAAGGAAGGAAGGAAGGAAGCAAAGGACTACAACAGTTCCTTGAACTTTCAGAAGGACAGAAGAAACCAATGGTTACTAGAGATGAGGGGATGGACGGAGGGAGGGAGTTGGGGGCGTGATGGGTCAGGCAAAGGGCATAAAGAAAAATCATGATTTGTAATAATGAATATGCTAATAAAAATAATTTAAAAAGTAAGACACTTTAAAACACAAAAAGAATGCCATTATTGACATTCCAGAAAATTCCAGCTATGTGGATAACATTAAAAACCAGCTGTCAAGCTAAATCCTTTATCAGTACAAATTTTGATATTTCTTCAAATTGGGAGGAGAATGTTGGTTTCGATGTACAATGTCTGGTCACTCCCAGCCTCATCTATTTGTCACTGACGACCCTGGGACAGACGGAAAAAAAAAAAAAAAAACGGTTTCTGCAACTTTTAAAATACAGACACGCCCTCCACCACCAACTTTCAATTTCTACAAAACGTCCTTGGGTTCTAGTATTCTTGCACATGTTTGTTCTCTTACAGGAAATTTGCTCCTTAGGATTTCACTGCAATGTGCTTCTGGATCCCATGCCATGATTTATCTCTGAGGACCCCTGTTCCCCTGGATCCATTTCACCCCGTGCCTGGCCACCTGTGTGGCACACACACATAGGAGCAGGAGGACAAGGCTTTGAGATGGGGAACCCGCACAAGCAATTATCTGGGTTTAGGTCTGCAGGTTATTAAGGTTTTCCGTTTCAACTTCCACAGCTAGAACGAAAGTGTAGAAATCTGTTTTCTAGTTAAAATCTGTTCACATCCCAAGTGTTTTTTAAGTTACTTAACAAGCCTTTGGTAGTCCGAAATACCGGGAAGTGTGCCTGTAACTAGAAACACCAGAAACTTCCATTTCAAAATTGTCATAAACCAGGGATACTTTAGAAAAACCTTTTCAGCCCACTTCGTGCCTTGAGTAATGGTGGGTAAACAGTGGAAACCAAGAGAGGCAACATGGAAGCAAACGGATATAAAAGCACAAGGGAGACATCATGCTCTTGGGGAGAACTAAAATGCAAATTGTGTCTGTAAACGAAAGAAATTATACAGAAATCCCAGAAAAACAATTGACTGAAAATCAGACGAACGATCCCATGTTCATCGCATCACCTTGAGAACACGAAGGATACTTTTGTACAGGCAGCACACCTCCTTAAAGCAGCAGCAGAGTGCTTCGTGCACAGCAAGGCCTAGTTCACCGAGCAGCTGGAACTGTGCCCACACCCAGAGGGCAGCACCAGTCACGTGGGTGCAGAGGAGGTTGTCCCGGTGAACTCCACAAGCGGCAGCAACGCTCGGCTCTACGCCACAGGACTTCTGACAACGGACACAGTCGCACAGACTGCAAGTGGACCCCACATCAGCCTCAAGACCTCCCCCACCCGAAAACATCTCCACAGCCAGCCAGGGAGGCAAAGGAAGGGTCTTCATGGCGTGCAGAGTTACAATGAATCTGTGTTCACGCTGCCCCCTCCCACTGTACCCGTCGAGACCCAGACGATGTGCCCTGCTACTACAAAGTCGAAGAGATGTTTGATGGGGGCAGAGCGGAAGAGGCACATTGAATTTGGATCATTTTACCCATGACCCTTCTCTCCTCCCAACCCTCTTTGCGAAAGATGACATTTCTGGGGAAACAGAAGGTGATCAGAAGCAAGTAGCTCAAATGTATGTCCCTTGTAAATTTCGGATATCCATCAATTTCAATTTTGAGATATAGAGAAGTGCTGGGAAGTTTAATTGGCCGTATCAGTGTCAGTGAAGAGCTGATGGAAGAAGTGCGAAAGGCCAAAGGAGAAAACCCATGAGTAGAGAAATTAGCCTTCGGCTAATCTTATCTTCTCTGCTTCCATATATCCCTGTCCATCCTCAAAAGTTGAGTGAGGTAGGAGATGATAAGATTGAGATTAGGGCAAATTATTTCCCCATCTTTTCCTTTCTCCAATGCACAGTTTCCTCAACCCGCACACTTGGAGTCTCAGGGTCAGCCTATTAAGTGCCTATAATCAACTTCAATCATTTTAGCAGAGTACTACAGAGTGACTGCTCCCAACCCCTTCAGATAGGTGATGCTTATGTTTACATCTGCTTATCAGCTCTGTCAAAGTGCTGTTTCGTGGAGGTGCTGTAATCTGATGAACACATGAGACATGCTATTTGCTAGCAAGAAATTCTCAGCTCAAACAAGCTAAGGTGTACGGAGATTCAGTATAACACAGTAATTGGTTAACTCAGTTTACTTGGGACTCCATTTCTTAGGTCTTGGGCTGTTTACATAACCAAAAGGAGTGTGTGTGTGTGTGTGTGTGTGTGTGTGTGTGTGTGTGTGTGTGTGTGTGTGTGTGTACCACACTTGACCTAGCGTGTGTGTGTGTGTGTGTATGTGTGTTTGTGTACCACACTTGACCTAGCACCTACCTGCACAAGTACCCCCCTGCCAAGTGATGTGTTTAAAGGCCAACAAAAAGGAAAACACAGAACACATTTATAATCCTGAAAATCTAGGGCTACTTAACCTTTTTGCTGCTTAATTTTAAAGGCAAAAAATGTACTATGAGCAGCATAAATAAGAACTGATTTGAGCATAGTTTTATAATAGATAAAATGTACCTGATGGGTCTAATTCAAATTTCTAAAATCTAACTGTGCCGCATTAGTCTGAGATACAAGATCTAAAGCTGCATGATCTAATCTGAGAATTTACGGACCTGTTTGAAATACCTTCATTTGATTAATTTGAAATGGAGGCCAGGGTATGACCTCTAACAGTCTGATCTTTAATAACCGCTCAAGAGATGAGGCAGGAAGTCAGTCGCGCTTAGAATTCTATGCACTTTCCTCTAGTGAGCACACCCTGCGGTTCCACGCGTGCAAGCACACCCCTCGCTCACTGCGGGATCTACAGAGCAGCTGTACATGCCCTTCAAAACTCAAATGCGTGTTATGTGGGTGTGCGGTATAGGGGTAGGACATGAAAAAACTCCCACCTGTCCAGTCCGAGAGAAATTTAACTCCTGAGAAGCACACCTTAGTTGAACATCAGATGCAACACTAATTTGCAGAGGTTCCCACAACATAGGAACAAAAGGGCTGACGTTATGTGTTGATAGCAGATCGTGTGTGAAAACTAAAGTTTTATACGGGGCTGTACGAAGACTAACTGAGGTCTGGAAAATGAGGAATTTTAAATGCTGGACAGTCTCTATACTCAGATTCCGCTGAAGACAATGCAAATACTTATAAGAGCCTGATAATAAAAACAGATTAAAAAACTTAATCATCAAGGTGAAGCATTTAGTAATGAGGTTTGTACAGCTTTTCGGAAAACACTGACTGGAAGTCCCAACCGGCTAGAGGTAGGCCAGTGTCAGGAGGCATCCCGGACATGGGCATTAGCTTCCAGCACTGATGGTGCAGCCAGTGTCGATGATAAGAATTAAAACACAACTGCAACCCCCAGTCCTGGACAGGCTCAGGAAGCGGCTATCTGGAAAGAGTGGGAGGGGTCCAGGAGGCCAGCCCCCAGGTGATACATACGTTTGCACAACAGTGACGGCGAGCCACTGGAAGTCTTTTCCAGCTGTACTGCGCTGTAATTGTGGTCGCTTGCTCAGGACAGTATGCTGCTTTCACAAGTTGTCTCCTTCCTGAGGGATTTGCTCCTAGAAAAAGCCACCACCGCCTTCTTCACTGTGCCTTCTTCTTCTTCTTTTTCTTTTTTTTCCTGGAGCTTGTCTCTTCTGCAGAGAAGAGCTTTTAACACCTCCCTGGATAGTCAGTAAAACCCCAAGCATTAAGAAGGCCAGAAAATACACGTCCACTTCATTTCACTGAAAAAGAAAGGTCATGATCCTATCCCTTCTTTGGGTCATCCACCCTGAGTCTGCACACCACATTTGCTCAGCAGCAGTCTGGCTACCCTTGCACATCCAGCAAACCCTTAGCACTCCTTCCTCTTATTCAGGATTCCAACTTTTTGAGCGACAAGAAGATCCCTGACACAGAGGGATCCTTGCTGAGGTATGAGAGCAGTGACACAGGATGCAAGAAGAGCACAAATGATGTTTCTTTATCCTCTGCCAAGCCCAGGGCACGCTTGGTGCTGCCATTCTCCTCCTGGGTGCAGCAGCAAACGCTTCTTCGTCAGTTCTATGATCCAACACTGCCGCCCTTAAAAATTAAGTCACCTCAAAAGTTACATAAGTATTTGAAAATACTCAAGAAAACTCTCCAAACACTGCTAGTTACACTTTGCTTGTCATAAATGGAACATCAATCTGAGCCCCAGGACAGGCCAGAGACAAGAACCTGTGATTTCCAGCCAGGCCTGAATTCTCCCCAAATTCCACAGAGTACCAAAACAGGACAATCTTGGCAGGAGCCAAGGGCAGCCTCCTCTACCCTGAAGCAGGCCATGCCTGGAGTCCTTGGCATGAACCGAGGGCAGCATCTCCTGCCTGGAAGCAGTCATGAAGCACACCGAAACACCACTTCCACGTGGGTGGGCCACTGTTGCTTTGCCTCCCACAGATCTGTCCCCCCTTTTCCCCTGGGTGATGGAGCTGCCAAAGATTCCTCAAAGCCCATCTCTTTTGAGCAGTGAGAAGCCCCGGGCTTCTCTTCCTGCATTTATTCTCCAGACCAAGAAGTTACAGGAAGAGACATAGGTGGGGTTTTGAACATAGGTTCAGTTTTACAAGTTTTGCAATAGAAGCTGGTAACATTCAGTCAAAACAAGTCAGATGACACTCTGTTAGGCAATTAAGTGATCCACTATAACAAAGCCTTGATTTACCCGAAATTCCTTTTCCCTCTAGCAGCTTTTTAGTAACGTTGCCTATCAATTAGTCACTTGTCTGTCTTAGAATCAGCAGCCTTGCTGTGTTATGATTCTTTTCCTGCAACAGAGACTCGATGCCCGGGGGTTAAAATTCCTGTCCTTTGCAAGGTCAATATTTGAAACTGCAAGGCTTTTGATGACTAAAGTCACCTATTACCCAAGAGCAGTAATAGGAAATTAATGTAATACACTAAAAAAGGTAATTGCCTTCCTTAACCACGAAGATGGCATTTTATAAAATTAGCTGCTTCTCTTAAAAGGCAACCTTCATTATCCTTTACCTACTCTTTAAAGACTATACAAACAGGAATAAGTAAATTATGGATAAAATGTTCTATAACTGGGAGAACTCAACGGCCAGTTGCCCACAGCTTACCTGCTGGTGTCCTGTGACACATATTGAAGCCTCCGTTGTACTTTGAGGAAAAATGTTCCAAACATGCCCAAAGTTCTACCCAGCAGCCGCCCCGGGAACCTGCATGCACTTCTGTCCCACTGCGAGTGGCAACCACATCGGCGGTGCTGGACTCGGGTCAGCCCTGCTGGAATGGCAGTGAAAGAGAAACTCATGTTTCAGCACAGCTAAGACGTAAACGTGCAAGTGCAATTTTTAGTGAACAGTGTCGCGTATAAATTTACAGGCGGCCAAGGGATAACTCTGTGACCAAAGGAAAACAAAACCTATTCTAGAAAAACAGCAGCTCTGCCTTTCAGGGATGAGACAACCCTGCAAGCTGCTGAGCTCTCTGCTGGTCACCGGTGATGTCATCCCGGTAGCACTGACCCTGTCACCGCCAGAGGTGCCTCACCCAGTCCCCTCCCATCTGTCCGCTGGACTGGAGGGGCGCCATTCTGTCCACACAGCTTCCTTGAGCACCTGCACCCTTGGGGCCTGCTTGTTGGGAGGAAAGCTGTCACCCGCGGCAGCTGGCTTAAACCTTAGCAGCAGGAGGAACAGCTGCCCGTGGCCAGGCCACTGCCCCAGATGAAACTGTTGCTGCCGGGCCTGGCCATCTCTTCCCAACGGAAATAAGTTGTTTGGGGTTCAGCAGACTCTAGAATGAAGCGGGCCCCTTGGGCACAGGGAGCAACAGCACATCCTAGTGGGCTAATTTCCCCAAAGCTTGAAACTAGGTGTCTTGTCTCACTCCAAGGATGGCTGTGGCACTACAGCATCGCTGGACGCTGGGTGGCAGTAGAGGGCCTCACAGAAACCAGGCACAGACAATCTGGCCTCCAGCAAAGGAATGATGCTAATGCGCTCCTCTGGGTAGAATTTGCACAATAACCCACATGGAAGTCGCAGCAGGACAGGGATGAAAACTATGGGGCAAGAGGTCAAGTCTGCACAATCCCAACCAACCCCACAGATGCCCATGTCCAGTAACCGCACACACTGGATGGCTCCCCACAGGCAAAGGAACGGGTGAGACACACCCCTTCTCTGTACCTGGTGACAGATTCAGGGAAGTCAGGCTCCAGGCCCTCTCTCACTCCCACCGTGTCCTGAATCCTCACCATCAGCTACAGCTGCAAGGACTGTTTCTCTTCTGTGAACCTGCAAGCTAAGGGTCTGAAGCGACACAGTGGAGAAAGCATGCGAGGAAATTCTGCTCTACTTTTCCACCTCAGTGAGGCACGTGCACAATGTAGTTTCCCATCTCAACTGTTGCTTCGCTGTCAAGATTTCTTTTGGTGTGAGAGACCAAGGTGTCGGTAGCAAAAGAAAATGTTTTGCTTTTGCTCCCCTCAGTATGCTTCAACATTTCCAAGTGAATTTCACGTCACAAGGGGAGATGGGGATTGCCCTCAACTGGAATGTGGGTCACCTCCCAGCTGTGTGGTGATGTGTCTGGGGCCAAGGCCAGAGCTGCTGCTTTTCCAGATTTTCCAAGCCAGAAACAAGCACTGTTCACTTTAATAAGGTTAAGTTTAAACCGACATCCTTTTTTGGTGCCTAAACTGTTGACTACATACCCCAGCAAGACAGAAGCGTGTGAAAGCCGTCCATTCACACTCCCCTTCTCCCAGACGGTCACATGCGCATATCCCCAGAGCTGAAGGCACTGTGCAAAGCACGGTGCAGTATATGCGGCCAGTAACCGTGTGTTCTTCTCACTGAACACTTCCAGGGTTGCATCAAGTAAAAGTTGCCTCAACTTTCACTGAAGTAGATAAAAGCTGCAAAAACCCTTACTGATTTCCTAAGTTTACTTCTCTAAGTCCCAAAAGCTAAGACTATAACTACGTTAGTGTTCATGTATGACAAACAAATATTAAATAGTTTACACCTTTATACCAATTTATCTGTAGCTCGTGCAGGTCCAATTGGACCCGGCAGACATCTACAGAACATTTCATGCAACAACTAGAGAATACACATTTTTTTCTCATCGGCACATGGAACATTCTCCAGGATAGACCACATGTTAGGTCACAAAACAGGTTTCAGCAAATTTTTCAAAGCTGACATCATTCCTAGTATCTTTTCTGACCACAATTGACTAGCACTGGAAATCAATTACAAGCGAATTTCTGGAAACTACTCCAGTGCATGAAAACTGAACAACAGGCTCCCGAATGACCTATGGGTCCAAGAAGAAATTAAAAAGGAAATCAAAAACGTTCTTGAAACTAATGAAAAAAGATGCATCCTACCAAAACCTGTGGGATACTGTAAAAGCAACAGCGACGAGGCAATATATTGCAATAAATGCTCACATCAAAAGGATGGAGAAACTTCACGTAAATGACCGAACTGTACACCTCAAAGAACCACCACCACCACAACAATGCAATCATAAAAGTACTAGAGAGAAAGAAATAATTAACATCAGGGCAGAGTTCAATGAAATGGAGACCCCCAAAACGATACAAAGGATCAGCGAAACACAAAGTTGTTTTTTGAGAAGATAAATAAAATAGACAAACCATTAGCTTTGCCCACTCTCACCACACTCATTCAACATAGTATTGAAAGCCCTAACCAGAGCAATCAAGCAAGACAAAGAAATAAAGGGCATTCAGATTGGGAAGGACAAAGTCAAGTTGTCCCTGTTTGCAGATGACGCGATCTTATAGATAGAAAACCTAAAGGCTACCAGAACGCCCTTACGGCTGACTAACAATTTTAATAATTTTGCGGGGTACAAAATCAACACCCACAGATCAGGAGCATTTTTATACTCCGATAATGAACTGGCAGAAAAAGAAATCAAGAAAGCAAGCCCATTTACAATAGTCACCCCCAAGATAAAATACCTAGGAACCAATTGAACCAAGGAGGTTAATGCAGATCTCTACAATGAGAACTACCAAACACCAGTGAGAGAAATTAAAGAGCACCCCAAAATAGTGGAATGACATACCAGGCTCTGGTACGGGAAGAATTAACATCGTGAAAATGTCCTTTCTACCCATAGCAGTCTACAAATTCAACGCAATCTCCGTCAAAATAGCAACAACTTTCTTCACAGAAATAGAAAAAGCAGTGCTAACATTCATATGGAATACGAAAAGATCCTGAATAGCCAAAGCAATTTTGAGCTTAAAAGCACCCCAAAAACAGAAAGGCTGGAGGCATAACACCACCCAATTTCAAATTCTATGACAAGGCTCAAAACAGCATGGTGATGGCATAGAAACAGACACTCAGATCAATGGAACAGGATAGAAAACCCAGGAATAATCAATTTGCCTACTTACAGCCAACCGATTTTTGACAAAGCAAACCAGAACATACGCTGTGGAAAAGACAGCCTCTTCAGGAAATAAACGGTGCCCGCAAAATTGGACAATCCAC
This sequence comes from Cynocephalus volans, assembly GCF_027409185.1. Classification (NCBI taxonomy): domain Eukaryota; kingdom Metazoa; phylum Chordata; class Mammalia; order Dermoptera; family Cynocephalidae; genus Cynocephalus; species Cynocephalus volans. The sequence goes on from NW_026902465.1 coordinate 1,646,131, forward strand.
ATGCAGAAGAATGAAACTGGACCAGCATCTCACCATATGCCAAAATCGACTCGAAATGGATTAAAGACCAGAATATAAGACCCCAAACCATTACATGACTGAAGGAAAACAGAGGGGAAACACTCCAGGAAGTAGGTGGGGGCAAAGGCTTTATGAATAAGACCCGAAAACCCACAAGCAACAATATAAAAACTAAACAAATGAGCTAATGTCAAACTAAGAAGCTTCCACACAGCAAAGGAAACAATCAACAGAGCAGAAAGGCACCCTAAAAAAAGGGAGAAAATATGTGTAAACTATACGTCTGCCAAGGGCTTAATATCCAGAACATACCAAGAACTCAAACAGCTGTACAGTATGAAAACAAGTAATCCGATTTAAAACTGGGCAAACGAGATGAATAGACATTTTTCAAAGACATACAAATGGCCAACGGTACACGAAAAAATGCTCAGCATCACTAGTCATCAGAGAAATGCAAATCAAAACCACATTGAGATATCATGTCAACCCAGATAGACTGGCCATTGTTAAAAAGACCATTAATAAGAAATGCTACTGAGGATATGAGGAAAGGAGAACTCTTCTCCAATGTTGGTGGGACTGTAAATTAGCACAGCCACTATGGAAAACAGTAAAGAAGTTTCCTCCAATACAGATAGTACTACCATATGATCCAGCAGTTCCACTACTGGGTATATATCCAAAGAAATGGAAATCATATGGAAGGGACACCTGCACTCCCATGTTCACTGCAGCTTTACTTACAATAGCCAAAATATAGAACCAACCTCAGTGCCCTTCGACAGATGACTGGATAAAAAAAATGTGATACACGTACACCATGGAATAATACTCAGTGATAAAGAAAAAGAATGAAATTCTGCCATCGGTAACAACCTGGATGAGTCTGGAGAAAATTATGTTGTGTGAAATAAGCCAGACAAGGGAAGATAAATATCACATGCTCTCACTTATAACTAGGTAGAAAGGAAGGAAGGAAGGAAGGAAGGAAGGAAGGAAGGAAGGAAGGAAGGAAGGAAGGAAGGAAGGAAGGAAGCAAAGGACTACAACAGTTCCTTGAACTTTCAGAAGGACAGAAGAAACCAATGGTTACTAGAGATGAGGGGATGGACGGAGGGAGGGAGTTGGGGGCGTGATGGGTCAGGCAAAGGGCATAAAGAAAAATCATGATTTGTAATAATGAATATGCTAATAAAAATAATTTAAAAAGTAAGACACTTTAAAACACAAAAAGAATGCCATTATTGACATTCCAGAAAATTCCAGCTATGTGGATAACATTAAAAACCAGCTGTCAAGCTAAATCCTTTATCAGTACAAATTTTGATATTTCTTCAAATTGGGAGGAGAATGTTGGTTTCGATGTACAATGTCTGGTCACTCCCAGCCTCATCTATTTGTCACTGACGACCCTGGGACAGACGGAAAAAAAAAAAAAAAAAACGGTTTCTGCAACTTTTAAAATACAGACACGCCCTCCACCACCAACTTTCAATTTCTACAAAACGTCCTTGGGTTCTAGTATTCTTGCACATGTTTGTTCTCTTACAGGAAATTTGCTCCTTAGGATTTCACTGCAATGTGCTTCTGGATCCCATGCCATGATTTATCTCTGAGGACCCCTGTTCCCCTGGATCCATTTCACCCCGTGCCTGGCCACCTGTGTGGCACACACACATAGGAGCAGGAGGACAAGGCTTTGAGATGGGGAACCCGCACAAGCAATTATCTGGGTTTAGGTCTGCAGGTTATTAAGGTTTTCCGTTTCAACTTCCACAGCTAGAACGAAAGTGTAGAAATCTGTTTTCTAGTTAAAATCTGTTCACATCCCAAGTGTTTTTTAAGTTACTTAACAAGCCTTTGGTAGTCCGAAATACCGGGAAGTGTGCCTGTAACTAGAAACACCAGAAACTTCCATTTCAAAATTGTCATAAACCAGGGATACTTTAGAAAAACCTTTTCAGCCCACTTCGTGCCTTGAGTAATGGTGGGTAAACAGTGGAAACCAAGAGAGGCAACATGGAAGCAAACGGATATAAAAGCACAAGGGAGACATCATGCTCTTGGGGAGAACTAAAATGCAAATTGTGTCTGTAAACGAAAGAAATTATACAGAAATCCCAGAAAAACAATTGACTGAAAATCAGACGAACGATCCCATGTTCATCGCATCACCTTGAGAACACGAAGGATACTTTTGTACAGGCAGCACACCTCCTTAAAGCAGCAGCAGAGTGCTTCGTGCACAGCAAGGCCTAGTTCACCGAGCAGCTGGAACTGTGCCCACACCCAGAGGGCAGCACCAGTCACGTGGGTGCAGAGGAGGTTGTCCCGGTGAACTCCACAAGTGGCAGCAACGCTAGGCTCTACGCCACAGGACTTCTGACAACGGACACAGTCGCACAGACTGCAAGTGGACCCCACATCAGCCTCAAGACCTCCCCCACCCGAAAACATCTCCACAGCCAGCCAGGGAGGCAAAGGAAGGGTCTTCATGGCGTGCAGAGTTACAATGAATCTGTGTTCACGCTGCCCCCTCCCACTGTACCCGTCGAGACCCAGACGATGTGCCCTGCTACTACAAAGTCGAAGAGATGTTTGATGGGGGCAGAGCGGAAGAGGCACATTGAATTTGGATCATTTTACCCATGACCCTTCTCTCCTCCCAACCCTCTTTGCGAAAGATGACATTTCTGGGGAAACAGAAGGTGATCAGAAGCAAGTAGCTCAAATGTATGTCCCTTGTAAATTTCGGATATCCATCAATTTCAATTTTGAGATATAGAGAAGTGCTGGGAAGTTTAATTGGCCGTATCAGTGTCAGTGAAGAGCTGATGGAAGAAGTGCGAAAGGCCAAAGGAGAAAACCCATGAGTAGAGAAATTAGCCTTCGGCTAATCTTATCTTCTCTGCTTCCATATATCCCTGTCCATCCTCAAAAGTTGAGTGAGGTAGGAGATGATAAGATTGAGATTAGGGCAAATTATTTCCCCATCTTTTCCTTTCTCCAATGCACAGTTTCCTCAACCCGCACACTTGGAGTCTCAGGGTCAGCCTATTAAGTGCCTATAATCAACTTCAATCATTTTAGCAGAGTACTACAGAGTGACTGCTCCCAACCCCTTCAGATAGGTGATGCTTATGTTTACATCTGCTTATCAGCTCTGTCAAAGTGCTGTTTCGTGGAGGTGCTGTAATCTGATGAACACATGAGACATGCTATTTGCTAGCAAGAAATTCTCAGCTCAAACAAGCTAAGGTGTACGGAGATTCAGTATAACACAGTAATTGGTTAACTCAGTTTACTTGGGACTCCATTTCTTAGGTCTTGGGCTGTTTACATAACCAAAAGGAGTGTGTGTGTGTGTGTGTGTGTGTGTGTGTGTGTGTTTGTGTACCACACTTGACCTAGCACCTACCTGCACAAGTACCCCCCTGCCAAGTGATGTGTTTAAAGGCCAACAAAAAGGAAAACACAGAACACATTTATAATCCTGAAAATCTAGGGCTACTTAACCTTTTTGCTGCTTAATTTTAAAGGCAAAAAATGTACTATGAGCAGCATAAATAAGAACTGATTTGAGCATAGTTTTATAATAGATAAAATGTACCTGATGGGTCTAATTCAAATTTCTAAAATCTAACTGTGCCGCATTAGTCTGAGATACAAGATCTAAAGCTGCATGATCTAATCTGAGAATTTACGGACCTGTTTGAAATACCTTCATTTGATTAATTTGAAATGGAGGCCAGGGTATGACCTCTAACAGTCTGATCTTTAATAACCGCTCAAGAGATGAGGCAGGAAGTCAGTCGCGCTTAGAATTCTATGCACTTTCCTCTAGTGAGCACACCCTGCGGTTCCACGCGTGCAAGCACACCCCTCGCTCACTGCGGGATCTACAGAGCAGCTGTACATGCCCTTCAAAACTCAAATGCGTGTTATGTGGGTGTGCGGTATAGGGGTAGGACATGAAAAAACTCCCACCTGTCCAGTCCGAGAGAAATTTAACTCCTGAGAAGCACACCTTAGTTGAACATCAGATGCAACACTAATTTGCAGAGGTTCCCACAACATAGGAACAAAAGGGCTGACGTTATGTGTTGATAGCAGATCGTGTGTGAAAACTAAAGTTTTATACGGGGCTGTACGAAGACTAACTGAGGTCTGGAAAATGAGGAATTTTAAATGCTGGACAGTCTCTATACTCAGATTCCGCTGAAGACAATGCAAATACTTATAAGAGCCTGATAATAAAAACAGATTAAAAAACTTAATCATCAAGGTGAAGCATTTAGTAATGAGGTTTGTACAGCTTTTCGGAAAACACTGACTGGAAGTCCCAACCGGCTAGAGGTAGGCCAGTGTCAGGAGGCATCCCGGACATGGGCATTAGCTTCCAGCACTGATGGTGCAGCCAGTGTCGATGATAAGAATTAAAACACAACTGCAACCCCCAGTCCTGGACAGGCTCAGGAAGCGGCTATCTGGAAAGAGTGGGAGGGGTCCAGGAGGCCAGCCCCCAGGTGATACATACGTTTGCACAACAGTGACGGCGAGCCACTGGAAGTCTTTTCCAGCTGTACTGCGCTGTAATTGTGGTCGCTTGCTCAGGACAGTATGCTGCTTTCACAAGTTGTCTCCTTCCTGAGGGATTTGCTCCTAGAAAAAGCCACCACCGCCTTCTTCACTGTGCCTTCTTCTTCTTCTTTTTCTTTTTTTTCCTGGAGCTTGTCTCTTCTGCAGAGAAGAGCTTTTAACACCTCCCTGGATAGTCAGTAAAACCCCAAGCATTAAGAAGGCCAGAAAATACACGTCCACTTCATTTCACTGAAAAAGAAAGGTCATGATCCTATCCCTTCTTTGGGTCATCCACCCTGAGTCTGCACACCACATTTGCTCAGCAGCAGTCTGGCTACCCTTGCACATCCAGCAAACCCTTAGCACTCCTTCCTCTTATTCAGGATTCCAACTTTTTGAGCGACAAGAAGATCCCTGACACAGAGGGATCCTTGCTGAGGTATGAGAGCAGTGACACAGGATGCAAGAAGAGCACAAATGATGTTTCTTTATCCTCTGCCAAGCCCAGGGCACGCTTGGTGCTGCCATTCTCCTCCTGGGTGCAGCAGCAAACGCTTCTTCGTCAGTTCTATGATCCAACACTGCCGCCCTTAAAAATTAAGTCACCTCAAAAGTTACATAAGTATTTGAAAATACTCAAGAAAACTCTCCAAACACTGCTAGTTACACTTTGCTTGTCATAAATGGAACATCAATCTGAGCCCCAGGACAGGCCAGAGACAAGAACCTGTGATTTCCAGCCAGGCCTGAATTCTCCCCAAATTCCACAGAGTACCAAAACAGGACAATCTTGGCAGGAGCCAAGGGCAGCCTCCTCTACCCTGAAGCAGGCCATGCCTGGAGTCCTTGGCATGAACCGAGGGCAGCATCTCCTGCCTGGAAGCAGTCATGAAGCACACCGAAACACCACTTCCACGTGGGTGGGCCACTGTTGCTTTGCCTCCCACAGATCTGTCCCCCCTTTTCCCCTGGGTGATGGAGCTGCCAAAGATTCCTCAAAGCCCATCTCTTTTGAGCAGTGAGAAGCCCCGGGCTTCTCTTCCTGCATTTATTCTCCAGACCAAGAAGTTACAGGAAGAGACATAGGTGGGGTTTTGAACATAGGTTCAGTTTTACAAGTTTTGCAATAGAAGCTGGTAACATTCAGTCAAAACAAGTCAGATGACACTCTGTTAGGCAATTAAGTGATCCACTATAACAAAGCCTTGATTTACCCGAAATTCCTTTTCCCTCTAGCAGCTTTTTAGTAACGTTGCCTATCAATTAGTCACTTGTCTGTCTTAGAATCAGCAGCCTTGCTGTGTTATGATTCTTTTCCTGCAACAGAGACTCGATGCCCGGGGGTTAAAATTCCTGTCCTTTGCAAGGTCAATATTTGAAACTGCAAGGCTTTTGATGACTAAAGTCACCTATTACCCAAGAGCAGTAATAGGAAATTAATGTAATACACTAAAAAAGGTAATTGCCTTCCTTAACCACGAAGATGGCATTTTATAAAATTAGCTGCTTCTCTTAAAAGGCAACCTTCATTATCCTTTACCTACTCTTTAAAGACTATACAAACAGGAATAAGTAAATTATGGATAAAATGTTCTATAACTGGGAGAACTCAACGGCCAGTTGCCCACAGCTTACCTGCTGGTGTCCTGTGACACATATTGAAGCCTCCGTTGTACTTTGAGGAAAAATGTTCCAAACATGCCCAAAGTTCTACCCAGCAGCCGCCCCGGGAACCTGCATGCACTTCTGTCCCACTGCGAGTGGCAACCACATCGGCGGTGCTGGACTCGGGTCAGCCCTGCTGGAATGGCAGTGAAAGAGAAACTCATGTTTCAGCACAGCTAAGACGTAAACGTGCAAGTGCAATTTTTAGTGAACAGTGTCGCGTATAAATTTACAGGCGGCCAAGGGATAACTCTGTGACCAAAGGAAAACAAAACCTATTCTAGAAAAACAGCAGCTCTGCCTTTCAGGGATGAGACAACCCTGCAAGCTGCTGAGCTCTCTGCTGGTCACCGGTGATGTCATCCCGGTAGCACTGACCCTGTCACCGCCAGAGGTGCCTCACCCAGTCCCCTCCCATCTGTCCGCTGGACTGGAGGGGCGCCATTCTGTCCACACAGCTTCCTTGAGCACCTGCACCCTTGGGGCCTGCTTGTTGGGAGGAAAGCTGTCACCCGCGGCAGCTGGCTTAAACCTTAGCAGCAGGAGGAACAGCTGCCCGTGGCCAGGCCACTGCCCCAGATGAAACTGTTGCTGCCGGGCCTGGCCATCTCTTCCCAACGGAAATAAGTTGTTTGGGGTTCAGCAGACTCTAGAATGAAGCGGGCCCCTTGGGCACAGGGAGCAACAGCACATCCTAGTGGGCTAATTTCCCCAAAGCTTGAAACTAGGTGTCTTGTCTCACTCCAAGGATGGCTGTGGCACTACAGCATCGCTGGACGCTGGGTGGCAGTAGAGGGCCTCACAGAAACCAGGCACAGACAATCTGGCCTCCAGCAAAGGAATGATGCTAATGCGCTCCTCTGGGTAGAATTTGCACAATAACCCACATGGAAGTCGCAGCAGGACAGGGATGAAAACTATGGGGCAAGAGGTCAAGTCTGCACAATCCCAACCAACCCCACAGATGCCCATGTCCAGTAACCGCACACACTGGATGGCTCCCCACAGGCAAAGGAACGGGTGAGACACACCCCTTCTCTGTACCTGGTGACAGATTCAGGGAAGTCAGGCTCCAGGCCCTCTCTCACTCCCACCGTGTCCTGAATCCTCACCATCAGCTACAGCTGCAAGGACTGTTTCTCTTCTGTGAACCTGCAAGCTAAGGGTCTGAAGCGACACAGTGGAGAAAGCATGCGAGGAAATTCTGCTCTACTTTTCCACCTCAGTGAGGCACGTGCACAATGTAGTTTCCCATCTCAACTGTTGCTTCGCTGTCAAGATTTCTTTTGGTGTGAGAGACCAAGGTGTCGGTAGCAAAAGAAAATGTTTTGCTTTTGCTCCCCTCAGTATGCTTCAACATTTCCAAGTGAATTTCACGTCACAAGGGGAGATGGGGATTGCCCTCAACTGGAATGTGGGTCACCTCCCAGCTGTGTGGTGATGTGTCTGGGGCCAAGGCCAGAGCTGCTGCTTTTCCAGATTTTCCAAGCCAGAAACAAGCACTGTTCACTTTAATAAGGTTAAGTTTAAACCGACATCCTTTTTTGGTGCCTAAACTGTTGACTACATACCCCAGCAAGACAGAAGCGTGTGAAAGCCGTCCATTCACACTCCCCTTCTCCCAGACGGTCACATGCGCATATCCCCAGAGCTGAAGGCACTGTGCAAAGCACGGTGCAGTATATGCGGCCAGTAACCGTGTGTTCTTCTCACTGAACACTTCCAGGGTTGCATCAAGTAAAAGTTGCCTCAACTTTCACTGAAGTAGATAAAAGCTGCAAAAACCCTTACTGATTTCCTAAGTTTACTTCTCTAAGTCCCAAAAGCTAAGACTATAACTACGTTAGTGTTCATGTATGACAAACAAATATTAAATAGTTTACACCTTTATACCAATTTATCTGTAGCTCGTGCAGGTCCAATTGGACCTGGCAGACATCTACAGAACATTTCATGCAACAACTAGAGAATACACATTTTTTTCTCATCGGCACATGGAACATTCTCCAGGATAGACCACATGTTAGGTCACAAAACAGGTTTCAGCAAATTTTTCAAAGCTGACATCATTCCTAGTATCTTTTCTGACCACAATTGACTAGCACTGGAAATCAATTACAAGCGAATTTCTGGAAACTACTCCAGTGCATGAAAACTGAACAACAGGCTCCCGAATGACCTATGGGTCCAAGAAGAAATTAAAAAGGAAATCAAAAACGTTCTTGAAACTAATGAAAAAAGATGCATCCTACCAAAACCTGTGGGATACTGTAAAAGCAACAGCGACGAGGCAATATATTGCAATAAATGCTCACATCAAAAGGATGGAGAAACTTCACGTAAATGACCGAACTGTACACCTCAAAGAACCACCACCACCACAACAATGCAATCATAAAAGTACTAGAGAGAAAGAAATAATTAACATCAGGGCAGAGTTCAATGAAATGGAGACCCCCAAAACGATACAAAGGATCAGCGAAACACAAAGTTGTTTTTTGAGAAGATAAATAAAATAGACAAACCATTAGCTTTGCCCACTCTCACCACACTCATTCAACATAGTATTGAAAGCCCTAACCAGAGCAATCAAGCAAGACAAAGAAATAAAGGGCATTCAGATTGGGAAGGACAAAGTCAAGTTGTCCCTGTTTGCAGATGACGCGATCTTATAGATAGAAAACCTAAAGGCTACCAGAACGCCCTTACGGCTGACTAACAATTTTAATAATTTTGCGGGGTACAAAATCAACACCCACAGATCAGGAGCATTTTTATACTCCGATAATGAACTGGCAGAAAAAGAAATCAAGAAAGCAAGCCCATTTACAATAGTCACCCCCAAGATAAAATACCTAGGAACCAATTGAACCAAGGAGGTTAATGCAGATCTCTACAATGAGAACTACCAAACACCAGTGAGAGAAATTAAAGAGCACCCCAAAATAGTGGAATGACATACCAGGCTCTGGTACGGGAAGAATTAACATCGTGAAAATGTCCTTTCTACCCATAGCAGTCTACAAATTCAACGCAATCTCCGTCAAAATAGCAACAACTTTCTTCACAGAAATAGAAAAAGCAGTGCTAACATTCATATGGAATACGAAAAGATCCTGAATAGCCAAAGCAATTTTGAGCTTAAAAGCACCCCAAAAACAGAAAGGCTGGAGGCATAACACCACCCAATTTCAAATTCTATGACAAGGCTCAAAACAGCATGGTGATGGCATAGAAACAGACACTCAGATCAATGGAACAGGATAGAAAACCCAGGAATAATCAATTTGCCTACTTACAGCCAACCGATTTTTGACAAAGCAAACCAGAACATACGCTGTGGAAAAGACAGCCTCTTCAGGAAATAAACGGTGCCCGCAAAATTGGACAATCCACATGCAGAAGAATGAAACTGGACCAGCATCTCACCATATGCCAAAATCGACTCGAAATGGATTAAAGACCAGAATATAAGACCCCAAACCATTACATGACTGAAGGAAAACAGAGGGGAAACACTCCAGGAAGTAGGTGGGGGCAAAGGCTTTATGAATAAGACCCGAAAACCCACAAGCAACAATATAAAAACTAAACAAATGAGCTAATGTCAAACTAAGAAGCTTCCACACAGCAAAGGAAACAATCAACAGAGCAGAAAGGCACCCTAAAAAAAGGGAGAAAATATGTGTAAACTATACGTCTGCCAAGGGCTTAATATCCAGAACATACCAAGAACTCAAACAGCTGTACAGTATGAAAACAAGTAATCCGATTTAAAACTGGGCAAACGAGATGAATAGACATTTTTCAAAGACATACAAATGGCCAACGGTACACGAAAAAATGCTCAGCATCACTAGTCATCAGAGAAATGCAAATCAAAACCACATTGAGATATCATGTCAACCCAGATAGACTGGCCATTGTTAAAAAGACCATTAATAAGAAATGCTACTGAGGATATGAGGAAAGGAGAACTCTTCTCCAATGTTGGTGGGACTGTAAATTAGCACAGCCACTATGGAAAACAGTAAAGAAGTTTCCTCCAATACAGATAGTACTACCATATGATCCAGCAGTTCCACTACTGGGTATATATCCAAAGAAATGGAAATCATATGGAAGGGACACCTGCACTCCCATGTTCACTGCAGCTTTACTTACAATAGCCAAAATATAGAACCAACCTCAGTGCCCTTCGACAGATGACTGGATAAAAAAAATGTGATACACGTACACCATGGAATAATACTCAGTGATAAAGAAAAAGAATGAAATTCTGCCATCGGTAACAACCTGGATGAGTCTGGAGAAAATTATGTTGTGTGAAATAAGCCAGACAAGGGAAGATAAATATCACATGCTCTCACTTATAACTAGGTAGAAAGGAAGGAAGGAAGGAAGGAAGGAAGGAAGGAAGGAAGCAAAGGACTACAACAGTTCCTTGAACTTTCAGAAGGACAGAAGAAACCAATGGTTACTAGAGATGAGGGGATGGACGGAGGGAGGGAGTTGGGGGCGTGATGGGTCAGGCAAAGGGCATAAAGAAAAATCATGATTTGTAATAATGAATATGCTAATAAAAATAATTTAAAAAGTAAGACACTTTAAAACACAAAAAGAATGCCATTATTGACATTCCAGAAAATTCCAGCTATGTGGATAACATTAAAAACCAGCTGTCAAGCTAAATCCTTTATCAGTACAAATTTTGATATTTCTTCAAATTGGGAGGAGAATGTTGGTTTCGATGTACAATGTCTGGTCACTCCCAGCCTCATCTATTTGTCACTGACGACCCTGGGACAGACGGAAAAAAAAAAAAAAAAAAACGGTTTCTGCAACTTTTAAAATACAGACACGCCCTCCACCACCAACTTTCAATTTCTACAAAACGTCCTTGGGTTCTAGTATTCTTGCACATGTTTGTTCTCTTACAGGAAATTTGCTCCTTAGGATTTCACTGCAATGTGCTTCTGGATCCCATGCCATGATTTATCTCTGAGGACCCCTGTTCCCCTGGATCCATTTCACCCCGTGCCTGGCCACCTGTGTGGCACACACACATAGGAGCAGGAGGACAAGGCTTTGAGATGGGGAACCCGCACAAGCAATTATCTGGGTTTAGGTCTGCAGGTTATTAAGGTTTTCCGTTTCAACTTCCACAGCTAGAACGAAAGTGTAGAAATCTGTTTTCTAGTTAAAATCTGTTCACATCCCAAGTGTTTTTTAAGTTACTTAACAAGCCTTTGGTAGTCCGAAATACCGGGAAGTGTGCCTGTAACTAGAAACACCAGAAACTTCCATTTCAAAATTGTCATAAACCAGGGATACTTTAGAAAAACCTTTTCAGCCCACTTCGTGCCTTGAGTAATGGTGGGTAAACAGTGGAAACCAAGAGAGGCAACATGGAAGCAAACGGATATAAAAGCACAAGGGAGACATCATGCTCTTGGGGAGAACTAAAATGCAAATTGTGTCTGTAAACGAAAGAAATTATACAGAAATCCCAGAAAAACAATTGACTGAAAATCAGACGAACGATCCCATGTTCATCGCATCACCTTGAGAACACGAAGGATACTTTTGTACAGGCAGCACACCTCCTTAAAGCAGCAGCAGAGTGCTTCGTGCACAGCAAGGCCTAGTTCACCGAGCAGCTGGAACTGTGCCCACACCCAGAGGGCAGCACCAGTCACGTGGGTGCAGAGGAGGTTGTCCCGGTGAACTCCACAAGTGGCAGCAACGCTAGGCTCTACGCCACAGGACTTCTGACAACGGACACAGTCGCACAGACTGCAAGTGGACCCCACATCAGCCTCAAGACCTCCCCCACCCGAAAACATCTCCACAGCCAGCCAGGGAGGCAAAGGAAGGGTCTTCATGGCGTGCAGAGTTACAATGAATCTGTGTTCACGCTGCCCCCTCCCACTGTACCCGTCGAGACCCAGACGATGTGCCCTGCTACTACAAAGTCGAAGAGATGTTTGATGGGGGCAGAGCGGAAGAGGCACATTGAATTTGGATCATTTTACCCATGACCCTTCTCTCCTCCCAACCCTCTTTGCGAAAGATGACATTTCTGGGGAAACAGAAGGTGATCAGAAGCAAGTAGCTCAAATGTATGTCCCTTGTAAATTTCGGATATCCATCAATTTCAATTTTGAGATATAGAGAAGTGCTGGGAAGTTTAATTGGCCGTATCAGTGTCAGTGAAGAGCTGATGGAAGAAGTGCGAAAGGCCAAAGGAGAAAACCCATGAGTAGAGAAATTAGCCTTCGGCTAATCTTATCTTCTCTGCTTCCATATATCCCTGTCCATCCTCAAAAGTTGAGTGAGGTAGGAGATGATAAGATTGAGATTAGGGCAAATTATTTCCCCATCTTTTCCTTTCTCCAATGCACAGTTTCCTCAACCCGCACACTTGGAGTCTCAGGGTCAGCCTATTAAGTGCCTATAATCAACTTCAATCATTTTAGCAGAGTACTACAGAGTGACTGCTCCCAACCCCTTCAGATAGGTGATGCTTATGTTTACATCTGCTTATCAGCTCTGTCAAAGTGCTGTTTCGTGGAGGTGCTGTAATCTGATGAACACATGAGACATGCTATTTGCTAGCAAGAAATTCTCAGCTCAAACAAGCTAAGGTGTACGGAGATTCAGTATAACACAGTAATTGGTTAACTCAGTTTACTTGGGACTCCATTTCTTAGGTCTTGGGCTGTTTACATAACCAAAAGGAGTGTGTGTGTGTGTGTGTGTGTGTGTGTGTGTGTGTGTGTGTGTGTTTGTGTACCACACTTGACCTAGCACCTACCTGCACAAGTACCCCCCTGCCAAGTGATGTGTTTAAAGGCCAACAAAAAGGAAAACACAGAACACATTTATAATCCTGAAAATCTAGGGCTACTTAACCTTTTTGCTGCTTAATTTTAAAGGCAAAAAATGTACTATGAGCAGCATAAATAAGAACTGATTTGAGCATAGTTTTATAATAGATAAAATGTACCTGATGGGTCTAATTCAAATTTCTAAAATCTAACTGTGCCGCATTAGTCTGAGATACAAGATCTAAAGCTGCATGATCTAATCTGAGAATTTACGGACCTGTTTGAAATACCTTCATTTGATTAATTTGAAATGGAGGCCAGGGTATGACCTCTAACAGTCTGATCTTTAATAACCGCTCAAGAGATGAGGCAGGAAGTCAGTCGCGCTTAGAATTCTATGCACTTTCCTCTAGTGAGCACACCCTGCGGTTCCACGCGTGCAAGCACACCCCTCGCTCACTGCGGGATCTACAGAGCAGCTGTACATGCCCTTCAAAACTCAAATGCGTGTTATGTGGGTGTGCGGTATAGGGGTAGGACATGAAAAAACTCCCACCTGTCCAGTCCGAGAGAAATTTAACTCCTGAGAAGCACACCTTAGTTGAACATCAGATGCAACACTAATTTGCAGAGGTTCCCACAACATAGGAACAAAAGGGCTGACGTTATGTGTTGATAGCAGATCGTGTGTGAAAACTAAAGTTTTATACGGGGCTGTACGAAGACTAACTGAGGTCTGGAAAATGAGGAATTTTAAATGCTGGACAGTCTCTATACTCAGATTCCGCTGAAGACAATGCAAATACTTATAAGAGCCTGATAATAAAAACAGATTAAAAAACTTAATCATCAAGGTGAAGCATTTAGTAATGAGGTTTGTACAGCTTTTCGGAAAACACTGACTGGAAGTCCCAACCGGCTAGAGGTAGGCCAGTGTCAGGAGGCATCCCGGACATGGGCATTAGCTTCCAGCACTGATGGTGCAGCCAGTGTCGATGATAAGAATTAAAACACAACTGCAACCCCCAGTCCTGGACAGGCTCAGGAAGCGGCTATCTGGAAAGAGTGGGAGGGGTCCAGGAGGCCAGCCCCCAGGTGATACATACGTTTGCACAACAGTGACGGCGAGCCACTGGAAGTCTTTTCCAGCTGTACTGCGCTGTAATTGTGGTCGCTTGCTCAGGACAGTATGCTGCTTTCACAAGTTGTCTCCTTCCTGAGGGATTTGCTCCTAGAAAAAGCCACCACCGCCTTCTTCACTGTGCCTTCTTCTTCTTCTTTTTCTTTTTTTTCCTGGAGCTTGTCTCTTCTGCAGAGAAGAGCTTTTAACACCTCCCTGGATAGTCAGTAAAACCCCAAGCATTAAGAAGGCCAGAAAATACACGTCCACTTCATTTCACTGAAAAAGAAAGGTCATGATCCTATCCCTTCTTTGGGTCATCCACCCTGAGTCTGCACACCACATTTGCTCAGCAGCAGTCTGGCTACCCTTGCACATCCAGCAAACCCTTAGCACTCCTTCCTCTTATTCAGGATTCCAACTTTTTGAGCGACAAGAAGATCCCTGACACAGAGGGATCCTTGCTGAGGTATGAGAGCAGTGACACAGGATGCAAGAAGAGCACAAATGATGTTTCTTTATCCTCTGCCAAGCCCAGGGCACGCTTGGTGCTGCCATTCTCCTCCTGGGTGCAGCAGCAAACGCTTCTTCGTCAGTTCTATGATCCAACACTGCCGCCCTTAAAAATTAAGTCACCTCAAAAGTTACATAAGTATTTGAAAATACTCAAGAAAACTCTCCAAACACTGCTAGTTACACTTTGCTTGTCATAAATGGAACATCAATCTGAGCCCCAGGACAGGCCAGAGACAAGAACCTGTGATTTCCAGCCAGGCCTGAATTCTCCCCAAATTCCACAGAGTACCAAAACAGGACAATCTTGGCAGGAGCCAAGGGCAGCCTCCTCTACCCTGAAGCAGGCCATGCCTGGAGTCCTTGGCATGAACCGAGGGCAGCATCTCCTGCCTGGAAGCAGTCATGAAGCACACCGAAACACCACTTCCACGTGGGTGGGCCACTGTTGCTTTGCCTCCCACAGATCTGTCCCCCCTTTTCCCCTGGGTGATGGAGCTGCCAAAGATTCCTCAAAGCCCATCTCTTTTGAGCAGTGAGAAGCCCCGGGCTTCTCTTCCTGCATTTATTCTCCAGACCAAGAAGTTACAGGAAGAGACATAGGTGGGGTTTTGAACATAGGTTCAGTTTTACAAGTTTTGCAATAGAAGCTGGTAACATTCAGTCAAAACAAGTCAGATGACACTCTGTTAGGCAATTAAGTGATCCACTATAACAAAGCCTTGATTTACCCGAAATTCCTTTTCCCTCTAGCAGCTTTTTAGTAACGTTGCCTATCAATTAGTCACTTGTCTGTCTTAGAATCAGCAGCCTTGCTGTGTTATGATTCTTTTCCTGCAACAGAGACTCGATGCCCGGGGGTTAAAATTCCTGTCCTTTGCAAGGTCAATATTTGAAACTGCAAGGCTTTTGATGACTAAAGTCACCTATTACCCAAGAGCAGTAATAGGAAATTAATGTAATACACTAAAAAAGGTAATTGCCTTCCTTAACCACGAAGATGGCATTTTATAAAATTAGCTGCTTCTCTTAAAAGGCAACCTTCATTATCCTTTACCTACTCTTTAAAGACTATACAAACAGGAATAAGTAAATTATGGATAAAATGTTCTATAACTGGGAGAACTCAACGGCCAGTTGCCCACAGCTTACCTGCTGGTGTCCTGTGACACATATTGAAGCCTCCGTTGTACTTTGAGGAAAAATGTTCCAAACATGCCCAAAGTTCTACCCAGCAGCCGCCCCGGGAACCTGCATGCACTTCTGTCCCACTGCGAGTGGCAACCACATCGGCGGTGCTGGACTCGGGTCAGCCCTGCTGGAATGGCAGTGAAAGAGAAACTCATGTTTCAGCACAGCTAAGACGTAAACGTGCAAGTGCAATTTTTAGTGAACAGTGTCGCGTATAAATTTACAGGCGGCCAAGGGATAACTCTGTGACCAAAGGAAAACAAAACCTATTCTAGAAAAACAGCAGCTCTGCCTTTCAGGGATGAGACAACCCTGCAAGCTGCTGAGCTCTCTGCTGGTCACCGGTGATGTCATCCCGGTAGCACTGACCCTGTCACCGCCAGAGGTGCCTCACCCAGTCCCCTCCCATCTGTCCGCTGGACTGGAGGGGCGCCATTCTGTCCACACAGCTTCCTTGAGCACCTGCACCCTTGGGGCCTGCTTGTTGGGAGGAAAGCTGTCACCCGCGGCAGCTGGCTTAAACCTTAGCAGCAGGAGGAACAGCTGCCCGTGGCCAGGCCACTGCCCCAGATGAAACTGTTGCTGCCGGGCCTGGCCATCTCTTCCCAACGGAAATAAGTTGTTTGGGGTTCAGCAGACTCTAGAATGAAGCGGGCCCCTTGGGCACAGGGAGCAACAGCACATCCTAGTGGGCTAATTTCCCCAAAGCTTGAAACTAGGTGTCTTGTCTCACTCCAAGGATGGCTGTGGCACTACAGCATCGCTGGACGCTGGGTGGCAGTAGAGGGCCTCACAGAAACCAGGCACAGACAATCTGGCCTCCAGCAAAGGAATGATGCTAATGCGCTCCTCTGGGTAGAATTTGCACAATAACCCACATGGAAGTCGCAGCAGGACAGGGATGAAAACTATGGGGCAAGAGGTCAAGTCTGCACAATCCCAACCAACCCCACAGATGCCCATGTCCAGTAACCGCACACACTGGATGGCTCCCCACAGGCAAAGGAACGGGTGAGACACACCCCTTCTCTGTACCTGGTGACAGATTCAGGGAAGTCAGGCTCCAGGCCCTCTCTCACTCCCACCGTGTCCTGAATCCTCACCATCAGCTACAGCTGCAAGGACTGTTTCTCTTCTGTGAACCTGCAAGCTAAGGGTCTGAAGCGACACAGTGGAGAAAGCATGCGAGGAAATTCTGCTCTACTTTTCCACCTCAGTGAGGCACGTGCACAATGTAGTTTCCCATCTCAACTGTTGCTTCGCTGTCAAGATTTCTTTTGGTGTGAGAGACCAAGGTGTCGGTAGCAAAAGAAAATGTTTTGCTTTTGCTCCCCTCAGTATGCTTCAACATTTCCAAGTGAATTTCACGTCACAAGGGGAGATGGGGATTGCCCTCAACTGGAATGTGGGTCACCTCCCAGCTGTGTGGTGATGTGTCTGGGGCCAAGGCCAGAGCTGCTGCTTTTCCAGATTTTCCAAGCCAGAAACAAGCACTGTTCACTTTAATAAGGTTAAGTTTAAACCGACATCCTTTTTTGGTGCCTAAACTGTTGACTACATACCCCAGCAAGACAGAAGCGTGTGAAAGCCGTCCATTCACACTCCCCTTCTCCCAGACGGTCACATGCGCATATCCCCAGAGCTGAAGGCACTGTGCAAAGCACGGTGCAGTATATGCGACCAGTAACCGTGTGTTCTTCTCACTGAACACTTCCAGGGTTGCATCAAGTAAAAGTTGCCTCAACTTTCACTGAAGTAGATAAAAGCTGCAAAAACCCTTACTGATTTCCTAAGTTTACTTCTCTAAGTCCCAAAAGCTAAGACTATAACTACGTTAGTGTTCATGTATGACAAACAAATATTAAATAGTTTACACCTTTATACCAATTTATCTGTAGCTCGTGCAGGTCCAATTGGACCTGGCAGACATCTACAGAACATTTCATGCAACAACTAGAGAATACACATTTTTTTCTCATCGGCACATGGAACATTCTCCAGGATAGACCACATGTTAGGTCACAAAACAGGTTTCAGCAAATTTTTCAAAGCTGACATCATTCCTAGTATCTTTTCTGACCACAATTGACTAGCACTGGAAATCAATTACAAGCGAATTTCTGGAAACTACTCCAGTGCATGAAAACTGAACAACAGGCTCCCGAATGACCTATGGGTCCAAGAAGAAATTAAAAAGGAAATCAAAAACGTTCTTGAAACTAATGAAAAAAGATGCATCCTACCAAAACCTGTGGGATACTGTAAAAGCAACAGCGACGAGGCAATATATTGCAATAAATGCTCACATCAAAAGGATGGAGAAACTTCACGTAAATGACCGAACTGTACACCTCAAAGAACCACCACCACCACAACAATGCAATCATAAAAGTACTAGAGAGAAAGAAATAATTAACATCAGGGCAGAGTTCAATGAAATGGAGACCCCCAAAATGATACAAAGGATCAGCGAAACACAAAGTTGTTTTATGAGAAGATAAATAAAATAGACAAACCATTAGCTTTGCCCACTCTCACCACACTCATTCAACATAGTATTGAAAGCCCTAACCAGAGCAATCAAGCAAGACAAAGAAATAAAGGGCATTCAGATTGGGAAGGACAAAGTCAAGTTGTCCCTGTTTGCAGATGACGCGATCTTATAGATAGAAAACCTAAAGGCTACCAGAACGCCCTTACGGCTGACTAACAATTTTAATAATTTTGCGGGGTACAAAATCAACACCCACAGATCAGGAGCATTTTTATACTCCGATAATGAACTGGCAGAAAATGAAATCAAGAAAGCAAGCCCATTTACAATAGTCACCCCCAAGATAAAATACCTAGGAACCAATTGAACCAAGGAGGTTAATGCAGATCTCTACAATGAGAACTACCAAACACCAGTGAGAGAAATTAAAGAGCACCCCAAAATAGTGGAATGACATACCAGGCTCTGGTACGGGAAGAATTAACATCGTGAAAATGTCCTTTCTACCCATAGCAGTCTACAAATTCAACGCAATCTCCGTCAAAATAGCAACAACTTTCTTCACAGAAATAGAAAAAGCAGTGCTAACATTCATATGGAATACGAAAAGATCCTGAATAGCCAAAGCAATTTTGAGCTTAAAAGCACCCCAAAAACAGAAAGGCTGGAGGCATAACACCACCCAATTTCAAATTCTATGACAAGGCTCAAAACAGCATGGTGATGGCATAGAAACAGACACTCAGATCAATGGAACAGGATAGAAAACCCAGGAATAATCAATTTGCCTACTTACAGCCAACCGATTTTTGACAAAGCAAACCAGAACATACGCTGTGGAAAAGACAGCCTCTTCAGGAAATAAACGGTGCCCGCAAAATTGGACAATCCACATGCAGAAGAATGAAACTGGACCAGCATCTCACCATATGCCAAAATCGACTCGAAATGGATTAAAGACCAGAATATAAGACCCCAAACCATTACATGACTGAAGGAAAACAGAGGGGAAACACTCCAGGAAGTAGGTGGGGGCAAAGGCTTTATGAATAAGACCCGAAAACCCACAAGCAACAATATAAAAACTAAACAAATGAGCTAATGTCAAACTAAGAAGCTTCCACACAGCAAAGGAAACAATCAACAGAGCAGAAAGGCACCCTAAAAAAAGGGAGAAAATATGTGTAAACTATACGTCTGCCAAGGGCTTAATATCCAGAACATACCAAGAACTCAAACAGCTGTACAGTATGAAAACAAGTAATCCGATTTAAAACTGGGCAAACGAGATGAATAGACATTTTTCAAAGACATACAAATGGCCAACGGTACACGAAAAAATGCTCAGCATCACTAGTCATCAGAGAAATGCAAATCAAAACCACATTGAGATATCATGTCAACCCAGATAGACTGGCCATTGTTAAAAAGACCATTAATAAGAAATGCTACTGAGGATATGAGGAAAGGAGAACTCTTCTCCAATGTTGGTGGGACTGTAAATTAGCACAGCCACTATGGAAAACAGTAAAGAAGTTTCCTCCAATACAGATAGTACTACCATATGATCCAGCAGTTCCACTACTGGGTATATATCCAAAGAAATGGAAATCATATGGAAGGGACACCTGCACTCCCATGTTCACTGCAGCTTTACTTACAATAGCCAAAATATAGAACCAACCTCAGTGCCCTTCGACAGATGACTGGATAAAAAAAATGTGATACACGTACACCATGGAATAATACTCAGTGATAAAGAAAAAGAATGAAATTCTGCCATCGGTAACAACCTGGATGAGTCTGGAGAAAATTATGTTGTGTGAAATAAGCCAGACAAGGGAAGATAAATATCACATGCTCTCACTTATAACTAGGTAGAAAGGAAGGAAGGAAGGAAGGAAGGAAGGAAGGAAGGAAGGAAGGAAGGAAGGAAGGAAGGAAGCAAAGGACTACAACAGTTCCTTGAACTTTCAGAAGGACAGAAGAAACCAATGGTTACTAGAGATGAGGGGATGGACGGAGGGAGGGAGTTGGGGGCGTGATGGGTCAGGCAAAGGGCATAAAGAAAAATCATGATTTGTAATAATGAATATGCTAATAAAAATAATTTAAAAAGTAAGACACTTTAAAACACAAAAAGAATGCCATTATTGACATTCCAGAAAATTCCAGCTATGTGGATAACATTAAAAACCAGCTGTCAAGCTAAATCCTTTATCAGTACAAATTTTGATATTTCTTCAAATTGGGAGGAGAATGTTGGTTTCGATGTACAATGTCTGGTCACTCCCAGCCTCATCTATTTGTCACTGACGACCCTTGGACAGACGGAAAAAAAAACAAAAAACGGTTTCTGCAACTTTTAAAATACAGACACGCCCTCCACCACCAACTTTCAATTTCTACAAAACGTCCTTGGGTTCTAGTATTCTTGCACATGTTTGTTCTCTTACAGGAAATTTGCTCCTTAGGATTTCACTGCAATGTGCTTCTGGATCCCATGCCATGATTTATCTCTGAGGACCCCTGTTCCCCTGGATCCATTTCACCCCGTGCCTGGCCACCTGTGTGGCACACACACATAGGAGCAGGAGGACAAGGCTTTGAGATGGGGAACCCGCACAAGCAATTATCTGGGTTTAGGTCTGCAGGTTATTAAGGTTTTCCGTTTCAACTTCCACAGCTAGAACGAAAGTGTAGAAATCTGTTTTCTAGTTAAAATCTGTTCACATCCCAAGTGTTTTTTAAGTTACTTAACAAGCCTTTGGTAGTCCGAAATACCGGGAAGTGTGCCTGTAACTAGAAACACCAGAAACTTCCATTTCAAAATTGTCATAAACCAGGGATACTTTAGAAAAACCTTTTCAGCCCACTTCGTGCCTTGAGTAATGGTGGGTAAACAGTGGAAACCAAGAGAGGCAACATGGAAGCAAACGGATATAAAAGCACAAGGGAGACATCATGCTCTTGGGGAGAACTAAAATGCAAATTGTGTCTGTAAACGAAAGAAATTATACAGAAATCCCAGAAAAACAATTGACTGAAAATCAGACGAACGATCCCATGTTCATCGCATCACCTTGAGAACACGAAGGATACTTTTGTACAGGCAGCACACCTCCTTAAAGCAGCAGCAGAGTGCTTCGTGCACAGCAAGGCCTAGTTCACCGAGCAGCTGGAACTGTGCCCACACCCAGAGGGCAGCACCAGTCACGTGGGTGCAGAGGAGGTTGTCCCGGTGAACTCCACAAGCGGCAGCAACGCTAGGCTCTACGCCACAGGACTTCTGACAACGGACACAGTCGCACAGACTGCAAGTGGACCCCACATCAGCCTCAAGACCTCCCCCACCCGAAAACATCTCCACAGCCAGCCAGGGAGGCAAAGGAAGGGTCTTCATGGCGTGCAGAGTTACAATGAATCTGTGTTCACGCTGCCCCCTCCCACTGTACCCGTCGAGACCCAGACGATGTGCCCTGCTACTACAAAGTCGAAGAGATGTTTGATGGGGGCAGAGCGGAAGAGGCACATTGAATTTGGATCATTTTACCCATGACCCTTCTCTCCTCCCAACCCTCTTTGCGAAAGATGACATTTCTGGGGAAACAGAAGGTGATCAGAAGCAAGTAGCTCAAATGTATGTCCCTTGTAAATTTCGGATATCCATCAATTTCAATTTTGAGATATAGAGAAGTGCTGGGAAGTTTAATTGGCCGTATCAGTGTCAGTGAAGAGCTGATGGAAGAAGTGCGAAAGGCCAAAGGAGAAAACCCATGAGTAGAGAAATTAGCCTTCGGCTAATCTTATCTTCTCTGCTTCCATATATCCCTGTCCATCCTCAAAAGTTGAGTGAGGTAGGAGATGATAAGATTGAGATTAGGGCAAATTATTTCCCCATCTTTTCCTTTCTCCAATGCACAGTTTCCTCAACCCGCACACTAGGAGTCTCAGGGTCAGCCTATTAAGTGCCTATAATCAACTTCAATCATTTTAGCAGAGTACTACAGAGTGACTGCTCCCAACCCCTTCAGATAGGTGATGCTTATGTTTACATCTGCTTATCAGCTCTGTCAAAGTGCTGTTTCGTGGAGGTGCTGTAATCTGATGAACACATGAGACATGCTATTTGCTAGCAAGAAATTCTCAGCTCAAACAAGCTAAGGTGTACGGAGATTCAGTATAACACAGTAATTGGTTAACTCAGTTTACTTGGGACTCCATTTCTTAGGTCTTGGGCTGTTTACATAACCAAAAGGAGTGTGTGTGTGTGTGTGTGTGTGTGTGTGTGTGTGTGTGTGTGTGTGTGTACCACACTTGACCTAGCGTGTGTGTGTGTGTGTGTATGTGTGTTTGTGTACCACACTTGACCTAGCACCTACCTGCACAAGTACCCCCCTGCCAAGTGATGTGTTTAAAGGCCAACAAAAAGGAAAACACAGAACACATTTATAATCCTGAAAATCTAGGGCTACTTAACCTTTTTGCTGCTTAATTTTAAAGGCAAAAAATGTACTATGAGCAGCATAAATAAGAACTGATTTGAGCATAGTTTTATAATAGATAAAATGTACCTGATGGGTCTAATTCAAATTTCTAAAATCTAACTGTGCCGCATTAGTCTGAGATACAAGATCTAAAGCTGCATGATCTAATCTGAGAATTTACGGACCTGTTTGAAATACCTTCATTTGATTAATTTGAAATGGAGGCCAGGGTATGACCTCTAACAGTCTGATCTTTAATAACCGCTCAAGAGATGAGGCAGGAAGTCAGTCGCGCTTAGAATTCTATGCACTTTCCTCTAGTGAGCACACCCTGCGGTTCCACGCGTGCAAGCACACCCCTCGCTCACTGCGGGATCTACAGAGCAGCTGTACATGCCCTTCAAAACTCAAATGCGTGTTATGTGGGTGTGCGGTATAGGGGTAGGACATGAAAAAACTCCCACCTGTCCAGTCCGAGAGAAATTTAACTCCTGAGAAGCACACCTTAGTTGAACATCAGATGCAACACTAATTTGCAGAGGTTCCCACAACATAGGAACAAAAGGGCTGACGTTATGTGTTGATAGCAGATCGTGTGTGAAAACTAAAGTTTTATACGGGGCTGTACGAAGACTAACTGAGGTCTGGAAAATGAGGAATTTTAAATGCTGGACAGTCTCTATACTCAGATTCCGCTGAAGACAATGCAAATACTTATAAGAGCCTGATAATAAAAACAGATTAAAAAACTTAATCATCAAGGTGAAGCATTTAGTAATGAGGTTTGTACAGCTTTTCGGAAAACACTGACTGGAAGTCCCAACCGGCTAGAGGTAGGCCAGTGGCAGGAGGCATCCTGGACATGGGCATTAGCTTCCAGCACTGATGGTGCAGCCAGTGTCGATGATAAGAATTAAAACACAACTGCAACCCCCAGTCCTGGACAGGCTCAGGAAGCGGCTATCTGGAAAGAGTGGGAGGGGTCCAGGAGGCCAGCCCCCAGGTGATACATACGTTTGCACAACAGTGACGGCGAGCCACTGGAAGTCTTTTCCAGCTGTACTGCGCTGTAATTGTGGTCGCTTGCTCAGGACAGTATGCTGCTTTCACAAGTTGTCTCCTTCCTGAGGGATTTGCTCCTAGAAAAAGCCACCACCGCCTTCTTCACTGTGCCTTCTTCTTCTTCTTTTTCTTTTTTTTCCTGGAGCTTGTCTCTTCTGCAGAGAAGAGCTTTTAACACCTCCCTGGATAGTCAGTAAAACCCCAAGCATTAAGAAGGCCAGAAAATACACGTCCACTTCATTTCACTGAAAAAGAAAGGTCATGATCCTATCCCTTCTTTGGGTCATCCACCCTGAGTCTGCACACCACATTTGCTCAGCAGCAGTCTGGCTACCCTTGCACATCCAGCAAACCCTTAGCACTCCTTCCTCTTATTCAGGATTCCAACTTTTTGAGCGACAAGAAGATCCCTGACACAGAGGGATCCTTGCTGAGGTATGAGAGCAGTGACACAGGAAGCAAGAAGAGCACAAATGATGTTTCTTTATCCTCTGCCAAGCCCAGGGCACGCTTGGTGCTGCCATTCTCCTCCTGGGTGCAGCAGCAAACGCTTCTTCGTCAGTTCTATGATCCAACACTGCCGCCCTTAAAAATTAAGTCACCTCAAAAGTTACATAAGTATTTGAAAATACTCAAGAAAACTCTCCAAACACTGCTAGTTACACTTTGCTTGTCATAAATGGAACATCAATCTGAGCCCCAGGACAGGCCAGAGACAAGAACCTGTGATTTCCAGCCAGGCCTGAATTCTCCCCAAATTCCACAGAGTACCAAAACAGGACAATCTTGGCAGGAGCCAAGGGCAGCCTCCTCTACCCTGAAGCAGGCCATGCCTGGAGTCCTTGGCATGAACTGAGGGCAGCATCTCCTGCCTGGAAGCAGTCATGAAGCACACCGAAACACCACTTCCACGTGGGTGGGCCACTGTTGCTTTGCCTCCCACAGATCTGTCCCCCCTTTTCCCCTGGGTGATGGAGCTGCCAAAGATTCCTCAAAGCCCATCTCTTTTGAGCAGTGAGAAGCCCCGGGCTTCTCTTCCTGCATTTATTCTCCAGACCAAGAAGTTACAGGAAGAGACATAGGTGGGGTTTTGAACATAGGTTCAGTTTTACAAGTTTTGCAATAGAAGCTGGTAACATTCAGTCAAAACAAGTCAGATGACACTCTGTTAGGCAATTAAGTGATCCACTATAACAAAGCCTTGATTTACCCGAAATTCCTTTTCCCTCTAGCAGCTTTTTAGTAACGTTGCCTATCAATTAGTCACTTGTCTGTCTTAGAATCAGCAGCCTTGCTGTGTTATGATTCTTTTCCTGCAACAGAGACTCGATGCCCGGGGGTTAAAATTCCTGTCCTTTGCAAGGTCAATATTTGAAACTGCAAGGCTTTTGGTGACTAAAGTCACCTATTACCCAAGAGCAGTAATAGGAAATTAATGTAATACATTAAAAAAGGTAATTGCCTTCCTTAACCACGAAGATGGCATTTTATAAAATTAGCTGCTTCTCTTAAAAGGCAACCTTCATTATCCTTTACCTACTCTTTAAAGACTATACAAACAGGAATAAGTAAATTATGGATAAAATGTTCTATAACTGGGAGAACTCAACGGCCAGTTGCCCACAGCTTACCTGCTGGTGTCCTGTGACACATATTGAAGCCTCCGTTGTACTTTGAGGAAAAATGTTCCAAACATGCCCAAAGTTCTACCCAGCAGCCGCCCCGGGAACCTGCATGCACTTCTGTCCCACTGCGAGTGGCAACCACATCGGCGGTGCTGGACTCGGGTCAGCCCTGCTGGAATGGCAGTGAAAGAGAAACTCATGTTTCAGCACAGCTAAGACGTAAACGTGCAAGTGCAATTTTTAGTGAACAGTGTCGCGTATAAATTTACAGGCGGCCAAGGGATAACTCTGTGACCAAAGGAAAACAAAACCTATTCTAGAAAAACAGCAGCTCTGCCTTTCAGGGATGAGACAACCCTGCAAGCTGCTGAGCTCTCTGCTGGTCACCGGTGATGTCATCCCGGTAGCACTGACCCTGTCACCGCCAGAGGTGCCTCACCCAGTCCCCTCCCATCTGTCCGCTGGACTGGAGGGGCGCCATTCTGTCCACACAGCTTCCTTGAGCACCTGCACCCTTGGGGCCTGCTTGTTGGGAGGAAAGCTGTCACCCGCGGCAGCTGGCTTAAACCTTAGCAGCAGGAGGAACAGCTGCCCGTGGCCAGGCCACTGCCCCAGATGAAACTGTTGCTGCCGGGCCTGGCCATCTCTTCCCAACGGAAATAAGTTGTTTGGGGTTCAGCAGACTCTAGAATGAAGCGGGCCCCTTGGGCACAGGGAGCAACAGCACATCCTAGTGGGCTAATTTCCCCAAAGCTTGAAACTAGGTGTCTTGTCTCACTCCAAGGATGGCTGTGGCACTACAGCATCGCTGGACGCTGGGTGGCAGTAGAGGGCCTCACAGAAACCAGGCACAGACAATCTGGCCTCCAGCAAAGGAATGATGCTAATGCGCTCCTCTGGGTAGAATTTGCACAATAACCCACATGGAAGTCGCAGCAGGACAGGGATGAAAACTATGGGGCAAGAGGTCAAGTCTGCACAATCCCAACCAACCCCACAGATGCCCATGTCCAGTAACCGCACACACTGGATGGCTCCCCACAGGCAAAGGAACGGGTGAGACACACCCCTTCTCTGTACCTGGTGACAGATTCAGGGAAGTCAGGCTCCAGGCCCTCTCTCACTCCCACCGTGTCCTGAATCCTCACCATCAGCTACAGCTGCAAGGACTGTTTCTCTTCTGTGAACCTGCAAGCTAAGGGTCTGAAGCGACACAGTGGAGAAAGCATGCGAGGAAATTCTGCTCTACTTTTCCACCTCAGTGAGGCACGTGCACAATGTAGTTTCCCATCTCAACTGTTGCTTCGCTGTCAAGATTTCTTTTGGTGTGAGAGACCAAGGTGTCGGTAGCAAAAGAAAATGTTTTGCTTTTGCTCCCCTCAGTATGCTTCAACATTTCCAAGTGAATTTCACGTCACAAGGGGAGATGGGGATTGCCCTCAACTGGAATGTGGGTCACCTCCCAGCTGTGTGGTGATGTGTCTGGGGCCAAGGCCAGAGCTGCTGCTTTTCCAGATTTTCCAAGCCAGAAACAAGCACTGTTCACTTTAATAAGGTTAAGTTTAAACCGACATCCTTTTTTGGTGCCTAAACTGTTGACTACATACCCCAGCAAGACAGAAGCGTGTGAAAGCCGTCCATTCACACTCCCCTTCTCCCAGACGGTCACATGCGCATATCCCCAGAGCTGAAGGCACTGTGCAAAGCACGGTGCAGTATATGCGGCCAGTAACCGTGTGTTCTTCTCACTGAACACTTCCAGGGTTGCATCAAGTAAAAGTTGCCTCAACTTTCACTGAAGTAGATAAAAGCTGCAAAAACCCTTACTGATTTCCTAAGTTTACTTCTCTAAGTCCCAAAAGCTAAGACTATAACTACGTTAGTGTTCATGTATGACAAACAAATATTAAATAGTTTACACCTTTATACCAATTTATCTGTAGCTCGTGCAGGTCCAATTGGACCTGGCAGACATCTACAGAACATTTCATGCAACAACTAGAGAATACACATTTTTTTCTCATCGGCACATGGAACATTCTCCAGGATAGACCACATGTTAGGTCACAAAACAGGTTTCAGCAAATTTTTCAAAGCTGACATCATTCCTAGTATCTTTTCTGACCACAATTGACTAGCACTGGAAATCAATTACAAGCGAATTTCTGGAAACTACTCCAGTGCATGAAAACTGAACAACAGGCTCCCGAAT
Organism: Cynocephalus volans; assembly: GCF_027409185.1. NCBI lineage: Eukaryota > Metazoa > Chordata > Mammalia > Dermoptera > Cynocephalidae > Cynocephalus > Cynocephalus volans. The sequence goes on from NW_026902465.1 coordinate 1,673,935, forward strand.
GACCTATGGGTCCAAGAAGAAATTAAAAAGGAAATCAAAAACGTTCTTGAAACTAATGAAAAAAGATGCATCCTACCAAAACCTGTGGGATACTGTAAAAGCAACAGCGACGAGGCAATATATTGCAATAAATGCTCACATCAAAAGGATGGAGAAACTTCACGTAAATGACCGAACTGTACACCTCAAAGAACCACCACCACCACAACAATGCAATCATAAAAGTACTAGAGAGAAAGAAATAATTAACATCAGGGCAGAGTTCAATGAAATGGAGACCCCCAAAACGATACAAAGGATCAGCGAAACACAAAGTTGTTTTTTGAGAAGATAAATAAAATAGACAAACCATTAGCTTTGCCCACTCTCACCACACTCATTCAACATAGTATTGAAAGCCCTAACCAGAGCAATCAAGCAAGACAAAGAAATAAAGGGCATTCAGATTGGGAAGGACAAAGTCAAGTTGTCCCTGTTTGCAGATGACGCGATCTTATAGATAGAAAACCTAAAGGCTACCAGAACGCCCTTACGGCTGACTAACAATTTTAATAATTTTGCGGGGTACAAAATCAACACCCACAGATCAGGAGCATTTTTATACTCCGATAATGAACTGGCAGAAAAAGAAATCAAGAAAGCAAGCCCATTTACAATAGTCACCCCCAAGATAAAATACCTAGGAACCAATTGAACCAAGGAGGTTAATGCAGATCTCTACAATGAGAACTACCAAACACCAGTGAGAGAAATTAAAGAGCACCCCAAAATAGTGGAATGACATACCAGGCTCTGGTACGGGAAGAATTAACATCGTGAAAATGTCCTTTCTACCCATAGCAGTCTACAAATTCAACGCAATCTCCGTCAAAATAGCAACAACTTTCTTCACAGAAATAGAAAAAGCAGTGCTAACATTCATATGGATTACGAAAAGATCCTGAATAGCCAAAGCAATTTTGAGCTTAAAAGCACCCCAAAAACAGAAAGGCTGGAGGCATAACACCACCCAATTTCAAATTCTATGACAAGGCTCAAAACAGCATGGTGATGGCATAGAAACAGACACTCAGATCAATGGAACAGGATAGAAAACCCAGGAATAATCAATTTGCCTACTTACAGCCAACCGATTTTTGACAAAGCAAACCAGAACATACGCTGTGGAAAAGACAGCCTCTTCAGGAAATAAACGGTGCCCGCAAAATTGGACAATCCACATGCAGAAGAATGAAACTGGACCAGCATCTCACCATATGCCAAAATCGACTCGAAATGGATTAAAGACCAGAATATAAGACCCCAAACCATTACATGACTGAAGGAAAACAGAGGGGAAACACTCCAGGAAGTAGGTGGGGGCAAAGGCTTTATGAATAAGACCCGAAAACCCACAAGCAACAATATAAAAACTAAACAAATGAGCTAATGTCAAACTAAGAAGCTTCCACACAGCAAAGGAAACAATCAACAGAGCAGAAAGGCACCCTAAAAAAAGGGAGAAAATATGTGTAAACTATACGTCTGCCAAGGGCTTAATATCCAGAACATACCAAGAACTCAAACAGCTGTACAGTATGAAAACAAGTAATCCGATTTAAAACTGGGCAAACGAGATGAATAGACATTTTTCAAAGACATACAAATGGCCAACGGTACACGAAAAAATGCTCAGCATCACTAGTCATCAGAGAAATGCAAATCAAAACCACATTGAGATATCATGTCAACCCAGATAGACTGGCCATTGTTAAAAAGACCATTAATAAGAAATGCTACTGAGGATATGAGGAAAGGAGAACTCTTCTCCAATGTTGGTGGGACTGTAAATTAGCACAGCCACTATGGAAAACAGTAAAGAAGTTTCCTCCAATACAGATAGTACTACCATATGATCCAGCAGTTCCACTACTGGGTATATATCCAAAGAAATGGAAATCATATGGAAGGGACACCTGCACTCCCATGTTCACTGCAGCTTTACTTACAATAGCCAAAATATAGAACCAACCTCAGTGCCCTTCGACAGATGACTGGATAAAAAAAATGTGATACACGTACACCATGGAATAATACTCAGTGATAAAGAAAAAGAATGAAATTCTGCCATCGGTAACAACCTGGATGAGTCTGGAGAAAATTATGTTGTGTGAAATAAGCCAGACAAGGGAAGATAAATATCACATGCTCTCACTTATAACTAGGTAGAAAGGAAGGAAGGAAGGAAGGAAGGAAGGAAGGAAGGAAGGAAGGAAGGAAGGAAGGAAGGAAGGAAGGAAGGAAGGAAGCAAAGGACTACAACAGTTCCTTGAACTTTCAGAAGGACAGAAGAAACCAATGGTTACTAGAGATGAGGGGATGGACGGAGGGAGGGAGTTGGGGGCGTGATGGGTCAGGCAAAGGGCATAAAGAAAAATCATGATTTGTAATAATGAATATGCTAATAAAAATAATTTAAAAAGTAAGACACTTTAAAACACAAAAAGAATGCCATTATTGACATTCCAGAAAATTCCAGCTATGTGGATAACATTAAAAACCAGCTGTCAAGCTAAATCCTTTATCAGTACAAATTTTGATATTTCTTCAAATTGGGAGGAGAATGTTGGTTTCGATGTACAATGTCTGGTCACTCCCAGCCTCATCTATTTGTCACTGACGACCCTGGGACAGACGGAAAAAAAAACAAAAAACGGTTTCTGCAACTTTTAAAATACAGACACGCCCTCCACCACCAACTTTCAATTTCTACAAAACGTCCTTGGGTTCTAGTATTCTTGCACATGTTTGTTCTCTTACAGGAAATTTGCTCCTTAGGATTTCACTGCAATGTGCTTCTGGATCCCATGCCATGATTTATCTCTGAGGACCCCTGTTCCCCTGGATCCATTTCACCCCGTGCCTGGCCACCTGTGTGGCACACACACATAGGAGCAGGAGGACAAGGCTTTGAGATGGGGAACCCACACAAGCAATTATCTGGGTTTAGGTCTGCAGGTTATTAAGGTTTTCCGTTTCAACTTCCACAGCTAGAACGAAAGTGTAGAAATCTGTTTTCTAGTTAAAATCTGTTCACATCCCAAGTGTTTTTTAAGTTACTTAACAAGCCTTTGGTAGTCCGAAATACCGGGAAGTGTGCCTGTAACTAGAAACACCAGAAACTTCCATTTCAAAATTGTCATAAACCAGGGATACTTTAGAAAAACCTTTTCAGCCCACTTCGTGCCTTGAGTAATGGTGGGTAAACAGTGGAAACCAAGAGAGGCAACATGGAAGCAAACGGATATAAAAGCACAAGGGAGACATCATGCTCTTGGGGAGAACTAAAATGCAAATTGTGTCTGTAAACGAAAGAAATTATACAGAAATCCCAGAAAAACAATTGACTGAAAATCAGACGAACGATCCCATGTTCATCGCATCACCTTGAGAACACGAAGGATACTTTTGTACAGGCAGCACACCTCCTTAAAGCAGCAGCAGAGTGCTTCGTGCACAGCAAGGCCTAGTTCACCGAGCAGCTGGAACTGTGCCCACACCCAGAGGGCAGCACCAGTCACGTGGGTGCAGAGGAGGTTGTCCCGGTGAACTCCACAAGCGGCAGCAACGCTCGGCTCTACGCCACAGGACTTCTGACAACGGACACAGTCGCACAGACTGCAAGTGGACCCCACATCAGCCTCAAGACCTCCCCCACCCGAAAACATCTCCACAGCCAGCCAGGGAGGCAAAGGAAGGGTCTTCATGGCGTGCAGAGTTACAATGAATCTGTGTTCACGCTGCCCCCTCCCACTGTACCCGTCGAGACCCAGACGATGTGCCCTGCTACTACAAAGTCGAAGAGATGTTTGATGGGGGCAGAGCGGAAGAGGCACATTGAATTTGGATCATTTTACCCATGACCCTTCTCTCCTCCCAACCCTCTTTGCGAAAGATGACATTTCTGGGGAAACAGAAGGTGATCAGAAGCAAGTAGCTCAAATGTATGTCCCTTGTAAATTTCGGATATCCATCAATTTCAATTTTGAGATATAGAGAAGTGCTGGGAAGTTTAATTGGCCGTATCAGTGTCAGTGAAGAGCTGATGGAAGAAGTGCGAAAGGCCAAAGGAGAAAACCCATGAGTAGAGAAATTAGCCTTCGGCTAATCTTATCTTCTCTGCTTCCATATATCCCTTTCCATCCTCAAAAGTTGAGTGAGGTAGGAGATGATAAGATTGAGATTAGGGCAAATTATTTCCCCATCTTTTCCTTTCTCCAATGCACAGTTTCCTCAACCCGCACACTTGGAGTCTCAGGGTCAGCCTATTAAGTGCCTATAATCAACTTCAATCATTTTAGCAGAGTACTACAGAGTGACTGCTCCCAACCCCTTCAGATAGGTGATGCTTATGTTTACATCTGCTTATCAGCTCTGTCAAAGTGCTGTTTCGTGGAGGTGCTGTAATCTGATGAACACATGAGACATGCTATTTGCTAGCAAGAAATTCTCAGCTCAAACAAGCTAAGGTGTACGGAGATTCAGTATAACACAGTAATTGGTTAACTCAGTTTACTTGGGACTCCATTTCTTAGGTCTTGGGCTGTTTACATAACCAAAAGTAGTGTGTGTGTGTGTGTGTGTGTGTGTGTGTGTGTGTGTGTGTACCACACTTGACCTAGCGTGTGTGTGTGTGTGTGTATGTGTGTTTGTGTACCACACTTGACCTAGCACCTACCTGCACAAGTACCCCCCTGCCAAGTGATGTGTTTAAAGGCCAACAAAAAGGAAAACACAGAACACATTTATAATCCTGAAAATCTAGGGCTACTTAACCTTTTTGCTGCTTAATTTTAAAGGCAAAAAATGTACTATGAGCAGCATAAATAAGAACTGATTTGAGCATAGTTTTATAATAGATAAAATGTACCTGATGGGTCTAATTCAAATTTCTAAAATCTAACTGTGCCGCATTAGTCTGAGATACAAGATCTAAAGCTGCATGATCTAATCTGAGAATTTACGGACCTGTTTGAAATACCTTCATTTGATTAATTTGAAATGGAGGCCAGGGTATGACCTCTAACAGTCTGATCTTTAATAACCGCTCAAGAGATGAGGCAGGAAGTCAGTCGCGCTTAGAATTCTATGCACTTTCCTCTAGTGAGCACACCCTGCGGTTCCACGCGTGCAAGCACACCCCTCGCTCACTGCGGGATCTACAGAGCAGCTGTACATGCCCTTCAAAACTCAAATGCGTGTTATGTGGGTGTGCGGTATAGGGGTAGGACATGAAAAAACTCCCACCTGTCCAGTCCGAGAGAAATTTAACTCCTGAGAAGCACACCTTAGTTGAACATCAGATGCAACACTAATTTGCAGAGGTTCCCACAACATAGGAACAAAAGGGCTGACGTTATGTGTTGATAGCAGATCGTGTGTGAAAACTAAAGTTTTATACGGGGCTGTACGAAGACTAACTGAGGTCTGGAAAATGAGGAATTTTAAATGCTGGACAGTCTCTATACTCAGATTCCGCTGAAGACAATGCAAATACTTATAAGAGCCTGATAATAAAAACAGATTAAAAAACTTAATCATCAAGGTGAAGCATTTAGTAATGAGGTTTGTACAGCTTTTCGGAAAACACTGACTGGAAGTCCCAACCGGCTAGAGGTAGGCCAGTGTCAGGAGGCATCCCGGACATGGGCATTAGCTTCCAGCACTGATGGTGCAGCCAGTGTCGATGATAAGAATTAAAACACAACTGCAACCCCCAGTCCTGGACAGGCTCAGGAAGCGGCTATCTGGAAAGAGTGGGAGGGGTCCAGGAGGCCAGCCCCCAGGTGATACATACGTTTGCACAACAGTGACGGCGAGCCACTGGAAGTCTTTTCCAGCTGTACTGCGCTGTAATTGTGGTCGCTTGCTCAGGACAGTATGCTGCTTTCACAAGTTGTCTCCTTCCTGAGGGATTTGCTCCTAGAAAAAGCCACCACCGCCTTCTTCACTGTGCCTTCTTCTTCTTCTTTTTCTTTTTTTTCCTGGAGCTTGTCTCTTCTGCAGAGAAGAGCTTTTAACACCTCCCTGGATAGTCAGTAAAACCCCAAGCATTAAGAAGGCCAGAAAATACACGTCCACTTCATTTCACTGAAAAAGAAAGGTCATGATCCTATCCCTTCTTTGGGTCATCCACCCTGAGTCTGCACACCACATTTGCTCAGCAGCAGTCTGGCTACCCTTGCACATCCAGCAAACCCTTAGCACTCCTTCCTCTTATTCAGGATTCCAACTTTTTGAGCGACAAGAAGATCCCTGACACAGAGGGATCCTTGCTGAGGTATGAGAGCAGTGACACAGGAAGCAAGAAGAGCACAAATGATGTTTCTTTATCCTCTGCCAAGCCCAGGGCACGCTTGGTGCTGCCATTCTCCTCCTGGGTGCAGCAGCAAACGCTTCTTCGTCAGTTCTATGATCCAACACTGCCGCCCTTAAAAATTAAGTCACCTCAAAAGTTACATAAGTATTTGAAAATACTCAAGAAAACTCTCCAAACACTGCTAGTTACACTTTGCTTGTCATAAATGGAACATCAATCTGAGCCCCAGGACAGGCCAGAGACAAGAACCTGTGATTTCCAGCCAGGCCTGAATTCTCCCCAAATTCCACAGAGTACCAAAACAGGACAATCTTGGCAGGAGCCAAGGGCAGCCTCCTCTACCCTGAAGCAGGCCATGCCTGGAGTCCTTGGCATGATCCGAGGGCAGCATCTCCTGCCTGGAAGCAGTCATGAAGCACACCGAAACACCACTTCCACGTGGGTGGGCCACTGTTGCTTTGCCTCCCACAGATCTGTCCCCCCTTTTCCCCTGGGTGATGGAGCTGCCAAAGATTCCTCAAAGCCCATCTCTTTTGAGCAGTGAGAAGCCCCGGGCTTCTCTTCCTGCATTTATTCTCCAGACCAAGAAGTTACAGGAAGAGACATAGGTGGGGTTTTGAACATAGGTTCAGTTTTACAAGTTTTGCAATAGAAGCTGGTAACATTCAGTCAAAACAAGTCAGATGACACTCTGTTAGGCAATTAAGTGATCCACTATAACAAAGCCTTGATTTACCCGAAATTCCTTTTCCCTCTAGCAGCTTTTTAGTAACGTTGCCTATCAATTAGTCACTTGTCTGTCTTAGAATCAGCAGCCTTGCTGTGTTATGATTCTTTTCCTGCAACAGAGACTCGATGCCCGGGGGTTAAAATTCCTGTCCTTTGCAAGGTCAATATTTGAAACTGCAAGGCTTTTGGTGACTAAAGTCACCTATTACCCAAGAGCAGTAATAGGAAATTAATGTAATACATTAAAAAAGGTAATTGCCTTCCTTAACCACGAAGATGGCATTTTATAAAATTAGCTGCTTCTCTTAAAAGGCAACCTTCATTATCCTTTACCTACTCTTTAAAGACTATACAAACAGGAATAAGTAAATTATGGATAAAATGTTCTATAACTGGGAGAACTCAACGGCCAGTTGCCCACAGCTTACCTGCTGGTGTCCTGTGACACATATTGAAGCCTCCGTTGTACTTTGAGGAAAAATGTTCCAAACATGCCCAAAGTTCTACCCAGCAGCCGCCCCGGGAACCTGCATGCACTTCTGTCCCACTGCGAGTGGCAACCACATCGGCGGTGCTGGACTCGGGTCAGCCCTGCTGGAATGGCAGTGAAAGAGAAACTCATGTTTCAGCACAGCTAAGACGTAAACGTGCAAGTGCAATTTTTAGTGAACAGTGTCGCGTATAAATTTACAGGCGGCCAAGGGATAACTCTGTGACCAAAGGAAAACAAAACCTATTCTAGAAAAACAGCAGCTCTGCCTTTCAGGGATGAGACAACCCTGCAAGCTGCTGAGCTCTCTGCTGGTCACCGGTGATGTCATCCCGGTAGCACTGACCCTGTCACCGCCAGAGGTGCCTCACCCAGTCCCCTCCCATCTGTCCGCTGGACTGGAGGGGCGCCATTCTGTCCACACAGCTTCCTTGAGCACCTGCACCCTTGGGGCCTGCTTGTTGGGAGGAAAGCTGTCACCCGCGGCAGCTGGCTTAAACCTTAGCAGCAGGAGGAACAGCTGCCCGTGGCCAGGCCACTGCCCCAGATGAAACTGTTGCTGCCGGGCCTGGCCATCTCTTCCCAACGGAAATAAGTTGTTTGGGGTTCAGCAGACTCTAGAATGAAGCGGGCCCCTTGGGCACAGGGAGCAACAGCACATCCTAGTGGGCTAATTTCCCCAAAGCTTGAAACTAGGTGTCTTGTCTCACTCCAAGGATGGCTGTGGCACTACAGCATCGCTGGACGCTGGGTGGCAGTAGAGGGCCTCACAGAAACCAGGCACAGACAATCTGGCCTCCAGCAAAGGAATGATGCTAATGCGCTCCTCTGGGTAGAATTTGCACAATAACCCACATGGAAGTCGCAGCAGGACAGGGATGAAAACTATGGGGCAAGAGGTCAAGTCTGCACAATCCCAACCAACCCCACAGATGCCCATGTCCAGTAACCGCACACACTGGATGGCTCCCCACAGGCAAAGGAACGGGTGAGACACACCCCTTCTCTGTACCTGGTGACAGATTCAGGGAAGTCAGGCTCCAGGCCCTCTCTCACTCCCACCGTGTCCTGAATCCTCACCATCAGCTACAGCTGCAAGGACTGTTTCTCTTCTGTGAACCTGCAAGCTAAGGGTCTGAAGCGACACAGTGGAGAAAGCATGCGAGGAAATTCTGCTCTACTTTTCCACCTCAGTGAGGCACGTGCACAATGTAGTTTCCCATCTCAACTGTTGCTTCGCTGTCAAGATTTCTTTTGGTGTGAGAGACCAAGGTGTCGGTAGCAAAAGAAAATGTTTTGCTTTTGCTCCCCTCAGTATGCTTCAACATTTCCAAGTGAATTTCACGTCACAAGGGGAGATGGGGATTGCCCTCAACTGGAATGTGGGTCACCTCCCAGCTGTGTGGTGATGTGTCTGGGGCCAAGGCCAGAGCTGCTGCTTTTCCAGATTTTCCAAGCCAGAAACAAGCACTGTTCACTTTAATAAGGTTAAGTTTAAACCGACATCCTTTTTTGGTGCCTAAACTGTTGACTACATACCCCAGCAAGACAGAAGCGTGTGAAAGCCGTCCATTCACACTCCCCTTCTCCCAGACGGTCACATGCGCATATCCCCAGAGCTGAAGGCACTGTGCAAAGCACGGTGCAGTATATGCGGCCAGTAACCGTGTGTTCTTCTCACTGAACACTTCCAGGGTTGCATCAAGTAAAAGTTGCCTCAACTTTCACTGAAGTAGATAAAAGCTGCAAAAACCCTTACTGATTTCCTAAGTTTACTTCTCTAAGTCCCAAAAGCTAAGACTATAACTACGTTAGTGTTCATGTATGACAAACAAATATTAAATAGTTTACACCTTTATACCAATTTATCTGTAGCTCGTGCAGGTCCAATTGGACCCGGCAGACATCTACAGAACATTTCATGCAACAACTAGAGAATACACATTTTTTTCTCATCGGCACATGGAACATTCTCCAGGATAGACCACATGTTAGGTCACAAAACAGGTTTCAGCAAATTTTTCAAAGCTGACATCATTCCTAGTATCTTTTCTGACCACAATTGACTAGCACTGGAAATCAATTACAAGCGAATTTCTGGAAACTACTCCAGTGCATGAAAACTGAACAACAGGCTCCCGAATGACCTATGGGTCCAAGAAGAAATTAAAAAGGAAATCAAAAACGTTCTTGAAACTAATGAAAAAAGATGCATCCTACCAAAACCTGTGGGATACTGTAAAAGCAACAGCGACGAGGCAATATATTGCAATAAATGCTCACATCAAAAGGATGGAGAAACTTCACGTAAATGACCGAACTGTACACCTCAAAGAACCACCACCACCACAACAATGCAATCATAAAAGTACTAGAGAGAAAGAAATAATTAACATCAGGGCAGAGTTCAATGAAATGGAGACCCCCAAAATGATACAAAGGATCAGCGAAACACAAAGTTGTTTTTTGAGAAGATAAATAAAATAGACAAACCATTAGCTTTGCCCACTCTCACCACACTCATTCAACATAGTATTGAAAGCCCTAACCAGAGCAATCAAGCAAGACAAAGAAATAAAGGGCATTCAGATTGGGAAGGACAAAGTCAAGTTGTCCCTGTTTGCAGATGACGCGATCTTATAGATAGAAAACCTAAAGGCTACCAGAACGCCCTTACGGCTGAATAACAATTTTAATAATTTTGCGGGGTACAAAATCAACACCCACAGATCAGGAGCATTTTTATACTCCGATAATGAACTGGCAGAAAAAGAAATCAAGAAAGCAAGCCCATTTACAATAGTCACCCCCAAGATAAAATACCTAGGAACCAATTGAACCAAGGAGGTTAATGCAGATCTCTACAATGAGAACTACCAAACACCAGTGAGAGAAATTAAAGAGCACCCCAAAATAGTGGAATGACATACCAGGCTCTGGTATGGGAAGAATTAACATCGTGAAAATGTCCTTTCTACCCATAGCAGTCTACAAATTCAACGCAATCTCCGTCAAAATAGCAACAACTTTCTTCACAGAAATAGAAAAAGCAGTGCTAACATTCATATGGAATACGAAAAGATCCTGAATAGCCAAAGCAATTTTGAGCTTAAAAGCACCCCAAAAACAGAAAGGCTGGAGGCATAACACCACCCAATTTCAAATTCTATGACAAGGCTCAAAACAGCATGGTGATGGCATAGAAACAGACACTCAGATCAATGGAACAGGATAGAAAACCCAGGAATAATCAATTTGCCTACTTACAGCCAACCGATTTTTGACAAAGCAAACCAGAACATACGCTGTGGAAAAGACAGCCTCTTCAGGAAATAAACGGTGCCCGCAAAATTGGACAATCCACATGCAGAAGAATGAAACTGGACCAGCATCTCACCATATGCCAAAATCGACTCGAAATGGATTAAAGACCAGAATATAAGACCCCAAACCATTACATGACTGAAGGAAAACAGAGGGGAAACACTCCAGGAAGTAGGTGGGGGCAAAGGCTTTATGAATAAGACCCGAAAACCCACAAGCAACAATATAAAAACTAAACAAATGAGCTAATGTCAAACTAAGAAGCTTCCACACAGCAAAGGAAACAATCAACAGAGCAGAAAGGCACCCTAAAAAAAGGGAGAAAATATGTGTAAACTATACGTCTGCCAAGGGCTTAATATCCAGAACATACCAAGAACTCAAACAGCTGTACAGTATGAAAACAAGTAATCCGATTTAAAACTGGGCAAACGAGATGAATAGACATTTTTCAAAGACATACAAATGGCCAACGGTACACGAAAAAATGCTCAGCATCACTAGTTCAGAGAAATGCAAATCAAAACCACATTGAGATATCATGTCAACCCAGATAGACTGGCCATTGTTAAAAAGACCATTAATAAGAAATGCTACTGAGGATATGAGGAAAGGAGAACTCTTCTCCAATGTTGGTGGGACTGTAAATTAGCACAGCCACTATGGAAAACAGTAAAGAAGTTTCCTCCAATACAGATAGTACTACCATATGATCCAGCAGTTCCACTACTGGGTATATATCCAAAGAAATGGAAATCATATGGAAGGGACACCTGCACTCCCATGTTCACTGCAGCTTTACTTACAATAGCCAAAATATAGAACCAACCTCAGTGCCCTTCGACAGATGACTGGATAAAAAAAATGTGATACACGTACACCATGGAATAATACTCAGTGATAAAGAAAAAGAATGAAATTCTGCCATCGGTAACAACCTGGATGAGTCTGGAGAAAATTATGTTGTGTGAAATAAGCCAGACAAGGGAAGATAAATATCACATGCTCTCACTTATAACTAGGTAGAAAGGAAGGAAGGAAGGAAGGAAGGAAGGAAGGAAGGAAGGAAGGAAGGAAGGAAGGAAGGAAGGAAGCAAAGGACTACAACAGTTCCTTGAACTTTCAGAAGGACAGAAGAAACCAATGGTTACTAGAGATGAGGGGATGGACGGAGGGAGGGAGTTGGGGGCGTGATGGGTCAGGCAAAGGGCATAAAGAAAAATCATGATTTGTAATAATGAATATGCTAATAAAAATAATTTAAAAAGTAAGACACTTTAAAACACAAAAAGAATGCCATTATTGACATTCCAGAAAATTCCAGCTATGTGGATAACATTAAAAACCAGCTGTCAAGCTAAATCCTTTATCAGTACAAATTTTGATATTTCTTCAAATTGGGAGGAGAATGTTGGTTTCGATGTACAATGTCTGGTCACTCCCAGCCTCATCTATTTGTCACTGACGACCCTGGGACAGACGGAAAAAAAAACAAAAAACGGTTTCTGCAACTTTTAAAATACAGACACGCCCTCCACCACCAACTTTCAATTTCTACAAAACGTCCTTGGGTTCTAGTATTCTTGCACATGTTTGTTCTCTTACAGGAAATTTGCTCCTTAGGATTTCACTGCAATGTGCTTCTGGATCCCATGCCATGATTTATCTCTGAGGACCCCTGTTCCCCTGGATCCATTTCACCCCGTGCCTGGCCACCTGTGTGGCACACACACATAGGAGCAGGAGGACAAGGCTTTGAGATGGGGAACCCGCACAAGCAATTATCTGGGTTTAGGTCTGCAGGTTATTAAGGTTTTCCGTTTCAACTTCCACAGCTAGAACGAAAGTGTAGAAATCTGTTTTCTAGTTAAAATCTGTTCACATCCCAAGTGTTTTTTAAGTTACTTAACAAGCCTTTGGTAGTCCGAAATACCGGGAAGTGTGCCTGTAACTAGAAACACCAGAAACTTCCATTTCAAAATTGTCATAAACCAGGGATACTTTAGAAAAACCTTTTCAGCCCACTTCGTGCCTTGAGTAATGGTGGGTAAACAGTGGAAACCAAGAGAGGCAACATGGAAGCAAACGGATATAAAAGCACAAGGGAGACATCATGCTCTTGGGGAGAACTAAAATGCAAATTGTGTCTGTAAACGAAAGAAATTATACAGAAATCCCAGAAAAACAATTGACTGAAAATCAGACGAACGATCCCATGTTCATCGCATCACCTTGAGAACACGAAGGATACTTTTGTACAGGCAGCACACCTCCTTAAAGCAGCAGCAGAGTGCTTCGTGCACAGCAAGGCCTAGTTCACCGAGCAGCTGGAACTGTGCCCACACCCAGAGGGCAGCACCAGTCACGTGGGTGCAGAGGAGGTTGTCCCGGTGAACTCCACAAGCGGCAGCAACGCTCGGCTCTACGCCACAGGACTTCTGACAACGGACACAGTCGCACAGACTGCAAGTGGACCCCACATCAGCCTCAAGACCTCCCCCACCCGAAAACATCTCCACAGCCAGCCAGGGAGGCAAAGGAAGGGTCTTCATGGCGTGCAGAGTTACAATGAATCTGTGTTCACGCTGCCCCCTCCCACTGTACCCGTCGAGACCCAGACGATGTGCCCTGCTACTACAAAGTCGAAGAGATGTTTGATGGGGGCAGAGCGGAAGAGGCACATTGAATTTGGATCATTTTACCCATGACCCTTCTCTCCTCCCAACCCTCTTTGCGAAAGATGACATTTCTGGGGAAACAGAAGGTGATCAGAAGCAAGTAGCTCAAATGTATGTCCCTTGTAAATTTCGGATATCCATCAATTTCAATTTTGAGATATAGAGAAGTGCTGGGAAGTTTAATTGGCCGTATCAGTGTCAGTGAAGAGCTGATGGAAGAAGTGCGAAAGGCCAAAGGAGAAAACCCATGAGTAGAGAAATTAGCCTTCGGCTAATCTTATCTTCTCTGCTTCCATATATCCCTGTCCATCCTCAAAAGTTGAGTGAGGTAGGAGATGATAAGATTGAGATTAGGGCAAATTATTTCCCCATCTTTTCCTTTCTCCAATGCACAGTTTCCTCAACCCGCACACTTGGAGTCTCAGGGTCAGCCTATTAAGTGCCTATAATCAACTTCAATCATTTTAGCAGAGTACTACAGAGTGACTGCTCCCAACCCCTTCAGATAGGTGATGCTTATGTTTACATCTGCTTATCAGCTCTGTCAAAGTGCTGTTTCGTGGAGGTGCTGTAATCTGATGAACACATGAGACATGCTATTTGCTAGCAAGAAATTCTCAGCTCAAACAAGCTAAGGTGTACGGAGATTCAGTATAACACAGTAATTGGTTAACTCAGTTTACTTGGGACTCCATTTCTTAGGTCTTGGGCTGTTTACATAACCAAAAGTAGTGTGTGTGTGTGTGTGTGTGTGTGTGTGTGTGTGTGTGTGTGTGTGTGTGTGTGTGTACCACACTTGACCTAGCGTGTGTGTGTGTATGTGTGTTTGTGTACCACACTTGACCTAGCACCTACCTGCACAAGTACCCCCCTGCCAAGTGATGTGTTTAAAGGCCAACAAAAAGGAAAACACAGAACACATTTATAATCCTGAAAATCTAGGGCTACTTAACCTTTTTGCTGCTTAATTTTAAAGGCAAAAAATGTACTATGAGCAGCATAAATAAGAACTGATTTGAGCATAGTTTTATAATAGATAAAATGTACCTGATGGGTCTAATTCAAATTTCTAAAATCTAACTGTGCCGCATTAGTCTGAGATACAAGATCTAAAGCTGCATGATCTAATCTGAGAATTTACGGACCTGTTTGAAATACCTTCATTTGATTAATTTGAAATGGAGGCCAGGGTATGACCTCTAACAGTCTGATCTTTAATAACCGCTCAAGAGATGAGGCAGGAAGTCAGTCGCGCTTAGAATTCTATGCACTTTCCTCTAGTGAGCACACCCTGCGGTTCCACGCGTGCAAGCACACCCCTCGCTCACTGCGGGATCTACAGAGCAGCTGTACATGCCCTTCAAAACTCAAATGCGTGTTATGTGGGTGTGCGGTATAGGGGTAGGACATGAAAAAACTCCCACCTGTCCAGTCCGAGAGAAATTTAACTCCTGAGAAGCACACCTTAGTTGAACATCAGATGCAACACTAATTTGCAGAGGTTCCCACAACATAGGAACAAAAGGGCTGACGTTATGTGTTGATAGCAGATCGTGTGTGAAAACTAATGTTTTATATGGGGCTGTACGAAGACTAACTGAGGTCTGGAAAATGAGGAATTTTAAATGCTGGACAGTCTCTATACTCAGATTCCGCTGAAGACAATGCAAATACTTATAAGAGCCTGATAATAAAAACAGATTAAAAAACTTAATCATCAAGGTGAAGCATTTAGTAATGAGGTTTGTACAGCTTTTCGGAAAACACTGACTGGAAGTCCCAACCGGCTAGAGGTAGGCCAGTGTCAGGAGGCATCCCGGACATGGGCATTAGCTTCCAGCACTGATGGTGCAGCCAGTGTCGATGATAAGAATTAAAACACAACTGCAACCCCCAGTCCTGGACAGGCTCAGGAAGCGGCTATCTGGAAAGAGTGGGAGGGGTCCAGGAGGCCAGCCCCCAGGTGATACATACGTTTGCACAACAGTGACGGCGAGCCACTGGAAGTCTTTTCCAGCTGTACTGCGCTGTAATTGTGGTCGCTTGCTCAGGACAGTATGCTGCTTTCACAAGTTGTCTCCTTCCTGAGGGATTTGCTCCTAGAAAAAGTCACCACCGCTTTCTTCACTGTGCCTTCTTCTTCTTCTTTTTCTTTTTTTTCCTGGAGCTTGTCTCTTCTGCAGAGAAGAGCTTTTAACACCTCCCTGGATAGTCAGTAAAACCCCAAGCATTAAGAAGGCCAGAAAATACACGTCCACTTCATTTCACTGAAAAAGAAAGGTCATGATCCTATCCCTTCTTTGGGTCATCCACCCTGAGTCTGCACACCACATTTGCTCAGCAGCAGTCTGGCTACCCTTGCACATCCAGCAAACCCTTAGCACTCCTTCCTCTTATTCAGGATTCCAACTTTTTGAGCGACAAGAAGATCCCTGACACAGAGGGATCCTTGCTGAGGTATGAGAGCAGTGACACAGGATGCAAGAAGAGCACAAATGATGTTTCTTTATCCTCTGCCAAGCCCAGGGCACGCTTGGTGCTGCCATTCTCCTCCTGGGTGCAGCAGCAAACGCTTCTTCGTCAGTTCTATGATCCAACACTGTCGCCCTTAAAAATTAAGTCACCTCAAAAGTTACATAAGTATTTGAAAATACTCAAGAAAACTCTCCAAACACTGCTAGTTACACTTTGCTTGTCATAAATGGAACATCAATCTGAGCCCCAGGACAGGCCAGAGACAAGAACCTGTGATTTCCAGCCAGGCCTGAATTCTCCCCAAATTCCACAGAATACCAAAACAGGACAATCTTGGCAGGAGCCAAGGGAAGCCTCCTCTACCCTGAAGCAGGCCATGCCTGGAGTCCTTGGCATGAACTGAGGGCAGCATCTCCTGCCTGGAAGCAGTCATGAAGCACACCGAAACACCACTTCCACGTGGGTGGGCCACTGTTGCTTTGCCTCCCACAGATCTGTCCCCCCTTTTCCCCTGGGTGATGGAGCTGCCAAAGATTCCTCAAAGCCCATCTCTTTTGAGCAGTGAGAAGCCCCGGGCTTCTCTTCCTGCATTTATTCTCCAGACCAAGAAGTTACAGGAAGAGACATAGGTGGGGTTTTGAACATAGGTTCAGTTTTACAAGTTTTGCAATAGAAGCTGGTAACATTCAGTCAAAACAAGTCAGATGACACTCTGTTAGGCAATTAAGTGATCCACTATAACAAAGCCTTGATTTACCCGAAATTCCTTTTCCCTCTAGCAGCTTTTTAGTAACGTTGCCTATCAATTAGTCACTTGTCTGTCTTAGAATCAGCAGCCTTGCTGTGTTATGATTCTTTTCCTGCAACAGAGACTCGATGCCCGGGGGTTAAAATTCCTGTCCTTTGCAAGGTCAATATTTGAAACTGCAAGGCTTTTGGTGACTAAAGTCACCTATTACCCAAGAGCAGTAATAGGAAATTAATGTAATACATTAAAAAAGGTAATTGCCTTCCTTAACCACGAAGATGGCATTTTATAAAATTAGCTGCTTCTCTTAAAAGGCAACCTTCATTATCCTTTACCTACTCTTTAAAGACTATACAAACAGGAATAAGTAAATTATGGATAAAATGTTCTATAACTGGGAGAACTCAACGGCCAGTTGCCCACAGCTTACCTGCTGGTGTCCTGTGACACATATTGAAGCCTCCGTTGTACTTTGAGGAAAAATGTTCCAAACATGCCCAAAGTTCTACCCAGCAGCCGCCCCGGGAACCTGCATGCACTTCTGTCCCACTGCGAGTGGCAACCACATCGGCGGTGCTGGACTCGGGTCAGCCCTGCTGGAATGGCAGTGAAAGAGAAACTCATGTTTCAGCACAGCTAAGACGTAAACGTGCAAGTGCAATTTTTAGTGAACAGTGTCGCGTATAAATTTACAGGCGGCCAAGGGATAACTCTGTGACCAAAGGAAAACAAAACCTATTCTAGAAAAACAGCAGCTCTGCCTTTCAGGGATGAGACAACCCTGCAAGCTGCTGAGCTCTCTGCTGGTCACCGGTGATGTCATCCCGGTAGCACTGACCCTGTCACCGCCAGAGGTGCCTCACCCAGTCCCCTCCCATCTGTCCGCTGGACTGGAGGGGCGCCATTCTGTCCACACAGCTTCCTTGAGCACCTGCACCCTTGGGGCCTGCTTGTTGGGAGGAAAGCTGTCACCCGCGGCAGCTGGCTTAAACCTTAGCAGCAGGAGGAACAGCTGCCCGTGGCCAGGCCACTGCCCCAGATGAAACTGTTGCTGCCGGGCCTGGCCATCTCTTCCCAACGGAAATAAGTTGTTTGGGGTTCAGCAGACTCTAGAATGAAGCGGGCCCCTTGGGCACAGGGAGCAACAGCACATCCTAGTGGGCTAATTTCCCCAAAGCTTGAAACTAGGTGTCTTGTCTCACTCCAAGGATGGCTGTGGCACTACAGCATCGCTGGACGCTGGGTGGCAGTAGAGGGCCTCACAGAAACCAGGCACAGACAATCTGGCCTCCAGCAAAGGAATGATGCTAATGCGCTCCTCTGGGTAGAATTTGCACAATAACCCACATGGAAGTCGCAGCAGGACAGGGATGAAAACTATGGGGCAAGAGGTCAAGTCTGCACAATCCCAACCAACCCCACAGATGCCCATGTCCAGTAACCGCACACAC
Source organism: Cynocephalus volans (assembly GCF_027409185.1). NCBI lineage: Eukaryota > Metazoa > Chordata > Mammalia > Dermoptera > Cynocephalidae > Cynocephalus > Cynocephalus volans. The sequence continues at coordinate 1,692,188 of NW_026902465.1, forward strand.
TGGATGGCTCCCCACAGGCAAAGGAACGGGTGAGACACACCCCTTCTCTGTACCTGGTGACAGATTCAGGGAAGTCAGGCTCCAGGCCCTCTCTCACTCCCACCGTGTCCTGAATCCTCACCATCAGCTACAGCTGCAAGGACTGTTTCTCTTCTGTGAACCTGCAAGCTAAGGGTCTGAAGCGACACAGTGGAGAAAGCATGCGAGGAAATTCTGCTCTACTTTTCCACCTCAGTGAGGCACGTGCACAATGTAGTTTCCCATCTCAACTGTTGCTTCGCTGTCAAGATTTCTTTTGGTGTGAGAGACCAAGGTGTCGGTAGCAAAAGAAAATGTTTTGCTTTTGCTCCCCTCAGTATGCTTCAACATTTCCAAGTGAATTTCACGTCACAAGGGGAGATGGGGATTGCCCTCAACTGGAATGTGGGTCACCTCCCAGCTGTGTGGTGATGTGTCTGGGGCCAAGGCCAGAGCTGCTGCTTTTCCAGATTTTCCAAGCCAGAAACAAGCACTGTTCACTTTAATAAGGTTAAGTTTAAACCGACATCCTTTTTTGGTGCCTAAACTGTTGACTACATACCCCAGCAAGACAGAAGCGTGTGAAAGCCGTCCATTCACACTCCCCTTCTCCCAGACGGTCACATGCGCATATCCCCAGAGCTGAAGGCACTGTGCAAAGCACGGTGCAGTATATGCGGCCAGTAACCGTGTGTTCTTCTCACTGAACACTTCCAGGGTTGCATCAAGTAAAAGTTGCCTCAACTTTCACTGAAGTAGATAAAAGCTGCAAAAACCCTTACTGATTTCCTAAGTTTACTTCTCTAAGTCCCAAAAGCTAAGACTATAACTACGTTAGTGTTCATGTATGACAAACAAATATTAAATAGTTTACACCTTTATACCAATTTATCTGTAGCTCGTGCAGGTCCAATTGGACCTGGCAGACATCTACAGAACATTTCATGCAACAACTAGAGAATACACATTTTTTTCTCATCGGCACATGGAACATTCTCCAGGATAGACCACATGTTAGGTCACAAAACAGGTTTCAGCAAATTTTTCAAAGCTGACATCATTCCTAGTATCTTTTCTGACCACAATTGACTAGCACTGGAAATCAATTACAAGCGAATTTCTGGAAACTACTCCAGTGCATGAAAACTGAACAACAGGCTCCCGAATGACCTATGGGTCCAAGAAGAAATTAAAAAGGAAATCAAAAACGTTCTTGAAACTAATGAAAAAAGATGCATCCTACCAAAACCTGTGGGATACTGTAAAAGCAACAGCGACGAGGCAATATATTGCAATAAATGCTCACATCAAAAGGATGGAGAAACTTCACGTAAATGACCGAACTGTACACCTCAAAGAACCACCACCACCACAACAATGCAATCATAAAAGTACTAGAGAGAAAGAAATAATTAACATCAGGGCAGAGTTCAATGAAATGGAGACCCCCAAAATGATACAAAGGATCAGCGAAACACAAAGTTGTTTTTTGAGAAGATAAATAAAATAGACAAACCATTAGCTTTGCCCACTCTCACCACACTCATTCAACATAGTATTGAAAGCCCTAACCAGAGCAATCAAGCAAGACAAAGAAATAAAGGGCATTCAGATTGGGAAGGACAAAGTCAAGTTGTCCCTGTTTGCAGATGACGCGATCTTATAGATAGAAAACCTAAAGGCTACCAGAACGCCCTTACGGCTGAATAACAATTTTAATAATTTTGCGGGGTACAAAATCAACACCCACAGATCAGGAGCATTTTTATACTCCGATAATGAACTGGCAGAAAAAGAAATCAAGAAAGCAAGCCCATTTACAATAGTCACCCCCAAGATAAAATACCTAGGAACCAATTGAACCAAGGAGGTTAATGCAGATCTCTACAATGAGAACTACCAAACACCAGTGAGAGAAATTAAAGAGCACCCCAAAATAGTGGAATGACATACCAGGCTCTGGTATGGGAAGAATTAACATCGTGAAAATGTCCTTTCTACCCATAGCAGTCTACAAATTCAACGCAATCTCCGTCAAAATAGCAACAACTTTCTTCACAGAAATAGAAAAAGCAGTGCTAACATTCATATGGAATACGAAAAGATCCTGAATAGCCAAAGCAATTTTGAGCTTAAAAGCACCCCAAAAACAGAAAGGCTGGAGGCATAACACCACCCAATTTCAAATTCTATGACAAGGCTCAAAACAGCATGGTGATGGCATAGAAACAGACACTCAGATCAATGGAACAGGATAGAAAACCCAGGAATAATCAATTTGCCTACTTACAGCCAACCGATTTTTGACAAAGCAAACCAGAACATACGCTGTGGAAAAGACAGCCTCTTCAGGAAATAAACGGTGCCCGCAAAATTGGACAATCCACATGCAGAAGAATGAAACTGGACCAGCATCTCACCATATGCCAAAATCGACTCGAAATGGATTAAAGACCAGAATATAAGACCCCAAACCATTACATGACTGAAGGAAAACAGAGGGGAAACACTCCAGGAAGTAGGTGGGGGCAAAGGCTTTATGAATAAGACCCGAAAACCCACAAGCAACAATATAAAAACTAAACAAATGAGCTAATGTCAAACTAAGAAGCTTCCACACAGCAAAGGAAACAATCAACAGAGCAGAAAGGCACCCTAAAAAAAGGGAGAAAATATGTGTAAACTATACGTCTGCCAAGGGCTTAATATCCAGAACATACCAAGAACTCAAACAGCTGTACAGTATGAAAACAAGTAATCCGATTTAAAACTGGGCAAACGAGATGAATAGACATTTTTCAAAGACATACAAATGGCCAACGGTACACGAAAAAATGCTCAGCATCACTAGTTCAGAGAAATGCAAATCAAAACCACATTGAGATATCATGTCAACCCAGATAGACTGGCCATTGTTAAAAAGACCATTAATAAGAAATGCTACTGAGGATATGAGGAAAGGAGAACTCTTCTCCAATGTTGGTGGGACTGTAAATTAGCACAGCCACTATGGAAAACAGTAAAGAAGTTTCCTCCAATACAGATAGTACTACCATATGATCCAGCAGTTCCACTACTGGGTATATATCCAAAGAAATGGAAATCATATGGAAGGGACACCTGCACTCCCATGTTCACTGCAGCTTTACTTACAATAGCCAAAATATAGAACCAACCTCAGTGCCCTTCGACAGATGACTGGATAAAAAAAATGTGATACACGTACACCATGGAATAATACTCAGTGATAAAGAAAAAGAATGAAATTCTGCCATCGGTAACAACCTGGATGAGTCTGGAGAAAATTATGTTGTGTGAAATAAGCCAGACAAGGGAAGATAAATATCACATGCTCTCACTTATAACTAGGTAGAAAGGAAGGAAGGAAGGAAGGAAGGAAGGAAGGAAGGAAGGAAGGAAGGAAGCAAAGGACTACAACAGTTCCTTGAACTTTCAGAAGGACAGAAGAAACCAATGGTTACTAGAGATGAGGGGATGGACGGAGGGAGGGAGTTGGGGGCGTGATGGGTCAGGCAAAGGGCATAAAGAAAAATCATGATTTGTAATAATGAATATGCTAATAAAAATAATTTAAAAAGTAAGACACTTTAAAACACAAAAAGAATGCCATTATTGACATTCCAGAAAATTCCAGCTATGTGGATAACATTAAAAACCAGCTGTCAAGCTAAATCCTTTATCAGTACAAATTTTGATATTTCTTCAAATTGGGAGGAGAATGTTGGTTTCGATGTACAATGTCTGGTCACTCCCAGCCTCATCTATTTGTCACTGACGACCCTGGGACAGACGGAAAAAAAAACAAAAAACGGTTTCTGCAACTTTTAAAATACAGACACGCCCTCCACCACCAACTTTCAATTTCTACAAAACGTCCTTGGGTTCTAGTATTCTTGCACATGTTTGTTCTCTTACAGGAAATTTGCTCCTTAGGATTTCACTGCAATGTGCTTCTGGATCCCATGCCATGATTTATCTCTGAGGACCCCTGTTCCCCTGGATCCATTTCACCCCGTGCCTGGCCACCTGTGTGGCACACACACATAGGAGCAGGAGGACAAGGCTTTGAGATGGGGAACCCGCACAAGCAATTATCTGGGTTTAGGTCTGCAGGTTATTAAGGTTTTCCGTTTCAACTTCCACAGCTAGAACGAAAGTGTAGAAATCTGTTTTCTAGTTAAAATCTGTTCACATCCCAAGTGTTTTTTAAGTTACTTAACAAGCCTTTGGTAGTCCGAAATACCGGGAAGTGTGCCTGTAACTAGAAACACCAGAAACTTCCATTTCAAAATTGTCATAAACCAGGGATACTTTAGAAAAACCTTTTCAGCCCACTTCGTGCCTTGAGTAATGGTGGGTAAACAGTGGAAACCAAGAGAGGCAACATGGAAGCAAACGGATATAAAAGCACAAGGGAGACATCATGCTCTTGGGGAGAACTAAAATGCAAATTGTGTCTGTAAACGAAAGAAATTATACAGAAATCCCAGAAAAACAATTGACTGAAAATCAGACGAACGATCCCATGTTCATCGCATCACCTTGAGAACACGAAGGATACTTTTGTACAGGCAGCACACCTCCTTAAAGCAGCAGCAGAGTGCTTCGTGCACAGCAAGGCCTAGTTCACCGAGCAGCTGGAACTGTGCCCACACCCAGAGGGCAGCACCAGTCACGTGGGTGCAGAGGAGGTTGTCCCGGTGAACTCCACAAGCGGCAGCAACGCTCGGCTCTACGCCACAGGACTTCTGACAACGGACACAGTCGCACAGACTGCAAGTGGACCCCACATCAGCCTCAAGACCTCCCCCACCCGAAAACATCTCCACAGCCAGCCAGGGAGGCAAAGGAAGGGTCTTCATGGCGTGCAGAGTTACAATGAATCTGTGTTCACGCTGCCCCCTCCCACTGTACCCGTCGAGACCCAGACGATGTGCCCTGCTACTACAAAGTCGAAGAGATGTTTGATGGGGGCAGAGCGGAAGAGGCACATTGAATTTGGATCATTTTACCCATGACCCTTCTCTCCTCCCAACCCTCTTTGCGAAAGATGACATTTCTGGGGAAACAGAAGGTGATCAGAAGCAAGTAGCTCAAATGTATGTCCCTTGTAAATTTCGGATATCCATCAATTTCAATTTTGAGATATAGAGAAGTGCTGGGAAGTTTAATTGGCCGTATCAGTGTCAGTGAAGAGCTGATGGAAGAAGTGTGAAAGGCCAAAGGAGAAAACCCATGAGTAGAGAAATTAGCCTTCGGCTAATCTTATCTTCTCTGCTTCCATATATCCCTGTCCATCCTCAAAAGTTGAGTGAGGTAGGAGATGATAAGATTGAGATTAGGGCAAATTATTTCCCCATCTTTTCCTTTCTCCAATGCACAGTTTCCTCAACCCGCACACTTGGAGTCTCAGGGTCAGCCTATTAAGTGCCTATAATCAACTTCAATCATTTTAGCAGAGTACTACAGAGTGACTGCTCCCAACCCCTTCAGATAGGTGATGCTTATGTTTACATCTGCTTATCAGCTCTGTCAAAGTGCTGTTTCGTGGAGGTGCTGTAATCTGATGAACACATGAGACATGCTATTTGCTAGCAAGAAATTCTCAGCTCAAACAAGCTAAGGTGTACGGAGATTCAGTATAACACAGTAATTGGTTAACTCAGTTTACTTGGGACTCCATTTCTTAGGTCTTGGGCTGTTTACATAACCAAAAGTAGTGTGTGTGTGTGTGTGTGTGTGTGTGTGTGTGTGTGTGTGTGTGTGTGTGTGTACCACACTTGACCTAGCGTGTGTGTGTGTATGTGTGTTTGTGTACCACACTTGACCTAGCACCTACCTGCACAAGTACCCCCCTGCCAAGTGATGTGTTTAAAGGCCAACAAAAAGGAAAACACAGAACACATTTATAATCCTGAAAATCTAGGGCTACTTAACCTTTTTGCTGCTTAATTTTAAAGGCAAAAAATGTACTATGAGCAGCATAAATAAGAACTGATTTGAGCATAGTTTTATAATAGATAAAATGTACCTGATGGGTCTAATTCAAATTTCTAAAATCTAACTGTGCCGCATTAGTCTGAGATACAAGATCTAAAGCTGCATGATCTAATCTGAGAATTTACGGACCTGTTTGAAATACCTTCATTTGATTAATTTGAAATGGAGGCCAGGGTATGACCTCTAACAGTCTGATCTTTAATAACCGCTCAAGAGATGAGGCAGGAAGTCAGTCGCGCTTAGAATTCTATGCACTTTCCTCTAGTGAGCACACCCTGCGGTTCCACGCGTGCAAGCACACCCCTCGCTCACTGCGGGATCTACAGAGCAGCTGTACATGCCCTTCAAAACTCAAATGCGTGTTATGTGGGTGTGCGGTATAGGGGTAGGACATGAAAAAACTCCCACCTGTCCAGTCCGAGAGAAATTTAACTCCTGAGAAGCACACCTTAGTTGAACATCAGATGCAACACTAATTTGCAGAGGTTCCCACAACATAGGAACAAAAGGGCTGACGTTATGTGTTGATAGCAGATCGTGTGTGAAAACTAAAGTTTTATACGGGGCTGTACGAAGACTAACTGAGGTCTGGAAAATGAGGAATTTTAAATGCTGGACAGTCTCTATACTCAGATTCCGCTGAAGACAATGCAAATACTTATAAGAGCCTGATAATAAAAACAGATTAAAAAACTTAATCATCAAGGTGAAGCATTTAGTAATGAGGTTTGTACAGCTTTTCGGAAAACACTGACTGGAAGTCCCAACCGGCTAGAGGTAGGCCAGTGTCAGGAGGCATCCTGGACATGGGCATTAGCTTCCAGCACTGATGGTGCAGCCAGTGTCGATGATAAGAATTAAAACACAACTGCAACCCCCAGTCCTGGACAGGCTCAGGAAGCGGCTATCTGGAAAGAGTGGGAGGGGTCCAGGAGGCCAGCCCCCAGGTGATACATACGTTTGCACAACAGTGACGGCGAGCCACTGGAAGTCTTTTCCAGCTGTACTGCGCTGTAATTGTGGTCGCTTGCTCAGGACAGTATGCTGCTTTCACAAGTTGTCTCCTTCCTGAGGGATTTGCTCCTAGAAAAAGCCACCACCGCCTTCTTCACTGTGCCTTCTTCTTCTTCTTTTTCTTTTTTTTCCTGGAGCTTGTCTCTTCTGCAGAGAAGAGCTTTTAACACCTCCCTGGATAGTCAGTAAAACCCCAAGCATTAAGAAGGCCAGAAAATACACGTCCACTTCATTTCACTGAAAAAGAAAGGTCATGATCCTATCCCTTCTTTGGGTCATCCACCCTGAGTCTGCACACCACATTTGCTCAGCAGCAGTCTGGCTACCCTTGCACATCCAGCAAACCCTTAGCACTCCTTCCTCTTATTCAGGATTCCAACTTTTTGAGCGACAAGAAGATCCCTGACACAGAGGGATCCTTGCTGAGGTATGAGAGCAGTGACACAGGAAGCAAGAAGAGCACAAATGATGTTTCTTTATCCTCTGCCAAGCCCAGGGCACGCTTGGTGCTGCCATTCTCCTCCTGGGTGCAGCAGCAAACGCTTCTTCGTCAGTTCTATGATCCAACACTGTCGCCCTTAAAAATTAAGTCACCTCAAAAGTTACATAAGTATTTGAAAATACTCAAGAAAACTCTCCAAACACTGCTAGTTACACTTTGCTTGTCATAAATGGAACATCAATCTGAGCCCCAGGACAGGCCAGAGACAAGAACCTGTGATTTCCAGCCAGGCCTGAATTCTCCCCAAATTCCACAGAGTACCAAAACAGGACAATCTTGGCAGGAGCCAAGGGCAGCCTCCTCTACCCTGAAGCAGGCCATGCCTGGAGTCCTTGGCATGAACTGAGGGCAGCATCTCCTGCCTGGAAGCAGTCATGAAGCACACCGAAACACCACTTCCACGTGGGTGGGCCACTGTTGCTTTGCCTCCCACAGATCTGTCCCCCCTTTTCCCCTGGGTGATGGAGCTGCCAAAGATTCCTCAAAGCCCATCTCTTTTGAGCAGTGAGAAGCCCCGGGCTTCTCTTCCTGCATTTATTCTCCAGACCAAGAAGTTACAGGAAGAGACATAGGTGGGGTTTTGAACATAGGTTCAGTTTTACAAGTTTTGCAATAGAAGCTGGTAACATTCAGTCAAAACAAGTCAGATGACACTCTGTTAGGCAATTAAGTGATCCACTATAACAAAGCCTTGATTTACCCGAAATTCCTTTTCCCTCTAGCAGCTTTTTAGTAACGTTGCCTATCAATTAGTCACTTGTCTGTCTTAGAATCAGCAGCCTTGCTGTGTTATGATTCTTTTCCTGCAACAGAGACTCGATGCCCGGGGGTTAAAATTCCTGTCCTTTGCAAGGTCAATATTTGAAACTGCAAGGCTTTTGGTGACTAAAGTCACCTATTACCCAAGAGCAGTAATAGGAAATTAATGTAATACATTAAAAAAGGTAATTGCCTTCCTTAACCACGAAGATGGCATTTTATAAAATTAGCTGCTTCTCTTAAAAGGCAACCTTCATTATCCTTTACCTACTCTTTAAAGACTATACAAACAGGAATAAGTAAATTATGGATAAAATGTTCTATAACTGGGAGAACTCAACGGCCAGTTGCCCACAGCTTACCTGCTGGTGTCCTGTGACACATATTGAAGCCTCCGTTGTACTTTGAGGAAAAATGTTCCAAACATGCCCAAAGTTCTACCCAGCAGCCGCCCCGGGAACCTGCATGCACTTCTGTCCCACTGCGAGTGGCAACCACATCGGCGGTGCTGGACTCGGGTCAGCCCTGCTGGAATGGCAGTGAAAGAGAAACTCATGTTTCAGCACAGCTAAGACGTAAACGTGCAAGTGCAATTTTTAGTGAACAGTGTCGCGTATAAATTTACAGGCGGCCAAGGGATAACTCTGTGACCAAAGGAAAACAAAACCTATTCTAGAAAAACAGCAGCTCTGCCTTTCAGGGATGAGACAACCCTGCAAGCTGCTGAGCTCTCTGCTGGTCACCGGTGATGTCATCCCGGTAGCACTGACCCTGTCACCGCCAGAGGTGCCTCACCCAGTCCCCTCCCATCTGTCCGCTGGACTGGAGGGGCGCCATTCTGTCCACACAGCTTCCTTGAGCACCTGCACCCTTGGGGCCTGCTTGTTGGGAGGAAAGCTGTCACCCGCGGCAGCTGGCTTAAACCTTAGCAGCAGGAGGAACAGCTGCCCGTGGCCAGGCCACTGCCCCAGATGAAACTGTTGCTGCCGGGCCTGGCCATCTCTTCCCAACGGAAATAAGTTGTTTGGGGTTCAGCAGACTCTAGAATGAAGCGGGCCCCTTGGGCACAGGGAGCAACAGCACATCCTAGTGGGCTAATTTCCCCAAAGCTTGAAACTAGGTGTCTTGTCTCACTCCAAGGATGGCTGTGGCACTACAGCATCGCTGGACGCTGGGTGGCAGTAGAGGGCCTCACAGAAACCAGGCACAGACAATCTGGCCTCCAGCAAAGGAATGATGCTAATGCGCTCCTCTGGGTAGAATTTGCACAATAACCCACATGGAAGTCGCAGCAGGACAGGGATGAAAACTATGGGGCAAGAGGTCAAGTCTGCACAATCCCAACCAACCCCACAGATGCCCATGTCCAGTAACCGCACACACTGGATGGCTCCCCACAGGCAAAGGAACGGGTGAGACACACCCCTTCTCTGTACCTGGTGACAGATTCAGGGAAGTCAGGCTCCAGGCCCTCTCTCACTCCCACCGTGTCCTGAATCCTCACCATCAGCTACAGCTGCAAGGACTGTTTCTCTTCTGTGAACCTGCAAGCTAAGGGTCTGAAGCGACACAGTGGAGAAAGCATGCGAGGAAATTCTGCTCTACTTTTCCACCTCAGTGAGGCACGTGCACAATGTAGTTTCCCATCTCAACTGTTGCTTCGCTGTCAAGATTTCTTTTGGTGTGAGAGACCAAGGTGTCGGTAGCAAAAGAAAATGTTTTGCTTTTGCTCCCCTCAGTATGCTTCAACATTTCCAAGTGAATTTCACGTCACAAGGGGAGATGGGGATTGCCCTCAACTGGAATGTGGGTCACCTCCCAGCTGTGTGGTGATGTGTCTGGGGCCAAGGCCAGAGCTGCTGCTTTTCCAGATTTTCCAAGCCAGAAACAAGCACTGTTCACTTTAATAAGGTTAAGTTTAAACCGACATCCTTTTTTGGTGCCTAAACTGTTGACTACATACCCCAGCAAGACAGAAGCGTGTGAAAGCCGTCCATTCACACTCCCCTTCTCCCAGACGGTCACATGCGCATATCCCCAGAGCTGAAGGCACTGTGCAAAGCACGGTGCAGTATATGTGGCCAGTAACCGTGTGTTCTTCTCACTGAACACTTCCAGGGTTGCATCAAGTACAAGTTGCCTCAACTTTCACTGAAGTAGATAAAAGCTGCAAAAACCCTTACTGATTTCCTAAGTTTACTTCTCTAAGTCCCAAAAGCTAAGACTATAACTACGTTAGTGTTCATGTATGACAAACAAATATTAAATAGTTTACACCTTTATACCAATTTATCTGTAGCTCGTGCAGGTCCAATTGGACCTGGCAGACATCTACAGAACATTTCATGCAACAACTAGAGAATACACATTTTTTCTCATCGGCACATGGAACATTCTCCAGGATAGACCACATGTTAGGTCACAAAACAGGTTTCAGCAAATTTTTCAAAGCTGACATCATTCCTAGTATCTTTTCTGACCACAATTGACTAGCACTGGAAATCAATTACAAGCGAATTTCTGGAAACTACTCCAGTGCATGAAAACTGAACAACAGGCTCCCGAATGACCTATGGGTCCAAGAAGAAATTAAAAAGGAAATCAAAAACGTTCTTGAAACTAATGAAAAAAGATGCATCCTACCAAAACCTGTGGGATACTGTAAAAGCAACAGCGACGAGGCAATATATTGCAATAAATGCTCACATCAAAAGGATGGAGAACCTTCACGTAAATGACCGAACTGTACACCTCAAAGAACCACCACCACCACAACAATGCAATCATAAAAGTACTAGAGAGAAAGAAATAATTAACATCAGGGCAGAGTTCAATGAAATGGAGACCCCCAAAACGATACAAAGGATCAGCGAAACACAAAGTTGTTTTTTGAGAAGATAAATAAAATAGACAAACCATTAGCTTTGCCCACTCTCACCACACTCATTCAACATAGTATTGAAAGCCCTAACCAGAGCAATCAAGCAAGACAAAGAAATAAAGGGCATTCAGATTGGGAAGGACAAAGTCAAGTTGTCCCTGTTTGCAGATGACGCGATCTTATAGATAGAAAACCTAAAGGCTACCAGAACGCCCTTACGGCTGACTAACAATTTTAATAATTTTGCGGGGTACAAAATCAACACCCACAGATCAGGAGCATTTTTATACTCCGATAATGAACTGGCAGAAAAAGAAATCAAGAAAGCAAGCCCATTTACAATAGTCACCCCCAAGATAAAATACCTAGGAACCAATTGAACCAAGGAGGTTAATGCAGATCTCTACAATGAGAACTACCAAACACCAGTGAGAGAAATTAAAGAGCACCCCAAAATAGTGGAATGACATACCAGGCTCTGGTACGGGAAGAATTAACATCGTGAAAATGTCCTTTCTACCCATAGCAGTCTACAAATTCAACGCAATCTCCGTCAAAATAGCAACAACTTTCTTCACAGAAATAGAAAAAGCAGTGCTAACATTCATATGGAATACGAAAAGATCCTGAATAGCCAAAGCAATTTTGAGCTTAAAAGCACCCCAAAAACAGAAAGGCTGGAGGCATAACACCACCCAATTTCAAATTCTATGACAAGGCTCAAAACAGCATGGTGATGGCATAGAAACAGACACTCAGATCAATGGAACAGGATAGAAAACCCAGGAATAATCAATTTGCCTACTTACAGCCAACCGATTTTTGACAAAGCAAACCAGAACATACGCTGTGGAAAAGACAGCCTCTTCAGGAAATAAACGGTGCCCGCAAAATTGGACAATCCACATGCAGAAGAATGAAACTGGACCAGCATCTCACCATATGCCAAAATCGACTCGAAATGGATTAAAGACCAGAATATAAGACCCCAAACCATTACATGACTGAAGGAAAACAGAGGGGAAACACTCCAGGAAGTAGGTGGGGGCAAAGGCTTTATGAATAAGACCCGAAAACCCACAAGCAACAATATAAAAACTAAACAAATGAGCTAATGTCAAACTAAGAAGCTTCCACATAGCAAAGGAAACAATCAACAGAGCAGAAAGGCACCCTAAAAAAAGGGAGAAAATATGTGTAAACTATACGTCTGCCAAGGGCTTAATATCCAGAACATACCAAGAACTCAAACAGCTGTACAGTATGAAAACAAGTAATCCGATTTAAAACTGGGCAAACGAGATGAATAGACATTTTTCAAAGACATACAAATGGCCAACGGTACACGAAAAAATGCTCAGCATCACTAGTCATCAGAGAAATGCAAATCAAAACCACATTGAGATATCATGTCAACCCAGATAGACTGGCCATTGTTAAAAAGACCATTAATAAGAAATGCTACTGAGGATATGAGGAAAGGAGAACTCTTCTCCAATGTTGGTGGGACTGTAAATTAGCACAGCCACTATGGAAAACAGTAAAGAAGTTTCCTCCAATACAGATAGTACTACCATATGATCCAGCAGTTCCACTACTGGGTATATATCCAAAGAAATGGAAATCATATGGAAGGGACACCTGCACTCCCATGTTCACTGCAGCTTTACTTACAATAGCCAAAATATAGAACCAACCTCAGTGCCCTTCGACAGATGACTGGATAAAAAAAATGTGATACACGTACACCATGGAATAATACTCAGTGATAAAGAAAAAGAATGAAATTCTGCCATCGGTAACAACCTGGATGAGTCTGGAGAAAATTATGTTGTGTGAAATAAGCCAGACAAGGGAAGATAAATATCACATGCTCTCACTTATAACTAGGTAGAAAGGAAGGAAGGAAGGAAGGAAGGAAGGAAGGAAGGAAGGAAGGAAGGAAGGAAGGAAGGAAGGAAGGAAGGAAGGAAGCAAAGGACTACAACAGTTCCTTGAACTTTCAGAAGGACAGAAGAAACCAATGGTTACTAGAGATGAGGGGATGGACGGAGGGAGGGAGTTGGGGGCGTGATGGGTCAGGCAAAGGGCATAAAGAAAAATCATGATTTGTAATAATGAATATGCTAATAAAAATAATTTAAAAAGTAAGACACTTTAAAACACAAAAAGAATGCCATTATTGACATTCCAGAAAATTCCAGCTATGTGGATAACATTAAAAACCAGCTGTCAAGCTAAATCCTTTATCAGTACAAATTTTGATATTTCTTCAAATTGGGAGGAGAATGTTGGTTTCGATGTACAATGTCTGGTCACTCCCAGCCTCATCTATTTGTCACTGACGACCCTGGGACAGACGGAAAAAAAAAAAAAAAAAAACGGTTTCTACAACTTTTAAAATACAGACACGCCCTCCACCACCAACTTTCAATTTCTACAAAACGTCCTTGGGTTCTAGTATTCTTGCACATGTTTGTTCTCTTACAGGAAATTTGCTCCTTAGGATTTCACTGCAATGTGCTTCTGGATCCCATGCCATGATTTATCTCTGAGGACCCCTGTCCCCCTGGATCCATTTCACCCCGTGCCTGGCCACCTGTGTGGCACACACACATAGGAGCAGGAGGACAAGGCTTTGAGATGGGGAACCCGCACAAGCAATTATCTGGGTTTAGGTCTGCAGGTTATTAAGGTTTTCCGTTTCAACTTCCACAGCTAGAACGAAAGTGTAGAAATCTGTTTTCTAGTTAAAATCTGTTCACATCCCAAGTGTTTTTTAAGTTACTTAACAAGCCTTTGGTAGTCCGAAATACCGGGAAGTGTGCCTGTAACTAGAAACACCAGAAACTTCCATTTCAAAATTGTCATAAACCAGGGATACTTTAGAAAAACCTTTTCAGCCCACTTCGTGCCTTGAGTAATGGTGGGTAAACAGTGGAAACCAAGAGAGGCAACATGGAAGCAAACGGATATAAAAGCACAAGGGAGACATCATGCTCTTGGGGAGAACTAAAATGCAAATTGTGTCTGTAAACGAAAGAAATTATACAGAAATCCCAGAAAAACAATTGACTGAAAATCAGACGAACGATCCCATGTTCATCGCATCACCTTGAGAACACGAAGGATACTTTTGTACAGGCAGCACACCTCCTTAAAGCAGCAGCAGAGTGCTTCGTGCACAGCAAGGCCTAGTTCACCGAGCAGCTGGAACTGTGCCCACACCCAGAGGGCAGCACCAGTCACGTGGGTGCAGAGGAGGTTGTCCCGGTGAACTCCACAAGCGGCAGCAACGCTCGGCTCTACGCCACAGGACTTCTGACAACGGACACAGTCGCACAGACTGCAAGTGGACCCCACATCAGCCTCAAGACCTCCCCCACCCGAAAACATCTCCACAGCCAGCCAGGGAGGCAAAGGAAGGGTCTTCATGGCGTGCAGAGTTACAATGAATCTGTGTTCACGCTGCCCCCTCCCACTGTACCCGTCGAGACCCAGACGATGTGCCCTGCTACTACAAAGTCGAAGAGATGTTTGATGGGGGCAGAGCGGAAGAGGCACATTGAATTTGGATCATTTTACCCATGACCCTTCTCTCCTCCCAACCCTCTTTGCGAAAGATGACATTTCTGGGGAAACAGAAGGTGATCAGAAGCAAGTAGCTCAAATGTATGTCCCTTGTAAATTTCGGATATCCATCAATTTCAATTTTGAGATATAGAGAAGTGCTGGGAAGTTTAATTGGCCGTATCAGTGTCAGTGAAGAGCTGATGGAAGAAGTGCGAAAGGCCAAAGGAGAAAACCCATGAGTAGAGAAATTAGCCTTCGGCTAATCTTATCTTCTCTGCTTCCATATATCCCTGTCCATCCTCAAAAGTTGAGTGAGGTAGGAGATGATAAGATTGAGATTAGGGCAAATTATTTCCCCATCTTTTCCTTTCTCCAATGCACAGTTTCCTCAACCCGCACACTTGGAGTCTCAGGGTCAGCCTATTAAGTGCCTATAATCAACTTCAATCATTTTAGCAGAGTACTACAGAGTGACTGCTCCCAACCCCTTCAGATAGGTGATGCTTATGTTTACATCTGCTTATCAGCTCTGTCAAAGTGCTGTTTCGTGGAGGTGCTGTAATCTGATGAACACATGAGACATGCTATTTGCTAGCAAGAAATTCTCAGCTCAAACAAGCTAAGGTGTACGGAGATTCAGTATAACACAGTAATTGGTTAACTCAGTTTACTTGGGACTCCATTTCTTAGGTCTTGGGCTGTTTACATAACCAAAAGGAGTGTGTGTGTGTGTGTGTGTGTGTGTACCACACTTGACCTAGCGTGTGTGTGTGTGTGTATGTGTGTTTGTGTACCACACTTGACCTAGCACCTACCTGCACAAGTACCCCCCTGCCAAGTGATGTGTTTAAAGGCCAACAAAAAGGAAAACACAGAACACATTTATAATCCTGAAAATCTAGGGCTACTTAACCTTTTTGCTGCTTAATTTTAAAGGCAAAAAATGTACTATGAGCAGCATAAATAAGAACTGATTTGAGCATAGTTTTATAATAGATAAAATGTACCTGATGGGTCTAATTCAAATTTCTAAAATCTAACTGTGCCGCATTAGTCTGAGATACAAGATCTAAAGCTGCATGATCTAATCTGAGAATTTACGGACCTGTTTGAAATACCTTCATTTGATTAATTTGAAATGGAGGCCAGGGTATGACCTCTAACAGTCTGATCTTTAATAACCGCTCAAGAGATGAGGCAGGAAGTCAGTCGCGCTTAGAATTCTATGCACTTTCCTCTAGTGAGCACACCCTGCGGTTCCACGCGTGCAAGCACACCCCTCGCTCACTGCGGGATCTACAGAGCAGCTGTACATGCCCTTCAAAACTCAAATGCGTGTTATGTGGGTGTGCGGTATAGGGGTAGGACATGAAAAAACTCCCACCTGTCCAGTCCGAGAGAAATTTAACTCCTGAGAAGCACACCTTAGTTGAACATCAGATGCAACACTAATTTGCAGAGGTTCCCACAACATAGGAACAAAAGGGCTGACGTTATGTGTTGATAGCAGATCGTGTGTGAAAACTAAAGTTTTATACGGGGCTGTACGAAGACTAACTGAGGTCTGGAAAATGAGGAATTTTAAATGCTGGACAGTCTCTATACTCAGATTCCGCTGAAGACAATGCAAATACTTATAAGAGCCTGATAATAAAAACAGATTAAAAAACTTAATCATCAAGGTGAAGCATTTAGTAATGAGGTTTGTACAGCTTTTCGGAAAACACTGACTGGAAGTCCCAACCGGCTAGAGGTAGGCCAGTGTCAGGAGGCATCCCGGACATGGGCATTAGCTTCCAGCACTGATGGTGCAGCCAGTGTCGATGATAAGAATTAAAACACAACTGCAACCCCCAGTCCTGGACAGGCTCAGGAAGCGGCTATCTGGAAAGAGTGGGAGGGGTCCAGGAGGCCAGCCCCCAGGTGATACATACGTTTGCACAACAGTGACGGCGAGCCACTGGAAGTCTTTTCCAGCTGTACTGCGCTGTAATTGTGGTCGCTTGCTCAGGACAGTATGCTGCTTTCACAAGTTGTCTCCTTCCTGAGGGATTTGCTCCTAGAAAAAGCCACCACCGCCTTCTTCACTGTGCCTTCTTCTTCTTCTTTTTCTTTTTTTTCCTGGAGCTTGTCTCTTCTGCAGAGAAGAGCTTTTAACACCTCCCTGGATAGTCAGTAAAACCCCAAGCATTAAGAAGGCCAGAAAATACACGTCCACTTCATTTCACTGAAAAAGAAAGGTCATGATCCTATCCCTTCTTTGGGTCATCCACCCTGAGTCTGCACACCACATTTGCTCAGCAGCAGTCTGGCTACCCTTGCACATCCAGCAAACCCTTAGCACTCCTTCCTCTTATTCAGGATTCCAACTTTTTGAGCGACAAGAAGATCCCTGACACAGAGGGATCCTTGCTGAGTTATGAGAGCAGTGACACAGGAAGCAAGAAGAGCACAAATGATGTTTCTTTATCCTCTGCCAAGCCCAGGGCACGCTTGGTGCTGCCATTCTCCTCCTGGGTGCAGCAGCAAACGCTTCTTCGTCAGTTCTATGATCCAACACTGTCGCCCTTAAAAATTAAGTCACCTCAAAAGTTACATAAGTATTTGAAAATACTCAAGGAAACTCTCCAAACACTGCTAGTTACACTTTGCTTGTCATAAATGGAACATCAATCTGAGCCCCAGGACAGGCCAGAGACAAGAACCTGTGATTTCCAGCCAGGCCTGAATTCTCCCCAAATTCCACAGAGTACCAAAACAGGACAATCTTGGCAGGAGCCAAGGGCAGCCTCCTCTACCCTGAAGCAGGCCATGCCTGGAGTCCTTGGCATGAACTGAGGGCAGCATCTCCTGCCTGGAAGCAGTCATGAAGCACACCGAAACACCACTTCCACGTGGGTGGGCCACTGTTGCTTTGCCTCCCACAGATCTGTCCCCCCTTTTCCCCTGGGTGATGGAGCTGCCAAAGATTCCTCAAAGCCCATCTCTTTTGAGCAGTGAGAAGCCCCGGGCTTCTCTTCCTGCATTTATTCTCCAGACCAAGAAGTTACAGGAAGAGACATAGGTGGGGTTTTGAACATAGGTTCAGTTTTACAAGTTTTGCAATAGAAGCTGGTAACATTCAGTCAAAACAAGTCAGATGACACTCTGTTAGGCAATTAAGTGATCCACTATAACAAAGCCTTGATTTACCCGAAATTCCTTTTCCCTCTAGCAGCTTTTTAGTAACGTTGCCTATCAATTAGTCACTTGTCTGTCTTAGAATCAGCAGCCTTGCTGTGTTATGATTCTTTTCCTGCAACAGAGACTCGATGCCCGGGGGTTAAAATTCCTGTCCTTTGCAAGGTCAATATTTGAAACTGCAAGGCTTTTGGTGACTAAAGTCACCTATTACCCAAGAGCAGTAATAGGAAATTAATGTAATACATTAAAAAAGGTAATTGCCTTCCTTAACCACGAAGATGGCATTTTATAAAATTAGCTGCTTCTCTTAAAAGGCAACCTTCATTATCCTTTACCTACTCTTTAAAGACTATACAAACAGGAATAAGTAAATTATGGATAAAATGTTCTATAACTGGGAGAACTCAACGGCCAGTTGCCCACAGCTTACCTGCTGGTGTCCTGTGACACATATTGAAGCCTCCGTTGTACTTTGAGGAAAAATGTTCCAAACATGCCCAAAGTTCTACCCAGCAGCCGCCCCGGGAACCTGCATGCACTTCTGTCCCACTGCGAGTGGCAACCACATCGGCGGTGCTGGACTCGGGTCAGCCCTGCTGGAATGGCAGTGAAAGAGAAACTCATGTTTCAGCACAGCTAAGACGTAAACGTGCAAGTGCAATTTTTAGTGAACAGTGTCGCGTATAAATTTACAGGCGGCCAAGGGATAACTCTGTGACCAAAGGAAAACAAAACCTATTCTAGAAAAACAGCAGCTCTGCCTTTCAGGGATGAGACAACCCTGCAAGCTGCTGAGCTCTCTGCTGGTCACCGGTGATGTCATCCCGGTAGCACTGACCCTGTCACCGCCAGAGGTGCCTCACCCAGTCCCCTCCCATCTGTCCGCTGGACTGGAGGGGCGCCATTCTGTCCACACAGCTTCCTTGAGCACCTGCACCCTTGGGGCCTGCTTGTTGGGAGGAAAGCTGTCACCCGCGGCAGCTGGCTTAAACCTTAGCAGCAGGAGGAACAGCTGCCCGTGGCCAGGCCACTGCCCCAGATGAAACTGTTGCTGCCGGGCCTGGCCATCTCTTCCCAACGGAAATAAGTTGTTTGGGGTTCAGCAGACTCTAGAATGAAGCGGGCCCCTTGGGCACAGGGAGCAACAGCACATCCTAGTGGGCTAATTTCCCCAAAGCTTGAAACTAGGTGTCTTGTCTCACTCCAAGGATGGCTGTGGCACTACAGCATCGCTGGACACTGGGTGGCAGTAGAGGGCCTCACAGAAACCAGGCACAGACAATCTGGCCTCCAGCAAAGGAATGATGCTAATGCGCTCCTCTGGGTAGAATTTGCACAATAACCCACATGGAAGTCGCAGCAGGACAGGGATGAAAACTATGGGGCAAGAGGTCAAGTCTGCACAATCCCAACCAACCCCACAGATGCCCATGTCCAGTAACCGCACACACTGGATGGCTCCCCACAGGCAAAGGAACAGGTGAGACACACCCCTTCTCTGTACCTGGTGACAGATTCAGGGAAGTCAGGCTCCAGGCCCTCTCTCACTCCCACCGTGTCCTGAATCCTCACCATCAGCTACAGCTGCAAGGACTGTTTCTCTTCTGTGAACCTGCAAGCTAAGGGTCTGAAGCGACACAGTGGAGAAAGCATGCGAGGAAATTCTGCTCTACTTTTCCACCTCAGTGAGGCACGTGCACAATGTAGTTTCCCATCTCAACTGTTGCTTCGCTGTCAAGATTTCTTTTGGTGTGAGAGACCAAGGTGTCGGTAGCAAAAGAAAATGTTTTGCTTTTGCTCCCCTCAGTATGCTTCAACATTTCCAAGTGAATTTCACGTCACAAGGGGAGATGGGGATTGCCCTCAACTGGAATGTGGGTCACCTCCCAGCTGTGTGGTGATGTGTCTGGGGCCAAGGCCAGAGCTGCTGCTTTTCCAGATTTTCCAAGCCAGAAACAAGCACTGTTCACTTTAATAAGGTTAAGTTTAAACCGACATCCTTTTTTGGTGCCTAAACTGTTGACTACATACCCCAGCAAGACAGAAGCGTGTGAAAGCCGTCCATTCACACTCCTCTTCTCCCAGACGGTCACATGCGCATATCCCCAGAGCTGAAGGCACTGTGCAAAGCACGGTGCAGTATATGCGGCCAGTAACCGTGTGTTCTTCTCACTGAACACTTCCAGGGTTGCATCAAGTAAAAGTTGCCTCAACTTTCACTGAAGTAGATAAAAGCTGCAAAAACCCTTACTGATTTCCTAAGTTTACTTCTCTAAGTCCCAAAAGCTAAGACTATAACTACGTTAGTGTTCATGTATGACAAACAAATATTAAATAGTTTACACCTTTATACCAATTTATCTGTAGCTCGTGCAGGTCCAATTGGACCCGGCAGACATCTACAGAACATTTCATGCAACAACTAGAGAATACACATTTTTTCTCATCGGCACATGGAACATTCTCCAGGATAGACCACATGTTAGGTCACAAAACAGGTTTCAGCAAATTTTTCAAAGCTGACATCATTCCTAGTATCTTTTCTGACCACAATTGACTAGCACTGGAAATCAATTACAAGCGAATTTCTGGAAACTACTCCAGTGCATGAAAACTGAACAACAGGCTCCCGAATGACCTATGGGTCCAAGAAGAAATTAAAAAGGAAATCAAAAACGTTCTTGAAACTAATGAAAAAAGATGCATCCTACCAAAACCTGTGGGATACTGTAAAAGCAACAGCGACGAGGCAATATATTGCAATAAATGCTCACATCAAAAGGATGGAGAAACTTCACGTAAATGACCGAACTGTACACCTCAAAGAACCACCACCACCACAACAATGCAATCATAAAAGTACTAGAGAGAAAGAAATAATTAACATCAGGGCAGAGTTCAATGAAATGGAGACCCCCAAAACGATACAAAGGATCAGCGAAACACAAAGTTGTTTTTTGAGAAGATAAATAAAATAGACAAACCATTAGCTTTGCCCACTCTCACCACACTCATTCAACATAGTATCGAAAGCCCTAACCAGAGCAATCAAGCAAGACAAAGAAATAAAGGGCATTCAGATTGGGAAGGACAAAGTCAAGTTGTCCCTGTTTGCAGATGACGCGATCTTATAGATAGAAAACCTAAAGGCTACCAGAACGCCCTTACGGCTGACTAACAATTTTAATAATTTTGCGGGGTACAAAATCAACACCCACAGATCAGGAGCATTTTTATACTCCGATAATGAACTGGCAGAAAAAGAAATCAAGAAAGCAAGCCCATTTACAATAGTCACCCCCAAGATAAAATACCTAGGAACCAATTGAACCAAGGAGGTTAATGCAGATCTCTACAATGAGAACTACCAAACACCAGTGAGAGAAATTAAAGAGCACCCCAAAATAGTGGAATGACATACCAGGCTCTGGTACGGGAAGAATTAACATCGTGAAAATGTCCTTTCTACCCATAGCAGTCTACAAATTCAACGCAATCTCCGTCAAAATAGCAACAACTTTCTTCACAGAAATAGAAAAAGCAGTGCTAACATTCATATGGATTACGAAAAGATCCTGAATAGCCAAAGCAATTTTGAGCTTAAAAGCACCCCAAAAACAGAAAGGCTGGAGGCATAACACCACCCAATTTCAAATTCTATGACAAGGCTCAAAACAGCATGGTGATGGCATAGAAACAGACACTCAGATCAATGGAACAGGATAGAAAACCCAGGAATAATCAATTTGCCTACTTACAGCCAACCGAGTTTTGACAAAGCAAACCAGAACATACGCTGTGGAAAAGACAGCCTCTTCAGGAAATAAACGGTGCCCGCAAAATTGGACAATCCGCATGCAGAAGAATGAAACTGGACCAGCATCTCACCATATGCCAAAATCGACTCGAAATGGATTAAAGACCAGAATATAAGACCCCAAACCATTACATGACTGAAGGAAAACAGAGGGGAAACACTCCAGGAAGTAGGTGGGGGCAAAGGCTTTATGAATAAGACCCGAAAACCCACAAGCAACAATATAAAAACTAAACAAATGAGCTAATGTCAAACTAAGAAGCTTCCACACAGCAAAGGAAACAATCAACAGAGCAGAAAGGCACCCTAAAAAAAGGGAGAAAATATGTGTAAACTATACGTCTGCCAAGGACTTAATATCCAGAACATACCAAGAACTCAAACAGCTGTACAGTATGAAAACAAGTAATCCGATTTAAAACTGGGCAAACGAGATGAATAGACATTTTTCAAAGACATACAAATGGCCAACGGTACACGAAAAAATGCTCAGCATCACTAGTCATCAGAGAAATGCAAATCAAAACCACATTGAGATATCATGTCAACCCAGATAGACTGGCCATTGTTAAAAAGACCATTAATAAGAAATGCTACTGAGGATATGAGGAAAGGAGAACTCTTCTCCAATGTTGGTGGGACTGTAAATTAGCACAGCCACTATGGAAAACAGTAAAGAAGTTTCCTCCAATACAGATAGTACTACCATATGATCCAGCAGTTCCACTACTGGGTATATATCCAAAGAAATGGAAATCATATGGAAGGGACACCTGCACTCCCATGTTCACTGCAGCTTTACTTACAATAGCCAAAATATAGAACCAACCTCAGTGCCCTTCGACAGATGACTGGATAAAAAAAATGTGATACACGTACACCATGGAATAATACTCAGTGATAAAGAAAAAGAATGAAATTCTGCCATCGGTAACAACCTGGAGGAGTCTGGAGAAAATTATGTTGTGTGAAATAAGCCAGACAAGGGAAGATAAATATCACATGCTCTCACTTATAACTAGGTAGAAAGGAAGGAAGGAAGGAAGGAAGGAAGGAAGGAAGGAAGGAAGGAAGGAAGGAAGGAAGGAAGGAAGGAAGCAAAGGACTACAACAGTTCCTTGAACTTTCAGAAGGACAGAAGAAACCAATGGTTACTAGAGATGAGGGGATGGACGGAGGGAGGGAGTTGGGGGCGTGATGGGTCAGGCAAAGGGCATAAAGAAAAATCATGATTTGTAATAATGAATATGCTAATAAAAATAATTTAAAAAGTAAGACACTTTAAAACACAAAAAGAATGCCATTATTGACATTCCAGAAAATTCCAGCTATGTGGATAACATTAAAAACCAGCTGTCAAGCTAAATCCTTTATCAGTACAAATTTTGATATTTCTTCAAATTGGGAGGAGAATGTTGGTTTCGATGTACAATGTCTGGTCACTCCCAGCCTCATCTATTTGTCACTGACGACCCTGGGACAGACGGAAAAAAAAAAAAAAAACGGTTTCTGCAACTTTTAAAATACAGACACGCCCTCCACCACCAACTTTCAATTTCTACAAAACGTCCTTGGGTTCTAGTATTCTTGCACATGTTTGTTCTCTTACAGGAAATTTGCTCCTTAGGATTTCACTGCAATGTGCTTCTGGATCCCATGCCATGATTTATCTCTGAGGACCCCTGTTCCCCTGGATCCATTTCACCCCGTGCCTGGCCACCTGTGTGGCACACACACATAGGAGCAGGAGGACAAGGCTTTGAGATGGGGAACCCGCACAAGCAATTATCTGGGTTTAGGTCTGCAGGTTATTAAGGTTTTCCGTTTCAACTTCCACAGCTAGAACGAAAGTGTAGAAATCTGTTTTCTAGTTAAAATCTGTTCACATCCCAAGTGTTTTTTAAGTTACTTAACAAGCCTTTGGTAGTCCGAAATACCGGGAAGTGTGCCTGTAACTAGAAACACCAGAAACTTCCATTTCAAAATTGTCATAAACCAGGGATACTTTAGAAAAACCTTTTCAGCCCACTTCGTGCCTTGAGTAATGGTGGGTAAACAGTGGAAACCAAGAGAGGCAACATGGAAGCAAACGGATATAAAAGCACAAGGGAGACATCATGCTCTTGGGGAGAACTAAAATGCAAATTGTGTCTGTAAACGAAAGAAATTATACAGAAATCCCAGAAAAACAATTGACTGAAAATCAGACGAACGATCCCATGTTCATCGCATCACCTTGAGAACACGAAGGATACTTTTGTACAGGCAGCACACCTCCTTAAAGCAGCAGCAGAGTGCTTCGTGCACAGCAAGGCCTAGTTCACCGAGCAGCTGGAACTGTGCCCACACCCAGAGGGCAGCACCAGTCACGTGGGTGCAGAGGAGGTTGTCCCGGTGAACTCCACAAGCGGCAGCAACGCTCGGCTCTACGCCACAGGACTTCTGACAACGGACACAGTCGCACAGACTGCAAGTGGACCCCACATCAGCCTCAAGACCTCCCCCACCCGAAAACATCTCCACAGCCAGCCAGGGAGGCAAAGGAAGGGTCTTCATGGCGTGCAGAGTTACAATGAGTCTGTGTTCACGCTGCCCCCTCCCACTGTACCGTCGAGACCCAGACGATGTGCCCTGCTACTACAAAGTCGAAGAGATGTTTGATGGGGGCAGAGCGGAAGAGGCACATTGAATTTGGATCATTTTACCCATGACCCTTCTCTCCTCCCAACCCTCTTTGCGAAAGATGACATTTCTGGGGAAACAGAAGGTGATCAGAAGCAAGTAGCTCAAATGTATGTCCCTTGTAAATTTCGGATATCCATCAATTTCAATTTTGAGATATAGAGAAGTGCTGGGAAGTTTAATTGGCCGTATCAGTGTCAGTGAAGAGCTGATGGAAGAAGTGCGAAAGGCCAAAGGAGAAAACCCATGAGTAGAGAAATTAGCCTTCGGCTAATCTTATCTTCTCTGCTTCCATATATCCCTGTCCATCCTCAAAAGTTGAGTGAGGTAGGAGATGATAAGATTGAGATTAGGGCAAATTATTTCCCCATCTTTTCCTTTCTCCAATGCACAGTTTCCTCAACCCGCACACTTGGAGTCTCAGGGTCAGCCTATTAAGTGCCTATAATCAACTTCAATCATTTTAGCAGAGTACTACAGAGTGACTGCTCCCAACCCCTTCAGATAGGTGATGCTTATGTTTACATCTGCTTATCAGCTCTGTCAAAGTGCTGTTTCGTGGAGGTGCTGTAATCTGATGAACACATGAGACATGCTATTTGCTAGCAAGAAATTCTCAGCTCAAACATGCTAAGGTGTACGGAGATTCAGTATAACACAGTAATTGGTTAACTCAGTTTACTTGGGACTCCATTTCTTAGGTCTTGGGCTGTTTACATAACCAAAAGGAATGTGTGTGTGTGTGTGTGTGTGTGTACCACACTTGACCTAGCACCTACCTGCACAAGTACCCCCCTGCCAAGTGATGTGTTTAAAGGCCAACAAAAAGGAAAACACAGAACACATTTATAATCCTGAAAATCTAGGGCTACTTAACCTTTTTGCTGCTTAATTTTAAAGGCAAAAAATGTACTATGAGCAGCATAAATAAGAACTGATTTGAGCATAGTTTTATAATAGATAAAATGTACCTGATGGGTCTAATTCAAATTTCTAAAATCTAACTGTGCCGCATTAGTCTGAGATACAAGATCTAAAGCTGCATGATCTAATCTGAGAATTTACGGACCTGTTTGAAATACCTTCATTTGATTAATTTGAAATGGAGGCCAGGGTATGACCTCTAACAGTCTGATCTTTAATAACCGCTCAAGAGATGAGGCAGGAAGTCAGTCGCGCTTAGAATTCTATGCACTTTCCTCTAGTGAGCACACCCTGCGGTTCCACGCGTGCAAGCACACCCCTCGCTCACTGCGGGATCTACAGAGCAGCTGTACATGCCCTTCAAAACTCAAATGCGTGTTATGTGGGTGTGCGGTATAGGGGTAGGACATGAAAAAACTCCCACCTGTCCAGTCCGAGAGAAATTTAACTCCTGAGAAGCACACCTTAGTTGAACATCAGATGCAACACTAATTTGCAGAGGTTCCCACAACATAGGAACAAAAGGGCTGACGTTATGTGTTGATAGCAGATCGTGTGTGAAAACTAAAGTTTTATACGGGGCTGTACGAAGACTAACTGAGGTCTGGAAAATGAGGAATTTTAAATGCTGGACAGTCTCTATACTCAGATTCCGCTGAAGACAATGCAAATACTTATAAGAGCCTGATAATAAAAACAGATTAAAAAACTTAATCATCAAGGTGAAGCATTTAGTAATGAGGTTTGTACAGCTTTTCGGAAAACACTGACTGGAAGTCCCAACCGGCTAGAGGTAGGCCAGTGTCAGGAGGCATCCCGGACATGGGCATTAGCTTCCAGCACTGATGGTGCAGCCAGTGTCGATGATAAGAATTAAAACACAACTGCAACCCCCAGTCCTGGACAGGCTCAGGAAGCGGCTATCTGGAAAGAGTGGGAGGGGTCCAGGAGGCCAGCCCCCAGGTGATACATACGTTTGCACAACAGTGACGGCGAGCCACTGGAAGTCTTTTCCAGCTGTACTGCGCTGTAATTGTGGTCGCTTGCTCAGGACAGTATGCTGCTTTCACAAGTTGTCTCCTTCCTGAGGGATTTGCTCCTAGAAAAAGCCACCACCGCCTTCTTCACTGTGCCTTCTTCTTCTTCTTTTTCTTTTTTTTCCTGGAGCTTGTCTCTTCTGCAGAGAAGAGCTTTTAACACCTCCCTGGATAGTCAGTAAAACCCCAAGCATTAAGAAGGCCAGAAAATACACGTCCACTTCATTTCACTGAAAAAGAAAGGTCATGATCCTATCCCTTCTTTGGGTCATCCACCCTGAGTCTGCACACCACATTTGCTCAGCAGCAGTCTGGCTACCCTTGCACATCCAGCAAACCCTTAGCACTCCTTCCTCTTATTCAGGATTCCAACTTTTTGAGCGACAAGAAGATCCCTGACACAGAGGGATCCTTGCTGAGGTATGAGAGCAGTGACACAGGATGCAAGAAGAGCACAAATGATGTTTCTTTATCCTCTGCCAAGCCCAGGGCACGCTTGGTGCTGCCATTCTCCTCCTGGGTGCAGCAGCAAACGCTTCTTCGTCAGTTCTATGATCCAACACTGCCGCCCATAAAAATTAAGTCACCTCAAAAGTTACATAAGTATTTGAAAATACTCAAGAAAACTCTCCAAACACTGCTAGTTACACTTTGCTTGTCATAAATGGAACATCAATCTGAGCCCCAGGACAGGCCAGAGACAAGAACCTGTGATTTCCAGCCAGGCCTGAATTCTCCCCAAATTCCACAGAGTACCAAAACAGGACAATCTTGGCAGGAGCCAAGGGCAGCCTCCTCTACCCTGAAGCAGGCCATGCCTGGAGTCCTTGGCATGAACCGAGGGCAGCATCTCCTGCCTGGAAGCAGTCATGAAGCACACCGAAACACCACTTCCACGTGGGTGGGCCACTGTTGCTTTGCCTCCCACAGATCTGTCCCCCCTTTTCCCCTGGGTGATGGAGCTGCCAAAGATTCCTCAAAGCCCATCTCTTTTGAGCAGTGAGAAGCCCCGGGCTTCTCTTCCTGCATTTATTCTCCAGACCAAGAAGTTACAGGAAGAGACATAGGTGGGGTTTTGAACATAGGTTCAGTTTTACAAGTTTTGCAATAGAAGCTGGTAACATTCAGTCAAAACAAGTCAGATGACACTCTGTTAGGCAATTAAGTGATCCACTATAACAAAGCCTTGATTTACCCGAAATTCCTTTTCCCTCTAGCAGCTTTTTAGTAACGTTGCCTATCAATTAGTCACTTGTCTGTCTTAGAATCAGCAGCCTTGCTGTGTTATGATTCTTTTCCTGCAACAGAGACTCGATGCCCGGGGGTTAAAATTCCTGTCCTTTGCAAGGTCAATATTTGAAACTGCAAGGCTTTTGGTGACTAAAGTCACCTATTACCCAAGAGCAGTAATAGGAAATTAATGTAATACACTAAAAAAGGTAATTGCCTTCCTTAACCACGAAGATGGCATTTTATAAAATTAGCTGCTTCTCTTAAAAGGCAACCTTCATTATCCTTTACCTACTCTTTAAAGACTATACAAACAGGAATAAGTAAATTATGGATAAAATGTTCTATAACTGGGAGAACTCAACGGCCAGTTGCCCACAGCTTACCTGCTGGTGTCCTGTGACACATATTGAAGCCTCCGTTGTACTTTGAGGAAAAATGTTCCAAACATGCCCAAAGTTCTACCCAGCAGCCGCCCCGGGAACCTGCATGCACTTCTGTCCCACTGCGAGTGGCAACCACATCGGCGGTGCTGGACTCGGGTCAGCCCTGCTGGAATGGCAGTGAAAGAGAAACTCATGTTTCAGCACAGCTAAGACGTAAACGTGCAAGTGCAATTTTTAGTGAACAGTGTCGCGTATAAATTTACAGGCGGCCAAGGGATAACTCTGTGACCAAAGGAAAACAAAACCTATTCTAGAAAAACAGCAGCTCTGCCTTTCAGGGATGAGACAACCCTGCAAGCTGCTGAGCTCTCTGCTGGTCACCGGTGATGTCATCCCGGTAGCACTGACCCTGTCACCGCCAGAGGTGCCTCACCCAGTCCCCTCCCATCTGTCCGCTGGACTGGAGGGGCGCCATTCTGTCCACACAGCTTCCTTGAGCACCTGCACCCTTGGGGCCTGCTTGTTGGGAGGAAAGCTGTCACCCGCGGCAGCTGGCTTAAACCTTAGCAGCAGGAGGAACAGCTGCCCGTGGCCAGGCCACTGCCCCAGATGAAACTGTTGCTGCCGGGCCTGGCCATCTCTTCCCAACGGAAATAAGTTGTTTGGGGTTCAGCAGACTCTAGAATGAAGCGGGCCCCTTGGGCACAGGGAGCAACAGCACATCCTAGTGGGCTAATTTCCCCAAAGCTTGAAACTAGGTGTCTTGTCTCACTCCAAGGATGGCTGTGGCACTACAGCATCGCTGGACGCTGGGTGGCAGTAGAGGGCCTCACAGAAACCAGGCACAGACAATCTGGCCTCCAGCAAAGGAATGATGCTAATGCGCTCCTCTGGGTAGAATTTGCACAATAACCCACATGGAAGTCGCAGCAGGACAGGGATGAAAACTATGGGGCAAGAGGTCAAGTCTGCACAATCCCAACCAACCCCACAGATGCCCATGTCCAGTAACCGCACACACTGGATGGCTCCCCACAGGCAAAGGAACAGGTGAGACACACCCCTTCTCTGTACCTGGTGACAGATTCAGGGAAGTCAGGCTCCAGGCCCTCTCTCACTCCCACCGTGTCCTGAATCCTCACCATCAGCTACAGCTGCAAGGACTGTTTCTCTTCTGTGAACCTGCAAGCTAAGGGTCTGAAGCGACACAGTGGAGAAAGCATGCGAGGAAATTCTGCTCTACTTTTCCACCTCAGTGAGGCACGTGCACAATGTAGTTTCCCATCTCAACTGTTGCTTCGCTGTCAAGATTTCTTTTGGTGTGAGAGACCAAGGTGTCGGTAGCAAAAGAAAATGTTTTGCTTTTGCTCCCCTCAGTATGCTTCAACATTTCCAAGTGAATTTCACGTCACAAGGGGAGATGGGGATTGCCCTCAACTGGAATGTGGGTCACCTCCCAGCTGTGTGGTGATGTGTCTGGGGCCAAGGCCAGAGCTGCTGCTTTTCCAGATTTTCCAAGCCAGAAACAAGCACTGTTCACTTTAATAAGGTTAAGTTTAAACCGACATCCTTTTTTGGTGCCTAAACTGTTGACTACATACCCCAGCAAGACAGAAGCGTGTGAAAGCCGTCCATTCACACTCCCCTTCTCCCAGACGGTCACATGCGCATATCCCCAGAGCTGAAGGCACTGTGCAAAGCACGGTGCAGTATATGCGGCCAGTAACCGTGTGTTCTTCTCACTGAACACTTCCAGGGTTGCATCAAGTAAAAGTTGCCTCAACTTTCACTGAAGTAGATAAAAGCTGCAAAAACCCTTACTGATTTCCTAAGTTTACTTCTCTAAGTCCCAAAAGCTAAGACTATAACTACGTTAGTGTTCATGTATGACAAACAAATATTAAATAGTTTACACCTTTATACCAATTTATCTGTAGCTCGTGCAGGTCCAATTGGACCCGGCAGACATCTACAGAACATTTCATGCAACAACTAGAGAATACACATTTTTTCTCATCGGCACATGGAACATTCTCCAGGATAGACCACATGTTAGGTCACAAAACAGGTTTCAGCAAATTTTTCAAAGCTGACATCATTCCTAGTATCTTTTCTGACCACAATTGACTAGCACTGGAAATCAATTACAAGCGAATTTCTGGAAACTACTCCAGTGCATGAAAACTGAACAACAGGCTCCCGAATGACCTATGGGTCCAAGAAGAAATTAAAAAGGAAATCAAAAACGTTCTTGAAACTAATGAAAAAAGATGCATCCTACCAAAACCTGTGGGATACTGTAAAAGCAACAGCGACGAGGCAATATATTGCAATAAATGCTCACATCAAAAGGATGGAGAAACTTCACGTAAATGACCGAACTGTACACCTCAAAGAACCACCACCACCACAACAATGCAATCATAAAAGTACTAGAGAGAAAGAAATAATTAACATCAGGGCAGAGTTCAATGAAATGGAGACCCCCAAAACGATACAAAGGATCAGCGAAACACAAAGTTGTTTTTTGAGAAGATAAATAAAATAGACAAACCATTAGCTTTGCCCACTCTCACCACACTCATTCAACATAGTATTGAAAGCCCTAACCAGAGCAATCAAGCAAGACAAAGAAATAAAGGGCATTCAGATTGGGAAGGACAAAGTCAAGTTGTCCCTGTTTGCAGATGACGCGATCTTATAGATAGAAAACCTAAAGGCTACCAGAACGCCCTTACGGCTGACTAACAATTTTAATAATTTTGCGGGGTACAAAATCAACACCCACAGATCAGGAGCATTTTTATACTCCGATAATGAACTGGCAGAAAAAGAAATCAAGAAAGCAAGCCCATTTACAATAGTCACCCCCAAGATAAAATACCTAGGAACCAATTGAACCAAGGAGGTTAATGCAGATCTCTACAATGAGAACTACCAAACACCAGTGAGAGAAATTAAAGAGCACCCCAAAATAGTGGAATGACATACCAGGCTCTGGTACGGGAAGAATTAACATCGTGAAAATGTCCTTTCTACCCATAGCAGTCTACAAATTCAACGCAATCTCCGTCAAAATAGCAACAACTTTCTTCACAGAAATAGAAAAAGCAGTGCTAACATTCATATGGATTACGAAAAGATCCTGAATAGCCAAAGCAATTTTGAGCTTAAAAGCACCCCAAAAACAGAAAGGCTGGAGGCATAACACCACCCAATTTCAAATTCTATGACAAGGCTCAAAACAGCATGGTGATGGCATAGAAACAGACACTCAGATCAATGGAACAGGATAGAAAACCCAGGAATAATCAATTTGCCTACTTACAGCCAACCGATTTTTGACAAAGCAAACCAGAACATACGCTGTGGAAAAGACAGCCTCTTCAGGAAATAAACGGTGCCCGCAAAATTGGACAATCCACATGCAGAAGAATGAAACTGGACCAGCATCTCACCATATGCCAAAATCGACTCGAAATGGATTAAAGACCAGAATATAAGACCCCAAACCATTACATGACTGAAGGAAAACAGAGGGGAAACACTCCAGGAAGTAGGTGGGGGCAAAGGCTTTATGAATAAGACCCGAAAACCCACAAGCAACAATATAAAAACTAAACAAATGAGCTAATGTCAAACTAAGAAGCTTCCACACAGCAAAGGAAACAATCAACAGAGCAGAAAGGCACCCTAAAAAAAGGGAGAAAATATGTGTAAACTATACGTCTGCCAAGGGCTTAATATCCAGAACATACCAAGAACTCAAACAGCTGTACAGTATGAAAACAAGTAATCCGATTTAAAACTGGGCAAACGAGATGAATAGACATTTTTCAAAGACATACAAATGGCCAACGGTACACGAAAAAATGCTCAGCATCACTAGTCATCAGAGAAATGCAAATCAAAACCACATTGAGATATCATGTCAACCCAGATAGACTGGCCATTGTTAAAAAGACCATTAATAAGAAATGCTACTGAGGATATGAGGAAAGGAGAACTCTTCTCCAATGTTGGTGGGACTGTAAATTAGCACAGCCACTATGGAAAACAGTAAAGAAGTTTCCTCCAATACAGATAGTACTACCATATGATCCAGCAGTTCCACTACTGGGTATATATCCAAAGAAATGGAAATCATATGGAAGGGACACCTGCACTCCCATGTTCACTGCAGCTTTACTTACAATAGCCAAAATATAGAACCAACCTCAGTGCCCTTCGACAGATGACTGGATAAAAAAAATGTGATACACGTACACCATGGAATAATACACAGTGATAAAGAAAAAGAATGAAATTCTGCCATCGGTAACAACCTGGATGAGTCTGGAGAAAATTATGTTGTGTGAAATAAGCCAGACAAGGGAAGATAAATATCACATGCTCTCACTTATAACTAGGTAGAAAGGAAGGAAAGAAGGAAGGAAGGAAGGAAGGAAGGAAGGAAGGAAGCAAAGGACTACAACAGTTCCTTGAACTTTCAGAAGGACAGAAGAAACCAATGGTTACTAGAGATGAGGGGATGGACGGAGGGAGGGAGTTGGGGGCGTGATGGGTCAGGCAAAGGGCATAAAGAAAAATCATGATTTGTAATAATGAATATGCTAATAAAAATAATTTAAAAAGTAAGACACTTTAAAACACAAAAAGAATGCCATTATTGACATTCCAGAAAATTCCAGCTATGTGGATAACATTAAAAACCAGCTGTCAAGCTAAATCCTTTATCAGTACAAATTTTGATATTTCTTCAAATTGGGAGGAGAATGTTGGTTTCGATGTACAATGTCTGGTCACTCCCAGCCTCATCTATTTGTCACTGACGACCCTGGGACAGACGGAAAAAAAAAAAAAAAAAAACGGTTTCTGCAACTTTTAAAATACAGACACGCCCTCCACCACCAACTTTCAATTTCTACAAAACGTCCTTGGGTTCTAGTATTCTTGCACATGTTTGTTCTCTTACAGGAAATTTGCTCCTTAGGATTTCACTGCAATGTGCTTCTGGATCCCATGCCATGATTTATCTCTGAGGACCCCTGTTCCCCTGGATCCATTTCACCCCGTGCCTGGCCACCTGTGTGGCACACACACATAGGAGCAGGAGGACAAGGCTTTGAGATGGGGAACCCGCACAAGCAATTATCTGGGTTTAGGTCTGCAGGTTATTAAGGTTTTCCGTTTCAACTTCCACAGCTAGAACGAAAGTGTAGAAATCTGTTTTCTAGTTAAAATCTGTTCACATCCCAAGTGTTTTTTAAGTTACTTAACAAGCCTTTGGTAGTCCGAAATACCGGGAAGTGTGCCTGTAACTAGAAACACCAGAAACTTCCATTTCAAAATTGTCATAAACCAGGGATACTTTAGAAAAACCTTTTCAGCCCACTTCGTGCCTTGAGTAATGGTGGGTAAACAGTGGAAACCAAGAGAGGCAACATGGAAGCAAACGGATATAAAGGCACAAGGGAGACATCATGCTCTTGGGGAGAATTAAAATGCAAATTGTGTCTGTAAACGAAAGAAATTATACAGAAATCCCAGAAAAACAATTGACTGAAAATCAGACGAACGATCCCATGTTCATCGCATCACCTTGAGAACACGAAGGATACTTTTGTACAGGCAGCACACCTCCTTAAAGCAGCAGCAGAGTGCTTCGTGCACAGCAAGGCCTAGTTCACCGAGCAGCTGGAACTGTGCCCACACCCAGAGGGCAGCACCAGTCACGTGGGTGCAGAGGAGGTTGTCCCGGTGAACTCCACAAGCGGCAGCAACGCTCGGCTCTACGCCACAGGACTTCTGACAACGGACACAGTCGCACAGACTGCAAGTGGACCCCACATCAGCCTCAAGACCTCCCCCACCCGAAAACATCTCCACAGCCAGCCAGGGAGGCAAAGGAAGGGTCTTCATGGCGTGCAGTGTTACAATGAATCTGTGTTCACGCTGCCCCCTCCCACTGTACCCGTCGAGACCCAGACGATGTGCCCTGCTACTACAAAGTCGAAGAGATGTTTGATGGGGGCAGAGCGGAAGAGGCACATTGAATTTGGATCATTTTACCCATGACCCTTCTCTCCTCCCAACCCTCTTTGCGAAAGATGACATTTCTGGGGAAACAGAAGGTGATCAGAAGCAAGTAGCTCAAATGTATGTCCCTTGTAAATTTCGGATATCCATCAATTTCAATTTTGAGATATAGAGAAGTGCTGGGAAGTTTAATTGGCCGTATCAGTGTCAGTGAAGAGCTGATGGAAGAAGTGCGAAAGGCCAAAGGAGAAAACCCATGAGTAGAGAAATTAGCCTTCGGCTAATCTTATCTTCTCTGCTTCCATATATCCCTGTCCATCCTCAAAAGTTGAGTGAGGTAGGAGATGATAAGATTGAGATTAGGGCAAATTATTTCCCCATCTTTTCCTTTCTCCAATGCACAGTTTCCTCAACCCGCACACTTGGAGTCTCAGGGTCAGCCTATTAAGTGCCTATAATCAACTTCAATCATTTTAGCAGAGTACTACAGAGTGACTGCTCCCAACCCCTTCAGATAGGTGATGCTTATGTTTACATCTGCTTATCAGCTCTGTCAAAGTGCTGTTTCGTGGAGGTGCTGTAATCTGATGAACACATGAGACATGCTATTTGCTAGCAAGAAATTCTCAGCTCAAACAAGCTAAGGTGTACGGAGATTCAGTATAACACAGTAATTGGTTAACTCAGTTTACTTGGGACTCCATTTCTTAGGTCTTGGGCTGTTTACATAACCAAAAGGAGTGTGTGTGTGTGTGTGTGTGTGTGTGTGTGTGTGTGTACCACACTTGACCTAGCGTGTGTGTGTGTGTGTGTGTATGTGTGTTTGTGTACCACACTTGACCTAGCACCTACCTGCACAAGTACCCCCCTGCCAAGTGATGTGTTTAAAGGCCAACAAAAAGGAAAACACAGAACACATTTATAATCCTGAAAATCTAGGGCTACTTAACCTTTTTGCTGCTTAATTTTAAAGGCAAAAAATGTACTATGAGCAGCATAAATAAGAACTGATTTGAGCATAGTTTTATAATAGATAAAATGTACCTGATGGGTCTAATTCAAATTTCTAAAATCTAACTGTGCCGCATTAGTCTGAGATACAAGATCTAAAGCTGCATGATCTAATCTGAGAATTTACGGACCTGTTTGAAATACCTTCATTTGATTAATTTGAAATGGAGGCCAGGGTATGACCTCTAACAGTCTGATCTTTAATAACCGCTCAAGAGATGAGGCAGGAAGTCAGTCGCGCTTAGAATTCTATGCACTTTCCTCTAGTGAGCACACCCTGCGGTTCCACGCGTGCAAGCACACCCCTCGCTCACTGCGGGATCTACAGAGCAGCTGTACATGCCCTTCAAAACTCAAATGCGTGTTATGTGGGTGTGCGGTATAGGGGTAGGACATGAAAAAACTCCCACCTGTCCAGTCCGAGAGAAATTTAACTCCTGAGAAGCACACCTTAGTTGAACATCAGATGCAACACTAATTTGCAGAGGTTCCCACAACATAGGAACAAAAGGGCTGACGTTATGTGTTGATAGCAGATCGTGTGTGAAAACTAAAGTTTTATACGGGGCTGTACGAAGACTAACTGAGGTCTGGAAAATGAGGAATTTTAAATGCTGGACAGTCTCTATACTCAGATTCCGCTGAAGACAATGCAAATACTTATAAGAGCCTGATAATAAAAACAGATTAAAAAACTTAATCATCAAGGTGAAGCATTTAGTAATGAGGTTTGTACAGCTTTTCGGAAAACACTGACTGGAAGTCCCAACCGGCTAGAGGTAGGCCAGTGTCAGGAGGCATCCCGGACATGGGCATTAGCTTCCAGCACTGATGGTGCAGCCAGTGTCGATGATAAGAATTAAAACACAACTGCAACCCCCAGTCCTGGACAGGCTCAGGAAGCGGCTATCTGGAAAGAGTGGGAGGGGTCCAGGAGGCCAGCCCCCAGGTGATACATACGTTTGCACAACAGTGACGGCGAGCCACTGGAAGTCTTTTCCAGCTGTACTGCGCTGTAATTGTGGTCGCTTGCTCAGGACAGTATGCTGCTTTCACAAGTTGTCTCCTTCCTGAGGGATTTGCTCCTAGAAAAAGCCACCACCGCCTTCTTCACTGTGCCTTCTTCTTCTTCTTTTTCTTTTTTTTCCTGGAGCTTGTCTCTTCTGCAGAGAAGAGCTTTTAACACCTCCCTGGATAGTCAGTAAAACCCCAAGCATTAAGAAGGCCAGAAAATACACGTCCACTTCATTTCACTGAAAAAGAAAGGTCATGATCCTATCCCTTCTTTGGGTCATCCACCCT
This sequence comes from Cynocephalus volans, assembly GCF_027409185.1. Classification (NCBI taxonomy): domain Eukaryota; kingdom Metazoa; phylum Chordata; class Mammalia; order Dermoptera; family Cynocephalidae; genus Cynocephalus; species Cynocephalus volans. The sequence goes on from NW_026902465.1 coordinate 1,728,567, forward strand.
GAGTCTGCACACCACATTTGCTCAGCAGCAGTCTGGCTACCCTTGCACATCCAGCAAACCCTTAGCACTCCTTCCTCTTATTCAGGATTCCAACTTTTTGAGCGACAAGAAGATCCCTGACACAGAGGGATCCTTGCTGAGGTATGAGAGCAGTGACACAGGATGCAAGAAGAGCACAAATGATGTTTCTTTATCCTCTGCCAAGCCCAGGGCACGCTTGGTGCTGCCATTCTCCTCCTGGGTGCAGCAGCAAACGCTTCTTCGTCAGTTCTATGATCCAACACTGCCGCCCTTAAAAATTAAGTCACCTCAAAAGTTACATAAGTATTTGAAAATACTCAAGAAAACTCTCCAAACACTGCTAGTTACACTTTGCTTGTCATAAATGGAACATCAATCTGAGCCCCAGGACAGGCCAGAGACAAGAACCTGTGATTTCCAGCCAGGCCTGAATTCTCCCCAAATTCCACAGAGTACCAAAACAGGACAATCTTGGCAGGAGCCAAGGGCAGCCTCCTCTACCCTGAAGCAGGCCATGCCTGGAGTCCTTGGCATGAACCGAGGGCAGCATCTCCTGCCTGGAAGCAGTCATGAAGCACACCGAAACACCACTTCCACGTGGGTGGGCCACTGTTGCTTTGCCTCCCACAGATCTGTCCCCCCTTTTCCCCTGGGTGATGGAGCTGCCAAAGATTCCTCAAAGCCCATCTCTTTTGAGCAGTGAGAAGCCCCGGGCTTCTCTTCCTGCATTTATTCTCCAGACCAAGAAGTTACAGGAAGAGACATAGGTGGGGTTTTGAACATAGGTTCAGTTTTACAAGTTTTGCAATAGAAGCTGGTAACATTCAGTCAAAACAAGTCAGATGACACTCTGTTAGGCAATTAAGTGATCCACTATAACAAAGCCTTGATTTACCCGAAATTCCTTTTCCCTCTAGCAGCTTTTTAGTAACGTTGCCTATCAATTAGTCACTTGTCTGTCTTAGAATCAGCAGCCTTGCTGTGTTATGATTCTTTTCCTGCAACAGAGACTCGATGCCCGGGGGTTAAAATTCCTGTCCTTTGCAAGGTCAATATTTGAAACTGCAAGGCTTTTGGTGACTAAAGTCACCTATTACCCAAGAGCAGTAATAGGAAATTAATGTAATACACTAAAAAAGGTAATTGCCTTCCTTAACCACGAAGATGGCATTTTATAAAATTAGCTGCTTCTCTTAAAAGGCAACCTTCATTATCCTTTACCTACTCTTTAAAGACTATACAAACAGGAATAAGTAAATTATGGATAAAATGTTCTATAACTGGGAGAACTCAACGGCCAGTTGCCCACAGCTTACCTGCTGGTGTCCTGTGACACATATTGAAGCCTCCGTTGTACTTTGAGGAAAAATGTTCCAAACATGCCCAAAGTTCTACCCAGCAGCCGCCCCGGGAACCTGCATGCACTTCTGTCCCACTGCGAGTGGCAACCACATCGGCGGTGCTGGACTCGGGTCAGCCCTGCTGGAATGGCAGTGAAAGAGAAACTCATGTTTCAGCACAGCTAAGACGTAAACGTGCAAGTGCAATTTTTAGTGAACAGTGTCGCGTATAAATTTACAGGCGGCCAAGGGATAACTCTGTGACCAAAGGAAAACAAAACCTATTCTAGAAAAACAGCAGCTCTGCCTTTCAGGGATGAGACAACCCTGCAAGCTGCTGAGCTCTCTGCTGGTCACCGGTGATGTCATCCCGGTAGCACTGACCCTGTCACCGCCAGAGGTGCCTCACCCAGTCCCCTCCCATCTGTCCGCTGGACTGGAGGGGCGCCATTCTGTCCACACAGCTTCCTTGAGCACCTGCACCCTTGGGGCCTGCTTGTTGGGAGGAAAGCTGTCACCCGCGGCAGCTGGCTTAAACCTTAGCAGCAGGAGGAACAGCTGCCCGTGGCCAGGCCACTGCCCCAGATGAAACTGTTGCTGCCGGGCCTGGCCATCTCTTCCCAACGGAAATAAGTTGTTTGGGGTTCAGCAGACTCTAGAATGAAGCGGGCCCCTTGGGCACAGGGAGCAACAGCACATCCTAGTGGGCTAATTTCCCCAAAGCTTGAAACTAGGTGTCTTGTCTCACTCCAAGGATGGCTGTGGCACTACAGCATCGCTGGACGCTGGGTGGCAGTAGAGGGCCTCACAGAAACCAGGCACAGACAATCTGGCCTCCAGCAAAGGAATGATGCTAATGCGCTCCTCTGGGTAGAATTTGCACAATAACCCACATGGAAGTCGCAGCAGGACAGGGATGAAAACTATGGGGCAAGAGGTCAAGTCTGCACAATCCCAACCAACCCCACAGATGCCCATGTCCAGTAACCGCACACACTGGATGGCTCCCCACAGGCAAAGGAACGGGTGAGACACACCCCTTCTCTGTACCTGGTGACAGATTCAGGGAAGTCAGGCTCCAGGCCCTCTCTCACTCCCACCGTGTCCTGAATCCTCACCATCAGCTACAGCTGCAAGGACTGTTTCTCTTCTGTGAACCTGCAAGCTAAGGGTCTGAAGCGACACAGTGGAGAAAGCATGCGAGGAAATTCTGCTCTACTTTTCCACCTCAGTGAGGCACGTGCACAATGTAGTTTCCCATCTCAACTGTTGCTTCGCTGTCAAGATTTCTTTTGGTGTGAGAGACCAAGGTGTCGGTAGCAAAAGAAAATGTTTTGCTTTTGCTCCCCTCAGTATGCTTCAACATTTCCAAGTGAATTTCACGTCACAAGGGGAGATGGGGATTGCCCTCAACTGGAATGTGGGTCACCTCCCAGCTGTGTGGTGATGTGTCTGGGGCCAAGGCCAGAGCTGCTGCTTTTCCAGATTTTCCAAGCCAGAAACAAGCACTGTTCACTTTAATAAGGTTAAGTTTAAACCGACATCCTTTTGTGGTGCCTAAACTGTTGACTACATACCCCAGCAAGACAGAAGCGTGTGAAAGCCGTCCATTCACACTCCCCTTCTCCCAGACGGTCACATGCGCATATGCCCAGAGCTGAAGGCACTGTGCAAAGCACGGTGCAGTATATGCGGCCAGTAACCGTGTGTTCTTCTCACTGAACACTTCCAGGGTTGCATCAAGTAAAAGTTGCCTCAACTTTCACTGAAGTAGATAAAAGCTGCAAAAACCCTTACTGATTTCCTAAGTTTACTTCTCTAAGTCCCAAAAGCTAAGACTATAACTACGTTAGTGTTCATGTATGACAAACAAATATTAAATAGTTTACACCTTTATACCAATTTATCTGTAGCTCGTGCAGGTCCAATTGGACCTGGCAGACATCTACAGAACATTTCATGCAACAACTAGAGAATACACATTTTTTCTCATCGGCACATGGAACATTCTCCAGGATAGACCACATGTTAGGTCACAAAACAGGTTTCAGCAAATTTTTCAAAGCTGACATCATTCCTAGTATCTTTTCTGACCACAATTGACTAGCACTGGAAATCAATTACAAGCGAATTTCTGGAAACTACTCCAGTGCATGAAAACTGAACAACAGGCTCCCGAATGACCTATGGGTCCAAGAAGAAATTAAAAAGGAAATCAAAAACGTTCTTGAAACTAATGAAAAAAGATGCATCCTACCAAAACCTGTGGGATACTGTAAAAGCAACAGCGACGAGGCAATATATTGCAATAAATGCTCACATCAAAAGGATGGAGAAACTTCACGTAAATGACCGAACTGTACACCTCAAAGAACCACCACCACCACAACAATGCAATCATAAAAGTACTAGAGAGAAAGAAATAATTAACATCAGGGCAGAGTTCAATGAAATGGAGACCCCCAAAACGATACAAAGGATCAGCGAAACACAAAGTTGTTTTTTGAGAAGATAAATAAAATAGACAAACCATTAGCTTTGCCCACTCTCACCACACTCATTCAACATAGTATTGAAAGCCCTAACCAGAGCAATCAAGCAAGACAAAGAAATAAAGGGCATTCAGATTGGGAAGGACAAAGTCAAGTTGTCCCTGTTTGCAGATGACGCGATCTTATAGATAGAAAACCTAAAGGCTACCAGAACGCCCTTACGGCTGACTAACAATTTTAATAATTTTGCGGGGTACAAAATCAACACCCACAGATCAGGAGCATTTTTATACTCCGATAATGAACTGGCAGAAAAAGAAATCAAGAAAGCAAGCCCATTTACAATAGTCACCCCCAAGATAAAATACCTAGGAACCAATTGAACCAAGGAGGTTAATGCAGATCTCTACAATGAGAACTACCAAACACCAGTGAGAGAAATTAAAGAGCACCCCAAAATAGTGGAATGACATACCAGGCTCTGGTACGGGAAGAATTAACATCGTGAAAATGTCCTTTCTACCCATAGCAGTCTACAAATTCAACGCAATCTCCGTCAAAATAGCAACAACTTTCTTCACAGAAATAGAAAAAGCAGTGCTAACATTCATATGGATTACGAAAAGATCCTGAATAGCCAAAGCAATTTTGAGCTTAAAAGCACCCCAAAAACAGAAAGGCTGGAGGCATAACACCACCCAATTTCAAATTCTATGACAAGGCTCAAAACAGCATGGTGATGGCATAGAAACAGACACTCAGATCAATGGAACAGGATAGAAAACCCAGGAATAATCAATTTGCCTACTTACAGCCAACCGAGTTTTGACAAAGCAAACCAGAACATACGCTGTGGAAAAGACAGCCTCTTCAGGAAATAAACGGTGCCCGCAAAATTGGACAATCCACATGCAGAAGAATGAAACTGGACCAGCATCTCACCATATGCCAAAATCGACTCGAAATGGATTAAAGACCAGAATATAAGACCCCAAACCATTACATGACTGAAGGAAAACAGAGGGGAAACACTCCAGGAAGTAGGTGGGGGCAAAGGCTTTATGAATAAGACCCGAAAACCCACAAGCAACAATATAAAAACTAAACAAATGAGCTAATGTCAAACTAAGAAGCTTCCACACAGCAAAGGAAACAATCAACAGAGCAGAAAGGCACCCTAAAAAAAGGGAGAAAATATGTGTAAACTATACGTCTGCCAAGGGCTTAATATCCAGAACATACCAAGAACTCAAACAGCTGTACAGTATGAAAACAAGTAATCCGATTTAAAACTGGGCAAACGAGATGAATAGACATTTTTCAAAGACATACAAATGGCCAACGGTACACGAAAAAATGCTCAGCATCACTAGTCATCAGAGAAATGCAAATCAAAACCACATTGAGATATCATGTCAACCCAGATAGACTGGCCATTGTTAAAAAGACCATTAATAAGAAATGCTACTGAGGATATGAGGAAAGGAGAACTCTTCTCCAATGTTGGTGGGACTGTAAATTAGCACAGCCACTATGGAAAACAGTAAAGAAGTTTCCTCCAATACAGATAGTACTACCATATGATCCAGCAGTTCCACTACTGGGTATATATCCAAAGAAATGGAAATCATATGGAAGGGACACCTGCACTCCCATGTTCACTGCAGCTTTACTTACAATAGCCAAAATATAGAACCAACCTCAGTGCCCTTCGACAGATGACTGGATAAAAAAAATGTGATACACGTACACCATGGAATAATACTCAGTGATAAAGAAAAAGAATGAAATTCTGCCATCGGTAACAACCTGGATGAGTCTGGAGAAAATTATGTTGTGTGAAATAAGCCAGACAAGGGAAGATAAATATCACATGCTCTCACTTATAACTAGGTAGAAAGGAAGGAAGGAAGGAAGGAAGGAAGGAAGGAAGGAAGGAAGGAAGGAAGCAAAGGACTACAACAGTTCCTTGAACTTTCAGAAGGACAGAAGAAACCAATGGTTACTAGAGATGAGGGGATGGACGGAGGGAGGGAGTTGGGGGCGTGATGGGTCAGGCAAAGGGCATAAAGAAAAATCATGATTTGTAATAATGAATATGCTAATAAAAATAATTTAAAAAGTAAGACACTTTAAAACACAAAAAGAATGCCATTATTGACATTCCAGAAAATTCCAGCTATGTGGATAACATTAAAAACCAGCTGTCAAGCTAAATCCTTTATCAGTACAAATTTTGATATTTCTTCAAATTGGGAGGAGAATGTTGGTTTCGATGTACAATGTCTGGTCACTCCCAGCCTCATCTATTTGTCACTGACGACCCTGGGACAGACGGAAAAAAAAAAAAAAAAAAAAAACGGTTTCTGCAACTTTTAAAATACAGACACGCCCTCCACCACCAACTTTCAATTTCTACAAAACGTCCTTGGGTTCTAGTATTCTTGCACATGTTTGTTCTCTTACAGGAAATTTGCTCCTTAGGATTTCACTGCAATGTGCTTCTGGATCCCATGCCATGATTTATCTCTGAGGACCCCTGTTCCCCTGGATCCATTTCACCCCGTGCCTGGCCACCTGTGTGGCACACACACATAGGAGCAGGAGGACAAGGCTTTGAGATGGGGAACCCGCACAAGCAATTATCTGGGTTTAGGTCTGCAGGTTATTAAGGTTTTCCGTTTCAACTTCCACAGCTAGAACGAAAGTGTAGAAATCTGTTTTCTAGTTAAAATCTGTTCACATCCCAAGTGTTTTTTAAGTTACTTAACAAGCCTTTGGTAGTCCGAAATACCGGGAAGTGTGCCTGTAACTAGAAACACCAGAAACTTCCATTTCAAAATTGTCATAAACCAGGGATACTTTAGAAAAACCTTTTCAGCCCACTTCGTGCCTTGAGTAATGGTGGGTAAACAGTGGAAACCAAGAGAGGCAACATGGAAGCAAACGGATATAAAAGCACAAGGGAGACATCATGCTCTTGGGGAGAACTAAAATGCAAATTGTGTCTGTAAACGAAAGAAATTATACAGAAATCCCAGAAAAACAATTGACTGAAAATCAGACGAACGATCCCATGTTCATCGCATCACCTTGAGAACACGAAGGATACTTTTGTACAGGCAGCACACCTCCTTAAAGCAGCAGCAGAGTGCTTCGTGCACAGCAAGGCCTAGTTCACCGAGCAGCTGGAACTGTGCCCACACCCAGAGGGCAGCACCAGTCACGTGGGTGCAGAGGAGGTTGTCCCGGTGAACTCCACAAGTGGCAGCAACGCTAGGCTCTACGCCACAGGACTTCTGACAACGGACACAGTCGCACAGACTGCAAGTGGACCCCACATCAGCCTCAAGACCTCCCCCACCCGAAAACATCTCCACAGCCAGCCAGGGAGGCAAAGGAAGGGTCTTCATGGCGTGCAGAGTTACAATGAATCTGTGTTCACGCTGCCCCCTCCCACTGTACCCGTCGAGACCCAGACGATGTGCCCTGCTACTACAAAGTCGAAGAGATGTTTGATGGGGGCAGAGCGGAAGAGGCACATTGAATTTGGATCATTTTACCCATGACCCTTCTCTCCTCCCAACCCTCTTTGCGAAAGATGACATTTCTGGGGAAACAGAAGGTGATCAGAAGCAAGTAGCTCAAATGTATGTCCCTTGTAAATTTCGGATATCCATCAATTTCAATTTTGAGATATAGAGAAGTGCTGGGAAGTTTAATTGGCCGTATCAGTGTCAGTGAAGAGCTGATGGAAGAAGTGCGAAAGGCCAAAGGAGAAAACCCATGAGTAGAGAAATTAGCCTTCGGCTAATCTTATCTTCTCTGCTTCCATATATCCCTGTCCATCCTCAAAAGTTGAGTGAGGTAGGAGATGATAAGATTGAGATTAGGGCAAATTATTTCCCCATCTTTTCCTTTCTCCAATGCACAGTTTCCTCAACCCGCACACTTGGAGTCTCAGGGTCAGCCTATTAAGTGCCTATAATCAACTTCAATCATTTTAGCAGAGTACTACAGAGTGACTGCTCCCAACCCCTTCAGATAGGTGATGCTTATGTTTACATCTGCTTATCAGCTCTGTCAAAGTGCTGTTTCGTGGAGGTGCTGTAATCTGATGAACACATGAGACATGCTATTTGCTAGCAAGAAATTCTCAGCTCAAACAAGCTAAGGTGTACGGAGATTCAGTATAACACAGTAATTGGTTAACTCAGTTTACTTGGGACTCCATTTCTTAGGTCTTGGGCTGTTTACATAACCAAAAGGAGTGTGTGTGTGTGTGTGTGTGTGTGTACCACACTTGACCTAGCGTGTGTGTGTGTGTGTATGTGTGTTTGTGTACCACACTTGACCTAGCACCTACCTGCACAAGTACCCCCCTGCCAAGTGATGTGTTTAAAGGCCAACAAAAAGGAAAACACAGAACACATTTATAATCCTGAAAATCTAGGGCTACTTAACCTTTTTGCTGCTTAATTTTAAAGGCAAAAAATGTACTATGAGCAGCATAAATAAGAACTGATTTGAGCATAGTTTTATAATAGATAAAATGTACCTGATGGGTCTAATTCAAATTTCTAAAATCTAACTGTGCCGCATTAGTCTGAGATACAAGATCTAAAGCTGCATGATCTAATCTGAGAATTTACGGACCTGTTTGAAATACCTTCATTTGATTAATTTGAAATGGAGGCCAGGGTATGACCTCTAACAGTCTGATCTTTAATAACCGCTCAAGAGATGAGGCAGGAAGTCAGTCGCGCTTAGAATTCTATGCACTTTCCTCTAGTGAGCACACCCTGCGGTTCCACGCGTGCAAGCACACCCCTCGCTCACTGCGGGATCTACAGAGCAACTGTACATGCCCTTCAAAACTCAAATGCGTGTTATGTGGGTGTGCGGTATAGGGGTAGGACATGAAAAAACTCCCACCTGTCCAGTCCGAGAGAAATTTAACTCCTGAGAAGCACACCTTAGTTGAACATCAGATGCAACACTAATTTGCAGAGGTTCCCACAACATAGGAACAAACGGGCTGGCGTTATGTGTTGATAGCAGATCGTGTGTGAAAACTAAAGTTTTATACGGGGCTGTACGAAGACTAACTGAGGTCTGGAAAATGAGGAATTTTAAATGCTGGACAGTCTCTATACTCAGATTCCGCTGAAGACAATGCAAATACTTATAAGAGCCTGATAATAAAAACAGATTAAAAAACTTAATCATCAAGGTGAAGCATTTAGTAATGAGGTTTGTACAGCTTTTCGGAAAACACTGACTGGAAGTCCCAACCGGCTAGAGGTAGGCCAGTGTCAGGAGGCATCCCGGACATGGGCATTAGCTTCCAGCACTGATGGTGCAGCCAGTGTCGATGATAAGAATTAAAACACAACTGCAACCCCCAGTCCTGGACAGGCTCAGGAAGCGGCTATCTGGAAAGAGTGGGAGGGGTCCAGGAGGCCAGCCCCCAGGTGATACATACGTTTGCACAACAGTGACGGCGAGCCACTGGAAGTCTTTTCCAGCTGTACTGCGCTGTAATTGTGGTCGCTTGCTCAGGACAGTATGCTGCTTTCACAAGTTGTCTCCTTCCTGAGGGATTTGCTCCTAGAAAAAGCCACCACCGCCTTCTTCACTGTGCCTTCTTCTTCTTCTTTTTCTTTTTTTTCCTGGAGCTTGTCTCTTCTGCAGAGAAGAGCTTTTAACACCTCCCTGGATAGTCAGTAAAACCCCAAGCATTAAGAAGGCCAGAAAATACACGTCCACTTCATTTCACTGAAAAAGAAAGGTCATGATCCTATCCCTTCTTTGGGTCATCCACCCTGAGTCTGCACACCACATTTGCTCAGCAGCAGTCTGGCTACCCTTGCACATCCAGCAAACCCTTAGCACTCCTTCCTCTTATTCAGGATTCCAACTTTTTGAGCGACAAGAAGATCCCTGACACAGAGGGATCCTTGCTGAGGTATGAGAGCAGTGACACAGGATGCAAGAAGAGCACAAATGATGTTTCTTTATCCTCTGCCAAGCCCAGGGCACGCTTGGTGCTGCCATTCTCCTCCTGGGTGCAGCAGCAAACGCTTCTTCGTCAGTTCTATGATCCAACACTGCCGCCCTTAAAAATTAAGTCACCTCAAAAGTTACATAAGTATTTGAAAATACTCAAGAAAACTCTCCAAACACTGCTAGTTACACTTTGCTTGTCATAAATGGAACATCAATCTGAGCCCCAGGACAGGCCAGAGACAAGAACCTGTGATTTCCAGCCAGGCCTGAATTCTCCCCAAATTCCACAGAGTACCAAAACAGGACAATCTTGGCAGGAGCCAAGGGCAGCCTCCTCTACCCTGAAGCAGGCCATGCCTGGAGTCCTTGGCATGAACCGAGGGCAGCATCTCCTGCCTGGAAGCAGTCATGAAGCACACCGAAACACCACTTCCACGTGGGTGGGCCACTGTTGCTTTGCCTCCCACAGATCTGTCCCCCCTTTTCCCCTGGGTGATGGAGCTGCCAAAGATTCCTCAAAGCCCATCTCTTTTGAGCAGTGAGAAGCCCCGGGCTTCTCTTCCTGCATTTATTCTCCAGACCAAGAAGTTACAGGAAGAGACATAGGTGGGGTTTTGAACATAGGTTCAGTTTTACAAGTTTTGCAATAGAAGCTGGTAACATTCAGTCAAAACAAGTCAGATGACACTCTGTTAGGCAATTAAGTGATCCACTATAACAAAGCCTTGATTTACCCGAAATTCCTTTTCCCTCTAGCAGCTTTTTAGTAACGTTGCCTATCAATTAGTCACTTGTCTGTCTTAGAATCAGCAGCCTTGCTGTGTTATGATTCTTTTCCTGCAACAGAGACTCGATGCCCGGGGGTTAAAATTCCTGTCCTTTGCAAGGTCAATATTTGAAACTGCAAGGCTTTTGGTGACTAAAGTCACCTATTACCCAAGAGCAGTAATAGGAAATTAATGTAATACACTAAAAAAGGTAATTGCCTTCCTTAACCACGAAGATGGCATTTTATAAAATTAGCTGCTTCTCTTAAAAGGCAACCTTCATTATCCTTTACCTACTCTTTAAAGACTATACAAACAGGAATAAGTAAATTATGGATAAAATGTTCTATAACTGGGAGAACTCAACGGCCAGTTGCCCACAGCTTACCTGCTGGTGTCCTGTGACACATATTGAAGCCTCCGTTGTACTTTGAGGAAAAATGTTCCAAACATGCCCAAAGTTCTACCCAGCAGCCGCCCCGGGAACCTGCATGCACTTCTGTCCCACTGCGAGTGGCAACCACATCGGCGGTGCTGGACTCGGGTCAGCCCTGCTGGAATGGCAGTGAAAGAGAAACTCATGTTTCAGCACAGCTAAGACGTAAACGTGCAAGTGCAATTTTTAGTGAACAGTGTCGCGTATAAATTTACAGGCGGCCAAGGGATAACTCTGTGACCAAAGGAAAACAAAACCTATTCTAGAAAAACAGCAGCTCTGCCTTTCAGGGATGAGACAACCCTGCAAGCTGCTGAGCTCTCTGCTGGTCACCGGTGATGTCATCCCGGTAGCACTGACCCTGTCACCGCCAGAGGTGCCTCACCCAGTCCCCTCCCATCTGTCCGCTGGACTGGAGGGGCGCCATTCTGTCCACACAGCTTCCTTGAGCACCTGCACCCTTGGGGCCTGCTTGTTGGGAGGAAAGCTGTCACCCGCGGCAGCTGGCTTAAACCTTAGCAGCAGGAGGAACAGCTGCCCGTGGCCAGGCCACTGCCCCAGATGAAACTGTTGCTGCCGGGCCTGGCCATCTCTTCCCAACGGAAATAAGTTGTTTGGGGTTCAGCAGACTCTAGAATGAAGCGGGCCCCTTGGGCACAGGGAGCAACAGCACATCCTAGTGGGCTAATTTCCCCAAAGCTTGAAACTAGGTGTCTTGTCTCACTCCAAGGATGGCTGTGGCACTACAGCATCGCTGGACGCTGGGTGGCAGTAGAGGGCCTCACAGAAACCAGGCACAGACAATCTGGCCTCCAGCAAAGGAATGATGCTAATGCGCTCCTCTGGGTAGAATTTGCACAATAACCCACATGGAAGTCGCAGCAGGACAGGGATGAAAACTATGGGGCAAGAGGTCAAGTCTGCACAATCCCAACCAACCCCACAGATGCCCATGTCCAGTAACCGCACACACTGGATGGCTCCCCACAGGCAAAGGAACGGGTGAGACACACCCCTTCTCTGTACCTGGTGACAGATTCAGGGAAGTCAGGCTCCAGGCCCTCTCTCACTCCCACCGTGTCCTGAATCCTCACCATCAGCTACAGCTGCAAGGACTGTTTCTCTTCTGTGAACCTGCAAGCTAAGGGTCTGAAGCGACACAGTGGAGAAAGCATGCGAGGAAATTCTGCTCTACTTTTCCACCTCAGTGAGGCACGTGCACAATGTAGTTTCCCATCTCAACTGTTGCTTCGCTGTCAAGATTTCTTTTGGTGTGAGAGACCAAGGTGTCGGTAGCAAAAGAAAATGTTTTGCTTTTGCTCCCCTCAGTATGCTTCAACATTTCCAAGTGAATTTCACGTCACAAGGGGAGATGGGGATTGCCCTCAACTGGAATGTGGGTCACCTCCCAGCTGTGTGGTGATGTGTCTGGGGCCAAGGCCAGAGCTGCTGCTTTTCCAGATTTTCCAAGCCAGAAACAAGCACTGTTCACTTTAATAAGGTTAAGTTTAAACCGACATCCTTTTTTGGTGCCTAAACTGTTGACTACATACCCCAGCAAGACAGAAGCGTGTGAAAGCCGTCCATTCACACTCCCCTTCTCCCAGACGGTCACATGCGCATATCCCCAGAGCTGAAGGCACTGTGCAAAGCACGGTGCAGTATATGCGGCCAGTAACCGTGTGTTCTTCTCACTGAACACTTCCAGGGTTGCATCAAGTAAAAGTTGCCTCAACTTTCACTGAAGTAGATAAAAGCTGCAAAAACCCTTACTGATTTCCTAAGTTTACTTCTCTAAGTCCCAAAAGCTAAGACTATAACTACGTTAGTGTTCATGTATGACAAACAAATATTAAATAGTTTACACCTTTATACCAATTTATCTGTAGCTCGTGCAGGTCCAATTGGACCCGGCAGACATCTACAGAACATTTCATGCAACAACTAGAGAATACACATTTTTTCTCATCGGCACATGGAACATTCTCCAGGATAGACCACATGTTAGGTCACAAAACAGGTTTCAGCAAATTTTTCAAAGCTGACATCATTCCTAGTATCTTTTCTGACCACAATTGACTAGCACTGGAAATCAATTACAAGCGAATTTCTGGAAACTACTCCAGTGCATGAAAACTGAACAACAGGCTCCCGAATGACCTATGGGTCCAAGAAGAAATTAAAAAGGAAATCAAAAACGTTCTTGAAACTAATGAAAAAAGATGCATCCTACCAAAACCTGTGGGATACTGTAAAAGCAACAGCGACGAGGCAATATATTGCAATAAATGCTCACATCAAAAGGATGGAGAAACTTCACGTAAATGACCGAACTGTACACCTCAAAGAACCACCACCACCACAACAATGCAATCATAAAAGTACTAAAGAGAAAGAAATAATTAACATCAGGGCAGAGTTCAATGAAATGGAGACCCCCAAAACGATACAAAGGATCAGCGAAACACAAAGTTGTTTTTTGAGAAGATAAATAAAATAGACAAACCATTAGCTTTGCCCACTCTCACCACACTCATTCAACATAGTATTGAAAGCCCTAACCAGAGCAATCAAGCAAGACAAAGAAATAAAGGGCATTCAGATTGGGAAGGACAAAGTCAAGTTGTCCCTGTTTGCAGATGACGCGATCTTATAGATAGAAAACCTAAAGGCTACCAGAACGCCCTTACGGCTGACTAACAATTTTAATAATTTTGCGGGGTACAAAATCAACACCCACAGATCAGGAGCATTTTTATACTCCGATAATGAACTGGCAGAAAAAGAAATCAAGAAAGCAAGCCCATTTACAATAGTCACCCCCAAGATAAAATACCTAGGAACCAATTGAACCAAGGAGGTTAATGCAGATCTCTACAATGAGAACTACCAAACACCAGTGAGAGAAATTAAAGAGCACCCCAAAATAGTGGAATGACATACCAGGCTCTGGTACGGGAAGAATTAACATCGTGAAAATGTCCTTTCTACCCATAGCAGTCTACAAATTCAACGCAATCTCCGTCAAAATAGCAACAACTTTCTTCACAGAAATAGAAAAAGCAGTGCTAACATTCATATGGATTACGAAAAGATCCTGAATAGCCAAAGCAATTTTGAGCTTAAAAGCACCCCAAAAACAGAAAGGCTGGAGGCATAACACCACCCAATTTCAAATTCTATGACAAGGCTCAAAACAGCATGGTGATGGCATAGAAACAGACACTCAGATCAATGGAACAGGATAGAAAACCCAGGAATAATCAATTTGCCTACTTACAGCCAACCGATTTTTGACAAAGCAAACCAGAACATACGCTGTGGAAAAGACAGCCTCTTCAGGAAATAAACGGTGCCCGCAAAATTGGACAATCCACATGCAGAAGAATGAAACTGGACCAGCATCTCACCATATGCCAAAATCGACTCGAAATGGATTAAAGACCAGAATATAAGACCCCAAACCATTACATGACTGAAGGAAAACAGAGGGGAAACACTCCAGGAAGTAGGTGGGGGCAAAGGCTTTATGAATAAGACCCGAAAACCCACAAGCAACAATATAAAAACTAAACAAATGAGCTAATGTCAAACTAAGAAGCTTCCACACAGCAAAGGAAACAATCAACAGAGCAGAAAGGCACCCTAAAAAAAGGGAGAAAATATGTGTAAACTATACGTCTGCCAAGGGCTTAATATCCAGAACATACCAAGAACTCAAACAGCTGTACAGTATGAAAACAAGTAATCCGATTTAAAACTGGGCAAACGAGATGAATAGACATTTTTCAAAGACATACAAATGGCCAACGGTACACGAAAAAATGCTCAGCATCACTAGTCATCAGAGAAATGCAAATCAAAACCACATTGAGATATCATGTCAACCCAGATAGACTGGCCATTGTTAAAAAGACCATTAATAAGAAATGCTACTGAGGATATGAGGAAAGGAGAACTCTTCTCCAATGTTGGTGGGACTGTAAATTAGCACAGCCACTATGGAAAACAGTAAAGAAGTTTCCTCCAATACAGATAGTACTACCATATGATCCAGCAGTTCCACTACTGGGTATATATCCAAAGAAATGGAAATCATATGGAAGGGACACCTGCACTCCCATGTTCACTGCAGCTTTACTTACAATAGCCAAAATATAGAACCAACCTCAGTGCCCTTCGACAGATGACTGGATAAAAAAAATGTGATACACGTACACCATGGAATAATACACAGTGATAAAGAAAAAGAATGAAATTCTGCCATCGGTAACAACCTGGAGGAGTCTGGAGAAAATTATGTTGTGTGAAATAAGCCAGACAAGGGAAGATAAATATCACATGCTCTCACTTATAACTAGGTAGAAAGGAAGGAAGGAAGGAAGGAAGGAAGGAAGGAAGGAAGGAAGGAAGGAAGGAAGGAAGGAAGGAAGCAAAGGACTACAACAGTTCCTTGAACTTTCAGAAGGACAGAAGAAACCAATGGTTACTAGAGATGAGGGGATGGACGGAGGGAGGGAGTTGGGGGCGTGATGGGTCAGGCAAAGGGCATAAAGAAAAATCATGATTTGTAATAAT
Organism: Cynocephalus volans; assembly: GCF_027409185.1. NCBI lineage: Eukaryota > Metazoa > Chordata > Mammalia > Dermoptera > Cynocephalidae > Cynocephalus > Cynocephalus volans. The sequence goes on from NW_026902465.1 coordinate 1,744,210, forward strand.
GAATATGCTAATAAAAATAATTTAAAAAGTAAGACACTTTAAAACACAAAAAGAATGCCATTATTGACATTCCAGAAAATTCCAGCTATGTGGATAACATTAAAAACCAGCTGTCAAGCTAAATCCTTTATCAGTACAAATTTTGATATTTCTTCAAATTGGGAGGAGAATGTTGGTTTCGATGTACAATGTCTGGTCACTCCCAGCCTCATCTATTTGTCACTGACGACCCTGGGACAGACGGAAAAAAAAAAAAAAAAACGGTTTCTGCAACTTTTAAAATACAGACACGCCCTCCACCACCAACTTTCAATTTCTACAAAACGTCCTTGGGTTCTAGTATTCTTGCACATGTTTGTTCTCTTACAGGAAATTTGCTCCTTAGGATTTCACTGCAATGTGCTTCTGGATCCCATGCCATGATTTATCTCTGAGGACCCCTGTTCCCCTGGATCCATTTCACCCCGTGCCTGGCCACCTGTGTGGCACACACACATAGGAGCAGGAGGACAAGGCTTTGAGATGGGGAACCCGCACAAGCAATTATCTGGGTTTAGGTCTGCAGGTTATTAAGGTTTTCCGTTTCAACTTCCACAGCTAGAACGAAAGTGTAGAAATCTGTTTTCTAGTTAAAATCTGTTCACATCCCAAGTGTTTTTTAAGTTACTTAACAAGCCTTTGGTAGTCCGAAATACCGGGAAGTGTGCCTGTAACTAGAAACACCAGAAACTTCCATTTCAAAATTGTCATAAACCAGGGATACTTTAGAAAAACCTTTTCAGCCCACTTCGTGCCTTGAGTAATGGTGGGTAAACAGTGGAAACCAAGAGAGGCAACATGGAAGCAAACGGATATAAAGGCACAAGGGAGACATCATGCTCTTGGGGAGAATTAAAATGCAAATTGTGTCTGTAAACGAAAGAAATTATACAGAAATCCCAGAAAAACAATTGACTGAAAATCAGACGAACGATCCCATGTTCATCGCATCACCTTGAGAACACGAAGGATACTTTTGTACAGGCAGCACACCTCCTTAAAGCAGCAGCAGAGTGCTTCGTGCACAGCAAGGCCTAGTTCACCGAGCAGCTGGAACTGTGCCCACACCCAGAGGGCAGCACCAGTCACGTGGGTGCAGAGGAGGTTGTCCCGGTGAACTCCACAAGCGGCAGCAACGCTCGGCTCTACGCCACAGGACTTCTGACAACGGACACAGTCGCACAGACTGCAAGTGGACCCCACATCAGCCTCAAGACCTCCCCCACCCGAAAACATCTCCACAGCCAGCCAGGGAGGCAAAGGAAGGGTCTTCATGGCGTGCAGAGTTACAATGAATCTGTGTTCACGCTGCCCCCTCCCACTGTACCCGTCGAGACCCAGACGATGTGCCCTGCTACTACAAAGTCGAAGAGATGTTTGATGGGGGCAGAGCGGAAGAGGCACATTGAATTTGGATCATTTTACCCATGACCCTTCTCTCCTCCCAACCCTCTTTGCGAAAGATGACATTTCTGGGGAAACAGAAGGTGATCAGAAGCAAGTAGCTCAAATGTATGTCCCTTGTAAATTTCGGATATCCATCAATTTCAATTTTGAGATATAGAGAAGTGCTGGGAAGTTTAATTGGCCGTATCAGTGTCAGTGAAGAGCTGATGGAAGAAGTGCGAAAGGCCAAAGGAGAAAACCCATGAGTAGAGAAATTAGCCTTCGGCTAATCTTATCTTCTCTGCTTCCATATATCCCTGTCCATCCTCAAAAGTTGAGTGAGGTAGGAGATGATAAGATTGAGATTAGGGCAAATTATTTCCCCATCTTTTCCTTTCTCCAATGCACAGTTTCCTCAACCCGCACACTTGGAGTCTCAGGGTCAGCCTATTAAGTGCCTATAATCAACTTCAATCATTTTAGCAGAGTACTACAGAGTGACTGCTCCCAACCCCTTCAGATAGGTGATGCTTATGTTTACATCTGCTTATCAGCTCTGTCAAAGTGCTGTTTCGTGGAGGTGCTGTAATCTGATGAACACATGAGACATGCTATTTGCTAGCAAGAAATTCTCAGCTCAAACAAGCTAAGGTGTACGGAGATTCAGTATAACACAGTAATTGGTTAACTCAGTTTACTTGGGACTCCATTTCTTAGGTCTTGGGCTGTTTACATAACCAAAAGGAGTGTGTGTGTGTGTGTGTGTGTGTGTGTGTGTGTGTACCACACTTGACCTAGCGTGTGTGTGTGTGTGTGTGTATGTGTGTTTGTGTACCACACTTGACCTAGCACCTACCTGCACAAGTACCCCCCTGCCAAGTGATGTGTTTAAAGGCCAACAAAAAGGAAAACACAGAACACATTTATAATCCTGAAAATCTAGGGCTACTTAACCTTTTTGCTGCTTAATTTTAAAGGCAAAAAATGTACTATGAGCAGCATAAATAAGAACTGATTTGAGCATAGTTTTATAATAGATAAAATGTACCTGATGGGTCTAATTCAAATTTCTAAAATCTAACTGTGCCGCATTAGTCTGAGATACAAGATCTAAAGCTGCATGATCTAATCTGAGAATTTACGGACCTGTTTGAAATACCTTCATTTGATTAATTTGAAATGGAGGCCAGGGTATGACCTCTAACAGTCTGATCTTTAATAACCGCTCAAGAGATGAGGCAGGAAGTCAGTCGCGCTTAGAATTCTATGCACTTTCCTCTAGTGAGCACACCCTGCGGTTCCACGCGTGCAAGCACACCCCTCGCTCACTGCGGGATCTACAGAGCAGCTGTACATGCCCTTCAAAACTCAAATGCGTGTTATGTGGGTGTGCGGTATAGGGGTAGGACATGAAAAAACTCCCACCTGTCCAGTCCGAGAGAAATTTAACTCCTGAGAAGCACACCTTAGTTGAACATCAGATGCAACACTAATTTGCAGAGGTTCCCACAACATAGGAACAAAAGGGCTGACGTTATGTGTTGATAGCAGATCGTGTGTGAAAACTAAAGTTTTATACGGGGCTGTACGAAGACTAACTGAGGTCTGGAAAATGAGGAATTTTAAATGCTGGACAGTCTCTATACTCAGATTCCGCTGAAGACAATGCAAATACTTATAAGAGCCTGATAATAAAAACAGATTAAAAAACTTAATCATCAAGGTGAAGCATTTAGTAATGAGGTTTGTACAGCTTTTCGGAAAACACTGACTGGAAGTCCCAACCGGCTAGAGGTAGGCCAGTGTCAGGAGGCATCCCGGACATGGGCATTAGCTTCCAGCACTGATGGTGCAGCCAGTGTCGATGATAAGAATTAAAACACAACTGCAACCCCCAGTCCTGGACAGGCTCAGGAAGCGGCTATCTGGAAAGAGTGGGAGGGGTCCAGGAGGCCAGCCCCCAGGTGATACATACGTTTGCACAACAGTGACGGCGAGCCACTGGAAGTCTTTTCCAGCTGTACTGCGCTGTAATTGTGGTCGCTTGCTCAGGACAGTATGCTGCTTTCACAAGTTGTCTCCTTCCTGAGGGATTTGCTCCTAGAAAAAGCCACCACCGCCTTCTTCACTGTGCCTTCTTCTTCTTCTTTTTCTTTTTTTTCCTGGAGCTTGTCTCTTCTGCAGAGAAGAGCTTTTAACACCTCCCTGGATAGTCAGTAAAACCCCAAGCATTAAGAAGGCCAGAAAATACACGTCCACTTCATTTCACTGAAAAAGAAAGGTCATGATCCTATCCCTTCTTTGGGTCATCCACCCTGAGTCTGCACACCACATTTGCTCAGCAGCAGTCTGGCTACCCTTGCACATCCAGCAAACCCTTAGCACTCCTTCCTCTTATTCAGGATTCCAACTTTTTGAGCGACAAGAAGATCCCTGACACAGAGGGATCCTTGCTGAGGTATGAGAGCAGTGACACAGGATGCAAGAAGAGCACAAATGATGTTTCTTTATCCTCTGCCAAGCCCAGGGCACGCTTGGTGCTGCCATTCTCCTCCTGGGTGCAGCAGCAAACGCTTCTTCGTCAGTTCTATGATCCAACACTGCCGCCCTTAAAAATTAAGTCACCTCAAAAGTTACATAAGTATTTGAAAATACTCAAGAAAACTCTCCAAACACTGCTAGTTACACTTTGCTTGTCATAAATGGAACATCAATCTGAGCCCCAGGACAGGCCAGAGACAAGAACCTGTGATTTCCAGCCAGGCCTGAATTCTCCCCAAATTCCACAGAGTACCAAAACAGGACAATCTTGGCAGGAGCCAAGGGCAGCCTCCTCTACCCTGAAGCAGGCCATGCCTGGAGTCCTTGGCATGAACCGAGGGCAGCATCTCCTGCCTGGAAGCAGTCATGAAGCACACCGAAACACCACTTCCACGTGGGTGGGCCACTGTTGCTTTGCCTCCCACAGATCTGTCCCCCCTTTTCCCCTGGGTGATGGAGCTGCCAAAGATTCCTCAAAGCCCATCTCTTTTGAGCAGTGAGAAGCCCCGGGCTTCTCTTCCTGCATTTATTCTCCAGACCAAGAAGTTACAGGAAGAGACATAGGTGGGGTTTTGAACATAGGTTCAGTTTTACAAGTTTTGCAATAGAAGCTGGTAACATTCAGTCAAAACAAGTCAGATGACACTCTGTTAGGCAATTAAGTGATCCACTATAACAAAGCCTTGATTTACCCGAAATTCCTTTTCCCTCTAGCAGCTTTTTAGTAACGTTGCCTATCAATTAGTCACTTGTCTGTCTTAGAATCAGCAGCCTTGCTGTGTTATGATTCTTTTCCTGCAACAGAGACTCGATGCCCGGGGGTTAAAATTCCTGTCCTTTGCAAGGTCAATATTTGAAACTGCAAGGCTTTTGGTGACTAAAGTCACCTATTACCCAAGAGCAGTAATAGGAAATTAATGTAATACACTAAAAAAGGTAATTGCCTTCCTTAACCACGAAGATGGCATTTTATAAAATTAGCTGCTTCTCTTAAAAGGCAACCTTCATTATCCTTTACCTACTCTTTAAAGACTATACAAACAGGAATAAGTAAATTATGGATAAAATGTTCTATAACTGGGAGAACTCAACGGCCAGTTGCCCACAGCTTACCTGCTGGTGTCCTGTGACACATATTGAAGCCTCCGTTGTACTTTGAGGAAAAATGTTCCAAACATGCCCAAAGTTCTACCCAGCAGCCGCCCCGGGAACCTGCATGCACTTCTGTCCCACTGCGAGTGGCAACCACATCGGCGGTGCTGGACTCGGGTCAGCCCTGCTGGAATGGCAGTGAAAGAGAAACTCATGTTTCAGCACAGCTAAGACGTAAACGTGCAAGTGCAATTTTTAGTGAACAGTGTCGCGTATAAATTTACAGGCGGCCAAGGGATAACTCTGTGACCAAAGGAAAACAAAACCTATTCTAGAAAAACAGCAGCTCTGCCTTTCAGGGATGAGACAACCCTGCAAGCTGCTGAGCTCTCTGCTGGTCACCGGTGATGTCATCCCGGTAGCACTGACCCTGTCACCGCCAGAGGTGCCTCACCCAGTCCCCTCCCATCTGTCCGCTGGACTGGAGGGGCGCCATTCTGTCCACACAGCTTCCTTGAGCACCTGCACCCTTGGGGCCTGCTTGTTGGGAGGAAAGCTGTCACCCGCGGCAGCTGGCTTAAACCTTAGCAGCAGGAGGAACAGCTGCCCGTGGCCAGGCCACTGCCCCAGATGAAACTGTTGCTGCCGGGCCTGGCCATCTCTTCCCAACGGAAATAAGTTGTTTGGGGTTCAGCAGACTCTAGAATGAAGCGGGCCCCTTGGGCACAGGGAGCAACAGCACATCCTAGTGGGCTAATTTCCCCAAAGCTTGAAACTAGGTGTCTTGTCTCACTCCAAGGATGGCTGTGGCACTACAGCATCGCTGGACGCTGGGTGGCAGTAGAGGGCCTCACAGAAACCAGGCACAGACAATCTGGCCTCCAGCAAAGGAATGATGCTAATGCGCTCCTCTGGGTAGAATTTGCACAATAACCCACATGGAAGTCGCAGCAGGACAGGGATGAAAACTATGGGGCAAGAGGTCAAGTCTGCACAATCCCAACCAACCCCACAGATGCCCATGTCCAGTAACCGCACACACTGGATGGCTCCCCACAGGCAAAGGAACGGGTGAGACACACCCCTTCTCTGTACCTGGTGACAGATTCAGGGAAGTCAGGCTCCAGGCCCTCTCTCACTCCCACCGTGTCCTGAATCCTCACCATCAGCTACAGCTGCAAGGACTGTTTCTCTTCTGTGAACCTGCAAGCTAAGGGTCTGAAGCGACACAGTGGAGAAAGCATGCGAGGAAATTCTGCTCTACTTTTCCACCTCAGTGAGGCACGTGCACAATGTAGTTTCCCATCTCAACTGTTGCTTCGCTGTCAAGATTTCTTTTGGTGTGAGAGACCAAGGTGTCGGTAGCAAAAGAAAATGTTTTGCTTTTGCTCCCCTCAGTATGCTTCAACATTTCCAAGTGAATTTCACGTCACAAGGGGAGATGGGGATTGCCCTCAACTGGAATGTGGGTCACCTCCCAGCTGTGTGGTGATGTGTCTGGGGCCAAGGCCAGAGCTGCTGCTTTTCCAGATTTTCCAAGCCAGAAACAAGCACTGTTCACTTTAATAAGGTTAAGTTTAAACCGACATCCTTTTTTGGTGCCTAAACTGTTGACTACATACCCCAGCAAGACAGAAGCGTGTGAAAGCCGTCCATTCACACTCCCCTTCTCCCAGACGGTCACATGCGCATATCCCCAGAGCTGAAGGCACTGTGCAAAGCACGGTGCAGTATATGCGGCCAGTAACCGTGTGTTCTTCTCACTGAACACTTCCAGGGTTGCATCAAGTAAAAGTTGCCTCAACTTTCACTGAAGTAGATAAAAGCTGCAAAAACCCTTACTGATTTCCTAAGTTTACTTCTCTAAGTCCCAAAAGCTAAGACTATAACTACGTTAGTGTTCATGTATGACAAACAAATATTAAATAGTTTACACCTTTATACCAATTTATCTGTAGCTCGTGCAGGTCCAATTGGACCCGGCAGACATCTACAGAACATTTCATGCAACAACTAGAGAATACACATTTTTTCTCATCGGCACATGGAACATTCTCCAGGATAGACCACATGTTAGGTCACAAAACAGGTTTCAGCAAATTTTTCAAAGCTGACATCATTCCTAGTATCTTTTCTGACCACAATTGACTAGCACTGGAAATCAATTACAAGCGAATTTCTGGAAACTACTCCAGTGCATGAAAACTGAACAACAGGCTCCCGAATGACCTATGGGTCCAAGAAGAAATTAAAAAGGAAATCAAAAACGTTCTTGAAACTAATGAAAAAAGATGCATCCTACCAAAACCTGTGGGATACTGTAAAAGCAACAGCGACGAGGCAATATATTGCAATAAATGCTCACATCAAAAGGATGGAGAAACTTCACGTAAATGACCGAACTGTACACCTCAAAGAACCACCACCACCACAACAATGCAATCATAAAAGTACTAAAGAGAAAGAAATAATTAACATCAGGGCAGAGTTCAATGAAATGGAGACCCCCAAAACGATACAAAGGATCAGCGAAACACAAAGTTGTTTTTTGAGAAGATAAATAAAATAGACAAACCATTAGCTTTGCCCACTCTCACCACACTCATTCAACATAGTATTGAAAGCCCTAACCAGAGCAATCAAGCAAGACAAAGAAATAAAGGGCATTCAGATTGGGAAGGACAAAGTCAAGTTGTCCCTGTTTGCAGATGACGCGATCTTATAGATAGAAAACCTAAAGGCTACCAGAACGCCCTTACGGCTGACTAACAATTTTAATAATTTTGCGGGGTACAAAATCAACACCCACAGATCAGGAGCATTTTTATACTCCGATAATGAACTGGCAGAAAAAGAAATCAAGAAAGCAAGCCCATTTACAATAGTCACCCCCAAGATAAAATACCTAGGAACCAATTGAACCAAGGAGGTTAATGCAGATCTCTACAATGAGAACTACCAAACACCAGTGAGAGAAATTAAAGAGCACCCCAAAATAGTGGAATGACATACCAGGCTCTGGTACGGGAAGAATTAACATCGTGAAAATGTCCTTTCTACCCATAGCAGTCTACAAATTCAACGCAATCTCCGTCAAAATAGCAACAACTTTCTTCACAGAAATAGAAAAAGCAGTGCTAACATTCATATGGATTACGAAAAGATCCTGAATAGCCAAAGCAATTTTGAGCTTAAAAGCACCCCAAAAACAGAAAGGCTGGAGGCATAACACCACCCAATTTCAAATTCTATGACAAGGCTCAAAACAGCATGGTGATGGCATAGAAACAGACACTCAGATCAATGGAACAGGATAGAAAACCCAGGAATAATCAATTTGCCTACTTACAGCCAACCGATTTTTGACAAAGCAAACCAGAACATACGCTGTGGAAAAGACAGCCTCTTCAGGAAATAAACGGTGCCCGCAAAATTGGACAATCCACATGCAGAAGAATGAAACTGGACCAGCATCTCACCATATGCCAAAATCGACTCGAAATGGATTAAAGACCAGAATATAAGACCCCAAACCATTACATGACTGAAGGAAAACAGAGGGGAAACACTCCAGGAAGTAGGTGGGGGCAAAGGCTTTATGAATAAGACCCGAAAACCCACAAGCAACAATATAAAAACTAAACAAATGAGCTAATGTCAAACTAAGAAGCTTCCACACAGCAAAGGAAACAATCAACAGAGCAGAAAGGCACCCTAAAAAAAGGGAGAAAATATGTGTAAACTATACGTCTGCCAAGGGCTTAATATCCAGAACATACCAAGAACTCAAACAGCTGTACAGTATGAAAACAAGTAATCCGATTTAAAACTGGGCAAACGAGATGAATAGACATTTTTCAAAGACATACAAATGGCCAACGGTACACGAAAAAATGCTCAGCATCACTAGTCATCAGAGAAATGCAAATCAAAACCACATTGAGATATCATGTCAACCCAGATAGACTGGCCATTGTTAAAAAGACCATTAATAAGAAATGCTACTGAGGATATGAGGAAAGGAGAACTCTTCTCCAATGTTGGTGGGACTGTAAATTAGCACAGCCACTATGGAAAACAGTAAAGAAGTTTCCTCCAATACAGATAGTACTACCATATGATCCAGCAGTTCCACTACTGGGTATATATCCAAAGAAATGGAAATCATATGGAAGGGACACCTGCACTCCCATGTTCACTGCAGCTTTACTTACAATAGCCAAAATATAGAACCAACCTCAGTGCCCTTCGACAGATGACTGGATAAAAAAAATGTGATACACGTACACCATGGAATAATACACAGTGATAAAGAAAAAGAATGAAATTCTGCCATCGGTAACAACCTGGAGGAGTCTGGAGAAAATTATGTTGTGTGAAATAAGCCAGACAAGGGAAGATAAATATCACATGCTCTCACTTATAACTAGGTAGAAAGGAAGGAAGGAAGGAAGGAAGGAAGGAAGGAAGGAAGGAAGGAAGGAAGGAAGGAAGGAAGGAAGCAAAGGACTACAACAGTTCCTTGAACTTTCAGAAGGACAGAAGAAACCAATGGTTACTAGAGATGAGGGGATGGACGGAGGGAGGGAGTTGGGGGCGTGATGGGTCAGGCAAAGGGCATAAAGAAAAATCATGATTTGTAATAATGAATATGCTAATAAAAATAATTTAAAAAGTAAGACACTTTAAAACACAAAAAGAATGCCATTATTGACATTCCAGAAAATTCCAGCTATGTGGATAACATTAAAAACCAGCTGTCAAGCTAAATCCTTTATCAGTACAAATTTTGATATTTCTTCAAATTGGGAGGAGAATGTTGGTTTCGATGTACAATGTCTGGTCACTCCCAGCCTCATCTATTTGTCACTGACGACCCTGGGACAGACGGAAAAAAAAAAAAAAAAACGGTTTCTGCAACTTTTAAAATACAGACACGCCCTCCACCACCAACTTTCAATTTCTACAAAACGTCCTTGGGTTCTAGTATTCTTGCACATGTTTGTTCTCTTACAGGAAATTTGCTCCTTAGGATTTCACTGCAATGTGCTTCTGGATCCCATGCCATGATTTATCTCTGAGGACCCCTGTTCCCCTGGATCCATTTCACCCCGTGCCTGGCCACCTGTGTGGCACACACACATAGGAGCAGGAGGACAAGGCTTTGAGATGGGGAACCCGCACAAGCAATTATCTGGGTTTAGGTCTGCAGGTTATTAAGGTTTTCCGTTTCAACTTCCACAGCTAGAACGAAAGTGTAGAAATCTGTTTTCTAGTTAAAATCTGTTCACATCCCAAGTGTTTTTTAAGTTACTTAACAAGCCTTTGGTAGTCCGAAATACCGGGAAGTGTGCCTGTAACTAGAAACACCAGAAACTTCCATTTCAAAATTGTCATAAACCAGGGATACTTTAGAAAAACCTTTTCAGCCCACTTCGTGCCTTGAGTAATGGTGGGTAAACAGTGGAAACCAAGAGAGGCAACATGGAAGCAAACGGATATAAAGGCACAAGGGAGACATCATGCTCTTGGGGAGAATTAAAATGCAAATTGTGTCTGTAAACGAAAGAAATTATACAGAAATCCCAGAAAAACAATTGACTGAAAATCAGACGAACGATCCCATGTTCATCGCATCACCTTGAGAACACGAAGGATACTTTTGTACAGGCAGCACACCTCCTTAAAGCAGCAGCAGAGTGCTTCGTGCACAGCAAGGCCTAGTTCACCGAGCAGCTGGAACTGTGCCCACACCCAGAGGGCAGCACCAGTCACGTGGGTGCAGAGGAGGTTGTCCCGGTGAACTCCACAAGCGGCAGCAACGCTCGGCTCTACGCCACAGGACTTCTGACAACGGACACAGTCGCACAGACTGCAAGTGGACCCCACATCAGCCTCAAGACCTCCCCCACCCGAAAACATCTCCACAGCCAGCCAGGGAGGCAAAGGAAGGGTCTTCATGGCGTGCAGAGTTACAATGAATCTGTGTTCACGCTGCCCCCTCCCACTGTACCCGTCGAGACCCAGACGATGTGCCCTGCTACTACAAAGTCGAAGAGATGTTTGATGGGGGCAGAGCGGAAGAGGCACATTGAATTTGGATCATTTTACCCATGACCCTTCTCTCCTCCCAACCCTCTTTGCGAAAGATGACATTTCTGGGGAAACAGAAGGTGATCAGAAGCAAGTAGCTCAAATGTATGTCCCTTGTAAATTTCGGATATCCATCAATTTCAATTTTGAGATATAGAGAAGTGCTGGGAAGTTTAATTGGCCGTATCAGTGTCAGTGAAGAGCTGATGGAAGAAGTGCGAAAGGCCAAAGGAGAAAACCCATGAGTAGAGAAATTAGCCTTCGGCTAATCTTATCTTCTCTGCTTCCATATATCCCTGTCCATCCTCAAAAGTTGAGTGAGGTAGGAGATGATAAGATTGAGATTAGGGCAAATTATTTCCCCATCTTTTCCTTTCTCCAATGCACAGTTTCCTCAACCCGCACACTTGGAGTCTCAGGGTCAGCCTATTAAGTGCCTATAATCAACTTCAATCATTTTAGCAGAGTACTACAGAGTGACTGCTCCCAACCCCTTCAGATAGGTGATGCTTATGTTTACATCTGCTTATCAGCTCTGTCAAAGTGCTGTTTCGTGGAGGTGCTGTAATCTGATGAACACATGAGACATGCTATTTGCTAGCAAGAAATTCTCAGCTCAAACAAGCTAAGGTGTACGGAGATTCAGTATAACACAGTAATTGGTTAACTCAGTTTACTTGGGACTCCATTTCTTAGGTCTTGGGCTGTTTACATAACCAAAAGGAGTGTGTGTGTGTGTGTGTGTGTGTGTACCACACTTGACCTAGCGTGTGTGTGTGTGTGTATGTGTGTTTGTGTACCACACTTGACCTAGCACCTACCTGCACAAGTACCCCCCTGCCAAGTGATGTGTTTAAAGGCCAACAAAAAGGAAAACACAGAACACATTTATAATCCTGAAAATCTAGGGCTACTTAACCTTTTTGCTGCTTAATTTTAAAGGCAAAAAATGTACTATGAGCAGCATAAATAAGAACTGATTTGAGCATAGTTTTATAATAGATAAAATGTACCTGATGGGTCTAATTCAAATTTCTAAAATCTAACTGTGCCGCATTAGTCTGAGATACAAGATCTAAAGCTGCATGATCTAATCTGAGAATTTACGGACCTGTTTGAAATACCTTCATTTGATTAATTTGAAATGGAGGCCAGGGTATGACCTCTAACAGTCTGATCTTTAATAACCGCTCAAGAGATGAGGCAGGAAGTCAGTCGCGCTTAGAATTCTATGCACTTTCCTCTAGTGAGCACACCCTGCGGTTCCACGCGTGCAAGCACACCCCTCGCTCACTGCGGGATCTACAGAGCAGCTGTACATGCCCTTCAAAACTCAAATGCGTGTTATGTGGGTGTGCGGTATAGGGGTAGGACATGAAAAAACTCCCACCTGTCCAGTCCGAGAGAAATTTAACTCCTGAGAAGCACACCTTAGTTGAACATCAGATGCAACACTAATTTGCAGAGGTTCCCACAACATAGGAACAAAAGGGCTGACGTTATGTGTTGATAGCAGATCGTGTGTGAAAACTAAAGTTTTATACGGGGCTGTACGAAGACTAACTGAGGTCTGGAAAATGAGGAATTTTAAATGCTGGACAGTCTCTATACTCAGATTCCACTGAAGACAATGCAAATACTTATAAGAGCCTGATAATAAAAACAGATTAAAAAACTTAATCATCAAGGTGAAGCATTTAGTAATGAGGTTTGTACAGCTTTTCGGAAAACACTGACTGGAAGTCCCAACCGGCTAGAGGTAGGCCAGTGTCAGGAGGCATCCCGGACATGGGCATTAGCTTCCAGCACTGATGGTGCAGCCAGTGTCGATGATAAGAATTAAAACACAACTGCAACCCCCAGTCCTGGACAGGCTCAGGAAGCGGCTATCTGGAAAGAGTGGGAGGGGTCCAGGAGGCCAGCCCCCAGGTGATACATACGTTTGCACAACAGTGACGGCGAGCCACTGGAAGTCTTTTCCAGCTGTACTGCGCTGTAATTGTGGTCGCTTGCTCAGGACAGCATGCTGCTTTCACAAGTTGTCTCCTTCCTGAGGGATTTGCTCCTAGAAAAAGCCACCACCGCCTTCTTCACTGTGCCTTCTTCTTCTTCTTTTTCTTTTTTTTCCTGGAGCTTGTCTCTTCTGCAGAGAAGAGCTTTTAACACCTCCCTGGATAGTCAGTAAAACCCCAAGCATTAAGAAGGCCAGAAAATACACGTCCACTTCATTTCACTGAAAAAGAAAGGTCATGATCCTATCCCTTCTTTGGGTCATCCACCCTGAGTCTGCACACCACATTTGCTCAGCAGCAGTCTGGCTACCCTTGCACATCCAGCAAACCCTTAGCACTCCTTCCTCTTATTCAGGATTCCAACTTTAGGAGCGACAAGAAGATCCCTGACACAGAGTGATCCTTGCTGAGGTATGAGAGCAGTGACACAGGATGCAAGAAGAGCACAAATGATGTTTCTTTATCCTCTGCCAAGCCCAGGGCACGCTTGGTGCTGCCATTCTCCTCCTGGGTGCAGCAGCAAACGCTTCTTCGTCAGTTCTATGATCCAACACTGCCGCCCTTAAAAATTAAGTCACCTCAAAAGTTACATAAGTATTTGAAAATACTCAAGAAAACTCTCCAAACACTGCTAGTTACACTTTGCTTGTCATAAATGGAACATCAATCTGAGCCCCAGGACAGGCCAGAGACAAGAACCTGTGATTTCCAGCCAGGCCTGAATTCTCCCCAAATTCCACAGAGTACCAAAACAGGACAATCTTGGCAGGAGCCAAGGGCAGCCTCCTCTACCCTGAAGCAGGCCATGCCTGGAGTCCTTGGCATGAACTGAGGGCAGCATCTCCTGCCTGGAAGCAGTCATGAAGCACACCGAAACACCACTTCCACGTGGGTGGGCCACTGTTGCTTTGCCTCCCACAGATCTGTCCCCCCTTTTCCCCTGGGTGATGGAGCTGCCAAAGATTCCTCAAAGCCCATCTCTTTTGAGCAGTGAGAAGCCCCGGGCTTCTCTTCCTGCATTTATTCTCCAGACCAAGAAGTTACAGGAAGAGACATAGGTGGGGTTTTGAACATAGGTTCAGTTTTACAAGTTTTGCAATAGAAGCTGGTAACATTCAGTCAAAACAAGTCAGATGACACTCTGTTAGGCAATTAAGTGATCCACTATAACAAAGCCTTGATTTACCCGAAATTCCTTTTCCCTCTAGCAGCTTTTTAGTAACGTTGCCTATCAATTAGTCACTTGTCTGTCTTAGAATCAGCAGCCTTGCTGTGTTATGATTCTTTTCCTGCAACAGAGACTCGATGCCCGGGGGTTAAAATTCCTGTCCTTTGCAAGGTCAATATTTGAAACTGCAAGGCTTTTGGTGACTAAAGTCACCTATTACCCAAGAGCAGTAATAGGAAATTAATGTAATACATTAAAAAAGGTAATTGCCTTCCTTAACCACGAAGATGGCATTTTATAAAATTAGCTGCTTCTCTTAAAAGGCAACCTTCATTATCCTTTACCTACTCTTTAAAGACTATACAAACAGGAATAAGTAAATTATGGATAAAATGTTCTATAACTGGGAGAACTCAACGGCCAGTTGCCCACAGCTTACCTGCTGGTGTCCTGTGACACATATTGAAGCCTCCGTTGTACTTTGAGGAAAAATGTTCCAAACATGCCCAAAGTTCTACCCAGCAGCCGCCCCGGGAACCTGCATGCACTTCTGTCCCACTGCGAGTGGCAACCACATCGGCGGTGCTGGACTCGGGTCAGCCCTGCTGGAATGGCAGTGAAAGAGAAACTCATGTTTCAGCACAGCTAAGACGTAAACGTGCAAGTGCAATTTTTAGTGAACAGTGTCGCGTATAAATTTACAGGCGGCCAAGGGATAACTCTGTGACCAAAGGAAAACAAAACCTATTCTAGAAAAACAGCAGCTCTGCCTTTCAGGGATGAGACAACCCTGCAAGCTGCTGAGCTCTCTGCTGGTCACCGGTGATGTCATCCCGGTAGCACTGACCCTGTCACCGCCAGAGGTGCCTCACCCAGTCCCCTCCCATCTGTCCGCTGGACTGGAGGGGCGCCATTCTGTCCACACAGCTTCCTTGAGCACCTGCACCCTTGGGGCCTGCTTGTTGGGAGGAAAGCTGTCACCCGCGGCAGCTGGCTTAAACCTTAGCAGCAGGAGGAACAGCTGCCCGTGGCCAGGCCACTGCCCCAGATGAAACTGTTGCTGCCGGGCCTGGCCATCTCTTCCCAACGGAAATAAGTTGTTTGGGGTTCAGCAGACTCTAGAATGAAGCGGGCCCCTTGGGCACAGGGAGCAACAGCACATCCTAGTGGGCTAATTTCCCCAAAGCTTGAAACTAGGTGTCTTGTCTCACTCCAAGGATGGCTGTGGCACTACAGCATCGCTGGACGCTGGGTGGCAGTAGAGGGCCTCACAGAAACCAGGCACAGACAATCTGGCCTCCAGCAAAGGAATGATGCTAATGCGCTCCTCTGGGTAGAATTTGCACAATAACCCACATGGAAGTCGCAGCAGGACAGGGATGAAAACTATGGGGCAAGAGGTCAAGTCTGCACAATCCCAACCAACCCCACAGATGCCCATGTCCAGTAACCGCACACACTGGATGGCTCCCCACAGGCAAAGGAACGGGTGAGACACACCCCTTCTCTGTACCTGGTGACAGATTCAGGGAAGTCAGGCTCCAGGCCCTCTCTCACTCCCACCGTGTCCTGAATCCTCACCATCAGCTACAGCTGCAAGGACTGTTTCTCTTCTGTGAACCTGCAAGCTAAGGGTCTGAAGCGACACAGTGGAGAAAGCATGCGAGGAAATTCTGCTCTACTTTTCCACCTCAGTGAGGCACGTGCACAATGTAGTTTCCCATCTCAACTGTTGCTTCGCTGTCAAGATTTCTTTTGGTGTGAGAGACCAAGGTGTCGGTAGCAAAAGAAAATGTTTTGCTTTTGCTCCCCTCAGTATGCTTCAACATTTCCAAGTGAATTTCACGTCACAAGGGGAGATGGGGATTGCCCTCAACTGGAATGTGGGTCACCTCCCAGCTGTGTGGTGATGTGTCTGGGGCCAAGGCCAGAGCTGCTGCTTTTCCAGATTTTCCAAGCCAGAAACAAGCACTGTTCACTTTAATAAGGTTAAGTTTAAACCGACATCCTTTTTTGGTGCCTAAACTGTTGACTACATACCCCAGCAAGACAGAAGCGTGTGAAAGCCGTCCATTCACACTCCCCTTCTCCCAGACGGTCACATGCGCATATCCCCAGAGCTGAAGGCACTGTGCAAAGCACGGTGCAGTATATGCGGCCAGTAACCGTGTGTTCTTCTCACTGAACACTTCCAGGGTTGCATCAAGTAAAAGTTGCCTCAACTTTCACTGAAGTAGATAAAAGCTGCAAAAACCCTTACTGATTTCCTAAGTTTACTTCTCTAAGTCCCAAAAGCTAAGACTATAACTACGTTAGCGTTCATGTATGACAAACAAATATTAAATAGTTTACACCTTTATACCAATTTATCTGTAGCTCGTGCAGGTCCAATTGGACCCGGCAGACATCTACAGAACATTTCATGCAACAACTAGAGAATACACATTTTTTCTCATCGGCACATGGAACATTCTCCAGGATAGACCACATGTTAGGTCACAAAACAGGTTTCAGCAAATTTTTCAAAGCTGACATCATTCCTAGTATCTTTTCTGACCACAATTGACTAGCACTGGAAATCAATTACAAGCGAATTTCTGGAAACTACTCCAGTGCATGAAAACTGAACAACAGGCTCCCGAATGACCTATGGGTCCAAGAAGAAATTAAAAAGGAAATCAAAAACGTTCTTGAAACTAATGAAAAAAGATGCATCCTACCAAAACCTGTGGGATACTGTAAAAGCAACAGCGACGAGGCAATATATTGCAATAAATGCTCACATCAAAAGGATGGAGAAACTTCACGTAAATGACCGAACTGTACACCTCAAAGAACCACCACCACCACAACAATGCAATCATAAAAGTACTAAAGAGAAAGAAATAATTAACATCAGGGCAGAGTTCAATGAAATGGAGACCCCCAAAACGATACAAAGGATCAGCGAAACACAAAGTTGTTTTTTGAGAAGATAAATAAAATAGACAAACCATTAGCTTTGCCCACTCTCACCACACTCATTCAACATAGTATTGAAAGCCCTAACCAGAGCAATCAAGCAAGACAAAGAAATAAAGGGCATTCAGATTGGGAAGGACAAAGTCAAGTTGTCCCTGTTTGCAGATGACGCGATCTTATAGATAGAAAACCTAAAGGCTACCAGAACGCCCTTACGGCTGACTAACAATTTTAATAATTTTGCGGGGTACAAAATCAACACCCACAGATCAGGAGCATTTTTATACTCCGATAATGAACTGGCAGAAAAAGAAATCAAGAAAGCAAGCCCATTTACAATAGTCACCCCCAAGATAAAATACCTAGGAACCAATTGAACCAAGGAGGTTAATGCAGATCTCTACAATGAGAACTACCAAACACCAGTGAGAGAAATTAAAGAGCACCCCAAAATAGTGGAATGACATACCAGGCTCTGGTACGGGAAGAATTAACATCGTGAAAATGTCCTTTCTACCCATAGCAGTCTACAAATTCAACGCAATCTCCGTCAAAATAGCAACAACTTTCTTCACAGAAATAGAAAAAGCAGTGCTAACATTCATATGGATTACGAAAAGATCCTGAATAGCCAAAGCAATTTTGAGCTTAAAAGCACCCCAAAAACAGAAAGGCTGGAGGCATAACACCACCCAATTTCAAATTCTATGACAAGGCTCAAAACAGCATGGTGATGGCATAGAAACAGACACTCAGATCAATGGAACAGGATAGAAAACCCAGGAATAATCAATTTGCCTACTTACAGCCAACCGATTTTTGACAAAGCAAACCAGAACATACGCTGTGGAAAAGACAGCCTCTTCAGGAAATAAACGGTGCCCGCAAAATTGGACAATCCACATGCAGAAGAATGAAACTGGACCAGCATCTCACCATATGCCAAAATCGACTCGAAATGGATTAAAGACCAGAATATAAGACCCCAAACCATTACATGACTGAAGGAAAACAGAGGGGAAACACTCCAGGAAGTAGGTGGGGGCAAAGGCTTTATGAATAAGACCCGAAAACCCACAAGCAACAACATAAAAACTAAACAAATGAGCTAATGTCAAACTAAGAAGCTTCCACACAGCAAAGGAAACAATCAACAGAGCAGAAAGGCACCCTAAAAAAAGGGAGAAAATATGTGTAAACTATACGTCTGCCAAGGGCTTAATATCCAGAACATACCAAGAACTCAAACAGCTGTACAGTATGAAAACAAGTAATCCGATTTAAAACTGGGCAAACGAGATGAATAGACATTTTTCAAAGACATACAAATGGCCAACGGTACACGAAAAAATGCTCAGCATCACTAGTCATCAGAGAAATGCAAATCAAAACCACATTGAGATATCATGTCAACCCAGATAGACTGGCCATTGTTAAAAAGACCATTAATAAGAAATGCTACTGAGGATATGAGGAAAGGAGAACTCTTCTCCAATGTTGGTGGGACTGTAAATTAGCACAGTCACTATGGAAAACAGTAAAGAAGTTTCCTCCAATACAGATAGTACTACCATATGATCCAGCAGTTCCACTACTGGGTATATATCCAAAGAAATGGAAGTCATATGGAAGGGACACCTGCACTCCCATGTTCACTGCAGCTTTACTTACAATAGCCAAAATATAGAACCAACCTCAGTGCCCTTCGACAGATGACTGGATAAAAAAAATGTGATACACGTACACCATGGAATAATACTCAGTGATAAAGAAAAAGAATGAAATTCTGCCATCGGTAACAACCTGGATGAGTCTGGAGAAAATTATGTTGTGTGAAATAAGCCAGACAAGGGAAGATAAATATCACATGCTCTCACTTATAACTAGGTAGAAAGGAAGGAAGGAAGGAAGGAAGGAAGGAAGGAAGGAAGGAAGGAAGGAAGGAAGGAAGGAAGGAAGGAAGGAAGGAAGGAAGCAAAGGACTACAACAGTTCCTTGAACTTTCAGAAGGACAGAAGAAACCAATGGTTACTAGAGATGAGGGGATGGACGGAGGGAGGGAGTTGGGGGCGTGATGGGTCAGGCAAAGGGCATAAAGAAAAATCATGATTTGTAATAATGAATATGCTAATAAAAATAATTTAAAAAGTAAGACACTTTAAAACACAAAAAGAATGCCATTATTGACATTCCAGAAAATTCCAGCTATGTGGATAACATTAAAAACCAGCTGTCAAGCTAAATCCTTTATCAGTACAAATTTTGATATTTCTTCAAATTGGGAGGAGAATGTTGGTTTCGATGTACAATGTCTGGTCACTCCCAGCCTCATCTATTTGTCACTGACGACCCTGGGACAGACGGAAAAAAAAAAAAAAACGGTTTCTGCAACTTTTAAAATACAGACACGCCCTCCACCACCAACTTTCAATTTCTACAAAACGTCCTTGGGTTCTAGTATTCTTGCACATGTTTGTTCTCTTACAGGAAATTTGCTCCTTAGGATTTCACTGCAATGTGCTTCTGGATCCCATGCCATGATTTATCTCTGAGGACCCCTGTTCCCCTGGATCCATTTCACCCCGTGCCTGGCCACCTGTGTGGCACACACACATAGGAGCAGGAGGACAAGGCTTTGAGATGGGGAACCCGCACAAGCAATTATCTGGGTTTAGGTCTGCAGGTTATTAAGGTTTTCCGTTTCAACTTCCACAGCTAGAACGAAAGTGTAGAAATCTGTTTTCTAGTTAAAATCTGTTCACATCCCAAGTGTTTTTTAAGTTACTTAACAAGCCTTTGGTAGTCCGAAATACCGGGAAGTGTGCCTGTAACTAGAAACACCAGAAACTTCCATTTCAAAATTGTCATAAACCAGGGATACTTTAGAAAAACCTTTTCAGCCCACTTCGTGCCTTGAGTAATGGTGGGTAAACAGTGGAAACCAAGAGAGGCAACATGGAAGCAAACGGATATAAAGGCACAAGGGAGACATCATGCTCTTGGGGAGAACTAAAATGCAAATTGTGTCTGTAAACGAAAGAAATTATACAGAAATCCCAGAAAAACAATTGACTGAAAATCAGACGAACGATCCCATGTTCATCGCATCACCTTGAGAACACGAAGGATACTTTTGTACAGGCAGCACACCTCCTTAAAGCAGCAGCAGAGTGCTTCGTGCACAGCAAGGCCTAGTTCACCGAGCAGCTGGAACTGTGCCCACACCCAGAGGGCAGCACCAGTCACGTGGGTGCAGAGGAGGTTGTCCCGGTGAACTCCACAAGCGGCAGCAACGCTCGGCTCTACGCCACAGGACTTCTGACAACGGACACAGTCGCACAGACTGCAAGTGGACCCCACATCAGCCTCAAGACCTCCCCCACCCGAAAACATCTCCACAGCCAGCCAGGGAGGCAAAGGAAGGGTCTTCATGGCGTGCAGAGTTACAATGAATCTGTGTTCACGCTGCCCCCTCCCACTGTACCCGTCGAGACCCAGACGATGTGCCCTGCTACTACAAAGTCGAAGAGATGTTTGATGGGGGCAGAGCGGAAGAGGCACATTGAATTTGGATCATTTTACCCATGACCCTTCTCTCCTCCCAACCCTCTTTGCGAAAGATGACATTTCTGGGGAAACAGAAGGTGATCAGAAGCAAGTAGCTCAAATGTATGTCCCTTGTAAATTTCGGATATCCATCAATTTCAATTTTGAGATATAGAGAAGTGCTGGGAAGTTTAATTGGCCGTATCAGTGTCAGTGAAGAGCTGATGGAAGAAGTGCGAAAGGCCAAAGGAGAAAACCCATGAGTAGAGAAATTAGCCTTCGGCTAATCTTATCTTCTCTGCTTCCATATATCCCTGTCCATCCTCAAAAGTTGAGTGAGGTAGGAGATGATAAGATTGAGATTAGGGCAAATTATTTCCCCATCTTTTCCTTTCTCCAATGCACAGTTTCCTCAACCCGCACACTTGGAGTCTCAGGGTCAGCCTATTAAGTGCCTATAATCAACTTCAATCATTTTAGCAGAGTACTACAGAGTGACTGCTCCCAACCCCTTCAGATAGGTGATGCTTATGTTTACATCTGCTTATCAGCTCTGTCAAAGTGCTGTTTCGTGGAGGTGCTGTAATCTGATGAACACATGAGACATGCTATTTGCTAGCAAGAAATTCTCAGCTCAAACAAGCTAAGGTGTACGGAGATTCAGTATAACACAGTAATTGGTTAACTCAGTTTACTTGGGACTCCATTTCTTAGGTCTTGGGCTGTTTACATAACCAAAAGGAGTGTGTGTGTGTGTGTGTGTGTGTGTGTGTGTGTGTGTGTACCACACTTGACCTAGCGTGTGTGTGTGTGTGTGTGTATGTGTGTTTGTGTACCACACTTGACCTAGCACCTACCTGCACAAGTACCCCCCTGCCAAGTGATGTGTTTAAAGGCCAACAAAAAGGAAAACACAGAACACATTTATAATCCTGAAAATCTAGGGCTACTTAACCTTTTTGCTGCTTAATTTTAAAGGCAAAAAATGTACTATGAGCAGCATAAATAAGAACTGATTTGAGCATAGTTTTATAATAGATAAAATGTACCTGATGGGTCTAATTCAAATTTCTAAAATCTAACTGTGCCGCATTAGTCTGAGATACAAGATCTAAAGCTGCATGATCTAATCTGAGAATTTACGGACCTGTTTGAAATACCTTCATTTGATTAATTTGAAATGGAGGCCAGGGTATGACCTCTAACAGTCTGATCTTTAATAACCGCTCAAGAGATGAGGCAGGAAGTCAGTCGCGCTTAGAATTCTATGCACTTTCCTCTAGTGAGCACACCCTGCGGTTCCACGCGTGCAAGCACACCCCTCGCTCACTGCGGGATCTACAGAGCAGCTGTACATGCCCTTCAAAACTCAAATGCGTGTTATGTGGGTGTGCGGTATAGGGGTAGGACATGAAAAAACTCCCACCTGTCCAGTCCGAGAGAAATTTAACTCCTGAGAAGCACACCTTAGTTGAACATCAGATGCAACACTAATTTGCAGAGGTTCCCACAACATAGGAACAAAAGGGCTGACGTTATGTGTTGATAGCAGATCGTGTGTGAAAACTAAAGTTTTATACGGGGCTGTACGAAGACTAACTGAGGTCTGGAAAATGAGGAATTTTAAATGCTGGACAGTCTCTATACTCAGATTCCGCTGAAGACAATGCAAATACTTATAAGAGCCTGATAATAAAAACAGATTAAAAAACTTAATCATCAAGGTGAAGCATTTAGTAATGAGGTTTGTACAGCTTTTCGGAAAACACTGACTGGAAGTCCCAACCGGCTAGAGGTAGGCCAGTGTCAGGAGGCATCCCGGACATGGGCATTAGCTTCCAGCACTGATGGTGCAGCCAGTGTCGATGATAAGAATTAAAACACAACTGCAACCCCCAGTCCTGGACAGGCTCAGGAAGCGGCTATCTGGAAAGAGTGGGAGGGGTCCAGGAGGCCAGCCCCCAGGTGATACATACGTTTGCACAACAGTGACGGCGAGCCACTGGAAGTCTTTTCCAGCTGTACTGCGCTGTAATTGTGGTCGCTTGCTCAGGACAGTATGCTGCTTTCACAAGTTGTCTCCTTCCTGAGGGATTTGCTCCTAGAAAAAGCCACCACCGCCTTCTTCACTGTGCCTTCTTCTTCTTCTTTTTCTTTTTTTTCCTGGAGCTTGTCTCTTCTGCAGAGAAGAGCTTTTAACACCTCCCTGGATAGTCAGTAAAACCCCAAGCATTAAGAAGGCCAGAAAATACACGTCCACTTCATTTCACTGAAAAAGAAAGGTCATGATCCTATTCCTTCTTTGGGTCATCCACCCTGAGTCTGCACACCACATTTGCTCAGCAGCAGTCTGGCTACCCTTGCACATCCAGCAAACCCTTAGCACTCCTTCCTCTTATTCAGGATTCCAACTTTTTGAGCGACAAGAAGATCCCTGACACAGAGGGATCCTTGCTGAGGTATGAGAGCAGTGACACAGGATGCAAGAAGAGCACAAATGATGTTTCTTTATCCTCTGCCAAGCCCAGGGCACGCTTGGTGCTGCCATTCTCCTCCTGGGTGCAGCAGCAAACGCTTCTTCGTCAGTTCTATGATCCAACACTGCCGCCCTTAAAAATTAAGTCACCTCAAAAGTTACATAAGTATTTGAAAATACTCAAGAAAACTCTCCAAACACTGCTAGTTACACTTTGCTTGTCATAAATGGAACATCAATCTGAGCCCCAGGACAGGCCAGAGACAAGAACCTGTGATTTCCAGCCAGGCCTGAATTCTCCCCAAATTCCACAGAGTACCAAAACAGGACAATCTTGGCAGGAGCCAAGGGCAGCCTCCTCTACCCTGAAGCAGGCCATGCCTGGAGTCCTTGGCATGAACCGAGGGCAGCATCTCCTGCCTGGAAGCAGTCATGAAGCACACCGAAACACCACTTCCACGTGGGTGGGCCACTGTTGCTTTGCCTCCCACAGATCTGTCCCCCCTTTTCCCCTGGGTGATGGAGCTGCCAAAGATTCCTCAAAGCCCATCTCTTTTGAGCAGTGAGAAGCCCCGGGCTTCTCTTCCTGCATTTATTCTCCAGACCAAGAAGTTACAGGAAGAGACATAGGTGGGGTTTTGAACATAGGTTCAGTTTTACAAGTTTTGCAATAGAAGCTGGTAACATTCAGTCAAAACAAGTCAGATGACACTCTGTTAGGCAATTAAGTGATCCACTATAACAAAGCCTTGATTTACCCGAAATTCCTTTTCCCTCTAGCAGCTTTTTAGTAACGTTGCCTATCAATTAGTCACTTGTCTGTCTTAGAATCAGCAGCCTTGCTGTGTTATGATTCTTTTCCTGCAACAGAGACTCGATGCCCGGGGGTTAAAATTCCTGTCCTTTGCAAGGTCAATATTTGAAACTGCAAGGCTTTTGGTGACTAAAGTCACCTATTACCCAAGAGCAGTAATAGGAAATTAATGTAATACACTAAAAAAGGTAATTGCCTTCCTTAACCACGAAGATGGCATTTTATAAAATTAGCTGCTTCTCTTAAAAGGCAACCTTCATTATCCTTTACCTACTCTTTAAAGACTATACAAACAGGAATAAGTAAATTATGGATAAAATGTTCTATAACTGGGAGAACTCAACGGCCAGTTGCCCACAGCTTACCTGCTGGTGTCCTGTGACACATATTGAAGCCTCCGTTGTACTTTGAGGAAAAATGTTCCAAACATGCCCAAAGTTCTACCCAGCAGCCGCCCCGGGAACCTGCATGCACTTCTGTCCCACTGCGAGTGGCAACCACATCGGCGGTGCTGGACTCGGGTCAGCCCTGCTGGAATGGCAGTGAAAGAGAAACTCATGTTTCAGCACAGCTAAGACGTAAACGTGCAAGTGCAATTTTTAGTGAACAGTGTCGCGTATAAATTTACAGGCGGCCAAGGGATAACTCTGTGACCAAAGGAAAACAAAACCTATTCTAGAAAAACAGCAGCTCTGCCTTTCAGGGATGAGACAACCCTGCAAGCTGCTGAGCTCTCTGCTGGTCACCGGTGATGTCATCCCGGTAGCACTGACCCTGTCACCGCCAGAGGTGCCTCACCCAGTCCCCTCCCATCTGTCCGCTGGACTGGAGGGGCGCCATTCTGTCCACACAGCTTCCTTGAGCACCTGCACCCTTGGGGCCTGCTTGTTGGGAGGAAAGCTGTCACCCGCGGCAGCTGGCTTAAACCTTAGCAGCAGGAGGAACAGCTGCCCGTGGCCAGGCCACTGCCCCAGATGAAACTGTTGCTGCCGGGCCTGGCCATCTCTTCCCAACGGAAATAAGTTGTTTGGGGTTCAGCAGACTCTAGAATGAAGCGGGCCCCTTGGGCACAGGGAGCAACAGCACATCCTAGTGGGCTAATTTCCCCAAAGCTTGAAACTAGGTGTCTTGTCTCACTCCAAGGATGGCTGTGGCACTACAGCATCGCTGGACGCTGGGTGGCAGTAGAGGGCCTCACAGAAACCAGGCACAGACAATCTGGCCTCCAGCAAAGGAATGATGCTAATGCGCTCCTCTGGGTAGAATTTGCACAATAACCCACATGGAAGTCGCAGCAGGACAGGGATGAAAACTATGGGGCAAGAGGTCAAGTCTGCACAATCCCAACCAACCCCACAGATGCCCATGTCCAGTAACCGCACACACTGGATGGCTCCCCACAGGCAAAGGAACGGGTGAGACACACCCCTTCTCTGTACCTGGTGACAGATTCAGGGAAGTCAGGCTCCAGGCCCTCTCTCACTCCCACCGTGTCCTGAATCCTCACCATCAGCTACAGCTGCAAGGACTGTTTCTCTTCTGTGAACCTGCAAGCTAAGGGTCTGAAGCGACACAGTGGAGAAAGCATGCGAGGAAATTCTGCTCTACTTTTCCACCTCAGTGAGGCACGTGCACAATGTAGTTTCCCATCTCAACTGTTGCTTCGCTGTCAAGATTTCTTTTGGTGTGAGAGACCAAGGTGTCGGTAGCAAAAGAAAATGTTTTGCTTTTGCTCCCCTCAGTATGCTTCAACATTTCCAAGTGAATTTCACGTCACAAGGGGAGATGGGGATTGCCCTCAACTGGAATGTGGGTCACCTCCCAGCTGTGTGGTGATGTGTCTGGGGCCAAGGCCAGAGCTGCTGCTTTTCCAGATTTTCCAAGCCAGAAACAAGCACTGTTCACTTTAATAAGGTTAAGTTTAAACCGACATCCTTTTGTGGTGCCTAAACTGTTGACTACATACCCCAGCAAGACAGAAGCGTGTGAAAGCCGTCCATTCACACTCCCCTTCTCCCAGACGGTCACATGCGCATATGCCCAGAGCTGAAGGCACTGTGCAAAGCACGGTGCAGTATATGCGGCCAGTAACCGTGTGTTCTTCTCACTGAACACTTCCAGGGTTGCATCAAGTAAAAGTTGCCTCAACTTTCACTGAAGTAGATAAAAGCTGCAAAAACCCTTACTGATTTCCTAAGTTTACTTCTCTAAGTCCCAAAAGCTAAGACTATAACTACGTTAGTGTTCATGTATGACAAACAAATATTAAATAGTTTACACCTTTATACCAATTTATCTGTAGCTCGTGCAGGTCCAATTGGACCTGGCAGACATCTACAGAACATTTCATGCAACAACTAGAGAATACACATTTTTTCTCATCGGCACATGGAACATTCTCCAGGATAGACCACATGTTAGGTCACAAAACAGGTTTCAGCAAATTTTTCAAAGCTGACATCATTCCTAGTATCTTTTCTGACCACAATTGACTAGCACTGGAAATCAATTACAAGCGAATTTCTGGAAACTACTCCAGTGCATGAAAACTGAACAACAGGCTCCCGAATGACCTATGGGTCCAAGAAGAAATTAAAAAGGAAATCAAAAACGTTCTTGAAACTAATGAAAAAAGATGCATCCTACCAAAACCTGTGGGATACTGTAAAAGCAACAGCGACGAGGCAATATATTGCAATAAATGCTCACATCAAAAGGATGGAGAACCTTCACGTAAATGACCGAACTGTACACCTCAAAGAACCACCACCACCACAACAATGCAATCATAAAAGTACTAGAGAGAAAGAAATAATTAACATCAGGGCAGAGTTCAATGAAATGGAGACCCCCAAAACGATACAAAGGATCAGCGAAACACAAAGTTGTTTTTTGAGAAGATAAATAAAATAGACAAACCATTAGCTTTGCCCACTCTCACCACACTCATTCAACATAGTATTGAAAGCCCTAACCAGAGCAATCAAGCAAGACAAAGAAATAAAGGGCATTCAGATTGGGAAGGACAAAGTCAAGTTGTCCCTGTTTGCAGATGACGCGATCTTATAGATAGAAAACCTAAAGGCTACCAGAACGCCCTTACGGCTGACTAACAATTTTAATAATTTTGCGGGGTACAAAATCAACACCCACAGATCAGGAGCATTTTTATACTCCGATAATGAACTGGCAGAAAAAGAAATCAAGAAAGCAAGCCCATTTACAATAGTCACCCCCAAGATAAAATACCTAGGAACCAATTGAACCAAGGAGGTTAATGCAGATCTCTACAATGAGAACTACCAAACACCAGTGAGAGAAATTAAAGAGCACCCCAAAATAGTGGAATGACATACCAGGCTCTGGTACGGGAAGAATTAACATCGTGAAAATGTCCTTTCTACCCATAGCAGTCTACAAATTCAACGCAATCTCCGTCAAAATAGCAACAACTTTCTTCACAGAAATAGAAAAAGCAGTGCTAACATTCATATGGATTACGAAAAGATCCTGAATAGCCAAAGCAATTTTGAGCTTAAAAGCACCCCAAAAACAGAAAGGCTGGAGGCATAACACCACCCAATTTCAAATTCTATGACAAGGCTCAAAACAGCATGGTGATGGCATAGAAACAGACACTCAGATCAATGGAACAGGATAGAAAACCCAGGAATAATCAATTTGCCTACTTACAGCCAACCGAGTTTTGACAAAGCAAACCAGAACATACGCTGTGGAAAAGACAGCCTCTTCAGGAAATAAACGGTGCCCGCAAAATTGGACAATCCACATGCAGAAGAATGAAACTGGACCAGCATCTCACCATATGCCAAAATCGACTCGAAATGGATTAAAGACCAGAATATAAGACCCCAAACCATTACATGACTGAAGGAAAACAGAGGGGAAACACTCCAGGAAGTAGGTGGGGGCAAAGGCTTTATGAATAAGACCCGAAAACCCACAAGCAACAATATAAAAACTAAACAAATGAGCTAATGTCAAACTAAGAAGCTTCCACACAGCAAAGGAAACAATCAACAGAGCAGAAAGGCACCCTAAAAAAAGGGAGAAAATATGTGTAAACTATACGTCTGCCAAGGGCTTAATATCCAGAACATACCAAGAACTCAAACAGCTGTACAGTATGAAAACAAGTAATCCGATTTAAAACTGGGCAAACGAGATGAATAGACATTTTTCAAAGACATACAAATGGCCAACGGTACACGAAAAAATGCTCAGCATCACTAGTCATCAGAGAAATGCAAATCAAAACCACATTGAGATATCATGTCAACCCAGATAGACTGGCCATTGTTAAAAAGACCATTAATAAGAAATGCTACTGAGGATATGAGGAAAGGAGAACTCTTCTCCAATGTTGGTGGGACTGTAAATTAGCACAGCCACTATGGAAAACAGTAAAGAAGTTTCCTCCAATACAGATAGTACTACCATATGATCCAGCAGTTCCACTACTGGGTATATATCCAAAGAAATGGAAATCATATGGAAGGGACACCTGCACTCCCATGTTCACTGCAGCTTTACTAACAATAGCCAAAATATAGAACCAACCTCAGTGCCCTTCGACAGATGACTGGATAAAAAAAATGTGATACACGTACACCATGGAATAATACTCAGTGATAAAGAAAAAGAATGAAATTCTGCCATCGGTAACAACCTGGATGAGTCTGGAGAAAATTATGTTGTGTGAAATAAGCCAGACAAGGGAAGATAAATATCACATGCTCTCACTTATAACTAGGTAGAAAGGAAGGAAGGAAGGAAGGAAGGAAGGAAGGAAGGAAGGAAGGAAGGAAGGAAGGAAGGAAGGAAGGAAGGAAGGAAGCAAAGGACTACAACAGTTCCTTGAACTTTCAGAAGGACAGAAGAAACCAATGGTTACTAGAGATGAGGGGATGGACGGAGGGAGGGAGTTGGGGGCGTGATGGGTCAGGCAAAGGGCATAAAGAAAAATCATGATTTGTAATAATGAATATGCTAATAAAAATAATTTAAAAAGTAAGACACTTTAAAACACAAAAAGAATGCCATTATTGACATTCCAGAAAATTCCAGCTATGTGGATAACATTAAAAACCAGCTGTCAAGCTAAATCCTTTATCAGTACAAATTTTGATATTTCTTCAAATTGGGAGGAGAATGTTGGTTTCGATGTACAATGTCTGGTCACTCCCAGCCTCATCTATTTGTCACTGACGACCCTGGGACAGACGGAAAAAAAAAAAAAAAAAAAACGGTTTCTGCAACTTTTAAAATACAGACACGCCCTCCACCACCAACTTTCAATTTCTACAAAACGTCCTTGGGTTCTAGTATTCTTGCACATGTTTGTTCTCTTACAGGAAATTTGCTCCTTAGGATTTCACTGCAATGTGCTTCTGGATCCCATGCCATGATTTATCTCTGAGGACCCCTGTTCCCCTGGATCCATTTCACCCCGTGCCTGGCCACCTGTGTGGCACACACACATAGGAGCAGGAGGACAAGGCTTTGAGATGGGGAACCCGCACAAGCAATTATCTGGGTTTAGGTCTGCAGGTTATTAAGGTTTTCCGTTTCAACTTCCACAGCTAGAACGAAAGTGTAGAAATCTGTTTTCTAGTTAAAATCTGTTCACATCCCAAGTGTTTTTTAAGTTACTTAACAAGCCTTTGGTAGTCCGAAATACCGGGAAGTGTGCCTGTAACTAGAAACACCAGAAACTTCCATTTCAAAATTGTCATAAACCAGGGATACTTTAGAAAAACCTTTTCAGCCCACTTCGTGCCTTGAGTAATGGTGGGTAAACAGTGGAAACCAAGAGAGGCAACATGGAAGCAAACGGATATAAAAGCACAAGGGAGACATCATGCTCTTGGGGAGAACTAAAATGCAAATTGTGTCTGTAAACGAAAGAAATTATACAGAAATCCCAGAAAAACAATTGACTGAAAATCAGACGAACGATCCCATGTTCATCGCATCACCTTGAGAACACGAAGGATACTTTTGTACAGGCAGCACACCTCCTTAAAGCAGCAGCAGAGTGCTTCGTGCACAGCAAGGCCTAGTTCACCGAGCAGCTGGAACTGTGCCCACACCCAGAGGGCAGCACCAGTCACGTGGGTGCAGAGGAGGTTGTCCCGGTGAACTCCACAAGTGGCAGCAACGCTAGGCTCTACGCCACAGGACTTCTGACAACGGACACAGTCGCACAGACTGCAAGTGGACCCCACATCAGCCTCAAGACCTCCCCCACCCGAAAACATCTCCACAGCCAGCCAGGGAGGCAAAGGAAGGGTCTTCATGGCGTGCAGAGTTACAATGAATCTGTGTTCACGCTGCCCCCTCCCACTGTACCCGTCGAGACCCAGACGATGTGCCCTGCTACTACAAAGTCGAAGAGATGTTTGATGGGGGCAGAGCGGAAGAGGCACATTGAATTTGGATCATTTTACCCATGACCCTTCTCTCCTCCCAACCCTCTTTGCGAAAGATGACATTTCTGGGGAAACAGAAGGTGATCAGAAGCAAGTAGCTCAAATGTATGTCCCTTGTAAATTTCGGATATCCATCAATTTCAATTTTGAGATATAGAGAAGTGCTGGGAAGTTTAATTGGCCGTATCAGTGTCAGTGAAGAGCTGATGGAAGAAGTGCGAAAGGCCAAAGGAGAAAACCCATGAGTAGAGAAATTAGCCTTCGGCTAATCTTATCTTCTCTGCTTCCATATATCCCTGTCCATCCTCAAAAGTTGAGTGAGGTAGGAGATGATAAGATTGAGATTAGGGCAAATTATTTCCCCATCTTTTCCTTTCTCCAATGCACAGTTTCCTCAACCCGCACACTTGGAGTCTCAGGGTCAGCCTATTAAGTGCCTATAATCAACTTCAATCATTTTAGCAGAGTACTACAGAGTGACTGCTCCCAACCCCTTCAGATAGGTGATGCTTATGTTTACATCTGCTTATCAGCTCTGTCAAAGTGCTGTTTCGTGGAGGTGCTGTAATCTGATGAACACATGAGACATGCTATTTGCTAGCAAGAAATTCTCAGCTCAAACAAGCTAAGGTGTACGGAGATTCAGTATAACACAGTAATTGGTTAACTCAGTTTACTTGGGACTCCATTTCTTAGGTCTTGGGCTGTTTACATAACCAAAAGGAGTGTGTGTGTGTGTGTGTGTGTGTGTGTACCACACTTGACCTAGCGTGTGTGTGTGTGTGTATGTGTGTTTGTGTACCACACTTGACCTAGCACCTACCTGCACAAGTACCCCCCTGCCAAGTGATGTGTTTAAAGGCCAACAAAAAGGAAAACACAGAACACATTTATAATCCTGAAAATCTAGGGCTACTTAACCTTTTTGCTGCTTAATTTTAAAGGCAAAAAATGTACTATGAGCAGCATAAATAAGAACTGATTTGAGCATAGTTTTATAATAGATAAAATGTACCTGATGGGTCTAATTCAAATTTCTAAAATCTAACTGTGCCGCATTAGTCTGAGATACAAGATCTAAAGCTGCATGATCTAATCTGAGAATTTACGGACCTGTTTGAAATACCTTCATTTGATTAATTTGAAATGGAGGCCAGGGTATGACCTCTAACAGTCTGATCTTTAATAACCGCTCAAGAGATGAGGCAGGAAGTCAGTCGCGCTTAGAATTCTATGCACTTTCCTCTAGTGAGCACACCCTGCGGTTCCATGCGTGCAAGCACACCCCTCGCTCACTGCGGGATCTACAGAGCAGCTGTACATGCCCTTCAAAACTCAAATGCGTGTTATGTGGGTGTGCGGTATAGGGGTAGGACATGAAAAAACTCCCACCTGTCCAGTCCGAGAGAAATTTAACTCCTGAGAAGCACACCTTAGTTGAACATCAGATGCAACACTAATTTGCAGAGGTTCCCACAACATAGGAACAAAAGGGCTGACGTTATGTGTTGATAGCAGATCGTGTGTGAAAACTAAAGTTTTATACGGGGCTGTACGAAGACTAACTGAGGTCTGGAAAATGAGGAATTTTAAATGCTGGACAGTCTCTATACTCAGATTCCACTGAAGACAATGCAAATACTTATAAGAGCCTGATAATAAAAACAGATTAAAAAACTTAATCATCAAGGTGAAGCATTTAGTAATGAGGTTTGTACAGCTTTTCGGAAAACACTGACTGGAAGTCCCAACCGGCTAGAGGTAGGCCAGTGTCAGGAGGCATCCCGGACATGGGCATTAGCTTCCAGCACTGATGGTGCAGCCAGTGTCGATGATAAGAATTAAAACACAACTGCAACCCCCAGTCCTGGACAGGCTCAGGAAGCGGCTATCTGGAAAGAGTGGGAGGGGTCCAGGAGGCCAGCCCCCAGGTGATACATACGTTTGCACAACAGTGACGGCGAGCCACTGGAAGTCTTTTCCAGCTGTACTGCGCTGTAATTGTGGTCGCTTGCTCAGGACAGCATGCTGCTTTCACAAGTTGTCTCCTTCCTGAGGGATTTGCTCCTAGAAAAAGCCACCACCGCCTTCTTCACTGTGCCTTCTTCTTCTTCTTTTTCTTTTTTTTCCTGGAGCTTGTCTCTTCTGCAGAGAAGAGCTTTTAACACCTCCCTGGATAGTCAGTAAAACCCCAAGCATTAAGAAGGCCAGAAAATACACGTCCACTTCATTTCACTGAAAAAGAAAGGTCATGATCCTATCCCTTCTTTGGGTCATCCACCCTGAGTCTGCACACCACATTTGCTCAGCAGCAGTCTGGCTACCCTTGCACATCCAGCAAACCCTTAGCACTCCTTCCTCTTATTCAGGATTCCAACTTTTTGAGCGACAAGAAGATCCCTGACACAGAGGGATCCTTGTTGAGTTATGAGAGCAGTGACACAGGAAGCAAGAAGAGCACAAATGATGTTTCTTTATCCTCTGCCAAGCCCAGGGCACGCTTGGTGCTGCCATTCTCCTCCTGGGTGCAGCAGCAAACGCTTCTTCGTCAGTTCTATGATCCAACACTGCCGCCCTTAAAAATTAAGTCACCTCAAAAGTTACATAAGTATTTGAAAATACTCAAGAAAACTCTCCAAACACTGCTAGTTACACTTTGCTTGTCATAAATGGAACATCAATCTGAGCCCCAGGACAGGCCAGAGACAAGAACCTGTGATTTCCAGCCAGGCCTGAATTCTCCCCAAATTCCACAGAGTACCAAAACAGGACAATCTTGGCAGGAGCCAAGGGCAGCCTCCTCT
This sequence comes from Cynocephalus volans, assembly GCF_027409185.1. Taxonomy (NCBI): domain Eukaryota; kingdom Metazoa; phylum Chordata; class Mammalia; order Dermoptera; family Cynocephalidae; genus Cynocephalus; species Cynocephalus volans. Next base: position 1,777,594 of record NW_026902465.1, read on the forward strand.
ACCCTGAAGCAGGCCATGCCTGGAGTCCTTGGCATGAACCGAGGGCAGCATCTCCTGCCTGGAAGCAGTCATGAAGCACACCGAAACACCACTTCCACGTGGGTGGGCCACTGTTGCTTTGCCTCCCACAGATCTGTCCCCCCTTTTCCCCTGGGTGATGGAGCTGCCAAAGATTCCTCAATGCCCATGTCTTTTGAGCAGTGAGAAGCCCCGGGCTTCTCTTCCTGCATTTATTCTGCAGACCAAGAAGTTACAGGAAGAGACACAGGTGGGGTTTTGAACATAGGTTCAGTTTTACAAGTTTTGCAATAGAAGCTGGTAACATTCAGTCAAAACAAGTCAGATGACACTCTGTTAGGCAATTAAGTGATCCACTATAACAAAGCCTTGATTTACCCGAAATTCCTTTTCCCTCTAGCAGCTTTTTAGTAACGTTGCCTATCAATTAGTCACTTGTCTGTCTTAGAATCAGCAGCCTTGCTGTGTTATGATTCTTTTCCTGCAACAGAGACTCGATGCCCGGGGGTTAAAATTCCTGTCCTTTGCAAGGTCAATATTTGAAACTGCAAGGCTTTTGATGACTAAAGTCACCTATTACCCAAGAGCAGTAATAGGAAATTAATGTAATACACTAAAAAAGGTAATTGCCTTCCTTAACCACGAAGATGGCATTTTATAAAATTAGCTGCTTCTCTTAAAAGGCAACCTTCATTATCCTTTACCTACTCTTTAAAGACTATACAAACAGGAATAAGTAAATTATGGATAAAATGTTCTATAACTGGGAGAACTCAACGGCCAGTTGCCCACAGCTTACCTGCTGGTGTCCTGTGACACATATTGAAGCCTCCGTTGTACTTTGAGGAAAAATGTTCCAAACATGCCCAAAGTTCTACCCAGCAGCCGCCCCGGGAACCTGCATGCACTTCTGTCCCACTGCGAGTGGCAACCACATCGGCGGTGCTGGACTCGGGTCAGCCCTGCTGGAATGGCAGTGAAAGAGAAACTCATGTTTCAGCACAGCTAAGACGTAAACGTGCAAGTGCAATTTTTAGTGAACAGTGTCGCGTATAAATTTACAGGCGGCCAAGGGATAACTCTGTGACCAAAGGAAAACAAAACCTATTCTAGAAAAACAGCAGCTCTGCCTTTCAGGGATGAGACAACCCTGCAAGCTGCTGAGCTCTCTGCTGGTCACCGGTGATGTCATCCCGGTAGCACTGACCCTGTCACCGCCAGAGGTGCCTCACCCAGTCCCCTCCCATCTGTCCGCTGGACTGGAGGGGCGCCATTCTGTCCACACAGCTTCCTTGAGCACCTGCACCCTTGGGGCCTGCTTGTTGGGAGGAAAGCTGTCACCCGCGGCAGCTGGCTTAAACCTTAGCAGCAGGAGGAACAGCTGCCCGTGGCCAGGTCACTGCCCCAGATGAAACTGTTGCTGCCGGGCCTGGCCATCTCTTCCCAACGGAAATAAGTTGTTTGGGGTTCAGCAGACTCTAGAATGAAGCGGGCCCCTTGGGCACAGGGAGCAACAGCACATCCTAGTGGGATAATTTCCCCAAAGCTTGAAACTAGGTGTCTTGTCTCACTCCAAGGATGGCTGTGGCACTACAGCATCGCTGGACGCTGGGTGGCAGTAGAGGGCCTCACAGAAACCAGGCACAGACAATCTGGCCTCCAGCAAAGGAATGATGCTAATGCGCTCCTCTGGGTAGAATTTGCACAATAACCCACATGGAAGTCGCAGCAGGACAGGGATGAAAACTATGGGGCAAGAGGTCAAGTCTGCACAATCCCAACCAACCCCACAGATGCCCATGCCCAGTAACCGCACACACTGGATGGCTCCCCACAGGCAAAGGAACGGGTGAGACACACCCCTTCTCTGTACCTGGTGACAGATTCAGGGAAGTCAGGCTCCAGGCCCTCTCTCACTCCCACCGTGTCCTGAATCCTCACCATCAGCTACAGCTGCAAGGACTGTTTCTCTTCTGTGAACCTGCAAGCTAAGGGTCTGAAGCGACACAGTGGAGAAAGCATGCGAGGAAATTCTGCTCTACTTTTCCACCTCAGTGAGGCACGTGCACAATGTAGTTTCCCATCTCAACTGTTGCTTCGCTGTCAAGATTTCTTTTGGTGTGAGAGACCAAGGTGTCGGTAGCAAAAGAAAATGTTTTGCTTTTGCTCCCCTCAGTATGCTTCAACATTTCCAAGTGAATTTCACGTCACAAGGGGAGATGGGGATTGCCCTCAACTGGAATGTGGGTCACCTCCCAGCTGTGTGGTGATGTGTCTGGGGCCAAGGCCAGAGCTGCTGCTTTTCCAGATTTTCCAAGCCAGAAACAAGCACTGTTCACTTTAATAAGGTTAAGTTTAAACCGACATCCTTTTTTGGTGCCTAAACTGTTGACTACATACCCCAGCAAGACAGAAGCGTGTGAAAGCCGTCCATTCACACTCCCCTTCTCCCAGACGGTCACATGCGCATATCCCCAGAGCTGAAGGCACTGTGCAAAGCACGGTGCAGTATATGCGGCCAGTAACCGTGTGTTCTTCTCACTGAACACTTCCAGGGTTGCATCAAGTAAAAGTTGCCTCAACTTTCACTGAAGTAGATAAAAGCTGCAAAAACCCTTACTGATTTCCTAAGTTTACTTCTCTAAGTCCCAAAAGCTAAGACTATAACTACGTTAGTGTTCATGTATGACAAACAAATATTAAATAGTTTACACCTTTATACCAATTTATCTGTAGCTCGTGCAGGTCCAATTGGACCTGGCAGACATCTACAGAACATTTCATGCAACAACTAGAGAATACACATTTTTTCTCATCGGCACATGGAACATTCTCCAGGATAGACCACATGTTAGGTCACAAAACAGGTTTCAGCAAATTTTTCAAAGCTGACATCATTCCTAGTATCTTTTCTGACCACAATTGACTAGCACTGGAAATCAATTACAAGCGAATTTCTGGAAACTACTCCAGTGCATGAAAACTGAACAACAGGCTCCCGAATGACCTATGGGTCCAAGAAGAAATTAAAAAGGAAATCAAAAACGTTCTTGAAACTAATGAAAAAAGATGCATCCTACCAAAACCTGTGGGATACTGTAAAAGCAACAGCGACGAGGCAATATATTGCAATAAATGCTCACATCAAAAGGATGGAGAACCTTCACGTAAATGACCGAACTGTACACCTCAAAGAACCACCACCACCACAACAATGCAATCATAAAAGTACTAGAGAGAAAGAAATAATTAACATCAGGGCAGAGTTCAATGAAATGGAGACCCCCAAAACGATACAAAGGATCAGCGAAACACAAAGTTGTTTTTTGAGAAGATAAATAAAATAGACAAACCATTAGCTTTGCCCACTCTCACCACACTCATTCAACATAGTATTGAAAGCCCTAACCAGAGCAATCAAGCAAGACAAAGAAATAAAGGGCATTCAGATTGGGAAGGACAAAGTCAAGTTGTCCCTGTTTGCAGATGACGCGATCTTATAGATAGAAAACCTAAAGGCTACCAGAACGCCCTTACGGCTGACTAACAATTTTAATAATTTTGCGGGGTACAAAATCAACACCCACAGATCAGGAGCATTTTTATACTCCGATAATGAACTGGCAGAAAAAGAAATCAAGAAAGCAAGCCCATTTACAATAGTCACCCCCAAGATAAAATACCTAGGAACCAATTGAACCAAGGAGGTTAATGCAGATCTCTACAATGAGAACTACCAAACACCAGTGAGAGAAATTAAAGAGCACCCCAAAATAGTGGAATGACATACCAGGCTCTGGTACGGGAAGAATTAACATCGTGAAAATGTCCTTTCTACCCATAGCAGTCTACAAATTCAACGCAATCTCCGTCAAAATAGCAACAACTTTCTTCACAGAAATAGAAAAAGCAGTGCTAACATTCATATGGATTACGAAAAGATCCTGAATAGCCAAAGCAATTTTGAGCTTAAAAGCACCCCAAAAACAGAAAGGCTGGAGGCATAACACCACCCAATTTCAAATTCTATGACAAGGCTCAAAACAGCATGGTGATGGCATAGAAACAGACACTCAGATCAATGGAACAGGATAGAAAACCCAGGAATAATCAATTTGCCTACTTACAGCCAACCGATTTTTGACAAAGCAAACCAGAACATACGCTGTGGAAAAGACAGCCTCTTCAGGAAATAAACGGTGCCCGCAAAATTGGACAATCCACATGCAGAAGAATGAAACTGGACCAGCATCTCACCATATGCCAAAATCGACTCGAAATGGATTAAAGACCAGAATATAAGACCCCAAACCATTACATGACTGAAGGAAAACAGAGGGGAAACACTCCAGGAAGTAGGTGGGGGCAAAGGCTTTATGAATAAGACCCGAAAACCCACAAGCAACAATATAAAAACTAAACAAATGAGCTAATGTCAAACTAAGAAGCTTCCACACAGCAAAGGAAACAATCAACAGAGCAGAAAGGCACCCTAAAAAAAGGGAGAAAATATGTGTAAACTATACGTCTGCCAAGGGCTTAATATCCAGAACATACCAAGAACTCAAACAGCTGTACAGTATGAAAACAAGTAATCCGATTTAAAACTGGGCAAACGAGATGAATAGACATTTTTCAAAGACATACAAATGGCCAACGGTACACGAAAAAATGCTCAGCATCACTAGTCATCAGAGAAATGCAAATCAAAACCACATTGAGATATCATGTCAACCCAGATAGACTGGCCATTGTTAAAAAGACCATTAATAAGAAATGCTACTGAGGATATGAGGAAAGGAGAACTCTTCTCCAATGTTGGTGGGACTGTAAATTAGCACAGCCACTATGGAAAACAGTAAAGAAGTTTCCTCCAATACAGATAGTACTACCATATGATCCAGCAGTTCCACTACTGGGTATATATCCAAAGAAATGGAAATCATATGGAAGGGACACCTGCACTCCCATGTTCACTGCAGCTTTACTTACAATAGCCAAAATATAGAACCAACCTCAGTGCCCTTCGACAGATGACTGGATAAAAAAAATGTGATACACGTACACCATGGAATAATACTCAGTGATAAAGAAAAAGAATGAAATTCTGCCATCGGTAACAACCTGGAGGAGTCTGGAGAAAATTATGTTGTGTGAAATAAGCCAGACAAGGGAAGATAAATATCACATGCTCTCACTTATAACTAGGTAGAAAGGAAGGAAGGAAGGAAGGAAGGAAGGAAGGAAGGAAGGAAGGAAGGAAGGAAGGAAGGAAGCAAAGGACTACAACAGTTCCTTGAACTTTCAGAAGGACAGAAGAAACCAATGGTTACTAGAGATGAGGGGATGGACGGAGGGAGGGAGTTGGGGGCGTGATGGGTCAGGCAAAGGGCATAAAGAAAAATCATGATTTGTAATAATGAATATGCTAATAAAAATAATTTAAAAAGTAAGACACTTTAAAACACAAAAAGAATGCCATTATTGACATTCCAGAAAATTCCAGCTATGTGGATAACATTAAAAACCAGCTGTCAAGCTAAATCCTTTATCAGTACAAATTTTGATATTTCTTCAAATTGGGAGGAGAATGTTGGTTTCGATGTACAATGTCTGGTCACTCCCAGCCTCATCTATTTGTCACTGACGACCCTGGGACAGACGGAAAAAAAAAAAAAAAAAAAACGGTTTCTGCAACTTTTAAAATACAGACACGCCCTCCACCACCAACTTTCAATTTCTACAAAACGTCCTTGGGTTCTAGTATTCTTGCACATGTTTGTTCTCTTACAGGAAATTTGCTCCTTAGGATTTCACTGCAATGTGCTTCTGGATCCCATGCCATGATTTATCTCTGAGGACCCCTGTTCCCCTGGATCCATTTCACCCCGTGCCTGGCCACCTGTGTGGCACACACACATAGGAGCAGGAGGACAAGGCTTTGAGATGGGGAACCCGCACAAGCAATTATCTGGGTTTAGGTCTGCAGGTTATTAAGGTTTTCCGTTTCAACTTCCACAGCTAGAACGAAAGTGTAGAAATCTGTTTTCTAGTTAAAATCTGTTCACATCCCAAGTGTTTTTTAAGTTACTTAACAAGCCTTTGGTAGTCCGAAATACCGGGAAGTGTGCCTGTAACTAGAAACACCAGAAACTTCCATTTCAAAATTGTCATAAACCAGGGATACTTTAGAAAAACCTTTTCAGCCCACTTCGTGCCTTGAGTAATGGTGGGTAAACAGTGGAAACCAAGAGAGGCAACATGGAAGCAAACGGATATAAAGGCACAAGGGAGACATCATGCTCTTGGGGAGAACTAAAATGCAAATTGTGTCTGTAAACGAAAGAAATTATACAGAAATCCCAGAAAAACAATTGACTGAAAATCAGACGAACGATCCCATGTTCATCGCATCACCTTGAGAACACGAAGGATACTTTTGTACAGGCAGCACACCTCCTTAAAGCAGCAGCAGAGTGCTTCGTGCACAGCAAGGCCTAGTTCACCGAGCAGCTGGAACTGTGCCCACACCCAGAGGGCAGCACCAGTCACGTGGGTGCAGAGGAGGTTGTCCCGGTGAACTCCACAAGTGGCAGCAACGCTCGGCTCTACGCCACAGGACTTCTGACAACGGACACAGTCGCACAGACTGCAAGTGGACCCCACATCAGCCTCAAGACCTCCCCCACCCGAAAACATCTCCACAGCCAGCCAGGGAGGCAAAGGAAGGGTCTTCATGGCGTGCAGAGTTACAATGAATCTGTGTTCACGCTGCCCCCTCCCACTGTACCCGTCGAGACCCAGACGATGTGCCCTGCTACTACAAAGTCGAAGAGATGTTTGATGGGGGCAGAGCGGAAGAGGCACATTGAATTTGGATCATTTTACCCATGACCCTTCTCTCCTCCCAACCCTCTTTGCGAAAGATGACATTTCTGGGGAAACAGAAGGTGATCAGAAGCAAGTAGCTCAAATGTATGTCCCTTGTAAATTTCGGATATCCATCAATTTCAATTTTGAGATATAGAGAAGTGCTGGGAAGTTTAATTGGCCGTATCAGTGTCAGTGAAGAGCTGATGGAAGAAGTGCGAAAGGCCAAAGGAGAAAACCCATGAGTAGAGAAATTAGCCTTCGGCTAATCTTATCTTCTCTGCTTCCATATATCCCTGTCCATCCTCAAAAGTTGAGTGAGGTAGGAGATGATAAGATTGAGATTAGGGCAAATTATTTCCCCATCTTTTCCTTTCTCCAATGCACAGTTTCCTCAACCCGCACACTTGGAGTCTCAGGGTCAGCCTATTAAGTGCCTATAATCAACTTCAATCATTTTAGCAGAGTACTACAGAGTGACTGCTCCCAACCCCTTCAGATAGGTGATGCTTATGTTTACATCTGCTTATCAGCTCTGTCAAAGTGCTGTTTCGTGGAGGTGCTGTAATCTGATGAACACATGAGACATGCTATTTGCTAGCAAGAAATTCTCAGCTCAAACAAGCTAAGGTGTACGGAGATTCAGTATAACACAGTAATTGGTTAACTCAGTTTACTTGGGACTCCATTTCTTAGGTCTTGGGCTGTTTACATAACCAAAAGGAGTGTGTGTGTGTGTGTGTGTGTGTACCACACTTGACCTAGCGTGTGTGTGTGTGTGTATGTGTGTTTGTGTACCACACTTGACCTAGCACCTACCTGCACAAGTACCCCCCTGCCAAGTGATGTGTTTAAAGGCCAACAAAAAGGAAAACACAGAACACATTTATAATCCTGAAAATCTAGGGCTACTTAACCTTTTTGCTGCTTAATTTTAAAGGCAAAAAATGTACTATGAGCAGCATAAATAAGAACTGATTTGAGCATAGTTTTATAATAGATAAAATGTACCTGATGGGTCTAATTCAAATTTCTAAAATCTAACTGTGCCGCATTAGTCTGAGATACAAGATCTAAAGCTGCATGATCTAATCTGAGAATTTACGGACCTGTTTGAAATACCTTCATTTGATTAATTTGAAATGGAGGCCAGGGTATGACCTCTAACAGTCTGATCTTTAATAACCGCTCAAGAGATGAGGCAGGAAGTCAGTCGCGCTTAGAATTCTATGCACTTTCCTCTAGTGAGCACACCCTGCGGTTCCACGCGTGCAAGCACACCCCTCGCTCACTGCGGGATCTACAGAGCAGCTGTACATGCCCTTCAAAACTCAAATGCGTGTTATGTGGGTGTGCGGTATAGGGGTAGGACATGAAAAAACTCCCACCTGTCCAGTCCGAGAGAAATTTAACTCCTGAGAAGCACACCTTAGTTGAACATCAGATGCAACACTAATTTGCAGAGGTTCCCACAACATAGGAACAAAAGGGCTGACGTTATGTGTTGATAGCAGATCGTGTGTGAAAACTAAAGTTTTATACGGGGCTGTACGAAGACTAACTGAGGTCTGGAAAATGAGGAATTTTAAATGCTGGACAGTCTCTATACTCAGATTCCACTGAAGACAATGCAAATACTTATAAGAGCCTGATAATAAAAACAGATTAAAAAACTTAATCATCAAGGTGAAGCATTTAGTAATGAGGTTTGTACAGCTTTTCGGAAAACACTGACTGGAAGTCCCAACCGGCTAGAGGTAGGCCAGTGTCAGGAGGCATCCCGGACATGGGCATTAGCTTCCAGCACTGATGGTGCAGCCAGTGTCGATGATAAGAATTAAAACACAACTGCAACCCCCAGTCCTGGACAGGCTCAGGAAGCGGCTATCTGGAAAGAGTGGGAGGGGTCCAGGAGGCCAGCCCCCAGGTGATACATACGTTTGCACAACAGTGACGGCGAGCCACTGGAAGTCTTTTCCAGCTGTACTGCGCTGTAATTGTGGTCGCTTGCTCAGGACAGCATGCTGCTTTCACAAGTTGTCTCCTTCCTGAGGGATTTGCTCCTAGAAAAAGCCACCACCGCCTTCTTCACTGTGCCTTCTTCTTCTTCTTTTTCTTTTTTTTCCTGGAGCTTGTCTCTTCTGCAGAGAAGAGCTTTTAACACCTCCCTGGATAGTCAGTAAAACCCCAAGCATTAAGAAGGCCAGAAAATACACGTCCACTTCATTTCACTGAAAAAGAAAGGTCATGATCCTATCCCTTCTTTGGGTCATCCACCCTGAGTCTGCACACCACATTTGCTCAGCAGCAGTCTGGCTACCCTTGCACATCCAGCAAACCCTTAGCACTCCTTCCTCTTATTCAGGATTCCAACTTTTTGAGCGACAAGAAGATCCCTGACACAGAGGGATCCTTGCTGAGGTATGAGAGCAGTGACACAGGATGCAAGAAGAGCACAAATGATGTTTCTTTATCCTCTGCCAAGCCCAGGGCACGCTTGGTGCTGCCATTCTCCTCCTGGGTGCAGCAGCAAACGCTTCTTCGTCAGTTCTATGATCCAACACTGCCGCCCTTAAAAATTAAGTCACCTCAAAAGTTACATAAGTATTTGAAAATACTCAAGAAAACTCTCCAAACACTGCTAGTTACACTTTGCTTGTCATAAATGGAACATCAATCTGAGCCCCAGGACAGGCCAGAGACAAGAACCTGTGATTTCCAGCCAGGCCTGAATTCTCCCCAAATTCCACAGAGTACCAAAACAGGACAATCTTGGCAGGAGCCAAGGGCAGCCTCCTCTACCCTGAAGCAGGCCATGCCTGGAGTCCTTGGCATGAACCGAGGGCAGCATCTCCTGCCTGGAAGCAGTCATGAAGCACACCGAAACACCACTTCCACGTGGGTGGGCCACTGTTGCTTTGCCTCCCACAGATCTGTCCCCCCTTTTCCCCTGGGTGATGGAGCTGCCAAAGATTCCTCAAAGCCCATCTCTTTTGAGCAGTGAGAAGCCCCGGGCTTCTCTTCCTGCATTTATTCTCCAGACCAAGAAGTTACAGGAAGAGACATAGGTGGGGTTTTGAACATAGGTTCAGTTTTACAAGTTTTGCAATAGAAGCTGGTAACATTCAGTCAAAACAAGTCAGATGACACTCTGTTAGGCAATTAAGTGATCCACTATAACAAAGCCTTGATTTACCCGAAATTCCTTTTCCCTCTAGCAGCTTTTTAGTAACGTTGCCTATCAATTAGTCACTTGTCTGTCTTAGAATCAGCAGCCTTGCTGTGTTATGATTCTTTTCCTGCAACAGAGACTCGATGCCCGGGGGTTAAAATTCCTGTCCTTTGCAAGGTCAATATTTGAAACTGCAAGGCTTTTGGTGACTAAAGTCACCTATTACCCAAGAGCAGTAATAGGAAATTAATGTAATACACTAAAAAAGGTAATTGCCTTCCTTAACCACGAAGATGGCATTTTATAAAATTAGCTGCTTCTCTTAAAAGGCAACCTTCATTATCCTTTACCTACTCTTTAAAGACTATACAAACAGGAATAAGTAAATTATGGATAAAATGTTCTATAACTGGGAGAACTCAACGGCCAGTTGCCCACAGCTTACCTGCTGGTGTCCTGTGACACATATTGAAGCCTCCGTTGTACTTTGAGGAAAAATGTTCCAAACATGCCCAAAGTTCTACCCAGCAGCCGCCCCGGGAACCTGCATGCACTTCTGTCCCACTGCGAGTGGCAACCACATCGGCGGTGCTGGACTCGGGTCAGCCCTGCTGGAATGGCAGTGAAAGAGAAACTCATGTTTCAGCACAGCTAAGACGTAAACGTGCAAGTGCAATTTTTAGTGAACAGTGTCGCGTATAAATTTACAGGCGGCCAAGGGATAACTCTGTGACCAAAGGAAAACAAAACCTATTCTAGAAAAACAGCAGCTCTGCCTTTCAGGGATGAGACAACCCTGCAAGCTGCTGAGCTCTCTGCTGGTCACCGGTGATGTCATCCCGGTAGCACTGACCCTGTCACCGCCAGAGGTGCCTCACCCAGTCCCCTCCCATCTGTCCGCTGGACTGGAGGGGCGCCATTCTGTCCACACAGCTTCCTTGAGCACCTGCACCCTTGGGGCCTGCTTGTTGGGAGGAAAGCTGTCACCCGCGGCAGCTGGCTTAAACCTTAGCAGCAGGAGGAACAGCTGCCCGTGGCCAGGCCACTGCCCCAGATGAAACTGTTGCTGCCGGGCCTGGCCATCTCTTCCCAACGGAAATAAGTTGTTTGGGGTTCAGCAGACTCTAGAATGAAGCGGGCCCCTTGGGCACAGGGAGCAACAGCACATCCTAGTGGGCTAATTTCCCCAAAGCTTGAAACTAGGTGTCTTGTCTCACTCCAAGGATGGCTGTGGCACTACAGCATCGCTGGACGCTGGGTGGCAGTAGAGGGCCTCACAGAAACCAGGCACAGACAATCTGGCCTCCAGCAAAGGAATGATGCTAATGCGCTCCTCTGGGTAGAATTTGCACAATAACCCACATGGAAGTCGCAGCAGGACAGGGATGAAAACTATGGGGCAAGAGGTCAAGTCTGCACAATCCCAACCAACCCCACAGATGCCCATGTCCAGTAACCGCACACACTGGATGGCTCCCCACAGGCAAAGGAACGGGTGAGACACACCCCTTCTCTGTACCTGGTGACAGATTCAGGGAAGTCAGGCTCCAGGCCCTCTCTCACTCCCACCGTGTCCTGAATCCTCACCATCAGCTACAGCTGCAAGGACTGTTTCTCTTCTGTGAACCTGCAAGCTAAGGGTCTGAAGCGACACAGTGGAGAAAGCATGCGAGGAAATTCTGCTCTACTTTTCCACCTCAGTGAGGCACGTGCACAATGTAGTTTCCCATCTCAACTGTTGCTTCGCTGTCAAGATTTCTTTTGGTGTGAGAGACCAAGGTGTCGGTAGCAAAAGAAAATGTTTTGCTTTTGCTCCCCTCAGTATGCTTCAACATTTCCAAGTGAATTTCACGTCACAAGGGGAGATGGGGATTGCCCTCAACTGGAATGTGGGTCACCTCCCAGCTGTGTGGTGATGTGTCTGGGGCCAAGGCCAGAGCTGCTGCTTTTCCAGATTTTCCAAGCCAGAAACAAGCACTGTTCACTTTAATAAGGTTAAGTTTAAACCGACATCCTTTTTTGGTGCCTAAACTGTTGACTACATACCCCAGCAAGACAGAAGCGTGTGAAAGCCGTCCATTCACACTCCCCTTCTCCCAGACGGTCACATGCGCATATCCCCAGAGCTGAAGGCACTGTGCAAAGCACGGTGCAGTATATGTGGCCAGTAACCGTGTGTTCTTCTCACTGAACACTTCCAGGGTTGCATCAAGTACAAGTTGCCTCAACTTTCACTGAAGTAGATAAAAGCTGCAAAAACCCTTACTGATTTCCTAAGTTTACTTCTCTAAGTCCCAAAAGCTAAGACTATAACTACGTTAGTGTTCATGTATGACAAACAAATATTAAATAGTTTACACCTTTATACCAATTTATCTGTAGCTCGTGCAGGTCCAATTGGACCTGGCAGACATCTACAGAACATTTCATGCAACAACTAGAGAATACACATTTTTTCTCATCGGCACATGGAACATTCTCCAGGATAGACCACATGTTAGGTCACAAAACAGGTTTCAGCAAATTTTTCAAAGCTGACATCATTCCTAGTATCTTTTCTGACCACAATTGACTAGCACTGGAAATCAATTACAAGCGAATTTCTGGAAACTACTCCAGTGCATGAAAACTGAACAACAGGCTCCCGAATGACCTATGGGTCCAAGAAGAAATTAAAAAGGAAATCAAAAACGTTCTTGAAACTAATGAAAAAAGATGCATCCTACCAAAACCTGTGGGATACTGTAAAAGCAACAGCGACGAGGCAATATATTGCAATAAATGCTCACATCAAAAGGATGGAGAACCTTCACGTAAATGACCGAACTGTACACCTCAAAGAACCACCACCACCACAACAATGCAATCATAAAAGTACTAGAGAGAAAGAAATAATTAACATCAGGGCAGAGTTCAATGAAATGGAGACCCCCAAAACGATACAAAGGATCAGCGAAACACAAAGTTGTTTTTTGAGAAGATAAATAAAATAGACAAACCATTAGCTTTGCCCACTCTCACCACACTCATTCAACATAGTATTGAAAGCCCTAACCAGAGCAATCAAGCAAGACAAAGAAATAAAGGGCATTCAGATTGGGAAGGACAAAGTCAAGTTGTCCCTGTTTGCAGATGACGCGATCTTATAGATAGAAAACCTAAAGGCTACCAGAACGCCCTTACGGCTGACTAACAATTTTAATAATTTTGCGGGGTACAAAATCAACACCCACAGATCAGGAGCATTTTTATACTCCGATAATGAACTGGCAGAAAAAGAAATCAAGAAAGCAAGCCCATTTACAATAGTCACCCCCAAGATAAAATACCTAGGAACCAATTGAACCAAGGAGGTTAATGCAGATCTCTACAATGAGAACTACCAAACACCAGTGAGAGAAATTAAAGAGCACCCCAAAATAGTGGAATGACATACCAGGCTCTGGTACGGGAAGAATTAACATCGTGAAAATGTCCTTTCTACCCATAGCAGTCTACAAATTCAACGCAATCTCCGTCAAAATAGCAACAACTTTCTTCACAGAAATAGAAAAAGCAGTGCTAACATTCATATGGATTACGAAAAGATCCTGAATAGCCAAAGCAATTTTGAGCTTAAAAGCACCCCAAAAACAGAAAGGCTGGAGGCATAACACCACCCAATTTCAAATTCTATGACAAGGCTCAAAACAGCATGGTGATGGCATAGAAACAGACACTCAGATCAATGGAACAGGATAGAAAACCCAGGAATAATCAATTTGCCTACTTACAGCCAACCGAGTTTTGACAAAGCAAACCAGAACATACGCTGTGGAAAAGACAGCCTCTTCAGGAAATAAACGGTGCCCGCAAAATTGGACAATCCACATGCAGAAGAATGAAACTGGACCAGCATCTCACCATATGCCAAAATCGACTCGAAATGGATTAAAGACCAGAATATAAGACCCCAAACCATTACATGACTGAAGGAAAACAGAGGGGAAACACTCCAGGAAGTAGGTGGGGGCAAAGGCTTTATGAATAAGACCCGAAAACCCACAAGCAACAATATAAAAACTAAACAAATGAGCTAATGTCAAACTAAGAAGCTTCCACACAGCAAAGGAAACAATCAACAGAGCAGAAAGGCACCCTAAAAAAAGGGAGAAAATATGTGTAAACTATACGTCTGCCAAGGGCTTAATATCCAGAACATACCAAGAACTCAAACAGCTGTACAGTATGAAAACAAGTAATCCGATTTAAAACTGGGCAAACGAGATGAATAGACATTTTTCAAAGACATACAAATGGCCAACGGTACACGAAAAAATGCTCAGCATCACTAGTCATCAGAGAAATGCAAATCAAAACCACATTGAGATATCATGTCAACCCAGATAGACTGGCCATTGTTAAAAAGACCATTAATAAGAAATGCTACTGAGGATATGAGGAAAGGAGAACTCTTCTCCAATGTTGGTGGGACTGTAAATTAGCACAGCCACTATGGAAAACAGTAAAGAAGTTTCCTCCAATACAGATAGTACTACCATATGATCCAGCAGTTCCACTACTGGGTATATATCCAAAGAAATGGAAATCATATGGAAGGGACACCTGCACTCCCATGTTCACTGCAGCTTTACTAACAATAGCCAAAATATAGAACCAACCTCAGTGCCCTTCGACAGATGACTGGATAAAAAAAATGTGATACACGTACACCATGGAATAATACTCAGTGATAAAGAAAAAGAATGAAATTCTGCCATCGGTAACAACCTGGATGAGTCTGGAGAAAATTATGTTGTGTGAAATAAGCCAGACAAGGGAAGATAAATATCACATGCTCTCACTTATAACTAGGTAGAAAGGAAGGAAGGAAGGAAGGAAGGAAGGAAGGAAGGAAGGAAGGAAGGAAGGAAGGAAGGAAGGAAGGAAGGAAGCAAAGGACTACAACAGTTCCTTGAACTTTCAGAAGGACAGAAGAAACCAATGGTTACTAGAGATGAGGGGATGGACGGAGGGAGGGAGTTGGGGGCGTGATGGGTCAGGCAAAGGGCATAAAGAAAAATCATGATTTGTAATAATGAATATGCTAATAAAAATAATTTAAAAAGTAAGACACTTTAAAACACAAAAAGAATGCCATTATTGACATTCCAGAAAATTCCAGCTATGTGGATAACATTAAAAACCAGCTGTCAAGCTAAATCCTTTATCAGTACAAATTTTGATATTTCTTCAAATTGGGAGGAGAATGTTGGTTTCGATGTACAATGTCTGGTCACTCCCAGCCTCATCTATTTGTCACTGACGACCCTGGGACAGACGGAAAAAAAAAAAAAAAAAACGGTTTCTACAACTTTTAAAATACAGACACGCCCTCCACCACCAACTTTCAATTTCTACAAAACGTCCTTGGGTTCTAGTATTCTTGCACATGTTTGTTCTCTTACAGGAAATTTGCTCCTTAGGATTTCACTGCAATGTGCTTCTGGATCCCATGCCATGATTTATCTCTGAGGACCCCTGTTCCCCTGGATCCATTTCACCCCGTGCCTGGCCACCTGTGTGGCACACACACATAGGAGCAGGAGGACAAGGCTTTGAGATGGGGAACCCGCACAAGCAATTATCTGGGTTTAGGTCTGCAGGTTATTAAGGTTTTCCGTTTCAACTTCCACAGCTAGAACGAAAGTGTAGAAATCTGTTTTCTAGTTAAAATCTGTTCACATCCCAAGTGTTTTTTAAGTTACTTAACAAGCCTTTGGTAGTCCGAAATACCGGGAAGTGTGCCTGTAACTAGAAACACCAGAAACTTCCATTTCAAAATTGTCATAAACCAGGGATACTTTAGAAAAACCTTTTCAGCCCACTTCGTGCCTTGAGTAATGGTGGGTAAACAGTGGAAACCAAGAGAGGCAACATGGAAGCAAACGGATATAAAAGCACAAGGGAGACATCATGCTCTTGGGGAGAACTAAAATGCAAATTGTGTCTGTAAACGAAAGAAATTATACAGAAATCCCAGAAAAACAATTGACTGAAAATCAGACGAACGATCCCATGTTCATCGCATCACCTTGAGAACACGAAGGATACTTTTGTACAGGCAGCACACCTCCTTAAAGCAGCAGCAGAGTGCTTCGTGCACAGCAAGGCCTAGTTCACCGAGCAGCTGGAACTGTGCCCACACCCAGAGGGCAGCACCAGTCACGTGGGTGCAGAGGAGGTTGTCCCGGTGAACTCCACAAGCGGCAGCAACGCTCGGCTCTACGCCACAGGACTTCTGACAACGGACACAGTCGCACAGACTGCAAGTGGACCCCACATCAGCCTCAAGACCTCCCCCACCTGAAAACATCTCCACAGCCAGCCAGGGAGGCAAAGGAAGGGTCTTCATGGCGTGCAGAGTTACAATGAGTCTGTGTTCACGCTGCCCCCTCCCACTGTACCCGTCGAGACCCAGACGATGTGCCCTGCTACTACAAAGTCGAAGAGATGTTTGATGGGGGCAGAGCGGAAGAGGCACATTGAATTTGGATCATTTTACCCATGACCCTTCTCTCCTCCCAACCCTCTTTGCGAAAGATGACATTTCTGGGGAAACAGAAGGTGATCAGAAGCAAGTAGCTCAAATGTATGTCCCTTGTAAATTTCGGATATCCATCAATTTCAATTTTGAGATATAGAGAAGTGCTGGGAAGTTTAATTGGCCGTATCAGTGTCAGTGAAGAGCTGATGGAAGAAGTGCGAAAGGCCAAAGGAGAAAACCCATGAGTAGAGAAATTAGCCTTCGGCTAATCTTATCTTCTCTGCTTCCATATATCCCTGTCCATCCTCAAAAGTTGAGTGAGGTAGGAGATGATAAGATTGAGATTAGGGCAAATTATTTCCCCATCTTTTCCTTTCTCCAATGCACAGTTTCCTCAACCCGCACACTTGGAGTCTCAGGGTCAGCCTATTAAGTGCCTATAATCAACTTCAATCATTTTAGCAGAGTACTACAGAGTGACTGCTCCCAACCCCTTCAGATAGGTGATGCTTATGTTTACATCTGCTTATCAGCTCTGTCAAAGTGCTGTTTCGTGGAGGTGCTGTAATCTGATGAACACATGAGACATGCTATTTGCTAGCAAGAAATTCTCAGCTCAAACAAGCTAAGGTGTACGGAGATTCAGTATAACACAGTAATTGGTTAACTCAGTTTACTTGGGACTCCATTTCTTAGGTCTTGGGCTGTTTACATAACCAAAAGGAGTGTGTGTGTGTGTGTGTGTGTGTGTGTGTGTGTGTGTGTGTGTGTGTGTGTGTGTGTGTACCACACTTGACCTAGCGTGTGTGTGTGTATGTGTGTTTGTGTACCACACTTGACCTAGCACCTACCTGCACAAGTACCCCCCTGCCAAGTGATGTGTTTAAAGGCCAACAAAAAGGAAAACACAGAACACATTTATAATCCTGAAAATCTAGGGCTACTTAACCTTTTTGCTGCTTAATTTTAAAGGCAAAAAATGTACTATGAGCAGCATAAATAAGAACTGATTTGAGCATAGTTTTATAATAGATAAAATGTACCTGATGGGTCTAATTCAAATTTCTAAAATCTAACTGTGCCGCATTAGTCTGAGATACAAGATCTAAAGCTGCATGATCTAATCTGAGAATTTACGGACCTGTTTGAAATACCTTCATTTGATTAATTTGAAATGGAGGCCAGGGTATGACCTCTAACAGTCTGATCTTTAATAACCGCTCAAGAGATGAGGCAGGAAGTCAGTCGCGCTTAGAATTCTATGCACTTTCCTCTAGTGAGCACACCCTGCGGTTCCACGCGTGCAAGCACACCCCTCGCTCACTGCGGGATCTACAGAGCAGCTGTACATGCCCTTCAAAACTCAAATGCGTGTTATGTGGGTGTGCGGTATAGGGGTAGGACATGAAAAAACTCCCACCTGTCCAGTCCGAGAGAAATTTAACTCCTGAGAAGCACACCTTAGTTGAACATCAGATGCAACACTAATTTGCAGAGGTTCCCACAACATAGGAACAAAAGGGCTGACGTTATGTGTTGATAGCAGATCGTGTGTGAAAACTAAAGTTTTATACGGGGCTGTACGAAGACTAACTGAGGTCTGGAAAATGAGGAATTTTAAATGCTGGACAGTCTCTATACTCAGATTCCGCTGAAGACAATGCAAATACTTATAAGAGCCTGATAATAAAAACAGATTAAAAAACTTAATCATCAAGGTGAAGCATTTAGTAATGAGGTTTGTACAGCTTTTCGGAAAACACTGACTGGAAGTCCCAACCGGCTAGAGGTAGGCCAGTGTCAGGAGGCATCCCGGACATGGGCATTAGCTTCCAGCACTGATGGTGCAGCCAGTGTCGATGATAAGAATTAAAACACAACTGCAACCCCCAGTCCTGGACAGGCTCAGGAAGCGGCTATCTGGAAAGAGTGGGAGGGGTCCAGGAGGCCAGCCCCCAGGTGATACATACGTTTGCACAACAGTGACGGCGAGCCACTGGAAGTCTTTTCCAGCTGTACTGCGCTGTAATTGTGGTCGCTTGCTCAGGACAGCATGCTGCTTTCACAAGTTGTCTCCTTCCTGAGGGATTTGCTCCTAGAAAAAGCCACCACCGCCTTCTTCACTGTGCCTTCTTCTTCTTCTTTTTCTTTTTTTTCCTGGAGCTTGTCTCTTCTGCAGAGAAGAGCTTTTAACACCTCCCTGGATAGTCAGTAAAACCCCAAGCATTAAGAAGGCCAGAAAATACACGTCCACTTCATTTCACTGAAAAAGAAAGGTCATGATCCTATCCCTTCTTTGGGTCATCCACCCTGAGTCTGCACACCACATTTGCTCAGCAGCAGTCTGGCTACCCTTGCACATCCAGCAAACCCTTAGCACTCCTTCCTCTTATTCAGGATTCCAACTTTTTGAGCGACAAGAAGATCCCTGACACAGAGGGATCCTTGCTGAGGTATGAGAGCAGTGACACAGGATGCAAGAAGAGCACAAATGATGTTTCTTTATCCTCTGCCAAGCCCAGGGCACGCTTGGTGCTGCCATTCTCCTCCTGGGTGCAGCAGCAAACGCTTCTTCGTCAGTTCTATGATCCAACACTGCCGCCCTTAAAAATTAAGTCACCTCAAAAGTTACATAAGTATTTGAAAATACTCAAGAAAACTCTCCAAACACTGCTAGTTACACTTTGCTTGTCATAAATGGAACATCAATCTGAGCCCCAGGACAGGCCAGAGACAAGAACCTGTGATTTCCAGCCAGGCCTGAATTCTCCCCAAATTCCACAGAGTACCAAAACAGGACAATCTTGGCAGGAGCCAAGGGCAGCCTCCTCTACCCTGAAGCAGGCCATGCCTGGAGTCCTTGGCATGAACCGAGGGCAGCATCTCCTGCCTGGAAGCAGTCATGAAGCACACCGAAACACCACTTCCACGTGGGTGGGCCACTGTTGCTTTGCCTCCCACAGATCTGTCCCCCCTTTTCCCCTGGGTGATGGAGCTGCCAAAGATTCCTCAAAGCCCATCTCTTTTGAGCAGTGAGAAGCCCCGGGCTTCTCTTCCTGCATTTATTCTCCAGACCAAGAAGTTACAGGAAGAGACATAGGTGGGGTTTTGAACATAGGTTCAGTTTTACAAGTTTTGCAATAGAAGCTGGTAACATTCAGTCAAAACAAGTCAGATGACACTCTGTTAGGCAATTAAGTGATCCACTATAACAAAGCCTTGATTTACCCGAAATTCCTTTTCCCTCTAGCAGCTTTTTAGTAACGTTGCCTATCAATTAGTCACTTGTCTGTCTTAGAATCAGCAGCCTTGCTGTGTTATGATTCTTTTCCTGCAACAGAGACTCGATGCCCGGGGGTTAAAATTCCTGTCCTTTGCAAGGTCAATATTTGAAACTGCAAGGCTTTTGGTGACTAAAGTCACCTATTACCCAAGAGCAGTAATAGGAAATTAATGTAATACACTAAAAAAGGTAATTGCCTTCCTTAACCACGAAGATGGCATTTTATAAAATTAGCTGCTTCTCTTAAAAGGCAACCTTCATTATCCTTTACCTACTCTTTAAAGACTATACAAACAGGAATAAGTAAATTATGGATAAAATGTTCTATAACTGGGAGAACTCAACGGCCAGTTGCCCACAGCTTACCTGCTGGTGTCCTGTGACACATATTGAAGCCTCCGTTGTACTTTGAGGAAAAATGTTCCAAACATGCCCAAAGTTCTACCCAGCAGCCGCCCCGGGAACCTGCATGCACTTCTGTCCCACTGCGAGTGGCAACCACATCGGCGGTGCTGGACTCGGGTCAGCCCTGCTGGAATGGCAGTGAAAGAGAAACTCATGTTTCAGCACAGCTAAGACGTAAACGTGCAAGTGCAATTTTTAGTGAACAGTGTCACGTATAAATTTACAGGCGGCCAAGGGATAACTCTGTGACCAAAGGAAAACAAAACCTATTCTAGAAAAACAGCAGCTCTGCCTTTCAGGGATGAGACAACCCTGCAAGCTGCTGAGCTCTCTGCTGGTCACCGGTGATGTCATCCCGGTAGCACTGACCCTGTCACCGCCAGAGGTGCCTCACCCAGTCCCCTCCCATCTGTCCGCTGGACTGGAGGGGCGCCATTCTGTCCACACAGCTTCCTTGAGCACCTGCACCCTTGGGGCCTGCTTGTTGGGAGGAAAGCTGTCACCCGCGGCAGCTGGCTTAAACCTTAGCAGCAGGAGGAACAGCTGCCCGTGGCCAGGCCACTGCCCCAGATGAAACTGTTGCTGCCGGGCCTGGCCATCTCTTCCCAACGGAAATAAGTTGTTTGGGGTTCAGCAGACTCTAGAATGAAGCGGGCCCCTTGGGCACAGGGAGCAACAGCACATCCTAGTGGGCTAATTTCCCCAAAGCTTGAAACTAGGTGTCTTGTCTCACTCCAAGGATGGCTGTGGCACTACAGCATCGCTGGACGCTGGGTGGCAGTAGAGGGCCTCACAGAAACCAGGCACAGACAATCTGGCCTCCAGCAAAGGAATGATGCTAATGCGCTCCTCTGGGTAGAATTTGCACAATAACCCACATGGAAGTCGCAGCAGGACAGGGATGAAAACTATGGGGCAAGAGGTCAAGTCTGCACAATCCCAACCAACCCCACAGATGCCCATGTCCAGTAACCGCACACACTGGATGGCTCCCCACAGGCAAAGGAACGGGTGAGACACACCCCTTCTCTGTACCTGGTGACAGATTCAGGGAAGTCAGGCTCCAGGCCCTCTCTCACTCCCACCGTGTCCTGAATCCTCACCATCAGCTACAGCTGCAAGGACTGTTTCTCTTCTGTGAACCTGCAAGCTAAGGGTCTGAAGCGACACAGTGGAGAAAGCATGCGAGGAAATTCTGCTCTACTTTTCCACCTCAGTGAGGCACGTGCACAATGTAGTTTCCCATCTCAACTGTTGCTTCGCTGTCAAGATTTCTTTTGGTGTGAGAGACCAAGGTGTCGGTAGCAAAAGAAAATGTTTTGCTTTTGCTCCCCTCAGTATGCTTCAACATTTCCAAGTGAATTTCACGTCACAAGGGGAGATGGGGATTGCCCTCAACTGGAATGTGGGTCACCTCCCAGCTGTGTGGTGATGTGTCTGGGGCCAAGGCCAGAGCTGCTGCTTTTCCAGATTTTCCAAGCCAGAAACAAGCACTGTTCACTTTAATAAGGTTAAGTTTAAACCGACATCCTTTTTTGGTGCCTAAACTGTTGACTACATACCCCAGCAAGACAGAAGCGTGTGAAAGCCGTCCATTCACACTCCCCTTCTCCCAGACGGTCACATGCGCATATCCCCAGAGCTGAAGGCACTGTGCAAAGCACGGTGCAGTATATGTGGCCAGTAACCGTGTGTTCTTCTCACTGAACACTTCCAGGGTTGCATCAAGTACAAGTTGCCTCAACTTTCACTGAAGTAGATAAAAGCTGCAAAAACCCTTACTGATTTCCTAAGTTTACTTCTCTAAGTCCCAAAAGCTAAGACTATAACTACGTTAGTGTTCATGTATGACAAACAAATATTAAATAGTTTACACCTTTATACCAATTTATCTGTAGCTCGTGCAGGTCCAATTGGACCTGGCAGACATCTACAGAACATTTCATGCAACAACTAGAGAATACACATTTTTTCTCATCGGCACATGGAACATTCTCCAGGATAGACCACATGTTAGGTCACAAAACAGGTTTCAGCAAATTTTTCAAAGCTGACATCATTCCTAGTATCTTTTCTGACCACAATTGACTAGCACTGGAAATCAATTACAAGCGAATTTCTGGAAACTACTCCAGTGCATGAAAACTGAACAACAGGCTCCCGAATGACCTATGGGTCCAAGAAGAAATTAAAAAGGAAATCAAAAACGTTCTTGAAACTAATGAAAAAAGATGCATCCTACCAAAACCTGTGGGATACTGTAAAAGCAACAGCGACGAGGCAATATATTGCAATAAATGCTCACATCAAAAGGATGGAGAACCTTCACGTAAATGACCGAACTGTACACCTCAAAGAACCACCACCACCACAACAATGCAATCATAAAAGTACTAGAGAGAAAGAAATAATTAACATCAGGGCAGAGTTCAATGAAATGGAGACCCCCAAAACGATACAAAGGATCAGCGAAACACAAAGTTGTTTTTTGAGAAGATAAATAAAATAGACAAACCATTAGCTTTGCCCACTCTCACCACACTCATTCAACATAGTATTGAAAGCCCTAACCAGAGCAATCAAGCAAGACAAAGAAATAAAGGGCATTCAGATTGGGAAGGACAAAGTCAAGTTGTCCCTGTTTGCAGATGACGCGATCTTATAGATAGAAAACCTAAAGGCTACCAGAACGCCCTTACGGCTGACTAACAATTTTAATAATTTTGCGGGGTACAAAATCAACACCCACAGATCAGGAGCATTTTTATACTCCGATAATGAACTGGCAGAAAA
Source organism: Cynocephalus volans (assembly GCF_027409185.1). Classification (NCBI taxonomy): domain Eukaryota; kingdom Metazoa; phylum Chordata; class Mammalia; order Dermoptera; family Cynocephalidae; genus Cynocephalus; species Cynocephalus volans. The sequence continues at coordinate 1,800,661 of NW_026902465.1, forward strand.
AGAAATCAAGAAAGCAAGCCCATTTACAATAGTCACCCCCAAGATAAAATACCTAGGAACCAATTGAACCAAGGAGGTTAATGCAGATCTCTACAATGAGAACTACCAAACACCAGTGAGAGAAATTAAAGAGCACCCCAAAATAGTGGAATGACATACCAGGCTCTGGTACGGGAAGAATTAACATCGTGAAAATGTCCTTTCTACCCATAGCAGTCTACAAATTCAACGCAATCTCCGTCAAAATAGCAACAACTTTCTTCACAGAAATAGAAAAAGCAGTGCTAACATTCATATGGATTACGAAAAGATCCTGAATAGCCAAAGCAATTTTGAGCTTAAAAGCACCCCAAAAACAGAAAGGCTGGAGGCATAACACCACCCAATTTCAAATTCTATGACAAGGCTCAAAACAGCATGGTGATGGCATAGAAACAGACACTCAGATCAATGGAACAGGATAGAAAACCCAGGAATAATCAATTTGCCTACTTACAGCCAACCGAGTTTTGACAAAGCAAACCAGAACATACGCTGTGGAAAAGACAGCCTCTTCAGGAAATAAACGGTGCCCGCAAAATTGGACAATCCACATGCAGAAGAATGAAACTGGACCAGCATCTCACCATATGCCAAAATCGACTCGAAATGGATTAAAGACCAGAATATAAGACCCCAAACCATTACATGACTGAAGGAAAACAGAGGGGAAACACTCCAGGAAGTAGGTGGGGGCAAAGGCTTTATGAATAAGACCCGAAAACCCACAAGCAACAATATAAAAACTAAACAAATGAGCTAATGTCAAACTAAGAAGCTTCCACACAGCAAAGGAAACAATCAACAGAGCAGAAAGGCACCCTAAAAAAAGGGAGAAAATATGTGTAAACTATACGTCTGCCAAGGGCTTAATATCCAGAACATACCAAGAACTCAAACAGCTGTACAGTATGAAAACAAGTAATCCGATTTAAAACTGGGCAAACGAGATGAATAGACATTTTTCAAAGACATACAAATGGCCAACGGTACACGAAAAAATGCTCAGCATCACTAGTCATCAGAGAAATGCAAATCAAAACCACATTGAGATATCATGTCAACCCAGATAGACTGGCCATTGTTAAAAAGACCATTAATAAGAAATGCTACTGAGGATATGAGGAAAGGAGAACTCTTCTCCAATGTTGGTGGGACTGTAAATTAGCACAGCCACTATGGAAAACAGTAAAGAAGTTTCCTCCAATACAGATAGTACTACCATATGATCCAGCAGTTCCACTACTGGGTATATATCCAAAGAAATGGAAATCATATGGAAGGGACACCTGCACTCCCATGTTCACTGCAGCTTTACTTACAATAGCCAAAATATAGAACCAACCTCAGTGCCCTTCGACAGATGACTGGATAAAAAAAATGTGATACACGTACACCATGGAATAATACTCAGTGATAAAGAAAAAGAATGAAATTCTGCCATCGGTAACAACCTGGAGGAGTCTGGAGAAAATTATGTTGTGTGAAATAAGCCAGACAAGGGAAGATAAATATCACATGCTCTCACTTATAACTAGGTAGAAAGGAAGGAAGGAAGGAAGGAAGGAAGGAAGGAAGGAAGGAAGGAAGGAAGGAAGGAAGGAAGGAAGGAAGGAAGCAAAGGACTACAACAGTTCCTTGAACTTTCAGAAGGACAGAAGAAACCAATGGTTACTAGAGATGAGGGGATGGACGGAGGGAGGGAGTTGGGGGCGTGATGGGTCAGGCAAAGGGCATAAAGAAAAATCATGATTTGTAATAATGAATATGCTAATAAAAATAATTTAAAAAGTAAGACACTTTAAAACACAAAAAGAATGCCATTATTGACATTCCAGAAAATTCCAGCTATGTGGATAACATTAAAAACCAGCTGTCAAGCTAAATCCTTTATCAGTACAAATTTTGATATTTCTTCAAATTGGGAGGAGAATGTTGGTTTCGATGTACAATGTCTGGTCACTCCCAGCCTCATCTATTTGTCACTGACGACCCTGGGACAGACGGAAAAAAAAAAAAAAAAACGGTTTCTGCAACTTTTAAAATACAGACACGCCCTCCACCACCAACTTTCAATTTCTACAAAACGTCCTTGGGTTCTAGTATTCTTGCACATGTTTGTTCTCTTACAGGAAATTTGCTCCTTAGGATTTCACTGCAATGTGCTTCTGGATCCCATGCCATGATTTATCTCTGAGGACCCCTGTTCCCCTGGATCCATTTCACCCCGTGCCTGGCCACCTGTGTGGCACACACACATAGGAGCAGGAGGACAAGGCTTTGAGATGGGGAACCCGCACAAGCAATTATCTGGGTTTAGGTCTGCAGGTTATTAAGGTTTTCCGTTTCAACTTCCACAGCTAGAACGAAAGTGTAGAAATCTGTTTTCTAGTTAAAATCTGTTCACATCCCAAGTGTTTTTTAAGTTACTTAACAAGCCTTTGGTAGTCCGAAATACCGGGAAGTGTGCCTGTAACTAGAAACACCAGAAACTTCCATTTCAAAATTGTCATAAACCAGGGATACTTTAGAAAAACCTTTTCAGCCCACTTCGTGCCTTGAGTAATGGTGGGTAAACAGTGGAAACCAAGAGAGGCAACATGGAAGCAAACGGATATAAAAGCACAAGGGAGACATCATGCTCTTGGGGAGAACTAAAATGCAAATTGTGTCTGTAAACGAAAGAAATTATACAGAAATCCCAGAAAAACAATTGACTGAAAATCAGACGAACGATCCCATGTTCATCGCATCACCTTGAGAACACGAAGGATACTTTTGTACAGGCAGCACACCTCCTTAAAGCAGCAGCAGAGTGCTTCGTGCACAGCAAGGCCTAGTTCACCGAGCAGCTGGAACTGTGCCCACACCCAGAGGGCAGCACCAGTCACGTGGGTGCAGAGGAGGTTGTCCCGGTGAACTCCACAAGCGGCAGCAATGCTCGGCTCTACGCCACAGGACTTCTGACAACGGACACAGTCGCACAGACTGCAAGTGGACCCCACATCAGCCTCAAGACCTCCCCCACCCGAAAACATCTCCACAGCCAGCCAGGGAGGCAAAGGAAGGGTCTTCATGGCGTGCAGAGTTACAATGAATCTGTGTTCACGCTGCCCCCTCCCACTGTACCCGTCGAGACCCAGACGATGTGCCCTGCTACTACAAAGTCGAAGAGATGTTTGATGGGGGCAGAGCGGAAGAGGCACATTGAATTTGGATCATTTTACCCATGACCCTTCTCTCCTCCCAACCCTCTTTGCGAAAGATGACATTTCTGGGGAAACAGAAGGTGATCAGAAGCAAGTAGCTCAAATGTATGTCCCTTGTAAATTTCGGATATCCATCAATTTCAATTTTGAGATATAGAGAAGTGCTGGGAAGTTTAATTGGCCGTATCAGTGTCAGTGAAGAGCTGATGGAAGAAGTGCGAAAGGCCAAAGGAGAAAACCCATGAGTAGAGAAATTAGCCTTCGGCTAATCTTATCTTCTCTGCTTCCATATATCCCTGTCCATCCTCAAAAGTTGAGTGAGGTAGGAGATGATAAGATTGAGATTAGGGCAAATTATTTCCCCATCTTTTCCTTTCTCCAATGCACAGTTTCCTCAACCCGCACACTTGGAGTCTCAGGGTCAGCCTATTAAGTGCCTATAATCAACTTCAATCATTTTAGCAGAGTACTACAGAGTGACTGCTCCCAACCCCTTCAGATAGGTGATGCTTATGTTTACATCTGCTTATCAGCTCTGTCAAAGTGCTGTTTCGTGGAGGTGCTGTAATCTGATGAACACATGAGACATGCTATTTGCTAGCAAGAAATTCTCAGCTCAAACAAGCTAAGGTGTACGGAGATTCAGTATAACACAGTAATTGGTTAACTCAGTTTACTTGGGACTCCATTTCTTAGGTCTTGGGCTGTTTACATAACCAAAAGGAGTGTGTGTGTGTGTGTGTGTGTGTGTACCACACTTGACCTAGCGTGTGTGTGTGTGTGTATGTGTGTTTGTGTACCACACTTGACCTAGCACCTACCTGCACAAGTACCCCCCTGCCAAGTGATGTGTTTAAAGGCCAACAAAAAGGAAAACACAGAACACATTTATAATCCTGAAAATCTAGGGCTACTTAACCTTTTTGCTGCTTAATTTTAAAGGCAAAAAATGTACTATGAGCAGCATAAATAAGAACTGATTTGAGCATAGTTTTATAATAGATAAAATGTACCTGATGGGTCTAATTCAAATTTCTAAAATCTAACTGTGCCGCATTAGTCTGAGATACAAGATCTAAAGCTGCATGATCTAATCTGAGAATTTACGGACCTGTTTGAAATACCTTCATTTGATTAATTTGGAATGGAGGCCAGGGTATGACCTCTAACAGTCTGATCTTTAATAACCGCTCAAGAGATGAGGCAGGAAGTCAGTCGCGCTTAGAATTCTATGCACTTTCCTCTAGTGAGCACACCCTGCGGTTCCACGCGTGCAAGCACACCCCTCGCTCACTGCGGGATCTACAGAGCAGCTGTACATGCCCTTCAAAACTCAAATGCGTGTTATGTGGGTGTGCGGTATAGGGGTAGGACATGAAAAAACTCCCACCTGTCCAGTCCGAGAGAAATTTAACTCCTGAGAAGCACACCTTAGTTGAACATCAGATGCAACACTAATTTGCAGAGGTTCCCACAACATAGGAACAAAAGGGCTGACGTTATGTGTTGATAGCAGATCGTGTGTGAAAACTAAAGTTTTATACGGGGCTGTACGAAGACTAACTGAGGTCTGGAAAATGAGGAATTTTAAATGCTGGACAGTCTCTATACTCAGATTCCACTGAAGACAATGCAAATACTTATAAGAGCCTGATAATAAAAACAGATTAAAAAACTTAATCATCAAGGTGAAGCATTTAGTAATGAGGTTTGTACAGCTTTTCGGAAAACACTGACTGGAAGTCCCAACCGGCTAGAGGTAGGCCAGTGTCAGGAGGCATCCCGGACATGGGCATTAGCTTCCAGCACTGATGGTGCAGCCAGTGTCGATGATAAGAATTAAAACACAACTGCAACCCCCAGTCCTGGACAGGCTCAGGAAGCGGCTATCTGGAAAGAGTGGGAGGGGTCCAGGAGGCCAGCCCCCAGGTGATACATACGTTTGCACAACAGTGACGGCGAGCCACTGGAAGTCTTTTCCAGCTGTACTGCGCTGTAATTGTGGTCGCTTGCTCAGGACAGCATGCTGCTTTCACAAGTTGTCTCCTTCCTGAGGGATTTGCTCCTAGAAAAAGCCACCACCGCCTTCTTCACTGTGCCTTCTTCTTCTTCTTTTTCTTTTTTTTCCTGGAGCTTGTCTCTTCTGCAGAGAAGAGCTTTTAACACCTCCCTGGATAGTCAGTAAAACCCCAAGCATTAAGAAGGCCAGAAAATACACGTCCACTTCATTTCACTGAAAAAGAAAGGTCATGATCCTATCCCTTCTTTGGGTCATCCACCCTGAGTCTGCACACCACATTTGCTCAGCAGCAGTCTGGCTACCCTTGCACATCCAGCAAACCCTTAGCACTCCTTCCTCTTATTCAGGATTCCAACTTTTTGAGCGACAAGAAGATCCCTGACACAGAGGGATCCTTGCTGAGGTATGAGAGCAGTGACACAGGATGCAAGAAGAGCACAAATGATGTTTCTTTATCCTCTGCCAAGCCCAGGGCACGCTTGGTGCTGCCATTCTCCTCCTGGGTGCAGCAGCAAACGCTTCTTCGTCAGTTCTATGATCCAACACTGCCGCCCTTAAAAATTAAGTCACCTCAAAAGTTACATAAGTATTTGAAAATACTCAAGAAAACTCTCCAAACACTGCTAGTTACACTTTGCTTGTCATAAATGGAACATCAATCTGAGCCCCAGGACAGGCCAGAGACAAGAACCTGTGATTTCCAGCCAGGCCTGAATTCTCCCCAAATTCCACAGAGTACCAAAACAGGACAATCTTGGCAGGAGCCAAGGGCAGCCTCCTCTACCCTGAAGCAGGCCATGCCTGGAGTCCTTGGCATGAACCGAGGGCAGCATCTCCTGCCTGGAAGCAGTCATGAAGCACACCGAAACACCACTTCCACGTGGGTGGGCCACTGTTGCTTTGCCTCCCACAGATCTGTCCCCCCTTTTCCCCTGGGTGATGGAGCTGCCAAAGATTCCTCAAAGCCCATCTCTTTTGAGCAGTGAGAAGCCCCGGGCTTCTCTTCCTGCATTTATTCTCCAGACCAAGAAGTTACAGGAAGAGACATAGGTGGGGTTTTGAACATAGGTTCAGTTTTACAAGTTTTGCAATAGAAGCTGGTAACATTCAGTCAAAACAAGTCAGATGACACTCTGTTAGGCAATTAAGTGATCCACTATAACAAAGCCTTGATTTACCCGAAATTCCTTTTCCCTCTAGCAGCTTTTTAGTAACGTTGCCTATCAATTAGTCACTTGTCTGTCTTAGAATCAGCAGCCTTGCTGTGTTATGATTCTTTTCCTGCAACAGAGACTCGATGCCCGGGGGTTAAAATTCCTGTCCTTTGCAAGGTCAATATTTGAAACTGCAAGGCTTTTGATGACTAAAGTCACCTATTACCCAAGAGCAGTAATAGGAAATTAATGTAATACACTAAAAAAGGTAATTGCCTTCCTTAACCACGAAGATGGCATTTTATAAAATTAGCTGCTTCTCTTAAAAGGCAACCTTCATTATCCTTTACCTACTCTTTAAAGACTATACAAACAGGAATAAGTAAATTATGGATAAAATGTTCTATAACTGGGAGAACTCAACGGCCAGTTGCCCACAGCTTACCTGCTGGTGTCCTGTGACACATATTGAAGCCTCCGTTGTACTTTGAGGAAAAATGTTCCAAACATGCCCAAAGTTCTACCCAGCAGCCGCCCCGGGAACCTGCATGCACTTCTGTCCCACTGCGAGTGGCAACCACATCGGCGGTGCTGGACTCGGGTCAGCCCTGCTGGAATGGCAGTGAAAGAGAAACTCATGTTTCAGCACAGCTAAGACGTAAACGTGCAAGTGCAATTTTTAGTGAACAGTGTCGCGTATAAATTTACAGGCGGCCAAGGGATAACTCTGTGACCAAAGGAAAACAAAACCTATTCTAGAAAAACAGCAGCTCTGCCTTTCAGGGATGAGACAACCCTGCAAGCTGCTGAGCTCTCTGCTGGTCACCGGTGATGTCATCCCGGTAGCACTGACCCTGTCACCGCCAGAGGTGCCTCACCCAGTCCCCTCCCATCTGTCCGCTGGACTGGAGGGGCGCCATTCTGTCCACACAGCTTCCTTGAGCACCTGCACCCTTGGGGCCTGCTTGTTGGGAGGAAAGCTGTCACCCGCGGCAGCTGGCTTAAACCTTAGCAGCAGGAGGAACAGCTGCCCGTGGCCAGGTCACTGCCCCAGATGAAACTGTTGCTGCCGGGCCTGGCCATCTCTTCCCAACGGAAATAAGTTGTTTGGGGTTCAGCAGACTCTAGAATGAAGCGGGCCCCTTGGGCACAGGGAGCAACAGCACATCCTAGTGGGCTAATTTCCCCAAAGCTTGAAACTAGGTGTCTTGTCTCACTCCAAGGATGGCTGTGGCACTACAGCATCGCTGGACGCTGGGTGGCAGTAGAGGGCCTCACAGAAACCAGGCACAGACAATCTGGCCTCCAGCAAAGGAATGATGCTAATGCGCTCCTCTGGGTAGAATTTGCACAATAACCCACATGGAAGTCGCAGCAGGACAGGGATGAAAACTATGGGGCAAGAGGTCAAGTCTGCACAATCCCAACCAACCCCACAGATGCCCATGTCCAGTAACCGCACACACTGGATGGCTCCCCACAGGCAAAGGAACAGGTGAGACACACCCCTTCTCTGTACCTGGTGACAGATTCAGGGAAGTCAGGCTCCAGGCCCTCTCTCACTCCCACCGTGTCCTGAATCCTCACCATCAGCTACAGCTGCAAGGACTGTTTCTCTTCTGTGAACCTGCAAGCTAAGGGTCTGAAGCGACACAGTGGAGAAAGCATGCGAGGAAATTCTGCTCTACTTTTCCACCTCAGTGAGGCACGTGCACAATGTAGTTTCCCATCTCAACTGTTGCTTCGCTGTCAAGATTTCTTTTGGTGTGAGAGACCAAGGTGTCGGTAGCAAAAGAAAATGTTTTGCTTTTGCTCCCCTCAGTATGCTTCAACATTTCCAAGTGAATTTCACGTCACAAGGGGAGATGGGGATTGCCCTCAACTGGAATGTGGGTCACCTCCCAGCTGTGTGGTGATGTGTCTGGGGCCAAGGCCAGAGCTGCTGCTTTTCCAGATTTTCCAAGCCAGAAACAAGCACTGTTCACTTTAATAAGGTTAAGTTTAAACCGACATCCTTTTTTGGTGCCTAAACTGTTGACTACATACCCCAGCAAGACAGAAGCGTGTGAAAGCCGTCCATTCACACTCCCCTTCTCCCAGACGGTCACATGCGCATATGCCCAGAGCTGAAGGCACTGTGCAAAGCACGGTGCAGTATATGTGGCCAGTAACCGTGTGTTCTTCTCACTGAACACTTCCAGGGTTGCATCAAGTACAAGTTGCCTCAACTTTCACTGAAGTAGATAAAAGCTGCAAAAACCCTTACTGATTTCCTAAGTTTACTTCTCTAAGTCCCAAAAGCTAAGACTATAACTACGTTAGTGTTCATGTATGACAAACAAATATTAAATAGTTTACACCTTTATACCAATTTATCTGTAGCTCGTGCAGGTCCAATTGGACCTGGCAGACATCTACAGAACATTTCATGCAACAACTAGAGAATACACATTTTTTCTCATCGGCACATGGAACATTCTCCAGGATAGACCACATGTTAGGTCACAAAACAGGTTTCAGCAAATTTTTCAAAGCTGACATCATTCCTAGTATCTTTTCTGACCACAATTGACTAGCACTGGAAATCAATTACAAGCGAATTTCTGGAAACTACTCCAGTGCATGAAAACTGAACAACAGGCTCCCGAATGACCTATGGGTCCAAGAAGAAATTAAAAAGGAAATCAAAAACGTTCTTGAAACTAATGAAAAAAGATGCATCCTACCAAAACCTGTGGGATACTGTAAAAGCAACAGCGACGAGGCAATATATTGCAATAAATGCTCACATCAAAAGGATGGAGAACCTTCACGTAAATGACCGAACTGTACACCTCAAAGAACCACCACCACCACAACAATGCAATCATAAAAGTACTAGAGAGAAAGAAATAATTAACATCAGGGCAGAGTTCAATGAAATGGAGACCCCCAAAACGATACAAAGGATCAGCGAAACACAAAGTTGTTTTTTGAGAAGATAAATAAAATAGACAAACCATTAGCTTTGCCCACTCTCACCACACTCATTCAACATAGTATTGAAAGCCCTAACCAGAGCAATCAAGCAAGACAAAGAAATAAAGGGCATTCAGATTGGGAAGGACAAAGTCAAGTTGTCCCTGTTTGCAGATGACGCGATCTTATAGATAGAAAACCTAAAGGCTACCAGAACGCCCTTACGGCTGACTAACAATTTTAATAATTTTGCGGGGTACAAAATCAACACCCACAGATCAGGAGCATTTTTATACTCCGATAATGAACTGGCAGAAAAAGAAATCAAGAAAGCAAGCCCATTTACAATAGTCACCCCCAAGATAAAATACCTAGGAACCAATTGAACCAAGGAGGTTAATGCAGATCTCTACAATGAGAACTACCAAACACCAGTGAGAGAAATTAAAGAGCACCCCAAAATAGTGGAATGACATACCAGGCTCTGGTACGGGAAGAATTAACATCGTGAAAATGTCCTTTCTACCCATAGCAGTCTACAAATTCAACGCAATCTCCGTCAAAATAGCAACAACTTTCTTCACAGAAATAGAAAAAGCAGTGCTAACATTCATATGGATTACGAAAAGATCCTGAATAGCCAAAGCAATTTTGAGCTTAAAAGCACCCCAAAAACAGAAAGGCTGGAGGCATAACACCACCCAATTTCAAATTCTATGACAAGGCTCAAAACAGCATGGTGATGGCATAGAAACAGACACTCAGATCAATGGAACAGGATAGAAAACCCAGGAATAATCAATTTGCCTACTTACAGCCAACCGATTTTTGACAAAGCAAACCAGAACATACGCTGTGGAAAAGACAGCCTCTTCAGGAAATAAACGGTGCCCGCAAAATTGGACAATCCACATGCAGAAGAATGAAACTGGACCAGCATCTCACCATATGCCAAAATCGACTCGAAATGGATTAAAGACCAGAATATAAGACCCCAAACCATTACATGACTGAAGGAAAACAGAGGGGAAACACTCCAGGAAGTAGGTGGGGGCAAAGGCTTTATGAATAAGACCCGAAAACCCACAAGCAACAATATAAAAACTAAACAAATGAGCTAATGTCAAACTAAGAAGCTTCCACACAGCAAAGGAAACAATCAACAGAGCAGAAAGGCACCCTAAAAAAAGGGAGAAAATATGTGTAAACTATACGTCTGCCAAGGGCTTAATATCCAGAACATACCAAGAACTCAAACAGCTGTACAGTATGAAAACAAGTAATCCGATTTAAAACTGGGCAAACGAGATGAATAGACATTTTTCAAAGACATACAAATGGCCAACGGTACACGAAAAAATGCTCAGCATCACTAGTCATCAGAGAAATGCAAATCAAAACCACATTGAGATATCATGTCAACCCAGATAGACTGGCCATTGTTAAAAAGACCATTAATAAGAAATGCTACTGAGGATATGAGGAAAGGAGAACTCTTCTCCAATGTTGGTGGGACTGTAAATTAGCACAGCCACTATGGAAAACAGTAAAGAAGTTTCCTCCAATACAGATAGTACTACCATATGATCCAGCAGTTCCACTACTGGGTATATATCCAAAGAAATGGAAATCATATGGAAGGGACACCTGCACTCCCATGTTCACTGCAGCTTTACTTACAATAGCCAAAATATAGAACCAACCTCAGTGCCCTTCGACAGATGACTGGATAAAAAAAATGTGATACACGTACACCATGGAATAATACTCAGTGATAAAGAAAAAGAATGAAATTCTGCCATCGGTAACAACCTGGATGAGTCTGGAGAAAATTATGTTGTGTGAAATAAGCCAGACAAGGGAAGATAAATATCACATGCTCTCACTTATAACTAGGTAGAAAGGAAGGAAGGAAGGAAGGAAGGAAGGAAGGAAGGAAGGAAGGAAGGAAGGAAGGAAGGAAGGAAGGAAGCAAAGGACTACAACAGTTCCTTGAACTTTCAGAAGGACAGAAGAAACCAATGGTTACTAGAGATGAGGGGATGGACGGAGGGAGGGAGTTGGGGGCGTGATGGGTCAGGCAAAGGGCATAAAGAAAAATCATGATTTGTAATAATGAATATGCTAATAAAAATAATTTAAAAAGTAAGACACTTTAAAACACAAAAAGAATGCCATTATTGACATTCCAGAAAATTCCAGCTATGTGGATAACATTAAAAACCAGCTGTCAAGCTAAATCCTTTATCAGTACAAATTTTGATATTTCTTCAAATTGGGAGGAGAATGTTGGTTTCGATGTACAATGTCTGGTCACTCCCAGCCTCATCTATTTGTCACTGACGACCCTGGGACAGACGGAAAAAAAAAAAAAAACGGTTTCTGCAACTTTTAAAATACAGACACGCCCTCCACCACCAACTTTCAATTTCTACAAAACGTCCTTGGGTTCTAGTATTCTTGCACATGTTTGTTCTCTTACAGGAAATTTGCTCCTTAGGATTTCACTGCAATGTGCTTCTGGATCCCATGCCATGATTTATCTCTGAGGACCCCTGTTCCCCTGGATCCATTTCACCCCGTGCCTGGCCACCTGTGTGGCACACACACATAGGAGCAGGAGGACAAGGCTTTGAGATGGGGAACCCGCACAAGCAATTATCTGGGTTTAGGTCTGCAGGTTATTAAGGTTTTCCGTTTCAACTTCCACAGCTAGAACGAAAGTGTAGAAATCTGTTTTCTAGTTAAAATCTGTTCACATCCCAAGTGTTTTTTAAGTTACTTAACAAGCCTTTGGTAGTCCGAAATACCGGGAAGTGTGCCTGTAACTAGAAACACCAGAAACTTCCATTTCAAAATTGTCATAAACCAGGGATACTTTAGAAAAACCTTTTCAGCCCACTTCGTGCCTTGAGTAATGGTGGGTAAACAGTGGAAACCAAGAGAGGCAACATGGAAGCAAACGGATATAAAAGCACAAGGGAGACATCATGCTCTTGGGGAGAACTAAAATGCAAATTGTGTCTGTAAACGAAAGAAATTATACAGAAATCCCAGAAAAACAATTGACTGAAAATCAGACGAACGATCCCATGTTCATCGCATCACCTTGAGAACACGAAGGATACTTTTGTACAGGCAGCACACCTCCTTAAAGCAGCAGCAGAGTGCTTCGTGCACAGCAAGGCCTAGTTCACCGAGCAGCTGGAACTGTGCCCACACCCAGAGGGCAGCACCAGTCACGTGGGTGCAGAGGAGGTTGTCCCGGTGAACTCCACAAGTGGCAGCAACGCTAGGCTCTACGCCACAGGACTTCTGACAACGGACACAGTCGCACAGACTGCAAGTGGACCCCACATCAGCCTCAAGACCTCCCCCACCCGAAAACATCTCCACAGCCAGCCAGGGAGGCAAAGGAAGGGTCTTCATGGCGTGCAGAGTTACAATGAATCTGTGTTCACGCTGCCCCCTCCCACTGTACCCGTCGAGACCCAGACGATGTGCCCTGCTACTACAAAGTCGAAGAGATGTTTGATGGGGGCAGAGCGGAAGAGGCACATTGAATTTGGATCATTTTACCCATGACCCTTCTCTCCTCCCAACCCTCTTTGCGAAAGATGACATTTCTGGGGAAACAGAAGGTGATCAGAAGCAAGTAGCTCAAATGTATGTCCCTTGTAAATTTCGGATATCCATCAATTTCAATTTTGAGATATAGAGAAGTGCTGGGAAGTTTAATTGGCCGTATCAGTGTCAGTGAAGAGCTGATGGAAGAAGTGCGAAAGGCCAAAGGAGAAAACCCATGAGTAGAGAAATTAGCCTTCGGCTAATCTTATCTTCTCTGCTTCCATATATCCCTGTCCATCCTCAAAAGTTGAGTGAGGTAGGAGATGATAAGATTGAGATTAGGGCAAATTATTTCCCCATCTTTTCCTTTCTCCAATGCACAGTTTCCTCAACCCGCACACTTGGAGTCTCAGGGTCAGCCTATTAAGTGCCTATAATCAACTTCAATCATTTTAGCAGAGTACTACAGAGTGACTGCTCCCAACCCCTTCAGATAGGTGATGCTTATGTTTACATCTGCTTATCAGCTCTGTCAAAGTGCTGTTTCGTGGAGGTGCTGTAATCTGATGAACACATGAGACATGCTATTTGCTAGCAAGAAATTCTCAGCTCAAACAAGCTAAGGTGTACGGAGATTCAGTATAACACAGTAATTGGTTAACTCAGTTTACTTGGGACTCCATTTCTTAGGTCTTGGGCTGTTTACATAACCAAAAGGAGTGTGTGTGTGTGTGTGTGTGTGTGTACCACACTTGACCTAGCGTGTGTGTGTGTGTGTATGTGTGTTTGTGTACCACACTTGACCTAGCACCTACCTGCACAAGTACCCCCCTGCCAAGTGATGTGTTTAAAGGCCAACAAAAAGGAAAACACAGAACACATTTATAATCCTGAAAATCTAGGGCTACTTAACCTTTTTGCTGCTTAATTTTAAAGGCAAAAAATGTACTATGAGCAGCATAAATAAGAACTGATTTGAGCATAGTTTTATAATAGATAAAATGTACCTGATGGGTCTAATTCAAATTTCTAAAATCTAACTGTGCCGCATTAGTCTGAGATACAAGATCTAAAGCTGCATGATCTAATCTGAGAATTTACGGACCTGTTTGAAATACCTTCATTTGATTAATTTGGAATGGAGGCCAGGGTATGACCTCTAACAGTCTGATCTTTAATAACCGCTCAAGAGATGAGGCAGGAAGTCAGTCGCGCTTAGAATTCTATGCACTTTCCTCTAGTGAGCACACCCTGCGGTTCCACGCGTGCAAGCACACCCCTCGCTCACTGCGGGATCTACAGAGCAGCTGTACATGCCCTTCAAAACTCAAATGCGTGTTATGTGGGTGTGCGGTATAGGGGTAGGACATGAAAAAACTCCCACCTGTCCAGTCCGAGAGAAATTTAACTCCTGAGAAGCACACCTTAGTTGAACATCAGATGCAACACTAATTTGCAGAGGTTCCCACAACATAGGAACAAAAGGGCTGACGTTATGTGTTGATAGCAGATCGTGTGTGAAAACTAAAGTTTTATACGGGGCTGTACGAAGACTAACTGAGGTCTGGAAAATGAGGAATTTTAAATGCTGGACAGTCTCTATACTCAGATTCCACTGAAGACAATGCAAATACTTATAAGAGCCTGATAATAAAAACAGATTAAAAAACTTAATCATCAAGGTGAAGCATTTAGTAATGAGGTTTGTACAGCTTTTCGGAAAACACTGACTGGAAGTCCCAACCGGCTAGAGGTAGGCCAGTGTCAGGAGGCATCCCGGACATGGGCATTAGCTTCCAGCACTGATGGTGCAGCCAGTGTCGATGATAAGAATTAAAACACAACTGCAACCCCCAGTCCTGGACAGGCTCAGGAAGCGGCTATCTGGAAAGAGTGGGAGGGGTCCAGGAGGCCAGCCCCCAGGTGATACATACGTTTGCACAACAGTGACGGCGAGCCACTGGAAGTCTTTTCCAGCTGTACTGCGCTGTAATTGTGGTCGCTTGCTCAGGACAGCATGCTGCTTTCACAAGTTGTCTCCTTCCTGAGGGATTTGCTCCTAGAAAAAGCCACCACCGCCTTCTTCACTGTGCCTTCTTCTTCTTCTTTTTCTTTTTTTTCCTGGAGCTTGTCTCTTCTGCAGAGAAGAGCTTTTAACACCTCCCTGGATAGTCAGTAAAACCCCAAGCATTAAGAAGGCCAGAAAATACACGTCCACTTCATTTCACTGAAAAAGAAAGGTCATGATCCTATCCCTTCTTTGGGTCATCCACCCTGAGTCTGCACACCACATTTGCTCAGCAGCAGTCTGGCTACCCTTGCACATCCAGCAAACCCTTAGCACTCCTTCCTCTTATTCAGGATTCCAACTTTTTGAGCGACAAGAAGATCCCTGACACAGAGGGATCCTTGCTGAGGTATGAGAGCAGTGACACAGGATGCAAGAAGAGCACAAATGATGTTTCTTTATCCTCTGCCAAGCCCAGGGCACGCTTGGTGCTGCCATTCTCCTCCTGGGTGCAGCAGCAAACGCTTCTTCGTCAGTTCTATGATCCAACACTGCCGCCCTTAAAAATTAAGTCACCTCAAAAGTTACATAAGTATTTGAAAATACTCAAGAAAACTCTCCAAACACTGCTAGTTACACTTTGCTTGTCATAAATGGAACATCAATCTGAGCCCCAGGACAGGCCAGAGACAAGAACCTGTGATTTCCAGCCAGGCCTGAATTCTCCCCAAATTCCACAGAGTACCAAAACAGGACAATCTTGGCAGGAGCCAAGGGCAGCCTCCTCTACCCTGAAGCAGGCCATGCCTGGAGTCCTTGGCATGAACCGAGGGCAGCATCTCCTGCCTGGAAGCAGTCATGAAGCACACCGAAACACCACTTCCACGTGGGTGGGCCACTGTTGCTTTGCCTCCCACAGATCTGTCCCCCCTTTTCCCCTGGGTGATGGAGCTGCCAAAGATTCCTCAAAGCCCATCTCTTTTGAGCAGTGAGAAGCCCCGGGCTTCTCTTCCTGCATTTATTCTCCAGACCAAGAAGTTACAGGAAGAGACATAGGTGGGGTTTTGAACATAGGTTCAGTTTTACAAGTTTTGCAATAGAAGCTGGTAACATTCAGTCAAAACAAGTCAGATGACACTCTGTTAGGCAATTAAGTGATCCACTATAACAAAGCCTTGATTTACCCGAAATTCCTTTTCCCTCTAGCAGCTTTTTAGTAACGTTGCCTATCAATTAGTCACTTGTCTGTCTTAGAATCAGCAGCCTTGCTGTGTTATGATTCTTTTCCTGCAACAGAGACTCGATGCCCGGGGGTTAAAATTCCTGTCCTTTGCAAGGTCAATATTTGAAACTGCAAGGCTTTTGATGACTAAAGTCACCTATTACCCAAGAGCAGTAATAGGAAATTAATGTAATACACTAAAAAAGGTAATTGCCTTCCTTAACCACGAAGATGGCATTTTATAAAATTAGCTGCTTCTCTTAAAAGGCAACCTTCATTATCCTTTACCTACTCTTTAAAGACTATACAAACAGGAATAAGTAAATTATGGATAAAATGTTCTATAACTGGGAGAACTCAACGGCCAGTTGCCCACAGCTTACCTGCTGGTGTCCTGTGACACATATTGAAGCCTCCGTTGTACTTTGAGGAAAAATGTTCCAAACATGCCCAAAGTTCTACCCAGCAGCCGCCCCGGGAACCTGCATGCACTTCTGTCCCACTGCGAGTGGCAACCACATCGGCGGTGCTGGACTCGGGTCAGCCCTGCTGGAATGGCAGTGAAAGAGAAACTCATGTTTCAGCACAGCTAAGACGTAAACGTGCAAGTGCAATTTTTAGTGAACAGTGTCGCGTATACATTTACAGGCGGCCAAGGGATAACTCTGTGACCAAAGGAAAACAAAACCTATTCTAGAAAAACAGCAGCTCTGCCTTTCAGGGATGAGACAACCCTGCAAGCTGCTGAGCTCTCTGCTGGTCACCGGTGATGTCATCCCGGTAGCACTGACCCTGTCACCGCCAGAGGTGCCTCACCCAGTCCCCTCCCATCTGTCCGCTGGACTGGAGGGGCGCCATTCTGTCCACACAGCTTCCTTGAGCACCTGCACCCTTGGGGCCTGCTTGTTGGGAGGAAAGCTGTCACCCGCGGCAGCTGGCTTAAACCTTAGCAGCAGGAGGAACAGCTGCCCGTGGCCAGGTCACTGCCCCAGATGAAACTGTTGCTGCCGGGCCTGGCCATCTCTTCCCAACGGAAATAAGTTGTTTGGGGTTCAGCAGACTCTAGAATGAAGCGGGCCCCTTGGGCACAGGGAGCAACAGCACATCCTAGTGGGCTAATTTCCCCAAAGCTTGAAACTAGGTGTCTTGTCTCACTCCAAGGATGGCTGTGGCACTACAGCATCGCTGGACGCTGGGTGGCAGTAGAGGGCCTCACAGAAACCAGGCACAGACAATCTGGCCTCCAGCAAAGGAATGATGCTAATGCGCTCCTCTGGGTAGAATTTGCACAATAACCCACATGGAAGTCGCAGCAGGACAGGGATGAAAACTATGGGGCAAGAGGTCAAGTCTGCACAATCCCAACCAACCCCACAGATGCCCATGTCCAGTAACCGCACACACTGGATGGCTCCCCACAGGCAAAGGAACAGGTGAGACACACCCCTTCTCTGTACCTGGTGACAGATTCAGGGAAGTCAGGCTCCAGGCCCTCTCTCACTCCCACCGTGTCCTGAATCCTCACCATCAGCTACAGCTGCAAGGACTGTTTCTCTTCTGTGAACCTGCAAGCTAAGGGTCTGAAGCGACACAGTGGAGAAAGCATGCGAGGAAATTCTGCTCTACTTTTCCACCTCAGTGAGGCACGTGCACAATGTAGTTTCCCATCTCAACTGTTGCTTCGCTGTCAAGATTTCTTTTGGTGTGAGAGACCAAGGTGTCGGTAGCAAAAGAAAATGTTTTGCTTTTGCTCCCCTCAGTATGCTTCAACATTTCCAAGTGAATTTCACGTCACAAGGGGAGATGGGGATTGCCCTCAACTGGAATGTGGGTCACCTCCCAGCTGTGTGGTGATGTGTCTGGGGCCAAGGCCAGAGCTGCTGCTTTTCCAGATTTTCCAAGCCAGAAACAAGCACTGTTCACTTTAATAAGGTTAAGTTTAAACCGACATCCTTTTTTGGTGCCTAAACTGTTGACTACATACCCCAGCAAGACAGAAGCGTGTGAAAGCCGTCCATTCACACTCCCCTTCTCCCAGACGGTCACATGCGCATATGCCCAGAGCTGAAGGCACTGTGCAAAGCACGGTGCAGTATATGTGGCCAGTAACCGTGTGTTCTTCTCACTGAACACTTCCAGGGTTGCATCAAGTACAAGTTGCCTCAACTTTCACTGAAGTAGATAAAAGCTGCAAAAACCCTTACTGATTTCCTAAGTTTACTTCTCTAAGTCCCAAAAGCTAAGACTATAACTACGTTAGTGTTCATGTATGACAAACAAATATTAAATAGTTTACACCTTTATACCAATTTATCTGTAGCTCGTGCAGGTCCAATTGGACCTGGCAGACATCTACAGAACATTTCATGCAACAACTAGAGAATACACATTTTTTCTCATCGGCACATGGAACATTCTCCAGGATAGACCACATGTTAGGTCACAAAACAGGTTTCAGCAAATTTTTCAAAGCTGACATCATTCCTAGTATCTTTTCTGACCACAATTGACTAGCACTGGAAATCAATTACAAGCGAATTTCTGGAAACTACTCCAGTGCATGAAAACTGAACAACAGGCTCCCGAATGACCTATGGGTCCAAGAAGAAATTAAAAAGGAAATCAAAAACGTTCTTGAAACTAATGAAAAAAGATGCATCCTACCAAAACCTGTGGGATACTGTAAAAGCAACAGCGACGAGGCAATATATTGCAATAAATGCTCACATCAAAAGGATGGAGAACCTTCACGTAAATGACCGAACTGTACACCTCAAAGAACCACCACCACCACAACAATGCAATCATAAAAGTACTAGAGAGAAAGAAATAATTAACATCAGGGCAGAGTTCAATGAAATGGAGACCCCCAAAACGATACAAAGGATCAGCGAAACACAAAGTTGTTTTTTGAGAAGATAAATAAAATAGACAAACCATTAGCTTTGCCCACTCTCACCACACTCATTCAACATAGTATTGAAAGCCCTAACCAGAGCAATCAAGCAAGACAAAGAAATAAAGGGCATTCAGATTGGGAAGGACAAAGTCAAGTTGTCCCTGTTTGCAGATGACGCGATCTTATAGATAGAAAACCTAAAGGCTACCAGAACGCCCTTACGGCTGACTAACAATTTTAATAATTTTGCGGGGTACAAAATCAACACCCACAGATCAGGAGCATTTTTATACTCCGATAATGAACTGGCAGAAAAAGAAATCAAGAAAGCAAGCCCATTTACAATAGTCACCCCCAAGATAAAATACCTAGGAACCAATTGAACCAAGGAGGTTAATGCAGATCTCTACAATGAGAACTACCAAACACCAGTGAGAGAAATTAAAGAGCACCCCAAAATAGTGGAATGACATACCAGGCTCTGGTACGGGAAGAATTAACATCGTGAAAATGTCCTTTCTACCCATAGCAGTCTACAAATTCAACGCAATCTCCGTCAAAATAGCAACAACTTTCTTCACAGAAATAGAAAAAGCAGTGCTAACATTCATATGGATTACGAAAAGATCCTGAATAGCCAAAGCAATTTTGAGCTTAAAAGCACCCCAAAAACAGAAAGGCTGGAGGCATAACACCACCCAATTTCAAATTCTATGACAAGGCTCAAAACAGCATGGTGATGGCATAGAAACAGACACTCAGATCAATGGAACAGGATAGAAAACCCAGGAATAATCAATTTGCCTACTTACAGCCAACCGATTTTTGACAAAGCAAACCAGAACATACGCTGTGGAAAAGACAGCCTCTTCAGGAAATAAACGGTGCCCGCAAAATTGGACAATCCACATGCAGAAGAATGAAACTGGACCAGCATCTCACCATATGCCAAAATCGACTCGAAATGGATTAAAGACCAGAATATAAGACCCCAAACCATTACATGACTGAAGGAAAACAGAGGGGAAACACTCCAGGAAGTAGGTGGGGGCAAAGGCTTTATGAATAAGACCCGAAAACCCACAAGCAACAATATAAAAACTAAACAAATGAGCTAATGTCAAACTAAGAAGCTTCCACACAGCAAAGGAAACAATCAACAGAGCAGAAAGGCACCCTAAAAAAAGGGAGAAAATATGTGTAAACTATACGTCTGCCAAGGGCTTAATATCCAGAACATACCAAGAACTCAAACAGCTGTACAGTATGAAAACAAGTAATCCGATTTAAAACTGGGCAAACGAGATGAATAGACATTTTTCAAAGACATACAAATGGCCAACGGTACACGAAAAAATGCTCAGCATCACTAGTCATCAGAGAAATGCAAATCAAAACCACATTGAGATATCATGTCAACCCAGATAGACTGGCCATTGTTAAAAAGACCATTAATAAGAAATGCTACTGAGGATATGAGGAAAGGAGAACTCTTCTCCAATGTTGGTGGGACTGTAAATTAGCACAGCCACTATGGAAAACAGTAAAGAAGTTTCCTCCAATACAGATAGTACTACCATATGATCCAGCAGTTCCACTACTGGGTATATATCCAAAGAAATGGAAATCATATGGAAGGGACACCTGCACTCCCATGTTCACTGCAGCTTTACTTACAATAGCCAAAATATAGAACCAACCTCAGTGCCCTTCGACAGATGACTGGATAAAAAAAATGTGATACACGTACACCATGGAATAATACTCAGTGATAAAGAAAAAGAATGAAATTCTGCCATCGGTAACAACCTGGATGAGTCTGGAGAAAATTATGTTGTGTGAAATAAGCCAGACAAGGGAAGATAAATATCACATGCTCTCACTTATAACTAGGTAGAAAGGAAGGAAGGAAGGAAGGAAGGAAGGAAGGAAGGAAGGAAGGAAGGAAGGAAGGAAGGAAGGAAGGAAGGAAGCAAAGGACTACAACAGTTCCTTGAACTTTCAGAAGGACAGAAGAAACCAATGGTTACTAGAGATGAGGGGATGGACGGAGGGAGGGAGTTGGGGGCGTGATGGGTCAGGCAAAGGGCATAAAGAAAAATCATGATTTGTAATAATGAATATGCTAATAAAAATAATTTAAAAAGTAAGACACTTTAAAACACAAAAAGAATGCCATTATTGACATTCCAGAAAATTCCAGCTATGTGGATAACATTAAAAACCAGCTGTCAAGCTAAATCCTTTATCAGTACAAATTTTGATATTTCTTCAAATTGGGAGGAGAATGTTGGTTTCGATGTACAATGTCTGGTCACTCCCAGCCTCATCTATTTGTCACTGACGACCCTGGGACAGACGGAAAAAAAAAAAAAAAAAAACGGTTTCTGCAACTTTTAAAATACAGACACGCCCTCCACCACCAACTTTCAATTTCTACAAAACGTCCTTGGGTTCTAGTATTCTTGCACATGTTTGTTCTCTTACAGGAAATTTGCTCCTTAGGATTTCACTGCAATGTGCTTCTGGATCCCATGCCATGATTTATCTCTGAGGACCCCTGTTCCCCTGGATCCATTTCACCCCGTGCCTGGCCACCTGTGTGGCACACACACATAGGAGCAGGAGGACAAGGCTTTGAGATGGGGAACCCGCACAAGCAATTATCTGGGTTTAGGTCTGCAGGTTATTAAGGTTTTCCGTTTCAACTTCCACAGCTAGAACGAAAGTGTAGAAATCTGTTTTCTAGTTAAAATCTGTTCACATCCCAAGTGTTTTTTAAGTTACTTAACAAGCCTTTGGTAGTCCGAAATACCGGGAAGTGTGCCTGTAACTAGAAACACCAGAAACTTCCATTTCAAAATTGTCATAAACCAGGGATACTTTAGAAAAACCTTTTCAGCCCACTTCGTGCCTTGAGTAATGGTGGGTAAACAGTGGAAACCAAGAGAGGCAACATGGAAGCAAACGGATATAAAAGCACAAGGGAGACATCATGCTCTTGGGGAGAACTAAAATGCAAATTGTGTCTGTAAACGAAAGAAATTATACAGAAATCCCAGAAAAACAATTGACTGAAAATCAGACGAACGATCCCATGTTCATCGCATCACCTTGAGAACACGAAGGATACTTTTGTACAGGCAGCACACCTCCTTAAAGCAGCAGCAGAGTGCTTCGTGCACAGCAAGGCCTAGTTCACCGAGCAGCTGGAACTGTGCCCACACCCAGAGGGCAGCACCAGTCACGTGGGTGCAGAGGAGGTTGTCCCGGTGAACTCCACAAGCGGCAGCAACGCTAGGCTCTACGCCACAGGACTTCTGACAACGGACACAGTCGCACAGACTGCAAGTGGACCCCACATCAGCCTCAAGACCTCCCCCACCCGAAAACATCTCCACAGCCAGCCAGGGAGGCAAAGGAAGGGTCTTCATGGCGTGCAGAGTTACAATGAATCTGTGTTCACGCTGCCCCCTCCCACTGTACCCGTCGAGACCCAGACGATGTGCCCTGCTACTACAAAGTCGAAGAGATGTTTGATGGGGGCAGAGCGGAAGAGGCACATTGAATTTGGATCATTTTACCCATGACCCTTCTCTCCTCCCAACCCTCTTTGCGAAAGATGACATTTCTGGGGAAACAGAAGGTGATCAGAAGCAAGTAGCTCAAATGTATGTCCCTTGTAAATTTCGGATATCCATCAATTTCAATTTTGAGATATAGAGAAGTGCTGGGAAGTTTAATTGGCCGTATCAGTGTCAGTGAAGAGCTGATGGAAGAAGTGCGAAAGGCCAAAGGAGAAAACCCATGAGTAGAGAAATTAGCCTTCGGCTAATCTTATCTTCTCTGCTTCCATATATCCCTGTCCATCCTCAAAAGTTGAGTGAGGTAGGAGATGATAAGATTGAGATTAGGGCAAATTATTTCCCCATCTTTTCCTTTCTCCAATGCACAGTTTCCTCAACCCGCACACTTGGAGTCTCAGGGTCAGCCTATTAAGTGCCTATAATCAACTTCAATCATTTTAGCAGAGTACTACAGAGTGACTGCTCCCAACCCCTTCAGATAGGTGATGCTTATGTTTACATCTGCTTATCAGCTCTGTCAAAGTGCTGTTTCGTGGAGGTGCTGTAATCTGATGAACACATGAGACATGCTATTTGCTAGCAAGAAATTCTCAGCTCAAACAAGCTAAGGTGTACGGAGATTCAGTATAACACAGTAATTGGTTAACTCAGTTTACTTGGGACTCCATTTCTTAGGTCTTGGGCTGTTTACATAACCAAAAGGAGTGTGTGTGTGTGTGTGTGTGTGTGTACCACACTTGACCTAGCGTGTGTGTGTGTGTGTATGTGTGTTTGTGTACCACACTTGACCTAGCACCTACCTGCACAAGTACCCCCCTGCCAAGTGATGTGTTTAAAGGCCAACAAAAAGGAAAACACAGAACACATTTATAATCCTGAAAATCTAGGGCTACTTAACCTTTTTGCTGCTTAATTTTAAAGGCAAAAAATGTACTATGAGCAGCATAAATAAGAACTGATTTGAGCATAGTTTTATAATAGATAAAATGTACCTGATGGGTCTAATTCAAATTTCTAAAATCTAACTGTGCCGCATTAGTCTGAGATACAAGATCTAAAGCTGCATGATCTAATCTGAGAATTTACGGACCTGTTTGAAATACCTTCATTTGATTAATTTGAAATGGAGGCCAGGGTATGACCTCTAACAGTCTGATCTTTAATAACCGCTCAAGAGATGAGGCAGGAAGTCAGTCGCGCTTAGAATTCTATGCACTTTCCTCTAGTGAGCACACCCTGCGGTTCCACGCGTGCAAGCACACCCCTCGCTCACTGCGGGATCTACAGAGCAGCTGTACATGCCCTTCAAAACTCAAATGCGTGTTATGTGGGTGTGCGGTATAGGGGTAGGACATGAAAAAACTCCCACCTGTCCAGTCCGAGAGAAATTTAACTCCTGAGAAGCACACCTTAGTTGAACATCAGATGCAACACTAATTTGCAGAGGTTCCCACAACATAGGAACAAAAGGGCTGACGTTATGTGTTGATAGCAGATCGTGTGTGAAAACTAAAGTTTTATACGGGGCTGTACGAAGACTAACTGAGGTCTGGAAAATGAGGAATTTTAAATGCTGGACAGTCTCTATACTCAGATTCCACTGAAGACAATGCAAATACTTATAAGAGCCTGATAATAAAAACAGATTAAAAAACTTAATCATCAAGGTGAAGCATTTAGTAATGAGGTTTGTACAGCTTTTCGGAAAACACTGACTGGAAGTCCCAACCGGCTAGAGGTAGGCCAGTGTCAGGAGGCATCCCGGACATGGGCATTAGCTTCCAGCACTGATGGTGCAGCCAGTGTCGATGATAAGAATTAAAACACAACTGCAACCCCCAGTCCTGGACAGGCTCAGGAAGCGGCTATCTGGAAAGAGTGGGAGGGGTCCAGGAGGCCAGCCCCCAGGTGATACATACGTTTGCACAACAGTGACGGCGAGCCACTGGAAGTCTTTTCCAGCTGTACTGCGCTGTAATTGTGGTCGCTTGCTCAGGACAGCATGCTGCTTTCACAAGTTGTCTCCTTCCTGAGGGATTTGCTCCTAGAAAAAGCCACCACCGCCTTCTTCACTGTGCCTTCTTCTTCTTCTTTTTCTTTTTTTTCCTGGAGCTTGTCTCTTCTGCAGAGAAGAGCTTTTAACACCTCCCTGGATAGTCAGTAAAACCCCAAGCATTAAGAAGGCCAGAAAATACACGTCCACTTCATTTCACTGAAAAAGAAAGGTCATGATCCTATCCCTTCTTTGGGTCATCCACCCTGAGTCTGCACACCACATTTGCTCAGCAGCAGTCTGGCTACCCTTGCACATCCAGCAAACCCTTAGCACTCCTTCCTCTTATTCAGGATTCCAACTTTTTGAGCGACAAGAAGATCCCTGACACAGAGGGATCCTTGCTGAGGTATGAGAGCAGTGACACAGGATGCAAGAAGAGCACAAATGATGTTTCTTTATCCTCTGCCAAGCCCAGGGCACGCTTGGTGCTGCCATTCTCCTCCTGGGTGCAGCAGCAAACGCTTCTTCGTCAGTTCTATGATCCAACACTGCCGCCCTTAAAAATTAAGTCACCTCAAAAGTTACATAAGTATTTGAAAATACTCAAGAAAACTCTCCAAACACTGCTAGTTACACTTTGCTTGTCATAAATGGAACATCAATCTGAGCCCCAGGACAGGCCAGAGACAAGAACCTGTGATTTCCAGCCAGGCCTGAATTCTCCCCAAATTCCACAGAGTACCAAAACAGGACAATCTTGGCAGGAGCCAAGGGCAGCCTCCTCTACCCTGAAGCAGGCCATGCCTGGAGTCCTTGGCATGAACCGAGGGCAGCATCTCCTGCCTGGAAGCAGTCATGAAGCACACCGAAACACCACTTCCACGTGGGTGGGCCACTGTTGCTTTGCCTCCCACAGATCTGTCCCCCCTTTTCCCCTGGGTGATGGAGCTGCCAAAGATTCCTCAAAGCCCATCTCTTTTGAGCAGTGAGAAGCCCCGGGCTTCTCTTCCTGCATTTATTCTCCAGACCAAGAAGTTACAGGAAGAGACATAGGTGGGGTTTTGAACATAGGTTCAGTTTTACAAGTTTTGCAATAGAAGCTGGTAACATTCAGTCAAAACAAGTCAGATGACACTCTGTTAGGCAATTAAGTGATCCACTATAACAAAGCCTTGATTTACCCGAAATTCCTTTTCCCTCTAGCAGCTTTTTAGTAACGTTGCCTATCAATTAGTCACTTGTCTGTCTTAGAATCAGCAGCCTTGCTGTGTTATGATTCTTTTCCTGCAACAGAGACTCGATGCCCGGGGGTTAAAATTCCTGTCCTTTGCAAGGTCAATATTTGAAACTGCAAGGCTTTTGATGACTAAAGTCACCTATTACCCAAGAGCAGTAATAGGAAATTAATGTAATACACTAAAAAAGGTAATTGCCTTCCTTAACCACGAAGATGGCATTTTATAAAATTAGCTGCTTCTCTTAAAAGGCAACCTTCATTATCCTTTACCTACTCTTTAAAGACTATACAAACAGGAATAAGTAAATTATGGATAAAATGTTCTATAACTGGGAGAACTCAACGGCCAGTTGCCCACAGCTTACCTGCTGGTGTCCTGTGACACATATTGAAGCCTCCGTTGTACTTTGAGGAAAAATGTTCCAAACATGCCCAAAGTTCTACCCAGCAGCCGCCCCGGGAACCTGCATGCACTTCTGTCCCACTGCGAGTGGCAACCACATCGGCGGTGCTGGACTCGGGTCAGCCCTGCTGGAATGGCAGTGAAAGAGAAACTCATGTTTCAGCACAGCTAAGACGTAAACGTGCAAGTGCAATTTTTAGTGAACAGTGTCGCGTATACATTTACAGGCGGCCAAGGGATAACTCTGTGACCAAAGGAAAACAAAACCTATTCTAGAAAAACAGCAGCTCTGCCTTTCAGGGATGAGACAACCCTGCAAGCTGCTGAGCTCTCTGCTGGTCACCGGTGATGTCATCCCGGTAGCACTGACCCTGTCACCGCCAGAGGTGCCTCACCCAGTCCCCTCCCATCTGTCCGCTGGACTGGAGGGGCGCCATTCTGTCCACACAGCTTCCTTGAGCACCTGCACCCTTGGGGCCTGCTTGTTGGGAGGAAAGCTGTCACCCGCGGCAGCTGGCTTAAACCTTAGCAGCAGGAGGAACAGCTGCCCGTGGCCAGGTCACTGCCCCAGATGAAACTGTTGCTGCCGGGCCTGGCCATCTCTTCCCAACGGAAATAAGTTGTTTGGGGTTCAGCAGACTCTAGAATGAAGCGGGCCCCTTGGGCACAGGGAGCAACAGCACATCCTAGTGGGCTAATTTCCCCAAAGCTTGAAACTAGGTGTCTTGTCTCACTCCAAGGATGGCTGTGGCACTACAGCATCGCTGGACGCTGGGTGGCAGTAGAGGGCCTCACAGAAACCAGGCACAGACAATCTGGCCTCCAGCAAAGGAATGATGCTAATGCGCTCCTCTGGGTAGAATTTGCACAATAACCCACATGGAAGTCGCAGCAGGACAGGGATGAAAACTATGGGGCAAGAGGTCAAGTCTGCACAATCCCAACCAACCCCACAGATGCCCATGTCCAGTAACCGCACACACTGGATGGCTCCCCACAGGCAAAGGAACAGGTGAGACACACCCCTTCTCTGTACCTGGTGACAGATTCAGGGAAGTCAGGCTCCAGGCCCTCTCTCACTCCCACCGTGTCCTGAATCCTCACCATCAGCTACAGCTGCAAGGACTGTTTCTCTTCTGTGAACCTGCAAGCTAAGGGTCTGAAGCGACACAGTGGAGAAAGCATGCGAGGAAATTCTGCTCTACTTTTCCACCTCAGTGAGGCACGTGCACAATGTAGTTTCCCATCTCAACTGTTGCTTCGCTGTCAAGATTTCTTTTGGTGTGAGAGACCAAGGTGTCGGTAGCAAAAGAAAATGTTTTGCTTTTGCTCCCCTCAGTATGCTTCAACATTTCCAAGTGAATTTCACGTCACAAGGGGAGATGGGGATTGCCCTCAACTGGAATGTGGGTCACCTCCCAGCTGTGTGGTGATGTGTCTGGGGCCAAGGCCAGAGCTGCTGCTTTTCCAGATTTTCCAAGCCAGAAACAAGCACTGTTCACTTTAATAAGGTTAAGTTTAAACCGACATCCTTTTTTGGTGCCTAAACTGTTGACTACATACCCCAGCAAGACAGAAGCGTGTGAAAGCCGTCCATTCACACTCCCCTTCTCCCAGACGGTCACATGCGCATATGCCCAGAGCTGAAGGCACTGTGCAAAGCACGGTGCAGTATATGTGGCCAGTAACCGTGTGTTCTTCTCACTGAACACTTCCAGGGTTGCATCAAGTACAAGTTGCCTCAACTTTCACTGAAGTAGATAAAAGCTGCAAAAACCCTTACTGATTTCCTAAGTTTACTTCTCTAAGTCCCAAAAGCTAAGACTATAACTACGTTAGTGTTCATGTATGACAAACAAATATTAAATAGTTTACACCTTTATACCAATTTATCTGTAGCTCGTGCAGGTCCAATTGGACCTGGCAGACATCTACAGAACATTTCATGCAACAACTAGAGAATACACATTTTTTCTCATCGGCACATGGAACATTCTCCAGGATAGACCACATGTTAGGTCACAAAACAGGTTTCAGCAAATTTTTCAAAGCTGACATCATTCCTAGTATCTTTTCTGACCACAATTGACTAGCACTGGAAATCAATTACAAGCGAATTTCTGGAAACTACTCCAGTGCATGAAAACTGAACAACAGGCTCCCGAATGACCTATGGGTCCAAGAAGAAATTAAAAAGGAAATCAAAAACGTTCTTGAAACTAATGAAAAAAGATGCATCCTACCAAAACCTGTGGGATACTGTAAAAGCAACAGCGACGAGGCAATATATTGCAATAAATGCTCACATCAAAAGGATGGAGAACCTTCACGTAAATGACCGAACTGTACACCTCAAAGAACCACCACCACCACAACAATGCAATCATAAAAGTACTAGAGAGAAAGAAATAATTAACATCAGGGCAGAGTTCAATGAAATGGAGACCCCCAAAACGATACAAAGGATCAGCGAAACACAAAGTTGTTTTTTGAGAAGATAAATAAAATAGACAAACCATTAGCTTTGCCCACTCTCACCACACTCATTCAACATAGTATTGAAAGCCCTAACCAGAGCAATCAAGCAAGACAAAGAAATAAAGGGCATTCAGATTGGGAAGGACAAAGTCAAGTTGTCCCTGTTTGCAGATGACGCGATCTTATAGATAGAAAACCTAAAGGCTACCAGAACGCCCTTACGGCTGACTAACAATTTTAATAATTTTGCGGGGTACAAAATCAACACCCACAGATCAGGAGCATTTTTATACTCCGATAATGAACTGGCAGAAAAAGAAATCAAGAAAGCAAGCCCATTTACAATAGTCACCCCCAAGATAAAATACCTAGGAACCAATTGAACCAAGGAGGTTAATGCAGATCTCTACAATGAGAACTACCAAACACCAGTGAGAGAAATTAAAGAGCACCCCAAAATAGTGGAATGACATACCAGGCTCTGGTACGGGAAGAATTAACATCGTGAAAATGTCCTTTCTACCCATAGCAGTCTACAAATTCAACGCAATCTCCGTCAAAATAGCAACAACTTTCTTCACAGAAATAGAAAAAGCAGTGCTAACATTCATATGGATTACGAAAAGATCCTGAATAGCCAAAGCAATTTTGAGCTTAAAAGCACCCCAAAAACAGAAAGGCTGGAGGCATAACACCACCCAATTTCAAATTCTATGACAAGGCTCAAAACAGCATGGTGATGGCATAGAAACAGACACTCAGATCAATGGAACAGGATAGAAAACCCAGGAATAATCAATTTGCCTACTTACAGCCAACCGATTTTTGACAAAGCAAACCAGAACATACGCTGTGGAAAAGACAGCCTCTTCAGGAAATAAACGGTGCCCGCAAAATTGGACAATCCACATGCAGAAGAATGAAACTGGACCAGCATCTCACCATATGCCAAAATCGACTCGAAATGGATTAAAGACCAGAATATAAGACCCCAAACCATTACATGACTGAAGGAAAACAGAGGGGAAACACTCCAGGAAGTAGGTGGGGGCAAAGGCTTTATGAATAAGACCCGAAAACCCACAAGCAACAATATAAAAACTAAACAAATGAGCTAATGTCAAACTAAGAAGCTTCCACACAGCAAAGGAAACAATCAACAGAGCAGAAAGGCACCCTAAAAAAAGGGAGAAAATATGTGTAAACTATACGTCTGCCAAGGGCTTAATATCCAGAACATACCAAGAACTCAAACAGCTGTACAGTATGAAAACAAGTAATCCGATTTAAAACTGGGCAAACGAGATGAATAGACATTTTTCAAAGACATACAAATGGCCAACGGTACACGAAAAAATGCTCAGCATCACTAGTCATCAGAGAAATGCAAATCAAAACCACATTGAGATATCATGTCAACCCAGATAGACTGGCCATTGTTAAAAAGACCATTAATAAGAAATGCTACTGAGGATATGAGGAAAGGAGAACTCTTCTCCAATGTTGGTGGGACTGTAAATTAGCACAGCCACTATGGAAAACAGTAAAGAAGTTTCCTCCAATACAGATAGTACTACCATATGATCCAGCAGTTCCACTACTGGGTATATATCCAAAGAAATGGAAATCATATGGAAGGGACACCTGCACTCCCATGTTCACTGCAGCTTTACTTACAATAGCCAAAATATAGAACCAACCTCAGTGCCCTTCGACAGATGACTGGATAAAAAAAATGTGATACACGTACACCATGGAATAATACTCAGTGATAAAGAAAAAGAATGAAATTCTGCCATCGGTAACAACCTGGAGGAGTCTGGAGAAAATTATGTTGTGTGAAATAAGCCAGACAAGGGAAGATAAATATCACATGCTCTCACTTATAACTAGGTAGAAAGGAAGGAAGGAAGGAAGGAAGGAAGGAAGGAAGGAAGGAAGGAAGGAAGGAAGGAAGGAAGGAAGGAAGGAAGCAAAGGACTACAACAGTTCCTTGAACTTTCAGAAGGACAGAAGAAACCAATGGTTACTAGAGATGAGGGGATGGACGGAGGGAGGGAGTTGGGGGCGTGATGGGTCAGGCAAAGGGCATAAAGAAAAATCATGATTTGTAATAATGAATATGCTAATAAAAATAATTTAAAAAGTAAGACACTTTAAAACACAAAAAGAATGCCATTATTGACATTCCAGAAAATTCCAGCTATGTGGATAACATTAAAAACCAGCTGTCAAGCTAAATCCTTTATCAGTACAAATTTTGATATTTCTTCAAATTGGGAGGAGAATGTTGGTTTCGATGTACAATGTCTGGTCACTCCCAGCCTCATCTATTTGTCACTGACGACCCTGGGACAGACGGAAAAAAAAAAAAAAAAAAACGGTTTCTGCAACTTTTAAAATACAGACACGCCCTCCACCACCAACTTTCAATTTCTACAAAACGTCCTTGGGTTCTAGTATTCTTGCACATGTTTGTTCTCTTACAGGAAATTTGCTCCTTAGGATTTCACTGCAATGTGCTTCTGGATCCCATGCCATGATTTATCTCTGAGGACCCCTGTTCCCCTGGATCCATTTCACCCCGTGCCTGGCCACCTGTGTGGCACACACACATAGGAGCAGGAGGACAAGGCTTTGAGATGGGGAACCCGCACAAGCAATTATCTGGGTTTAGGTCTGCAGGTTATTAAGGTTTTCCGTTTCAACTTCCACAGCTAGAACGAAAGTGTAGAAATCTGTTTTCTAGTTAAAATCTGTTCACATCCCAAGTGTTTTTTAAGTTACTTAACAAGCCTTTGGTAGTCCGAAATACCGGGAAGTGTGCCTGTAACTAGAAACACCAGAAACTTCCATTTCAAAATTGTCATAAACCAGGGATACTTTAGAAAAACCTTTTCAGCCCACTTCGTGCCTTGAGTAATGGTGGGTAAACAGTGGAAACCAAGAGAGGCAACATGGAAGCAAACGGATATAAAAGCACAAGGGAGACATCATGCTCTTGGGGAGAACTAAAATGCAAATTGTGTCTGTAAACGAAAGAAATTATACAGAAATCCCAGAAAAACAATTGACTGAAAATCAGACGAACGATCCCATGTTCATCGCATCACCTTGAGAACACGAAGGATACTTTTGTACAGGCAGCACACCTCCTTAAAGCAGCAGCAGAGTGCTTCGTGCACAGCAAGGCCTAGTTCACCGAGCAGCTGGAACTGTGCCCACACCCAGAGGGCAGCACCAGTCACGTGGGTGCAGAGGAGGTTGTCCCGGTGAACTCCACAAGTGGCAGCAACGCTAGGCTCTACGCCACAGGACTTCTGACAACGGACACAGTCGCACAGACTGCAAGTGGACCCCACATCAGCCTCAAGACCTCCCCCACCCGAAAACATCTCCACAGCCAGCCAGGGAGGCAAAGGAAGGGTCTTCATGGCGTGCAGAGTTACAATGAATCTGTGTTCACGCTGCCCCCTCCCACTGTACCCGTCGAGACCCAGACGATGTGCCCTGCTACTACAAAGTCGAAGAGATGTTTGATGGGGGCAGAGCGGAAGAGGCACATTGAATTTGGATCATTTTACCCATGACCCTTCTCTCCTCCCAACCCTCTTTGCGAAAGATGACATTTCTGGGGAAACAGAAGGTGATCAGAAGCAAGTAGCTCAAATGTATGTCCCTTGTAAATTTCGGATATCCATCAATTTCAATTTTGAGATATAGAGAAGTGCTGGGAAGTTTAATTGGCCGTATCAGTGTCAGTGAAGAGCTGATGGAAGAAGTGCGAAAGGCCAAAGGAGAAAACCCATGAGTAGAGAAATTAGCCTTCGGCTAATCTTATCTTCTCTGCTTCCATATATCCCTGTCCATCCTCAAAAGTTGAGTGAGGTAGGAGATGATAAGATTGAGATTAGGGCAAATTATTTCCCCATCTTTTCCTTTCTCCAATGCACAGTTTCCTCAACCCGCACACTTGGAGTCTCAGGGTCAGCCTATTAAGTGCCTATAATCAACTTCAATCATTTTAGCAGAGTACTACAGAGTGACTGCTCCCAACCCCTTCAGATAGGTGATGCTTATGTTTACATCTGCTTATCAGCTCTGTCAAAGTGCTGTTTCGTGGAGGTGCTGTAATCTGATGAACACATGAGACATGCTATTTGCTAGCAAGAAATTCTCAGCTCAAACAAGCTAAGGTGTACGGAGATTCAGTATAACACAGTAATTGGTTAACTCAGTTTACTTGGGACTCCATTTCTTAGGTCTTGGGCTGTTTACATAACCAAAAGGAGTGTGTGTGTGTGTGTGTGTGTGTGTACCACACTTGACCTAGCGTGTGTGTGTGTGTGTATGTGTGTTTGTGTACCACACTTGACCTAGCACCTACCTGCACAAGTACCCCCCTGCCAAGTGATGTGTTTAAAGGCCAACAAAAAGGAAAACACAGAACACATTTATAATCCTGAAAATCTAGGGCTACTTAACCTTTTTGCTGCTTAATTTTAAAGGCAAAAAATGTACTATGAGCAGCATAAATAAGAACTGATTTGAGCATAGTTTTATAATAGATAAAATGTACCTGATGGGTCTAATTCAAATTTCTAAAATCTAACTGTGCCGCATTAGTCTGAGATACAAGATCTAAAGCTGCATGATCTAATCTGAGAATTTACGGACCTGTTTGAAATACCTTCATTTGATTAATTTGAAATGGAGGCCAGGGTATGACCTCTAACAGTCTGATCTTTAATAACCGCTCAAGAGATGAGGCAGGAAGTCAGTCGCGCTTAGAATTCTATGCACTTTCCTCTAGTGAGCACACCCTGCGGTTCCACGCGTGCAAGCACACCCCTCGCTCACTGCGGGATCTACAGAGCAGCTGTACATGCCCTTCAAAACTCAAATGCGTGTTATGTGGGTGTGCGGTATAGGGGTAGGACATGAAAAAACTCCCACCTGTCCAGTCCGAGAGAAATTTAACTCCTGAGAAGCACACCTTAGTTGAACATCAGATGCAACACTAATTTGCAGAGGTTCCCACAACATAGGAACAAAAGGGCTGACGTTATGTGTTGATAGCAGATCGTGTGTGAAAACTAAAGTTTTATACGGGGCTGTACGAAGACTAACTGAGGTCTGGAAAATGAGGAATTTTAAATGCTGGACAGTCTCTATACTCAGATTCCACTGAAGACAATGCAAATACTTATAAGAGCCTGATAATAAAAACAGATTAAAAAACTTAATCATCAAGGTGAAGCATTTAGTAATGAGGTTTGTACAGCTTTTCGGAAAACACTGACTGGAAGTCCCAACCGGCTAGAGGTAGGCCAGTGTCAGGAGGCATCCCGGACATGGGCATTAGCTTCCAGCACTGATGGTGCAGCCAGTGTCGATGATAAGAATTAAAACACAACTGCAACCCCCAGTCCTGGACAGGCTCAGGAAGCGGCTATCTGGAAAGAGTGGGAGGGGTCCAGGAGGCCAGCCCCCAGGTGATACATACGTTTGCACAACAGTGACGGCGAGCCACTGGAAGTCTTTTCCAGCTGTACTGCGCTGTAATTGTGGTCGCTTGCTCAGGACAGCATGCTGCTTTCACAAGTTGTCTCCTTCCTGAGGGATTTGCTCCTAGAAAAAGCCACCACCGCCTTCTTCACTGTGCCTTCTTCTTCTTCTTTTTCTTTTTTTTCCTGGAGCTTGTCTCTTCTGCAGAGAAGAGCTTTTAACACCTCCCTGGATAGTCAGTAAAACCCCAAGCATTAAGAAGGCCAGAAAATACACGTCCACTTCATTTCACTGAAAAAGAAAGGTCATGATCCTATCCCTTCTTTGGGTCATCCACCCTGAGTCTGCACACCACATTTGCTCAGCAGCAGTCTGGCTACCCTTGCACATCCAGCAAACCCTTAGCACTCCTTCCTCTTATTCAGGATTCCAACTTTTTGAGCGACAAGAAGATCCCTGACACAGAGGGATCCTTGCTGAGGTATGAGAGCAGTGACACAGGAAGCAAGAAGAGCACAAATGATGTTTCTTTATCCTCTGCCAAGCCCAGGGCACGCTTGGTGCTGCCATTCTCCTCCTGGGTGCAGCAGCAAACGCTTCTTCGTCAGTTCTATGATCCAACACTGCCGCCCTTAAAAATTAAGTCACCTCAAAAGTTACATAAGTATTTGAAAATACTCAAGAAAACTCTCCAAACACTGCTAGTTACACTTTGCTTGTCATAAATGGAACATCAATCTGAGCCCCAGGACAGGCCAGAGACAAGAACCTGTGATTTCCAGCCAGGCCTGAATTCTCCCCAAATTCCACAGAGTACCAAAACAGGACAATCTTGGCAGGAGCCAAGGGCAGCCTCCTCTACCCTGAAGCAGGCCATGCCTGGAGTCCTTGGCATGAACCGAGGGCAGCATCTCCTGCCTGGAAGCAGTCATGAAGCACACCGAAACACCACTTCCACGTGGGTGGGCCACTGTTGCTTTGCCTCCCACAGATCTGTCCCCCCTTTTCCCCTGGGTGATGGAGCTGCCAAAGATTCCTCAAAGCCCATCTCTTTTGAGCAGTGAGAAGCCCCGGGCTTCTCTTCCTGCATTTATTCTCCAGACCAAGAAGTTACAGGAAGAGACATAGGTGGGGTTTTGAACATAGGTTCAGTTTTACAAGTTTTGCAATAGAAGCTGGTAACATTCAGTCAAAACAAGTCAGATGACACTCTGTTAGGCAATTAAGTGATCCACTATAACAAAGCCTTGATTTACCCGAAATTCCTTTTCCCTCTAGCAGCTTTTTAGTAACGTTGCCTATCAATTAGTCACTTGTCTGTCTTAGAATCAGCAGCCTTGCTGTGTTATGATTCTTTTCCTGCAACAGAGACTCGATGCCCGGGGGTTAAAATTCCTGTCCTTTGCAAGGTCAATATTTGAAACTGCAAGGCTTTTGATGACTAAAGTCACCTATTACCCAAGAGCAGTAATAGGAAATTAATGTAATACACTAAAAAAGGTAATTGCCTTCCTTAACCACGAAGATGGCATTTTATAAAATTAGCTGCTTCTCTTAAAAGGCAACCTTCATTATCCTTTACCTACTCTTTAAAGACTATACAAACAGGAATAAGTAAATTATGGATAAAATGTTCTATAACTGGGAGAACTCAACGGCCAGTTGCCCACAGCTTACCTGCTGGTGTCCTGTGACACATATTGAAGCCTCCGTTGTACTTTGAGGAAAAATGTTCCAAACATGCCCAAAGTTCTACCCAGCAGCCGCCCCGGGAACCTGCATGCACTTCTGTCCCACTGCGAGTGGCAACCACATCGGCGGTGCTGGACTCGGGTCAGCCCTGCTGGAATGGCAGTGAAAGAGAAACTCATGTTTCAGCACAGCTAAGACGTAAACGTGCAAGTGCAATTTTTAGTGAACAGTGTCGCGTATAAATTTACAGGCGGCCAAGGGATAACTCTGTGACCAAAGGAAAACAAAACCTATTCTAGAAAAACAGCAGCTCTGCCTTTCAGGGATGAGACAACCCTGCAAGCTGCTGAGCTCTCTGCTGGTCACCGGTGATGTCATCCCGGTAGCACTGACCCTGTCACCGCCAGAGGTGCCTCACCCAGTCCCCTCCCATCTGTCCGCTGGACTGGAGGGGCGCCATTCTGTCCACACAGCTTCCTTGAGCACCTGCACCCTTGGGGCCTGCTTGTTGGGAGGAAAGCTGTCACCCGCGGCAGCTGGCTTAAACCTTAGCAGCAGGAGGAACAGCTGCCCGTGGCCAGGCCACTGCCCCAGATGAAACTGTTGCTGCCGGGCCTGGCCATCTCTTCCCAACGGAAATAAGTTGTTTGGGGTTCAGCAGACTCTAGAATGAAGCGGGCCCCTTGGGCACAGGGAGCAACAGCACATCCTAGTGGGCTAATTTCCCCAAAGCTTGAAACTAGGTGTCTTGTCTCACTCCAAGGATGGCTGTGGCACTACAGCATCGCTGGACGCTGGGTGGCAGTAGAGGGCCTCACAGAAACCAGGCACAGACAATCTGGCCTCCAGCAAAGGAATGATGCTAATGCGCTCCTCTGGGTAGAATTTGCACAATAACCCACATGGAAGTCGCAGCAGGACAGGGATGAAAACTATGGGGCAAGAGGTCAAGTCTGCACAATCCCAACCAACCCCACAGATGCCCATGTCCAGTAACCGCACACACTGGATGGCTCCCCACAGGCAAAGGAACAGGTGAGACACACCCCTTCTCTGTACCTGGTGACAGATTCAGGGAAGTCAGGCTCCAGGCCCTCTCTCACTCCCACCGTGTCCTGAATCCTCACCATCAGCTACAGCTGCAAGGACTGTTTCTCTTCTGTGAACCTGCAAGCTAAGGGTCTGAAGCGACACAGTGGAGAAAGCATGCGAGGAAATTCTGCTCTACTTTTCCACCTCAGTGAGGCACGTGCACAATGTAGTTTCCCATCTCAACTGTTGCTTCGCTGTCAAGATTTCTTTTGGTGTGAGAGACCAAGGTGTCGGTAGCAAAAGAAAATGTTTTGCTTTTGCTCCCCTCAGTATGCTTCAACATTTCCAAGTGAATTTCACGTCACAAGGGGAGATGGGGATTGCCCTCAACTGGAATGTGGGTCACCTCCCAGCTGTGTGGTGATGTGTCTGGGGCCAAGGCCAGAGCTGCTGCTTTTCCAGATTTTCCAAGCCAGAAACAAGCACTGTTCACTTTAATAAGGTTAAGTTTAAACCGACATCCTTTTTTGGTGCCTAAACTGTTGACTACATACCCCAGCAAGACAGAAGCGTGTGAAAGCCGTCCATTCACACTCCCCTTCTCCCAGACGGTCACATGCGCATATGCCCAGAGCTGAAGGCACTGTGCAAAGCACGGTGCAGTATATGTGGCCAGTAACCGTGTGTTCTTCTCACTGAACACTTCCAGGGTTGCATCAAGTACAAGTTGCCTCAACTTTCACTGAAGTAGATAAAAGCTGCAAAAACCCTTACTGATTTCCTAAGTTTACTTCTCTAAGTCCCAAAAGCTAAGACTATAACTACGTTAGTGTTCATGTATGACAAACAAATATTAAATAGTTTACACCTTTATACCAATTTATCTGTAGCTCGTGCAGGTCCAATTGGACCTGGCAGACATCTACAGAACATTTCATGCAACAACTAGAGAATACACATTTTTTCTCATCGGCACATGGAACATTCTCCAGGATAGACCACATGTTAGGTCACAAAACAGGTTTCAGCAAATTTTTCAAAGCTGACATCATTCCTAGTATCTTTTCTGACCACAATTGACTAGCACTGGAAATCAATTACAAGCGAATTTCTGGAAACTACTCCAGTGCATGAAAACTGAACAACAGGCTCCCGAATGACCTATGGGTCCAAGAAGAAATTAAAAAGGAAATCAAAAACGTTCTTGAAACTAATGAAAAAAGATGCATCCTACCAAAACCTGTGGGATACTGTAAAAGCAACAGCGACGAGGCAATATATTGCAATAAATGCTCACATCAAAAGGATGGAGAACCTTCACGTAAATGACCGAACTGTACACCTCAAAGAACCACCACCACCACAACAATGCAATCATAAAAGTACTAGAGAGAAAGAAATAATTAACATCAGGGCAGAGTTCAATGAAATGGAGACCCCCAAAACGATACAAAGGATCAGCGAAACACAAAGTTGTTTTTTGAGAAGATAAATAAAATAGACAAACCATTAGCTTTGCCCACTCTCACCACACTCATTCAACATAGTATTGAAAGCCCTAACCAGAGCAATCAAGCAAGACAAAGAAATAAAGGGCATTCAGATTGGGAAGGACAAAGTCAAGTTGTCCCTGTTTGCAGATGACGCGATCTTATAGATAGAAAACCTAAAGGCTACCAGAACGCCCTTACGGCTGACTAACAATTTTAATAATTTTGCGGGGTACAAAATCAACACCCACAGATCAGGAGCATTTTTATACTCCGATAATGAACTGGCAGAAAAAGAAATCAAGAAAGCAAGCCCATTTACAATAGTCACCCCCAAGATAAAATACCTAGGAACCAATTGAACCAAGGAGGTTAATGCAGATCTCTACAATGAGAACTACCAAACACCAGTGAGAGAAATTAAAGAGCACCCCAAAATAGTGGAATGACATACCAGGCTCTGGTACGGGAAGAATTAACATCGTGAAAATGTCCTTTCTACCCATAGCAGTCTACAAATTCAACGCAATCTCCGTCAAAATAGCAACAACTTTCTTCACAGAAATAGAAAAAGCAGTGCTAACATTCATATGGATTACGAAAAGATCCTGAATAGCCAAAGCAATTTTGAGCTTAAAAGCACCCCAAAAACAGAAAGGCTGGAGGCATAACACCACCCAATTTCAAATTCTATGACAAGGCTCAAAACAGCATGGTGATGGCATAGAAACAGACACTCAGATCAATGGAACAGGATAGAAAACCCAGGAATAATCAATTTGCCTACTTACAGCCAACCGATTTTTGACAAAGCAAACCAGAACATACGCTGTGGAAAAGACAGCCTCTTCAGGAAATAAACGGTGCCCGCAAAATTGGACAATCCACATGCAGAAGAATGAAACTGGACCAGCATCTCACCATATGCCAAAATCGACTCGAAATGGATTAAAGACCAGAATATAAGACCCCAAACCATTACATGACTGAAGGAAAACAGAGGGGAAACACTCCAGGAAGTAGGTGGGGGCAAAGGCTTTATGAATAAGACCCGAAAACCCACAAGCAACAATATAAAAACTAAACAAATGAGCTAATGTCAAACTAAGAAGCTTCCACACAGCAAAGGAAACAATCAACAGAGCAGAAAGGCACCCTAAAAAAAGGGAGAAAATATGTGTAAACTATACGTCTGCCAAGGGCTTAATATCCAGAACATACCAAGAACTCAAACAGCTGTACAGTATGAAAACAAGTAATCCGATTTAAAACTGGGCAAACGAGATGAATAGACATTTTTCAAAGACATACAAATGGCCAACGGTACACGAAAAAATGCTCAGCATCACTAGTCATCAGAGAAATGCAAATCAAAACCACATTGAGATATCATGTCAACCCAGATAGACTGGCCATTGTTAAAAAGACCATTAATAAGAAATGCTACTGAGGATATGAGGAAAGGAGAACTCTTCTCCAATGTTGGTGGGACTGTAAATTAGCACAGCCACTATGGAAAACAGTAAAGAAGTTTCCTCCAATACAGATAGTACTACCATATGATCCAGCAGTTCCACTACTGGGTATATATCCAAAGAAATGGAAATCATATGGAAGGGACACCTGCACTCCCATGTTCACTGCAGCTTTACTTACAATAGCCAAAATATAGAACCAACCTCAGTGCCCTTCGACAGATGACTGGATAAAAAAAATGTGATACACGTACACCATGGAATAATACTCAGTGATAAAGAAAAAGAATGAAATTCTGCCATCGGTAACAACCTGGATGAGTCTGGAGAAAATTATGTTGTGTGAAATAAGCCAGACAAGGGAAGATAAATATCACATGCTCTCACTTATAACTAGGTAGAAAGGAAGGAAGGAAGGAAGGAAGGAAGGAAGGAAGGAAGGAAGGAAGGAAGGAAGGAAGGAAGGAAGGAAGGAAGCAAAGGACTACAACAGTTCCTTGAACTTTCAGAAGGACAGAAGAAACCAATGGTTACTAGAGATGAGGGGATGGACGGAGGGAGGGAGTTGGGGGCGTGATGGGTCAGGCAAAGGGCATAAAGAAAAATCATGATTTGTAATAATGAATATGCTAATAAAAATAATTTAAAAAGTAAGACACTTTAAAACACAAAAAGAATGCCATTATTGACATTCCAGAAAATTCCAGCTATGTGGATAACATTAAAAACCAGCTGTCAAGCTAAATCCTTTATCAGTACAAATTTTGATATTTCTTCAAATTGGGAGGAGAATGTTGGTTTCGATGTACAATGTCTGGTCACTCCCAGCCTCATCTATTTGTCACTGACGACCCTGGGACAGACGGAAAAAAAAAAAAAAAAAAAACGGTTTCTGCAACTTTTAAAATACAGACACGCCCTCCACCACCAACTTTCAATTTCTACAAAACGTCCTTGGGTTCTAGTATTCTTGCACATGTTTGTTCTCTTACAGGAAATTTGCTCCTTAGGATTTCACTGCAATGTGCTTCTGGATCCCATGCCATGATTTATCTCTGAGGACCCCTGTTCCCCTGGATCCATTTCACCCCGTGCCTGGCCACCTGTGTGGCACACACACATAGGAGCAGGAGGACAAGGCTTTGAGATGGGGAACCCGCACAAGCAATTATCTGGGTTTAGGTCTGCAGGTTATTAAGGTTTTCCGTTTCAACTTCCACAGCTAGAACGAAAGTGTAGAAATCTGTTTTCTAGTTAAAATCTGTTCACATCCCAAGTGTTTTTTAAGTTACTTAACAAGCCTTTGGTAGTCCGAAATACCGGGAAGTGTGCCTGTAACTAGAAACACCAGAAACTTCCATTTCAAAATTGTCATAAACCAGGGATACTTTAGAAAAACCTTTTCAGCCCACTTCGTGCCTTGAGTAATGGTGGGTAAACAGTGGAAACCAAGAGAGGCAACATGGAAGCAAACGGATATAAAAGCACAAGGGAGACATCATGCTCTTGGGGAGAACTAAAATGCAAATTGTGTCTGTAAACGAAAGAAATTATACAGAAATCCCAGAAAAACAATTGACTGAAAATCAGACGAACGATCCCATGTTCATCGCATCACCTTGAGAACACGAAGGATACTTTTGTACAGGCAGCACACCTCCTTAAAGCAGCAGCAGAGTGCTTCGTGCACAGCAAGGCCTAGTTCACCGAGCAGCTGGAACTGTGCCCACACCCAGAGGGCAGCACCAGTCACGTGGGTGCAGAGGAGGTTGTCCCGGTGAACTCCACAAGTGGCAGCAACGCTAGGCTCTACGCCACAGGACTTCTGACAACGGACACAGTCGCACAGACTGCAAGTGGACCCCACATCAGCCTCAAGACCTCCCCCACCCGAAAACATCTCCACAGCCAGCCAGGGAGGCAAAGGAAGGGTCTTCATGGCGTGCAGAGTTACAATGAATCTGTGTTCACGCTGCCCCCTCCCACTGTACCCGTCGAGACCCAGACGATGTGCCCTGCTACTACAAAGTCGAAGAGATGTTTGATGGGGGCAGAGCGGAAGAGGCACATTGAATTTGGATCATTTTACCCATGACCCTTCTCTCCTCCCAACCCTCTTTGCGAAAGATGACATTTCTGGGGAAACAGAAGGTGATCAGAAGCAAGTAGCTCAAATGTATGTCCCTTGTAAATTTCGGATATCCATCAATTTCAATTTTGAGATATAGAGAAGTGCTGGGAAGTTTAATTGGCCGTATCAGTGTCAGTGAAGAGCTGATGGAAGAAGTGCGAAAGGCCAAAGGAGAAAACCCATGAGTAGAGAAATTAGCCTTCGGCTAATCTTATCTTCTCTGCTTCCATATATCCCTGTCCATCCTCAAAAGTTGAGTGAGGTAGGAGATGATAAGATTGAGATTAGGGCAAATTATTTCCCCATCTTTTCCTTTCTCCAATGCACAGTTTCCTCAACCCGCACACTTGGAGTCTCAGGGTCAGCCTATTAAGTGCCTATAATCAACTTCAATCATTTTAGCAGAGTACTACAGAGTGACTGCTCCCAACCCCTTCAGATAGGTGATGCTTATGTTTACATCTGCTTATCAGCTCTGTCAAAGTGCTGTTTCGTGGAGGTGCTGTAATCTGATGAACACATGAGACATGCTATTTGCTAGCAAGAAATTCTCAGCTCAAACAAGCTAAGGTGTACGGAGATTCAGTATAACACAGTAATTGGTTAACTCAGTTTACTTGGGACTCCATTTCTTAGGTCTTGGGCTGTTTACATAACCAAAAGGAGTGTGTGTGTGTGTGTGTGTGTGTGTGTACCACACTTGACCTAGCGTGTGTGTGTGTGTGTATGTGTGTTTGTGTACCACACTTGACCTAGCACCTACCTGCACAAGTACCCCCCTGCCAAGTGATGTGTTTAAAGGCCAACAAAAAGGAAAACACAGAACACATTTATAATCCTGAAAATCTAGGGCTACTTAACCTTTTTGCTGCTTAATTTTAAAGGCAAAAAATGTACTATGAGCAGCATAAATAAGAACTGATTTGAGCATAGTTTTATAATAGATAAAATGTACCTGATGGGTCTAATTCAAATTTCTAAAATCTAACTGTGCCGCATTAGTCTGAGATACAAGATCTAAAGCTGCATGATCTAATCTGAGAATTTACGGACCTGTTTGAAATACCTTCATTTGATTAATTTGAAATGGAGGCCAGGGTATGACCTCTAACAGTCTGATCTTTAATAACCGCTCAAGAGATGAGGCAGGAAGTCAGTCGCGCTTAGAATTCTATGCACTTTCCTCTAGTGAGCACACCCTGCGGTTCCACGCGTGCAAGCACACCCCTCGCTCACTGCGGGATCTACAGAGCAGCTGTACATGCCCTTCAAAACTCAAATGCGTGTTATGTGGGTGTGCGGTATAGGGGTAGGACATGAAAAAACTCCCACCTGTCCAGTCCGAGAGAAATTTAACTCCTGAGAAGCACACCTTAGTTGAACATCAGATGCAACACTAATTTGCAGAGGTTCCCACAACATAGGAACAAAAGGGCTGACGTTATGTGTTGATAGCAGATCGTGTGTGAAAACTAAAGTTTTATACGGGGCTGTACGAAGACTAACTGAGGTCTGGAAAATGAGGAATTTTAAATGCTGGACAGTCTCTATACTCAGATTCCACTGAAGACAATGCAAATACTTATAAGAGCCTGATAATAAAAACAGATTAAAAAACTTAATCATCAAGGTGAAGCATTTAGTAATGAGGTTTGTACAGCTTTTCGGAAAACACTGACTGGAAGTCCCAACCG
Organism: Cynocephalus volans; assembly: GCF_027409185.1. Taxonomy (NCBI): domain Eukaryota; kingdom Metazoa; phylum Chordata; class Mammalia; order Dermoptera; family Cynocephalidae; genus Cynocephalus; species Cynocephalus volans. The sequence continues at coordinate 1,844,460 of NW_026902465.1, forward strand.
GCTAGAGGTAGGCCAGTGTCAGGAGGCATCCCGGACATGGGCATTAGCTTCCAGCACTGATGGTGCAGCCAGTGTCGATGATAAGAATTAAAACACAACTGCAACCCCCAGTCCTGGACAGGCTCAGGAAGCGGCTATCTGGAAAGAGTGGGAGGGGTCCAGGAGGCCAGCCCCCAGGTGATACATACGTTTGCACAACAGTGACGGCGAGCCACTGGAAGTCTTTTCCAGCTGTACTGCGCTGTAATTGTGGTCGCTTGCTCAGGACAGCATGCTGCTTTCACAAGTTGTCTCCTTCCTGAGGGATTTGCTCCTAGAAAAAGCCACCACCGCCTTCTTCACTGTGCCTTCTTCTTCTTCTTTTTCTTTTTTTTCCTGGAGCTTGTCTCTTCTGCAGAGAAGAGCTTTTAACACCTCCCTGGATAGTCAGTAAAACCCCAAGCATTAAGAAGGCCAGAAAATACACGTCCACTTCATTTCACTGAAAAAGAAAGGTCATGATCCTATCCCTTCTTTGGGTCATCCACCCTGAGTCTGCACACCACATTTGCTCAGCAGCAGTCTGGCTACCCTTGCACATCCAGCAAACCCTTAGCACTCCTTCCTCTTATTCAGGATTCCAACTTTTTGAGCGACAAGAAGATCCCTGACACAGAGGGATCCTTGCTGAGGTATGAGAGCAGTGACACAGGAAGCAAGAAGAGCACAAATGATGTTTCTTTATCCTCTGCCAAGCCCAGGGCACGCTTGGTGCTGCCATTCTCCTCCTGGGTGCAGCAGCAAACGCTTCTTCGTCAGTTCTATGATCCAACACTGCCGCCCTTAAAAATTAAGTCACCTCAAAAGTTACATAAGTATTTGAAAATACTCAAGAAAACTCTCCAAACACTGCTAGTTACACTTTGCTTGTCATAAATGGAACATCAATCTGAGCCCCAGGACAGGCCAGAGACAAGAACCTGTGATTTCCAGCCAGGCCTGAATTCTCCCCAAATTCCACAGAGTACCAAAACAGGACAATCTTGGCAGGAGCCAAGGGCAGCCTCCTCTACCCTGAAGCAGGCCATGCCTGGAGTCCTTGGCATGAACCGAGGGCAGCATCTCCTGCCTGGAAGCAGTCATGAAGCACACCGAAACACCACTTCCACGTGGGTGGGCCACTGTTGCTTTGCCTCCCACAGATCTGTCCCCCCTTTTCCCCTGGGTGATGGAGCTGCCAAAGATTCCTCAAAGCCCATCTCTTTTGAGCAGTGAGAAGCCCCGGGCTTCTCTTCCTGCATTTATTCTCCAGACCAAGAAGTTACAGGAAGAGACATAGGTGGGGTTTTGAACATAGGTTCAGTTTTACAAGTTTTGCAATAGAAGCTGGTAACATTCAGTCAAAACAAGTCAGATGACACTCTGTTAGGCAATTAAGTGATCCACTATAACAAAGCCTTGATTTACCCGAAATTCCTTTTCCCTCTAGCAGCTTTTTAGTAACGTTGCCTATCAATTAGTCACTTGTCTGTCTTAGAATCAGCAGCCTTGCTGTGTTATGATTCTTTTCCTGCAACAGAGACTCGATGCCCGGGGGTTAAAATTCCTGTCCTTTGCAAGGTCAATATTTGAAACTGCAAGGCTTTTGATGACTAAAGTCACCTATTACCCAAGAGCAGTAATAGGAAATTAATGTAATACACTAAAAAAGGTAATTGCCTTCCTTAACCACGAAGATGGCATTTTATAAAATTAGCTGCTTCTCTTAAAAGGCAACCTTCATTATCCTTTACCTACTCTTTAAAGACTATACAAACAGGAATAAGTAAATTATGGATAAAATGTTCTATAACTGGGAGAACTCAACGGCCAGTTGCCCACAGCTTACCTGCTGGTGTCCTGTGACACATATTGAAGCCTCCGTTGTACTTTGAGGAAAAATGTTCCAAACATGCCCAAAGTTCTACCCAGCAGCCGCCCCGGGAACCTGCATGCACTTCTGTCCCACTGCGAGTGGCAACCACATCGGCGGTGCTGGACTCGGGTCAGCCCTGCTGGAATGGCAGTGAAAGAGAAACTCATGTTTCAGCACAGCTAAGACGTAAACGTGCAAGTGCAATTTTTAGTGAACAGTGTCGCGTATAAATTTACAGGCGGCCAAGGGATAACTCTGTGACCAAAGGAAAACAAAACCTATTCTAGAAAAACAGCAGCTCTGCCTTTCAGGGATGAGACAACCCTGCAAGCTGCTGAGCTCTCTGCTGGTCACCGGTGATGTCATCCCGGTAGCACTGACCCTGTCACCGCCAGAGGTGCCTCACCCAGTCCCCTCCCATCTGTCCGCTGGACTGGAGGGGCGCCATTCTGTCCACACAGCTTCCTTGAGCACCTGCACCCTTGGGGCCTGCTTGTTGGGAGGAAAGCTGTCACCCGCGGCAGCTGGCTTAAACCTTAGCAGCAGGAGGAACAGCTGCCCGTGGCCAGGCCACTGCCCCAGATGAAACTGTTGCTGCCGGGCCTGGCCATCTCTTCCCAACGGAAATAAGTTGTTTGGGGTTCAGCAGACTCTAGAATGAAGCGGGCCCCTTGGGCACAGGGAGCAACAGCACATCCTAGTGGGCTAATTTCCCCAAAGCTTGAAACTAGGTGTCTTGTCTCACTCCAAGGATGGCTGTGGCACTACAGCATCGCTGGACGCTGGGTGGCAGTAGAGGGCCTCACAGAAACCAGGCACAGACAATCTGGCCTCCAGCAAAGGAATGATGCTAATGCGCTCCTCTGGGTAGAATTTGCACAATAACCCACATGGAAGTCGCAGCAGGACAGGGATGAAAACTATGGGGCAAGAGGTCAAGTCTGCACAATCCCAACCAACCCCACAGATGCCCATGTCCAGTAACCGCACACACTGGATGGCTCCCCACAGGCAAAGGAACAGGTGAGACACACCCCTTCTCTGTACCTGGTGACAGATTCAGGGAAGTCAGGCTCCAGGCCCTCTCTCACTCCCACCGTGTCCTGAATCCTCACCATCAGCTACAGCTGCAAGGACTGTTTCTCTTCTGTGAACCTGCAAGCTAAGGGTCTGAAGCGACACAGTGGAGAAAGCATGCGAGGAAATTCTGCTCTACTTTTCCACCTCAGTGAGGCACGTGCACAATGTAGTTTCCCATCTCAACTGTTGCTTCGCTGTCAAGATTTCTTTTGGTGTGAGAGACCAAGGTGTCGGTAGCAAAAGAAAATGTTTTGCTTTTGCTCCCCTCAGTATGCTTCAACATTTCCAAGTGAATTTCACGTCACAAGGGGAGATGGGGATTGCCCTCAACTGGAATGTGGGTCACCTCCCAGCTGTGTGGTGATGTGTCTGGGGCCAAGGCCAGAGCTGCTGCTTTTCCAGATTTTCCAAGCCAGAAACAAGCACTGTTCACTTTAATAAGGTTAAGTTTAAACCGACATCCTTTTTTGGTGCCTAAACTGTTGACTACATACCCCAGCAAGACAGAAGCGTGTGAAAGCCGTCCATTCACACTCCCCTTCTCCCAGACGGTCACATGCGCATATGCCCAGAGCTGAAGGCACTGTGCAAAGCACGGTGCAGTATATGCGGCCAGTAACCGTGTGTTCTTCTCACTGAACACTTCCAGGGTTGCATCAAGTAAAAGTTGCCTCAACTTTCACTGAAGTAGATAAAAGCTGCAAAAACCCTTACTGATTTCCTAAGTTTACTTCTCTAAGTCCCAAAAGCTAAGACTATAACTACGTTAGCGTTCATGTATGACAAACAAATATTAAATAGTTTACACCTTTATACCAATTTATCTGTAGCTCGTGCAGGTCCAATTGGACCTGGCAGACATCTACAGAACATTTCATGCAACAACTAGAGAATACACATTTTTTCTCATCGGCACATGGAACATTCTCCAGGATAGACCACATGTTAGGTCACAAAACAGGTTTCAGCAAATTTTTCAAAGCTGACATCATTCCTAGTATCTTTTCTGACCACAATTGACTAGCACTGGAAATCAATTACAAGCGAATTTCTGGAAACTACTCCAGTGCATGAAAACTGAACAACAGGCTCCCGAATGACCTATGGGTCCAAGAAGAAATTAAAAAGGAAATCAAAAACGTTCTTGAAACTAATGAAAAAAGATGCATCCTACCAAAACCTGTGGGATACTGTAAAAGCAACAGCGACGAGGCAATATATTGCAATAAATGCTCACATCAAAAGGATGGAGAACCTTCACGTAAATGACCGAACTGTACACCTCAAAGAACCACCACCACCACAACAATGCAATCATAAAAGTACTAGAGAGAAAGAAATAATTAACATCAGGGCAGAGTTCAATGAAATGGAGACCCCCAAAACGATACAAAGGATCAGCGAAACACAAAGTTGTTTTTTGAGAAGATAAATAAAATAGACAAACCATTAGCTTTGCCCACTCTCACCACACTCATTCAACATAGTATTGAAAGCCCTAACCAGAGCAATCAAGCAAGACAAAGAAATAAAGGGCATTCAGATTGGGAAGGACAAAGTCAAGTTGTCCCTGTTTGCAGATGACGCGATCTTATAGATAGAAAACCTAAAGGCTACCAGAACGCCCTTACGGCTGACTAACAATTTTAATAATTTTGCGGGGTACAAAATCAACACCCACAGATCAGGAGCATTTTTATACTCCGATAATGAACTGGCAGAAAAAGAAATCAAGAAAGCAAGCCCATTTACAATAGTCACCCCCAAGATAAAATACCTAGGAACCAATTGAACCAAGGAGGTTAATGCAGATCTCTACAATGAGAACTACCAAACACCAGTGAGAGAAATTAAAGAGCACCCCAAAATAGTGGAATGACATACCAGGCTCTGGTACGGGAAGAATTAACATCGTGAAAATGTCCTTTCTACCCATAGCAGTCTACAAATTCAACGCAATCTCCGTCAAAATAGCAACAACTTTCTTCACAGAAATAGAAAAAGCAGTGCTAACATTCATATGGATTACGAAAAGATCCTGAATAGCCAAAGCAATTTTGAGCTTAAAAGCACCCCAAAAACAGAAAGGCTGGAGGCATAACACCACCCAATTTCAAATTCTATGACAAGGCTCAAAACAGCATGGTGATGGCATAGAAACAGACACTCAGATCAATGGAACAGGATAGAAAACCCAGGAATAATCAATTTGCCTACTTACAGCCAACCGAGTTTTGACAAAGCAAACCAGAACATACGCTGTGGAAAAGACAGCCTCTTCAGGAAATAAACGGTGCCCGCAAAATTGGACAATCCACATGCAGAAGAATGAAACTGGACCAGCATCTCACCATATGCCAAAATCGACTCGAAATGGATTAAAGACCAGAATATAAGACCCCAAACCATTACATGACTGAAGGAAAACAGAGGGGAAACACTCCAGGAAGTAGGTGGGGGCAAAGGCTTTATGAATAAGACCCGAAAACCCACAAGCAACAATATAAAAACTAAACAAATGAGCTAATGTCAAACTAAGAAGCTTCCACACAGCAAAGGAAACAATCAACAGAGCAGAAAGGCACCCTAAAAAAAGGGAGAAAATATGTGTAAACTATACGTCTGCCAAGGGCTTAATATCCAGAACATACCAAGAACTCAAACAGCTGTACAGTATGAAAACAAGTAATCCGATTTAAAACTGGGCAAACGAGATGAATAGACATTTTTCAAAGACATACAAATGGCCAACGGTACACGAAAAAATGCTCAGCATCACTAGTCATCAGAGAAATGCAAATCAAAACCACATTGAGATATCATGTCAACCCAGATAGACTGGCCATTGTTAAAAAGACCATTAATAAGAAATGCTACTGAGGATATGAGGAAAGGAGAACTCTTCTCCAATGTTGGTGGGACTGTAAATTAGCACAGCCACTATGGAAAACAGTAAAGAAGTTTCCTCCAATACAGATAGTACTACCATATGATCCAGCAGTTCCACTACTGGGTATATATCCAAAGAAATGGAAATCATATGGAAGGGACACCTGCACTCCCATGTTCACTGCAGCTTTACTAACAATAGCCAAAATATAGAACCAACCTCAGTGCCCTTCGACAGATGACTGGATAAAAAAAATGTGATACACGTACACCATGGAATAATACTCAGTGATAAAGAAAAAGAATGAAATACTGCCATCGGTAACAACCTGGAGGAGTCTGGAGAAAATTATGTTGTGTGAAATAAGCCAGACAAGGGAAGATAAATATCACATGCTCTCACTTATAACTAGGTAGAAAGGAAGGAAGGAAGGAAGGAAGGAAGGAAGGAAGGAAGGAAGGAAGGAAGGAAGGAAGGAAGGAAGGAAGGAAGGAAGGAAGGAAGCAAAGGACTACAACAGTTCCTTGAACTTTCAGAAGGACAGAAGAAACCAATGGTTACTAGAGATGAGGGGATGGACGGAGGGAGGGAGTTGGGGGCGTGATGGGTCAGGCAAAGGGCATAAAGAAAAATCATGATTTGTAATAATGAATATGCTAATAAAAATAATTTAAAAAGTAAGACACTTTAAAACACAAAAAGAATGCCATTATTGACATTCCAGAAAATTCCAGCTATGTGGATAACATTAAAAACCAGCTGTCAAGCTAAATCCTTTATCAGTACAAATTTTGATATTTCTTCAAATTGGGAGGAGAATGTTGGTTTCGATGTACAATGTCTGGTCACTCCCAGCCTCATCTATTTGTCACTGACGACCCTGGGACAGACGGAAAAAAAAAAAAAAAAAACGGTTTCTACAACTTTTAAAATACAGACACGCCCTCCACCACCAACTTTCAATTTCTACAAAACGTCCTTGGGTTCTAGTATTCTTGCACATGTTTGTTCTCTTACAGGAAATTTGCTCCTTAGGATTTCACTGCAATGTGCTTCTGGATCCCATGCCATGATTTATCTCTGAGGACCCCTGTTCCCCTGGATCCATTTCACCCCGTGCCTGGCCACCTGTGTGGCACACACACATAGGAGCAGGAGGACAAGGCTTTGAGATGGGGAACCCGCACAAGCAATTATCTGGGTTTAGGTCTGCAGGTTATTAAGGTTTTCCGTTTCAACTTCCACAGCTAGAACGAAAGTGTAGAAATCTGTTTTCTAGTTAAAATCTGTTCACATCCCAAGTGTTTTTTAAGTTACTTAACAAGCCTTTGGTAGTCCGAAATACCGGGAAGTGTGCCTGTAACTAGAAACACCAGAAACTTCCATTTCAAAATTGTCATAAACCAGGGATACTTTAGAAAAACCTTTTCAGCCCACTTCGTGCCTTGAGTAATGGTGGGTAAACAGTGGAAACCAAGAGAGGCAACATGGAAGCAAACGGATATAAAAGCACAAGGGAGACATCATGCTCTTGGGGAGAACTAAAATGCAAATTGTGTCTGTAAACGAAAGAAATTATACAGAAATCCCAGAAAAACAATTGACTGAAAATCAGACGAACGATCCCATGTTCATCGCATCACCTTGAGAACACGAAGGATACTTTTGTACAGGCAGCACACCTCCTTAAAGCAGCAGCAGAGTGCTTCGTGCACAGCAAGGCCTAGTTCACCGAGCAGCTGGAACTGTGCCCACACCCAGAGGGCAGCACCAGTCACGTGGGTGCAGAGGAGGTTGTCCCGGTGAACTCCACAAGCGGCAGCAACGCTCGGCTCTACGCCACAGGACTTCTGACAACGGACACAGTCGCACAGACTGCAAGTGGACCCCACATCAGCCTCAAGACCTCCCCCACCCGAAAACATCTCCACAGCCAGCCAGGGAGGCAAAGGAAGGGTCTTCATGGCGTGCAGAGTTACAATGAATCTGTGTTCACGCTGCCCCCTCCCACTGTACCCGTCGAGACCCAGACGATGTGCCCTGCTACTACAAAGTCGAAGAGATGTTTGATGGGGGCAGAGCGGAAGAGGCACATTGAATTTGGATCATTTTACCCATGACCCTTCTCTCCTCCCAACCCTCTTTGCGAAAGATGACATTTCTGGGGAAACAGAAGGTGATCAGAAGCAAGTAGCTCAAATGTATGTCCCTTGTAAATTTCGGATATCCATCAATTTCAATTTTGAGATATAGAGAAGTGCTGGGAAGTTTAATTGGCCGTATCAGTGTCAGTGAAGAGCTGATGGAAGAAGTGCGAAAGGCCAAAGGAGAAAACCCATGAGTAGAGAAATTAGCCTTCGGCTAATCTTATCTTCTCTGCTTCCATATATCCCTGTCCATCCTCAAAAGTTGAGTGAGGTAGGAGATGATAAGATTGAGATTAGGGCAAATTATTTCCCCATCTTTTCCTTTCTCCAATGCACAGTTTCCTCAACCCGCACACTTGGAGTCTCAGGGTCAGCCTATTAAGTGCCTATAATCAACTTCAATCATTTTAGCAGAGTACTACAGAGTGACTGCTCCCAACCCCTTCAGATAGGTGATGCTTATGTTTACATCTGCTTATCAGCTCTGTCAAAGTGCTGTTTCGTGGAGGTGCTGTAATCTGATGAACACATGAGACATGCTATTTGCTAGCAAGAAATTCTCAGCTCAAACAAGCTAAGGTGTACGGAGATTCAGTATAACACAGTAATTGGTTAACTCAGTTTACTTGGGACTCCATTTCTTAGGTCTTGGGCTGTTTACATAACCAAAAGGAGTGTGTGTGTGTGTGTGTGTGTGTGTGTGTGTGTGTGTGTGTGTGTGTGTGTACCACACTTGACCTAGCGTGTGTGTGTGTATGTGTGTTTGTGTACCACACTTGACCTAGCACCTACCTGCACAAGTACCCCCCTGCCAAGTGATGTGTTTAAAGGCCAACAAAAAGGAAAACACAGAACACATTTATAATCCTGAAAATCTAGGGCTACTTAACCTTTTTGCTGCTTAATTTTAAAGGCAAAAAATGTACTATGAGCAGCATAAATAAGAACTGATTTGAGCATAGTTTTATAATAGATAAAATGTACCTGATGGGTCTAATTCAAATTTCTAAAATCTAACTGTGCCGCATTAGTCTGAGATACAAGATCTAAAGCTGCATGATCTAATCTGAGAATTTACGGACCTGTTTGAAATACCTTCATTTGATTAATTTGAAATGGAGGCCAGGGTATGACCTCTAACAGTCTGATCTTTAATAACCGCTCAAGAGATGAGGCAGGAAGTCAGTCGCGCTTAGAATTCTATGCACTTTCCTCTAGTGAGCACACCCTGCGGTTCCACGCGTGCAAGCACACCCCTCGCTCACTGCGGGATCTACAGAGCAGCTGTACATGCCCTTCAAAACTCAAATGCGTGTTATGTGGGTGTGCGGTATAGGGGTAGGACATGAAAAAACTCCCACCTGTCCAGTCCGAGAGAAATTTAACTCCTGAGAAGCACACCTTAGTTGAACATCAGATGCAACACTAATTTGCAGAGGTTCCCACAACATAGGAACAAAAGGGCTGACGTTATGTGTTGATAGCAGATCGTGTGTGAAAACTAAAGTTTTATACGGGGCTGTACGAAGACTAACTGAGGTCTGGAAAATGAGGAATTTTAAATGCTGGACAGTCTCTATACTCAGATTCCGCTGAAGACAATGCAAATACTTATAAGAGCCTGATAATAAAAACAGATTAAAAAACTTAATCATCAAGGTGAAGCATTTAGTAATGAGGTTTGTACAGCTTTTCGGAAAACACTGACTGGAAGTCCCAACCGGCTAGAGGTAGGCCAGTGTCAGGAGGCATCCCGGACATGGGCATTAGCTTCCAGCACTGATGGTGCAGCCAGTGTCGATGATAAGAATTAAAACACAACTGCAACCCCCAGTCCTGGACAGGCTCAGGAAGCGGCTATCTGGAAAGAGTGGGAGGGGTCCAGGAGGCCAGCCCCCAGGTGATACATACGTTTGCACAACAGTGACGGCGAGCCACTGGAAGTCTTTTCCAGCTGTACTGCGCTGTAATTGTGGTCGCTTGCTCAGGACAGCATGCTGCTTTCACAAGTTGTCTCCTTCCTGAGGGATTTGCTCCTAGAAAAAGCCACCACCGCCTTCTTCACTGTGCCTTCTTCTTCTTCTTTTTCTTTTTTTTCCTGGAGCTTGTCTCTTCTGCAGAGAAGAGCTTTTAACACCTCCCTGGATAGTCAGTAAAACCCCAAGCATTAAGAAGGCCAGAAAATACACGTCCACTTCATTTCACTGAAAAAGAAAGGTCATGATCCTATCCCTTCTTTGGGTCATCCACCCTGAGTCTGCACACCACATTTGCTCAGCAGCAGTCTGGCTACCCTTGCACATCCAGCAAACCCTTAGCACTCCTTCCTCTTATTCAGGATTCCAACTTTTTGAGCGACAAGAAGATCCCTGACACAGAGGGATCCTTGCTGAGGTATGAGAGCAGTGACACAGGATGCAAGAAGAGCACAAATGATGTTTCTTTATCCTCTGCCAAGCCCAGGGCACGCTTGGTGCTGCCATTCTCCTCCTGGGTGCAGCAGCAAACGCTTCTTCGTCAGTTCTATGATCCAACACTGCCGCCCTTAAAAATTAAGTCACCTCAAAAGTTACATAAGTATTTGAAAATACTCAAGAAAACTCTCCAAACACTGCTAGTTACACTTTGCTTGTCATAAATGGAACATCAATCTGAGCCCCAGGACAGGCCAGAGACAAGAACCTGTGATTTCCAGCCAGGCCTGAATTCTCCCCAAATTCCACAGAGTACCAAAACAGGACAATCTTGGCAGGAGCCAAGGGCAGCCTCCTCTACCCTGAAGCAGGCCATGCCTGGAGTCCTTGGCATGAACCGAGGGCAGCATCTCCTGCCTGGAAGCAGTCATGAAGCACACCGAAACACCACTTCCACGTGGGTGGGCCACTGTTGCTTTGCCTCCCACAGATCTGTCCCCCCTTTTCCCCTGGGTGATGGAGCTGCCAAAGATTCCTCAAAGCCCATCTCTTTTGAGCAGTGAGAAGCCCCGGGCTTCTCTTCCTGCATTTATTCTCCAGACCAAGAAGTTACAGGAAGAGACATAGGTGGGGTTTTGAACATAGGTTCAGTTTTACAAGTTTTGCAATAGAAGCTGGTAACATTCAGTCAAAACAAGTCAGATGACACTCTGTTAGGCAATTAAGTGATCCACTATAACAAAGCCTTGATTTACCCGAAATTCCTTTTCCCTCTAGCAGCTTTTTAGTAACGTTGCCTATCAATTAGTCACTTGTCTGTCTTAGAATCAGCAGCCTTGCTGTGTTATGATTCTTTTCCTGCAACAGAGACTCGATGCCCGGGGGTTAAAATTCCTGTCCTTTGCAAGGTCAATATTTGAAACTGCAAGGCTTTTGGTGACTAAAGTCACCTATTACCCAAGAGCAGTAATAGGAAATTAATGTAATACATTAAAAAAGGTAATTGCCTTCCTTAACCACGAAGATGGCATTTTATAAAATTAGCTGCTTCTCTTAAAAGGCAACCTTCATTATCCTTTACCTACTCTTTAAAGACTATACAAACAGGAATAAGTAAATTATGGATAAAATGTTCTATAACTGGGAGAACTCAACGGCCAGTTGCCCACAGCTTACCTGCTGGTGTCCTGTGACACATATTGAAGCCTCCGTTGTACTTTGAGGAAAAATGTTCCAAACATGCCCAAAGTTCTACCCAGCAGCCGCCCCGGGAACCTGCATGCACTTCTGTCCCACTGCGAGTGGCAACCACATCGGCGGTGCTGGACTCGGGTCAGCCCTGCTGGAATGGCAGTGAAAGAGAAACTCATGTTTCAGCACAGCTAAGACGTAAACGTGCAAGTGCAATTTTTAGTGAACAGTGTCGCGTATAAATTTACAGGCGGCCAAGGGATAACTCTGTGACCAAAGGAAAACAAAACCTATTCTAGAAAAACAGCAGCTCTGCCTTTCAGGGATGAGACAACCCTGCAAGCTGCTGAGCTCTCTGCTGGTCACCGGTGATGTCATCCCGGTAGCACTGACCCTGTCACCGCCAGAGGTGCCTCACCCAGTCCCCTCCCATCTGTCCGCTGGACTGGAGGGGCGCCATTCTGTCCACACAGCTTCCTTGAGCACCTGCACCCTTGGGGCCTGCTTGTTGGGAGGAAAGCTGTCACCCGCGGCAGCTGGCTTAAACCTTAGCAGCAGGAGGAACAGCTGCCCGTGGCCAGGCCACTGCCCCAGATGAAACTGTTGCTGCCGGGCCTGGCCATCTCTTCCCAACGGAAATAAGTTGTTTGGGGTTCAGCAGACTCTAGAATGAAGCGGGCCCCTTGGGCACAGGGAGCAACAGCACATCCTAGTGGGCTAATTTCCCCAAAGCTTGAAACTAGGTGTCTTGTCTCACTCCAAGGATGGCTGTGGCACTACAGCATCGCTGGACGCTGGGTGGCAGTAGAGGGCCTCACAGAAACCAGGCACAGACAATCTGGCCTCCAGCAAAGGAATGATGCTAATGCGCTCCTCTGGGTAGAATTTGCACAATAACCCACATGGAAGTCGCAGCAGGACAGGGATGAAAACTATGGGGCAAGAGGTCAAGTCTGCACAATCCCAACCAACCCCACAGATGCCCATGTCCAGTAACCGCACACACTGGATGGCTCCCCACAGGCAAAGGAACGGGTGAGACACACCCCTTCTCTGTACCTGGTGACAGATTCAGGGAAGTCAGGCTCCAGGCCCTCTCTCACTCCCACCGTGTCCTGAATCCTCACCATCAGCTACAGCTGCAAGGACTGTTTCTCTTCTGTGAACCTGCAAGCTAAGGGTCTGAAGCGACACAGTGGAGAAAGCATGCGAGGAAATTCTGCTCTACTTTTCCACCTCAGTGAGGCACGTGCACAATGTAGTTTCCCATCTCAACTGTTGCTTCGCTGTCAAGATTTCTTTTGGTGTGAGAGACCAAGGTGTCGGTAGCAAAAGAAAATGTTTTGCTTTTGCTCCCCTCAGTATGCTTCAACATTTCCAAGTGAATTTCACGTCACAAGGGGAGATGGGGATTGCCCTCAACTGGAATGTGGGTCACCTCCCAGCTGTGTGGTGATGTGTCTGGGGCCAAGGCCAGAGCTGCTGCTTTTCCAGATTTTCCAAGCCAGAAACAAGCACTGTTCACTTTAATAAGGTTAAGTTTAAACCGACATCCTTTTTTGGTGCCTAAACTGTTGACTACATACCCCAGCAAGACAGAAGCGTGTGAAAGCCGTCCATTCACACTCCCCTTCTCCCAGACGGTCACATGCGCATATCCCCAGAGCTGAAGGCACTGTGCAAAGCACGGTGCAGTATATGTGGCCAGTAACCGTGTGTTCTTCTCACTGAACACTTCCAGGGTTGCATCAAGTACAAGTTGCCTCAACTTTCACTGAAGTAGATAAAAGCTGCAAAAACCCTTACTGATTTCCTAAGTTTACTTCTCTAAGTCCCAAAAGCTAAGACTATAACTACGTTAGTGTTCATGTATGACAAACAAATATTAAATAGTTTACACCTTTATACCAATTTATCTGTAGCTCGTGCAGGTCCAATTGGACCTGGCAGACATCTACAGAACATTTCATGCAACAACTAGAGAATACACATTTTTTCTCATCGGCACATGGAACATTCTCCAGGATAGACCACATGTTAGGTCACAAAACAGGTTTCAGCAAATTTTTCAAAGCTGACATCATTCCTAGTATCTTTTCTGACCACAATTGACTAGCACTGGAAATCAATTACAAGCGAATTTCTGGAAACTACTCCAGTGCATGAAAACTGAACAACAGGCTCCCGAATGACCTATGGGTCCAAGAAGAAATTAAAAAGGAAATCAAAAACGTTCTTGAAACTAATGAAAAAAGATGCATCCTACCAAAACCTGTGGGATACTGTAAAAGCAACAGCGACGAGGCAATATATTGCAATAAATGCTCACATCAAAAGGATGGAGAACCTTCACGTAAATGACCGAACTGTACACCTCAAAGAACCACCACCACCACAACAATGCAATCATAAAAGTACTAGAGAGAAAGAAATAATTAACATCAGGGCAGAGTTCAATGAAATGGAGACCCCCAAAACGATACAAAGGATCAGCGAAACACAAAGTTGTTTTTTGAGAAGATAAATAAAATAGACAAACCATTAGCTTTGCCCACTCTCACCACACTCATTCAACATAGTATTGAAAGCCCTAACCAGAGCAATCAAGCAAGACAAAGAAATAAAGGGCATTCAGATTGGGAAGGACAAAGTCAAGTTGTCCCTGTTTGCAGATGACGCGATCTTATAGATAGAAAACCTAAAGGCTACCAGAACGCCCTTACGGCTGACTAACAATTTTAATAATTTTGCGGGGTACAAAATCAACACCCACAGATCAGGAGCATTTTTATACTCCGATAATGAACTGGCAGAAAAAGAAATCAAGAAAGCAAGCCCATTTACAATAGTCACCCCCAAGATAAAATACCTAGGAACCAATTGAACCAAGGAGGTTAATGCAGATCTCTACAATGAGAACTACCAAACACCAGTGAGAGAAATTAAAGAGCACCCCAAAATAGTGGAATGACATACCAGGCTCTGGTACGGGAAGAATTAACATCGTGAAAATGTCCTTTCTACCCATAGCAGTCTACAAATTCAACGCAATCTCCGTCAAAATAGCAACAACTTTCTTCACAGAAATAGAAAAAGCAGTGCTAACATTCATATGGATTACGAAAAGATCCTGAATAGCCAAAGCAATTTTGAGCTTAAAAGCACCCCAAAAACAGAAAGGCTGGAGGCATAACACCACCCAATTTCAAATTCTATGACAAGGCTCAAAACAGCATGGTGATGGCATAGAAACAGACACTCAGATCAATGGAACAGGATAGAAAACCCAGGAATAATCAATTTGCCTACTTACAGCCAACCGAGTTTTGACAAAGCAAACCAGAACATACGCTGTGGAAAAGACAGCCTCTTCAGGAAATAAACGGTGCCCGCAAAATTGGACAATCCACATGCAGAAGAATGAAACTGGACCAGCATCTCACCATATGCCAAAATCGACTCGAAATGGATTAAAGACCAGAATATAAGACCCCAAACCATTACATGACTGAAGGAAAACAGAGGGGAAACACTCCAGGAAGTAGGTGGGGGCAAAGGCTTTATGAATAAGACCCGAAAACCCACAAGCAACAATATAAAAACTAAACAAATGAGCTAATGTCAAACTAAGAAGCTTCCACACAGCAAAGGAAACAATCAACAGAGCAGAAAGGCACCCTAAAAAAAGGGAGAAAATATGTGTAAACTATACGTCTGCCAAGGGCTTAATATCCAGAACATACCAAGAACTCAAACAGCTGTACAGTATGAAAACAAGTAATCCGATTTAAAACTGGGCAAACGAGATGAATAGACATTTTTCAAAGACATACAAATGGCCAACGGTACACGAAAAAATGCTCAGCATCACTAGTCATCAGAGAAATGCAAATCAAAACCACATTGAGATATCATGTCAACCCAGATAGACTGGCCATTGTTAAAAAGACCATTAATAAGAAATGCTACTGAGGATATGAGGAAAGGAGAACTCTTCTCCAATGTTGGTGGGACTGTAAATTAGCACAGCCACTATGGAAAACAGTAAAGAAGTTTCCTCCAATACAGATAGTACTACCATATGATCCAGCAGTTCCACTACTGGGTATATATCCAAAGAAATGGAAATCATATGGAAGGGACACCTGCACTCCCATGTTCACTGCAGCTTTACTTACAATAGCCAAAATATAGAACCAACCTCAGTGCCCTTCGACAGATGACTGGATAAAAAAAATGTGATACACGTACACCATGGAATAATACTCAGTGATAAAGAAAAAGAATGAAATTCTGCCATCGGTAACAACCTGGAGGAGTCTGGAGAAAATTATGTTGTGTGAAATAAGCCAGACAAGGGAAGATAAATATCACATGCTCTCACTTATAACTAGGTAGAAAGGAAGGAAGGAAGGAAGGAAGGAAGGAAGGAAGGAAGGAAGGAAGGAAGGAAGGAAGGAAGCAAAGGACTACAACAGTTCCTTGAACTTTCAGAAGGACAGAAGAAACCAATGGTTACTAGAGATGAGGGGATGGACGGAGGGAGGGAGTTGGGGGCGTGATGGGTCAGGCAAAGGGCATAAAGAAAAATCATGATTTGTAATAATGAATATGCTAATAAAAATAATTTAAAAAGTAAGACACTTTAAAACACAAAAAGAATGCCATTATTGACATTCCAGAAAATTCCAGCTATGTGGATAACATTAAAAACCAGCTGTCAAGCTAAATCCTTTATCAGTACAAATTTTGATATTTCTTCAAATTGGGAGGAGAATGTTGGTTTCGATGTACAATGTCTGGTCACTCCCAGCCTCATCTATTTGTCACTGACGACCCTGGGACAGACGGAAAAAAAAAAAAAAAAACGGTTTCTGCAACTTTTAAAATACAGACACGCCCTCCACCACCAACTTTCAATTTCTACAAAACGTCCTTGGGTTCTAGTATTCTTGCACATGTTTGTTCTCTTACAGGAAATTTGCTCCTTAGGATTTCACTGCAATGTGCTTCTGGATCCCATGCCATGATTTATCTCTGAGGACCCCTGTTCCCCTGGATCCATTTCACCCCGTGCCTGGCCACCTGTGTGGCACACACACATAGGAGCAGGAGGACAAGGCTTTGAGATGGGGAACCCGCACAAGCAATTATCTGGGTTTAGGTCTGCAGGTTATTAAGGTTTTCCGTTTCAACTTCCACAGCTAGAACGAAAGTGTAGAAATCTGTTTTCTAGTTAAAATCTGTTCACATCCCAAGTGTTTTTTAAGTTACTTAACAAGCCTTTGGTAGTCCGAAATACCGGGAAGTGTGCCTGTAACTAGAAACACCAGAAACTTCCATTTCAAAATTGTCATAAACCAGGGATACTTTAGAAAAACCTTTTCAGCCCACTTCGTGCCTTGAGTAATGGTGGGTAAACAGTGGAAACCAAGAGAGGCAACATGGAAGCAAACGGATATAAAAGCACAAGGGAGACATCATGCTCTTGGGGAGAACTAAAATGCAAATTGTGTCTGTAAACGAAAGAAATTATACAGAAATCCCAGAAAAACAATTGACTGAAAATCAGACGAACGATCCCATGTTCATCGCATCACCTTGAGAACACGAAGGATACTTTTGTACAGGCAGCACACCTCCTTAAAGCAGCAGCAGAGTGCTTCGTGCACAGCAAGGCCTAGTTCACCGAGCAGCTGGAACTGTGCCCACACCCAGAGGGCAGCACCAGTCACGTGGGTGCAGAGGAGGTTGTCCCGGTGAACTCCACAAGCGGCAGCAACGCTCGGCTCTACGCCACAGGACTTCTGACAACGGACACAGTCGCACAGACTGCAAGTGGACCCCACATCAGCCTCAAGACCTCCCCCACCCGAAAACATCTCCACAGCCAGCCAGGGAGGCAAAGGAAGGGTCTTCATGGCGTGCAGAGTTACAATGAATCTGTGTTCACGCTGCCCCCTCCCACTGTACCCGTCGAGACCCAGACGATGTGCCCTGCTACTACAAAGTCGAAGAGATGTTTGATGGGGGCAGAGCGGAAGAGGCACATTGAATTTGGATCATTTTACCCATGACCCTTCTCTCCTCCCAACCCTCTTTGCGAAAGATGACATTTCTGGGGAAACAGAAGGTGATCAGAAGCAAGTAGCTCAAATGTATGTCCCTTGTAAATTTCGGATATCCATCAATTTCAATTTTGAGATATAGAGAAGTGCTGGGAAGTTTAATTGGCCGTATCAGTGTCAGTGAAGAGCTGATGGAAGAAGTGCGAAAGGCCAAAGGAGAAAACCCATGAGTAGAGAAATTAGCCTTCGGCTAATCTTATCTTCTCTGCTTCCATATATCCCTGTCCATCCTCAAAAGTTGAGTGAGGTAGGAGATGATAAGATTGAGATTAGGGCAAATTATTTCCCCATCTTTTCCTTTCTCCAATGCACAGTTTCCTCAACCCGCACACTTGGAGTCTCAGGGTCAGCCTATTAAGTGCCTATAATCAACTTCAATCATTTTAGCAGAGTACTACAGAGTGACTGCTCCCAACCCCTTCAGATAGGTGATGCTTATGTTTACATCTGCTTATCAGCTCTGTCAAAGTGCTGTTTCGTGGAGGTGCTGTAATCTGATGAACACATGAGACATGCTATTTGCTAGCAAGAAATTCTCAGCTCAAACAAGCTAAGGTGTACGGAGATTCAGTATAACACAGTAATTGGTTAACTCAGTTTACTTGGGACTCCATTTCTTAGGTCTTGGGCTGTTTACATAACCAAAAGGAGTGTGTGTGTGTGTGTGTGTGTGTGTACCACACTTGACCTAGCGTGTGTGTGTGTGTGTATGTGTGTTTGTGTACCACACTTGACCTAGCACCTACCTGCACAAGTACCCCCCTGCCAAGTGATGTGTTTAAAGGCCAACAAAAAGGAAAACACAGAACACATTTATAATCCTGAAAATCTAGGGCTACTTAACCTTTTTGCTGCTTAATTTTAAAGGCAAAAAATGTACTATGAGCAGCATAAATAAGAACTGATTTGAGCATAGTTTTATAATAGATAAAATGTACCTGATGGGTCTAATTCAAATTTCTAAAATCTAACTGTGCCGCATTAGTCTGAGATACAAGATCTAAAGCTGCATGATCTAATCTGAGAATTTACGGACCTGTTTGAAATACCTTCATTTGATTAATTTGAAATGGAGGCCAGGGTATGACCTCTAACAGTCTGATCTTTAATAACCGCTCAAGAGATGAGGCAGGAAGTCAGTCGCGCTTAGAATTCTATGCACTTTCCTCTAGTGAGCACACCCTGCGGTTCCACGCGTGCAAGCACACCCCTCGCTCACTGCGGGATCTACAGAGCAGCTGTACATGCCCTTCAAAACTCAAATGCGTGTTATGTGGGTGTGCGGTATAGGGGTAGGACATGAAAAAACTCCCACCTGTCCAGTCCGAGAGAAATTTAACTCCTGAGAAGCACACCTTAGTTGAACATCAGATGCAACACTAATTTGCAGAGGTTCCCACAACATAGGAACAAAAGGGCTGACGTTATGTGTTGATAGCAGATCGTGTGTGAAAACTAAAGTTTTATACGGGGCTGTACGAAGACTAACTGAGGTCTGGAAAATGAGGAATTTTAAATGCTGGACAGTCTCTATACTCAGATTCCGCTGAAGACAATGCAAATACTTATAAGAGCCTGATAATAAAAACAGATTAAAAAACTTAATCATCAAGGTGAAGCATTTAGTAATGAGGTTTGTACAGCTTTTCGGAAAACACTGACTGGAAGTCCCAACCGGCTAGAGGTAGGCCAGTGTCAGGAGGCATCCCGGACATGGGCATTAGCTTCCAGCACTGATGGTGCAGCCAGTGTCGATGATAAGAATTAAAACACAACTGCAACCCCCAGTCCTGGACAGGCTCAGGAAGCGGCTATCTGGAAAGAGTGGGAGGGGTCCAGGAGGCCAGCCCCCAGGTGATACATACGTTTGCACAACAGTGACGGCGAGCCACTGGAAGTCTTTTCCAGCTGTACTGCGCTGTAATTGTGGTCGCTTGCTCAGGACAGCATGCTGCTTTCACAAGTTGTCTCCTTCCTGAGGGATTTGCTCCTAGAAAAAGCCACCACCGCCTTCTTCACTGTGCCTTCTTCTTCTTCTTTTTCTTTTTTTTCCTGGAGCTTGTCTCTTCTGCAGAGAAGAGCTTTTAACACCTCCCTGGATAGTCAGTAAAACCCCAAGCATTAAGAAGGCCAGAAAATACACGTCCACTTCATTTCACTGAAAAAGAAAGGTCATGATCCTATCCCTTCTTTGGGTCATCCACCCTGAGTCTGCACACCACATTTGCTCAGCAGCAGTCTGGCTACCCTTGCACATCCAGCAAACCCTTAGCACTCCTTCCTCTTATTCAGGATTCCAACTTTTTGAGCGACAAGAAGATCCCTGACACAGAGGGATCCTTGCTGAGGTATGAGAGCAGTGACACAGGATGCAAGAAGAGCACAAATGATGTTTCTTTATCCTCTGCCAAGCCCAGGGCACGCTTGGTGCTGCCATTCTCCTCCTGGGTGCAGCAGCAAACGCTTCTTCGTCAGTTCTATGATCCAACACTGCCGCCCTTAAAAATTAAGTCACCTCAAAAGTTACATAAGTATTTGAAAATACTCAAGAAAACTCTCCAAACACTGCTAGTTACACTTTGCTTGTCATAAATGGAACATCAATCTGAGCCCCAGGACAGGCCAGAGACAAGAACCTGTGATTTCCAGCCAGGCCTGAATTCTCCCCAAATTCCACAGAGTACCAAAACAGGACAATCTTGGCAGGAGCCAAGGGCAGCCTCCTCTACCCTGAAGCAGGCCATGCCTGGAGTCCTTGGCATGAACCGAGGGCAGCATCTCCTGCCTGGAAGCAGTCATGAAGCACACCGAAACACCACTTCCACGTGGGTGGGCCACTGTTGCTTTGCCTCCCACAGATCTGTCCCCCCTTTTCCCCTGGGTGATGGAGCTGCCAAAGATTCCTCAAAGCCCATCTCTTTTGAGCAGTGAGAAGCCCCGGGCTTCTCTTCCTGCATTTATTCTCCAGACCAAGAAGTTACAGGAAGAGACATAGGTGGGGTTTTGAACATAGGTTCAGTTTTACAAGTTTTGCAATAGAAGCTGGTAACATTCAGTCAAAACAAGTCAGATGACACTCTGTTAGGCAATTAAGTGATCCACTATAACAAAGCCTTGATTTACCCGAAATTCCTTTTCCCTCTAGCAGCTTTTTAGTAACGTTGCCTATCAATTAGTCACTTGTCTGTCTTAGAATCAGCAGCCTTGCTGTGTTATGATTCTTTTCCTGCAACAGAGACTCGATGCCCGGGGGTTAAAATTCCTGTCCTTTGCAAGGTCAATATTTGAAACTGCAAGGCTTTTGGTGACTAAAGTCACCTATTACCCAAGAGCAGTAATAGGAAATTAATGTAATACATTAAAAAAGGTAATTGCCTTCCTTAACCACGAAGATGGCATTTTATAAAATTAGCTGCTTCTCTTAAAAGGCAACCTTCATTATCCTTTACCTACTCTTTAAAGACTATACAAACAGGAATAAGTAAATTATGGATAAAATGTTCTATAACTGGGAGAACTCAACGGCCAGTTGCCCACAGCTTACCTGCTGGTGTCCTGTGACACATATTGAAGCCTCCGTTGTACTTTGAGGAAAAATGTTCCAAACATGCCCAAAGTTCTACCCAGCAGCCGCCCCGGGAACCTGCATGCACTTCTGTCCCACTGCGAGTGGCAACCACATCGGCGGTGCTGGACTCGGGTCAGCCCTGCTGGAATGGCAGTGAAAGAGAAACTCATGTTTCAGCACAGCTAAGACGTAAACGTGCAAGTGCAATTTTTAGTGAACAGTGTCGCGTATAAATTTACAGGCGGCCAAGGGATAACTCTGTGACCAAAGGAAAACAAAACCTATTCTAGAAAAACAGCAGCTCTGCCTTTCAGGGATGAGACAACCCTGCAAGCTGCTGAGCTCTCTGCTGGTCACCGGTGATGTCATCCCGGTAGCACTGACCCTGTCACCGCCAGAGGTGCCTCACCCAGTCCCCTCCCATCTGTCCGCTGGACTGGAGGGGCGCCATTCTGTCCACACAGCTTCCTTGAGCACCTGCACCCTTGGGGCCTGCTTGTTGGGAGGAAAGCTGTCACCCGCGGCAGCTGGCTTAAACCTTAGCAGCAGGAGGAACAGCTGCCCGTGGCCAGGCCACTGCCCCAGATGAAACTGTTGCTGCCGGGCCTGGCCATCTCTTCCCAACGGAAATAAGTTGTTTGGGGTTCAGCAGACTCTAGAATGAAGCGGGCCCCTTGGGCACAGGGAGCAACAGCACATCCTAGTGGGCTAATTTCCCCAAAGCTTGAAACTAGGTGTCTTGTCTCACTCCAAGGATGGCTGTGGCACTACAGCATCGCTGGACGCTGGGTGGCAGTAGAGGGCCTCACAGAAACCAGGCACAGACAATCTGGCCTCCAGCAAAGGAATGATGCTAATGCGCTCCTCTGGGTAGAATTTGCACAATAACCCACATGGAAGTCGCAGCAGGACAGGGATGAAAACTATGGGGCAAGAGGTCAAGTCTGCACAATCCCAACCAACCCCACAGATGCCCATGTCCAGTAACCGCACACACTGGATGGCTCCCCACAGGCAAAGGAACGGGTGAGACACACCCCTTCTCTGTACCTGGTGACAGATTCAGGGAAGTCAGGCTCCAGGCCCTCTCTCACTCCCACCGTGTCCTGAATCCTCACCATCAGCTACAGCTGCAAGGACTGTTTCTCTTCTGTGAACCTGCAAGCTAAGGGTCTGAAGCGACACAGTGGAGAAAGCATGCGAGGAAATTCTGCTCTACTTTTCCACCTCAGTGAGGCACGTGCACAATGTAGTTTCCCATCTCAACTGTTGCTTCGCTGTCAAGATTTCTTTTGGTGTGAGAGACCAAGGTGTCGGTAGCAAAAGAAAATGTTTTGCTTTTGCTCCCCTCAGTATGCTTCAACATTTCCAAGTGAATTTCACGTCACAAGGGGAGATGGGGATTGCCCTCAACTGGAATGTGGGTCACCTCCCAGCTGTGTGGTGATGTGTCTGGGGCCAAGGCCAGAGCTGCTGCTTTTCCAGATTTTCCAAGCCAGAAACAAGCACTGTTCACTTTAATAAGGTTAAGTTTAAACCGACATCCTTTTTTGGTGCCTAAACTGTTGACTACATACCCCAGCAAGACAGAAGCGTGTGAAAGCCGTCCATTCACACTCCCCTTCTCCCAGACGGTCACATGCGCATATGCCCAGAGCTGAAGGCACTGTGCAAAGCACGGTGCAGTATATGCGGCCAGTAACCGTGTGTTCTTCTCACTGAACACTTCCAGGGTTGCATCAAGTAAAAGTTGCCTCAACTTTCACTGAAGTAGATAAAAGCTGCAAAAACCCTTACTGATTTCCTAAGTTTACTTCTCTAAGTCCCAAAAGCTAAGACTATAACTACGTTAGCGTTCATGTATGACAAACAAATATTAAATAGTTTACACCTTTATACCAATTTATCTGTAGCTCGTGCAGGTCCAATTGGACCTGGCAGACATCTACAGAACATTTCATGCAACAACTAGAGAATACACATTTTTTCTCATCGGCACATGGAACATTCTCCAGGATAGACCACATGTTAGGTCACAAAACAGGTTTCAGCAAATTTTTCAAAGCTGACATCATTCCTAGTATCTTTTCTGACCACAATTGACTAGCACTGGAAATCAATTACAAGCGAATTTCTGGAAACTACTCCAGTGCATGAAAACTGAACAACAGGCTCCCGAATGACCTATGGGTCCAAGAAGAAATTAAAAAGGAAATCAAAAACGTTCTTGAAACTAATGAAAAAAGATGCATCCTACCAAAACCTGTGGGATACTGTAAAAGCAACAGCGACGAGGCAATATATTGCAATAAATGCTCACATCAAAAGGATGGAGAAACTTCACGTAAATGACCGAACTGTACACCTCAAAGAACCACCACCACCACAACAATGCAATCATAAAAGTACTAGAGAGAAAGAAATAATTAACATCAGGGCAGAGTTCAATGAAATGGAGACCCCCAAAACGATACAAAGGATCAGCGAAACACAAAGTTGTTTTTTGAGAAGATAAATAAAATAGACAAACCATTAGCTTTGCCCACTCTCACCACACTCATTCAACATAGTATTGAAAGCCCTAACCAGAGCAATCAAGCAAGACAAAGAAATAAAGGGCATTCAGATTGGGAAGGACAAAGTCAAGTTGTCCCTGTTTGCAGATGACGCGATCTTATAGATAGAAAACCTAAAGGCTACCAGAACGCCCTTACGGCTGACTAACAATTTTAATAATTTTGCGGGGTACAAAATCAACACCCACAGATCAGGAGCATTTTTATACTCCGATAATGAACTGGCAGAAAAAGAAATCAAGAAAGCAAGCCCATTTACAATAGTCACCCCCAAGATAAAATACCTAGGAACCAATTGAACCAAGGAGGTTAATGCAGATCTCTACAATGAGAACTACCAAACACCAGTGAGAGAAATTAAAGAGCACCCAAAAATAGTGGAATGACATACCAGGCTCTGGTACGGGAAGAATTAACATCGTGAAAATGTCCTTTCTACCCATAGCAGTCTACAAATTCAACGCAATCTCCGTCAAAATAGCAACAACTTTCTTCACAGAAATAGAAAAAGCAGTGCTAACATTCATATGGATTACGAAAAGATCCTGAATAGCCAAAGCAATTTTGAGCTTAAAAGCACCCCAAAAACAGAAAGGCTGGAGGCATAACACCACCCAATTTCAAATTCTATGACAAGGCTCAAAACAGCATGGTGATGGCATAGAAACAGACACTCAGATCAATGGAACAGGATAGAAAACCCAGGAATAATCAATTTGCCTACTTACAGCCAACCGAGTTTTGACAAAGCAAACCAGAACATACGCTGTGGAAAAGACAGCCTCTTCAGGAAATAAACGGTGCCCGCAAAATTGGACAATCCACATGCAGAAGAATGAAACTGGACCAGCATCTCACCATATGCCAAAATCGACTCGAAATGGATTAAAGACCAGAATATAAGACCCCAAACCATTACATGACTGAAGGAAAACAGAGGGGAAACACTCCAGGAAGTAGGTGGGGGCAAAGGCTTTATGAATAAGACCCGAAAACCCACAAGCAACAATATAAAAACTAAACAAATGAGCTAATGTCAAACTAAGAAGCTTCCACACAGCAAAGGAAACAATCAACAGAGCAGAAAGGCACCCTAAAAAAAGGGAGAAAATATGTGTAAACTATACGTCTGCCAAGGGCTTAATATCCAGAACATACCAAGAACTCAAACAGCTGTACAGTATGAAAACAAGTAATCCGATTTAAAACTGGGCAAACGAGATGAATAGACATTTTTCAAAGACATACAAATGGCCAACGGTACACGAAAAAATGCTCAGCATCACTAGTCATCAGAGAAATGCAAATCAAAACCACATTGAGATATCATGTCAACCCAGATAGACTGGCCATTGTTAAAAAGACCATTAATAAGAAATGCTACTGAGGATATGAGGAAAGGAGAACTCTTCTCCAATGTTGGTGGGACTGTAAATTAGCACAGCCACTATGGAAAACAGTAAAGAAGTTTCCTCCAATACAGATAGTACTACCATATGATCCAGCAGTTCCACTACTGGGTATATATCCAAAGAAATGGAAATCATATGGAAGGGACACCTGCACTCCCATGTTCACTGCAGCTTTACTTACAATAGCCAAAATATAGAACCAACCTCAGTGCCCTTCGACAGATGACTGGATAAAAAAAATGTGATACACGTACACCATGGAATAATACTCAGTGATAAAGAAAAAGAATGAAATTCTGCCATCGGTAACAACCTGGAGGAGTCTGGAGAAAATTATGTTGTGTGAAATAAGCCAGACAAGGGAAGATAAATATCACATGCTCTCACTTATAACTAGGTAGAAAGGAAGGAAGGAAGGAAGGAAGGAAGGAAGGAAGGAAGGAAGGAAGGAAGGAAGGAAGGAAGGAAGGAAGGAAGGAAGGAAGGAAGCAAAGGACTACAACAGTTCCTTGAACTTTCAGAAGGACAGAAGAAACCAATGGTTACTAGAGATGAGGGGATGGACGGAGGGAGGGAGTTGGGGGCGTGATGGGTCAGGCAAAGGGCATAAAGAAAAATCATGATTTGTAATAATGAATATGCTAATAAAAATAATTTAAAAAGTAAGACACTTTAAAACACAAAAAGAATGCCATTATTGACATTCCAGAAAATTCCAGCTATGTGGATAACATTAAAAACCAGCTGTCAAGCTAAATCCTTTATCAGTACAAATTTTGATATTTCTTCAAATTGGGAGGAGAATGTTGGTTTCGATGTACAATGTCTGGTCACTCCCAGCCTCATCTATTTGTCACTGACGACCCTGGGACAGACGGAAAAAAAAAAAAAAAAACGGTTTCTGCAACTTTTAAAATACAGACACGCCCTCCACCACCAACTTTCAATTTCTACAAAACGTCCTTGGGTTCTAGTATTCTTGCACATGTTTGTTCTCTTACAGGAAATTTGCTCCTTAGGATTTCACTGCAATGTGCTTCTGGATCCCATGCCATGATTTATCTCTGAGGACCCCTGTTCCCCTGGATCCATTTCACCCCGTGCCTGGCCACCTGTGTGGCACACACACATAGGAGCAGGAGGACAAGGCTTTGAGATGGGGAACCCGCACAAGCAATTATCTGGGTTTAGGTCTGCAGGTTATTAAGGTTTTCCGTTTCAACTTCCACAGCTAGAACGAAAGTGTAGAAATCTGTTTTCTAGTTAAAATCTGTTCACATCCCAAGTGTTTTTTAAGTTACTTAACAAGCCTTTGGTAGTCCGAAATACCGGGAAGTGTGCCTGTAACTAGAAACACCAGAAACTTCCATTTCAAAATTGTCATAAACCAGGGATACTTTAGAAAAACCTTTTCAGCCCACTTCGTGCCTTGAGTAATGGTGGGTAAACAGTGGAAACCAAGAGAGGCAACATGGAAGCAAACGGATATAAAAGCACAAGGGAGACATCATGCTCTTGGGGAGAACTAAAATGCAAATTGTGTCTGTAAACGAAAGAAATTATACAGAAATCCCAGAAAAACAATTGACTGAAAATCAGACGAACGATCCCATGTTCATCGCATCACCTTGAGAACACGAAGGATACTTTTGTACAGGCAGCACACCTCCTTAAAGCAGCAGCAGAGTGCTTCGTGCACAGCAAGGCCTAGTTCACCGAGCAGCTGGAACTGTGCCCACACCCAGAGGGCAGCACCAGTCACGTGGGTGCAGAGGAGGTTGTCCCGGTGAACTCCACAAGCGGCAGCAACGCTAGGCTCTACGCCACAGGACTTCTGACAACGGACACAGTCGCACAGACTGCAAGTGGACCCCACATCAGCCTCAAGACCTCCCCCACCCGAAAACATCTCCACAGCCAGCCAGGGAGGCAAAGGAAGGGTCTTCATGGCGTGCAGAGTTACAATGAATCTGTGTTCACGCTGCCCCCTCCCACTGTACCCGTCGAGACCCAGACGATGTGCCCTGCTACTACAAAGTCGAAGAGATGTTTGATGGGGGCAGAGCGGAAGAGGCACATTGAATTTGGATCATTTTACCCATGACCCTTCTCTCCTCCCAACCCTCTTTGCGAAAGATGACATTTCTGGGGAAACAGAAGGTGATCAGAAGCAAGTAGCTCAAATGTATGTCCCTTGTAAATTTCGGATATCCATCAATTTCAATTTTGAGATATAGAGAAGTGCTGGGAAGTTTAATTGGCCGTATCAGTGTCAGTGAAGAGCTGATGGAAGAAGTGCGAAAGGCCAAAGGAGAAAACCCATGAGTAGAGAAATTAGCCTTCGGCTAATCTTATCTTCTCTGCTTCCATATATCCCTGTCCATCCTCAAAAGTTGAGTGAGGTAGGAGATGATAAGATTGAGATTAGGGCAAATTATTTCCCCATCTTTTCCTTTCTCCAATGCACAGTTTCCTCAACCCGCACACTTGGAGTCTCAGGGTCAGCCTATTAAGTGCCTATAATCAACTTCAATCATTTTAGCAGAGTACTACAGAGTGACTGCTCCCAACCCCTTCAGATAGGTGATGCTTATGTTTACATCTGCTTATCAGCTCTGTCAAAGTGCTGTTTCGTGGAGGTGCTGTAATCTGATGAACACATGAGACATGCTATTTGCTAGCAAGAAATTCTCAGCTCAAACAAGCTAAGGTGTACGGAGATTCAGTATAACACAGTAATTGGTTAACTCAGTTTACTTGGGACTCCATTTCTTAGGTCTTGGGCTGTTTACATAACCAAAAGGAGTGTGTGTGTGTGTGTGTGTGTGTGTGTGTGTGTGTGTGTGTGTGTGTACCACACTTGACCTAGCGTGTGTGTGTGTATGTGTGTTTGTGTACCACACTTGACCTAGCACCTACCTGCACAAGTACCCCCCTGCCAAGTGATGTGTTTAAAGGCCAACAAAAAGGAAAACACAGAACACATTTATAATCCTGAAAATCTAGGGCTACTTAACCTTTTTGCTGCTTAATTTTAAAGGCAAAAAATGTACTATGAGCAGCATAAATAAGAACTGATTTGAGCATAGTTTTATAATAGATAAAATGTACCTGATGGGTCTAATTCAAATTTCTAAAATCTAACTGTGCCGCATTAGTCTGAGATACAAGATCTAAAGCTGCATGATCTAATCTGAGAATTTACGGACCTGTTTGAAATACCTTCATTTGATTAATTTGAAATGGAGGCCAGGGTATGACCTCTAACAGTCTGATCTTTAATAACCGCTCAAGAGATGAGGCAGGAAGTCAGTCGCGCTTAGAATTCTATGCACTTTCCTCTAGTGAGCACACCCTGCGGTTCCACGCGTGCAAGCACACCCCTCGCTCACTGCGGGATCTACAGAGCAGCTGTACATGCCCTTCAAAACTCAAATGCGTGTTATGTGGGTGTGCGGTATAGGGGTAGGACATGAAAAAACTCCCACCTGTCCAGTCCGAGAGAAATTTAACTCCTGAGAAGCACACCTTAGTTGAACATCAGATGCAACACTAATTTGCAGAGGTTCCCACAACATAGGAACAAAAGGGCTGACGTTATGTGTTGATAGCAGATCGTGTGTGAAAACTAAAGTTTTATACGGGGCTGTACGAAGACTAACTGAGGTCTGGAAAATGAGGAATTTTAAATGCTGGACAGTCTCTATACTCAGATTCCGCTGAAGACAATGCAAATACTTATAAGAGCCTGATAATAAAAACAGATTAAAAAACTTAATCATCAAGGTGAAGCATTTAGTAATGAGGTTTGTACAGCTTTTCGGAAAACAC
Organism: Cynocephalus volans; assembly: GCF_027409185.1. Lineage (NCBI taxonomy): Eukaryota > Metazoa > Chordata > Mammalia > Dermoptera > Cynocephalidae > Cynocephalus > Cynocephalus volans. The sequence goes on from NW_026902465.1 coordinate 1,873,591, forward strand.
TGACTGGAAGTCCCAACCGGCTAGAGGTAGGCCAGTGTCAGGAGGCATCCCGGACATGGGCATTAGCTTCCAGCACTGATGGTGCAGCCAGTGTCGATGATAAGAATTAAAACACAACTGCAACCCCCAGTCCTGGACAGGCTCAGGAAGCGGCTATCTGGAAAGAGTGGGAGGGGTCCAGGAGGCCAGCCCCCAGGTGATACATACGTTTGCACAACAGTGACGGCGAGCCACTGGAAGTCTTTTCCAGCTGTACTGCGCTGTAATTGTGGTCGCTTGCTCAGGACAGCATGCTGCTTTCACAAGTTGTCTCCTTCCTGAGGGATTTGCTCCTAGAAAAAGCCACCACCGCCTTCTTCACTGTGCCTTCTTCTTCTTCTTTTTCTTTTTTTTCCTGGAGCTTGTCTCTTCTGCAGAGAAGAGCTTTTAACACCTCCCTGGATAGTCAGTAAAACCCCAAGCATTAAGAAGGCCAGAAAATACACGTCCACTTCATTTCACTGAAAAAGAAAGGTCATGATCCTATCCCTTCTTTGGGTCATCCACCCTGAGTCTGCACACCACATTTGCTCAGCAGCAGTCTGGCTACCCTTGCACATCCAGCAAACCCTTAGCACTCCTTCCTCTTATTCAGGATTCCAACTTTTTGAGCGACAAGAAGATCCCTGACACAGAGGGATCCTTGCTGAGGTATGAGAGCAGTGACACAGGATGCAAGAAGAGCACAAATGATGTTTCTTTATCCTCTGCCAAGCCCAGGGCACGCTTGGTGCTGCCATTCTCCTCCTGGGTGCAGCAGCAAACGCTTCTTCGTCAGTTCTATGATCCAACACTGCCGCCCTTAAAAATTAAGTCACCTCAAAAGTTACATAAGTATTTGAAAATACTCAAGAAAACTCTCCAAACACTGCTAGTTACACTTTGCTTGTCATAAATGGAACATCAATCTGAGCCCCAGGACAGGCCAGAGACAAGAACCTGTGATTTCCAGCCAGGCCTGAATTCTCCCCAAATTCCACAGAGTACCAAAACAGGACAATCTTGGCAGGAGCCAAGGGCAGCCTCCTCTACCCTGAAGCAGGCCATGCCTGGAGTCCTTGGCATGAACCGAGGGCAGCATCTCCTGCCTGGAAGCAGTCATGAAGCACACCGAAACACCACTTCCACGTGGGTGGGCCACTGTTGCTTTGCCTCCCACAGATCTGTCCCCCCTTTTCCCCTGGGTGATGGAGCTGCCAAAGATTCCTCAAAGCCCATCTCTTTTGAGCAGTGAGAAGCCCCGGGCTTCTCTTCCTGCATTTATTCTCCAGACCAAGAAGTTACAGGAAGAGACATAGGTGGGGTTTTGAACATAGGTTCAGTTTTACAAGTTTTGCAATAGAAGCTGGTAACATTCAGTCAAAACAAGTCAGATGACACTCTGTTAGGCAATTAAGTGATCCACTATAACAAAGCCTTGATTTACCCGAAATTCCTTTTCCCTCTAGCAGCTTTTTAGTAACGTTGCCTATCAATTAGTCACTTGTCTGTCTTAGAATCAGCAGCCTTGCTGTGTTATGATTCTTTTCCTGCAACAGAGACTCGATGCCCGGGGGTTAAAATTCCTGTCCTTTGCAAGGTCAATATTTGAAACTGCAAGGCTTTTGGTGACTAAAGTCACCTATTACCCAAGAGCAGTAATAGGAAATTAATGTAATACATTAAAAAAGGTAATTGCCTTCCTTAACCACGAAGATGGCATTTTATAAAATTAGCTGCTTCTCTTAAAAGGCAACCTTCATTATCCTTTACCTACTCTTTAAAGACTATACAAACAGGAATAAGTAAATTATGGATAAAATGTTCTATAACTGGGAGAACTCAACGGCCAGTTGCCCACAGCTTACCTGCTGGTGTCCTGTGACACATATTGAAGCCTCCGTTGTACTTTGAGGAAAAATGTTCCAAACATGCCCAAAGTTCTACCCAGCAGCCGCCCCGGGAACCTGCATGCACTTCTGTCCCACTGCGAGTGGCAACCACATCGGCGGTGCTGGACTCGGGTCAGCCCTGCTGGAATGGCAGTGAAAGAGAAACTCATGTTTCAGCACAGCTAAGACGTAAACGTGCAAGTGCAATTTTTAGTGAACAGTGTCGCGTATAAATTTACAGGCGGCCAAGGGATAACTCTGTGACCAAAGGAAAACAAAACCTATTCTAGAAAAACAGCAGCTCTGCCTTTCAGGGATGAGACAACCCTGCAAGCTGCTGAGCTCTCTGCTGGTCACCGGTGATGTCATCCCGGTAGCACTGACCCTGTCACCGCCAGAGGTGCCTCACCCAGTCCCCTCCCATCTGTCCGCTGGACTGGAGGGGCGCCATTCTGTCCACACAGCTTCCTTGAGCACCTGCACCCTTGGGGCCTGCTTGTTGGGAGGAAAGCTGTCACCCGCGGCAGCTGGCTTAAACCTTAGCAGCAGGAGGAACAGCTGCCCGTGGCCAGGCCACTGCCCCAGATGAAACTGTTGCTGCCGGGCCTGGCCATCTCTTCCCAACGGAAATAAGTTGTTTGGGGTTCAGCAGACTCTAGAATGAAGCGGGCCCCTTGGGCACAGGGAGCAACAGCACATCCTAGTGGGCTAATTTCCCCAAAGCTTGAAACTAGGTGTCTTGTCTCACTCCAAGGATGGCTGTGGCACTACAGCATCGCTGGACGCTGGGTGGCAGTAGAGGGCCTCACAGAAACCAGGCACAGACAATCTGGCCTCCAGCAAAGGAATGATGCTAATGCGCTCCTCTGGGTAGAATTTGCACAATAACCCACATGGAAGTCGCAGCAGGACAGGGATGAAAACTATGGGGCAAGAGGTCAAGTCTGCACAATCCCAACCAACCCCACAGATGCCCATGTCCAGTAACCGCACACACTGGATGGCTCCCCACAGGCAAAGGAACGGGTGAGACACACCCCTTCTCTGTACCTGGTGACAGATTCAGGGAAGTCAGGCTCCAGGCCCTCTCTCACTCCCACCGTGTCCTGAATCCTCACCATCAGCTACAGCTGCAAGGACTGTTTCTCTTCTGTGAACCTGCAAGCTAAGGGTCTGAAGCGACACAGTGGAGAAAGCATGCGAGGAAATTCTGCTCTACTTTTCCACCTCAGTGAGGCACGTGCACAATGTAGTTTCCCATCTCAACTGTTGCTTCGCTGTCAAGATTTCTTTTGGTGTGAGAGACCAAGGTGTCGGTAGCAAAAGAAAATGTTTTGCTTTTGCTCCCCTCAGTATGCTTCAACATTTCCAAGTGAATTTCACGTCACAAGGGGAGATGGGGATTGCCCTCAACTGGAATGTGGGTCACCTCCCAGCTGTGTGGTGATGTGTCTGGGGCCAAGGCCAGAGCTGCTGCTTTTCCAGATTTTCCAAGCCAGAAACAAGCACTGTTCACTTTAATAAGGTTAAGTTTAAACCGACATCCTTTTTTGGTGCCTAAACTGTTGACTACATACCCCAGCAAGACAGAAGCGTGTGAAAGCCGTCCATTCACACTCCCCTTCTCCCAGACGGTCACATGCGCATATGCCCAGAGCTGAAGGCACTGTGCAAAGCACGGTGCAGTATATGCGGCCAGTAACCGTGTGTTCTTCTCACTGAACACTTCCAGGGTTGCATCAAGTAAAAGTTGCCTCAACTTTCACTGAAGTAGATAAAAGCTGCAAAAACCCTTACTGATTTCCTAAGTTTACTTCTCTAAGTCCCAAAAGCTAAGACTATAACTACGTTAGCGTTCATGTATGACAAACAAATATTAAATAGTTTACACCTTTATACCAATTTATCTGTAGCTCGTGCAGGTCCAATTGGACCTGGCAGACATCTACAGAACATTTCATGCAACAACTAGAGAATACACATTTTTTCTCATCGGCACATGGAACATTCTCCAGGATAGACCACATGTTAGGTCACAAAACAGGTTTCAGCAAATTTTTCAAAGCTGACATCATTCCTAGTATCTTTTCTGACCACAATTGACTAGCACTGGAAATCAATTACAAGCGAATTTCTGGAAACTACTCCAGTGCATGAAAACTGAACAACAGGCTCCCGAATGACCTATGGGTCCAAGAAGAAATTAAAAAGGAAATCAAAAACGTTCTTGAAACTAATGAAAAAAGATGCATCCTACCAAAACCTGTGGGATACTGTAAAAGCAACAGCGACGAGGCAATATATTGCAATAAATGCTCACATCAAAAGGATGGAGAAACTTCACGTAAATGACCGAACTGTACACCTCAAAGAACCACCACCACCACAACAATGCAATCATAAAAGTACTAGAGAGAAAGAAATAATTAACATCAGGGCAGAGTTCAATGAAATGGAGACCCCCAAAACGATACAAAGGATCAGCGAAACACAAAGTTGTTTTTTGAGAAGATAAATAAAATAGACAAACCATTAGCTTTGCCCACTCTCACCACACTCATTCAACATAGTATTGAAAGCCCTAACCAGAGCAATCAAGCAAGACAAAGAAATAAAGGGCATTCAGATTGGGAAGGACAAAGTCAAGTTGTCCCTGTTTGCAGATGACGCGATCTTATAGATAGAAAACCTAAAGGCTACCAGAACGCCCTTACGGCTGACTAACAATTTTAATAATTTTGCGGGGTACAAAATCAACACCCACAGATCAGGAGCATTTTTATACTCCGATAATGAACTGGCAGAAAAAGAAATCAAGAAAGCAAGCCCATTTACAATAGTCACCCCCAAGATAAAATACCTAGGAACCAATTGAACCAAGGAGGTTAATGCAGATCTCTACAATGAGAACTACCAAACACCAGTGAGAGAAATTAAAGAGCACCCAAAAATAGTGGAATGACATACCAGGCTCTGGTACGGGAAGAATTAACATCGTGAAAATGTCCTTTCTACCCATAGCAGTCTACAAATTCAACGCAATCTCCGTCAAAATAGCAACAACTTTCTTCACAGAAATAGAAAAAGCAGTGCTAACATTCATATGGATTACGAAAAGATCCTGAATAGCCAAAGCAATTTTGAGCTTAAAAGCACCCCAAAAACAGAAAGGCTGGAGGCATAACACCACCCAATTTCAAATTCTATGACAAGGCTCAAAACAGCATGGTGATGGCATAGAAACAGACACTCAGATCAATGGAACAGGATAGAAAACCCAGGAATAATCAATTTGCCTACTTACAGCCAACCGAGTTTTGACAAAGCAAACCAGAACATACGCTGTGGAAAAGACAGCCTCTTCAGGAAATAAACGGTGCCCGCAAAATTGGACAATCCACATGCAGAAGAATGAAACTGGACCAGCATCTCACCATATGCCAAAATCGACTCGAAATGGATTAAAGACCAGAATATAAGACCCCAAACCATTACATGACTGAAGGAAAACAGAGGGGAAACACTCCAGGAAGTAGGTGGGGGCAAAGGCTTTATGAATAAGACCCGAAAACCCACAAGCAACAATATAAAAACTAAACAAATGAGCTAATGTCAAACTAAGAAGCTTCCACACAGCAAAGGAAACAATCAACAGAGCAGAAAGGCACCCTAAAAAAAGGGAGAAAATATGTGTAAACTATACGTCTGCCAAGGGCTTAATATCCAGAACATACCAAGAACTCAAACAGCTGTACAGTATGAAAACAAGTAATCCGATTTAAAACTGGGCAAACGAGATGAATAGACATTTTTCAAAGACATACAAATGGCCAACGGTACACGAAAAAATGCTCAGCATCACTAGTCATCAGAGAAATGCAAATCAAAACCACATTGAGATATCATGTCAACCCAGATAGACTGGCCATTGTTAAAAAGACCATTAATAAGAAATGCTACTGAGGATATGAGGAAAGGAGAACTCTTCTCCAATGTTGGTGGGACTGTAAATTAGCACAGCCACTATGGAAAACAGTAAAGAAGTTTCCTCCAATACAGATAGTACTACCATATGATCCAGCAGTTCCACTACTGGGTATATATCCAAAGAAATGGAAATCATATGGAAGGGACACCTGCACTCCCATGTTCACTGCAGCTTTACTTACAATAGCCAAAATATAGAACCAACCTCAGTGCCCTTCGACAGATGACTGGATAAAAAAAATGTGATACACGTACACCATGGAATAATACTCAGTGATAAAGAAAAAGAATGAAATTCTGCCATCGGTAACAACCTGGAGGAGTCTGGAGAAAATTATGTTGTGTGAAATAAGCCAGACAAGGGAAGATAAATATCACATGCTCTCACTTATAACTAGGTAGAAAGGAAGGAAGGAAGGAAGGAAGGAAGGAAGGAAGGAAGGAAGGAAGGAAGGAAGGAAGGAAGCAAAGGACTACAACAGTTCCTTGAACTTTCAGAAGGACAGAAGAAACCAATGGTTACTAGAGATGAGGGGATGGACGGAGGGAGGGAGTTGGGGGCGTGATGGGTCAGGCAAAGGGCATAAAGAAAAATCATGATTTGTAATAATGAATATGCTAATAAAAATAATTTAAAAAGTAAGACACTTTAAAACACAAAAAGAATGCCATTATTGACATTCCAGAAAATTCCAGCTATGTGGATAACATTAAAAACCAGCTGTCAAGCTAAATCCTTTATCAGTACAAATTTTGATATTTCTTCAAATTGGGAGGAGAATGTTGGTTTCGATGTACAATGTCTGGTCACTCCCAGCCTCATCTATTTGTCACTGACGACCCTGGGACAGACGGAAAAAAAAAAAAAAAAACGGTTTCTGCAACTTTTAAAATACAGACACGCCCTCCACCACCAACTTTCAATTTCTACAAAACGTCCTTGGGTTCTAGTATTCTTGCACATGTTTGTTCTCTTACAGGAAATTTGCTCCTTAGGATTTCACTGCAATGTGCTTCTGGATCCCATGCCATGATTTATCTCTGAGGACCCCTGTTCCCCTGGATCCATTTCACCCCGTGCCTGGCCACCTGTGTGGCACACACACATAGGAGCAGGAGGACAAGGCTTTGAGATGGGGAACCCGCACAAGCAATTATCTGGGTTTAGGTCTGCAGGTTATTAAGGTTTTCCGTTTCAACTTCCACAGCTAGAACGAAAGTGTAGAAATCTGTTTTCTAGTTAAAATCTGTTCACATCCCAAGTGTTTTTTAAGTTACTTAACAAGCCTTTGGTAGTCCGAAATACCGGGAAGTGTGCCTGTAACTAGAAACACCAGAAACTTCCATTTCAAAATTGTCATAAACCAGGGATACTTTAGAAAAACCTTTTCAGCCCACTTCGTGCCTTGAGTAATGGTGGGTAAACAGTGGAAACCAAGAGAGGCAAGATGGAAGCAAACGGATATAAAAGCACAAGGGAGACATCATGCTCTTGGGGAGAACTAAAATGCAAATTGTGTCTGTAAACGAAAGAAATTATACAGAAATCCCAGAAAAACAATTGACTGAAAATCAGACGAACGATCCCATGTTCATCGCATCACCTTGAGAACACGAAGGATACTTTTGTACAGGCAGCACACCTCCTTAAAGCAGCAGCAGAGTGCTTCGTGCACAGCAAGGCCTAGTTCACCGAGCAGCTGGAACTGTGCCCACACCCAGAGGGCAGCACCAGTCACGTGGGTGCAGAGGAGGTTGTCCCGGTGAACTCCACAAGCGGCAGCAACGCTAGGCTCTACGCCACAGGACTTCTGACAACGGACACAGTCGCACAGACTGCAAGTGGACCCCACATCAGCCTCAAGACCTCCCCCACCCGAAAACATCTCCACAGCCAGCCAGGGAGGCAAAGGAAGGGTCTTCATGGCGTGCAGAGTTACAATGAATCTGTGTTCACGCTGCCCCCTCCCACTGTACCCGTCGAGACCCAGACGATGTGCCCTGCTACTACAAAGTCGAAGAGATGTTTGATGGGGGCAGAGCGGAAGAGGCACATTGAATTTGGATCATTTTACCCATGACCCTTCTCTCCTCCCAACCCTCTTTGCGAAAGATGACATTTCTGGGGAAACAGAAGGTGATCAGAAGCAAGTAGCTCAAATGTATGTCCCTTGTAAATTTCGGATATCCATCAATTTCAATTTTGAGATATAGAGAAGTGCTGGGAAGTTTAATTGGCCGTATCAGTGTCAGTGAAGAGCTGATGGAAGAAGTGCGAAAGGCCAAAGGAGAAAACCCATGAGTAGAGAAATTAGCCTTCGGCTAATCTTATCTTCTCTGCTTCCATATATCCCTGTCCATCCTCAAAAGTTGAGTGAGGTAGGAGATGATAAGATTGAGATTAGGGCAAATTATTTCCCCATCTTTTCCTTTCTCCAATGCACAGTTTCCTCAACCCGCACACTTGGAGTCTCAGGGTCAGCCTATTAAGTGCCTATAATCAACTTCAATCATTTTAGCAGAGTACTACAGAGTGACTGCTCCCAACCCCTTCAGATAGGTGATGCTTATGTTTACATCTGCTTATCAGCTCTGTCAAAGTGCTGTTTCGTGGAGGTGCTGTAATCTGATGAACACATGAGACATGCTATTTGCTAGCAAGAAATTCTCAGCTCAAACAAGCTAAGGTGTACGGAGATTCAGTATAACACAGTAATTGGTTAACTCAGTTTACTTGGGACTCCATTTCTTAGGTCTTGGGCTGTTTACATAACCAAAAGGAGTGTGTGTGTGTGTGTGTGTGTGTGTGTGTGTGTGTGTGTGTGTGTGTACCACACTTGACCTAGCGTGTGTGTGTGTATGTGTGTTTGTGTACCACACTTGACCTAGCACCTACCTGCACAAGTACCCCCCTGCCAAGTGATGTGTTTAAAGGCCAACAAAAAGGAAAACACAGAACACATTTATAATCCTGAAAATCTAGGGCTACTTAACCTTTTTGCTGCTTAATTTTAAAGGCAAAAAATGTACTATGAGCAGCATAAATAAGAACTGATTTGAGCATAGTTTTATAATAGATAAAATGTACCTGATGGGTCTAATTCAAATTTCTAAAATCTAACTGTGCCGCATTAGTCTGAGATACAAGATCTAAAGCTGCATGATCTAATCTGAGAATTTACGGACCTGTTTGAAATACCTTCATTTGATTAATTTGAAATGGAGGCCAGGGTATGACCTCTAACAGTCTGATCTTTAATAACCGCTCAAGAGATGAGGCAGGAAGTCAGTCGCGCTTAGAATTCTATGCACTTTCCTCTAGTGAGCACACCCTGCGGTTCCACGCGTGCAAGCACACCCCTCGCTCACTGCGGGATCTACAGAGCAGCTGTACATGCCCTTCAAAACTCAAATGCGTGTTATGTGGGTGTGCGGTATAGGGGTAGGACATGAAAAAACTCCCACCTGTCCAGTCCGAGAGAAATTTAACTCCTGAGAAGCACACCTTAGTTGAACATCAGATGCAACACTAATTTGCAGAGGTTCCCACAACATAGGAACAAAAGGGCTGACGTTATGTGTTGATAGCAGATCGTGTGTGAAAACTAAAGTTTTATACGGGGCTGTACGAAGACTAACTGAGGTCTGGAAAATGAGGAATTTTAAATGCTGGACAGTCTCTATACTCAGATTCCGCTGAAGACAATGCAAATACTTATAAGAGCCTGATAATAAAAACAGATTAAAAAACTTAATCATCAAGGTGAAGCATTTAGTAATGAGGTTTGTACAGCTTTTCGGAAAACACTGACTGGAAGTCCCAACCGGCTAGAGGTAGGCCAGTGTCAGGAGGCATCCCGGACATGGGCATTAGCTTCCAGCACTGATGGTGCAGCCAGTGTCGATGATAAGAATTAAAACACAACTGCAACCCCCAGTCCTGGACAGGCTCAGGAAGCGGCTATCTGGAAAGAGTGGGAGGGGTCCAGGAGGCCAGCCCCCAGGTGATACATACGTTTGCACAACAGTGACGGCGAGCCACTGGAAGTCTTTTCCAGCTGTACTGCGCTGTAATTGTGGTCGCTTGCTCAGGACAGCATGCTGCTTTCACAAGTTGTCTCCTTCCTGAGGGATTTGCTCCTAGAAAAAGCCACCACCGCCTTCTTCACTGTGCCTTCTTCTTCTTCTTTTTCTTTTTTTTCCTGGAGCTTGTCTCTTCTGCAGAGAAGAGCTTTTAACACCTCCCTGGATAGTCAGTAAAACCCCAAGCATTAAGAAGGCCAGAAAATACACGTCCACTTCATTTCACTGAAAAAGAAAGGTCATGATCCTATCCCTTCTTTGGGTCATCCACCCTGAGTCTGCACACCACATTTGCTCAGCAGCAGTCTGGCTACCCTTGCACATCCAGCAAACCCTTAGCACTCCTTCCTCTTATTCAGGATTCCAACTTTTTGAGCGACAAGAAGATCCCTGACACAGAGGGATCCTTGCTGAGGTATGAGAGCAGTGACACAGGATGCAAGAAGAGCACAAATGATGTTTCTTTATCCTCTGCCAAGCCCAGGGCACGCTTGGTGCTGCCATTCTCCTCCTGGGTGCAGCAGCAAACGCTTCTTCGTCAGTTCTATGATCCAACACTGCCGCCCTTAAAAATTAAGTCACCTCAAAAGTTACATAAGTATTTGAAAATACTCAAGAAAACTCTCCAAACACTGCTAGTTACACTTTGCTTGTCATAAATGGAACATCAATCTGAGCCCCAGGACAGGCCAGAGACAAGAACCTGTGATTTCCAGCCAGGCCTGAATTCTCCCCAAATTCCACAGAGTACCAAAACAGGACAATCTTGGCAGGAGCCAAGGGCAGCCTCCTCTACCCTGAAGCAGGCCATGCCTGGAGTCCTTGGCATGAACCGAGGGCAGCATCTCCTGCCTGGAAGCAGTCATGAAGCACACCGAAACACCACTTCCACGTGGGTGGGCCACTGTTGCTTTGCCTCCCACAGATCTGTCCCCCCTTTTCCCCTGGGTGATGGAGCTGCCAAAGATTCCTCAAAGCCCATCTCTTTTGAGCAGTGAGAAGCCCCGGGCTTCTCTTCCTGCATTTATTCTCCAGACCAAGAAGTTACAGGAAGAGACATAGGTGGGGTTTTGAACATAGGTTCAGTTTTACAAGTTTTGCAATAGAAGCTGGTAACATTCAGTCAAAACAAGTCAGATGACACTCTGTTAGGCAATTAAGTGATCCACTATAACAAAGCCTTGATTTACCCGAAATTCCTTTTCCCTCTAGCAGCTTTTTAGTAACGTTGCCTATCAATTAGTCACTTGTCTGTCTTAGAATCAGCAGCCTTGCTGTGTTATGATTCTTTTCCTGCAACAGAGACTCGATGCCCGGGGGTTAAAATTCCTGTCCTTTGCAAGGTCAATATTTGAAACTGCAAGGCTTTTGGTGACTAAAGTCACCTATTACCCAAGAGCAGTAATAGGAAATTAATGTAATACATTAAAAAAGGTAATTGCCTTCCTTAACCACGAAGATGGCATTTTATAAAATTAGCTGCTTCTCTTAAAAGGCAACCTTCATTATCCTTTACCTACTCTTTAAAGACTATACAAACAGGAATAAGTAAATTATGGATAAAATGTTCTATAACTGGGAGAACTCAACGGCCAGTTGCCCACAGCTTACCTGCTGGTGTCCTGTGACACATATTGAAGCCTCCGTTGTACTTTGAGGAAAAATGTTCCAAACATGCCCAAAGTTCTACCCAGCAGCCGCCCCGGGAACCTGCATGCACTTCTGTCCCACTGCGAGTGGCAACCACATCGGCGGTGCTGGACTCGGGTCAGCCCTGCTGGAATGGCAGTGAAAGAGAAACTCATGTTTCAGCACAGCTAAGACGTAAACGTGCAAGTGCAATTTTTAGTGAACAGTGTCGCGTATAAATTTACAGGCGGCCAAGGGATAACTCTGTGACCAAAGGAAAACAAAACCTATTCTAGAAAAACAGCAGCTCTGCCTTTCAGGGATGAGACAACCCTGCAAGCTGCTGAGCTCTCTGCTGGTCACCGGTGATGTCATCCCGGTAGCACTGACCCTGTCACCGCCAGAGGTGCCTCACCCAGTCCCCTCCCATCTGTCCGCTGGACTGGAGGGGCGCCATTCTGTCCACACAGCTTCCTTGAGCACCTGCACCCTTGGGGCCTGCTTGTTGGGAGGAAAGCTGTCACCCGCGGCAGCTGGCTTAAACCTTAGCAGCAGGAGGAACAGCTGCCCGTGGCCAGGCCACTGCCCCAGATGAAACTGTTGCTGCCGGGCCTGGCCATCTCTTCCCAACGGAAATAAGTTGTTTGGGGTTCAGCAGACTCTAGAATGAAGCGGGCCCCTTGGGCACAGGGAGCAACAGCACATCCTAGTGGGCTAATTTCCCCAAAGCTTGAAACTAGGTGTCTTGTCTCACTCCAAGGATGGCTGTGGCACTACAGCATCGCTGGACGCTGGGTGGCAGTAGAGGGCCTCACAGAAACCAGGCACAGACAATCTGGCCTCCAGCAAAGGAATGATGCTAATGCGCTCCTCTGGGTAGAATTTGCACAATAACCCACATGGAAGTCGCAGCAGGACAGGGATGAAAACTATGGGGCAAGAGGTCAAGTCTGCACAATCCCAACCAACCCCACAGATGCCCATGTCCAGTAACCGCACACACTGGATGGCTCCCCACAGGCAAAGGAACGGGTGAGACACACCCCTTCTCTGTACCTGGTGACAGATTCAGGGAAGTCAGGCTCCAGGCCCTCTCTCACTCCCACCGTGTCCTGAATCCTCACCATCAGCTACAGCTGCAAGGACTGTTTCTCTTCTGTGAACCTGCAAGCTAAGGGTCTGAAGCGACACAGTGGAGAAAGCATGCGAGGAAATTCTGCTCTACTTTTCCACCTCAGTGAGGCACGTGCACAATGTAGTTTCCCATCTCAACTGTTGCTTCGCTGTCAAGATTTCTTTTGGTGTGAGAGACCAAGGTGTCGGTAGCAAAAGAAAATGTTTTGCTTTTGCTCCCCTCAGTATGCTTCAACATTTCCAAGTGAATTTCACGTCACAAGGGGAGATGGGGATTGCCCTCAACTGGAATGTGGGTCACCTCCCAGCTGTGTGGTGATGTGTCTGGGGCCAAGGCCAGAGCTGCTGCTTTTCCAGATTTTCCAAGCCAGAAACAAGCACTGTTCACTTTAATAAGGTTAAGTTTAAACCGACATCCTTTTTTGGTGCCTAAACTGTTGACTACATACCCCAGCAAGACAGAAGCGTGTGAAAGCCGTCCATTCACACTCCCCTTCTCCCAGACGGTCACATGCGCATATGCCCAGAGCTGAAGGCACTGTGCAAAGCACGGTGCAGTATATGCGGCCAGTAACCGTGTGTTCTTCTCACTGAACACTTCCAGGGTTGCATCAAGTAAAAGTTGCCTCAACTTTCACTGAAGTAGATAAAAGCTGCAAAAACCCTTACTGATTTCCTAAGTTTACTTCTCTAAGTCCCAAAAGCTAAGACTATAACTACGTTAGCGTTCATGTATGACAAACAAATATTAAATAGTTTACACCTTTATACCAATTTATCTGTAGCTCGTGCAGGTCCAATTGGACCTGGCAGACATCTACAGAACATTTCATGCAACAACTAGAGAATACACATTTTTTCTCATCGGCACATGGAACATTCTCCAGGATAGACCACATGTTAGGTCACAAAACAGGTTTCAGCAAATTTTTCAAAGCTGACATCATTCCTAGTATCTTTTCTGACCACAATTGACTAGCACTGGAAATCAATTACAAGCGAATTTCTGGAAACTACTCCAGTGCATGAAAACTGAACAACAGGCTCCCGAATGACCTATGGGTCCAAGAAGAAATTAAAAAGGAAATCAAAAACGTTCTTGAAACTAATGAAAAAAGATGCATCCTACCAAAACCTGTGGGATACTGTAAAAGCAACAGCGACGAGGCAATATATTGCAATAAATGCTCACATCAAAAGGATGGAGAAACTTCACGTAAATGACCGAACTGTACACCTCAAAGAACCACCACCACCACAACAATGCAATCATAAAAGTACTAGAGAGAAAGAAATAATTAACATCAGGGCAGAGTTCAATGAAATGGAGACCCCCAAAACGATACAAAGGATCAGCGAAACACAAAGTTGTTTTTTGAGAAGATAAATAAAATAGACAAACCATTAGCTTTGCCCACTCTCACCACACTCATTCAACATAGTATTGAAAGCCCTAACCAGAGCAATCAAGCAAGACAAAGAAATAAAGGGCATTCAGATTGGGAAGGACAAAGTCAAGTTGTCCCTGTTTGCAGATGACGCGATCTTATAGATAGAAAACCTAAAGGCTACCAGAACGCCCTTACGGCTGACTAACAATTTTAATAATTTTGCGGGGTACAAAATCAACACCCACAGATCAGGAGCATTTTTATACTCCGATAATGAACTGGCAGAAAAAGAAATCAAGAAAGCAAGCCCATTTACAATAGTCACCCCCAAGATAAAATACCTAGGAACCAATTGAACCAAGGAGGTTAATGCAGATCTCTACAATGAGAACTACCAAACACCAGTGAGAGAAATTAAAGAGCACCCCAAAATAGTGGAATGACATACCAGGCTCTGGTACGGGAAGAATTAACATCGTGAAAATGTCCTTTCTACCCATAGCAGTCTACAAATTCAACGCAATCTCCGTCAAAATAGCAACAACTTTCTTCACAGAAATAGAAAAAGCAGTGCTAACATTCATATGGATTACGAAAAGATCCTGAATAGCCAAAGCAATTTTGAGCTTAAAAGCACCCCAAAAACAGAAAGGCTGGAGGCATAACACCACCCAATTTCAAATTCTATGACAAGGCTCAAAACAGCATGGTGATGGCATAGAAACAGACACTCAGATCAATGGAACAGGATAGAAAACCCAGGAATAATCAATTTGCCTACTTACAGCCAACCGAGTTTTGACAAAGCAAACCAGAACATACGCTGTGGAAAAGACAGCCTCTTCAGGAAATAAACGGTGCCCGCAAAATTGGACAATCCACATGCAGAAGAATGAAACTGGACCAGCATCTCACCATATGCCAAAATCGACTCGAAATGGATTAAAGACCAGAATATAAGACCCCAAACCATTACATGACTGAAGGAAAACAGAGGGGAAACACTCCAGGAAGTAGGTGGGGGCAAAGGCTTTATGAATAAGACCCGAAAACCCACAAGCAACAATATAAAAACTAAACAAATGAGCTAATGTCAAACTAAGAAGCTTCCACACAGCAAAGGAAACAATCAACAGAGCAGAAAGGCACCCTAAAAAAAGGGAGAAAATATGTGTAAACTATACGTCTGCCAAGGGCTTAATATCCAGAACATACCAAGAACTCAAACAGCTGTACAGTATGAAAACAAGTAATCCGATTTAAAACTGGGCAAACGAGATGAATAGACATTTTTCAAAGACATACAAATGGCCAACGGTACACGAAAAAATGCTCAGCATCACTAGTCATCAGAGAAATGCAAATCAAAACCACATTGAGATATCATGTCAACCCAGATAGACTGGCCATTGTTAAAAAGACCATTAATAAGAAATGCTACTGAGGATATGAGGAAAGGAGAACTCTTCTCCAATGTTGGTGGGACTGTAAATTAGCACAGCCACTATGGAAAACAGTAAAGAAGTTTCCTCCAATACAGATAGTACTACCATATGATCCAGCAGTTCCACTACTGGGTATATATCCAAAGAAATGGAAATCATATGGAAGGGACACCTGCACTCCCATGTTCACTGCAGCTTTACTTACAATAGCCAAAATATAGAACCAACCTCAGTGCCCTTCGACAGATGACTGGATAAAAAAAATGTGATACACGTACACCATGGAATAATACTCAGTGATAAAGAAAAAGAATGAAATTCTGCCATCGGTAACAACCTGGAGGAGTCTGGAGAAAATTATGTTGTGTGAAATAAGCCAGACAAGGGAAGATAAATATCACATGCTCTCACTTATAACTAGGTAGAAAGGAAGGAAGGAAGGAAGGAAGGAAGGAAGGAAGGAAGGAAGGAAGGAAGGAAGGAAGGAAGGAAGGAAGGAAGGAAGCAAAGGACTACAACAGTTCCTTGAACTTTCAGAAGGACAGAAGAAACCAATGGTTACTAGAGATGAGGGGATGGACGGAGGGAGGGAGTTGGGGGCGTGATGGGTCAGGCAAAGGGCATAAAGAAAAATCATGATTTGTAATAATGAATATGCTAATAAAAATAATTTAAAAAGTAAGACACTTTAAAACACAAAAAGAATGCCATTATTGACATTCCAGAAAATTCCAGCTATGTGGATAACATTAAAAACCAGCTGTCAAGCTAAATCCTTTATCAGTACAAATTTTGATATTTCTTCAAATTGGGAGGAGAATGTTGGTTTCGATGTACAATGTCTGGTCACTCCCAGCCTCATCTATTTGTCACTGACGACCCTGGGACAGACGGAAAAAAAAAAAAAAAAACGGTTTCTGCAACTTTTAAAATACAGACACGCCCTCCACCACCAACTTTCAATTTCTACAAAACGTCCTTGGGTTCTAGTATTCTTGCACATGTTTGTTCTCTTACAGGAAATTTGCTCCTTAGGATTTCACTGCAATGTGCTTCTGGATCCCATGCCATGATTTATCTCTGAGGACCCCTGTTCCCCTGGATCCATTTCACCCCGTGCCTGGCCACCTGTGTGGCACACACACATAGGAGCAGGAGGACAAGGCTTTGAGATGGGGAACCCGCACAAGCAATTATCTGGGTTTAGGTCTGCAGGTTATTAAGGTTTTCCGTTTCAACTTCCACAGCTAGAACGAAAGTGTAGAAATCTGTTTTCTAGTTAAAATCTGTTCACATCCCAAGTGTTTTTTAAGTTACTTAACAAGCCTTTGGTAGTCCGAAATACCGGGAAGTGTGCCTGTAACTAGAAACACCAGAAACTTCCATTTCAAAATTGTCATAAACCAGGGATACTTTAGAAAAACCTTTTCAGCCCACTTCGTGCCTTGAGTAATGGTGGGTAAACAGTGGAAACCAAGAGAGGCAACATGGAAGCAAACGGATATAAAAGCACAAGGGAGACATCATGCTCTTGGGGAGAACTAAAATGCAAATTGTGTCTGTAAACGAAAGAAATTATACAGAAATCCCAGAAAAACAATTGACTGAAAATCAGACGAACGATCCCATGTTCATCGCATCACCTTGAGAACACGAAGGATACTTTTGTACAGGCAGCACACCTCCTTAAAGCAGCAGCAGAGTGCTTCGTGCACAGCAAGGCCTAGTTCACCGAGCAGCTGGAACTGTGCCCACACCCAGAGGGCAGCACCAGTCACGTGGGTGCAGAGGAGGTTGTCCCGGTGAACTCCACAAGTGGCAGCAACGCTAGGCTCTACGCCACAGGACTTCTGACAACGGACACAGTCGCACAGACTGCAAGTGGACCCCACATCAGCCTCAAGACCTCCCCCACCCGAAAACATCTCCACAGCCAGCCAGGGAGGCAAAGGAAGGGTCTTCATGGCGTGCAGAGTTACAATGAATCTGTGTTCACGCTGCCCCCTCCCACTGTACCCGTCGAGACCCAGACGATGTGCCCTGCTACTACAAAGTCGAAGAGATGTTTGATGGGGGCAGAGCGGAAGAGGCACATTGAATTTGGATCATTTTACCCATGACCCTTCTCTCCTCCCAACCCTCTTTGCGAAAGATGACATTTCTGGGGAAACAGAAGGTGATCAGAAGCAAGTAGCTCAAATGTATGTCCCTTGTAAATTTCGGATATCCATCAATTTCAATTTTGAGATATAGAGAAGTGCTGGGAAGTTTAATTGGCCGTATCAGTGTCAGTGAAGAGCTGATGGAAGAAGTGCGAAAGGCCAAAGGAGAAAACCCATGAGTAGAGAAATTAGCCTTCGGCTAATCTTATCTTCTCTGCTTCCATATATCCCTGTCCATCCTCAAAAGTTGAGTGAGGTAGGAGATGATAAGATTGAGATTAGGGCAAATTATTTCCCCATCTTTTCCTTTCTCCAATGCACAGTTTCCTCAACCCGCACACTTGGAGTCTCAGGGTCAGCCTATTAAGTGCCTATAATCAACTTCAATCATTTTAGCAGAGTACTACAGAGTGACTGCTCCCAACCCCTTCAGATAGGTGATGCTTATGTTTACATCTGCTTATCAGCTCTGTCAAAGTGCTGTTTCGTGGAGGTGCTGTAATCTGATGAACACATGAGACATGCTATTTGCTAGCAAGAAATTCTCAGCTCAAACAAGCTAAGGTGTACGGAGATTCAGTATAACACAGTAATTGGTTAACTCAGTTTACTTGGGACTCCATTTCTTAGGTCTTGGGCTGTTTACATAACCAAAAGGAGTGTGTGTGTGTGTGTGTGTGTGTGTGTGTGTGTGTGTGTGTACCACACTTGACCTAGCGTGTGTGTGTGTATGTGTGTTTGTGTACCACACTTGACCTAGCACCTACCTGCACAAGTACCCCCCTGCCAAGTGATGTGTTTAAAGGCCAACAAAAAGGAAAACACAGAACACATTTATAATCCTGAAAATCTAGGGCTACTTAACCTTTTTGCTGCTTAATTTTAAAGGCAAAAAATGTACTATGAGCAGCATAAATAAGAACTGATTTGAGCATAGTTTTATAATAGATAAAATGTACCTGATGGGTCTAATTCAAATTTCTAAAATCTAACTGTGCCGCATTAGTCTGAGATACAAGATCTAAAGCTGCATGATCTAATCTGAGAATTTACGGACCTGTTTGAAATACCTTCATTTGATTAATTTGAAATGGAGGCCAGGGTATGACCTCTAACAGTCTGATCTTTAATAACCGCTCAAGAGATGAGGCAGGAAGTCAGTCGCGCTTAGAATTCTATGCACTTTCCTCTAGTGAGCACACCCTGCGGTTCCACGCGTGCAAGCACACCCCTCGCTCACTGCGGGATCTACAGAGCAGCTGTACATGCCCTTCAAAACTCAAATGCGTGTTATGTGGGTGTGCGGTATAGGGGTAGGACATGAAAAAACTCCCACCTGTCCAGTCCGAGAGAAATTTAACTCCTGAGAAGCACACCTTAGTTGAACATCAGATGCAACACTAATTTGCAGAGGTTCCCACAACATAGGAACAAAAGGGCTGACGTTATGTGTTGATAGCAGATCGTGTGTGAAAACTAAAGTTTTATACGGGGCTGTACGAAGACTAACTGAGGTCTGGAAAATGAGGAATTTTAAATGCTGGACAGTCTCTATACTCAGATTCCACTGAAGACAATGCAAATACTTATAAGAGCCTGATAATAAAAACAGATTAAAAAACTTAATCATCAAGGTGAAGCATTTAGTAATGAGGTTTGTACAGCTTTTCGGAAAACACTGACTGGAAGTCCCAACCGGCTAGAGGTAGGCCAGTGTCAGGAGGCATCCCGGACATGGGCATTAGCTTCCAGCACTGATGGTGCAGCCAGTGTCGATGATAAGAATTAAAACACAACTGCAACCCCCAGTCCTGGACAGGCTCAGGAAGCGGCTATCTGGAAAGAGTGGGAGGGGTCCAGGAGGCCAGCCCCCAGGTGATACATACGTTTGCACAACAGTGACGGCGAGCCACTGGAAGTCTTTTCCAGCTGTACTGCGCTGTAATTGTGGTCGCTTGCTCAGGACAGCATGCTGCTTTCACAAGTTGTCTCCTTCCTGAGGGATTTGCTCCTAGAAAAAGCCACCACCGCCTTCTTCACTGTGCCTTCTTCTTCTTCTTTTTCTTTTTTTTCCTGGAGCTTGTCTCTTCTGCAGAGAAGAGCTTTTAACACCTCCCTGGATAGTCAGTAAAACCCCAAGCATTAAGAAGGCCAGAAAATACATGTCCACTTCATTTCACTGAAAAAGAAAGGTCATGATCCTATCCCTTCTTTGGGTCATCCACCCTGAGTCTGCACACCACATTTGCTCAGCAGCAGTCTGGCTACCCTTGCACATCCAGCAAACCCTTAGCACTCCTTCCTCTTATTCAGGATTCCAACTTTTTGAGCGACAAGAAGATCCCTGACACAGAGGGATCCTTGCTGAGGTATGAGAGCAGTGACACAGGATGCAAGAAGAGCACAAATGATGTTTCTTTATCCTCTGCCAAGCCCAGGGCACGCTTGGTGCTGCCATTCTCCTCCTGGGTGCAGCAGCAAACGCTTCTTCGTCAGTTCTATGATCCAACACTGCCGCCCTTAAAAATTAAGTCACCTCAAAAGTTACATAAGTATTTGAAAATACTCAAGAAAACTCTCCAAACACTGCTAGTTACACTTTGCTTGTCATAAATGGAACATCAATCTGAGCCCCAGGACAGGCCAGAGACAAGAACCTGTGATTTCCAGCCAGGCCTGAATTCTCCCCAAATTCCACAGAGTACCAAAACAGGACAATCTTGGCAGGAGCCAAGGGCAGCCTCCTCTACCCTGAAGCAGGCCATGCCTG
The DNA here is from genome assembly GCF_027409185.1 of Cynocephalus volans. Classification (NCBI taxonomy): domain Eukaryota; kingdom Metazoa; phylum Chordata; class Mammalia; order Dermoptera; family Cynocephalidae; genus Cynocephalus; species Cynocephalus volans. The sequence goes on from NW_026902465.1 coordinate 1,894,102, forward strand.
GAGTCCTTGGCATGAACCGAGGGCAGCATCTCCTGCCTGGAAGCAGTCATGAAGCACACCGAAACACCACTTCCACGTGGGTGGGCCACTGTTGCTTTGCCTCCCACAGATCTGTCCCCCCTTTTCCCCTGGGTGATGGAGCTGCCAAAGATTCCTCAAAGCCCATCTCTTTTGAGCAGTGAGAAGCCCCGGGCTTCTCTTCCTGCATTTATTCTCCAGACCAAGAAGTTACAGGAAGAGACATAGGTGGGGTTTTGAACATAGGTTCAGTTTTACAAGTTTTGCAATAGAAGCTGGTAACATTCAGTCAAAACAAGTCAGATGACACTCTGTTAGGCAATTAAGTGATCCACTATAACAAAGCCTTGATTTACCCGAAATTCCTTTTCCCTCTAGCAGCTTTTTAGTAACGTTGCCTATCAATTAGTCACTTGTCTGTCTTAGAATCAGCAGCCTTGCTGTGTTATGATTCTTTTCCTGCAACAGAGACTCGATGCCCGGGGGTTAAAATTCCTGTCCTTTGCAAGGTCAATATTTGAAACTGCAAGGCTTTTGATGACTAAAGTCACCTATTACCCAAGAGCAGTAATAGGAAATTAATGTAATACACTAAAAAAGGTAATTGCCTTCCTTAACCACGAAGATGGCATTTTATAAAATTAGCTGCTTCTCTTAAAAGGCAACCTTCATTATCCTTTACCTACTCTTTAAAGACTATACAAACAGGAATAAGTAAATTATGGATAAAATGTTCTATAACTGGGAGAACTCAACGGCCAGTTGCCCACAGCTTACCTGCTGGTGTCCTGTGACACATATTGAAGCCTCCGTTGTACTTTGAGGAAAAATGTTCCAAACATGCCCAAAGTTCTACCCAGCAGCCGCCCCGGGAACCTGCATGCACTTCTGTCCCAATGCGAGTGGCAACCACATCGGCGGTGCTGGACTCGGGTCAGCCCTGCTGGAATGGCAGTGAAAGAGAAACTCATGTTTCAGCACAGCTAAGACGTAAACGTGCAAGTGCAATTTTTAGTGAACAGTGTCGCGTATAAATTTACAGGCGGCCAAGGGATAACTCTGTGACCAAAGGAAAACAAAACCTATTCTAGAAAAACAGCAGCTCTGCCTTTCAGGGATGAGACAACCCTGCAAGCTGCTGAGCTCTCTGCTGGTCACCGGTGATGTCATCCCGGTAGCACTGACCCTGTCACCGCCAGAGGTGCCTCACCCAGTCCCCTCCCATCTGTCCGCTGGACTGGAGGGGCGCCATTCTGTCCACACAGCTTCCTTGAGCACCTGCACCCTTGGGGCCTGCTTGTTGGGAGGAAAGCTGTCACCCGCGGCAGCTGGCTTAAACCTTAGCAGCAGGAGGAACAGCTGCCCGTGGCCAGGTCACTGCCCCAGATGAAACTGTTGCTGCCGGGCCTGGCCATCTCTTCCCAACGGAAATAAGTTGTTTGGGGTTCAGCAGACTCTAGAATGAAGCGGGCCCCTTGGGCACAGGGAGCAACAGCACATCCTAGTGGGCTAATTTCCCCAAAGCTTGAAACTAGGTGTCTTGTCTCACTCCAAGGATGGCTGTGGCACTACAGCATCGCTGGACGCTGGGTGGCAGTAGAGGGCCTCACAGAAACCAGGCACAGACAATCTGGCCTCCAGCAAAGGAATGATGCTAATGCGCTCCTCTGGGTAGAATTTGCACAATAACCCACATGGAAGTCGCAGCAGGACAGGGATGAAAACTATGGGGCAAGAGGTCAAGTCTGCACAATCCCAACCAACCCCACAGATGCCCATGTCCAGTAACCGCACACACTGGATGGCTCCCCACAGGCAAAGGAACAGGTGAGACACACCCCTTCTCTGTACCTGGTGACAGATTCAGGGAAGTCAGGCTCCAGGCCCTCTCTCACTCCCACCGTGTCCTGAATCCTCACCATCAGCTACAGCTGCAAGGACTGTTTCTCTTCTGTGAACCTGCAAGCTAAGGGTCTGAAGCGACACAGTGGAGAAAGCATGCGAGGAAATTCTGCTCTACTTTTCCACCTCAGTGAGGCACGTGCACAATGTAGTTTCCCATCTCAACTGTTGCTTCGCTGTCAAGATTTCTTTTGGTGTGAGAGACCAAGGTGTCGGTAGCAAAAGAAAATGTTTTGCTTTTGCTCCCCTCAGTATGCTTCAACATTTCCAAGTGAATTTCACGTCACAAGGGGAGATGGGGATTGCCCTCAACTGGAATGTGGGTCACCTCCCAGCTGTGTGGTGATGTGTCTGGGGCCAAGGCCAGAGCTGCTGCTTTTCCAGATTTTCCAAGCCAGAAACAAGCACTGTTCACTTTAATAAGGTTAAGTTTAAACCGACATCCTTTTTTGGTGCCTAAACTGTTGACTACATACCCCAGCAAGACAGAAGCGTGTGAAAGCCGTCCATTCACACTCCCCTTCTCCCAGACGGTCACATGCGCATATGCCCAGAGCTGAAGGCACTGTGCAAAGCACGGTGCAGTATATGCGGCCAGTAACCGTGTGTTCTTCTCACTGAACACTTCCAGGGTTGCATCAAGTAAAAGTTGCCTCAACTTTCACTGAAGTAGATAAAAGCTGCAAAAACCCTTACTGATTTCCTAAGTTTACTTCTCTAAGTCCCAAAAGCTAAGACTATAACTACGTTAGCGTTCATGTATGACAAACAAATATTAAATAGTTTACACCTTTATACCAATTTATCTGTAGCTCGTGCAGGTCCAATTGGACCTGGCAGACATCTACAGAACATTTCATGCAACAACTAGAGAATACACATTTTTTCTCATCGGCACATGGAACATTCTCCAGGATAGACCACATGTTAGGTCACAAAACAGGTTTCAGCAAATTTTTCAAAGCTGACATCATTCCTAGTATCTTTTCTGACCACAATTGACTAGCACTGGAAATCAATTACAAGCGAATTTCTGGAAACTACTCCAGTGCATGAAAACTGAACAACAGGCTCCCGAATGACCTATGGGTCCAAGAAGAAATTAAAAAGGAAATCAAAAACGTTCTTGAAACTAATGAAAAAAGATGCATCCTACCAAAACCTGTGGGATACTGTAAAAGCAACAGCGACGAGGCAATATATTGCAATAAATGCTCACATCAAAAGGATGGAGAAACTTCACGTAAATGACCGAACTGTACACCTCAAAGAACCACCACCACCACAACAATGCAATCATAAAAGTACTAGAGAGAAAGAAATAATTAACATCAGGGCAGAGTTCAATGAAATGGAGACCCCCAAAACGATACAAAGGATCAGCGAAACACAAAGTTGTTTTTTGAGAAGATAAATAAAATAGACAAACCATTAGCTTTGCCCACTCTCACCACACTCATTCAACATAGTATTGAAAGCCCTAACCAGAGCAATCAAGCAAGACAAAGAAATAAAGGGCATTCAGATTGGGAAGGACAAAGTCAAGTTGTCCCTGTTTGCAGATGACGCGATCTTATAGATAGAAAACCTAAAGGCTACCAGAACGCCCTTACGGCTGACTAACAATTTTAATAATTTTGCGGGGTACAAAATCAACACCCACAGATCAGGAGCATTTTTATACTCCGATAATGAACTGGCAGAAAAAGAAATCAAGAAAGCAAGCCCATTTACAATAGTCACCCCCAAGATAAAATACCTAGGAACCAATTGAACCAAGGAGGTTAATGCAGATCTCTACAATGAGAACTACCAAACACCAGTGAGAGAAATTAAAGAGCACCCCAAAATAGTGGAATGACATACCAGGCTCTGGTACGGGAAGAATTAACATCGTGAAAATGTCCTTTCTACCCATAGCAGTCTACAAATTCAACGCAATCTCCGTCAAAATAGCAACAACTTTCTTCACAGAAATAGAAAAAGCAGTGCTAACATTCATATGGATTACGAAAAGATCCTGAATAGCCAAAGCAATTTTGAGCTTAAAAGCACCCCAAAAACAGAAAGGCTGGAGGCATAACACCACCCAATTTCAAATTCTATGACAAGGCTCAAAACAGCATGGTGATGGCATAGAAACAGACACTCAGATCAATGGAACAGGATAGAAAACCCAGGAATAATCAATTTGCCTACTTACAGCCAACCGATTTTTGACAAAGCAAACCAGAACATACGCTGTGGAAAAGACAGCCTCTTCAGGAAATAAACGGTGCCCGCAAAATTGGACAATCCACATGCAGAAGAATGAAACTGGACCAGCATCTCACCATATGCCAAAATCGACTCGAAATGGATTAAAGACCAGAATATAAGACCCCAAACCATTACATGACTGAAGGAAAACAGAGGGGAAACACTCCAGGAAGTAGGTGGGGGCAAAGGCTTTATGAATAAGACCCGAAAACCCACAAGCAACAATATAAAAACTAAACAAATGAGCTAATGTCAAACTAAGAAGCTTCCACACAGCAAAGGAAACAATCAACAGAGCAGAAAGGCACCCTAAAAAAAGGGAGAAAATATGTGTAAACTATACGTCTGCCAAGGGCTTAATATCCAGAACATACCAAGAACTCAAACAGCTGTACAGTATGAAAACAAGTAATCCGATTTAAAACTGGGCAAACGAGATGAATAGACATTTTTCAAAGACATACAAATGGCCAACGGTACACGAAAAAATGCTCAGCATCACTAGTCATCAGAGAAATGCAAATCAAAACCACATTGAGATATCATGTCAACCCAGATAGACTGGCCATTGTTAAAAAGACCATTAATAAGAAATGCTACTGAGGATATGAGGAAAGGAGAACTCTTCTCCAATGTTGGTGGGACTGTAAATTAGCACAGCCACTATGGAAAACAGTAAAGAAGTTTCCTCCAATACAGATAGTACTACCATATGATCCAGCAGTTCCACTACTGGGTATATATCCAAAGAAATGGAAATCATATGGAAGGGACACCTGCACTCCCATGTTCACTGCAGCTTTACTTACAATAGCCAAAATATAGAACCAACCTCAGTGCCCTTCGACAGATGACTGGATAAAAAAAATGTGATACACGTACACCATGGAATAATACTCAGTGATAAAGAAAAAGAATGAAATTCTGCCATCGGTAACAACCTGGATGAGTCTGGAGAAAATTATGTTGTGTGAAATAAGCCAGACAAGGGAAGATAAATATCACATGCTCTCACTTATAACTAGGTAGAAAGGAAGGAAGGAAGGAAGGAAGGAAGGAAGGAAGGAAGGAAGGAAGGAAGGAAGGAAGGAAGGAAGGAAGCAAAGGACTACAACAGTTCCTTGAACTTTCAGAAGGACAGAAGAAACCAATGGTTACTAGAGATGAGGGGATGGACGGAGGGAGGGAGTTGGGGGCGTGATGGGTCAGGCAAAGGGCATAAAGAAAAATCATGATTTGTAATAATGAATATGCTAATAAAAATAATTTAAAAAGTAAGACACTTTAAAACACAAAAAGAATGCCATTATTGACATTCCAGAAAATTCCAGCTATGTGGATAACATTAAAAACCAGCTGTCAAGCTAAATCCTTTATCAGTACAAATTTTGATATTTCTTCAAATTGGGAGGAGAATGTTGGTTTCGATGTACAATGTCTGGTCACTCCCAGCCTCATCTATTTGTCACTGACGACCCTGGGACAGACGGAAAAAAAAAAAAAAAAAACGGTTTCTACAACTTTTAAAATACAGACACGCCCTCCACCACCAACTTTCAATTTCTACAAAACGTCCTTGGGTTCTAGTATTCTTGCACATGTTTGTTCTCTTACAGGAAATTTGCTCCTTAGGATTTCACTGCAATGTGCTTCTGGATCCCATGCCATGATTTATCTCTGAGGACCCCTGTTCCCCTGGATCCATTTCACCCCGTGCCTGGCCACCTGTGTGGCACACACACATAGGAGCAGGAGGACAAGGCTTTGAGATGGGGAACCCGCACAAGCAATTATCTGGGTTTAGGTCTGCAGGTTATTAAGGTTTTCCGTTTCAACTTCCACAGCTAGAACGAAAGTGTAGAAATCTGTTTTCTAGTTAAAATCTGTTCACATCCCAAGTGTTTTTTAAGTTACTTAACAAGCCTTTGGTAGTCCGAAATACCGGGAAGTGTGCCTGTAACTAGAAACACCAGAAACTTCCATTTCAAAATTGTCATAAACCAGGGATACTTTAGAAAAACCTTTTCAGCCCACTTCGTGCCTTGAGTAATGGTGGGTAAACAGTGGAAACCAAGAGAGGCAACATGGAAGCAAACGGATATAAAAGCACAAGGGAGACATCATGCTCTTGGGGAGAACTAAAATGCAAATTGTGTCTGTAAACGAAAGAAATTATACAGAAATCCCAGAAAAACAATTGACTGAAAATCAGACGAACGATCCCATGTTCATCGCATCACCTTGAGAACACGAAGGATACTTTTGTACAGGCAGCACACCTCCTTAAAGCAGCAGCAGAGTGCTTCGTGCACAGCAAGGCCTAGTTCACCGAGCAGCTGGAACTGTGCCCACACCCAGAGGGCAGCACCAGTCACGTGGGTGCAGAGGAGGTTGTCCCGGTGAACTCCACAAGCGGCAGCAACGCTCGGCTCTACGCCACAGGACTTCTGACAACGGACACAGTCGCACAGACTGCAAGTGGACCCCACATCAGCCTCAAGACCTCCCCCACCCGAAAACATCTCCACAGCCAGCCAGGGAGGCAAAGGAAGGGTCTTCATGGCGTGCAGAGTTACAATGAGTCTGTGTTCACGCTGCCCCCTCCCACTGTACCCGTCGAGACCCAGACGATGTGCCCTGCTACTACAAAGTCGAAGAGATGTTTGATGGGGGCAGAGCGGAAGAGGCACATTGAATTTGGATCATTTTACCCATGACCCTTCTCTCCTCCCAACCCTCTTTGCGAAAGATGACATTTCTGGGGAAACAGAAGGTGATCAGAAGCAAGTAGCTCAAATGTATGTCCCTTGTAAATTTCGGATATCCATCAATTTCAATTTTGAGATATAGAGAAGTGCTGGGAAGTTTAATTGGCCGTATCAGTGTCAGTGAAGAGCTGATGGAAGAAGTGCGAAAGGCCAAAGGAGAAAACCCATGAGTAGAGAAATTAGCCTTCGGCTAATCTTATCTTCTCTGCTTCCATATATCCCTGTCCATCCTCAAAAGTTGAGTGAGGTAGGAGATGATAAGATTGAGATTAGGGCAAATTATTTCCCCATCTTTTCCTTTCTCCAATGCACAGTTTCCTCAACCCGCACACTTGGAGTCTCAGGGTCAGCCTATTAAGTGCCTATAATCAACTTCAATCATTTTAGCAGAGTACTACAGAGTGACTGCTCCCAACCCCTTCAGATAGGTGATGCTTATGTTTACATCTGCTTATCAGCTCTGTCAAAGTGCTGTTTCGTGGAGGTGCTGTAATCTGATGAACACATGAGACATGCTATTTGCTAGCAAGAAATTCTCAGCTCAAACAAGCTAAGGTGTACGGAGATTCAGTATAACACAGTAATTGGTTAACTCAGTTTACTTGGGACTCCATTTCTTAGGTCTTGGGCTGTTTACATAACCAAAAGGAGTGTGTGTGTGTGTGTGTGTGTGTGTGTGTGTGTGTGTGTGTGTGTGTGTACCACACTTGACCTAGCGTGTGTGTGTGTATGTGTGTTTGTGTACCACACTTGACCTAGCACCTACCTGCACAAGTACCCCCCTGCCAAGTGATGTGTTTAAAGGCCAACAAAAAGGAAAACACAGAACACATTTATAATCCTGAAAATCTAGGGCTACTTAACCTTTTTGCTGCTTAATTTTAAAGGCAAAAAATGTACTATGAGCAGCATAAATAAGAACTGATTTGAGCATAGTTTTATAATAGATAAAATGTACCTGATGGGTCTAATTCAAATTTCTAAAATCTAACTGTGCCGCATTAGTCTGAGATACAAGATCTAAAGCTGCATGATCTAATCTGAGAATTTACGGACCTGTTTGAAATACCTTCATTTGATTAATTTGAAATGGAGGCCAGGGTATGACCTCTAACAGTCTGATCTTTAATAACCGCTCAAGAGATGAGGCAGGAAGTCAGTCGCGCTTAGAATTCTATGCACTTTCCTCTAGTGAGCACACCCTGCGGTTCCACGCGTGCAAGCACACCCCTCGCTCACTGCGGGATCTACAGAGCAGCTGTACATGCCCTTCAAAACTCAAATGCGTGTTATGTGGGTGTGCGGTATAGGGGTAGGACATGAAAAAACTCCCACCTGTCCAGTCCGAGAGAAATTTAACTCCTGAGAAGCACACCTTAGTTGAACATCAGATGCAACACTAATTTGCAGAGGTTCCCACAACATAGGAACAAAAGGGCTGACGTTATGTGTTGATAGCAGATCGTGTGTGAAAACTAAAGTTTTATACGGGGCTGTACGAAGACTAACTGAGGTCTGGAAAATGAGGAATTTTAAATGCTGGACAGTCTCTATACTCAGATTCCGCTGAAGACAATGCAAATACTTATAAGAGCCTGATAATAAAAACAGATTAAAAAACTTAATCATCAAGGTGAAGCATTTAGTAATGAGGTTTGTACAGCTTTTCGGAAAACACTGACTGGAAGTCCCAACCGGCTAGAGGTAGGCCAGTGTCAGGAGGCATCCCGGACATGGGCATTAGCTTCCAGCACTGATGGTGCAGCCAGTGTCGATGATAAGAATTAAAACACAACTGCAACCCCCAGTCCTGGACAGGCTCAGGAAGCGGCTATCTGGAAAGAGTGGGAGGGGTCCAGGAGGCCAGCCCCCAGGTGATACATACGTTTGCACAACAGTGACGGCGAGCCACTGGAAGTCTTTTCCAGCTGTACTGCGCTGTAATTGTGGTCGCTTGCTCAGGACAGCATGCTGCTTTCACAAGTTGTCTCCTTCCTGAGGGATTTGCTCCTAGAAAAAGCCACCACCGCCTTCTTCACTGTGCCTTCTTCTTCTTCTTTTTCTTTTTTTTCCTGGAGCTTGTCTCTTCTGCAGAGAAGAGCTTTTAACACCTCCCTGGATAGTCAGTAAAACCCCAAGCATTAAGAAGGCCAGAAAATACACGTCCACTTCATTTCACTGAAAAAGAAAGGTCATGATCCTATCCCTTCTTTGGGTCATCCACCCTGAGTCTGCACACCACATTTGCTCAGCAGCAGTCTGGCTACCCTTGCACATCCAGCAAACCCTTAGCACTCCTTCCTCTTATTCAGGATTCCAACTTTTTGAGCGACAAGAAGATCCCTGACACAGAGGGATCCTTGCTGAGGTATGAGAGCAGTGACACAGGATGCAAGAAGAGCACAAATGATGTTTCTTTATCCTCTGCCAAGCCCAGGGCACGCTTGGTGCTGCCATTCTCCTCCTGGGTGCAGCAGCAAACGCTTCTTCGTCAGTTCTATGATCCAACACTGCCGCCCTTAAAAATTAAGTCACCTCAAAAGTTACATAAGTATTTGAAAATACTCAAGAAAACTCTCCAAACACTGCTAGTTACACTTTGCTTGTCATAAATGGAACATCAATCTGAGCCCCAGGACAGGCCAGAGACAAGAACCTGTGATTTCCAGCCAGGCCTGAATTCTCCCCAAATTCCACAGAGTACCAAAACAGGACAATCTTGGCAGGAGCCAAGGGCAGCCTCCTCTACCCTGAAGCAGGCCATGCCTGGAGTCCTTGGCATGAACCGAGGGCAGCATCTCCTGCCTGGAAGCAGTCATGAAGCACACCGAAACACCACTTCCACGTGGGTGGGCCACTGTTGCTTTGCCTCCCACAGATCTGTCCCCCCTTTTCCCCTGGGTGATGGAGCTGCCAAAGATTCCTCAAAGCCCATCTCTTTTGAGCAGTGAGAAGCCCCGGGCTTCTCTTCCTGCATTTATTCTCCAGACCAAGAAGTTACAGGAAGAGACATAGGTGGGGTTTTGAACATAGGTTCAGTTTTACAAGTTTTGCAATAGAAGCTGGTAACATTCAGTCAAAACAAGTCAGATGACACTCTGTTAGGCAATTAAGTGATCCACTATAACAAAGCCTTGATTTACCCGAAATTCCTTTTCCCTCTAGCAGCTTTTTAGTAACGTTGCCTATCAATTAGTCACTTGTCTGTCTTAGAATCAGCAGCCTTGCTGTGTTATGATTCTTTTCCTGCAACAGAGACTCGATGCCCGGGGGTTAAAATTCCTGTCCTTTGCAAGGTCAATATTTGAAACTGCAAGGCTTTTGGTGACTAAAGTCACCTATTACCCAAGAGCAGTAATAGGAAATTAATGTAATACATTAAAAAAGGTAATTGCCTTCCTTAACCACGAAGATGGCATTTTATAAAATTAGCTGCTTCTCTTAAAAGGCAACCTTCATTATCCTTTACCTACTCTTTAAAGACTATACAAACAGGAATAAGTAAATTATGGATAAAATGTTCTATAACTGGGAGAACTCAACGGCCAGTTGCCCACAGCTTACCTGCTGGTGTCCTGTGACACATATTGAAGCCTCCGTTGTACTTTGAGGAAAAATGTTCCAAACATGCCCAAAGTTCTACCCAGCAGCCGCCCCGGGAACCTGCATGCACTTCTGTCCCACTGCGAGTGGCAACCACATCGGCGGTGCTGGACTCGGGTCAGCCCTGCTGGAATGGCAGTGAAAGAGAAACTCATGTTTCAGCACAGCTAAGACGTAAACGTGCAAGTGCAATTTTTAGTGAACAGTGTCGCGTATAAATTTACAGGCGGCCAAGGGATAACTCTGTGACCAAAGGAAAACAAAACCTATTCTAGAAAAACAGCAGCTCTGCCTTTCAGGGATGAGACAACCCTGCAAGCTGCTGAGCTCTCTGCTGGTCACCGGTGATGTCATCCCGGTAGCACTGACCCTGTCACCGCCAGAGGTGCCTCACCCAGTCCCCTCCCATCTGTCCGCTGGACTGGAGGGGCGCCATTCTGTCCACACAGCTTCCTTGAGCACCTGCACCCTTGGGGCCTGCTTGTTGGGAGGAAAGCTGTCACCCGCGGCAGCTGGCTTAAACCTTAGCAGCAGGAGGAACAGCTGCCCGTGGCCAGGCCACTGCCCCAGATGAAACTGTTGCTGCCGGGCCTGGCCATCTCTTCCCAACGGAAATAAGTTGTTTGGGGTTCAGCAGACTCTAGAATGAAGCGGGCCCCTTGGGCACAGGGAGCAACAGCACATCCTAGTGGGCTAATTTCCCCAAAGCTTGAAACTAGGTGTCTTGTCTCACTCCAAGGATGGCTGTGGCACTACAGCATCGCTGGACGCTGGGTGGCAGTAGAGGGCCTCACAGAAACCAGGCACAGACAATCTGGCCTCCAGCAAAGGAATGATGCTAATGCGCTCCTCTGGGTAGAATTTGCACAATAACCCACATGGAAGTCGCAGCAGGACAGGGATGAAAACTATGGGGCAAGAGGTCAAGTCTGCACAATCCCAACCAACCCCACAGATGCCCATGTCCAGTAACCGCACACACTGGATGGCTCCCCACAGGCAAAGGAACGGGTGAGACACACCCCTTCTCTGTACCTGGTGACAGATTCAGGGAAGTCAGGCTCCAGGCCCTCTCTCACTCCCACCGTGTCCTGAATCCTCACCATCAGCTACAGCTGCAAGGACTGTTTCTCTTCTGTGAACCTGCAAGCTAAGGGTCTGAAGCGACACAGTGGAGAAAGCATGCGAGGAAATTCTGCTCTACTTTTCCACCTCAGTGAGGCACGTGCACAATGTAGTTTCCCATCTCAACTGTTGCTTCGCTGTCAAGATTTCTTTTGGTGTGAGAGACCAAGGTGTCGGTAGCAAAAGAAAATGTTTTGCTTTTGCTCCCCTCAGTATGCTTCAACATTTCCAAGTGAATTTCACGTCACAAGGGGAGATGGGGATTGCCCTCAACTGGAATGTGGGTCACCTCCCAGCTGTGTGGTGATGTGTCTGGGGCCAAGGCCAGAGCTGCTGCTTTTCCAGATTTTCCAAGCCAGAAACAAGCACTGTTCACTTTAATAAGGTTAAGTTTAAACCGACATCCTTTTTTGGTGCCTAAACTGTTGACTACATACCCCAGCAAGACAGAAGCGTGTGAAAGCCGTCCATTCACACTCCCCTTCTCCCAGACGGTCACATGCGCATATCCCCAGAGCTGAAGGCACTGTGCAAAGCACGGTGCAGTATATGCGGCCAGTAACCGTGTGTTCTTCTCACTGAACACTTCCAGGGTTGCATCAAGTAAAAGTTGCCTCAACTTTCACTGAAGTAGATAAAAGCTGCAAAAACCCTTACTGATTTCCTAAGTTTACTTCTCTAAGTCCCAAAAGCTAAGACTATAACTACGTTAGTGTTCATGTATGACAAACAAATATTAAATAGTTTACACCTTTATACCAATTTATCTGTAGCTCGTGCAGGTCCAATTGGACCTGGCAGACATCTACAGAACATTTCATGCAACAACTAGAGAATACACATTTTTTCTCATCGGCACATGGAACATTCTCCAGGATAGACCACATGTTAGGTCACAAAACAGGTTTCAGCAAATTTTTCAAAGCTGACATCATTCCTAGTATCTTTTCTGACCACAATTGACTAGCACTGGAAATCAATTACAAGCGAATTTCTGGAAACTACTCCAGTGCATGAAAACTGAACAACAGGCTCCCGAATGACCTATGGGTCCAAGAAGAAATTAAAAAGGAAATCAAAAACGTTCTTGAAACTAATGAAAAAAGATGCATCCTACCAAAACCTGTGGGATACTGTAAAAGCAACAGCGACGAGGCAATATATTGCAATAAATGCTCACATCAAAAGGATGGAGAACCTTCACGTAAATGACCGAACTGTACACCTCAAAGAACCACCACCACCACAACAATGCAATCATAAAAGTACTAGAGAGAAAGAAATAATTAACATCAGGGCAGAGTTCAATGAAATGGAGACCCCCAAAACGATACAAAGGATCAGCGAAACACAAAGTTGTTTTTTGAGAAGATAAATAAAATAGACAAACCATTAGCTTTGCCCACTCTCACCACACTCATTCAACATAGTATTGAAAGCCCTAACCAGAGCAATCAAGCAAGACAAAGAAATAAAGGGCATTCAGATTGGGAAGGACAAAGTCAAGTTGTCCCTGTTTGCAGATGACGCGATCTTATAGATAGAAAACCTAAAGGCTACCAGAACGCCCTTACGGCTGACTAACAATTTTAATAATTTTGCGGGGTACAAAATCAACACCCACAGATCAGGAGCATTTTTATACTCCGATAATGAACTGGCAGAAAAAGAAATCAAGAAAGCAAGCCCATTTACAATAGTCACCCCCAAGATAAAATACCTAGGAACCAATTGAACCAAGGAGGTTAATGCAGATCTCTACAATGAGAACTACCAAACACCAGTGAGAGAAATTAAAGAGCACCCCAAAATAGTGGAATGACATACCAGGCTCTGGTACGGGAAGAATTAACATCGTGAAAATGTCCTTTCTACCCATAGCAGTCTACAAATTCAACGCAATCTCCGTCAAAATAGCAACAACTTTCTTCACAGAAATAGAAAAAGCAGTGCTAACATTCATATGGATTACGAAAAGATCCTGAATAGCCAAAGCAATTTTGAGCTTAAAAGCACCCCAAAAACAGAAAGGCTGGAGGCATAACACCACCCAATTTCAAATTCTATGACAAGGCTCAAAACAGCATGGTGATGGCATAGAAACAGACACTCAGATCAATGGAACAGGATAGAAAACCCAGGAATAATCAATTTGCCTACTTACAGCCAACCGATTTTTGACAAAGCAAACCAGAACATACGCTGTGGAAAAGACAGCCTCTTCAGGAAATAAACGGTGCCCGCAAAATTGGACAATCCACATGCAGAAGAATGAAACTGGACCAGCATCTCACCATATGCCAAAATCGACTCGAAATGGATTAAAGACCAGAATATAAGACCCCAAACCATTACATGACTGAAGGAAAACAGAGGGGAAACACTCCAGGAAGTAGGTGGGGGCAAAGGCTTTATGAATAAGACCCGAAAACCCACAAGCAACAATATAAAAACTAAACAAATGAGCTAATGTCAAACTAAGAAGCTTCCACACAGCAAAGGAAACAATCAACAGAGCAGAAAGGCACCCTAAAAAAAGGGAGAAAATATGTGTAAACTATACGTCTGCCAAGGGCTTAATATCCAGAACATACCAAGAACTCAAACAGCTGTACAGTATGAAAACAAGTAATCCGATTTAAAACTGGGCAAACGAGATGAATAGACATTTTTCAAAGACATACAAATGGCCAACGGTACACGAAAAAATGCTCAGCATCACTAGTCATCAGAGAAATGCAAATCAAAACCACATTGAGATATCATGTCAACCCAGATAGACTGGCCATTGTTAAAAAGACCATTAATAAGAAATGCTACTGAGGATATGAGGAAAGGAGAACTCTTCTCCAATGTTGGTGGGACTGTAAATTAGCACAGCCACTATGGAAAACAGTAAAGAAGTTTCCTCCAATACAGATAGTACTACCATATGATCCAGCAGTTCCACTACTGGGTATATATCCAAAGAAATGGAAATCATATGGAAGGGACACCTGCACTCCCATGTTCACTGCAGCTTTACTTACAATAGCCAAAATATAGAACCAACCTCAGTGCCCTTCGACAGATGACTGGATAAAAAAAATGTGATACACGTACACCATGGAATAATACACAGTGATAAAGAAAAAGAATGAAATTCTGCCATCGGTAACAACCTGGAGGAGTCTGGAGAAAATTATGTTGTGTGAAATAAGCCAGACAAGGGAAGATAAATATCACATGCTCTCACTTATAACTAGGTAGAAAGGAAGGAAGGAAGGAAGGAAGGAAAGAAGGAAGGAAGGAAGGAAGGAAGGAAGGAAGGAAGGAAGGAAGGAAGGAAGCAAAGGACTACAACAGTTCCTTGAACTTTCAGAAGGACAGAAGAAACCAATGGTTACTAGAGATGAGGGGATGGACGGAGGGAGGGAGTTGGGGGCGTGATGGGTCAGGCAAAGGGCATAAAGAAAAATCATGATTTGTAATAATGAATATGCTAATAAAAATAATTTAAAAAGTAAGACACTTTAAAACACAAAAAGAATGCCATTATTGACATTCCAGAAAATTCCAGCTATGTGGATAACATTAAAAACCAGCTGTCAAGCTAAATCCTTTATCAGTACAAATTTTGATATTTCTTCAAATTGGGAGGAGAATGTTGGTTTCGATGTACAATGTCTGGTCACTCCCAGCCTCATCTATTTGTCACTGACGACCCTGGGACAGACGGAAAAAAAAAAAAAAAAACGGTTTCTGCAACTTTTAAAATACAGACACGCCCTCCACCACCAACTTTCAATTTCTACAAAACGTCCTTGGGTTCTAGTATTCTTGCACATGTTTGTTCTCTTACAGGAAATTTGCTCCTTAGGATTTCACTGCAATGTGCTTCTGGATCCCATGCCATGATTTATCTCTGAGGACCCCTGTTCCCCTGGATCCATTTCACCCCGTGCCTGGCCACCTGTGTGGCACACACACATAGGAGCAGGAGGACAAGGCTTTGAGATGGGGAACCCGCACAAGCAATTATCTGGGTTTAGGTCTGCAGGTTATTAAGGTTTTCCGTTTCAACTTCCACAGCTAGAACGAAAGTGTAGAAATCTGTTTTCTAGTTAAAATCTGTTCACATCCCAAGTGTTTTTTAAGTTACTTAACAAGCCTTTGGTAGTCCGAAATACCGGGAAGTGTGCCTGTAACTAGAAACACCAGAAACTTCCATTTCAAAATTGTCATAAACCAGGGATACTTTAGAAAAACCTTTTCAGCCCACTTCGTGCCTTGAGTAATGGTGGGTAAACAGTGGAAACCAAGAGAGGCAACATGGAAGCAAACGGATATAAAGGCACAAGGGAGACATCATGCTCTTGGGGAGAACTAAAATGCAAATTGTGTCTGTAAACGAAAGAAATTATACAGAAATCCCAGAAAAACAATTGACTGAAAATCAGACGAACGATCCCATGTTCATCGCATCACCTTGAGAACACGAAGGATACTTTTGTACAGGCAGCACACCTCCTTAAAGCAGCAGCAGAGTGCTTCGTGCACAGCAAGGCCTAGTTCACCGAGCAGCTGGAACTGTGCCCACACCCAGAGGGCAGCACCAGTCACGTGGGTGCAGAGGAGGTTGTCCCGGTGAACTCCACAAGCGGCAGCAACGCTCGGCTCTACGCCACAGGACTTCTGACAACGGACACAGTCGCACAGACTGCAAGTGGACCCCACATCAGCCTCAAGACCTCCCCCACCCGAAAACATCTCCACAGCCAGCCAGGGAGGCAAAGGAAGGGTCTTCATGGCGTGCAGAGTTACAATGAATCTGTGTTCACGCTGCCCCCTGCCACTGTACCCGTCGAGACCCAGACGATGTGCCCTGCTACTACAAAGTCGAAGAGATGTTTGATGGGGGCAGAGCGGAAGAGGCACATTGAATTTGGATCATTTTACCCATGACCCTTCTCTCCTCCCAACCCTCTTTGCGAAAGATGACATTTCTGGGGAAACAGAAGGTGATCAGAAGCAAGTAGCTCAAATGTATGTCCCTTGTAAATTTCGGATATCCATCAATTTCAATTTTGAGATATAGAGAAGTGCTGGGAAGTTTAATTGGCCGTATCAGTGTCAGTGAAGAGCTGATGGAAGAAGTGCGAAAGGCCAAAGGAGAAAACCCATGAGTAGAGAAATTAGCCTTCGGCTAATCTTATCTTCTCTGCTTCCATATATCCCTGTCCATCCTCAAAAGTTGAGTGAGGTAGGAGATGATAAGATTGAGATTAGGGCAAATTATTTCCCCATCTTTTCCTTTCTCCAATGCACAGTTTCCTCAACCCGCACACTTGGAGTCTCAGGGTCAGCCTATTAAGTGCCTATAATCAACTTCAATCATTTTAGCAGAGTACTACAGAGTGACTGCTCCCAACCCCTTCAGATAGGTGATGCTTATGTTTACATCTGCTTATCAGCTCTGTCAAAGTGCTGTTTCGTGGAGGTGCTGTAATCTGATGAACACATGAGACATGCTATTTGCTAGCAAGAAATTCTCAGCTCAAACAAGCTAAGGTGTACGGAGATTCAGTATAACACAGTAATTGGTTAACTCAGTTTACTTGGGACTCCATTTCTTAGGTCTTGGGCTGTTTACATAACCAAAAGGAGTGTGTGTGTGTGTGTGTGTGTGTGTGTGTGTGTGTGTGTGTGTGTGTGTACCACACTTGACCTAGCGTGTGTGTGTGTATGTGTGTTTGTGTACCACACTTGACCTAGCACCTACCTGCACAAGTACCCCCCTGCCAAGTGATGTGTTTAAAGGCCAACAAAAAGGAAAACACAGAACACATTTATAATCCTGAAAATCTAGGGCTACTTAACCTTTTTGCTGCTTAATTTTAAAGGCAAAAAATGTACTATGAGCAGCATAAATAAGAACTGATTTGAGCATAGTTTTATAATAGATAAAATGTACCTGATGGGTCTAATTCAAATTTCTAAAATCTAACTGTGCCGCATTAGTCTGAGATACAAGATCTAAAGCTGCATGATCTAATCTGAGAATTTACGGACCTGTTTGAAATACCTTCATTTGATTAATTTGAAATGGAGGCCAGGGTATGACCTCTAACAGTCTGATCTTTAATAACCGCTCAAGAGATGAGGCAGGAAGTCAGTCGCGCTTAGAATTCTATGCACTTTCCTCTAGTGAGCACACCCTGCGGTTCCACGCGTGCAAGCACACCCCTCGCTCACTGCGGGATCTACAGAGCAGCTGTACATGCCCTTCAAAACTCAAATGCGTGTTATGTGGGTGTGCGGTATAGGGGTAGGACATGAAAAAACTCCCACCTGTCCAGTCCGAGAGAAATTTAACTCCTGAGAAGCACACCTTAGTTGAACATCAGATGCAACACTAATTTGCAGAGGTTCCCACAACATAGGAACAAAAGGGCTGACGTTATGTGTTGATAGCAGATCGTGTGTGAAAACTAAAGTTTTATACGGGGCTGTACGAAGACTAACTGAGGTCTGGAAAATGAGGAATTTTAAATGCTGGACAGTCTCTATACTCAGATTCCGCTGAAGACAATGCAAATACTTATAAGAGCCTGATAATAAAAACAGATTAAAAAACTTAATCATCAAGGTGAAGCATTTAGTAATGAGGTTTGTACAGCTTTTCGGAAAACACTGACTGGAAGTCCCAACCGGCTAGAGGTAGGCCAGTGTCAGGAGGCATCCCGGACATGGGCATTAGCTTCCAGCACTGATGGTGCAGCCAGTGTCGATGATAAGAATTAAAACACAACTGCAACCCCCAGTCCTGGACAGGCTCAGGAAGCGGCTATCTGGAAAGAGTGGGAGGGGTCCAGGAGGCCAGCCCCCAGGTGATACATACGTTTGCACAACAGTGACGGCGAGCCACTGGAAGTCTTTTCCAGCTGTACTGCGCTGTAATTGTGGTCGCTTGCTCAGGACAGCATGCTGCTTTCACAAGTTGTCTCCTTCCTGAGGGATTTGCTCCTAGAAAAAGCCACCACCGCCTTCTTCACTGTGCCTTCTTCTTCTTCTTTTTCTTTTTTTTCCTGGAGCTTGTCTCTTCTGCAGAGAAGAGCTTTTAACACCTCCCTGGATAGTCAGTAAAACCCCAAGCATTAAGAAGGCCAGAAAATACACGTCCACTTCATTTCACTGAAAAAGAAAGGTCATGATCCTATCCCTTCTTTGGGTCATCCACCCTGAGTCTGCACACCACATTTGCTCAGCAGCAGTCTGGCTACCCTTGCACATCCAGCAAACCCTTAGCACTCCTTCCTCTTATTCAGGATTCCAACTTTTTGAGCGACAAGAAGATCCCTGACACAGAGGGATCCTTGCTGAGGTATGAGAGCAGTGACACAGGATGCAAGAAGAGCACAAATGATGTTTCTTTATCCTCTGCCAAGCCCAGGGCACGCTTGGTGCTGCCATTCTCCTCCTGGGTGCAGCAGCAAACGCTTCTTCGTCAGTTCTATGATCCAACACTGCCGCCCTTAAAAATTAAGTCACCTCAAAAGTTACATAAGTATTTGAAAATACTCAAGAAAACTCTCCAAACACTGCTAGTTACACTTTGCTTGTCATAAATGGAACATCAATCTGAGCCCCAGGACAGGCCAGAGACAAGAACCTGTGATTTCCAGCCAGGCCTGAATTCTCCCCAAATTCCACAGAGTACCAAAACAGGACAATCTTGGCAGGAGCCAAGGGCAGCCTCCTCTACCCTGAAGCAGGCCATGCCTGGAGTCCTTGGCATGAACCGAGGGCAGCATCTCCTGCCTGGAAGCAGTCATGAAGCACACCGAAACACCACTTCCACGTGGGTGGGCCACTGTTGCTTTGCCTCCCACAGATCTGTCCCCCCTTTTCCCCTGGGTGATGGAGCTGCCAAAGATTCCTCAAAGCCCATCTCTTTTGAGCAGTGAGAAGCCCCGGGCTTCTCTTCCTGCATTTATTCTCCAGACCAAGAAGTTACAGGAAGAGACATAGGTGGGGTTTTGAACATAGGTTCAGTTTTACAAGTTTTGCAATAGAAGCTGGTAACATTCAGTCAAAACAAGTCAGATGACACTCTGTTAGGCAATTAAGTGATCCACTATAACAAAGCCTTGATTTACCCGAAATTCCTTTTCCCTCTAGCAGCTTTTTAGTAACGTTGCCTATCAATTAGTCACTTGTCTGTCTTAGAATCAGCAGCCTTGCTGTGTTATGATTCTTTTCCTGCAACAGAGACTCGATGCCCGGGGGTTAAAATTCCTGTCCTTTGCAAGGTCAATATTTGAAACTGCAAGGCTTTTGGTGACTAAAGTCACCTATTACCCAAGAGCAGTAATAGGAAATTAATGTAATACATTAAAAAAGGTAATTGCCTTCCTTAACCACGAAGATGGCATTTTATAAAATTAGCTGCTTCTCTTAAAAGGCAACCTTCATTATCCTTTACCTACTCTTTAAAGACTATACAAACAGGAATAAGTAAATTATGGATAAAATGTTCTATAACTGGGAGAACTCAACGGCCAGTTGCCCACAGCTTACCTGCTGGTGTCCTGTGACACATATTGAAGCCTCCGTTGTACTTTGAGGAAAAATGTTCCAAACATGCCCAAAGTTCTACCCAGCAGCCGCCCCGGGAACCTGCATGCACTTCTGTCCCACTGCGAGTGGCAACCACATCGGCGGTGCTGGACTCGGGTCAGCCCTGCTGGAATGGCAGTGAAAGAGAAACTCATGTTTCAGCACAGCTAAGACGTAAACGTGCAAGTGCAATTTTTAGTGAACAGTGTCGCGTATAAATTTACAGGCGGCCAAGGGATAACTCTGTGACCAAAGGAAAACAAAACCTATTCTAGAAAAACAGCAGCTCTGCCTTTCAGGGATGAGACAACCCTGCAAGCTGCTGAGCTCTCTGCTGGTCACCAGTGATGTCATCCCGGTAGCACTGACCCTGTCACCGCCAGAGGTGCCTCACCCAGTCCCCTCCCATCTGTCCGCTGGACTGGAGGGGCGCCATTCTGTCCACACAGCTTCCTTGAGCACCTGCACCCTTGGGGCCTGCTTGTTGGGAGGAAAGCTGTCACCCGCGGCAGCTGGCTTAAACCTTAGCAGCAGGAGGAACAGCTGCCCGTGGCCAGGCCACTGCCCCAGATGAAACTGTTGCTGCCGGGCCTGGCCATCTCTTCCCAACGGAAATAAGTTGTTTGGGGTTCAGCAGACTCTAGAATGAAGCGGGCCCCTTGGGCACAGGGAGCAACAGCACATCCTAGTGGGCTAATTTCCCCAAAGCTTGAAACTAGGTGTCTTGTCTCACTCCAAGGATGGCTGTGGCACTACAGCATCGCTGGACGCTGGGTGGCAGTAGAGGGCCTCACAGAAACCAGGCACAGACAATCTGGCCTCCAGCAAAGGAATGATGCTAATGCGCTCCTCTGGGTAGAATTTGCACAATAACCCACATGGAAGTCGCAGCAGGACAGGGATGAAAACTATGGGGCAAGAGGTCAAGTCTGCACAATCCCAACCAACCCCACAGATGCCCATGTCCAGTAACCGCACACACTGGATGGCTCCCCACAGGCAAAGGAACGGGTGAGACACACCCCTTCTCTGTACCTGGTGACAGATTCAGGGAAGTCAGGCTCCAGGCCCTCTCTCACTCCCACCGTGTCCTGAATCCTCACCATCAGCTACAGCTGCAAGGACTGTTTCTCTTCTGTGAACCTGCAAGCTAAGGGTCTGAAGCGACACAGTGGAGAAAGCATGCGAGGAAATTCTGCTCTACTTTTCCACCTCAGTGAGGCACGTGCACAATGTAGTTTCCCATCTCAACTGTTGCTTCGCTGTCAAGATTTCTTTTGGTGTGAGAGACCAAGGTGTCGGTAGCAAAAGAAAATGTTTTGCTTTTGCTCCCCTCAGTATGCTTCAACATTTCCAAGTGAATTTCACGTCACAAGGGGAGATGGGGATTGCCCTCAACTGGAATGTGGGTCACCTCCCAGCTGTGTGGTGATGTGTCTGGGGCCAAGGCCAGAGCTGCTGCTTTTCCAGATTTTCCAAGCCAGAAACAAGCACTGTTCACTTTAATAAGGTTAAGTTTAAACCGACATCCTTTTTTGGTGCCTAAACTGTTGACTACATACCCCAGCAAGACAGAAGCGTGTGAAAGCCGTCCATTCACACTCCCCTTCTCCCAGACGGTCACATGCGCATATCCCCAGAGCTGAAGGCACTGTGCAAAGCACGGTGCAGTATATGTGGCCAGTAACCGTGTGTTCTTCTCACTGAACACTTCCAGGGTTGCATCAAGTAAAAGTTGCCTCAACTTTCACTGAAGTAGATAAAAGCTGCAAAAACCCTTACTGATTTCCTAAGTTTACTTCTCTAAGTCCCAAAAGCTAAGACTATAACTACGTTAGTGTTCATGTATGACAAACAAATATTAAATAGTTTACACCTTTATACCAATTTATCTGTAGCTCGTGCAGGTCCAATTGGACCTGGCAGACATCTACAGAACATTTCATGCAACAACTAGAGAATACACATTTTTTCTCATCGGCACATGGAACATTCTCCAGGATAGACCACATGTTAGGTCACAAAACAGGTTTCAGCAAATTTTTCAAAGCTGACATCATTCCTAGTATCTTTTCTGACCACAATTGACTAGCACTGGAAATCAATTACAAGCGAATTTCTGGAAACTACTCCAGTGCATGAAAACTGAACAACAGGCTCCCGAATGACCTATGGGTCCAAGAAGAAATTAAAAAGGAAATCAAAAACGTTCTTGAAACTAATGAAAAAAGATGCATCCTACCAAAACCTGTGGGATACTGTAAAAGCAACAGCGACGAGGCAATATATTGCAATAAATGCTCACATCAAAAGGATGGAGAACCTTCACGTAAATGACCGAACTGTACACCTCAAAGAACCACCACCACCACAACAATGCAATCATAAAAGTACTAGAGAGAAAGAAATAATTAACATCAGGGCAGAGTTCAATGAAATGGAGACCCCCAAAACGATACAAAGGATCAGCGAAACACAAAGTTGTTTTTTGAGAAGATAAATAAAATAGACAAACCATTAGCTTTGCCCACTCTCACCACACTCATTCAACATAGTATTGAAAGCCCTAACCAGAGCAATCAAGCAAGACAAAGAAATAAAGGGCATTCAGATTGGGAAGGACAAAGTCAAGTTGTCCCTGTTTGCAGATGACGCGATCTTATAGATAGAAAACCTAAAGGCTACCAGAACGCCCTTACGGCTGACTAACAATTTTAATAATTTTGCGGGGTACAAAATCAACACCCACAGATCAGGAGCATTTTTATACTCCGATAATGAACTGGCAGAAAAAGAAATCAAGAAAGCAAGCCCATTTACAATAGTCACCCCCAAGATAAAATACCTAGGAACCAATTGAACCAAGGAGGTTAATGCAGATCTCTACAATGAGAACTACCAAACACCAGTGAGAGAAATTAAAGAGCACCCCAAAATAGTGGAATGACATACCAGGCTCTGGTACGGGAAGAATTAACATCGTGAAAATGTCCTTTCTACCCATAGCAGTCTACAAATTCAACGCAATCTCCGTCAAAATAGCAACAACTTTCTTCACAGAAATAGAAAAAGCAGTGCTAACATTCATATGGATTACGAAAAGATCCTGAATAGCCAAAGCAATTTTGAGCTTAAAAGCACCCCAAAAACAGAAAGGCTGGAGGCATAACACCACCCAATTTCAAATTCTATGACAAGGCTCAAAACAGCATGGTGATGGCATAGAAACAGACACTCAGATCAATGGAACAGGATAGAAAACCCAGGAATAATCAATTTGCCTACTTACAGCCAACCGATTTTTGACAAAGCAAACCAGAACATACGCTGTGGAAAAGACAGCCTCTTCAGGAAATAAACGGTGCCCGCAAAATTGGACAATCCACATGCAGAAGAATGAAACTGGACCAGCATCTCACCATATGCCAAAATCGACTCGAAATGGATTAAAGACCAGAATATAAGACCCCAAACCATTACATGACTGAAGGAAAACAGAGGGGAAACACTCCAGGAAGTAGGTGGGGGCAAAGGCTTTATGAATAAGACCCGAAAACCCACAAGCAACAATATAAAAACTAAACAAATGAGCTAATGTCAAACTAAGAAGCTTCCACACAGCAAAGGAAACAATCAACAGAGCAGAAAGGCACCCTAAAAAAAGGGAGAAAATATGTGTAAACTATACGTCTGCCAAGGGCTTAATATCCAGAACATACCAAGAACTCAAACAGCTGTACAGTATGAAAACAAGTAATCCGATTTAAAACTGGGCAAACGAGATGAATAGACATTTTTCAAAGACATACAAATGGCCAACGGTACACGAAAAAATGCTCAGCATCACTAGTCATCAGAGAAATGCAAATCAAAACCACATTGAGATATCATGTCAACCCAGATAGACTGGCCATTGTTAAAAAGACCATTAATAAGAAATGCTACTGAGGATATGAGGAAAGGAGAACTCTTCTCCAATGTTGGTGGGACTGTAAATTAGCACAGCCACTATGGAAAACAGTAAAGAAGTTTCCTCCAATACAGATAGTACTACCATATGATCCAGCAGTTCCACTACTGGGTATATATCCAAAGAAATGGAAATCATATGGAAGGGACACCTGCACTCCCATGTTCACTGCAGCTTTACTTACAATAGCCAAAATATAGAACCAACCTCAGTGCCCTTCGACAGATGACTGGATAAAAAAAATGTGATACACGTACACCATGGAATAATACACAGTGATAAAGAAAAAGAATGAAATTCTGCCATCGGTAACAACCTGGAGGAGTCTGGAGAAAATTATGTTGTGTGAAATAAGCCAGACAAGGGAAGATAAATATCACATGCTCTCACTTATAACTAGGTAGAAAGGAAGGAAGGAAGGAAGGAAGGAAGGAAGGAAGGAAGGAAGGAAGGAAGGAAGCAAAGGACTACAACAGTTCCTTGAACTTTCAGAAGGACAGAAGAAACCAATGGTTACTAGAGATGAGGGGATGGACGGAGGGAGGGAGTTGGGGGCGTGATGGGTCAGGCAAAGGGCATAAAGAAAAATCATGATTTGTAATAATGAATATGTTAATAAAAATAATTTAAAAAGTAAGACACTTTAAAACACAAAAAGAATGCCATTATTGACATTCCAGAAAATTCCAGCTATGTGGATAACATTAAAAACCAGCTGTCAAGCTAAATCCTTTATCAGTACAAATTTTGATATTTCTTCAAATTGGGAGGAGAATGTTGGTTTCGATGTACAATGTCTGGTCACTCCCAGCCTCATCTATTTGTCACTGACGACCCTGGGACAGACGGAAAAAAAAAAAAAAAACGGTTTCTGCAACTTTTAAAATACAGACACGCCCTCCACCACCAACTTTCAATTTCTACAAAACGTCCTTGGGTTCTAGTATTCTTGCACATGTTTGTTCTCTTACAGGAAATTTGCTCCTTAGGATTTCACTGCAATGTGCTTCTGGATCCCATGCCATGATTTATCTCTGAGGACCCCTGTTCCCCTGGATCCATTTCACCCCGTGCCTGGCCACCTGTGTGGCACACACACATAGGAGCAGGAGGACAAGGCTTTGAGATGGGGAACCCGCACAAGCAATTATCTGGGTTTAGGTCTGCAGGTTATTAAGGTTTTCCGTTTCAACTTCCACAGCTAGAACGAAAGTGTAGAAATCTGTTTTCTAGTTAAAATCTGTTCACATCCCAAGTGTTTTTTAAGTTACTTAACAAGCCTTTGGTAGTCCGAAATACCGGGAAGTGTGCCTGTAACTAGAAACACCAGAAACTTCCATTTCAAAATTGTCATAAACCAGGGATACTTTAGAAAAACCTTTTCAGCCCACTTCGTGCCTTGAGTAATGGTGGGTAAACAGTGGAAACCAAGAGAGGCAACATGGAAGCAAACGGATATAAAAGCACAAGGGAGACATCATGCTCTTGGGGAGAACTAAAATGCAAATTGTGTCTGTAAACGAAAGAAATTATACAGAAATCCCAGAAAAACAATTGACTGAAAATCAGACGAACGATCCCATGTTCATCGCATCACCTTGAGAACACGAAGGATACTTTTGTACAGGCAGCACACCTCCTTAAAGCAGCAGCAGAGTGCTTCGTGCACAGCAAGGCCTAGTTCACCGAGCAGCTGGAACTGTGCCCACACCCAGAGGGCAGCACCAGTCACGTGGGTGCAGAGGAGGTTGTCCCGGTGAACTCCACAAGCGGCAGCAACGCTCGGCTCTACGCCACAGGACTTCTGACAACGGACACAGTCGCACAGACTGCAAGTGGACCCCACATCAGCCTCAAGACCTCCCCCACCCGAAAACATCTCCACAGCCAGCCAGGGAGGCAAAGGAAGGGTCTTCATGGCGTGCAGAGTTACAATGAATCTGTGTTCACGCTGCCCCCTCCCACTGTACCCGTCGAGACCCAGACGATGTGCCCTGCTACTACAAAGTCGAAGAGATGTTTGATGGGGGCAGAGCGGAAGAGGCACATTGAATTTGGATCATTTTACCCATGACCCTTCTCTCCTCCCAACCCTCTTTGCGAAAGATGACATTTCTGGGGAAACAGAAGGTGATCAGAAGCAAGTAGCTCAAATGTATGTCCCTTGTAAATTTCGGATATCCATCAATTTCAATTTTGAGATATAGAGAAGTGCTGGGAAGTTTAATTGGCCGTATCAGTGTCAGTGAAGAGCTGATGGAAGAAGTGCGAAAGGCCAAAGGAGAAAACCCATGAGTAGAGAAATTAGCCTTCGGCTAATCTTATCTTCTCTGCTTCCATATATCCCTGTCCATCCTCAAAAGTTGAGTGAGGTAGGAGATGATAAGATTGAGATTAGGGCAAATTATTTCCCCATCTTTTCCTTTCTCCAATGCACAGTTTCCTCAACCCGCACACTTGGAGTCTCAGGGTCAGCCTATTAAGTGCCTATAATCAACTTCAATCATTTTAGCAGAGTACTACAGAGTGACTGCTCCCAACCCCTTCAGATAGGTGATGCTTATGTTTACATCTGCTTATCAGCTCTGTCAAAGTGCTGTTTCGTGGAGGTGCTGTAATCTGATGAACACATGAGACATGCTATTTGCTAGCAAGAAATTCTCAGCTCAAACAAGCTAAGGTGTACGGAGATTCAGTATAACACAGTAATTGGTTAACTCAGTTTACTTGGGACTCCATTTCTTAGGTCTTGGGCTGTTTACATAACCAAAAGGAGTGTGTGTGTGTGTGTGTGTGTGTGTGTGTGTGTGTGTGTGTGTGTGTACCACACTTGACCTAGCGTGTGTGTGTGTATGTGTGTTTGTGTACCACACTTGACCTAGCACCTACCTGCACAAGTACCCCCCTGCCAAGTGATGTGTTTAAAGGCCAACAAAAAGGAAAACACAGAACACATTTATAATCCTGAAAATCTAGGGCTACTTAACCTTTTTGCTGCTTAATTTTAAAGGCAAAAAATGTACTATGAGCAGCATAAATAAGAACTGATTTGAGCATAGTTTTATAATAGATAAAATGTACCTGATGGGTCTAATTCAAATTTCTAAAATCTAACTGTGCCGCATTAGTCTGAGATACAAGATCTAAAGCTGCATGATCTAATCTGAGAATTTACGGACCTGTTTGAAATACCTTCATTTGATTAATTTGAAATGGAGGCCAGGGTATGACCTCTAACAGTCTGATCTTTAATAACCGCTCAAGAGATGAGGCAGGAAGTCAGTCGCGCTTAGAATTCTATGCACTTTCCTCTAGTGAGCACACCCTGCGGTTCCACGCGTGCAAGCACACCCCTCGCTCACTGCGGGATCTACAGAGCAGCTGTACATGCCCTTCAAAACTCAAATGCGTGTTATGTGGGTGTGCGGTATAGGGGTAGGACATGAAAAAACTCCCACCTGTCCAGTCCGAGAGAAATTTAACTCCTGAGAAGCACACCTTAGTTGAACATCAGATGCAACACTAATTTGCAGAGGTTCCCACAACATAGGAACAAAAGGGCTGACGTTATGTGTTGATAGCAGATCGTGTGTGAAAACTAAAGTTTTATACGGGGCTGTACGAAGACTAACTGAGGTCTGGAAAATGAGGAATTTTAAATGCTGGACAGTCTCTATACTCAGATTCCGCTGAAGACAATGCAAATACTTATAAGAGCCTGATAATAAAAACAGATTAAAAAACTTAATCATCAAGGTGAAGCATTTAGTAATGAGGTTTGTACAGCTTTTCGGAAAACACTGACTGGAAGTCCCAACCGGCTAGAGGTAGGCCAGTGTCAGGAGGCATCCCGGACATGGGCATTAGCTTCCAGCACTGATGGTGCAGCCAGTGTCGATGATAAGAATTAAAACACAACTGCAACCCCCAGTCCTGGACAGGCTCAGGAAGCGGCTATCTGGAAAGAGTGGGAGGGGTCCAGGAGGCCAGCCCCCAGGTGATACATACGTTTGCACAACAGTGACGGCGAGCCACTGGAAGTCTTTTCCAGCTGTACTGCGCTGTAATTGTGGTCGCTTGCTCAGGACAGCATGCTGCTTTCACAAGTTGTCTCCTTCCTGAGGGATTTGCTCCTAGAAAAAGCCACCACCGCCTTCTTCACTGTGCCTTCTTCTTCTTCTTTTTCTTTTTTTTCCTGGAGCTTGTCTCTTCTGCAGAGAAGAGCTTTTAACACCTCCCTGGATAGTCAGTAAAACCCCAAGCATTAAGAAGGCCAGAAAATACACGTCCACTTCATTTCACTGAAAAAGAAAGGTCATGATCCTATCCCTTCTTTGGGTCATCCACCCTGAGTCTGCACACCACATTTGCTCAGCAGCAGTCTGGCTACCCTTGCACATCCAGCAAACCCTTAGCACTCCTTCCTCTTATTCAGGATTCCAACTTTTTGAGCGACAAGAAGATCCCTGACACAGAGGGATCCTTGCTGAGGTATGAGAGCAGTGACACAGGATGCAAGAAGAGCACAAATGATGTTTCTTTATCCTCTGCCAAGCCCAGGGCACGCTTGGTGCTGCCATTCTCCTCCTGGGTGCAGCAGCAAACGCTTCTTCGTCAGTTCTATGATCCAACACTGCCGCCCTTAAAAATTAAGTCACCTCAAAAGTTACATAAGTATTTGAAAATACTCAAGAAAACTCTCCAAACACTGCTAGTTACACTTTGCTTGTCATAAATGGAACATCAATCTGAGCCCCAGGACAGGCCAGAGACAAGAACCTGTGATTTCCAGCCAGGCCTGAATTCTCCCCAAATTCCACAGAGTACCAAAACAGGACAATCTTGGCAGGAGCCAAGGGCAGCCTCCTCTACCCTGAAGCAGGCCATGCCTGGAGTCCTTGGCATGAACCGAGGGCAGCATCTCCTGCCTGGAAGCAGTCATGAAGCACACCGAAACACCACTTCCACGTGGGTGGGCCACTGTTGCTTTGCCTCCCACAGATCTGTCCCCCCTTTTCCCCTGGGTGATGGAGCTGCCAAAGATTCCTCAAAGCCCATCTCTTTTGAGCAGTGAGAAGCCCCGGGCTTCTCTTCCTGCATTTATTCTCCAGACCAAGAAGTTACAGGAAGAGACATAGGTGGGGTTTTGAACATAGGTTCAGTTTTACAAGTTTTGCAATAGAAGCTGGTAACATTCAGTCAAAACAAGTCAGATGACACTCTGTTAGGCAATTAAGTGATCCACTATAACAAAGCCTTGATTTACCCGAAATTCCTTTTCCCTCTAGCAGCTTTTTAGTAACGTTGCCTATCAATTAGTCACTTGTCTGTCTTAGAATCAGCAGCCTTGCTGTGTTATGATTCTTTTCCTGCAACAGAGACTCGATGCCCGGGGGTTAAAATTCCTGTCCTTTGCAAGGTCAATATTTGAAACTGCAAGGCTTTTGGTGACTAAAGTCACCTATTACCCAAGAGCAGTAATAGGAAATTAATGTAATACATTAAAAAAGGTAATTGCCTTCCTTAACCACGAAGATGGCATTTTATAAAATTAGCTGCTTCTCTTAAAAGGCAACCTTCATTATCCTTTACCTACTCTTTAAAGACTATACAAACAGGAATAAGTAAATTATGGATAAAATGTTCTATAACTGGGAGAACTCAACGGCCAGTTGCCCACAGCTTACCTGCTGGTGTCCTGTGACACATATTGAAGCCTCCGTTGTACTTTGAGGAAAAATGTTCCAAACATGCCCAAAGTTCTACCCAGCAGCCGCCCCGGGAACCTGCATGCACTTCTGTCCCACTGCGAGTGGCAACCACATCGGCGGTGCTGGACTCGGGTCAGCCCTGCTGGAATGGCAGTGAAAGAGAAACTCATGTTTCAGCACAGCTAAGACGTAAACGTGCAAGTGCAATTTTTAGTGAACAGTGTCGCGTATACATTTACAGGCGGCCAAGGGATAACTCTGTGACCAAAGGAAAACAAAACCTATTCTAGAAAAACAGCAGCTCTGCCTTTCAGGGATGAGACAACCCTGCAAGCTGCTGAGCTCTCTGCTGGTCACCGGTGATGTCATCCCGGTAGCACTGACCCTGTCACCGCCAGAGGTGCCTCACCCAGTCCCCTCCCATCTGTCCGCTGGACTGGAGGGGCGCCATTCTGTCCACACAGCTTCCTTGAGCACCTGCACCCTTGGGGCCTGCTTGTTGGGAGGAAAGCTGTCACCCGCGGCAGCTGGCTTAAACCTTAGCAGCAGGAGGAACAGCTGCCCGTGGCCAGGCCACTGCCCCAGATGAAACTGTTGCTGCCGGGCCTGGCCATCTCTTCCCAACGGAAATAAGTTGTTTGGGGTTCAGCAGACTCTAGAATGAAGCGGGCCCCTTGGGCACAGGGAGCAACAGCACATCCTAGTGGGCTAATTTCCCCAAAGCTTGAAACTAGGTGTCTTGTCTCACTCCAAGGATGGCTGTGGCACTACAGCATCGCTGGACGCTGGGTGGCAGTAGAGGGCCTCACAGAAACCAGGCACAGACAATCTGGCCTCCAGCAAAGGAATGATGCTAATGCGCTCCTCTGGGTAGAATTTGCACAATAACCCACATGGAAGTCGCAGCAGGACAGGGATGAAAACTATGGGGCAAGAGGTCAAGTCTGCACAATCCCAACCAACCCCACAGATGCCCATGTCCAGTAACCGCACACACTGGATGGCTCCCCACAGGCAAAGGAACGGGTGAGACACACCCCTTCTCTGTACCTGGTGACAGATTCAGGGAAGTCAGGCTCCAGGCCCTCTCTCACTCCCACCGTGTCCTGAATCCTCACCATCAGCTACAGCTGCAAGGACTGTTTCTCTTCTGTGAACCTGCAAGCTAAGGGTCTGAAGCGACACAGTGGAGAAAGCATGCGAGGAAATTCTGCTCTACTTTTCCACCTCAGTGAGGCACGTGCACAATGTAGTTTCCCATCTCAACTGTTGCTTCGCTGTCAAGATTTCTTTTGGTGTGAGAGACCAAGGTGTCGGTAGCAAAAGAAAATGTTTTGCTTTTGCTCCCCTCAGTATGCTTCAACATTTCCAAGTGAATTTCACGTCACAAGGGGAGATGGGGATTGCCCTCAACTGGAATGTGGGTCACCTCCCAGCTGTGTGGTGATGTGTCTGGGGCCAAGGCCAGAGCTGCTGCTTTTCCAGATTTTCCAAGCCAGAAACAAGCACTGTTCACTTTAATAAGGTTAAGTTTAAACCGACATCCTTTTTTGGTGCCTAAACTGTTGACTACATACCCCAGCAAGACAGAAGCGTGTGAAAGCCGTCCATTCACACTCCCCTTCTCCCAGACGGTCACATGCGCATATCCCCAGAGCTGAAGGCACTGTGCAAAGCACGGTGCAGTATATGTGGCCAGTAACCGTGTGTTCTTCTCACTGAACACTTCCAGGGTTGCATCAAGTAAAAGTTGCCTCAACTTTCACTGAAGTAGATAAAAGCTGCAAAAACCCTTACTGATTTCCTAAGTTTACTTCTCTAAGTCCCAAAAGCTAAGACTATAACTACGTTAGTGTTCATGTATGACAAACAAATATTAAATAGTTTACACCTTTATACCAATTTATCTGTAGCTCGTGCAGGTCCAATTGGACCTGGCAGACATCTACAGAACATTTCATGCAACAACTAGAGAATACACATTTTTTCTCATCGGCACATGGAACATTCTCCAGGATAGACCACATGTTAGGTCACAAAACAGGTTTCAG
This sequence comes from Cynocephalus volans, assembly GCF_027409185.1. Classification (NCBI taxonomy): domain Eukaryota; kingdom Metazoa; phylum Chordata; class Mammalia; order Dermoptera; family Cynocephalidae; genus Cynocephalus; species Cynocephalus volans. The sequence continues at coordinate 1,926,107 of NW_026902465.1, forward strand.
CAAATTTTTCAAAGCTGACATCATTCCTAGTATCTTTTCTGACCACAATTGACTAGCACTGGAAATCAATTACAAGCGAATTTCTGGAAACTACTCCAGTGCATGAAAACTGAACAACAGGCTCCCGAATGACCTATGGGTCCAAGAAGAAATTAAAAAGGAAATCAAAAACGTTCTTGAAACTAATGAAAAAAGATGCATCCTACCAAAACCTGTGGGATACTGTAAAAGCAACAGCGACGAGGCAATATATTGCAATAAATGCTCACATCAAAAGGATGGAGAACCTTCACGTAAATGACCGAACTGTACACCTCAAAGAACCACCACCACCACAACAATGCAATCATAAAAGTACTAGAGAGAAAGAAATAATTAACATCAGGGCAGAGTTCAATGAAATGGAGACCCCCAAAACGATACAAAGGATCAGCGAAACACAAAGTTGTTTTTTGAGAAGATAAATAAAATAGACAAACCATTAGCTTTGCCCACTCTCACCACACTCATTCAACATAGTATTGAAAGCCCTAACCAGAGCAATCAAGCAAGACAAAGAAATAAAGGGCATTCAGATTGGGAAGGACAAAGTCAAGTTGTCCCTGTTTGCAGATGACGCGATCTTATAGATAGAAAACCTAAAGGCTACCAGAACGCCCTTACGGCTGACTAACAATTTTAATAATTTTGCGGGGTACAAAATCAACACCCACAGATCAGGAGCATTTTTATACTCCGATAATGAACTGGCAGAAAAAGAAATCAAGAAAGCAAGCCCATTTACAATAGTCACCCCCAAGATAAAATACCTAGGAATCAATTGAACCAAGGAGGTTAATGCAGATCTCTACAATGAGAACTACCAAACACCAGTGAGAGAAATTAAAGAGCACCCCAAAATAGTGGAATGACATACCAGGCTCTGGTACGGGAAGAATTAACATCGTGAAAATGTCCTTTCTACACATAGCAGTCTACAAATTCAACGCAATCTCCGTCAAAATAGCAACAACTTTCTTCACAGAAATAGAAAAAGCAGTGCTAACATTCATATGGATTACGAAAAGATCCTGAATAGCCAAAGCAATTTTGAGCTTAAAAGCACCCCAAAAACAGAAAGGCTGGAGGCATAACACCACCCAATTTCAAATTCTATGACAAGGCTCAAAACAGCATGGTGATGGCATAGAAACAGACACTCAGATCAATGGAACAGGATAGAAAACCCAGGAATAATCAATTTGCCTACTTACAGCCAACCGAGTTTTGACAAAGCAAACCAGAACATACGCTGTGGAAAAGACAGCCTCTTCAGGAAATAAACGGTGCCCGCAAAATTGGACAATCCACATGCAGAAGAATGAAACTGGACCAGCATCTCACCATATGCCAAAATCGACTCGAAATGGATTAAAGACCAGAATATAAGACCCCAAACCATTACATGACTGAAGGAAAACAGAGGGGAAACACTCCAGGAAGTAGGTGGGGGCAAAGGCTTTATGAATAAGACCCGAAAACCCACAAGCAACAATATAAAAACTAAACAAATGAGCTAATGTCAAACTAAGAAGCTTCCACACAGCAAAGGAAACAATCAACAGAGCAGAAAGGCACCCTAAAAAAAGGGAGAAAATATGTGTAAACTATACGTCTGCCAAGGGCTTAATATCCAGAACATACCAAGAACTCAAACAGCTGTACAGTATGAAAACAAGTAATCCGATTTAAAACTGGGCAAACGAGATGAATAGACATTTTTCAAAGACATACAAATGGCCAACGGTACACGAAAAAATGCTCAGCATCACTAGTCATCAGAGAAATGCAAATCAAAACCACATTGAGATATCATGTCAACCCAGATAGACTGGCCATTGTTAAAAAGACCATTAATAAGAAATGCTACTGAGGATATGAGGAAAGGAGAACTCTTCTCCAATGTTGGTGGGACTGTAAATTAGCACAGCCACTATGGAAAACAGTAAAGAAGTTTCCTCCAATACAGATAGTACTACCATATGATCCAGCAGTTCCACTACTGGGTATATATCCAAAGAAATGGAAATCATATGGAAGGGACACCTGCACTCCCATGTTCACTGCAGCTTTACTTACAATAGCCAAAATATAGAACCAACCTCAGTGCCCTTCGACAGATGACTGGATAAAAAAAATGTGATACACGTACACCATGGAATAATACTCAGTGATAAAGAAAAAGAATGAAATTCTGCCATCGGTAACAACCTGGAGGAGTCTGGAGAAAATTATGTTGTGTGAAATAAGCCAGACAAGGGAAGATAAATATCACATGCTCTCACTTATAACTAGGTAGAAAGGAAGGAAGGAAGGAAGGAAGGAAGGAAGGAAGGAAGGAAGGAAGGAAGCAAAGGACTACAACAGTTCCTTGAACTTTCAGAAGGACAGAAGAAACCAATGGTTACTAGAGATGAGGGGATGGACGGAGGGAGGGAGTTGGGGGCGTGATGGGTCAGGCAAAGGGCATAAAGAAAAATCATGATTTGTAATAATGAATATGTTAATAAAAATAATTTAAAAAGTAAGACACTTTAAAACACAAAAAGAATGCCATTATTGACATTCCAGAAAATTCCAGCTATGTGGATAACATTAAAAACCAGCTGTCAAGCTAAATCCTTTATCAGTACAAATTTTGATATTTCTTCAAATTGGGAGGAGAATGTTGGTTTCGATGTACAATGTCTGGTCACTCCCAGCCTCATCTATTTGTCACTGACGACCCTGGGACAGACGGAAAAAAAAAAAAAAAAAAACGGTTTCTGCAACTTTTAAAATACAGACACGCCCTCCACCACCAACTTTCAATTTCTACAAAACGTCCTTGGGTTCTAGTATTCTTGCACATGTTTGTTCTCTTACAGGAAATTTGCTCCTTAGGATTTCACTGCAATGTGCTTCTGGATCCCATGCCATGATTTATCTCTGAGGACCCCTGTTCCCCTGGATCCATTTCACCCCGTGCCTGGCCACCTGTGTGGCACACACACATAGGAGCAGGAGGACAAGGCTTTGAGATGGGGAACCCGCACAAGCAATTATCTGGGTTTAGGTCTGCAGGTTATTAAGGTTTTCCGTTTCAACTTCCACAGCTAGAACGAAAGTGTAGAAATCTGTTTTCTAGTTAAAATCTGTTCACATCCCAAGTGTTTTTTAAGTTACTTAACAAGCCTTTGGTAGTCCGAAATACCGGGAAGTGTGCCTGTAACTAGAAACACCAGAAACTTCCATTTCAAAATTGTCATAAACCAGGGATACTTTAGAAAAACCTTTTCAGCCCACTTCGTGCCTTGAGTAATGGTGGGTAAACAGTGGAAACCAAGAGAGGCAACATGGAAGCAAACGGATATAAAAGCACAAGGGAGACATCATGCTCTTGGGGAGAACTAAAATGCAAATTGTGTCTGTAAACGAAAGAAATTATACAGAAATCCCAGAAAAACAATTGACTGAAAATCAGACGAACGATCCCATGTTCATCGCATCACCTTGAGAACACGAAGGATACTTTTGTACAGGCAGCACACCTCCTTAAAGCAGCAGCAGAGTGCTTCGTGCACAGCAAGGCCTAGTTCACCGAGCAGCTGGAACTGTGCCCACACCCAGAGGGCAGCACCAGTCACGTGGGTGCAGAGGAGGTTGTCCCGGTGAACTCCACAAGCGGCAGCAACGCTCGGCTCTACGCCACAGGACTTCTGACAACGGACACAGTCGCACAGACTGCAAGTGGACCCCACATCAGCCTCAAGACCTCCCCCACCCGAAAACATCTCCACAGCCAGCCAGGGAGGCAAAGGAAGGGTCTTCATGGCGTGCAGAGTTACAATGAATCTGTGTTCACGCTGCCCCCTCCCACTGTACCCGTCGAGACCCAGACGATGTGCCCTGCTACTACAAAGTCGAAGAGATGTTTGATGGGGGCAGAGCGGAAGAGGCACATTGAATTTGGATCATTTTACCCATGACCCTTCTCTCCTCCCAACCCTCTTTGCGAAAGATGACATTTCTGGGGAAACAGAAGGTGATCAGAAGCAAGTAGCTCAAATGTATGTCCCTTGTAAATTTCGGATATCCATCAATTTCAATTTTGAGATATAGAGAAGTGCTGGGAAGTTTAATTGGCCGTATCAGTGTCAGTGAAGAGCTGATGGAAGAAGTGCGAAAGGCCAAAGGAGAAAACCCATGAGTAGAGAAATTAGCCTTCGGCTAATCTTATCTTCTCTGCTTCCATATATCCCTGTCCATCCTCAAAAGTTGAGTGAGGTAGGAGATGATAAGATTGAGATTAGGGCAAATTATTTCCCCATCTTTTCCTTTCTCCAATGCACAGTTTCCTCAACCCGCACACTTGGAGTCTCAGGGTCAGCCTATTAAGTGCCTATAATCAACTTCAATCATTTTAGCAGAGTACTACAGAGTGACTGCTCCCAACCCCTTCAGATAGGTGATGCTTATGTTTACATCTGCTTATCAGCTCTGTCAAAGTGCTGTTTCGTGGAGGTGCTGTAATCTGATGAACACATGAGACATGCTATTTGCTAGCAAGAAATTCTCAGCTCAAACAAGCTAAGGTGTACGGAGATTCAGTATAACACAGTAATTGGTTAACTCAGTTTACTTGGGACTCCATTTCTTAGGTCTTGGGCTGTTTACATAACCAAAAGGAGTGTGTGTGTGTGTGTGTGTGTGTGTACCACACTTGACCTAGCGTGTGTGTGTGTGTGTATGTGTGTTTGTGTACCACACTTGACCTAGCACCTACCTGCACAAGTACCCCCCTGCCAAGTGATGTGTTTAAAGGCCAACAAAAAGGAAAACACAGAACACATTTATAATCCTGAAAATCTAGGGCTACTTAACCTTTTTGCTGCTTAATTTTAAAGGCAAAAAATGTACTATGAGCAGCATAAATAAGAACTGATTTGAGCATAGTTTTATAATAGATAAAATGTACCTGATGGGTCTAATTCAAATTTCTAAAATCTAACTGTGCCGCATTAGTCTGAGATACAAGATCTAAAGCTGCATGATCTAATCTGAGAATTTACGGACCTGTTTGAAATACCTTCATTTGATTAATTTGAAATGGAGGCCAGGGTATGACCTCTAACAGTCTGATCTTTAATAACCGCTCAAGAGATGAGGCAGGAAGTCAGTCGCGCTTAGAATTCTATGCACTTTCCTCTAGTGAGCACACCCTGCGGTTCCACGCGTGCAAGCACACCCCTCGCTCACTGCGGGATCTACAGAGCAGCTGTACATGCCCTTCAAAACTCAAATGCGTGTTATGTGGGTGTGCGGTATAGGGGTAGGACATGAAAAAACTCCCACCTGTCCAGTCCGAGAGAAATTTAACTCCTGAGAAGCACACCTTAGTTGAACATCAGATGCAACACTAATTTGCAGAGGTTCCCACAACATAGGAACAAAAGGGCTGACGTTATGTGTTGATAGCAGATCGTGTGTGAAAACTAAAGTTTTATATGGGGCTGTACGAAGACTAACTGAGGTCTGGAAAATGAGGAATTTTAAATGCTGGACAGTCTCTATACTCAGATTCCGCTGAAGACAATGCAAATACTTATAAGAGCCTGATAATAAAAACAGATTAAAAAACTTAATCATCAAGGTGAAGCATTTAGTAATGAGGTTTGTACAGCTTTTCGGAAAACACTGACTGGAAGTCCCAACCGGCTAGAGGTAGGCCAGTGTCAGGAGGCATCCTGGACATGGGCATTAGCTTCCAGCACTGATGGTGCAGCCAGTGTCGATGATAAGAATTAAAACACAACTGCAACCCCCAGTCCTGGACAGGCTCAGGAAGCGGCTATCTGGAAAGAGTGGGAGGGGTCCAGGAGGCCAGCCCCCAGGTGATACATACGTTTGCACAACAGTGACGGCGAGCCACTGGAAGTCTTTTCCAGCTGTACTGCGCTGTAATTGTGGTCGCTTGCTCAGGACAGTATGCTGCTTTCACAAGTTGTCTCCTTCCTGAGGGATTTGCTCCTAGAAAAAGCCACCACCGCCTTCTTCACTGTGCCTTCTTCTTCTTCTTTTTCTTTTTTTTCCTGGAGCTTGTCTCTTCTGCAGAGAAGAGCTTTTAACACCTCCCTGGATAGTCAGTAAAACCCCAAGCATTAAGAAGGCCAGAAAATACACGTCCACTTCATTTCACTGAAAAAGAAAGGTCATGATCCTATCCCTTCTTTGGGTCATCCACCCTGAGTCTGCACACCACATTTGCTCAGCAGCAGTCTGGCTACCCTTGCACATCCAGCAAACCCTTAGCACTCCTTCCTCTTATTCAGGATTCCAACTTTTTGAGCGACAAGAAGATCCCTGACACAGAGGGATCCTTGCTGAGGTATGAGAGCAGTGACACAGGATGCAAGAAGAGCACAAATGATGTTTCTTTATCCTCTGCCAAGCCCAGGGCACGCTTGGTGCTGCCATTCTCCTCCTGGGTGCAGCAGCAAACGCTTCTTCGTCAGTTCTATGATCCAACACTGCCGCCCTTAAAAATTAAGTCACCTCAAAAGTTACATAAGTATTTGAAAATACTCAAGAAAACTCTCCAAACACTGCTAGTTACACTTTGCTTGTCATAAATGGAACATCAATCTGAGCCCCAGGACAGGCCAGAGACAAGAACCTGTGATTTCCAGCCAGGCCTGAATTCTCCCCAAATTCCACAGAGTACCAAAACAGGACAATCTTGGCAGGAGCCAAGGGCAGCCTCCTCTACCCTGAAGCAGGCCATGCCTGGAGTCCTTGGCATGAACCGAGGGCAGCATCTCCTGCCTGGAAGCAGTCATGAAGCACACCGAAACACCACTTCCACGTGGGTGGGCCACTGTTGCTTTGCCTCCCACAGATCTGTCCCCCCTTTTCCCCTGGGTGATGGAGCTGCCAAAGATTCCTCAAAGCCCATCTCTTTTGAGCAGTGAGAAGCCCCGGGCTTCTCTTCCTGCATTTATTCTCCAGACCAAGAAGTTACAGGAAGAGACATAGGTGGGGTTTTGAACATAGGTTCAGTTTTACAAGTTTTGCAATAGAAGCTGGTAACATTCAGTCAAAACAAGTCAGATGACACTCTGTTAGGCAATTAAGTGATCCACTATAACAAAGCCTTGATTTACCCGAAATTCCTTTTCCCTCTAGCAGCTTTTTAGTAACGTTGCCTATCAATTAGTCACTTGTCTGTCTTAGAATCAGCAGCCTTGCTGTGTTATGATTCTTTTCCTGCAACAGAGACTCGATGCCCGGGGGTTAAAATTCCTGTCCTTTGCAAGGTCAATATTTGAAACTGCAAGGCTTTTGATGACTAAAGTCACCTATTACCCAAGAGCAGTAATAGGAAATTAATGTAATACACTAAAAAAGGTAATTGCCTTCCTTAACCACGAAGATGGCATTTTATAAAATTAGCTGCTTCTCTTAAAAGGCAACCTTCATTATCCTTTACCTACTCTTTAAAGACTATACAAACAGGAATAAGTAAATTATGGATAAAATGTTCTATAACTGGGAGAACTCAACGGCCAGTTGCCCACAGCTTACCTGCTGGTGTCCTGTGAAGCCTCCGTTGTACTTTGAGGAAAAATGTTCCAAACATGCCCAAAGTTCTACCCAGCAGCCGCCCCGGGAACCTGCATGCACTTCTGTCCCACTGCGAGTGGCAACCACATCGGCGGTGCTGGACTCGGGTCAGCCCTGCTGGAATGGCAGTGAAAGAGAAACTCATGTTTCAGCACAGCTAAGACGTAAACGTGCAAGTGCAATTTTTAGTGAACAGTGTCGCGTATAAATTTACAGGCGGCCAAGGGATAACTCTGTGACCAAAGGAAAACAAAACCTATTCTAGAAAAACAGCAGCTCTGCCTTTCAGGGATGAGACAACCCTGCAAGCTGCTGAGCTCTCTGCTGGTCACCGGTGATGTCATCCCGGTAGCACTGACCCTGTCACCGCCAGAGGTGCCTCACCCAGTCCCCTCCCATCTGTCCGCTGGACTGGAGGGGCGCCATTCTGTCCACACAGCTTCCTTGAGCACCTGCACCCTTGGGGCCTGCTTGTTGGGAGGAAAGCTGTCACCCGCGGCAGCTGGCTTAAACCTTAGCAGCAGGAGGAACAGCTGCCCGTGGCCAGGCCACTGCCCCAGATGAAACTGTTGCTGCCGGGCCTGGCCATCTCTTCCCAACGGAAATAAGTTGTTTGGGGTTCAGCAGACTCTAGAATGAAGCGGGCCCCTTGGGCACAGGGAGCAACAGCACATCCTAGTGGGCTAATTTCCCCAAAGCTTGAAACTAGGTGTCTTGTCTCACTCCAAGGATGGCTGTGGCACTACAGCATCGCTGGACGCTGGGTGGCAGTAGAGGGCCTCACAGAAACCAGGCACAGACAATCTGGCCTCCAGCAAAGGAATGATGCTAATGCGCTCCTCTGGGTAGAATTTGCACAATAACCCACATGGAAGTCGCAGCAGGACAGGGATGAAAACTATGGGGCAAGAGGTCAAGTCTGCACAATCCCAACCAACCCCACAGATGCCCATGTCCAGTAACCGCACACACTGGATGGCTCCCCACAGGCAAAGGAACAGGTGAGACACACCCCTTCTCTGTACCTGGTGACAGATTCAGGGAAGTCAGGCTCCAGGCCCTCTCTCACTCCCACCGTGTCCTGAATCCTCACCATCAGCTACAGCTGCAAGGACTGTTTCTCTTCTGTGAACCTGCAAGCTAAGGGTCTGAAGCGACACAGTGGAGAAAGCATGCGAGGAAATTCTGCTCTACTTTTCCACCTCAGTGAGGCACGTGCACAATGTAGTTTCCCATCTCAACTGTTGCTTCGCTGTCAAGATTTCTTTTGGTGTGAGAGACCAAGGTGTCGGTAGCAAAAGAAAATGTTTTGCTTTTGCTCCCCTCAGTATGCTTCAACATTTCCAAGTGAATTTCACGTCACAAGGGGAGATGGGGATTGCCCTCAACTGGAATGTGGGTCACCTCCCAGCTGTGTGGTGATGTGTCTGGGGCCAAGGCCAGAGCTGCTGCTTTTCCAGATTTTCCAAGCCAGAAACAAGCACTGTTCACTTTAATAAGGTTAAGTTTAAACCGACATCCTTTTTTGGTGCCTAAACTGTTGACTACATACCCCAGCAAGACAGAAGCGTGTGAAAGCCGTCCATTCACACTCCCCTTCTCCCAGACGGTCACATGCGCATATCCCCAGAGCTGAAGGCACTGTGCAAAGCACGGTGCAGTATATGCGGCCAGTAACCGTGTGTTCTTCTCACTGAACACTTCCAGGGTTGCATCAAGTAAAAGTTGCCTCAACTTTCACTGAAGTAGATAAAAGCTGCAAAAACCCTTACTGATTTCCTAAGTTTACTTCTCTAAGTCCCAAAAGCTAAGACTATAACTACGTTAGTGTTCATGTATGACAAACAAATATTAAATAGTTTACACCTTTATACCAATTTATCTGTAGCTCGTGCAGGTCCAATTGGACCTGGCAGACATCTACAGAACATTTCATGCAACAACTAGAGAATACACATTTTTTCTCATCGGCACATGGAACATTCTCCAGGATAGACCACATGTTAGGTCACAAAACAGGTTTCAGCAAATTTTTCAAAGCTGACATCATTCCTAGTATCTTTTCTGACCACAATTGACTAGCACTGGAAATCAATTACAAGCGAATTTCTGGAAACTACTCCAGTGCATGAAAACTGAACAACAGGCTCCCGAATGACCTATGGGTCCAAGAAGAAATTAAAAAGGAAATCAAAAACGTTCTTGAAACTAATGAAAAAAGATGCATCCTACCAAAACCTGTGGGATACTGTAAAAGCAACAGCGACGAGGCAATATATTGCAATAAATGCTCACATCAAAAGGATGGAGAACCTTCACGTAAATGACCGAACTGTACACCTCAAAGAACCACCACCACCACAACAATGCAATCATAAAAGTACTAGAGAGAAAGAAATAATTAACATCAGGGCAGAGTTCAATGAAATGGAGACCCCCAAAACGATACAAAGGATCAGCGAAACACAAAGTTGTTTTTTGAGAAGATAAATAAAATAGACAAACCATTAGCTTTGCCCACTCTCACCACACTCATTCAACATAGTATTGAAAGCCCTAACCAGAGCAATCAAGCAAGACAAAGAAATAAAGGGCATTCAGATTGGGAAGGACAAAGTCAAGTTGTCCCTGTTTGCAGATGACGCGATCTTATAGATAGAAAACCTAAAGGCTACCAGAACGCCCTTACGGCTGACTAACAATTTTAATAATTTTGCGGGGTACAAAATCAACACCCACAGATCAGGAGCATTTTTATACTCCGATAATGAACTGGCAGAAAAAGAAATCAAGAAAGCAAGCCCATTTACAATAGTCACCCCCAAGATAAAATACCTAGGAACCAATTGAACCAAGGAGGTTAATGCAGATCTCTACAATGAGAACTACCAAACACCAGTGAGAGAAATTAAAGAGCACCCCAAAATAGTGGAATGACATACCAGGCTCTGGTACGGGAAGAATTAACATCGTGAAAATGTCCTTTCTACCCATAGCAGTCTACAAATTCAACGCAATCTCCGTCAAAATAGCAACAACTTTCTTCACAGAAATAGAAAAAGCAGTGCTAACATTCATATGGATTACGAAAAGATCCTGAATAGCCAAAGCAATTTTGAGCTTAAAAGCACCCCAAAAACAGAAAGGCTGGAGGCATAACACCACCCAATTTCAAATTCTATGACAAGGCTCAAAACAGCATGGTGATGGCATAGAAACAGACACTCAGATCAATGGAACAGGATAGAAAACCCAGGAATAATCAATTTGCCTACTTACAGCCAACCGATTTTTGACAAAGCAAACCAGAACATACGCTGTGGAAAAGACAGCCTCTTCAGGAAATAAACGGTGCCCGCAAAATTGGACAATCCACATGCAGAAGAATGAAACTGGACCAGCATCTCACCATATGCCAAAATCGACTCGAAATGGATTAAAGACCAGAATATAAGACCCCAAACCATTACATGACTGAAGGAAAACAGAGGGGAAACACTCCAGGAAGTAGGTGGGGGCAAAGGCTTTATGAATAAGACCCGAAAACCCACAAGCAACAATATAAAAACTAAACAAATGAGCTAATGTCAAACTAAGAAGCTTCCACACAGCAAAGGAAACAATCAACAGAGCAGAAAGGCACCCTAAAAAAAGGGAGAAAATATGTGTAAACTATACGTCTGCCAAGGGCTTAATATCCAGAACATACCAAGAACTCAAACAGCTGTACAGTATGAAAACAAGTAATCCGATTTAAAACTGGGCAAACGAGATGAATAGACATTTTTCAAAGACATACAAATGGCCAACGGTACACGAAAAAATGCTCAGCATCACTAGTCATCAGAGAAATGCAAATCAAAACCACATTGAGATATCATGTCAACCCAGATAGACTGGCCATTGTTAAAAAGACCATTAATAAGAAATGCTACTGAGGATATGAGGAAAGGAGAACTCTTCTCCAATGTTGGTGGGACTGTAAATTAGCACAGCCACTATGGAAAACAGTAAAGAAGTTTCCTCCAATACAGATAGTACTACCATATGATCCAGCAGTTCCACTACTGGGTATATATCCAAAGAAATGGAAATCATATGGAAGGGACACCTGCACTCCCATGTTCACTGCAGCTTTACTAACAATAGCCAAAATATAGAACCAACCTCAGTGCCCTTCGACAGATGACTGGATAAAAAAATGTGATACACGTACACCATGGAATAATACTCAGTGATAAAGAAAAAGAATGAAATTCTGCCATCGGTAACAACCTGGATGAGTCTGGAGAAAATTATGTTGTGTGAAATAAGCCAGACAAGGGAAGATAAATATCACATGCTCTCACTTATAACTAGGTAGAAAGGAAGGAAGGAAGGAAGGAAGGAAGGAAGGAAGGAAGGAAGGAAGGAAGGAAGGAAGGAAGGAAGGAAGGAAGGAAGCAAAGGACTACAACAGTTCCTTGAACTTTCAGAAGGACAGAAGAAACCAATGGTTACTAGAGATGAGGGGATGGACGGAGGGAGGGAGTTGGGGGCGTGATGGGTCAGGCAAAGGGCATAAAGAAAAATCATGATTTGTAATAATGAATATGCTAATAAAAATAATTTAAAAAGTAAGACACTTTAAAACACAAAAAGAATGCCATTATTGACATTCCAGAAAATTCCAGCTATGTGGATAACATTAAAAACCAGCTGTCAAGCTAAATCCTTTATCAGTACAAATTTTGATATTTCTTCAAATTGGGAGGAGAATGTTGGTTTCGATGTACAATGTCTGGTCACTCCCAGCCTCATCTATTTGTCACTGACGACCCTGGGACAGACGGAAAAAAAAAAAAAAAAAACGGTTTCTACAACTTTTAAAATACAGACACGCCCTCCACCACCAACTTTCAATTTCTACAAAACGTCCTTGGGTTCTAGTATTCTTGCACATGTTTGTTCTCTTACAGGAAATTTGCTCCTTAGGATTTCACTGCAATGTGCTTCTGGATCCCATGCCATGATTTATCTCTGAGGACCCCTGTTCCCCTGGATCCATTTCACCCCGTGCCTGGCCACCTGTGTGGCACACACACATAGGAGCAGGAGGACAAGGCTTTGAGATGGGGAACCCGCACAAGCAATTATCTGGGTTTAGGTCTGCAGGTTATTAAGGTTTTCCGTTTCAACTTCCACAGCTAGAACGAAAGTGTAGAAATCTGTTTTCTAGTTAAAATCTGTTCACATCCCAAGTGTTTTTTAAGTTACTTAACAAGCCTTTGGTAGTCCGAAATACCGGGAAGTGTGCCTGTAACTAGAAACACCAGAAACTTCCATTTCAAAATTGTCATAAACCAGGGATACTTTAGAAAAACCTTTTCAGCCCACTTCGTGCCTTGAGTAATGGTGGGTAAACAGTGGAAACCAAGAGAGGCAACATGGAAGCAAACGGATATAAAAGCACAAGGGAGACATCATGCTCTTGGGGAGAACTAAAATGCAAATTGTGTCTGTAAACGAAAGAAATTATACAGAAATCCCAGAAAAACAATTGACTGAAAATCAGACGAACGATCCCATGTTCATCGCATCACCTTGAGAACACGAAGGATACTTTTGTACAGGCAGCACACCTCCTTAAAGCAGCAGCAGAGTGCTTCGTGCACAGCAAGGCCTAGTTCACCGAGCAGCTGGAACTGTGCCCACACCCAGAGGGCAGCACCAGTCACGTGGGTGCAGAGGAGGTTGTCCCGGTGAACTCCACAAGCGGCAGCAACGCTCGGCTCTACGCCACAGGACTTCTGACAACGGACACAGTCGCACAGACTGCAAGTGGACCCCACATCAGCCTCAAGACCTCCCCCACCCGAAAACATCTCCACAGCCAGCCAGGGAGGCAAAGGAAGGGTCTTCATGGCGTGCAGAGTTACAATGAGTCTGTGTTCACGCTGCCCCCTCCCACTGTACCCGTCGAGACCCAGACGATGTGCCCTGCTACTACAAAGTCGAAGAGATGTTTGATGGGGGCAGAGCGGAAGAGGCACATTGAATTTGGATCATTTTACCCATGACCCTTCTCTCCTCCCAACCCTCTTTGCGAAAGATGACATTTCTGGGGAAACAGAAGGTGATCAGAAGCAAGTAGCTCAAATGTATGTCCCTTGTAAATTTCGGATATCCATCAATTTCAATTTTGAGATATAGAGAAGTGCTGGGAAGTTTAATTGGCCGTATCAGTGTCAGTGAAGAGCTGATGGAAGAAGTGCGAAAGGCCAAAGGAGAAAACCCATGAGTAGAGAAATTAGCCTTCGGCTAATCTTATCTTCTCTGCTTCCATATATCCCTGTCCATCCTCAAAAGTTGAGTGAGGTAGGAGATGATAAGATTGAGATTAGGGCAAATTATTTCCCCATCTTTTCCTTTCTCCAATGCACAGTTTCCTCAACCCGCACACTTGGAGTCTCAGGGTCAGCCTATTAAGTGCCTATAATCAACTTCAATCATTTTAGCAGAGTACTACAGAGTGACTGCTCCCAACCCCTTCAGATAGGTGATGCTTATGTTTACATCTGCTTATCAGCTCAGTCAAAGTGCTGTTTCGTGGAGGTGCTGTAATCTGATGAACACATGAGACATGCTATTTGCTAGCAAGAAATTCTCAGCTCAAACAAGCTAAGGTGTACGGAGATTCAGTATAACACAGTAATTGGTTAACTCAGTTTACTTGGGACTCCATTTCTTAGGTCTTGGGCTGTTTACAAAACCAAAAGGAGTGTGTGTGTGTGTGTGTGTGTGTGTGTGTGTGTGTGTGTGTGTGTGTGTGTGTGTGTGTGTGTGTACCACACTTGACCTAGCGTGTGTGTGTGTATGTGTGTTTGTGTACCACACTTGACCTAGCACCTACCTGCACAAGTACCCCCCTGCCAAGTGATGTGTTTAAAGGCCAACAAAAAGGAAAACACAGAACACATTTATAATCCTGAAAATCTAGGGCTACTTAACCTTTTTGCTGCTTAATTTTAAAGGCAAAAAATGTACTTTGAGCAGCATAAATAAGAACTGATTTGAGCATAGTTTTATAATAGATAAAATGTACCTGATGGGTCTAATTCAAATTTCTAAAATCTAACTGTGCCGCATTAGTCTGAGATACAAGATCTAAAGCTGCATGATCTAATCTGAGAATTTACGGACCTGTTTGAAATACCTTCATTTGATTAATTTGAAATGGAGGCCAGGGTATGACCTCTAACAGTCTGATCTTTAATAACCGCTCAAGAGATGAGGCAGGAAGTCAGTCGCGCTTAGAATTCTATGCACTTTCCTCTAGTGAGCACACCCTGCGGTTCCACGCGTGCAAGCACACCCCTCGCTCACTGCGGGATCTACAGAGCAGCTGTACATGCCCTTCAAAACTCAAATGCGTGTTATGTGGGTGTGCGGTATAGGGGTAGGACATGAAAAAACTCCCACCTGTCCAGTCCGAGAGAAATTTAACTCCTGAGAAGCACACCTTAGTTGAACATCAGATGCAACACTAATTTGCAGAGGTTCCCACAACATAGGAACAAAAGGGCTGACGTTATGTGTTGATAGCAGATCGTGTGTGAAAACTAAAGTTTTATACGGGGCTGTACGAAGACTAACTGAGGTCTGGAAAATGAGGAATTTTAAATGCTGGACAGTCTCTATACTCAGATTCCGCTGAAGACAATGCAAATACTTATAAGAGCCTGATAATAAAAACAGATTAAAAAACTTAATCATCAAGGTGAAGCATTTAGTAATGAGGTTTGTACAGCTTTTCGGAAAACACTGACTGGAAGTCCCAACCGGCTAGAGGTAGGCCAGTGTCAGGAGGCATCCCGGACATGGGCATTAGCTTCCAGCACTGATGGTGCAGCCAGTGTCGATGATAAGAATTAAAACACAACTGCAACCCCCAGTCCTGGACAGGCTCAGGAAGCGGCTATCTGGAAAGAGTGGGAGGGGTCCAGGAGGCCAGCCCCCAGGTGATACATACGTTTGCACAACAGTGACGGCGAGCCACTGGAAGTCTTTTCCAGCTGTACTGCGCTGTAATTGTGGTCGCTTGCTCAGGACAGCATGCTGCTTTCACAAGTTGTCTCCTTCCTGAGGGATTTGCTCCTAGAAAAAGCCACCACCGCCTTCTTCACTGTGCCTTCTTCTTCTTCTTTTTCTTTTTTTTCCTGGAGCTTGTCTCTTCTGCAGAGAAGAGCTTTTAACACCTCCCTGGATAGTCAGTAAAACCCCAAGCATTAAGAAGGCCAGAAAATACACGTCCACTTCATTTCACTGAAAAAGAAAGGTCATGATCCTATCCCTTCTTTGGGTCATCCACCCTGAGTCTGCACACCACATTTGCTCAGCAGCAGTCTGGCTACCCTTGCACATCCAGCAAACCCTTAGCACTCCTTCCTCTTATTCAGGATTCCAACTTTTTGAGCGACAAGAAGATCCCTGACACAGAGGGATCCTTGCTGAGGTATGAGAGCAGTGACACAGGATGCAAGAAGAGCACAAATGATGTTTCTTTATCCTCTGCCAAGCCCAGGGCACGCTTGGTGCTGCCATTCTCCTCCTGGGTGCAGCAGCAAACGCTTCTTCGTCAGTTCTATGATCCAACACTGCCGCCCTTAAAAATTAAGTCACCTCAAAAGTTACATAAGTATTTGAAAATACTCAAGAAAACTCTCCAAACACTGCTAGTTACACTTTGCTTGTCATAAATGGAACATCAATCTGAGCCCCAGGACAGGCCAGAGACAAGAACCTGTGATTTCCAGCCAGGCCTGAATTCTCCCCAAATTCCACAGAGTACCAAAACAGGACAATCTTGGCAGGAGCCAAGGGCAGCCTCCTCTACCCTGAAGCAGGCCATGCCTGGAGTCCTTGGCATGAACCGAGGGCAGCATCTCCTGCCTGGAAGCAGTCATGAAGCACACCGAAACACCACTTCCACGTGGGTGGGCCACTGTTGCTTTGCCTCCCACAGATCTGTCCCCCCTTTTCCCCTGGGTGATGGAGCTGCCAAAGATTCCTCAAAGCCCATCTCTTTTGAGCAGTGAGAAGCCCCGGGCTTCTCTTCCTGCATTTATTCTCCAGACCAAGAAGTTACAGGAAGAGACATAGGTGGGGTTTTGAACATAGGTTCAGTTTTACAAGTTTTGCAATAGAAGCTGGTAACATTCAGTCAAAACAAGTCAGATGACACTCTGTTAGGCAATTAAGTGATCCACTATAACAAAGCCTTGATTTACCCGAAATTCCTTTTCCCTCTAGCAGCTTTTTAGTAACGTTGCCTATCAATTAGTCACTTGTCTGTCTTAGAATCAGCAGCCTTGCTGTGTTATGATTCTTTTCCTGCAACAGAGACTCGATGCCCGGGGGTTAAAATTCCTGTCCTTTGCAAGGTCAATATTTGAAACTGCAAGGCTTTTGATGACTAAAGTCACCTATTACCCAAGAGCAGTAATAGGAAATTAATGTAATACACTAAAAAAGGTAATTGCCTTCCTTAACCACGAAGATGGCATTTTATAAAATTAGCTGCTTCTCTTAAAAGGCAACCTTCATTATCCTTTACCTACTCTTTAAAGACTATACAAACAGGAATAAGTAAATTATGGATAAAATGTTCTATAACTGGGAGAACTCAACGGCCAGTTGCCCACAGCTTACCTGCTGGTGTCCTGTGACACATATTGAAGCCTCCGTTGTACTTTGAGGAAAAATGTTCCAAACATGCCCAAAGTTCTACCCAGCAGCCGCCCCGGGAACCTGCATGCACTTCTGTCCCACTGCGAGTGGCAACCACATCGGCGGTGCTGGACTCGGGTCAGCCCTGCTGGAATGGCAGTGAAAGAGAAACTCATGTTTCAGCACAGCTAAGACGTAAACGTGCAAGTGCAATTTTTAGTGAACAGTGTCGCGTATAAATTTACAGGCGGCCAAGGGATAACTCTGTGACCAAAGGAAAACAAAACCTATTCTAGAAAAACAGCAGCTCTGCCTTTCAGGGATGAGACAACCCTGCAAGCTGCTGAGCTCTCTGCTGGTCACCGGTGATGTCATCCCGGTAGCACTGACCCTGTCACCGCCAGAGGTGCCTCACCCAGTCCCCTCCCATCTGTCCGCTGGACTGGAGGGGCGCCATTCTGTCCACACAGCTTCCTTGAGCACCTGCACCCTTGGGGCCTGCTTGTTGGGAGGAAAGCTGTCACCCGCGGCAGCTGGCTTAAACCTTAGCAGCAGGAGGAACAGCTGCCCGTGGCCAGGCCACTGCCCCAGATGAAACTGTTGCTGCCGGGCCTGGCCATCTCTTCCCAACGGAAATAAGTTGTTTGGGGTTCAGCAGACTCTAGAATGAAGCGGGCCCCTTGGGCACAGGGAGCAACAGCACATCCTAGTGGGCTAATTTCCCCAAAGCTTGAAACTAGGTGTCTTGTCTCACTCCAAGGATGGCTGTGGCACTACAGCATCGCTGGACGCTGGGTGGCAGTAGAGGGCCTCACAGAAACCAGGCACAGACAATCTGGCCTCCAGCAAAGGAATGATGCTAATGCGCTCCTCTGGGTAGAATTTGCACAATAACCCACATGGAAGTCGCAGCAGGACAGGGATGAAAACTATGGGGCAAGAGGTCAAGTCTGCACAATCCCAACCAACCCCACAGATGCCCATGTCCAGTAACCGCACACACTGGATGGCTCCCCACAGGCAAAGGAACGGGTGAGACACACCCCTTCTCTGTACCTGGTGACAGATTCAGGGAAGTCAGGCTCCAGGCCCTCTCTCACTCCCACCGTGTCCTGAATCCTCACCATCAGCTACAGCTGCAAGGACTGTTTCTCTTCTGTGAACCTGCAAGCTAAGGGTCTGAAGCGACACAGTGGAGAAAGCATGCGAGGAAATTCTGCTCTACTTTTCCACCTCAGTGAGGCACGTGCACAATGTAGTTTCCCATCTCAACTGTTGCTTCGCTGTCAAGATTTCTTTTGGTGTGAGAGACCAAGGTGTCGGTAGCAAAAGAAAATGTTTTGCTTTTGCTCCCCTCAGTATGCTTCAACATTTCCAAGTGAATTTCACGTCACAAGGGGAGATGGGGATTGCCCTCAACTGGAATGTGGGTCACCTCCCAGCTGTGTGGTGATGTGTCTGGGGCCAAGGCCAGAGCTGCTGCTTTTCCAGATTTTCCAAGCCAGAAACAAGCACTGTTCACTTTAATAAGGTTAAGTTTAAACCGACATCCTTTTTTGGTGCCTAAACTGTTGACTACATACCCCAGCAAGACAGAAGCGTGTGAAAGCCGTCCATTCACACTCCCCTTCTCCCAGACGGTCACATGCGCATATCCCCAGAGCTGAAGGCACTGTGCAAAGCACGGTGCAGTATATGTGGCCAGTAACCGTGTGTTCTTCTCACTGAACACTTCCAGGGTTGCATCAAGTACAAGTTGCCTCAACTTTCACTGAAGTAGATAAAAGCTGCAAAAACCCTTACTGATTTCCTAAGTTTACTTCTCTAAGTCCCAAAAGCTAAGACTATAACTACGTTAGTGTTCATGTATGACAAACAAATATTAAATAGTTTACACCTTTATACCAATTTATCTGTAGCTCGTGCAGGTCCAATTGGACCTGGCAGACATCTACAGAACATTTCATGCAACAACTAGAGAATACACATTTTTTCTCATCGGCACATGGAACATTCTCCAGGATAGACCACATGTTAGGTCACAAAACAGGTTTCAGCAAATTTTTCAAAGCTGACATCATTCCTAGTATCTTTTCTGACCACAATTGACTAGCCCTGGAAATCAATTACAAGCGAATTTCTGGAAACTACTCCAGTGCATGAAAACTGAACAACAGGCTCCCGAATGACCTATGGGTCCAAGAAGAAATTAAAAAGGAAATCAAAAACGTTCTTGAAACTAATGAAAAAAGATGCATCCTACCAAAACCTGTGGGATACTGTAAAAGCAACAGCGACGAGGCAATATATTGCAATAAATGCTCACATCAAAAGGATGGAGAACCTTCACGTAAATGACCGAACTGTACACCTCAAAGAACCACCACCACCACAACAATGCAATCATAAAAGTACTAGAGAGAAAGAAATAATTAACATCAGGGCAGAGTTCAATGAAATGGAGACCCCCAAAACGATACAAAGGATCAGCGAAACACAAAGTTGTTTTTTGAGAAGATAAATAAAATAGACAAACCATTAGCTTTGCCCACTCTCACCACACTCATTCAACATAGTATTGAAAGCCCTAACCAGAGCAATCAAGCAAGACAAAGAAATAAAGGGCATTCAGATTGGGAAGGACAAAGTCAAGTTGTCCCTGTTTGCAGATGACGCGATCTTATAGATAGAAAACCTAAAGGCTACCAGAACGCCCTTACGGCTGACTAACAATTTTAATAATTTTGCGGGGTACAAAATCAACACCCACAGATCAGGAGCATTTTTATACTCCGATAATGAACTGGCAGAAAAAGAAATCAAGAAAGCAAGCCCATTTACAATAGTCACCCCCAAGATAAAATACCTAGGAACCAATTGAACCAAGGAGGTTAATGCAGATCTCTACAATGAGAACTACCAAACACCAGTGAGAGAAATTAAAGAGCACCCCAAAATAGTGGAATGACATACCAGGCTCTGGTACGGGAAGAATTAACATCGTGAAAATGTCCTTTCTACCCATAGCAGTCTACAAATTCAACGCAATCTCCGTCAAAATAGCAACAACTTTCTTCACAGAAATAGAAAAAGCAGTGCTAACATTCATATGGATTACGAAAAGATCCTGAATAGCCAAAGCAATTTTGAGCTTAAAAGCACCCCAAAAACAGAAAGGCTGGAGGCATAACACCACCCAATTTCAAATTCTATGACAAGGCTCAAAACAGCATGGTGATGGCATAGAAACAGACACTCAGATCAATGGAACAGGATAGAAAACCCAGGAATAATCAATTTGCCTACTTACAGCCAACCGAGTTTTGACAAAGCAA
Source organism: Cynocephalus volans (assembly GCF_027409185.1). Lineage (NCBI taxonomy): Eukaryota > Metazoa > Chordata > Mammalia > Dermoptera > Cynocephalidae > Cynocephalus > Cynocephalus volans. The sequence continues at coordinate 1,946,791 of NW_026902465.1, forward strand.
ACCAGAACATACGCTGTGGAAAAGACAGCCTCTTCAGGAAATAAACGGTGCCCGCAAAATTGGACAATCCACATGCAGAAGAATGAAACTGGACCAGCATCTCACCATATGCCAAAATCGACTCGAAATGGATTAAAGACCAGAATATAAGACCCCAAACCATTACATGACTGAAGGAAAACAGAGGGGAAACACTCCAGGAAGTAGGTGGGGGCAAAGGCTTTATGAATAAGACCCGAAAACCCACAAGCAACAATATAAAAACTAAACAAATGAGCTAATGTCAAACTAAGAAGCTTCCACACAGCAAAGGAAACAATCAACAGAGCAGAAAGGCACCCTAAAAAAAGGGAGAAAATATGTGTAAACTATACGTCTGCCAAGGGCTTAATATCCAGAACATACCAAGAACTCAAACAGCTGTACAGTATGAAAACAAGTAATCCGATTTAAAACTGGGCAAACGAGATGAATAGACATTTTTCAAAGACATACAAATGGCCAACGGTACACGAAAAAATGCTCAGCATCACTAGTCATCAGAGAAATGCAAATCAAAACCACATTGAGATATCATGTCAACCCAGATAGACTGGCCATTGTTAAAAAGACCATTAATAAGAAATGCTACTGAGGATATGAGGAAAGGAGAACTCTTCTCCAATGTTGGTGGGACTGTAAATTAGCACAGCCACTATGGAAAACAGTAAAGAAGTTTCCTCCAATACAGATAGTACTACCATATGATCCAGCAGTTCCACTACTGGGTATATATCCAAAGAAATGGAAATCATATGGAAGGGACACCTGCACTCCCATGTTCACTGCAGCTTTACTTACAATAGCCAAAATATAGAACCAACCTCAGTGCCCTTCGACAGATGACTGGATAAAAAAAATGTGATACACGTACACCATGGAATAATACTCAGTGATAAAGAAAAAGAATGAAATTCTGCCATCGGTAACAACCTGGAGGAGTCTGGAGAAAATTATGTTGTGTGAAATAAGCCAGACAAGGGAAGATAAATATCACATGCTCTCACTTATAACTAGGTAGAAAGGAAGGAAGGAAGGAAGGAAGGAAGGAAGGAAGGAAGGAAGGAAGGAAGGAAGGAAGGAAGGAAGGAAGGAAGGAAGGAAGCAAAGGACTACAACAGTTCCTTGAACTTTCAGAAGGACAGAAGAAACCAATGGTTACTAGAGATGAGGGGATGGACGGAGGGAGGGAGTTGGGGGCGTGATGGGTCAGGCAAAGGGCATAAAGAAAAATCATGATTTGTAATAATGAATATGCTAATAAAAATAATTTAAAAAGTAAGACACTTTAAAACACAAAAAGAATGCCATTATTGACATTCCAGAAAATTCCAGCTATGTGGATAACATTAAAAACCAGCTGTCAAGCTAAATCCTTTATCAGTACAAATTTTGATATTTCTTCAAATTGGGAGGAGAATGTTGGTTTCGATGTACAATGTCTGGTCACTCCCAGCCTCATCTATTTGTCACTGACGACCCTGGGACAGACGGAAAAAAAAAAAAAAAAAACGGTTTCTGCAACTTTTAAAATACAGACACGCCCTCCACCACCAACTTTCAATTTCTACAAAACGTCCTTGGGTTCTAGTATTCTTGCACATGTTTGTTCTCTTACAGGAAATTTGCTCCTTAGGATTTCACTGCAATGTGCTTCTGGATCCCATGCCATGATTTATCTCTGAGGACCCCTGTTCCCCTGGATCCATTTCACCCCGTGCCTGGCCACCTGTGTGGCACACACACATAGGAGCAGGAGGACAAGGCTTTGAGATGGGGAACCCGCACAAGCAATTATCTGGGTTTAGGTCTGCAGGTTATTAAGGTTTTCCGTTTCAACTTCCACAGCTAGAACGAAAGTGTAGAAATCTGTTTTCTAGTTAAAATCTGTTCACATCCCAAGTGTTTTTTAAGTTACTTAACAAGCCTTTGGTAGTCCGAAATACCGGGAAGTGTGCCTGTAACTAGAAACACCAGAAACTTCCATTTCAAAATTGTCATAAACCAGGGATACTTTAGAAAAACCTTTTCAGCCCACTTCGTGCCTTGAGTAATGGTGGGTAAACAGTGGAAACCAAGAGAGGCAACATGGAAGCAAACGGATATAAAAGCACAAGGGAGACATCATGCTCTTGGGGAGAACTAAAATGCAAATTGTGTCTGTAAACGAAAGAAATTATACAGAAATCCCAGAAAAACAATTGACTGAAAATCAGACGAACGATCCCATGTTCATCGCATCACCTTGAGAACACGAAGGATACTTTTGTACAGGCAGCACACCTCCTTAAAGCAGCAGCAGAGTGCTTCGTGCACAGCAAGGCCTAGTTCACCGAGCAGCTGGAACTGTGCCCACACCCAGAGGGCAGCACCAGTCACGTGGGTGCAGAGGAGGTTGTCCCGGTGAACTCCACAAGCGGCAGCAACGCTCGGCTCTACGCCACAGGACTTCTGACAACGGACACAGTCGCACAGACTGCAAGTGGACCCCACATCAGCCTCAAGACCTCCCCCACCCGAAAACATCTCCACAGCCAGCCAGGGAGGCAAAGGAAGGGTCTTCATGGCGTGCAGAGTTACAATGAATCTGTGTTCACGCTGCCCCCTCCCACTGTACCCGTCGAGACCCAGACGATGTGCCCTGCTACTACAAAGTCGAAGAGATGTTTGATGGGGGCAGAGCGGAAGAGGCACATTGAATTTGGATCATTTTACCCATGACCCTTCTCTCCTCCCAACCCTCTTTGCGAAAGATGACATTTCTGGGGAAACAGAAGGTGATCAGAAGCAAGTAGCTCAAATGTATGTCCCTTGTAAATTTCGGATATCCATCAATTTCAATTTTGAGATATAGAGAAGTGCTGGGAAGTTTAATTGGCCGTATCAGTGTCAGTGAAGAGCTGATGGAAGAAGTGCGAAAGGCCAAAGGAGAAAACCCATGAGTAGAGAAATTAGCCTTCGGCTAATCTTATCTTCTCTGCTTCCATATATCCCTGTCCATCCTCAAAAGTTGAGTGAGGTAGGAGATGATAAGATTGAGATTAGGGCAAATTATTTCCCCATCTTTTCCTTTCTCCAATGCACAGTTTCCTCAACCCGCACACTTGGAGTCTCAGGGTCAGCCTATTAAGTGCCTATAATCAACTTCAATCATTTTAGCAGAGTACTACAGAGTGACTGCTCCCAACCCCTTCAGATAGGTGATGCTTATGTTTACATCTGCTTATCAGCTCTGTCAAAGTGCTGTTTCGTGGAGGTGCTGTAATCTGATGAACACATGAGACATGCTATTTGCTAGCAAGAAATTCTCAGCTCAAACAAGCTAAGGTGTACGGAGATTCAGTATAACACAGTAATTGGTTAACTCAGTTTACTTGGGACTCCATTTCTTAGGTCTTGGGCTGTTTACATAACCAAAAGGAGTGTGTGTGTGTGTGTGTGTGTGTGTACCACACTTGACCTAGCGTGTGTGTGTGTGTGTATGTGTGTTTGTGTACCACACTTGACCTAGCACCTACCTGCACAAGTACCCCCCTGCCAAGTGATGTGTTTAAAGGCCAACAAAAAGGAAAACACAGAACACATTTATAATCCTGAAAATCTAGGGCTACTTAACCTTTTTGCTGCTTAATTTTAAAGGCAAAAAATGTACTATGAGCAGCATAAATAAGAACTGATTTGAGCATAGTTTTATAATAGATAAAATGTACCTGATGGGTCTAATTCAAATTTCTAAAATCTAACTGTGCCGCATTAGTCTGAGATACAAGATCTAAAGCTGCATGATCTAATCTGAGAATTTACGGACCTGTTTGAAATACCTTCATTTGATTAATTTGGAATGGAGGCCAGGGTATGACCTCTAACAGTCTGATCTTTAATAACCGCTCAAGAGATGAGGCAGGAAGTCAGTCGCGCTTAGAATTCTATGCACTTTCCTCTAGTGAGCACACCCTGCGGTTCCACGCGTGCAAGCACACCCCTCGCTCACTGCGGGATCTACAGAGCAGCTGTACATGCCCTTCAAAACTCAAATGCGTGTTATGTGGGTGTGCGGTATAGGGGTAGGACATGAAAAAACTCCCACCTGTCCAGTCCGAGAGAAATTTAACTCCTGAGAAGCACACCTTAGTTGAACATCAGATGCAACACTAATTTGCAGAGGTTCCCACAACATAGGAACAAAAGGGCTGACGTTATGTGTTGATAGCAGATCGTGTGTGAAAACTAAAGTTTTATACGGGGCTGTACGAAGACTAACTGAGGTCTGGAAAATGAGGAATTTTAAATGCTGGACAGTCTCTATACTCAGATTCCACTGAAGACAATGCAAATACTTATAAGAGCCTGATAATAAAAACAGATTAAAAAACTTAATCATCAAGGTGAAGCATTTAGTAATGAGGTTTGTACAGCTTTTCGGAAAACACTGACTGGAAGTCCCAACCGGCTAGAGGTAGGCCAGTGTCAGGAGGCATCCCGGACATGGGCATTAGCTTCCAGCACTGATGGTGCAGCCAGTGTCGATGATAAGAATTAAAACACAACTGCAACCCCCAGTCCTGGACAGGCTCAGGAAGCGGCTATCTGGAAAGAGTGGGAGGGGTCCAGGAGGCCAGCCCCCAGGTGATACATACGTTTGCACAACAGTGACGGCGAGCCACTGGAAGTCTTTTCCAGCTGTACTGCGCTGTAATTGTGGTCGCTTGCTCAGGACAGCATGCTGCTTTCACAAGTTGTCTCCTTCCTGAGGGATTTGCTCCTAGAAAAAGCCACCACCGCCTTCTTCACTGTGCCTTCTTCTTCTTCTTTTTCTTTTTTTTCCTGGAGCTTGTCTCTTCTGCAGAGAAGAGCTTTTAACACCTCCCTGGATAGTCAGTAAAACCCCAAGCATTAAGAAGGCCAGAAAATACACGTCCACTTCATTTCACTGAAAAAGAAAGGTCATGATCCTATCCCTTCTTTGGGTCATCCACCCTGAGTCTGCACACCACATTTGCTCAGCAGCAGTCTGGCTACCCTTGCACATCCAGCAAACCCTTAGCACTCCTTCCTCTTATTCAGGATTCCAACTTTTTGAGCGACAAGAAGATCCCTGACACAGAGGGATCCTTGCTGAGGTATGAGAGCAGTGACACAGGATGCAAGAAGAGCACAAATGATGTTTCTTTATCCTCTGCCAAGCCCAGGGCACGCTTGGTGCTGCCATTCTCCTCCTGGGTGCAGCAGCAAACGCTTCTTCGTCAGTTCTATGATCCAACACTGCCGCCCTTAAAAATTAAGTCACCTCAAAAGTTACATAAGTATTTGAAAATACTCAAGAAAACTCTCCAAACACTGCTAGTTACACTTTGCTTGTCATAAATGGAACATCAATCTGAGCCCCAGGACAGGCCAGAGACAAGAACCTGTGATTTCCAGCCAGGCCTGAATTCTCCCCAAATTCCACAGAGTACCAAAACAGGACAATCTTGGCAGGAGCCAAGGGCAGCCTCCTCTACCCTGAAGCAGGCCATGCCTGGAGTCCTTGGCATGAACCGAGGGCAGCATCTCCTGCCTGGAAGCAGTCATGAAGCACACCGAAACACCACTTCCACGTGGGTGGGCCACTGTTGCTTTGCCTCCCACAGATCTGTCCCCCCTTTTCCCCTGGGTGATGGAGCTGCCAAAGATTCCTCAAAGCCCATCTCTTTTGAGCAGTGAGAAGCCCCGGGCTTCTCTTCCTGCATTTATTCTCCAGACCAAGAAGTTACAGGAAGAGACATAGGTGGGGTTTTGAACATAGGTTCAGTTTTACAAGTTTTGCAATAGAAGCTGGTAACATTCAGTCAAAACAAGTCAGATGACACTCTGTTAGGCAATTAAGTGATCCACTATAACAAAGCCTTGATTTACCCGAAATTCCTTTTCCCTCTAGCAGCTTTTTAGTAACGTTGCCTATCAATTAGTCACTTGTCTGTCTTAGAATCAGCAGCCTTGCTGTGTTATGATTCTTTTCCTGCAACAGAGACTCGATGCCCGGGGGTTAAAATTCCTGTCCTTTGCAAGGTCAATATTTGAAACTGCAAGGCTTTTGATGACTAAAGTCACCTATTACCCAAGAGCAGTAATAGGAAATTAATGTAATACACTAAAAAAGGTAATTGCCTTCCTTAACCACGAAGATGGCATTTTATAAAATTAGCTGCTTCTCTTAAAAGGCAACCTTCATTATCCTTTACCTACTCTTTAAAGACTATACAAACAGGAATAAGTAAATTATGGATAAAATGTTCTATAACTGGGAGAACTCAACGGCCAGTTGCCCACAGCTTACCTGCTGGTGTCCTGTGACACATATTGAAGCCTCCGTTGTACTTTGAGGAAAAATGTTCCAAACATGCCCAAAGTTCTACCCAGCAGCCGCCCCGGGAACCTGCATGCACTTCTGTCCCACTGCGAGTGGCAACCACATCGGCGGTGCTGGACTCGGGTCAGCCCTGCTGGAATGGCAGTGAAAGAGAAACTCATGTTTCAGCACAGCTAAGACGTAAACGTGCAAGTGCAATTTTTAGTGAACAGTGTCGCGTATACATTTACAGGCGGCCAAGGGATAACTCTGTGACCAAAGGAAAACAAAACCTATTCTAGAAAAACAGCAGCTCTGCCTTTCAGGGATGAGACAACCCTGCAAGCTGCTGAGCTCTCTGCTGGTCACCGGTGATGTCATCCCGGTAGCACTGACCCTGTCACCGCCAGAGGTGCCTCACCCAGTCCCCTCCCATCTGTCCGCTGGACTGGAGGGGCGCCATTCTGTCCACACAGCTTCCTTGAGCACCTGCACCCTTGGGGCCTGCTTGTTGGGAGGAAAGCTGTCACCCGCGGCAGCTGGCTTAAACCTTAGCAGCAGGAGGAACAGCTGCCCGTGGCCAGGTCACTGCCCCAGATGAAACTGTTGCTGCCGGGCCTGGCCATCTCTTCCCAACGGAAATAAGTTGTTTGGGGTTCAGCAGACTCTAGAATGAAGCGGGCCCCTTGGGCACAGGGAGCAACAGCACATCCTAGTGGGCTAATTTCCCCAAAGCTTGAAACTAGGTGTCTTGTCTCACTCCAAGGATGGCTGTGGCACTACAGCATCGCTGGACGCTGGGTGGCAGTAGAGGGCCTCACAGAAACCAGGCACAGACAATCTGGCCTCCAGCAAAGGAATGATGCTAATGCGCTCCTCTGGGTAGAATTTGCACAATAACCCACATGGAAGTCGCAGCAGGACAGGGATGAAAACTATGGGGCAAGAGGTCAAGTCTGCACAATCCCAACCAACCCCACAGATGCCCATGTCCAGTAACCGCACACACTGGATGGCTCCCCACAGGCAAAGGAACAGGTGAGACACACCCCTTCTCTGTACCTGGTGACAGATTCAGGGAAGTCAGGCTCCAGGCCCTCTCTCACTCCCACCGTGTCCTGAATCCTCACCATCAGCTACAGCTGCAAGGACTGTTTCTCTTCTGTGAACCTGCAAGCTAAGGGTCTGAAGCGACACAGTGGAGAAAGCATGCGAGGAAATTCTGCTCTACTTTTCCACCTCAGTGAGGCACGTGCACAATGTAGTTTCCCATCTCAACTGTTGCTTCGCTGTCAAGATTTCTTTTGGTGTGAGAGACCAAGGTGTCGGTAGCAAAAGAAAATGTTTTGCTTTTGCTCCCCTCAGTATGCTTCAACATTTCCAAGTGAATTTCACGTCACAAGGGGAGATGGGGATTGCCCTCAACTGGAATGTGGGTCACCTCCCAGCTGTGTGGTGATGTGTCTGGGGCCAAGGCCAGAGCTGCTGCTTTTCCAGATTTTCCAAGCCAGAAACAAGCACTGTTCACTTTAATAAGGTTAAGTTTAAACCGACATCCTTTTTTGGTGCCTAAACTGTTGACTACATACCCCAGCAAGACAGAAGCGTGTGAAAGCCGTCCATTCACACTCCCCTTCTCCCAGACGGTCACATGCGCATATGCCCAGAGCTGAAGGCACTGTGCAAAGCACGGTGCAGTATATGCGGCCAGTAACCGTGTGTTCTTCTCACTGAACACTTCCAGGGTTGCATCAAGTAAAAGTTGCCTCAACTTTCACTGAAGTAGATAAAAGCTGCAAAAACCCTTACTGATTTCCTAAGTTTACTTCTCTAAGTCCCAAAAGCTAAGACTATAACTACGTTAGTGTTCATGTATGACAAACAAATATTAAATAGTTTACACCTTTATACCAATTTATCTGTAGCTCGTGCAGGTCCAATTGGACCTGGCAGACATCTACAGAACATTTCATGCAACAACTAGAGAATACACATTTTTTCTCATCGGCACATGGAACATTCTCCAGGATAGACCACATGTTAGGTCACAAAACAGGTTTCAGCAAATTTTTCAAAGCTGACATCATTCCTAGTATCTTTTCTGACCACAATTGACTAGCACTGGAAATCAATTACAAGCGAATTTCTGGAAACTACTCCAGTGCATGAAAACTGAACAACAGGCTCCCGAATGACCTATGGGTCCAAGAAGAAATTAAAAAGGAAATCAAAAACGTTCTTGAAACTAATGAAAAAAGATGCATCCTACCAAAACCTGTGGGATACTGTAAAAGCAACAGCGACGAGGCAATATATTGCAATAAATGCTCACATCAAAAGGATGGAGAAACTTCACGTAAATGACCAAACTGTACACCTCAAAGAACCACCACCACCACAACAATGCAATCATAAAAGTACTAGAGAGAAAGAAATAATTAACATCAGGGCAGAGTTCAATGAAATGGAGACCCCCAAAACGATACAAAGGATCAGCGAAACACAAAGTTGTTTTTTGAGAAGATAAATAAAATAGACAAACCATTAGCTTTGCCCACTCTCACCACACTCATTCAACATAGTATTGAAAGCCCTAACCAGAGCAATCAAGCAAGACAAAGAAATAAAGGGCATTCAGATTGGGAAGGACAAAGTCAAGTTGTCCCTGTTTGCAGATGACGCGATCTTATAGATAGAAAACCTAAAGGCTACCAGAACGCCCTTACGGCTGACTAACAATTTTAATAATTTTGCGGGGTACAAAATCAACACCCACAGATCAGGAGCATTTTTATACTCCGATAATGAACTGGCAGAAAAAGAAATCAAGAAAGCAAGCCCATTTACAATAGTCACCCCCAAGATAAAATACCTAGGAACCAATTGAACCAAGGAGGTTAATGCAGATCTCTACAATGAGAACTACCAAACACCAGTGAGAGAAATTAAAGAGCACCCCAAAATAGTGGAATGACATACCAGGCTCTGGTACGGGAAGAATTAACATCGTGAAAATGTCCTTTCTACCCATAGCAGTCTACAAATTCAACGCAATCTCCGTCAAAATAGCAACAACTTTCTTCACAGAAATAGAAAAAGCAGTGCTAACATTCATATGGATTACGAAAAGATCCTGAATAGCCAAAGCAATTTTGAGCTTAAAAGCACCCCAAAAACAGAAAGGCTGGAGGCATAACACCACCCAATTTCAAATTCTATGACAAGGCTCAAAACAGCATGGTGATGGCATAGAAACAGACACTCAGATCAATGGAACAGGATAGAAAACCCAGGAATAATCAATTTGCCTACTTACAGCCAACCGATTTTTGACAAAGCAAACCAGAACATACGCTGTGGAAAAGACAGCCTCTTCAGGAAATAAACGGTGCCCGCAAAATTGGACAATCCACATGCAGAAGAATGAAACTGGACCAGCATCTCACCATATGCCAAAATCGACTCGAAATGGATTAAAGACCAGAATATAAGACCCCAAACCATTACATGACTGAAGGAAAACAGAGGGGAAACACTCCAGGAAGTAGGTGGGGGCAAAGGCTTTATGAATAAGACCCGAAAACCCACAAGCAACAATATAAAAACTAAACAAATGAGCTAATGTCAAACTAAGAAGCTTCCACACAGCAAAGGAAACAATCAACAGAGCAGAAAGGCACCCTAAAAAAAGGGAGAAAATATGTGTAAACTATACGTCTGCCAAGGGCTTAATATCCAGAACATACCAAGAACTCAAACAGCTGTACAGTATGAAAACAAGTAATCCGATTTAAAACTGGGCAAACGAGATGAATAGACATTTTTCAAAGACATACAAATGGCCAACGGTACACGAAAAAATGCTCAGCATCACTAGTCATCAGAGAAATGCAAATCAAAACCACATTGAGATATCATGTCAACCCAGATAGACTGGCCATTGTTAAAAAGACCATTAATAAGAAATGCTACTGAGGATATGAGGAAAGGAGAACTCTTCTCCAATGTTGGTGGGACTGTAAATTAGCACAGCCACTATGGAAAACAGTAAAGAAGTTTCCTCCAATACAGATAGTACTACCATATGATCCAGCAGTTCCACTACTGGGTATATATCCAAAGAAATGGAAATCATATGGAAGGGACACCTGCACTCCCATGTTCACTGCAGCTTTACTTACAATAGCCAAAATATAGAACCAACCTCAGTGCCCTTCGACAGATGACTGGATAAAAAAAATGTGATACACGTACACCATGGAATAATACACAGTGATAAAGAAAAAGAATGAAATTCTGCCATCGGTAACAACCTGGATGAGTCTGGAGAAAATTATGTTGTGTGAAATAAGCCAGACAAGGGAAGATAAATATCACATGCTCTCACTTATAACTAGGTAGAAAGGAAGGAAGGAAGGAAGGAAGGAAGGAAGGAAGGAAGGAAGGAAGGAAGGAAGGAAGGAAGGAAGGAAGCAAAGGACTACAACAGTTCCTTGAACTTTCAGAAGGACAGAAGAAACCAATGGTTACTAGAGATGAGGGGATGGACGGAGGGAGGGAGTTGGGGGCGTGATGGGTCAGGCAAAGGGCATAAAGAAAAATCATGATTTGTAATAATGAATATGCTAATAAAAATAATTTAAAAAGTAAGACACTTTAAAACACAAAAAGAATGCCATTATTGACATTCCAGAAAATTCCAGCTATGTGGATAACATTAAAAACCAGCTGTCAAGCTAAATCCTTTATCAGTACAAATTTTGATATTTCTTCAAATTGGGAGGAGAATGTTGGTTTCGATGTACAATGTCTGGTCACTCCCAGCCTCATCTATTTGTCACTGACGACCCTGGGACAGACGGAAAAAAAAAAAAAAAACGGTTTCTGCAACTTTTAAAATACAGACACGCCCTCCACCACCAACTTTCAATTTCTACAAAACGTCCTTGGGTTCTAGTATTCTTGCACATGTTTGTTCTCTTACAGGAAATTTGCTCCTTAGGATTTCACTGCAATGTGCTTCTGGATCCCATGCCATGATTTATCTCTGAGGACCCCTGTTCCCCTGGATCCATTTCACCCCGTGCCTGGCCACCTGTGTGGCACACACACATAGGAGCAGGAGGACAAGGCTTTGAGATGGGGAACCCGCACAAGCAATTATCTGGGTTTAGGTCTGCAGGTTATTAAGGTTTTCCGTTTCAACTTCCACAGCTAGAACGAAAGTGTAGAAATCTGTTTTCTAGTTAAAATCTGTTCACATCCCAAGTGTTTTTTAAGTTACTTAACAAGCCTTTGGTAGTCCGAAATACCGGGAAGTGTGCCTGTAACTAGAAACACCAGAAACTTCCATTTCAAAATTGTCATAAACCAGGGATACTTTAGAAAAACCTTTTCAGCCCACTTCGTGCCTTGAGTAATGGTGGGTAAACAGTGGAAACCAAGAGAGGCAACATGGAAGCAAACGGATATAAAAGCACAAGGGAGACATCATGCTCTTGGGGAGAACTAAAATGCAAATTGTGTCTGTAAACGAAAGAAATTATACAGAAATCCCAGAAAAACAATTGACTGAAAATCAGACGAACGATCCCATGTTCATCGCATCACCTTGAGAACACGAAGGATACTTTTGTACAGGCAGCACACCTCCTTAAAGCAGCAGCAGAGTGCTTCGTGCACAGCAAGGCCTAGTTCACCGAGCAGCTGGAACTGTGCCCACACCCAGAGGGCAGCACCAGTCACGTGGGTGCAGAGGAGGTTGTCCCGGTGAACTCCACAAGTGGCAGCAACGCTAGGCTCTACGCCACAGGACTTCTGACAACGGACACAGTCGCACAGACTGCAAGTGGACCCCACATCAGCCTCAAGACCTCCCCCACCCGAAAACATCTCCACAGCCAGCCAGGGAGGCAAAGGAAGGGTCTTCATGGCGTGCAGAGTTACAATGAATCTGTGTTCACGCTGCCCCCTCCCACTGTACCCGTCGAGACCCAGACGATGTGCCCTGCTACTACAAAGTCGAAGAGATGTTTGATGGGGGCAGAGCGGAAGAGGCACATTGAATTTGGATCATTTTACCCATGACCCTTCTCTCCTCCCAACCCTCTTTGCGAAAGATGACATTTCTGGGGAAACAGAAGGTGATCAGAAGCAAGTAGCTCAAATGTATGTCCCTTGTAAATTTCGGATATCCATCAATTTCAATTTTGAGATATAGAGAAGTGCTGGGAAGTTTAATTGGCCGTATCAGTGTCAGTGAAGAGCTGATGGAAGAAGTGCGAAAGGCCAAAGGAGAAAACCCATGAGTAGAGAAATTAGCCTTCGGCTAATCTTATCTTCTCTGCTTCCATATATCCCTGTCCATCCTCAAAAGTTGAGTGAGGTAGGAGATGATAAGATTGAGATTAGGGCAAATTATTTCCCCATCTTTTCCTTTCTCCAATGCACAGTTTCCTCAACCCGCACACTTGGAGTCTCAGGGTCAGCCTATTAAGTGCCTATAATCAACTTCAATCATTTTAGCAGAGTACTACAGAGTGACTGCTCCCAACCCCTTCAGATAGGTGATGCTTATGTTTACATCTGCTTATCAGCTCTGTCAAAGTGCTGTTTCGTGGAGGTGCTGTAATCTGATGAACACATGAGACATGCTATTTGCTAGCAAGAAATTCTCAGCTCAAACAAGCTAAGGTGTACGGAGATTCAGTATAACACAGTAATTGGTTAACTCAGTTTACTTGGGACTCCATTTCTTAGGTCTTGGGCTGTTTACATAACCAAAAGGAGTGTGTGTGTGTGTGTGTGTGTGTGTGTGTGTGTGTGTGTGTGTGTGTGTGTGTGTGTGTACCACACTTGACCTAGCGTGTGTGTGTGTATGTGTGTTTGTGTACCACACTTGACCTAGCACCTACCTGCACAAGTACCCCCCTGCCAAGTGATGTGTTTAAAGGCCAACAAAAAGGAAAACACAGAACACATTTATAATCCTGAAAATCTAGGGCTACTTAACCTTTTTGCTGCTTAATTTTAAAGGCAAAAAATGTACTATGAGCAGCATAAATAAGAACTGATTTGAGCATAGTTTTATAATAGATAAAATGTACCTGATGGGTCTAATTCAAATTTCTAAAATCTAACTGTGCCGCATTAGTCTGAGATACAAGATCTAAAGCTGCATGATCTAATCTGAGAATTTACGGACCTGTTTGAAATACCTTCATTTGATTAATTTGAAATGGAGGCCAGGGTATGACCTCTAACAGTCTGATCTTTAATAACCGCTCAAGAGATGAGGCAGGAAGTCAGTCGCGCTTAGAATTCTATGCACTTTCCTCTAGTGAGCACACCCTGCGGTTCCACGCGTGCAAGCACACCCCTCGCTCACTGCGGGATCTACAGAGCAGCTGTACATGCCCTTCAAAACTCAAATGCGTGTTATGTGGGTGTGCGGTATAGGGGTAGGACATGAAAAAACTCCCACCTGTCCAGTCCGAGAGAAATTTAACTCCTGAGAAGCACACCTTAGTTGAACATCAGATGCAACACTAATTTGCAGAGGTTCCCACAACATAGGAACAAAAGGGCTGACGTTATGTGTTGATAGCAGATCGTGTGTGAAAACTAAAGTTTTATACGGGGCTGTACGAAGACTAACTGAGGTCTGGAAAATGAGGAATTTTAAATGCTGGACAGTCTCTATACTCAGATTCCACTGAAGACAATGCAAATACTTATAAGAGCCTGATAATAAAAACAGATTAAAAAACTTAATCATCAAGGTGAAGCATTTAGTAATGAGGTTTGTACAGCTTTTCGGAAAACACTGACTGGAAGTCCCAACCGGCTAGAGGTAGGCCAGTGTCAGGAGGCATCCCGGACATGGGCATTAGCTTCCAGCACTGATGGTGCAGCCAGTGTCGATGATAAGAATTAAAACACAACTGCAACCCCCAGTCCTGGACAGGCTCAGGAAGCGGCTATCTGGAAAGAGTGGGAGGGGTCCAGGAGGCCAGCCCCCAGGTGATACATACGTTTGCACAACAGTGACGGCGAGCCACTGGAAGTCTTTTCCAGCTGTACTGCGCTGTAATTGTGGTCGCTTGCTCAGGACAGCATGCTGCTTTCACAAGTTGTCTCCTTCCTGAGGGATTTGCTCCTAGAAAAAGCCACCACCGCCTTCTTCACTGTGCCTTCTTCTTCTTCTTTTTCTTTTTTTTCCTGGAGCTTGTCTCTTCTGCAGAGAAGAGCTTTTAACACCTCCCTGGATAGTCAGTAAAACCCCAAGCATTAAGAAGGCCAGAAAATACACGTCCACTTCATTTCACTGAAAAAGAAAGGTCATGATCCTATCCCTTCTTTGGGTCATCCACCCTGAGTCTGCACACCACATTTGCTCAGCAGCAGTCTGGCTACCCTTGCACATCCAGCAAACCCTTAGCACTCCTTCCTCTTATTCAGGATTCCAACTTTTTGAGCGACAAGAAGATCCCTGACACAGAGGGATCCTTGCTGAGGTATGAGAGCAGTGACACAGGATGCAAGAAGAGCACAAATGATGTTTCTTTATCCTCTGCCAAGCCCAGGGCACGCTTGGTGCTGCCATTCTCCTCCTGGGTGCAGCAGCAAACGCTTCTTCGTCAGTTCTATGATCCAACACTGCCGCCCTTAAAAATTAAGTCACCTCAAAAGTTACATAAGTATTTGAAAATACTCAAGAAAACTCTCCAAACACTGCTAGTTACACTTTGCTTGTCATAAATGGAACATCAATCTGAGCCCCAGGACAGGCCAGAGACAAGAACCTGTGATTTCCAGCCAGGCCTGAATTCTCCCCAAATTCCACAGAGTACCAAAACAGGACAATCTTGGCAGGAGCCAAGGGCAGCCTCCTCTACCCTGAAGCAGGCCATGCCTGGAGTCCTTGGCATGAACCGAGGGCAGCATCTCCTGCCTGGAAGCAGTCATGAAGCACACCGAAACACCACTTCCACGTGGGTGGGCCACTGTTGCTTTGCCTCCCACAGATCTGTCCCCCCTTTTCCCCTGGGTGATGGAGCTGCCAAAGATTCCTCAAAGCCCATCTCTTTTGAGCAGTGAGAAGCCCCGGGCTTCTCTTCCTGCATTTATTCTCCAGACCAAGAAGTTACAGGAAGAGACATAGGTGGGGTTTTGAACATAGGTTCAGTTTTACAAGTTTTGCAATAGAAGCTGGTAACATTCAGTCAAAACAAGTCAGATGACACTCTGTTAGGCAATTAAGTGATCCACTATAACAAAGCCTTGATTTACCCGAAATTCCTTTTCCCTCTAGCAGCTTTTTAGTAACGTTGCCTATCAATTAGTCACTTGTCTGTCTTAGAATCAGCAGCCTTGCTGTGTTATGATTCTTTTCCTGCAACAGAGACTCGATGCCCGGGGGTTAAAATTCCTGTCCTTTGCAAGGTCAATATTTGAAACTGCAAGGCTTTTGGTGACTAAAGTCACCTATTACCCAAGAGCAGTAATAGGAAATTAATGTAATACATTAAAAAAGGTAATTGCCTTCCTTAACCACGAAGATGGCATTTTATAAAATTAGCTGCTTCTCTTAAAAGGCAACCTTCATTATCCTTTACCTACTCTTTAAAGACTATACAAACAGGAATAAGTAAATTATGGATAAAATGTTCTATAACTGGGAGAACTCAACGGCCAGTTGCCCACAGCTTACCTGCTGGTGTCCTGTGACACATATTGAAGCCTCCGTTGTACTTTGAGGAAAAATGTTCCAAACATGCCCAAAGTTCTACCCAGCAGCCGCCCCGGGAACCTGCATGCACTTCTGTCCCACTGCGAGTGGCAACCACATCGGCGGTGCTGGACTCGGGTCAGCCCTGCTGGAATGGCAGTGAAAGAGAAACTCATGTTTCAGCACAGCTAAGACGTAAACGTGCAAGTGCAATTTTTAGTGAACAGTGTCGCGTATACATTTACAGGCGGCCAAGGGATAACTCTGTGACCAAAGGAAAACAAAACCTATTCTAGAAAAACAGCAGCTCTGCCTTTCAGGGATGAGACAACCCTGCAAGCTGCTGAGCTCTCTGCTGGTCACCGGTGATGTCATCCCGGTAGCACTGACCCTGTCACCGCCAGAGGTGCCTCACCCAGTCCCCTCCCATCTGTCCGCTGGACTGGAGGGGCGCCATTCTGTCCACACAGCTTCCTTGAGCACCTGCACCCTTGGGGCCTGCTTGTTGGGAGGAAAGCTGTCACCCGCGGCAGCTGGCTTAAACCTTAGCAGCAGGAGGAACAGCTGCCCGTGGCCAGGTCACTGCCCCAGATGAAACTGTTGCTGCCGGGCCTGGCCATCTCTTCCCAACGGAAATAAGTTGTTTGGGGTTCAGCAGACTCTAGAATGAAGCGGGCCCCTTGGGCACAGGGAGCAACAGCACATCCTAGTGGGCTAATTTCCCCAAAGCTTGAAACTAGGTGTCTTGTCTCACTCCAAGGATGGCTGTGGCACTACAGCATCGCTGGACGCTGGGTGGCAGTAGAGGGCCTCACAGAAACCAGGCACAGACAATCTGGCCTCCAGCAAAGGAATGATGCTAATGCGCTCCTCTGGGTAGAATTTGCACAATAACCCACATGGAAGTCGCAGCAGGACAGGGATGAAAACTATGGGGCAAGAGGTCAAGTCTGCACAATCCCAACCAACCCCACAGATGCCCATGTCCAGTAACCGCACACACTGGATGGCTCCCCACAGGCAAAGGAACAGGTGAGACACACCCCTTCTCTGTACCTGGTGACAGATTCAGGGAAGTCAGGCTCCAGGCCCTCTCTCACTCCCACCGTGTCCTGAATCCTCACCATCAGCTACAGCTGCAAGGACTGTTTCTCTTCTGTGAACCTGCAAGCTAAGGGTCTGAAGCGACACAGTGGAGAAAGCATGCGAGGAAATTCTGCTCTACTTTTCCACCTCAGTGAGGCACGTGCACAATGTAGTTTCCCATCTCAACTGTTGCTTCGCTGTCAAGATTTCTTTTGGTGTGAGAGACCAAGGTGTCGGTAGCAAAAGAAAATGTTTTGCTTTTGCTCCCCTCAGTATGCTTCAACATTTCCAAGTGAATTTCACGTCACAAGGGGAGATGGGGATTGCCCTCAACTGGAATGTGGGTCACCTCCCAGCTGTGTGGTGATGTGTCTGGGGCCAAGGCCAGAGCTGCTGCTTTTCCAGATTTTCCAAGCCAGAAACAAGCACTGTTCACTTTAATAAGGTTAAGTTTAAACCGACATCCTTTTTTGGTGCCTAAACTGTTGACTACATACCCCAGCAAGACAGAAGCGTGTGAAAGCCGTCCATTCACACTCCCCTTCTCCCAGACGGTCACATGCGCGTATGCCCAGAGCTGAAGGCACTGTGCAAAGCACGGTGCAGTATATGCGGCCAGTAACCGTGTGTTCTTCTCACTGAACACTTCCAGGGTTGCATCAAGTAAAAGTTGCCTCAACTTTCACTGAAGTAGATAAAAGCTGCAAAAACCCTTACTGATTTCCTAAGTTTACTTCTCTAAGTCCCAAAAGCTAAGACTATAACTACGTTAGCGTTCATGTATGACAAACAAATATTAAATAGTTTACACCTTTATACCAATTTATCTGTAGCTCGTGCAGGTCCAATTGGACCTGGCAGACATCTACAGAACATTTCATGCAACAACTAGAGAATACACATTTTTTCTCATCGGCACATGGAACATTCTCCAGGATAGACCACATGTTAGGTCACAAAACAGGTTTCAGCAAATTTTTCAAAGCTGACATCATTCCTAGTATCTTTTCTGACCACAATTGACTAGCACTGGAAATCAATTACAAGCGAATTTCTGGAAACTACTCCAGTGCATGAAAACTGAACAACAGGCTCCCGAATGACCTATGGGTCCAAGAAGAAATTAAAAAGGAAATCAAAAACGTTCTTGAAACTAATGAAAAAAGATGCATCCTACCAAAACCTGTGGGATACTGTAAAAGCAACAGCGACGAGGCAATATATTGCAATAAATGCTCACATCAAAAGGATGGAGAAACTTCACGTAAATGACCGAACTGTACACCTCAAAGAACCACCACCACCACAACAATGCAATCATAAAAGTACTAGAGAGAAAGAAATAATTAACATCAGGGCAGAGTTCAATGAAATGGAGACCCCCAAAACGATACAAAGGATCAGCGAAACACAAAGTTGTTTTTTGAGAAGATAAATAAAATAGACAAACCATTAGCTTTGCCCACTCTCACCACACTCATTCAACATAGTATTGAAAGCCCTAACCAGAGCAATCAAGCAAGACAAAGAAATAAAGGGCATTCAGATTGGGAAGGACAAAGTCAAGTTGTCCCTGTTTGCAGATGACGCGATCTTATAGATAGAAAACCTAAAGGCTACCAGAACGCCCTTACGGCTGACTAACAATTTTAATAATTTTGCGGGGTACAAAATCAACACCCACAGATCAGGAGCATTTTTATACTCCGATAATGAACTGGCAGAAAAAGAAATCAAGAAAGCAAGCCCATTTACAATAGTCACCCCCAAGATAAAATACCTAGGAACCAATTGAACCAAGGAGGTTAATGCAGATCTCTACAATGAGAACTACCAAACACCAGTGAGAGAAATTAAAGAGCACCCCAAAATAGTGGAATGACATACCAGGCTCTGGTACGGGAAGAATTAACATCGTGAAAATGTCCTTTCTACCCATAGCAGTCTACAAATTCAACGCAATCTCCGTCAAAATAGCAACAACTTTCTTCACAGAAATAGAAAAAGCAGTGCTAACATTCATATGGATTACGAAAAGATCCTGAATAGCCAAAGCAATTTTGAGCTTAAAAGCACCCCAAAAACAGAAAGGCTGGAGGCATAACACCACCCAATTTCAAATTCTATGACAAGGCTCAAAACAGCATGGTGATGGCATAGAAACAGACACTCAGATCAATGGAACAGGATAGAAAACCCAGGAATAATCAATTTGCCTACTTACAGCCAACCGATTTTTGACAAAGCAAACCAGAACATACGCTGTGGAAAAGACAGCCTCTTCAGGAAATAAACGGTGCCCGCAAAATTGGACAATCCACATGCAGAAGAATGAAACTGGACCAGCATCTCACCATATGCCAAAATCGACTCGAAATGGATTAAAGACCAGAATATAAGACCCCAAACCATTACATGACTGAAGGAAAACAGAGGGGAAACACTCCAGGAAGTAGGTGGGGGCAAAGGCTTTATGAATAAGACCCGAAAACCCACAAGCAACAATATAAAAACTAAACAAATGAGCTAATGTCAAACTAAGAAGCTTCCACACAGCAAAGGAAACAATCAACAGAGCAGAAAGGCACCCTAAAAAAAGGGAGAAAATATGTGTAAACTATACGTCTGCCAAGGGCTTAATATCCAGAACATACCAAGAACTCAAACAGCTGTACAGTATGAAAACAAGTAATCCGATTTAAAACTGGGCAAACGAGATGAATAGACATTTTTCAAAGACATACAAATGGCCAACGGTACACGAAAAAATGCTCAGCATCACTAGTCATCAGAGAAATGCAAATCAAAACCACATTGAGATATCATGTCAACCCAGATAGACTGGCCATTGTTAAAAAGACCATTAATAAGAAATGCTACTGAGGATATGAGGAAAGGAGAACTCTTCTCCAATGTTGGTGGGACTGTAAATTAGCACAGCCACTATGGAAAACAGTAAAGAAGTTTCCTCCAATACAGATAGTACTACCATATGATCCAGCAGTTCCACTACTGGGTATATATCCAAAGAAATGGAAATCATATGGAAGGGACACCTGCACTCCCATGTTCACTGCAGCTTTACTTACAATAGCCAAAATATAGAACCAACCTCAGTGCCCTTCGACAGATGACTGGATAAAAAAAATGTGATACACGTACACCATGGAATAATACACAGTGATAAAGAAAAAGAATGAAATTCTGCCATCGGTAACAACCTGGAGGAGTCTGGAGAAAATTATGTTGTGTGAAATAAGCCAGACAAGGGAAGATAAATATCACATGCTCTCACTTATAACTAGGTAGAAAGGAAGGAAGGAAGGAAGGAAGGAAGGAAGGAAGGAAGGAAGGAAGGAAGGAAGGAAGGAAGCAAAGGACTACAACAGTTCCTTGAACTTTCAGAAGGACAGAAGAAACCAATGGTTACTAGAGATGAGGGGATGGACGGAGGGAGGGAGTTGGGGGCGTGATGGGTCAGGCAAAGGGCATAAAGAAAAATCATGATTTGTAATAATGAATATGTTAATAAAAATAATTTAAAAAGTAAGACACTTTAAAACACAAAAAGAATGCCATTATTGACATTCCAGAAAATTCCAGCTATGTGGATAACATTAAAAACCAGCTGTCAAGCTAAATCCTTTATCAGTACAAATTTTGATATTTCTTCAAATTGGGAGGAGAATGTTGGTTTCGATGTACAATGTCTGGTCACTCCCAGCCTCATCTATTTGTCACTGACGACCCTGGGACAGACGGAAAAAAAAAAAAAAAAAACGGTTTCTGCAACTTTTAAAATACAGACACGCCCTCCACCACCAACTTTCAATTTCTACAAAACGTCCTTGGGTTCTAGTATTCTTGCACATGTTTGTTCTCTTACAGGAAATTTGCTCCTTAGGATTTCACTGCAATGTGCTTCTGGATCCCATGCCATGATTTATCTCTGAGGACCCCTGTTCCCCTGGATCCATTTCACCCCGTGCCTGGCCACCTGTGTGGCACACACACATAGGAGCAGGAGGACAAGGCTTTGAGATGGGGAACCCGCACAAGCAATTATCTGGGTTTAGGTCTGCAGGTTATTAAGGTTTTCCGTTTCAACTTCCACAGCTAGAACGAAAGTGTAGAAATCTGTTTTCTAGTTAAAATCTGTTCACATCCCAAGTGTTTTTTAAGTTACTTAACAAGCCTTTGGTAGTCCGAAATACCGGGAAGTGTGCCTGTAACTAGAAACACCAGAAACTTCCATTTCAAAATTGTCATAAACCAGGGATACTTTAGAAAAACCTTTTCAGCCCACTTCGTGCCTTGAGTAATGGTGGGTAAACAGTGGAAACCAAGAGAGGCAACATGGAAGCAAACGGATATAAAAGCACAAGGGAGACATCATGCTCTTGGGGAGAACTAAAATGCAAATTGTGTCTGTAAACGAAAGAAATTATACAGAAATCCCAGAAAAACAATTGACTGAAAATCAGACGAACGATCCCATGTTCATCGCATCACCTTGAGAACACGAAGGATACTTTTGTACAGGCAGCACACCTCCTTAAAGCAGCAGCAGAGTGCTTCATGCACAGCAAGGCCTAGTTCACCGAGCAGCTGGAACTGTGCCCACACCCAGAGGGCAGCACCAGTCACGTGGGTGCAGAGGAGGTTGTCCCGGTGAACTCCACAAGCGGCAGCAACGCTTGGCTCTACGCCACAGGACTTCTGACAACGGACACAGTCGCACAGACTGCAAGTGGACCCCACATCAGCCTCAAGACCTCCCCCACCCGAAAACATCTCCACAGCCAGCCAGGGAGGCAAAGGAAGGGTCTTCATGGCGTGCAGAGTTACAATGAGTCTGTGTTCACGCTGCCCCCTCCCACTGTACCCGTCGAGACCCAGACGATGTGCCCTGCTACTACAAAGTTGAAGAGATGTTTGATGGGGGCAGAGCGGAAGAGGCACATTGAATTTGGATCATTTTACCCATGACCCTTCTCTCCTCCCAACCCTCTTTGCGAAAGATGACATTTCTGGGGAAACAGAAGGTGATCAGAAGCAAGTAGCTCAAATGTATGTCCCTTGTAAATTTCGGATATCCATCAATTTCAATTTTGAGATATAGAGAAGTGCTGGGAAGTTTAATTGGCCGTATCAGTGTCAGTGAAGAGCTGATGGAAGAAGTGCGAAAGGCCAAAGGAGAAAACCCATGAGTAGAGAAATTAGCCTTCGGCTAATCTTATCTTCTCTGCTTCCATATATCCCTGTCCATCCTCAAAAGTTGAGTGAGGTAGGAGATGATAAGATTGAGATTAGGGCAAATTATTTCCCCATCTTTTCCTTTCTCCAATGCACAGTTTCCTCAACCCGCACACTTGGAGTCTCAGGGTCAGCCTATTAAGTGCCTATAATCAACTTCAATCATTTTAGCAGAGTACTACAGAGTGACTGCTCCCAACCCCTTCAGATAGGTGATGCTTATGTTTACATCTGCTTATCAGCTCTGTCAAAGTGCTGTTTCGTGGAGGTGCTGTAATCTGATGAACACATGAGACATGCTATTTGCTAGCAAGAAATTCTCAGCTCAAACAAGCTAAGGTGTACGGAGATTCAGTATAACACAGTAATTGGTTAACTCAGTTTACTTGGGACTCCATTTCTTAGGTCTTGGGCTGTTTACATAACCAAAAGGAGTGTGTGTGTGTGTGTGTGTGTGTGTGTGTGTGTGTGTGTGTGTGTGTGTGTGTGTGTGTGTGTGTGTACCACACTTGACCTAGCGTGTGTGTGTGTATGTGTGTTTGTGTACCACACTTGACCTAGCACCTACCTGCACAAGTACCCCCCTGCCAAGTGATGTGTTTAAAGGCCAACAAAAAGGAAAACACAGAACACATTTATAATCCTGAAAATCTAGGGCTACTTAACCTTTTTGCTGCTTAATTTTAAAGGCAAAAAATGTACTATGAGCAGCATAAATAAGAACTGATTTGAGCATAGTTTTATAATAGATAAAATGTACCTGATGGGTCTAATTCAAATTTCTAAAATCTAACTGTGCCGCATTAGTCTGAGATACAAGATCTAAAGCTGCATGATCTAATCTGAGAATTTACGGACCTGTTTGAAATACCTTCATTTGATTAATTTGAAATGGAGGCCA
Source organism: Cynocephalus volans (assembly GCF_027409185.1). Taxonomy (NCBI): domain Eukaryota; kingdom Metazoa; phylum Chordata; class Mammalia; order Dermoptera; family Cynocephalidae; genus Cynocephalus; species Cynocephalus volans. The sequence continues at coordinate 1,970,131 of NW_026902465.1, forward strand.
GGGTATGACCTCTAACAGTCTGATCTTTAATAACCGCTCAAGAGATGAGGCAGGAAGTCAGTCGCGCTTAGAATTCTATGCACTTTCCTCTAGTGAGCACACCCTGCGGTTCCACGCGTGCAAGCACACCCCTCGCTCACTGCGGGATCTACAGAGCAGCTGTACATGCCCTTCAAAACTCAAATGCGTGTTATGTGGGTGTGCGGTATAGGGGTAGGACATGAAAAAACTCCCACCTGTCCAGTCCGAGAGAAATTTAACTCCTGAGAAGCACACCTTAGTTGAACATCAGATGCAACACTAATTTGCAGAGGTTCCCACAACATAGGAACAAAAGGGCTGACGTTATGTGTTGATAGCAGATCGTGTGTGAAAACTAAAGTTTTATACGGGGCTGTACGAAGACTAACTGAGGTCTGGAAAATGAGGAATTTTAAATGCTGGACAGTCTCTATACTCAGATTCCGCTGAAGACAATGCAAATACTTATAAGAGCCTGATAATAAAAACAGATTAAAAAACTTAATCATCAAGGTGAAGCATTTAGTAATGAGGTTTGTACAGCTTTTCGGAAAACACTGACTGGAAGTCCCAACCGGCTAGAGGTAGGCCAGTGTCAGGAGGCATCCCGGACATGGGCATTAGCTTCCAGCACTGATGGTGCAGCCAGTGTCGATGATAAGAATTAAAACACAACTGCAACCCCCAGTCCTGGACAGGCTCAGGAAGCGGCTATCTGGAAAGAGTGGGAGGGGTCCAGGAGGCCAGCCCCCAGGTGATACATACGTTTGCACAACAGTGACGGCGAGCCACTGGAAGTCTTTTCCAGCTGTACTGCGCTGTAATTGTGGTCGCTTGCTCAGGACAGCATGCTGCTTTCACAAGTTGTCTCCTTCCTGAGGGATTTGCTCCTAGAAAAAGCCACCACCGCCTTCTTCACTGTGCCTTCTTCTTCTTCTTTTTCTTTTTTTTCCTGGAGCTTGTCTCTTCTGCAGAGAAGAGCTTTTAACACCTCCCTGGATAGTCAGTAAAACCCCAAGCATTAAGAAGGCCAGAAAATACACGTCCACTTCATTTCACTGAAAAAGAAAGGTCATGATCCTATCCCTTCTTTGGGTCATCCACCCTGAGTCTGCACACCACATTTGCTCAGCAGCAGTCTGGCTACCCTTGCACATCCAGCAAACCCTTAGCACTCCTTCCTCTTATTCAGGATTCCAACTTTTTGAGCGACAAGAAGATCCCTGACACAGAGGGATCCTTGCTGAGGTATGAGAGCAGTGACACAGGATGCAAGAAGAGCACAAATGATGTTTCTTTATCCTCTGCCAAGCCCAGGGCACGCTTGGTGCTGCCATTCTCCTCCTGGGTGCAGCAGCAAACGCTTCTTCGTCAGTTCTATGATCCAACACTGCCGCCCTTAAAAATTAAGTCACCTCAAAAGTTACATAAGTATTTGAAAATACTCAAGAAAACTCTCCAAACACTGCTAGTTACACTTTGCTTGTCATAAATGGAACATCAATCTGAGCCCCAGGACAGGCCAGAGACAAGAACCTGTGATTTCCAGCCAGGCCTGAATTCTCCCCAAATTCCACAGAGTACCAAAACAGGACAATCTTGGCAGGAGCCAAGGGCAGCCTCCTCTACCCTGAAGCAGGCCATGCCTGGAGTCCTTGGCATGAACCGAGGGCAGCATCTCCTGCCTGGAAGCAGTCATGAAGCACACCGAAACACCACTTCCACGTGGGTGGGCCACTGTTGCTTTGCCTCCCACAGATCTGTCCCCCCTTTTCCCCTGGGTGATGGAGCTGCCAAAGATTCCTCAAAGCCCATCTCTTTTGAGCAGTGAGAAGCCCCGGGCTTCTCTTCCTGCATTTATTCTCCAGACCAAGAAGTTACAGGAAGAGACATAGGTGGGGTTTTGAACATAGGTTCAGTTTTACAAGTTTTGCAATAGAAGCTGGTAACATTCAGTCAAAACAAGTCAGATGACACTCTGTTAGGCAATTAAGTGATCCACTATAACAAAGCCTTGATTTACCCGAAATTCCTTTTCCCTCTAGCAGCTTTTTAGTAACGTTGCCTATCAATTAGTCACTTGTCTGTCTTAGAATCAGCAGCCTTGCTGTGTTATGATTCTTTTCCTGCAACAGAGACTCGATGCCCGGGGGTTAAAATTCCTGTCCTTTGCAAGGTCAATATTTGAAACTGCAAGGCTTTTGGTGACTAAAGTCACCTATTACCCAAGAGCAGTAATAGGAAATTAATGTAATACATTAAAAAAGGTAATTGCCTTCCTTAACCACGAAGATGGCATTTTATAAAATTAGCTGCTTCTCTTAAAAGGCAACCTTCATTATCCTTTACCTACTCTTTAAAGACTATACAAACAGGAATAAGTAAATTATGGATAAAATGTTCTATAACTGGGAGAACTCAACGGCCAGTTGCCCACAGCTTACCTGCTGGTGTCCTGTGACACATATTGAAGCCTCCGTTGTACTTTGAGGAAAAATGTTCCAAACATGCCCAAAGTTCTACCCAGCAGCCGCCCCGGGAACCTGCATGCACTTCTGTCCCACTGCGAGTGGCAACCACATCGGCGGTGCTGGACTCGGGTCAGCCCTGCTGGAATGGCAGTGAAAGAGAAACTCATGTTTCAGCACAGCTAAGACGTAAACGTGCAAGTGCAATTTTTAGTGAACAGTGTCGCGTATAAATTTACAGGCGGCCAAGGGATAACTCTGTGACCAAAGGAAAACAAAACCTATTCTAGAAAAACAGCAGCTCTGCCTTTCAGGGATGAGACAACCCTGCAAGCTGCTGAGCTCTCTGCTGGTCACCGGTGATGTCATCCCGGTAGCACTGACCCTGTCACCGCCAGAGGTGCCTCACCCAGTCCCCTCCCATCTGTCCGCTGGACTGGAGGGGCGCCATTCTGTCCACACAGCTTCCTTGAGCACCTGCACCCTTGGGGCCTGCTTGTTGGGAGGAAAGCTGTCACCCGCGGCAGCTGGCTTAAACCTTAGCAGCAGGAGGAACAGCTGCCCGTGGCCAGGCCACTGCCCCAGATGAAACTGTTGCTGCCGGGCCTGGCCATCTCTTCCCAACGGAAATAAGTTGTTTGGGGTTCAGCAGACTCTAGAATGAAGCGGGCCCCTTGGGCACAGGGAGCAACAGCACATCCTAGTGGGCTAATTTCCCCAAAGCTTGAAACTAGGTGTCTTGTCTCACTCCAAGGATGGCTGTGGCACTACAGCATCGCTGGACGCTGGGTGGCAGTAGAGGGCCTCACAGAAACCAGGCACAGACAATCTGGCCTCCAGCAAAGGAATGATGCTAATGCGCTCCTCTGGGTAGAATTTGCACAATAACCCACATGGAAGTCGCAGCAGGACAGGGATGAAAACTATGGGGCAAGAGGTCAAGTCTGCACAATCCCAACCAACCCCACAGATGCCCATGTCCAGTAACCGCACACACTGGATGGCTCCCCACAGGCAAAGGAACGGGTGAGACACACCCCTTCTCTGTACCTGGTGACAGATTCAGGGAAGTCAGGCTCCAGGCCCTCTCTCACTCCCACCGTGTCCTGAATCCTCACCATCAGCTACAGCTGCAAGGACTGTTTCTCTTCTGTGAACCTGCAAGCTAAGGGTCTGAAGCGACACAGTGGAGAAAGCATGCGAGGAAATTCTGCTCTACTTTTCCACCTCAGTGAGGCACGTGCACAATGTAGTTTCCCATCTCAACTGTTGCTTCGCTGTCAAGATTTCTTTTGGTGTGAGAGACCAAGGTGTCGGTAGCAAAAGAAAATGTTTTGCTTTTGCTCCCCTCAGTATGCTTCAACATTTCCAAGTGAATTTCACGTCACAAGGGGAGATGGGGATTGCCCTCAACTGGAATGTGGGTCACCTCCCAGCTGTGTGGTGATGTGTCTGGGGCCAAGGCCAGAGCTGCTGCTTTTCCAGATTTTCCAAGCCAGAAACAAGCACTGTTCACTTTAATAAGGTTAAGTTTAAACCGACATCCTTTTTTGGTGCCTAAACTGTTGACTACATACCCCAGCAAGACAGAAGCGTGTGAAAGCCGTCCATTCACACTCCCCTTCTCCCAGACGGTCACATGCGCATATCCCCAGAGCTGAAGGCACTGTGCAAAGCACGGTGCAGTATATGTGGCCAGTAACCGTGTGTTCTTCTCACTGAACACTTCCAGGGTTGCATCAAGTAAAAGTTGCCTCAACTTTCACTGAAGTAGATAAAAGCTGCAAAAACCCTTACTGATTTCCTAAGTTTACTTCTCTAAGTCCCAAAAGCTAAGACTATAACTACGTTAGTGTTCATGTATGACAAACAAATATTAAATAGTTTACACCTTTATACCAATTTATCTGTAGCTCGTGCAGGTCCAATTGGACCTGGCAGACATCTACAGAACATTTCATGCAACAACTAGAGAATACACATTTTTTCTCATCGGCACATGGAACATTCTCCAGGATAGACCACATGTTAGGTCACAAAACAGGTTTCAGCAAATTTTTCAAAGCTGACATCATTCCTAGTATCTTTTCTGACCACAATTGACTAGCACTGGAAATCAATTACAAGCGAATTTCTGGAAACTACTCCAGTGCATGAAAACTGAACAACAGGCTCCCGAATGACCTATGGGTCCAAGAAGAAATTAAAAAGGAAATCAAAAACGTTCTTGAAACTAATGAAAAAAGATGCATCCTACCAAAACCTGTGGGATACTGTAAAAGCAACAGCGACGAGGCAATATATTGCAATAAATGCTCACATCAAAAGGATGGAGAACCTTCACGTAAATGACCGAACTGTACACCTCAAAGAACCACCACCACCACAACAATGCAATCATAAAAGTACTAGAGAGAAAGAAATAATTAACATCAGGGCAGAGTTCAATGAAATGGAGACCCCCAAAACGATACAAAGGATCAGCGAAACACAAAGTTGTTTTTTGAGAAGATAAATAAAATAGACAAACCATTAGCTTTGCCCACTCTCACCACACTCATTCAACATAGTATTGAAAGCCCTAACCAGAGCAATCAAGCAAGACAAAGAAATAAAGGGCATTCAGATTGGGAAGGACAAAGTCAAGTTGTCCCTGTTTGCAGATGACGCGATCTTATAGATAGAAAACCTAAAGGCTACCAGAACGCCCTTACGGCTGACTAACAATTTTAATAATTTTGCGGGGTACAAAATCAACACCCACAGATCAGGAGCATTTTTATACTCCGATAATGAACTGGCAGAAAAAGAAATCAAGAAAGCAAGCCCATTTACAATAGTCACCCCCAAGATAAAATACCTAGGAACCAATTGAACCAAGGAGGTTAATGCAGATCTCTACAATGAGAACTACCAAACACCAGTGAGAGAAATTAAAGAGCACCCCAAAATAGTGGAATGACATACCAGGCTCTGGTACGGGAAGAATTAACATCGTGAAAATGTCCTTTCTACCCATAGCAGTCTACAAATTCAACGCAATCTCCGTCAAAATAGCAACAACTTTCTTCACAGAAATAGAAAAAGCAGTGCTAACATTCATATGGATTACGAAAAGATCCTGAATAGCCAAAGCAATTTTGAGCTTAAAAGCACCCCAAAAACAGAAAGGCTGGAGGCATAACACCACCCAATTTCAAATTCTATGACAAGGCTCAAAACAGCATGGTGATGGCATAGAAACAGACACTCAGATCAATGGAACAGGATAGAAAACCCAGGAATAATCAATTTGCCTACTTACAGCCAACCGATTTTTGACAAAGCAAACCAGAACATACGCTGTGGAAAAGACAGCCTCTTCAGGAAATAAACGGTGCCCGCAAAATTGGACAATCCACATGCAGAAGAATGAAACTGGACCAGCATCTCACCATATGCCAAAATCGACTCGAAATGGATTAAAGACCAGAATATAAGACCCCAAACCATTACATGACTGAAGGAAAACAGAGGGGAAACACTCCAGGAAGTAGGTGGGGGCAAAGGCTTTATGAATAAGACCCGAAAACCCACAAGCAACAATATAAAAACTAAACAAATGAGCTAATGTCAAACTAAGAAGCTTCCACACAGCAAAGGAAACAATCAACAGAGCAGAAAGGCACCCTAAAAAAAGGGAGAAAATATGTGTAAACTATACGTCTGCCAAGGGCTTAATATCCAGAACATACCAAGAACTCAAACAGCTGTACAGTATGAAAACAAGTAATCCGATTTAAAACTGGGCAAACGAGATGAATAGACATTTTTCAAAGACATACAAATGGCCAACGGTACACGAAAAAATGCTCAGCATCACTAGTCATCAGAGAAATGCAAATCAAAACCACATTGAGATATCATGTCAACCCAGATAGACTGGCCATTGTTAAAAAGACCATTAATAAGAAATGCTACTGAGGATATGAGGAAAGGAGAACTCTTCTCCAATGTTGGTGGGACTGTAAATTAGCACAGCCACTATGGAAAACAGTAAAGAAGTTTCCTCCAATACAGATAGTACTACCATATGATCCAGCAGTTCCACTACTGGGTATATATCCAAAGAAATGGAAATCATATGGAAGGGACACCTGCACTCCCATGTTCACTGCAGCTTTACTTACAATAGCCAAAATATAGAACCAACCTCAGTGCCCTTCGACAGATGACTGGATAAAAAAAATGTGATACACGTACACCATGGAATAATACACAGTGATAAAGAAAAAGAATGAAATTCTGCCATCGGTAACAACCTGGAGGAGTCTGGAGAAAATTATGTTGTGTGAAATAAGCCAGACAAGGGAAGATAAATATCACATGCTCTCACTTATAACTAGGTAGAAAGGAAGGAAGGAAGGAAGGAAGGAAGGAAGGAAGGAAGGAAGGAAGGAAGGAAGGAAGGAAGCAAAGGACTACAACAGTTCCTTGAACTTTCAGAAGGACAGAAGAAACCAATGGTTACTAGAGATGAGGGGATGGACGGAGGGAGGGAGTTGGGGGCGTGATGGGTCAGGCAAAGGGCATAAAGAAAAATCATGATTTGTAATAATGAATATGTTAATAAAAATAATTTAAAAAGTAAGACACTTTAAAACACAAAAAGAATGCCATTATTGACATTCCAGAAAATTCCAGCTATGTGGATAACATTAAAAACCAGCTGTCAAGCTAAATCCTTTATCAGTACAAATTTTGATATTTCTTCAAATTGGGAGGAGAATGTTGGTTTCGATGTACAATGTCTGGTCACTCCCAGCCTCATCTATTTGTCACTGACGACCCTGGGACAGACGGAAAAAAAAAAAAAAAAAACGGTTTCTGCAACTTTTAAAATACAGACACGCCCTCCACCACCAACTTTCAATTTCTACAAAACGTCCTTGGGTTCTAGTATTCTTGCACATGTTTGTTCTCTTACAGGAAATTTGCTCCTTAGGATTTCACTGCAATGTGCTTCTGGATCCCATGCCATGATTTATCTCTGAGGACCCCTGTTCCCCTGGATCCATTTCACCCCGTGCCTGGCCACCTGTGTGGCACACACACATAGGAGCAGGAGGACAAGGCTTTGAGATGGGGAACCCGCACAAGCAATTATCTGGGTTTAGGTCTGCAGGTTATTAAGGTTTTCCGTTTCAACTTCCACAGCTAGAACGAAAGTGTAGAAATCTGTTTTCTAGTTAAAATCTGTTCACATCCCAAGTGTTTTTTAAGTTACTTAACAAGCCTTTGGTAGTCCGAAATACCGGGAAGTGTGCCTGTAACTAGAAACACCAGAAACTTCCATTTCAAAATTGTCATAAACCAGGGATACTTTAGAAAAACCTTTTCAGCCCACTTCGTGCCTTGAGTAATGGTGGGTAAACAGTGGAAACCAAGAGAGGCAACATGGAAGCAAACGGATATAAAAGCACAAGGGAGACATCATGCTCTTGGGGAGAACTAAAATGCAAATTGTGTCTGTAAACGAAAGAAATTATACAGAAATCCCAGAAAAACAATTGACTGAAAATCAGACGAACGATCCCATGTTCATCGCATCACCTTGAGAACACGAAGGATACTTTTGTACAGGCAGCACACCTCCTTAAAGCAGCAGCAGAGTGCTTCGTGCACAGCAAGGCCTAGTTCACCGAGCAGCTGGAACTGTGCCCACACCCAGAGGGCAGCACCAGTCACGTGGGTGCAGAGGAGGTTGTCCCGGTGAACTCCACAAGCGGCAGCAACGCTCGGCTCTACGCCACAGGACTTCTGACAACGGACACAGTCGCACAGACTGCAAGTGGACCCCACATCAGCCTCAAGACCTCCCCCACCCGAAAACATCTCCACAGCCAGCCAGGGAGGCAAAGGAAGGGTCTTCATGGCGTGCAGAGTTACAATGAATCTGTGTTCACGCTGCCCCCTCCCACTGTACCCGTCGAGACCCAGACGATGTGCCCTGCTACTACAAAGTCGAAGAGATGTTTGATGGGGGCAGAGCGGAAGAGGCACATTGAATTTGGATCATTTTACCCATGACCCTTCTCTCCTCCCAACCCTCTTTGCGAAAGATGACATTTCTGGGGAAACAGAAGGTGATCAGAAGCAAGTAGCTCAAATGTATGTCCCTTGTAAATTTCGGATATCCATCAATTTCAATTTTGAGATATAGAGAAGTGCTGGGAAGTTTAATTGGCCGTATCAGTGTCAGTGAAGAGCTGATGGAAGAAGTGCGAAAGGCCAAAGGAGAAAACCCATGAGTAGAGAAATTAGCCTTCGGCTAATCTTATCTTCTCTGCTTCCATATATCCCTGTCCATCCTCAAAAGTTGAGTGAGGTAGGAGATGATAAGATTGAGATTAGGGCAAATTATTTCCCCATCTTTTCCTTTCTCCAATGCACAGTTTCCTCAACCCGCACACTTGGAGTCTCAGGGTCAGCCTATTAAGTGCCTATAATCAACTTCAATCATTTTAGCAGAGTACTACAGAGTGACTGCTCCCAACCCCTTCAGATAGGTGATGCTTATGTTTACATCTGCTTATCAGCTCTGTCAAAGTGCTGTTTCGTGGAGGTGCTGTAATCTGATGAACACATGAGACATGCTATTTGCTAGCAAGAAATTCTCAGCTCAAACAAGCTAAGGTGTACGGAGATTCAGTATAACACAGTAATTGGTTAACTCAGTTTACTTGGGACTCCATTTCTTAGGTCTTGGGCTGTTTACATAACCAAAAGGAGTGTGTGTGTGTGTGTGTGTGTGTGTGTGTGTGTGTGTGTGTGTGTGTGTGTGTGTACCACACTTGACCTAGCGTGTGTGTGTGTATGTGTGTTTGTGTACCACACTTGACCTAGCACCTACCTGCACAAGTACCCCCCTGCCAAGTGATGTGTTTAAAGGCCAACAAAAAGGAAAACACAGAACACATTTATAATCCTGAAAATCTAGGGCTACTTAACCTTTTTGCTGCTTAATTTTAAAGGCAAAAAATGTACTATGAGCAGCATAAATAAGAACTGATTTGAGCATAGTTTTATAATAGATAAAATGTACCTGATGGGTCTAATTCAAATTTCTAAAATCTAACTGTGCCGCATTAGTCTGAGATACAAGATCTAAAGCTGCATGATCTAATCTGAGAATTTACGGACCTGTTTGAAATACCTTCATTTGATTAATTTGAAATGGAGGCCAGGGTATGACCTCTAACAGTCTGATCTTTAATAACCGCTCAAGAGATGAGGCAGGAAGTCAGTCGCGCTTAGAATTCTATGCACTTTCCTCTAGTGAGCACACCCTGCGGTTCCACGCGTGCAAGCACACCCCTCGCTCACTGCGGGATCTACAGAGCAGCTGTACATGCCCTTCAAAACTCAAATGCGTGTTATGTGGGTGTGCGGTATAGGGGTAGGACATGAAAAAACTCCCACCTGTCCAGTCCGAGAGAAATTTAACTCCTGAGAAGCACACCTTAGTTGAACATCAGATGCAACACTAATTTGCAGAGGTTCCCACAACATAGGAACAAAAGGGCTGACGTTATGTGTTGATAGCAGATCGTGTGTGAAAACTAAAGTTTTATACGGGGCTGTACGAAGACTAACTGAGGTCTGGAAAATGAGGAATTTTAAATGCTGGACAGTCTCTATACTCAGATTCCGCTGAAGACAATGCAAATACTTATAAGAGCCTGATAATAAAAACAGATTAAAAAACTTAATCATCAAGGTGAAGCATTTAGTAATGAGGTTTGTACAGCTTTTCGGAAAACACTGACTGGAAGTCCCAACCGGCTAGAGGTAGGCCAGTGTCAGGAGGCATCCCGGACATGGGCATTAGCTTCCAGCACTGATGGTGCAGCCAGTGTCGATGATAAGAATTAAAACACAACTGCAACCCCCAGTCCTGGACAGGCTCAGGAAGCGGCTATCTGGAAAGAGTGGGAGGGGTCCAGGAGGCCAGCCCCCAGGTGATACATACGTTTGCACAACAGTGACGGCGAGCCACTGGAAGTCTTTTCCAGCTGTACTGCGCTGTAATTGTGGTCGCTTGCTCAGGACAGCATGCTGCTTTCACAAGTTGTCTCCTTCCTGAGGGATTTGCTCCTAGAAAAAGCCACCACCGCCTTCTTCACTGTGCCTTCTTCTTCTTCTTTTTCTTTTTTTTCCTGGAGCTTGTCTCTTCTGCAGAGAAGAGCTTTTAACACCTCCCTGGATAGTCAGTAAAACCCCAAGCATTAAGAAGGCCAGAAAATACACGTCCACTTCATTTCACTGAAAAAGAAAGGTCATGATCCTATCCCTTCTTTGGGTCATCCACCCTGAGTCTGCACACCACATTTGCTCAGCAGCAGTCTGGCTACCCTTGCACATCCAGCAAACCCTTAGCACTCCTTCCTCTTATTCAGGATTCCAACTTTTTGAGCGACAAGAAGATCCCTGACACAGAGGGATCCTTGCTGAGGTATGAGAGCAGTGACACAGGATGCAAGAAGAGCACAAATGATGTTTCTTTATCCTCTGCCAAGCCCAGGGCACGCTTGGTGCTGCCATTCTCCTCCTGGGTGCAGCAGCAAACGCTTCTTCGTCAGTTCTATGATCCAACACTGCCGCCCTTAAAAATTAAGTCACCTCAAAAGTTACATAAGTATTTGAAAATACTCAAGAAAACTCTCCAAACACTGCTAGTTACACTTTGCTTGTCATAAATGGAACATCAATCTGAGCCCCAGGACAGGCCAGAGACAAGAACCTGTGATTTCCAGCCAGGCCTGAATTCTCCCCAAATTCCACAGAGTACCAAAACAGGACAATCTTGGCAGGAGCCAAGGGCAGCCTCCTCTACCCTGAAGCAGGCCATGCCTGGAGTCCTTGGCATGAACCGAGGGCAGCATCTCCTGCCTGGAAGCAGTCATGAAGCACACCGAAACACCACTTCCACGTGGGTGGGCCACTGTTGCTTTGCCTCCCACAGATCTGTCCCCCCTTTTCCCCTGGGTGATGGAGCTGCCAAAGATTCCTCAAAGCCCATCTCTTTTGAGCAGTGAGAAGCCCCGGGCTTCTCTTCCTGCATTTATTCTCCAGACCAAGAAGTTACAGGAAGAGACATAGGTGGGGTTTTGAACATAGGTTCAGTTTTACAAGTTTTGCAATAGAAGCTGGTAACATTCAGTCAAAACAAGTCAGATGACACTCTGTTAGGCAATTAAGTGATCCACTATAACAAAGCCTTGATTTACCCGAAATTCCTTTTCCCTCTAGCAGCTTTTTAGTAACGTTGCCTATCAATTAGTCACTTGTCTGTCTTAGAATCAGCAGCCTTGCTGTGTTATGATTCTTTTCCTGCAACAGAGACTCGATGCCCGGGGGTTAAAATTCCTGTCCTTTGCAAGGTCAATATTTGAAACTGCAAGGCTTTTGGTGACTAAAGTCACCTATTACCCAAGAGCAGTAATAGGAAATTAATGTAATACATTAAAAAAGGTAATTGCCTTCCTTAACCACGAAGATGGCATTTTATAAAATTAGCTGCTTCTCTTAAAAGGCAACCTTCATTATCCTTTACCTACTCTTTAAAGACTATACAAACAGGAATAAGTAAATTATGGATAAAATGTTCTATAACTGGGAGAACTCAACGGCCAGTTGCCCACAGCTTACCTGCTGGTGTCCTGTGACACATATTGAAGCCTCCGTTGTACTTTGAGGAAAAATGTTCCAAACATGCCCAAAGTTCTACCCAGCAGCCGCCCCGGGAACCTGCATGCACTTCTGTCCCACTGCGAGTGGCAACCACATCGGCGGTGCTGGACTCGGGTCAGCCCTGCTGGAATGGCAGTGAAAGAGAAACTCATGTTTCAGCACAGCTAAGACGTAAACGTGCAAGTGCAATTTTTAGTGAACAGTGTCGCGTATAAATTTACAGGCGGCCAAGGGATAACTCTGTGACCAAAGGAAAACAAAACCTATTCTAGAAAAACAGCAGCTCTGCCTTTCAGGGATGAGACAACCCTGCAAGCTGCTGAGCTCTCTGCTGGTCACCGGTGATGTCATCCCGGTAGCACTGACCCTGTCACCGCCAGAGGTGCCTCACCCAGTCCCCTCCCATCTGTCCGCTGGACTGGAGGGGCGCCATTCTGTCCACACAGCTTCCTTGAGCACCTGCACCCTTGGGGCCTGCTTGTTGGGAGGAAAGCTGTCACCCGCGGCAGCTGGCTTAAACCTTAGCAGCAGGAGGAACAGCTGCCCGTGGCCAGGCCACTGCCCCAGATGAAACTGTTGCTGCCGGGCCTGGCCATCTCTTCCCAACGGAAATAAGTTGTTTGGGGTTCAGCAGACTCTAGAATGAAGCGGGCCCCTTGGGCACAGGGAGCAACAGCACATCCTAGTGGGCTAATTTCCCCAAAGCTTGAAACTAGGTGTCTTGTCTCACTCCAAGGATGGCTGTGGCACTACAGCATCGCTGGACGCTGGGTGGCAGTAGAGGGCCTCACAGAAACCAGGCACAGACAATCTGGCCTCCAGCAAAGGAATGATGCTAATGCGCTCCTCTGGGTAGAATTTGCACAATAACCCACATGGAAGTCGCAGCAGGACAGGGATGAAAACTATGGGGCAAGAGGTCAAGTCTGCACAATCCCAACCAACCCCACAGATGCCCATGTCCAGTAACCGCACACACTGGATGGCTCCCCACAGGCAAAGGAACGGGTGAGACACACCCCTTCTCTGTACCTGGTGACAGATTCAGGGAAGTCAGGCTCCAGGCCCTCTCTCACTCCCACCGTGTCCTGAATCCTCACCATCAGCTACAGCTGCAAGGACTGTTTCTCTTCTGTGAACCTGCAAGCTAAGGGTCTGAAGCGACACAGTGGAGAAAGCATGCGAGGAAATTCTGCTCTACTTTTCCACCTCAGTGAGGCACGTGCACAATGTAGTTTCCCATCTCAACTGTTGCTTCGCTGTCAAGATTTCTTTTGGTGTGAGAGACCAAGGTGTCGGTAGCAAAAGAAAATGTTTTGCTTTTGCTCCCCTCAGTATGCTTCAACATTTCCAAGTGAATTTCACGTCACAAGGGGAGATGGGGATTGCCCTCAACTGGAATGTGGGTCACCTCCCAGCTGTGTGGTGATGTGTCTGGGGCCAAGGCCAGAGCTGCTGCTTTTCCAGATTTTCCAAGCCAGAAACAAGCACTGTTCACTTTAATAAGGTTAAGTTTAAACCGACATCCTTTTTTGGTGCCTAAACTGTTGACTACATACCCCAGCAAGACAGAAGCGTGTGAAAGCCGTCCATTCACACTCCCCTTCTCCCAGACGGTCACATGCGCATATCCCCAGAGCTGAAGGCACTGTGCAAAGCACGGTGCAGTATATGTGGCCAGTAACCGTGTGTTCTTCTCACTGAACACTTCCAGGGTTGCATCAAGTAAAAGTTGCCTCAACTTTCACTGAAGTAGATAAAAGCTGCAAAAACCCTTACTGATTTCCTAAGTTTACTTCTCTAAGTCCCAAAAGCTAAGACTATAACTACGTTAGTGTTCATGTATGACAAACAAATATTAAATAGTTTACACCTTTATACCAATTTATCTGTAGCTCGTGCAGGTCCAATTGGACCTGGCAGACATCTACAGAACATTTCATGCAACAACTAGAGAATACACATTTTTTCTCATCGGCACATGGAACATTCTCCAGGATAGACCACATGTTAGGTCACAAAACAGGTTTCAGCAAATTTTTCAAAGCTGACATCATTCCTAGTATCTTTTCTGACCACAATTGACTAGCACTGGAAATCAATTACAAGCGAATTTCTGGAAACTACTCCAGTGCATGAAAACTGAACAACAGGCTCCCGAATGACCTATGGGTCCAAGAAGAAATTAAAAAGGAAATCAAAAACGTTCTTGAAACTAATGAAAAAAGATGCATCCTACCAAAACCTGTGGGATACTGTAAAAGCAACAGCGACGAGGCAATATATTGCAATAAATGCTCACATCAAAAGGATGGAGAACCTTCACGTAAATGACCGAACTGTACACCTCAAAGAACCACCACCACCACAACAATGCAATCATAAAAGTACTAGAGAGAAAGAAATAATTAACATCAGGGCAGAGTTCAATGAAATGGAGACCCCCAAAACGATACAAAGGATCAGCGAAACACAAAGTTGTTTTTTGAGAAGATAAATAAAATAGACAAACCATTAGCTTTGCCCACTCTCACCACACTCATTCAACATAGTATTGAAAGCCCTAACCAGAGCAATCAAGCAAGACAAAGAAATAAAGGGCATTCAGATTGGGAAGGACAAAGTCAAGTTGTCCCTGTTTGCAGATGACGCGATCTTATAGATAGAAAACCTAAAGGCTACCAGAACGCCCTTACGGCTGACTAACAATTTTAATAATTTTGCGGGGTACAAAATCAACACCCACAGATCAGGAGCATTTTTATACTCCGATAATGAACTGGCAGAAAAAGAAATCAAGAAAGCAAGCCCATTTACAATAGTCACCCCCAAGATAAAATACCTAGGAACCAATTGAACCAAGGAGGTTAATGCAGATCTCTACAATGAGAACTACCAAACACCAGTGAGAGAAATTAAAGAGCACCCCAAAATAGTGGAATGACATACCAGGCTCTGGTACGGGAAGAATTAACATCGTGAAAATGTCCTTTCTACCCATAGCAGTCTACAAATTCAACGCAATCTCCGTCAAAATAGCAACAACTTTCTTCACAGAAATAGAAAAAGCAGTGCTAACATTCATATGGATTACGAAAAGATCCTGAATAGCCAAAGCAATTTTGAGCTTAAAAGCACCCCAAAAACAGAAAGGCTGGAGGCATAACACCACCCAATTTCAAATTCTATGACAAGGCTCAAAACAGCATGGTGATGGCATAGAAACAGACACTCAGATCAATGGAACAGGATAGAAAACCCAGGAATAATCAATTTGCCTACTTACAGCCAACCGATTTTTGACAAAGCAAACCAGAACATACGCTGTGGAAAAGACAGCCTCTTCAGGAAATAAACGGTGCCCGCAAAATTGGACAATCCACATGCAGAAGAATGAAACTGGACCAGCATCTCACCATATGCCAAAATCGACTCGAAATGGATTAAAGACCAGAATATAAGACCCCAAACCATTACATGACTGAAGGAAAACAGAGGGGAAACACTCCAGGAAGTAGGTGGGGGCAAAGGCTTTATGAATAAGACCCGAAAACCCACAAGCAACAATATAAAAACTAAACAAATGAGCTAATGTCAAACTAAGAAGCTTCCACACAGCAAAGGAAACAATCAACAGAGCAGAAAGGCACCCTAAAAAAAGGGAGAAAATATGTGTAAACTATACGTCTGCCAAGGGCTTAATATCCAGAACATACCAAGAACTCAAACAGCTGTACAGTATGAAAACAAGTAATCCGATTTAAAACTGGGCAAACGAGATGAATAGACATTTTTCAAAGACATACAAATGGCCAACGGTACACGAAAAAATGCTCAGCATCACTAGTCATCAGAGAAATGCAAATCAAAACCACATTGAGATATCATGTCAACCCAGATAGACTGGCCATTGTTAAAAAGACCATTAATAAGAAATGCTACTGAGGATATGAGGAAAGGAGAACTCTTCTCCAATGTTGGTGGGACTGTAAATTAGCACAGCCACTATGGAAAACAGTAAAGAAGTTTCCTCCAATACAGATAGTACTACCATATGATCCAGCAGTTCCACTACTGGGTATATATCCAAAGAAATGGAAATCATATGGAAGGGACACCTGCACTCCCATGTTCACTGCAGCTTTACTTACAATAGCCAAAATATAGAACCAACCTCAGTGCCCTTCGACAGATGACTGGATAAAAAAAATGTGATACACGTACACCATGGAATAATACTCAGTGATAAAGAAAAAGAATGAAATTCTGCCATCGGTAACAACCTGGAGGAGTCTGGAGAAAATTATGTTGTGTGAAATAAGCCAGACAAGGGAAGATAAATATCACATGCTCTCACTTATAACTAGGTAGAAAGGAAGGAAGGAAGGAAGGAAGGAAGGAAGGAAGGAAGGAAGGAAGGAAGGAAGCAAAGGACTACAACAGTTCCTTGAACTTTCAGAAGGACAGAAGAAACCAATGGTTACTAGAGATGAGGGGATGGACGGAGGGAGGGAGTTGGGGGCGTGATGGGTCAGGCAAAGGGCATAAAGAAAAATCATGATTTGTAATAATGAATATGCTAATAAAAATAATTTAAAAAGTAAGACACTTTAAAACACAAAAAGAATGCCATTATTGACATTCCAGAAAATTCCAGCTATGTGGATAACATTAAAAACCAGCTGTCAAGCTAAATCCTTTATCAGTACAAATTTTGATATTTCTTCAAATTGGGAGGAGAATGTTGGTTTCGATGTACAATGTCTGGTCACTCCCAGCCTCATCTATTTGTCACTGACGACCCTGGGACAGACGGAAAAAAAAAAAAAAAAACGGTTTCTGCAACTTTTAAAATACAGACACGCCCTCCACCACCAACTTTCAATTTCTACAAAACGTCCTTGGGTTCTAGTATTCTTGCACATGTTTGTTCTCTTACAGGAAATTTGCTCCTTAGGATTTCACTGCAATGTGCTTCTGGATCCCATGCCATGATTTATCTCTGAGGACCCCTGTTCCCCTGGATCCATTTCACCCCGTGCCTGGCCACCTGTGTGGCACACACACATAGGAGCAGGAGGACAAGGCTTTGAGATGGGGAACCCGCACAAGCAATTATCTGGGTTTAGGTCTGCAGGTTATTAAGGTTTTCCGTTTCAACTTCCACAGCTAGAACGAAAGTGTAGAAATCTGTTTTCTAGTTAAAATCTGTTCACATCCCAAGTGTTTTTTAAGTTACTTAACAAGCCTTTGGTAGTCCGAAATACCGGGAAGTGTGCCTGTAACTAGAAACACCAGAAACTTCCATTTCAAAATTGTCATAAACCAGGGATACTTTAGAAAAACCTTTTCAGCCCACTTCGTGCCTTGAGTAATGGTGGGTAAACAGTGGAAACCAAGAGAGGCAACATGGAAGCAAACGGATATAAAGGCACAAGGGAGACATCATGCTCTTGGGGAGAACTAAAATGCAAATTGTGTCTGTAAACGAAAGAAATTATACAGAAATCCCAGAAAAACAATTGACTGAAAATCAGACGAACGATCCCATGTTCATCGCATCACCTTGAGAACACGAAGGATACTTTTGTACAGGCAGCACACCTCCTTAAAGCAGCAGCAGAGTGCTTCGTGCACAGCAAGGCCTAGTTCACCGAGCAGCTGGAACTGTGCCCACACCCAGAGGGCAGCACCAGTCACGTGGGTGCAGAGGAGGTTGTCCCGGTGAACTCCACAAGCGGCAGCAACGCTCGGCTCTACGCCACAGGACTTCTGACAACGGACACAGTCGCACAGACTGCAAGTGGACCCCACATCAGCCTCAAGACCTCCCCCACCCGAAAACATCTCCACAGCCAGCCAGGGAGGCAAAGGAAGGGTCTTCATGGCGTGCAGAGTTACAATGAATCTGTGTTCACGCTGCCCCCTCCCACTGTACCCGTCGAGACCCAGACGATGTGCCCTGCTACTACAAAGTCGAAGAGATGTTTGATGGGGGCAGAGCGGAAGAGGCACATTGAATTTGGATCATTTTACCCATGACCCTTCTCTCCTCCCAACCCTCTTTGCGAAAGATGACATTTCTGGGGAAACAGAAGGTGATCAGAAGCAAGTAGCTCAAATGTATGTCCCTTGTAAATTTCGGATATCCATCAATTTCAATTTTGAGATATAGAGAAGTGCTGGGAAGTTTAATTGGCCGTATCAGTGTCAGTGAAGAGCTGATGGAAGAAGTGCGAAAGGCCAAAGGAGAAAACCCATGAGTAGAGAAATTAGCCTTCGGCTAATCTTATCTTCTCTGCTTCCATATATCCCTGTCCATCCTCAAAAGTTGAGTGAGGTAGGAGATGATAAGATTGAGATTAGGGCAAATTATTTCCCCATCTTTTCCTTTCTCCAATGCACAGTTTCCTCAACCCGCACACTTGGAGTCTCAGGGTCAGCCTATTAAGTGCCTATAATCAACTTCAATCATTTTAGCAGAGTACTACAGAGTGACTGCTCCCAACCCCTTCAGATAGGTGATGCTTATGTTTACATCTGCTTATCAGCTCTGTCAAAGTGCTGTTTCGTGGAGGTGCTGTAATCTGATGAACACATGAGACATGCTATTTGCTAGCAAGAAATTCTCAGCTCAAACAAGCTAAGGTGTACGGAGATTCAGTATAACACAGTAATTGGTTAACTCAGTTTACTTGGGACTCCATTTCTTAGGTCTTGGGCTGTTTACATAACCAAAAGGAGTGTGTGTGTGTGTGTGTGTGTGTGTGTGTGTGTGTGTGTGTGTGTGTGTGTACCACACTTGACCTAGCGTGTGTGTGTGTATGTGTGTTTGTGTACCACACTTGACCTAGCACCTACCTGCACAAGTACCCCCCTGCCAAGTGATGTGTTTAAAGGCCAACAAAAAGGAAAACACAGAACACATTTATAATCCTGAAAATCTAGGGCTACTTAACCTTTTTGCTGCTTAATTTTAAAGGCAAAAAATGTACTATGAGCAGCATAAATAAGAACTGATTTGAGCATAGTTTTATAATAGATAAAATGTACCTGATGGGTCTAATTCAAATTTCTAAAATCTAACTGTGCCGCATTAGTCTGAGATACAAGATCTAAAGCTGCATGATCTAATCTGAGAATTTACGGACCTGTTTGAAATACCTTCATTTGATTAATTTGAAATGGAGGCCAGGGTATGACCTCTAACAGTCTGATCTTTAATAACCGCTCAAGAGATGAGGCAGGAAGTCAGTCGCGCTTAGAATTCTATGCACTTTCCTCTAGTGAGCACACCCTGCGGTTCCACGCGTGCAAGCACACCCCTCGCTCACTGCGGGATCTACAGAGCAGCTGTACATGCCCTTCAAAACTCAAATGCGTGTTATGTGGGTGTGCGGTATAGGGGTAGGACATGAAAAAACTCCCACCTGTCCAGTCCGAGAGAAATTTAACTCCTGAGAAGCACACCTTAGTTGAACATCAGATGCAACACTAATTTGCAGAGGTTCCCACAACATAGGAACAAAAGGGCTGACGTTATGTGTTGATAGCAGATCGTGTGTGAAAACTAAAGTTTTATACGGGGCTGTACGAAGACTAACTGAGGTCTGGAAAATGAGGAATTTTAAATGCTGGACAGTCTCTATACTCAGATTCCGCTGAAGACAATGCAAATACTTATAAGAGCCTGATAATAAAAACAGATTAAAAAACTTAATCATCAAGGTGAAGCATTTAGTAATGAGGTTTGTACAGCTTTTCGGAAAACACTGACTGGAAGTCCCAACCGGCTAGAGGTAGGCCAGTGTCAGGAGGCATCCCGGACATGGGCATTAGCTTCCAGCACTGATGGTGCAGCCAGTGTCGATGATAAGAATTAAAACACAACTGCAACCCCCAGTCCTGGACAGGCTCAGGAAGCGGCTATCTGGAAAGAGTGGGAGGGGTCCAGGAGGCCAGCCCCCAGGTGATACATACGTTTGCACAACAGTGACGGCGAGCCACTGGAAGTCTTTTCCAGCTGTACTGCGCTGTAATTGTGGTCGCTTGCTCAGGACAGCATGCTGCTTTCACAAGTTGTCTCCTTCCTGAGGGATTTGCTCCTAGAAAAAGCCACCACCGCCTTCTTCACTGTGCCTTCTTCTTCTTCTTTTTCTTTTTTTTCCTGGAGCTTGTCTCTTCTGCAGAGAAGAGCTTTTAACACCTCCCTGGATAGTCAGTAAAACCCCAAGCATTAAGAAGGCCAGAAAATACACGTCCACTTCATTTCACTGAAAAAGAAAGGTCATGATCCTATCCCTTCTTTGGGTCATCCACCCTGAGTCTGCACACCACATTTGCTCAGCAGCAGTCTGGCTACCCTTGCACATCCAGCAAACCCTTAGCACTCCTTCCTCTTATTCAGGATTCCAACTTTTTGAGCGACAAGAAGATCCCTGACACAGAGGGATCCTTGCTGAGGTATGAGAGCAGTGACACAGGATGCAAGAAGAGCACAAATGATGTTTCTTTATCCTCTGCCAAGCCCAGGGCACGCTTGGTGCTGCCATTCTCCTCCTGGGTGCAGCAGCAAACGCTTCTTCGTCAGTTCTATGATCCAACACTGCCGCCCTTAAAAATTAAGTCACCTCAAAAGTTACATAAGTATTTGAAAATACTCAAGAAAACTCTCCAAACACTGCTAGTTACACTTTGCTTGTCATAAATGGAACATCAATCTGAGCCCCAGGACAGGCCAGAGACAAGAACCTGTGATTTCCAGCCAGGCCTGAATTCTCCCCAAATTCCACAGAGTACCAAAACAGGACAATCTTGGCAGGAGCCAAGGGCAGCCTCCTCTACCCTGAAGCAGGCCATGCCTGGAGTCCTTGGCATGAACCGAGGGCAGCATCTCCTGCCTGGAAGCAGTCATGAAGCACACCGAAACACCACTTCCACGTGGGTGGGCCACTGTTGCTTTGCCTCCCACAGATCTGTCCCCCCTTTTCCCCTGGGTGATGGAGCTGCCAAAGATTCCTCAAAGCCCATCTCTTTTGAGCAGTGAGAAGCCCCGGGCTTCTCTTCCTGCATTTATTCTCCAGACCAAGAAGTTACAGGAAGAGACATAGGTGGGGTTTTGAACATAGGTTCAGTTTTACAAGTTTTGCAATAGAAGCTGGTAACATTCAGTCAAAACAAGTCAGATGACACTCTGTTAGGCAATTAAGTGATCCACTATAACAAAGCCTTGATTTACCCGAAATTCCTTTTCCCTCTAGCAGCTTTTTAGTAACGTTGCCTATCAATTAGTCACTTGTCTGTCTTAGAATCAGCAGCCTTGCTGTGTTATGATTCTTTTCCTGCAACAGAGACTCGATGCCCGGGGGTTAAAATTCCTGTCCTTTGCAAGGTCAATATTTGAAACTGCAAGGCTTTTGGTGACTAAAGTCACCTATTACCCAAGAGCAGTAATAGGAAATTAATGTAATACATTAAAAAAGGTAATTGCCTTCCTTAACCACGAAGATGGCATTTTATAAAATTAGCTGCTTCTCTTAAAAGGCAACCTTCATTATCCTTTACCTACTCTTTAAAGACTATACAAACAGGAATAAGTAAATTATGGATAAAATGTTCTATAACTGGGAGAACTCAACGGCCAGTTGCCCACAGCTTACCTGCTGGTGTCCTGTGACACATATTGAAGCCTCCGTTGTACTTTGAGGAAAAATGTTCCAAACATGCCCAAAGTTCTACCCAGCAGCCGCCCCGGGAACCTGCATGCACTTCTGTCCCACTGCGAGTGGCAACCACATCGGCGGTGCTGGACTCGGGTCAGCCCTGCTGGAATGGCAGTGAAAGAGAAACTCATGTTTCAGCACAGCTAAGACGTAAACGTGCAAGTGCAATTTTTAGTGAACAGTGTCGCGTATAAATTTACAGGCGGCCAAGGGATAACTCTGTGACCAAAGGAAAACAAAACCTATTCTAGAAAAACAGCAGCTCTGCCTTTCAGGGATGAGACAACCCTGCAAGCTGCTGAGCTCTCTGCTGGTCACCGGTGATGTCATCCCGGTAGCACTGACCCTGTCACCGCCAGAGGTGCCTCACCCAGTCCCCTCCCATCTGTCCGCTGGACTGGAGGGGCGCCATTCTGTCCACACAGCTTCCTTGAGCACCTGCACCCTTGGGGCCTGCTTGTTGGGAGGAAAGCTGTCACCCGCGGCAGCTGGCTTAAACCTTAGCAGCAGGAGGAACAGCTGCCCGTGGCCAGGCCACTGCCCCAGATGAAACTGTTGCTGCCGGGCCTGGCCATCTCTTCCCAACGGAAATAAGTTGTTTGGGGTTCAGCAGACTCTAGAATGAAGCGGGCCCCTTGGGCACAGGGAGCAACAGCACATCCTAGTGGGCTAATTTCCCCAAAGCTTGAAACTAGGTGTCTTGTCTCACTCCAAGGATGGCTGTGGCACTACAGCATCGCTGGACGCTGGGTGGCAGTAGAGGGCCTCACAGAAACCAGGCACAGACAATCTGGCCTCCAGCAAAGGAATGATGCTAATGCGCTCCTCTGGGTAGAATTTGCACAATAACCCACATGGAAGTCGCAGCAGGACAGGGATGAAAACTATGGGGCAAGAGGTCAAGTCTGCACAATCCCAACCAACCCCACAGATGCCCATGTCCAGTAACCGCACACACTGGATGGCTCCCCACAGGCAAAGGAACGGGTGAGACACACCCCTTCTCTGTACCTGGTGACAGATTCAGGGAAGTCAGGCTCCAGGCCCTCTCTCACTCCCACCGTGTCCTGAATCCTCACCATCAGCTACAGCTGCAAGGACTGTTTCTCTTCTGTGAACCTGCAAGCTAAGGGTCTGAAGCGACACAGTGGAGAAAGCATGCGAGGAAATTCTGCTCTACTTTTCCACCTCAGTGAGGCACGTGCACAATGTAGTTTCCCATCTCAACTGTTGCTTCGCTGTCAAGATTTCTTTTGGTGTGAGAGACCAAGGTGTCGGTAGCAAAAGAAAATGTTTTGCTTTTGCTCCCCTCAGTATGCTTCAACATTTCCAAGTGAATTTCACGTCACAAGGGGAGATGGGGATTGCCCTCAACTGGAATGTGGGTCACCTCCCAGCTGTGTGGTGATGTGTCTGGGGCCAAGGCCAGAGCTGCTGCTTTTCCAGATTTTCCAAGCCAGAAACAAGCACTGTTCACTTTAATAAGGTTAAGTTTAAACCGACATCCTTTTTTGGTGCCTAAACTGTTGACTACATACCCCAGCAAGACAGAAGCGTGTGAAAGCCGTCCATTCACACTCCCCTTCTCCCAGACGGTCACATGCGCATATCCCCAGAGCTGAAGGCACTGTGCAAAGCACGGTGCAGTATATGTGGCCAGTAACCGTGTGTTCTTCTCACTGAACACTTCCAGGGTTGCATCAAGTAAAAGTTGCCTCAACTTTCACTGAAGTAGATAAAAGCTGCAAAAACCCTTACTGATTTCCTAAGTTTACTTCTCTAAGTCCCAAAAGCTAAGACTATAACTACGTTAGTGTTCATGTATGACAAACAAATATTAAATAGTTTACACCTTTATACCAATTTATCTGTAGCTCGTGCAGGTCCAATTGGACCTGGCAGACATCTACAGAACATTTCATGCAACAACTAGAGAATACACATTTTTTCTCATCGGCACATGGAACATTCTCCAGGATAGACCACATGTTAGGTCACAAAACAGGTTTCAGCAAATTTTTCAAAGCTGACATCATTCCTAGTATCTTTTCTGACCACAATTGACTAGCACTGGAAATCAATTACAAGCGAATTTCTGGAAACTACTCCAGTGCATGAAAACTGAACAACAGGCTCCCGAATGACCTATGGGTCCAAGAAGAAATTAAAAAGGAAATCAAAAACGTTCTTGAAACTAATGAAAAAAGATGCATCCTACCAAAACCTGTGGGATACTGTAAAAGCAACAGCGACGAGGCAATATATTGCAATAAATGCTCACATCAAAAGGATGGAGAACCTTCACGTAAATGACCGAACTGTACACCTCAAAGAACCACCACCACCACAACAATGCAATCATAAAAGTACTAGAGAGAAAGAAATAATTAACATCAGGGCAGAGTTCAATGAAATGGAGACCCCCAAAACGATACAAAGGATCAGCGAAACACAAAGTTGTTTTTTGAGAAGATAAATAAAATAGACAAACCATTAGCTTTGCCCACTCTCACCACACTCATTCAACATAGTATTGAAAGCCCTAACCAGAGCAATCAAGCAAGACAAAGAAATAAAGGGCATTCAGATTGGGAAGGACAAAGTCAAGTTGTCCCTGTTTGCAGATGACGCGATCTTATAGATAGAAAACCTAAAGGCTACCAGAACGCCCTTACGGCTGACTAACAATTTTAATAATTTTGCGGGGTACAAAATCAACACCCACAGATCAGGAGCATTTTTATACTCCGATAATGAACTGGCAGAAAAAGAAATCAAGAAAGCAAGCCCATTTACAATAGTCACCCCCAAGATAAAATACCTAGGAACCAATTGAACCAAGGAGGTTAATGCAGATCTCTACAATGAGAACTACCAAACACCAGTGAGAGAAATTAAAGAGCACCCCAAAATAGTGGAATGACATACCAGGCTCTGGTACGGGAAGAATTAACATCGTGAAAATGTCCTTTCTACCCATAGCAGTCTACAAATTCAACGCAATCTCCGTCAAAATAGCAACAACTTTCTTCACAGAAATAGAAAAAGCAGTGCTAACATTCATATGGATTACGAAAAGATCCTGAATAGCCAAAGCAATTTTGAGCTTAAAAGCACCCCAAAAACAGAAAGGCTGGAGGCATAACACCACCCAATTTCAAATTCTATGACAAGGCTCAAAACAGCATGGTGATGGCATAGAAACAGACACTCAGATCAATGGAACAGGATAGAAAACCCAGGAATAATCAATTTGCCTACTTACAGCCAACCGAGTTTTGACAAAGCAAACCAGAACATACGCTGTGGAAAAGACAGCCTCTTCAGGAAATAAACGGTGCCCGCAAAATTGGACAATCCACATGCAGAAGAATGAAACTGGACCAGCATCTCACCATATGCCAAAATCGACTCGAAATGGATTAAAGACCAGAATATAAGACCCCAAACCATTACATGACTGAAGGAAAACAGAGGGGAAACACTCCAGGAAGTAGGTGGGGGCAAAGGCTTTATGAATAAGACCCGAAAACCCACAAGCAACAATATAAAAACTAAACAAATGAGCTAATGTCAAACTAAGAAGCTTCCACACAGCAAAGGAAACAATCAACAGAGCAGAAAGGCACCCTAAAAAAAGGGAGAAAATATGTGTAAACTATACGTCTGCCAAGGGCTTAATATCCAGAACATACCAAGAACTCAAACAGCTGTACAGTATGAAAACAAGTAATCCGATTTAAAACTGGGCAAACGAGATGAATAGACATTTTTCAAAGACATACAAATGGCCAACGGTACACGAAAAAATGCTCAGCATCACTAGTCATCAGAGAAATGCAAATCAAAACCACATTGAGATATCATGTCAACCCAGATAGACTGGCCATTGTTAAAAAGACCATTAATAAGAAATGCTACTGAGGATATGAGGAAAGGAGAACTCTTCTCCAATGTTGGTGGGACTGTAAATTAGCACAGCCACTATGGAAAACAGTAAAGAAGTTTCCTCCAATACAGATAGTACTACCATATGATCCAGCAGTTCCACTACTGGGTATATATCCAAAGAAATGGAAATCATATGGAAGGGACACCTGCACTCCCATGTTCACTGCAGCTTTACTTACAATAGCCAAAATATAGAACCAACCTCAGTGCCCTTCGACAGATGACTGGATAAAAAAAATGTGATACACGTACACCATGGAATAATACTCAGTGATAAAGAAAAAGAATGAAATTCTGCCATCGGTAACAACCTGGAGGAGTCTGGAGAAAATTATGTTGTGTGAAATAAGCCAGACAAGGGAAGATAAATATCACATGCTCTCACTTATAACTAGGTAGAAAGGAAGGAAGGAAGGAAGGAAGGAAGGAAGGAAGGAAGGAAGGAAGGAAGGAAGGAAGGAAGGAAGGAAGGAAGGAAGCAAAGGACTACAACAGTTCCTTGAACTTTCAGAAGGACAGAAGAAACCAATGGTTACTAGAGATGAGGGGATGGACGGAGGGAGGGAGTTGGGGGCGTGATGGGTCAGGCAAAGGGCATAAAGAAAAATCATGATTTGTAATAATGAATATGCTAATAAAAATAATTTAAAAAGTAAGACACTTTAAAACACAAAAAGAATGCCATTATTGACATTCCAGAAAATTCCAGCTATGTGGATAACATTAAAAACCAGCTGTCAAGCTAAATCCTTTATCAGTACAAATTTTGATATTTCTTCAAATTGGGAGGAGAATGTTGGTTTCGATGTACAATGTCTGGTCACTCCCAGCCTCATCTATTTGTCACTGACGACCCTGGGACAGACGGAAAAAAAAAAAAAAAAAACGGTTTCTGCAACTTTTAAAATACAGACACGCCCTCCACCACCAACTTTCAATTTCTACAAAACGTCCTTGGGTTCTAGTATTCTTGCACATGTTTGTTCTCTTACAGGAAATTTGCTCCTTAGGATTTCACTGCAATGTGCTTCTGGATCCCATGCCATGATTTATCTCTGAGGACCCCTGTTCCCCTGGATCCATTTCACCCCGTGCCTGGCCACCTGTGTGGCACACACACATAGGAGCAGGAGGACAAGGCTTTGAGATGGGGAACCCGCACAAGCAATTATCTGGGTTTAGGTCTGCAGGTTATTAAGGTTTTCCGTTTCAACTTCCACAGCTAGAACGAAAGTGTAGAAATCTGTTTTCTAGTTAAAATCTGTTCACATCCCAAGTGTTTTTTAAGTTACTTAACAAGCCTTTGGTAGTCCGAAATACCGGGAAGTGTGCCTGTAACTAGAAACACCAGAAACTTCCATTTCAAAATTGTCATAAACCAGGGATACTTTAGAAAAACCTTTTCAGCCCACTTCGTGCCTTGAGTAATGGTGGGTAAACAGTGGAAACCAAGAGAGGCAACATGGAAGCAAACGGATATAAAAGCACAAGGGAGACATCATGCTCTTGGGGAGAACTAAAATGCAAATTGTGTCTGTAAACGAAAGAAATTATACAGAAATCCCAGAAAAACAATTGACTGAAAATCAGACGAACGATCCCATGTTCATCGCATCACCTTGAGAACACGAAGGATACTTTTGTACAGGCAGCACACCTCCTTAAAGCAGCAGCAGAGTGCTTCGTGCACAGCAAGGCCTAGTTCACCGAGCAGCTGGAACTGTGCCCACACCCAGAGGGCAGCACCAGTCACGTGGGTGCAGAGGAGGTTGTCCCGGTGAACTCCACAAGCGGCAGCAACGCTCGGCTCTACGCCACAGGACTTCTGACAACGGACACAGTCGCACAGACTGCAAGTGGACCCCACATCAGCCTCAAGACCTCCCCCACCCGAAAACATCTCCACAGCCAGCCAGGGAGGCAAAGGAAGGGTCTTCATGGCGTGCAGAGTTACAATGAGTCTGTGTTCACGCTGCCCCCTCCCACTGTACCCGTCGAGACCCAGACGATGTGCCCTGCTACTACAAAGTCGAAGAGATGTTTGATGGGGGCAGAGCGGAAGAGGCACATTGAATTTGGATCATTTTACCCATGACCCTTCTCTCCTCCCAACCCTCTTTGCGAAAGATGACATTTCTGGGGAAACAGAAGGTGATCAGAAGCAAGTAGCTCAAATGTATGTCCCTTGTAAATTTCGGATATCCATCAATTTCAATTTTGAGATATAGAGAAGTGCTGGGAAGTTTAATTGGCCGTATCAGTGTCAGTGAAGAGCTGATGGAAGAAGTGCGAAAGGCCAAAGGAGAAAACCCATGAGTAGAGAAATTAGCCTTCGGCTAATCTTATCTTCTCTGCTTCCATATATCCCTGTCCATCCTCAAAAGTTGAGTGAGGTAGGAGATGATAAGATTGAGATTAGGGCAAATTATTTCCCCATCTTTTCCTTTCTCCAATGCACAGTTTCCTCAACCCGCACACTTGGAGTCTCAGGGTCAGCCTATTAAGTGCCTATAATCAACTTCAATCATTTTAGCAGAGTACTACAGAGTGACTGCTCCCAACCCCTTCAGATAGGTGATGCTTATGTTTACATCTGCTTATCAGCTCTGTCAAAGTGCTGTTTCGTGGAGGTGCTGTAATCTGATGAACACATGAGACATGCTATTTGCTAGCAAGAAATTCTCAGCTCAAACAAGCTAAGGTGTACGGAGATTCAGTATAACACAGTAATTGGTTAACTCAGTTTACTTGGGACTCCATTTCTTAGGTCTTGGGCTGTTTACATAACCAAAAGGAGTGTGTGTGTGTGTGTGTGTGTGTGTACCACACTTGACCTAGCGTGTGTGTGTGTGTGTATGTGTGTTTGTGTACCACACTTGACCTAGCACCTACCTGCACAAGTACCCCCCTGCCAAGTGATGTGTTTAAAGGCCAACAAAAAGGAAAACACAGAACACATTTATAATCCTGAAAATCTAGGGCTACTTAACCTTTTTGCTGCTTAATTTTAAAGGCAAAAAATGTACTATGAGCAGCATAAATAAGAACTGATTTGAGCATAGTTTTATAATAGATAAAATGTACCTGATGGGTCTAATTCAAATTTCTAAAATCTAACTGTGCCGCATTAGTCTGAGATACAAGATCTAAAGCTGCATGATCTAATCTGAGAATTTACGGACCTGTTTGAAATACCTTCATTTGATTAATTTGAAATGGAGGCCAGGGTATGACCTCTAACAGTCTGATCTTTAATAACCGCTCAAGAGATGAGGCAGGAAGTCAGTCGCGCTTAGAATTCTATGCACTTTCCTCTAGTGAGCACACCCTGCGGTTCCACGCGTGCAAGCACACCCCTCGCTCACTGCGGGATCTACAGAGCAGCTGTACATGCCCTTCAAAACTCAAATGCGTGTTATGTGGGTGTGCGGTATAGGGGTAGGACATGAAAAAACTCCCACCTGTCCAGTCCGAGAGAAATTTAACTCCTGAGAAGCACACCTTAGTTGAACATCAGATGCAACACTAATTTGCAGAGGTTCCCACAACATAGGAACAAAAGGGCTGACGTTATGTGTTGATAGCAGATCGTGTGTGAAAACTAAAGTTTTATACGGGGCTGTACGAAGACTAACTGAGGTCTGGAAAATGAGGAATTTTAAATGCTGGACAGTCTCTATACTCAGATTCCGCTGAAGACAATGCAAATACTTATAAGAGCCTGATAATAAAAACAGATTAAAAAACTTAATCATCAAGGTGAAGCATTTAGTAATGAGGTTTGTACAGCTTTTCGGAAAACACTGACTGGAAGTCCCAACCGGCTAGAGGTAGGCCAGTGTCAGGAGGCATCCTGGACATGGGCATTAGCTTCCAGCACTGATGGTGCAGCCAGTGTCGATGATAAGAATTAAAACACAACTGCAACCCCCAGTCCTGGACAGGCTCAGGAAGCGGCTATCTGGAAAGAGTGGGAGGGGTCCAGGAGGCCAGCCCCCAGGTGATACATACGTTTGCACAACAGTGACGGCGAGCCACTGGAAGTCTTTTCCAGCTGTACTGCGCTGTAATTGTGGTCGCTTGCTCAGGACAGTATGCTGCTTTCACAAGTTGTCTCCTTCCTGAGGGATTTGCTCCTAGAAAAAGCCACCACCGCCTTCTTCACTGTGCCTTCTTCTTCTTCTTTTTCTTTTTTTTCCTGGAGCTTGTCTCTTCTGCAGAGAAGAGCTTTTAACACCTCCCTGGATAGTCAGTAAAACCCCAAGCATTAAGAAGGCCAGAAAATACACGTCCACTTCATTTCACTGAAAAAGAAAGGTCATGATCCTATCCCTTCTTTGGGTCATCCACCCTGAGTCTGCACACCACATTTGCTCAGCAGCAGTCTGGCTACCCTTGCACATCCAGCAAACCCTTAGCACTCCTTCCTCTTATTCAGGATTCCAACTTTTTGAGCGACAAGAAGATCCCTGACACAGAGGGATCCTTGCTGAGTTATGAGAGCAGTGACACAGGAAGCAAGAAGAGCACAAATGATGTTTCTTTATCCTCTGCCAAGCCCAGGGCACGCTTGGTGCTGCCATTCTCCTCCTGGGTGCAGCAGCAAACGCTTCTTCGTCAGTTCTATGATCCAACACTGTCGCCCTTAAAAATTAAGTCACCTCAAAAGTTACATAAGTATTTGAAAATACTCAAGAAAACTCTCCAAACACTGCTAGTTACACTTTGCTTGTCATAAATGGAACATCAATCTGAGCCCCAGGACAGGCCAGAGACAAGAACCTGTGATTTCCAGCCAGGCCTGAATTCTCCCCAAATTCCACAGAGTACCAAAACAGGACAATCTTGGCAGGAGCCAAGGGCAGCCTCCTCTACCCTGAAGCAGGCCATGCCTGGAGTCCTTGGCATGAACTGAGGGCAGCATCTCCTGCCTGGAAGCAGTCATGAAGCACACCGAAACACCACTTCCACGTGGGTGGGCCACTGTTGCTTTGCCTCCCACAGATCTGTCCCCCCTTTTCCCCTGGGTGATGGAGCTGCCAAAGATTCCTCAAAGCCCATCTCTTTTGAGCAGTGAGAAGCCCCGGGCTTCTCTTCCTGCATTTATTCTCCAGACCAAGAAGTTACAGGAAGAGACATAGGTGGGGTTTTGAACATAGGTTCAGTTTTACAAGTTTTGCAATAGAAGCTGGTAACATTCAGTCAAAACAAGTCAGATGACACTCTGTTAGGCAATTAAGTGATCCACTATAACAAAGCCTTGATTTACCCGAAATTCCTTTTCCCTCTAGCAGCTTTTTAGTAACGTTGCCTATCAATTAGTCACTTGTCTGTCTTAGAATCAGCAGCCTTGCTGTGTTATGATTCTTTTCCTGCAACAGAGACTCGATGCCCGGGGGTTAAAATTCCTGTCCTTTGCAAGGTCAATATTTGAAACTGCAAGGCTTTTGGTGACTAAAGTCACCTATTACCCAAGAGCAGTAATAGGAAATTAATGTAATACACTAAAAAAGGTAATTGCCTTCCTTAACCACGAAGATGGCATTTTATAAAATTAGCTGCTTCTCTTAAAAGGCAACCTTCATTATCCTTTACCTACTCTTTAAAGACTATACAAACAGGAATAAGTAAATTATGGATAAAATGTTCTATAACTGGGAGAACTCAACGGCCAGTTGCCCACAGCTTACCTGCTGGTGTCCTGTGACACATATTGAAGCCTCCGTTGTACTTTGAGGAAAAATGTTCCAAACATGCCCAAAGTTCTACCCAGCAGCCGCCCCGGGAACCTGCATGCACTTCTGTCCCACTGCGAGTGGCAACCACATCGGCGGTGCTGGACTCGGGTCAGCCCTGCTGGAATGGCAGTGAAAGAGAAACTCATGTTTCAGCACAGCTAAGACGTAAACGTGCAAGTGCAATTTTTAGTGAACAGTGTCGCGTATAAATTTACAGGCGGCCAAGGGATAACTCTGTGACCAAAGGAAAACAAAACCTATTCTAGAAAAACAGCAGCTCTGCCTTTCAGGGATGAGACAACCCTGCAAGCTGCTGAGCTCTCTGCTGGTCACCGGTGATGTCATCCCGGTAGCACTGACCCTGTCACCGCCAGAGGTGCCTCACCCAGTCCCCTCCCATCTGTCCGCTGGACTGGAGGGGCGCCATTCTGTCCACACAGCTTCCTTGAGCACCTGCACCCTTGGGGCCTGCTTGTTGGGAGGAAAGCTGTCACCCGCGGCAGCTGGCTTAAACCTTAGCAGCAGGAGGAACAGCTGCCCGTGGCCAGGCCACTGCCCCAGATGAAACTGTTGCTGCCGGGCCTGGCCATCTCTTCCCAACGGAAATAAGTTGTTTGGGGTTCAGCAGACTCTAGAATGAAGCGGGCCCCTTGGGCACAGGGAGCAACAGCACATCCTAGTGGGCTAATTTCCCCAAAGCTTGAAACTAGGTGTCTTGTCTCACTCCAAGGATGGCTGTGGCACTACAGCATCGCTGGACGCTGGGTGGCAGTAGAGGGCCTCACAGAAACCAGGCACAGACAATCTGGCCTCCAGCAAAGGAATGATGCTAATGCGCTCCTCTGGGTAGAATTTGCACAATAACCCACATGGAAGTCGCAGCAGGACAGGGATGAAAACTATGGGGCAAGAGGTCAAGTCTGCACAATCCCAACCAACCCCACAGATGCCCATGTCCAGTAACCGCACACACTGGATGGCTCCCCACAGGCAAAGGAACGGGTGAGACACACCCCTTCTCTGTACCTGGTGACAGATTCAGGGAAGTCAGGCTCCAGGCCCTCTCTCACTCCCACCGTGTCCTGAATCCTCACCATCAGCTACAGCTGCAAGGACTGTTTCTCTTCTGTGAACCTGCAAGCTAAGGGTCTGAAGCGACACAGTGGAGAAAGCATGCGAGGAAATTCTGCTCTACTTTTCCACCTCAGTGAGGCACGTGCACAATGTAGTTTCCCATCTCAACTGTTGCTTCGCTGTCAAGATTTCTTTTGGTGTGAGAGACCAAGGTGTCGGTAGCAAAAGAAAATGTTTTGCTTTTGCTCCCCTCAGTATGCTTCAACATTTCCAAGTGAATTTCACGTCACAAGGGGAGATGGGGATTGCCCTCAACTGGAATGTGGGTCACCTCCCAGCTGTGTGGTGATGTGTCTGGGGCCAAGGCCAGAGCTGCTGCTTTTCCAGATTTTCCAAGCCAGAAACAAGCACTGTTCACTTTAATAAGGTTAAGTTTAAACCGACATCCTTTTTTGGTGCCTAAACTGTTGACTACATACCCCAGCAAGACAGAAGCGTGTGAAAGCCGTCCATTCACACTCCCCTTCTCCCAGACGGTCACATGCGCATATCCCCAGAGCTGAAGGCACTGTGCAAAGCACGGTGCAGTATATGTGGCCAGTAACCGTGTGTTCTTCTCACTGAACACTTCCAGGGTTGCATCAAGTAAAAGTTGCCTCAACTTTCACTGAAGTAGATAAAAGCTGCAAAAACCCTTACTGATTTCCTAAGTTTACTTCTCTAAGTCCCAAAAGCTAAGACTATAACTACGTTAGTGTTCATGTATGACAAACAAATATTAAATAGTTTACACCTTTATACCAATTTATCTGTAGCTCGTGCAGGTCCAATTGGACCTGGCAGACATCTACAGAACATTTCATGCAACAACTAGAGAATACACATTTTTTCTCATCGGCACATGGAACATTCTCCAGGATAGACCACATGTTAGGTCACAAAACAGGTTTCAGCAAATTTTTCAAAGCTGACATCATTCCTAGTATCTTTTCTGACCACAATTGACTAGCACTGGAAATCAATTACAAGCGAATTTCTGGAAACTACTCCAGTGCATGAAAACTGAACAACAGGCTCCCGAATGACCTATGGGTCCAAGAAGAAATTAAAAAGGAAATCAAAAACGTTCTTGAAACTAATGAAAAAAGATGCATCCTACCAAAACCTGTGGGATACTGTAAAAGCAACAGCGACGAGGCAATATATTGCAATAAATGCTCACATCAAAAGGATGGAGAACCTTCACGTAAATGACCGAACTGTACACCTCAAAGAACCACCACCACCACAACAATGCAATCATAAAAGTACTAGAGAGAAAGAAATAATTAACATCAGGGCAGAGTTCAATGAAATGGAGACCCCCAAAACGATACAAAGGATCAGCGAAACACAAAGTTGTTTTTTGAGAAGATAAATAAAATAGACAAACCATTAGCTTTGCCCACTCTCACCACACTCATTCAACATAGTATTGAAAGCCCTAACCAGAGCAATCAAGCAAGACAAAGAAATAAAGGGCATTCAGATTGGGAAGGACAAAGTCAAGTTGTCCCTGTTTGCAGATGACGCGATCTTATAGATAGAAAACCTAAAGGCTACCAGAACGCCCTTACGGCTGACTAACAATTTTAATAATTTTGCGGGGTACAAAATCAACACCCACAGATCAGGAGCATTTTTATACTCCGATAATGAACTGGCAGAAAAAGAAATCAAGAAAGCAAGCCCATTTACAATAGTCACCCCCAAGATAAAATACCTAGGAACCAATTGAACCAAGGAGGTTAATGCAGATCTCTACAATGAGAACTACCAAACACCAGTGAGAGAAATTAAAGAGCACCCCAAAATAGTGGAATGACATACCAGGCTCTGGTACGGGAAGAATTAACATCGTGAAAATGTCCTTTCTACCCATAGCAGTCTACAAATTCAACGCAATCTCCGTCAAAATAGCAACAACTTTCTTCACAGAAATAGAAAAAGCAGTGCTAACATTCATATGGATTACGAAAAGATCCTGAATAGCCAAAGCAATTTTGAGCTTAAAAGCACCCCAAAAACAGAAAGGCTGGAGGCATAACACCACCCAATTTCAAATTCTATGACAAGGCTCAAAACAGCATGGTGATGGCATAGAAACAGACACTCAGATCAATGGAACAGGATAGAAAACCCAGGAATAATCAATTTGCCTACTTACAGCCAACCGAGTTTTGACAAAGCAAACCAGAACATACGCTGTGGAAAAGACAGCCTCTTCAGGAAATAAACGGTGCCCGCAAAATTGGACAATCCACATGCAGAAGAATGAAACTGGACCAGCATCTCACCATATGCCAAAATCGACTCGAAATGGATTAAAGACCAGAATATAAGACCCCAAACCATTACATGACTGAAGGAAAACAGAGGGGAAACACTCCAGGAAGTAGGTGGGGGCAAAGGCTTTATGAATAAGACCCGAAAACCCACAAGCAACAATATAAAAACTAAACAAATGAGCTAATGTCAAACTAAGAAGCTTCCACACAGCAAAGGAAACAATCAACAGAGCAGAAAGGCACCCTAAAAAAAGGGAGAAAATATGTGTAAACTATACGTCTGCCAAGGGCTTAATATCCAGAACATACCAAGAACTCAAACAGCTGTACAGTATGAAAACAAGTAATCCGATTTAAAACTGGGCAAACGAGATGAATAGACATTTTTCAAAGACATACAAATGGCCAACGGTACACGAAAAAATGCTCAGCATCACTAGTCATCAGAGAAATGCAAATCAAAACCACATTGAGATATCATGTCAACCCAGATAGACTGGCCATTGTTAAAAAGACCATTAATAAGAAATGCTACTGAGGATATGAGGAAAGGAGAACTCTTCTCCAATGTTGGTGGGACTGTAAATTAGCACAGCCACTATGGAAAACAGTAAAGAAGTTTCCTCCAATACAGATAGTACTACCATATGATCCAGCAGTTCCACTACTGGGTATATATCCAAAGAAATGGAAATCATATGGAAGGGACACCTGCACTCCCATGTTCACTGCAGCTTTACTTACAATAGCCAAAATATAGAACCAACCTCAGTGCCCTTCGACAGATGACTGGATAAAAAAAATGTGATACACGTACACCATGGAATAATACTCAGTGATAAAGAAAAAGAATGAAATTCTGCCATCGGTAACAACCTGGAGGAGTCTGGAGAAAATTATGTTGTGTGAAATAAGCCAGACAAGGGAAGATAAATATCACATGCTCTCACTTATAACTAGGTAGAAAGGAAGGAAGGAAGGAAGGAAGGAAGGAAGGAAGGAAGGAAGGAAGGAAGGAAGGAAGGAAGGAAGGAAGGAAGGAAGCAAAGGACTACAACAGTTCCTTGAACTTTCAGAAGGACAGAAGAAACCAATGGTTACTAGAGATGAGGGGATGGACGGAGGGAGGGAGTTGGGGGCGTGATGGGTCAGGCAAAGGGCATAAAGAAAAATCATGATTTGTAATAATGAATATGCTAATAAAAATAATTTAAAAAGTAAGACACTTTAAAACACAAAAAGAATGCCATTATTGACATTCCAGAAAATTCCAGCTATGTGGATAACATTAAAAACCAGCTGTCAAGCTAAATCCTTTATCAGTACAAATTTTGATATTTCTTCAAATTGGGAGGAGAATGTTGGTTTCGATGTACAATGTCTGGTCACTCCCAGCCTCATCTATTTGTCACTGACGACCCTGGGACAGACGGAAAAAAAAAAAAAAAACGGTTTCTGCAACTTTTAAAATACAGACACGCCCTCCACCACCAACTTTCAATTTCTACAAAACGTCCTTGGGTTCTAGTATTCTTGCACATGTTTGTTCTCTTACAGGAAATTTGCTCCTTAGGATTTCACTGCAATGTGCTTCTGGATCCCATGCCATGATTTATCTCTGAGGACCCCTGTTCCCCTGGATCCATTTCACCCCGTGCCTGGCCACCTGTGTGGCACACACACATAGGAGCAGGAGGACAAGGCTTTGAGATGGGGAACCCGCACAAGCAATTATCTGGGTTTAGGTCTGCAGGTTATTAAGGTTTTCCGTTTCAACTTCCACAGCTAGAACGAAAGTGTAGAAATCTGTTTTCTAGTTAAAATCTGTTCACATCCCAAGTGTTTTTTAAGTTACTTAACAAGCCTTTGGTAGTCCGAAATACCGGGAAGTGTGCCTGTAACTAGAAACACCAGAAACTTCCATTTCAAAATTGTCATAAACCAGGGATACTTTAGAAAAACCTTTTCAGCCCACTTCGTGCCTTGAGTAATGGTGGGTAAACAGTGGAAACCAAGAGAGGCAACATGGAAGCAAACGGATATAAAAGCACAAGGGAGACATCATGCTCTTGGGGAGAACTAAAATGCAAATTGTGTCTGTAAACGAAAGAAATTATACAGAAATCCCAGAAAAACAATTGACTGAAAATCAGACGAACGATCCCATGTTCATCGCATCACCTTGAGAACACGAAGGATACTTTTGTACAGGCAGCACACCTCCTTAAAGCAGCAGCAGAGTGCTTCGTGCACAGCAAGGCCTAGTTCACCGAGCAGCTGGAACTGTGCCCACA
This sequence comes from Cynocephalus volans, assembly GCF_027409185.1. NCBI lineage: Eukaryota > Metazoa > Chordata > Mammalia > Dermoptera > Cynocephalidae > Cynocephalus > Cynocephalus volans. The sequence continues at coordinate 2,007,458 of NW_026902465.1, forward strand.
CCCAGAGGGCAGCACCAGTCACGTGGGTGCAGAGGAGGTTGTCCCGGTGAACTCCACAAGCGGCAGCAACGCTCGGCTCTACGCCACAGGACTTCTGACAACGGACACAGTCGCACAGACTGCAAGTGGACCCCACATCAGCCTCAAGACCTCCCCCACCCGAAAACATCTCCACAGCCAGCCAGGGAGGCAAAGGAAGGGTCTTCATGGCGTGCAGAGTTACAATGAGTCTGTGTTCACGCTGCCCCCTCCCACTGTACCCGTCGAGACCCAGACGATGTGCCCTGCTACTACAAAGTCGAAGAGATGTTTGATGGGGGCAGAGCGGAAGAGGCACATTGAATTTGGATCATTTTACCCATGACCCTTCTCTCCTCCCAACCCTCTTTGCGAAAGATGACATTTCTGGGGAAACAGAAGGTGATCAGAAGCAAGTAGCTCAAATGTATGTCCCTTGTAAATTTCGGATATCCATCAATTTCAATTTTGAGATATAGAGAAGTGCTGGGAAGTTTAATTGGCCGTATCAGTGTCAGTGAAGAGCTGATGGAAGAAGTGCGAAAGGCCAAAGGAGAAAACCCATGAGTAGAGAAATTAGCCTTCGGCTAATCTTATCTTCTCTGCTTCCATATATCCCTGTCCATCCTCAAAAGTTGAGTGAGGTAGGAGATGATAAGATTGAGATTAGGGCAAATTATTTCCCCATCTTTTCCTTTCTCCAATGCACAGTTTCCTCAACCCGCACACTTGGAGTCTCAGGGTCAGCCTATTAAGTGCCTATAATCAACTTCAATCATTTTAGCAGAGTACTACAGAGTGACTGCTCCCAACCCCTTCAGATAGGTGATGCTTATGTTTACATCTGCTTATCAGCTCTGTCAAAGTGCTGTTTCGTGGAGGTGCTGTAATCTGATGAACACATGAGACATGCTATTTGCTAGCAAGAAATTCTCAGCTCAAACAAGCTAAGGTGTACGGAGATTCAGTATAACACAGTAATTGGTTAACTCAGTTTACTTGGGACTCCATTTCTTAGGTCTTGGGCTGTTTACATAACCAAAAGGAGTGTGTGTGTGTGTGTGTGTGTGTGTACCACACTTGACCTAGCGTGTGTGTGTGTGTGTATGTGTGTTTGTGTACCACACTTGACCTAGCACCTACCTGCACAAGTACCCCCCTGCCAAGTGATGTGTTTAAAGGCCAACAAAAAGGAAAACACAGAACACATTTATAATCCTGAAAATCTAGGGCTACTTAACCTTTTTGCTGCTTAATTTTAAAGGCAAAAAATGTACTATGAGCAGCATAAATAAGAACTGATTTGAGCATAGTTTTATAATAGATAAAATGTACCTGATGGGTCTAATTCAAATTTCTAAAATCTAACTGTGCCGCATTAGTCTGAGATACAAGATCTAAAGCTGCATGATCTAATCTGAGAATTTACGGACCTGTTTGAAATACCTTCATTTGATTAATTTGAAATGGAGGCCAGGGTATGACCTCTAACAGTCTGATCTTTAATAACCGCTCAAGAGATGAGGCAGGAAGTCAGTCGCGCTTAGAATTCTATGCACTTTCCTCTAGTGAGCACACCCTGCGGTTCCACGCGTGCAAGCACACCCCTCGCTCACTGCGGGATCTACAGAGCAGCTGTACATGCCCTTCAAAACTCAAATGCGTGTTATGTGGGTGTGCGGTATAGGGGTAGGACATGAAAAAACTCCCACCTGTCCAGTCCGAGAGAAATTTAACTCCTGAGAAGCACACCTTAGTTGAACATCAGATGCAACACTAATTTGCAGAGGTTCCCACAACATAGGAACAAAAGGGCTGACGTTATGTGTTGATAGCAGATCGTGTGTGAAAACTAAAGTTTTATACGGGGCTGTACGAAGACTAACTGAGGTCTGGAAAATGAGGAATTTTAAATGCTGGACAGTCTCTATACTCAGATTCCGCTGAAGACAATGCAAATACTTATAAGAGCCTGATAATAAAAACAGATTAAAAAACTTAATCATCAAGGTGAAGCATTTAGTAATGAGGTTTGTACAGCTTTTCGGAAAACACTGACTGGAAGTCCCAACCGGCTAGAGGTAGGCCAGTGTCAGGAGGCATCCTGGACATGGGCATTAGCTTCCAGCACTGATGGTGCAGCCAGTGTCGATGATAAGAATTAAAACACAACTGCAACCCCCAGTCCTGGACAGGCTCAGGAAGCGGCTATCTGGAAAGAGTGGGAGGGGTCCAGGAGGCCAGCCCCCAGGTGATACATACGTTTGCACAACAGTGACGGCGAGCCACTGGAAGTCTTTTCCAGCTGTACTGCGCTGTAATTGTGGTCGCTTGCTCAGGACAGTATGCTGCTTTCACAAGTTGTCTCCTTCCTGAGGGATTTGCTCCTAGAAAAAGCCACCACCGCCTTCTTCACTGTGCCTTCTTCTTCTTCTTTTTCTTTTTTTTCCTGGAGCTTGTCTCTTCTGCAGAGAAGAGCTTTTAACACCTCCCTGGATAGTCAGTAAAACCCCAAGCATTAAGAAGGCCAGAAAATACACGTCCACTTCATTTCACTGAAAAAGAAAGGTCATGATCCTATCCCTTCTTTGGGTCATCCACCCTGAGTCTGCACACCACATTTGCTCAGCAGCAGTCTGGCTACCCTTGCACATCCAGCAAACCCTTAGCACTCCTTCCTCTTATTCAGGATTCCAACTTTTTGAGCGACAAGAAGATCCCTGACACAGAGGGATCCTTGCTGAGTTATGAGAGCAGTGACACAGGAAGCAAGAAGAGCACAAATGATGTTTCTTTATCCTCTGCCAAGCCCAGGGCACGCTTGGTGCTGCCATTCTCCTCCTGGGTGCAGCAGCAAACGCTTCTTCGTCAGTTCTATGATCCAACACTGTCGCCCTTAAAAATTAAGTCACCTCAAAAGTTACATAAGTATTTGAAAATACTCAAGAAAACTCTCCAAACACTGCTAGTTACACTTTGCTTGTCATAAATGGAACATCAATCTGAGCCCCAGGACAGGCCAGAGACAAGAACCTGTGATTTCCAGCCAGGCCTGAATTCTCCCCAAATTCCACAGAGTACCAAAACAGGACAATCTTGGCAGGAGCCAAGGGCAGCCTCCTCTACCCTGAAGCAGGCCATGCCTGGAGTCCTTGGCATGAACTGAGGGCAGCATCTCCTGCCTGGAAGCAGTCATGAAGCACACCGAAACACCACTTCCACGTGGGTGGGCCACTGTTGCTTTGCCTCCCACAGATCTGTCCCCCCTTTTCCCCTGGGTGATGGAGCTGCCAAAGATTCCTCAAAGCCCATCTCTTTTGAGCAGTGAGAAGCCCCGGGCTTCTCTTCCTGCATTTATTCTCCAGACCAAGAAGTTACAGGAAGAGACATAGGTGGGGTTTTGAACATAGGTTCAGTTTTACAAGTTTTGCAATAGAAGCTGGTAACATTCAGTCAAAACAAGTCAGATGACACTCTGTTAGGCAATTAAGTGATCCACTATAACAAAGCCTTGATTTACCCGAAATTCCTTTTCCCTCTAGCAGCTTTTTAGTAACGTTGCCTATCAATTAGTCACTTGTCTGTCTTAGAATCAGCAGCCTTGCTGTGTTATGATTCTTTTCCTGCAACAGAGACTCGATGCCCGGGGGTTAAAATTCCTGTCCTTTGCAAGGTCAATATTTGAAACTGCAAGGCTTTTGGTGACTAAAGTCACCTATTACCCAAGAGCAGTAATAGGAAATTAATGTAATACACTAAAAAAGGTAATTGCCTTCCTTAACCACGAAGATGGCATTTTATAAAATTAGCTGCTTCTCTTAAAAGGCAACCTTCATTATCCTTTACCTACTCTTTAAAGACTATACAAACAGGAATAAGTAAATTATGGATAAAATGTTCTATAACTGGGAGAACTCAACGGCCAGTTGCCCACAGCTTACCTGCTGGTGTCCTGTGACACATATTGAAGCCTCCGTTGTACTTTGAGGAAAAATGTTCCAAACATGCCCAAAGTTCTACCCAGCAGCCGCCCCGGGAACCTGCATGCACTTCTGTCCCACTGCGAGTGGCAACCACATCGGCGGTGCTGGACTCGGGTCAGCCCTGCTGGAATGGCAGTGAAAGAGAAACTCATGTTTCAGCACAGCTAAGACGTAAACGTGCAAGTGCAATTTTTAGTGAACAGTGTCGCGTATAAATTTACAGGCGGCCAAGGGATAACTCTGTGACCAAAGGAAAACAAAACCTATTCTAGAAAAACAGCAGCTCTGCCTTTCAGGGATGAGACAACCCTGCAAGCTGCTGAGCTCTCTGCTGGTCACCGGTGATGTCATCCCGGTAGCACTGACCCTGTCACCGCCAGAGGTGCCTCACCCAGTCCCCTCCCATCTGTCCGCTGGACTGGAGGGGCGCCATTCTGTCCACACAGCTTCCTTGAGCACCTGCACCCTTGGGGCCTGCTTGTTGGGAGGAAAGCTGTCACCCGCGGCAGCTGGTTTAAACCTTAGCAGCAGGAGGAACAGCTGCCCGTGGCCAGGCCACTGCCCCAGATGAAACTGTTGCTGCCGGGCCTGGCCATCTCTTCCCAACGGAAATAAGTTGTTTGGGGTTCAGCAGACTCTAGAATGAAGCGGGCCCCTTGGGCACAGGGAGCAACAGCACATCCTAGTGGGCTAATTTCCCCAAAGCTTGAAACTAGGTGTCTTGTCTCACTCCAAGGATGGCTGTGGCACTACAGCATCGCTGGACGCTGGGTGGCAGTAGAGGGCCTCACAGAAACCAGGCACAGACAATCTGGCCTCCAGCAAAGGAATGATGCTAATGCGCTCCTCTGGGTAGAATTTGCACAATAACCCACATGGAAGTCGCAGCAGGACAGGGATGAAAACTATGGGGCAAGAGGTCAAGTCTGCACAATCCCAACCAACCCCACAGATGCCCATGTCCAGTAACCGCACACACTGGATGGCTCCCCACAGGCAAAGGAACGGGTGAGACACACCCCTTCTCTGTACCTGGTGACAGATTCAGGGAAGTCAGGCTCCAGGCCCTCTCTCACTCCCACCGTGTCCTGAATCCTCACCATCAGCTACAGCTGCAAGGACTGTTTCTCTTCTGTGAACCTGCAAGCTAAGGGTCTGAAGCGACACAGTGGAGAAAGCATGCGAGGAAATTCTGCTCTACTTTTCCACCTCAGTGAGGCACGTGCACAATGTAGTTTCCCATCTCAACTGTTGCTTCGCTGTCAAGATTTCTTTTGGTGTGAGAGACCAAGGTGTCGGTAGCAAAAGAAAATGTTTTGCTTTTGCTCCCCTCAGTATGCTTCAACATTTCCAAGTGAATTTCACGTCACAAGGGGAGATGGGGATTGCCCTCAACTGGAATGTGGGTCACCTCCCAGCTGTGTGGTGATGTGTCTGGGGCCAAGGCCAGAGCTGCTGCTTTTCCAGATTTTCCAAGCCAGAAACAAGCACTGTTCACTTTAATAAGGTTAAGTTTAAACCGACATCCTTTTTTGGTGCCTAAACTGTTGACTACATACCCCAGCAAGACAGAAGCGTGTGAAAGCCGTCCATTCACACTCCCCTTCTCCCAGACGGTCACATGCGCATATCCCCAGAGCTGAAGGCACTGTGCAAAGCACGGTGCAGTATATGCGGCCAGTAACCGTGTGTTCTTCTCACTGAACACTTCCAGGGTTGCATCAAGTAAAAGTTGCCTCAACTTTCACTGAAGTAGATAAAAGCTGCAAAAACCCTTACTGATTTCCTAAGTTTACTTCTCTAAGTCCCAAAAGCTAAGACTATAACTACGTTAGTGTTCATGTATGACAAACAAATATTAAATAGTTTACACCTTTATACCAATTTATCTGTAGCTCGTGCAGGTCCAATTGGACCCGGCAGACATCTACAGAACATTTCATGCAACAACTAGAGAATACACATTTTTTCTCATCGGCACATGGAACATTCTCCAGGATAGACCACATGTTAGGTCACAAAACAGGTTTCAGCAAATTTTTCAAAGCTGACATCATTCCTAGTATCTTTTCTGACCACAATTGACTAGCACTGGAAATCAATTACAAGCGAATTTCTGGAAACTACTCCAGTGCATGAAAACTGAACAACAGGCTCCCGAATGACCTATGGGTCCAAGAAGAAATTAAAAAGGAAATCAAAAACGTTCTTGAAACTAATGAAAAAAGATGCATCCTACCAAAACCTGTGGGATACTGTAAAAGCAACAGCGACGAGGCAATATATTGCAATAAATGCTCACATCAAAAGGATGGAGAACCTTCACGTAAATGACCGAACTGTACACCTCAAAGAACCACCACCACCACAACAATGCAATCATAAAAGTACTAGAGAGAAAGAAATAATTAACATCAGGGCAGAGTTCAATGAAATGGAGACCCCCAAAACGATACAAAGGATCAGCGAAACACAAAGTTGTTTTTTGAGAAGATAAATAAAATAGACAAACCATTAGCTTTGCCCACTCTCACCACACTCATTCAACATAGTATTGAAAGCCCTAACCAGAGCAATCAAGCAAGACAAAGAAATAAAGGGCATTCAGATTGGGAAGGACAAAGTCAAGTTGTCCCTGTTTGCAGATGACGCGATCTTATAGATAGAAAACCTAAAGGCTACCAGAACGCCCTTACGGCTGACTAACAATTTTAATAATTTTGCGGGGTACAAAATCAACACCCACAGATCAGGAGCATTTTTATACTCCGATAATGAACTGGCAGAAAAAGAAATCAAGAAAGCAAGCCCATTTACAATAGTCACCCCCAAGATAAAATACCTAGGAACCAATTGAACCAAGGAGGTTAATGCAGATCTCTACAATGAGAACTACCAAACACCAGTGAGAGAAATTAAAGAGCACCCCAAAATAGTGGAATGACATACCAGGCTCTGGTACGGGAAGAATTAACATCGTGAAAATGTCCTTTCTACCCATAGCAGTCTACAAATTCAACGCAATCTCCGTCAAAATAGCAACAACTTTCTTCACAGAAATAGAAAAAGCAGTGCTAACATTCATATGGATTACGAAAAGATCCTGAATAGCCAAAGCAATTTTGAGCTTAAAAGCACCCCAAAAACAGAAAGGCTGGAGGCATAACACCACCCAATTTCAAATTCTATGACAAGGCTCAAAACAGCATGGTGATGGCATAGAAACAGACACTCAGATCAATGGAACAGGATAGAAAACCCAGGAATAATCAATTTGCCTACTTACAGCCAACCGAGTTTTGACAAAGCAAACCAGAACATACGCTGTGGAAAAGACAGCCTCTTCAGGAAATAAACGGTGCCCGCAAAATTGGACAATCCACATGCAGAAGAATGAAACTGGACCAGCATCTCACCATATGCCAAAATCGACTCGAAATGGATTAAAGACCAGAATATAAGACCCCAAACCATTACATGACTGAAGGAAAACAGAGGGGAAACACTCCAGGAAGTAGGTGGGGGCAAAGGCTTTATGAATAAGACCCGAAAACCCACAAGCAACAATATAAAAACTAAACAAATGAGCTAATGTCAAACTAAGAAGCTTCCACACAGCAAAGGAAACAATCAACAGAGCAGAAAGGCACCCTAAAAAAAGGGAGAAAATATGTGTAAACTATACGTCTGCCAAGGGCTTAATATCCAGAACATACCAAGAACTCAAACAGCTGTACAGTATGAAAACAAGTAATCCGATTTAAAACTGGGCAAACGAGATGAATAGACATTTTTCAAAGACATACAAATGGCCAACGGTACACGAAAAAATGCTCAGCATCACTAGTCATCAGAGAAATGCAAATCAAAACCACATTGAGATATCATGTCAACCCAGATAGACTGGCCATTGTTAAAAAGACCATTAATAAGAAATGCTACTGAGGATATGAGGAAAGGAGAACTCTTCTCCAATGTTGGTGGGACTGTAAATTAGCACAGCCACTATGGAAAACAGTAAAGAAGTTTCCTCCAATACAGATAGTACTACCATATGATCCAGCAGTTCCACTACTGGGTATATATCCAAAGAAATGGAAATCATATGGAAGGGACACCTGCACTCCCATGTTCACTGCAGCTTTACTTACAATAGCCAAAATATAGAACCAACCTCAGTGCCCTTCGACAGATGACTGGATAAAAAAAATGTGATACACGTACACCATGGAATAATACTCAGTGATAAAGAAAAAGAATGAAATTCTGCCATCGGTAACAACCTGGAGGAGTCTGGAGAAAATTATGTTGTGTGAAATAAGCCAGACAAGGGAAGATAAATATCACATGCTCTCACTTATAACTAGGTAGAAAGGAAGGAAGGAAGGAAGGAAGGAAGGAAGGAAGGAAGGAAGGAAGGAAGGAAGGAAGGAAGGAAGGAAGCAAAGGACTACAACAGTTCCTTGAACTTTCAGAAGGACAGAAGAAACCAATGGTTACTAGAGATGAGGGGATGGACGGAGGGAGGGAGTTGGGGGCGTGATGGGTCAGGCAAAGGGCATAAAGAAAAATCATGATTTGTAATAATGAATATGCTAATAAAAATAATTTAAAAAGTAAGACACTTTAAAACACAAAAAGAATGCCATTATTGACATTCCAGAAAATTCCAGCTATGTGGATAACATTAAAAACCAGCTGTCAAGCTAAATCCTTTATCAGTACAAATTTTGATATTTCTTCAAATTGGGAGGAGAATGTTGGTTTCGATGTACAATGTCTGGTCACTCCCAGCCTCATCTATTTGTCACTGACGACCCTGGGACAGACGGAAAAAAAAAAAAAAAAACGGTTTCTGCAACTTTTAAAATACAGACACGCCCTCCACCACCAACTTTCAATTTCTACAAAACGTCCTTGGGTTCTAGTATTCTTGCACATGTTTGTTCTCTTACAGGAAATTTGCTCCTTAGGATTTCACTGCAATGTGCTTCTGGATCCCATGCCATGATTTATCTCTGAGGACCCCTGTTCCCCTGGATCCATTTCACCCCGTGCCTGGCCACCTGTGTGGCACACACACATAGGAGCAGGAGGACAAGGCTTTGAGATGGGGAACCCGCACAAGCAATTATCTGGGTTTAGGTCTGCAGGTTATTAAGGTTTTCCGTTTCAACTTCCACAGCTAGAACGAAAGTGTAGAAATCTGTTTTCTAGTTAAAATCTGTTCACATCCCAAGTGTTTTTTAAGTTACTTAACAAGCCTTTGGTAGTCCGAAATACCGGGAAGTGTGCCTGTAACTAGAAACACCAGAAACTTCCATTTCAAAATTGTCATAAACCAGGGATACTTTAGAAAAACCTTTCCAGCCCACTTCGTGCCTTGAGTAATGGTGGGTAAACAGTGGAAACCAAGAGAGGCAACATGGAAGCAAACGGATATAAAAGCACAAGGGAGACATCATGCTCTTGGGGAGAACTAAAATGCAAATTGTGTCTGTAAACGAAAGAAATTATACAGAAATCCCAGAAAAACAATTGACTGAAAATCAGACGAACGATCCCATGTTCATCGCATCACCTTGAGAACACGAAGGATACTTTTGTACAGGCAGCACACCTCCTTAAAGCAGCAGCAGAGTGCTTCGTGCACAGCAAGGCCTAGTTCACCGAGCAGCTGGAACTGTGCCCACACCCAGAGGGCAGCACCAGTCACGTGGGTGCAGAGGAGGTTGTCCCGGTGAACTCCACAAGTGGCAGCAACGCTCGGCTCTACGCCACAGGACTTCTGACAACGGACACAGTCGCACAGACTGCAAGTGGACCCCACATCAGCCTCAAGACCTCCCCCACCCGAAAACATCTCCACAGCCAGCCAGGGAGGCAAAGGAAGGGTCTTCATGGCGTGCAGAGTTACAATGAATCTGTGTTCACGCTGCCCCCTCCCACTGTACCCGTCGAGACCCAGACGATGTGCCCTGCTACTACAAAGTCGAAGAGATGTTTGATGGGGGCAGAGCGGAAGAGGCACATTGAATTTGGATCATTTTACCCATGACCCTTCTCTCCTCCCAACCCTCTTTGCGAAGGATGACATTTCTGGGGAAACAGAAGGTGATCAGAAGCAAGTAGCTCAAATGTATGTCCCTTGTAAATTTCGGATATCCATCAATTTCAATTTTGAGATATAGAGAAGTGCTGGGAAGTTTAATTGGCCGTATCAGTGTCAGTGAAGAGCTGATGGAAGAAGTGCGAAAGGCCAAAGGAGAAAACCCATGAGTAGAGAAATTAGCCTTCGGCTAATCTTATCTTCTCTGCTTCCATATATCCCTGTCCATCCTCAAAAGTTGAGTGAGGTAGGAGATGATAAGATTGAGATTAGGGCAAATTATTTCCCCATCTTTTCCTTTCTCCAATGCACAGTTTCCTCAACCCGCACACTTGGAGTCTCAGGGTCAGCCTATTAAGTGCCTATAATCAACTTCAATCATTTTAGCAGAGTACTACAGAGTGACTGCTCCCAACCCCTTCAGATAGGTGATGCTTATGTTTACATCTGCTTATCAGCTCTGTCAAAGTGCTGTTTCGTGGAGGTGCTGTAATCTGATGAACACATGAGACATGCTATTTGCTAGCAAGAAATTCTCAGCTCAAACAAGCTAAGGTGTACGGAGATTCAGTATAACACAGTAATTGGTTAACTCAGTTTACTTGGGACTCCATTTCTTAGGTCTTGGGCTGTTTACATAACCAAAAGGAGTGTGTGTGTGTGTGTGTGTGTGTGTACCACACTTGACCTAGCGTGTGTGTGTGTGTGTATGTGTGTTTGTGTACCACACTTGACCTAGCACCTACCTGCACAAGTACCCCCCTGCCAAGTGATGTGTTTAAAGGCCAACAAAAAGGAAAACACAGAACACATTTATAATCCTGAAAATCTAGGGCTACTTAACCTTTTTGCTGCTTAATTTTAAAGGCAAAAAATGTACTATGAGCAGCATAAATAAGAACTGATTTGAGCATAGTTTTATAATAGATAAAATGTACCTGATGGGTCTAATTCAAATTTCTAAAATCTAACTGTGCCGCATTAGTCTGAGATACAAGATCTAAAGCTGCATGATCTAATCTGAGAATTTACGGACCTGTTTGAAATACCTTCATTTGATTAATTTGAAATGGAGGCCAGGGTATGACCTCTAACAGTCTGATCTTTAATAACCGCTCAAGAGATGAGGCAGGAAGTCAGTCGCGCTTAGAATTCTATGCACTTTCCTCTAGTGAGCACACCCTGCGGTTCCACGCGTGCAAGCACACCCCTCGCTCACTGCGGGATCTACAGAGCAGCTGTACATGCCCTTCAAAACTCAAATGCGTGTTATGTGGGTGTGCGGTATAGGGGTAGGACATGAAAAAACTCCCACCTGTCCAGTCCGAGAGAAATTTAACTCCTGAGAAGCACACCTTAGTTGAACATCAGATGCAACACTAATTTGCAGAGGTTCCCACAACATAGGAACAAAAGGGCTGACGTTATGTGTTGATAGCAGATCGTGTGTGAAAACTAAAGTTTTATACGGGGCTGTACGAAGACTAACTGAGGTCTGGAAAATGAGGAATTTTAAATGCTGGACAGTCTCTATACTCAGATTCCGCTGAAGACAATGCAAATACTTATAAGAGCCTGATAATAAAAACAGATTAAAAAACTTAATCATCAAGGTGAAGCATTTAGTAATGAGGTTTGTACAGCTTTTCGGAAAACACTGACTGGAAGTCCCAACCGGCTAGAGGTAGGCCAGTGTCAGGAGGCATCCTGGACATGGGCATTAGCTTCCAGCACTGATGGTGCAGCCAGTGTCGATGATAAGAATTAAAACACAACTGCAACCCCCAGTCCTGGACAGGCTCAGGAAGCGGCTATCTGGAAAGAGTGGGAGGGGTCCAGGAGGCCAGCCCCCAGGTGATACATACGTTTGCACAACAGTGACGGCGAGCCACTGGAAGTCTTTTCCAGCTGTACTGCGCTGTAATTGTGGTCGCTTGCTCAGGACAGTATGCTGCTTTCACAAGTTGTCTCCTTCCTGAGGGATTTGCTCCTAGAAAAAGCCACCACCGCCTTCTTCACTGTGCCTTCTTCTTCTTCTTTTTCTTTTTTTTCCTGGAGCTTGTCTCTTCTGCAGAGAAGAGCTTTTAACACCTCCCTGGATAGTCAGTAAAACCCCAAGCATTAAGAAGGCCAGAAAATACACGTCCACTTCATTTCACTGAAAAAGAAAGGTCATGATCCTATCCCTTCTTTGGGTCATCCACCCTGAGTCTGCACACCACATTTGCTCAGCAGCAGTCTGGCTACCCTTGCACATCCAGCAAACCCTTAGCACTCCTTCCTCTTATTCAGGATTCCAACTTTTTGAGCGACAAGAAGATCCCTGACACAGAGGGATCCTTGCTGAGGTATGAGAGCAGTGACACAGGAAGCAAGAAGAGCACAAATGATGTTTCTTTATCCTCTGCCAAGCCCAGGGCACGCTTGGTGCTGCCATTCTCCTCCTGGGTGCAGCAGCAAACGCTTCTTCGTCAGTTCTATGATCCAACACTGCCGCCCTTAAAAATTAAGTCACCTCAAAAGTTACATAAGTATTTGAAAATACTCAAGAAAACTCTCCAAACACTGCTAGTTACACTTTGCTTGTCATAAATGGAACATCAATCTGAGCCCCAGGACAGGCCAGAGACAAGAACCTGTGATTTCCAGCCAGGCCTGAATTCTCCCCAAATTCCACAGAGTACCAAAACAGGACAATCTTGGCAGGAGCCAAGGGCAGCCTCCTCTACCCTGAAGCAGGCCATGCCTGGAGTCCTTGGCATGAACTGAGGGCAGCATCTCCTGCCTGGAAGCAGTCATGAAGCACACCGAAACACCACTTCCACGTGGGTGGGCCACTGTTGCTTTGCCTCCCACAGATCTGTCCCCCCTTTTCCCCTGGGTGATGGAGCTGCCAAAGATTCCTCAAAGCCCATCTCTTTTGAGCAGTGAGAAGCCCCGGGCTTCTCTTCCTGCATTTATTCTCCAGACCAAGAAGTTACAGGAAGAGACATAGGTGGGGTTTTGAACATAGGTTCAGTTTTACAAGTTTTGCAATAGAAGCTGGTAACATTCAGTCAAAACAAGTCAGATGACACTCTGTTAGGCAATTAAGTGATCCACTATAACAAAGCCTTGATTTACCCGAAATTCCTTTTCCCTCTAGCAGCTTTTTAGTAACGTTGCCTATCAATTAGTCACTTGTCTGTCTTAGAATCAGCAGCCTTGCTGTGTTATGATTCTTTTCCTGCAACAGAGACTCGATGCCCGGGGGTTAAAATTCCTGTCCTTTGCAAGGTCAATATTTGAAACTGCAAGGCTTTTGGTGACTAAAGTCACCTATTACCCAAGAGCAGTAATAGGAAATTAATGTAATACATTAAAAAAGGTAATTGCCTTCCTTAACCACGAAGATGGCATTTTATAAAATTAGCTGCTTCTCTTAAAAGGCAACCTTCATTATCCTTTACCTACTCTTTAAAGACTATACAAACAGGAATAAGTAAATTATGGATAAAATGTTCTATAACTGGGAGAACTCAACGGCCAGTTGCCCACAGCTTACCTGCTGGTGTCCTGTGACACATATTGAAGCCTCCGTTGTACTTTGAGGAAAAATGTTCCAAACATGCCCAAAGTTCTACCCAGCAGCCGCCCCGGGAACCTGCATGCACTTCTGTCCCACTGCGAGTGGCAACCACATCGGCGGTGCTGGACTCGGGTCAGCCCTGCTGGAATGGCAGTGAAAGAGAAACTCATGTTTCAGCACAGCTAAGACGTAAACGTGCAAGTGCAATTTTTAGTGAACAGTGTCGCGTATAAATTTACAGGCGGCCAAGGGATAACTCTGTGACCAAAGGAAAACAAAACCTATTCTAGAAAAACAGCAGCTCTGCCTTTCAGGGATGAGACAACCCTGCAAGCTGCTGAGCTCTCTGCTGGTCACCGGTGATGTCATCCCGGTAGCACTGACCCTGTCACCGCCAGAGGTGCCTCACCCAGTCCCCTCCCATCTGTCCGCTGGACTGGAGGGGCGCCATTCTGTCCACACAGCTTCCTTGAGCACCTGCACCCTTGGGGCCTGCTTGTTGGGAGGAAAGCTGTCACCCGCGGCAGCTGGCTTAAACCTTAGCAGCAGGAGGAACAGCTGCCCGTGGCCAGGCCACTGCCCCAGATGAAACTGTTGCTGCCGGGCCTGGCCATCTCTTCCCAACGGAAATAAGTTGTTTGGGGTTCAGCAGACTCTAGAATGAAGCGGGCCCCTTGGGCACAGGGAGCAACAGCACATCCTAGTGGGCTAATTTCCCCAAAGCTTGAAACTAGGTGTCTTGTCTCACTCCAAGGATGGCTGTGGCACTACAGCATCGCTGGACGCTGGGTGGCAGTAGAGGGCCTCACAGAAACCAGGCACAGACAATCTGGCCTCCAGCAAAGGAATGATGCTAATGCGCTCCTCTGGGTAGAATTTGCACAATAACCCACATGGAAGTCGCAGCAGGACAGGGATGAAAACTATGGGGCAAGAGGTCAAGTCTGCACAATCCCAACCAACCCCACAGATGCCCATGTCCAGTAACCGCACACACTGGATGGCTCCCCACAGGCAAAGGAACAGGTGAGACACACCCCTTCTCTGTACCTGGTGACAGATTCAGGGAAGTCAGGCTCCAGGCCCTCTCTCACTCCCACCGTGTCCTGAATCCTCACCATCAGCTACAGCTGCAAGGACTGTTTCTCTTCTGTGAACCTGCAAGCTAAGGGTCTGAAGCGACACAGTGGAGAAAGCATGCGAGGAAATTCTGCTCTACTTTTCCACCTCAGTGAGGCACGTGCACAATGTAGTTTCCCATCTCAACTGTTGCTTCGCTGTCAAGATTTCTTTTGGTGTGAGAGACCAAGGTGTCGGTAGCAAAAGAAAATGTTTTGCTTTTGCTCCCCTCAGTATGCTTCAACATTTCCAAGTGAATTTCACGTCACAAGGGGAGATGGGGATTGCCCTCAACTGGAATGTGGGTCACCTCCCAGCTGTGTGGTGATGTGTCTGGGGCCAAGGCCAGAGCTGCTGCTTTTCCAGATTTTCCAAGCCAGAAACAAGCACTGTTCACTTTAATAAGGTTAAGTTTAAACCGACATCCTTTTTTGGTGCCTAAACTGTTGACTACATACCCCAGCAAGACAGAAGCGTGTGAAAGCCGTCCATTCACACTCCCCTTCTCCCAGACGGTCACATGCGCATATCCCCAGAGCTGAAGGCACTGTGCAAAGCACGGTGCAGTATATGCGGCCAGTAACCGTGTGTTCTTCTCACTGAACACTTCCAGGGTTGCATCAAGTAAAAGTTGCCTCAACTTTCACTGAAGTAGATAAAAGCTGCAAAAACCCTTACTGATTTCCTAAGTTTACTTCTCTAAGTCCCAAAAGCTAAGACTATAACTACGTTAGTGTTCATGTATGACAAACAAATATTAAATAGTTTACACCTTTATACCAATTTATCTGTAGCTCGTGCAGGTCCAATTGGACCCGGCAGACATCTACAGAACATTTCATGCAACAACTAGAGAATACACATTTTTTCTCATCGGCACATGGAACATTCTCCAGGATAGACCACATGTTAGGTCACAAAACAGGTTTCAGCAAATTTTTCAAAGCTGACATCATTCCTAGTATCTTTTCTGACCACAATTGACTAGCACTGGAAATCAATTACAAGCGAATTTCTGGAAACTACTCCAGTGCATGAAAACTGAACAACAGGCTCCCGAATGACCTATGGGTCCAAGAAGAAATTAAAAAGGAAATCAAAAACGTTCTTGAAACTAATGAAAAAAGATGCATCCTACCAAAACCTGTGGGATACTGTAAAAGCAACAGCGACGAGGCAATATATTGCAATAAATGCTCACATCAAAAGGATGGAGAACCTTCACGTAAATGACCGAACTGTACACCTCAAAGAACCACCACCACCACAACAATGCAATCATAAAAGTACTAGAGAGAAAGAAATAATTAACATCAGGGCAGAGTTCAATGAAATGGAGACCCCCAAAACGATACAAAGGATCAGCGAAACACAAAGTTGTTTTTTGAGAAGATAAATAAAATAGACAAACCATTAGCTTTGCCCACTCTCACCACACTCATTCAACATAGTATTGAAAGCCCTAACCAGAGCAATCAAGCAAGACAAAGAAATAAAGGGCATTCAGATTGGGAAGGACAAAGTCAAGTTGTCCCTGTTTGCAGATGACGCGATCTTATAGATAGAAAACCTAAAGGCTACCAGAACGCCCTTACGGCTGACTAACAATTTTAATAATTTTGCGGGGTACAAAATCAACACCCACAGATCAGGAGCATTTTTATACTCCGATAATGAACTGGCAGAAAAAGAAATCAAGAAAGCAAGCCCATTTACAATAGTCACCCCCAAGATAAAATACCTAGGAACCAATTGAACCAAGGAGGTTAATGCAGATCTCTACAATGAGAACTACCAAACACCAGTGAGAGAAATTAAAGAGCACCCCAAAATAGTGGAATGACATACCAGGCTCTGGTACGGGAAGAATTAACATCGTGAAAATGTCCTTTCTACCCATAGCAGTCTACAAATTCAACGCAATCTCCGTCAAAATAGCAACAACTTTCTTCACAGAAATAGAAAAAGCAGTGCTAACATTCATATGGATTACGAAAAGATCCTGAATAGCCAAAGCAATTTTGAGCTTAAAAGCACCCCAAAAACAGAAAGGCTGGAGGCATAACACCACCCAATTTCAAATTCTATGACAAGGCTCAAAACAGCATGGTGATGGCATAGAAACAGACACTCAGATCAATGGAACAGGATAGAAAACCCAGGAATAATCAATTTGCCTACTTACAGCCAACCGAGTTTTGACAAAGCAAACCAGAACATACGCTGTGGAAAAGACAGCCTCTTCAGGAAATAAACGGTGCCCGCAAAATTGGACAATCCACATGCAGAAGAATGAAACTGGACCAGCATCTCACCATATGCCAAAATCGACTCGAAATGGATTAAAGACCAGAATATAAGACCCCAAACCATTACATGACTGAAGGAAAACAGAGGGGAAACACTCCAGGAAGTAGGTGGGGGCAAAGGCTTTATGAATAAGACCCGAAAACCCACAAGCAACAATATAAAAACTAAACAAATGAGCTAATGTCAAACTAAGAAGCTTCCACACAGCAAAGGAAACAATCAACAGAGCAGAAAGGCACCCTAAAAAAAGGGAGAAAATATGTGTAAACTATACGTCTGCCAAGGGCTTAATATCCAGAACATACCAAGAACTCAAACAGCTGTACAGTATGAAAACAAGTAATCCGATTTAAAACTGGGCAAACGAGATGAATAGACATTTTTCAAAGACATACAAATGGCCAACGGTACACGAAAAAATGCTCAGCATCACTAGTCATCAGAGAAATGCAAATCAAAACCACATTGAGATATCATGTCAACCCAGATAGACTGGCCATTGTTAAAAAGACCATTAATAAGAAATGCTACTGAGGATATGAGGAAAGGAGAACTCTTCTCCAATGTTGGTGGGACTGTAAATTAGCACAGCCACTATGGAAAACAGTAAAGAAGTTTCCTCCAATACAGATAGTACTACCATATGATCCAGCAGTTCCACTACTGGGTATATATCCAAAGAAATGGAAATCATATGGAAGGGACACCTGCACTCCCATGTTCACTGCAGCTTTACTTACAATAGCCAAAATATAGAACCAACCTCAGTGCCCTTCGACAGATGACTGGATAAAAAAAATGTGATACACGTACACCATGGAATAATACTCAGTGATAAAGAAAAAGAATGAAATTCTGCCATCGGTAACAACCTGGATGAGTCTGGAGAAAATTATGTTGTGTGAAATAAGCCAGACAAGGGAAGATAAATATCACATGCTCTCACTTATAACTAGGTAGAAAGGAAGGAAGGAAGGAAGGAAGGAAGGAAGGAAGGAAGGAAGGAAGGAAGGAAGGAAGGAAGCAAAGGACTACAACAGTTCCTTGAACTTTCAGAAGGACAGAAGAAACCAATGGTTACTAGAGATGAGGGGATGGACGGAGGGAGGGAGTTGGGGGCGTGATGGGTCAGGCAAAGGGCATAAAGAAAAATCATGATTTGTAATAATGAATATGCTAATAAAAATAATTTAAAAAGTAAGACACTTTAAAACACAAAAAGAATGCCATTATTGACATTCCAGAAAATTCCAGCTATGTGGATAACATTAAAAACCAGCTGTCAAGCTAAATCCTTTATCAGTACAAATTTTGATATTTCTTCAAATTGGGAGGAGAATGTTGGTTTCGATGTACAATGTCTGGTCACTCCCAGCCTCATCTATTTGTCACTGACGACCCTGGGACAGACGGAAAAAAAAAAAAAAAAAAAACGGTTTCTGCAACTTTTAAAATACAGACACGCCCTCCACCACCAACTTTCAATTTCTACAAAACGTCCTTGGGTTCTAGTATTCTTGCACATGTTTGTTCTCTTACAGGAAATTTGCTCCTTAGGATTTCACTGCAATGTGCTTCTGGATCCCATGCCATGATTTATCTCTGAGGACCCCTGTTCCCCTGGATCCATTTCACCCCGTGCCTGGCCACCTGTGTGGCACACACACATAGGAGCAGGAGGACAAGGCTTTGAGATGGGGAACCCGCACAAGCAATTATCTGGGTTTAGGTCTGCAGGTTATTAAGGTTTTCCGTTTCAACTTCCACAGCTAGAACGAAAGTGTAGAAATCTGTTTTCTAGTTAAAATCTGTTCACATCCCAAGTGTTTTTTAAGTTACTTAACAAGCCTTTGGTAGTCCGAAATACCGGGAAGTGTGCCTGTAACTAGAAACACCAGAAACTTCCATTTCAAAATTGTCATAAACCAGGGATACTTTAGAAAAACCTTTTCAGCCCACTTCGTGCCTTGAGTAATGGTGGGTAAACAGTGGAAACCAAGAGAGGCAACATGGAAGCAAACGGATATAAAAGCACAAGGGAGACATCATGCTCTTGGGGAGAACTAAAATGCAAATTGTGTCTGTAAACGAAAGAAATTATACAGAAATCCCAGAAAAACAATTGACTGAAAATCAGACGAACGATCCCATGTTCATCGCATCACCTTGAGAACACGAAGGATACTTTTGTACAGGCAGCACACCTCCTTAAAGCAGCAGCAGAGTGCTTCGTGCACAGCAAGGCCTAGTTCACCGAGCAGCTGGAACTGTGCCCACACCCAGAGGGCAGCACCAGTCACGTGGGTGCAGAGGAGGTTGTCCCGGTGAACTCCACAAGCGGCAGCAACGCTCGGCTCTACGCCACAGGACTTCTGACAACGGACACAGTCGCACAGACTGCAAGTGGACCCCACATCAGCCTCAAGACCTCCCCCACCCGAAAACATCTCCACAGCCAGCCAGGGAGGCAAAGGAAGGGTCTTCATGGCGTGCAGAGTTACAATGAATCTGTGTTCACGCTGCCCCCTCCCACTGTACCCGTCGAGACCCAGACGATGTGCCCTGCTACTACAAAGTCGAAGAGATGTTTGATGGGGGCAGAGCGGAAGAGGCACATTGAATTTGGATCATTTTACCCATGACCCTTCTCTCCTCCCAACCCTCTTTGCGAAAGATGACATTTCTGGGGAAACAGAAGGTGATCAGAAGCAAGTAGCTCAAATGTATGTCCCTTGTAAATTTCGGATATCCATCAATTTCAATTTTGAGATATAGAGAAGTGCTGGGAAGTTTAATTGGCCGTATCAGTGTCAGTGAAGAGCTGATGGAAGAAGTGCGAAAGGCCAAAGGAGAAAACCCATGAGTAGAGAAATTAGCCTTCGGCTAATCTTATCTTCTCTGCTTCCATATATCCCTGTCCATCCTCAAAAGTTGAGTGAGGTAGGAGATGATAAGATTGAGATTAGGGCAAATTATTTCCCCATCTTTTCCTTTCTCCAATGCACAGTTTCCTCAACCCGCACACTTGGAGTCTCAGGGTCAGCCTATTAAGTGCCTATAATCAACTTCAATCATTTTAGCAGAGTACTACAGAGTGACTGCTCCCAACCCCTTCAGATAGGTGATGCTTATGTTTACATCTGCTTATCAGCTCTGTCAAAGTGCTGTTTCGTGGAGGTGCTGTAATCTGATGAACACATGAGACATGCTATTTGCTAGCAAGAAATTCTCAGCTCAAACAAGCTAAGGTGTACGGAGATTCAGTATAACACAGTAATTGGTTAACTCAGTTTACTTGGGACTCCATTTCTTAGGTCTTGGGCTGTTTACATAACCAAAAGGAGTGTGTGTGTGTGTGTGTGTGTGTGTACCACACTTGACCTAGCGTGTGTGTGTGTGTGTATGTGTGTTTGTGTACCACACTTGACCTAGCACCTACCTGCACAAGTACCCCCCTGCCAAGTGATGTGTTTAAAGGCCAACAAAAAGGAAAACACAGAACACATTTATAATCCTGAAAATCTAGGGCTACTTAACCTTTTTGCTGCTTAATTTTAAAGGCAAAAAATGTACTATGAGCAGCATAAATAAGAACTGATTTGAGCATAGTTTTATAATAGATAAAATGTACCTGATGGGTCTAATTCAAATTTCTAAAATCTAACTGTGCCGCATTAGTCTGAGATACAAGATCTAAAGCTGCATGATCTAATCTGAGAATTTACGGACCTGTTTGAAATACCTTCATTTGATTAATTTGAAATGGAGGCCAGGGTATGACCTCTAACAGTCTGATCTTTAATAACCGCTCAAGAGATGAGGCAGGAAGTCAGTCGCGCTTAGAATTCTATGCACTTTCCTCTAGTGAGCACACCCTGCGGTTCCACGCGTGCAAGCACACCCCTCGCTCACTGCGGGATCTACAGAGCAGCTGTACATGCCCTTCAAAACTCAAATGCGTGTTATGTGGGTGTGCGGTATAGGGGTAGGACATGAAAAAACTCCCACCTGTCCAGTCCGAGAGAAATTTAACTCCTGAGAAGCACACCTTAGTTGAACATCAGATGCAACACTAATTTGCAGAGGTTCCCACAACATAGGAACAAAAGGGCTGACGTTATGTGTTGATAGCAGATCGTGTGTGAAAACTAAAGTTTTATACGGGGCTGTACGAAGACTAACTGAGGTCTGGAAAATGAGGAATTTTAAATGCTGGACAGTCTCTATACTCAGATTCCGCTGAAGACAATGCAAATACTTATAAGAGCCTGATAATAAAAACAGATTAAAAAACTTAATCATCAAGGTGAAGCATTTAGTAATGAGGTTTGTACAGCTTTTCGGAAAACACTGACTGGAAGTCCCAACCGGCTAGAGGTAGGCCAGTGTCAGGAGGCATCCTGGACATGGGCATTAGCTTCCAGCACTGATGGTGCAGCCAGTGTCGATGATAAGAATTAAAACACAACTGCAACCCCCAGTCCTGGACAGGCTCAGGAAGCGGCTATCTGGAAAGAGTGGGAGGGGTCCAGGAGGCCAGCCCCCAGGTGATACATACGTTTGCACAACAGTGACGGCGAGCCACTGGAAGTCTTTTCCAGCTGTACTGCGCTGTAATTGTGGTCGCTTGCTCAGGACAGTATGCTGCTTTCACAAGTTGTCTCCTTCCTGAGGGATTTGCTCCTAGAAAAAGCCACCACCGCCTTCTTCACTGTGCCTTCTTCTTCTTCTTTTTCTTTTTTTTCCTGGAGCTTGTCTCTTCTGCAGAGAAGAGCTTTTAACACCTCCCTGGATAGTCAGTAAAACCCCAAGCATTAAGAAGGCCAGAAAATACACGTCCACTTCATTTCACTGAAAAAGAAAGGTCATGATCCTATCCCTTCTTTGGGTCATCCACCCTGAGTCTGCACACCACATTTGCTCAGCAGCAGTCTGGCTACCCTTGCACATCCAGCAAACCCTTAGCACTCCTTCCTCTTATTCAGGATTCCAACTTTTTGAGCGACAAGAAGATCCCTGACACAGAGGGATCCTTGCTGAGTTATGAGAGCAGTGACACAGGAAGCAAGAAGAGCACAAATGATGTTTCTTTATCCTCTGCCAAGCCCAGGGCACGCTTGGTGCTGCCATTCTCCTCCTGGGTGCAGCAGCAAACGCTTCTTCGTCAGTTCTATGATCCAACACTGCCGCCCTTAAAAATTAAGTCACCTCAAAAGTTACATAAGTATTTGAAAATACTCAAGAAAACTCTCCAAACACTGCTAGTTACACTTTGCTTGTCATAAATGGAACATCAATCTGAGCCCCAGGACAGGCCAGAGACAAGAACCTGTGATTTCCAGCCAGGCCTGAATTCTCCCCAAATTCCACAGAGTACCAAAACAGGACAATCTTGGCAGGAGCCAAGGGCAGCCTCCTCTACCCTGAAGCAGGCCATGCCTGGAGTCCTTGGCATGAACTGAGGGCAGCATCTCCTGCCTGGAAGCAGTCATGAAGCACACCGAAACACCACTTCCACGTGGGTGGGCCACTGTTGCTTTGCCTCCCACAGATCTGTCCCCCCTTTTCCCCTGGGTGATGGAGCTGCCAAAGATTCCTCAAAGCCCATCTCTTTTGAGCAGTGAGAAGCCCCGGGCTTCTCTTCCTGCATTTATTCTCCAGACCAAGAAGTTACAGGAAGAGACATAGGTGGGGTTTTGAACATAGGTTCAGTTTTACAAGTTTTGCAATAGAAGCTGGTAACATTCAGTCAAAACAAGTCAGATGACACTCTGTTAGGCAATTAAGTGATCCACTATAACAAAGCCTTGATTTACCCGAAATTCCTTTTCCCTCTAGCAGCTTTTTAGTAACGTTGCCTATCAATTAGTCACTTGTCTGTCTTAGAATCAGCAGCCTTGCTGTGTTATGATTCTTTTCCTGCAACAGAGACTCGATGCCCGGGGGTTAAAATTCCTGTCCTTTGCAAGGTCAATATTTGAAACTGCAAGGCTTTTGGTGACTAAAGTCACCTATTACCCAAGAGCAGTAATAGGAAATTAATGTAATACACTAAAAAAGGTAATTGCCTTCCTTAACCACGAAGATGGCATTTTATAAAATTAGCTGCTTCTCTTAAAAGGCAACCTTCATTATCCTTTACCTACTCTTTAAAGACTATACAAACAGGAATAAGTAAATTATGGATAAAATGTTCTATAACTGGGAGAACTCAACGGCCAGTTGCCCACAGCTTACCTGCTGGTGTCCTGTGACACATATTGAAGCCTCCGTTGTACTTTGAGGAAAAATGTTCCAAACATGCCCAAAGTTCTACCCAGCAGCCGCCCCGGGAACCTGCATGCACTTCTGTCCCACTGCGAGTGGCAACCACATCGGCGGTGCTGGACTCGGGTCAGCCCTGCTGGAATGGCAGTGAAAGAGAAACTCATGTTTCAGCACAGCTAAGACGTAAACGTGCAAGTGCAATTTTTAGTGAACAGTGTCGCGTATAAATTTACAGGCGGCCAAGGGATAACTCTGTGACCAAAGGAAAACAAAACCTATTCTAGAAAAACAGCAGCTCTGCCTTTCAGGGATGAGACAACCCTGCAAGCTGCTGAGCTCTCTGCTGGTCACCGGTGATGTCATCCCGGTAGCACTGACCCTGTCACCGCCAGAGGTGCCTCACCCAGTCCCCTCCCATCTGTCCGCTGGACTGGAGGGGCGCCATTCTGTCCACACAGCTTCCTTGAGCACCTGCACCCTTGGGGCCTGCTTGTTGGGAGGAAAGCTGTCACCCGCGGCAGCTGGCTTAAACCTTAGCAGCAGGAGGAACAGCTGCCCGTGGCCAGGCCACTGCCCCAGATGAAACTGTTGCTGCCGGGCCTGGCCATCTCTTCCCAACGGAAATAAGTTGTTTGGGGTTCAGCAGACTCTAGAATGAAGCGGGCCCCTTGGGCACAGGGAGCAACAGCACATCCTAGTGGGCTAATTTCCCCAAAGCTTGAAACTAGGTGTCTTGTCTCACTCCAAGGATGGCTGTGGCACTACAGCATCGCTGGACGCTGGGTGGCAGTAGAGGGCCTCACAGAAACCAGGCACAGACAATCTGGCCTCCAGCAAAGGAATGATGCTAATGCGCTCCTCTGGGTAGAATTTGCACAATAACCCACATGGAAGTCGCAGCAGGACAGGGATGAAAACTATGGGGCAAGAGGTCAAGTCTGCACAATCCCAACCAACCCCACAGATGCCCATGTCCAGTAACCGCACACACTGGATGGCTCCCCACAGGCAAAGGAACAGGTGAGACACACCCCTTCTCTGTACCTGGTGACAGATTCAGGGAAGTCAGGCTCCAGGCCCTCTCTCACTCCCACCGTGTCCTGAATCCTCACCATCAGCTACAGCTGCAAGGACTGTTTCTCTTCTGTGAACCTGCAAGCTAAGGGTCTGAAGCGACACAGTGGAGAAAGCATGCGAGGAAATTCTGCTCTACTTTTCCACCTCAGTGAGGCACGTGCACAATGTAGTTTCCCATCTCAACTGTTGCTTCGCTGTCAAGATTTCTTTTGGTGTGAGAGACCAAGGTGTCGGTAGCAAAAGAAAATGTTTTGCTTTTGCTCCCCTCAGTATGCTTCAACATTTCCAAGTGAATTTCACGTCACAAGGGGAGATGGGGATTGCCCTCAACTGGAATGTGGGTCACCTCCCAGCTGTGTGGTGATGTGTCTGGGGCCAAGGCCAGAGCTGCTGCTTTTCCAGATTTTCCAAGCCAGAAACAAGCACTGTTCACTTTAATAAGGTTAAGTTTAAACCGACATCCTTTTTTGGTGCCTAAACTGTTGACTACATACCCCAGCAAGACAGAAGCGTGTGAAAGCCGTCCATTCACACTCCTCTTCTCCCAGACGGTCACATGCGCATATCCCCAGAGCTGAAGGCACTGTGCAAAGCACGGTGCAGTATATGCGGCCAGTAACCGTGTGTTCTTCTCACTGAACACTTCCAGGGTTGCATCAAGTAAAAGTTGCCTCAACTTTCACTGAAGTAGATAAAAGCTGCAAAAACCCTTACTGATTTCCTAAGTTTACTTCTCTAAGTCCCAAAAGCTAAGACTATAACTACGTTAGTGTTCATGTATGACAAACAAATATTAAATAGTTTACACCTTTATACCAATTTATCTGTAGCTCGTGCAGGTCCAATTGGACCCGGCAGACATCTACAGAACATTTCATGCAACAACTAGAGAATACACATTTTTTCTCATCGGCACATGGAACATTCTCCAGGATAGACCACATGTTAGGTCACAAAACAGGTTTCAGCAAATTTTTCAAAGCTGACATCATTCCTAGTATCTTTTCTGACCACAATTGACTAGCACTGGAAATCAATTACAAGCGAATTTCTGGAAACTACTCCAGTGCATGAAAACTGAACAGCAGGCTCCCGAATGACCTATGGGTCCAAGAAGAAATTAAAAAGGAAATCAAAAACGTTCTTGAAACTAATGAAAAAAGATGCATCCTACCAAAACCTGTGGGATACTGTAAAAGCAACAGCGACGAGGCAATATATTGCAATAAATGCTCACATCAAAAGGATGGAGAACCTTCACGTAAATGACCGAACTGTACACCTCAAAGAACCACCACCACCACAACAATGCAATCATAAAAGTACTAGAGAGAAAGAAATAATTAACATCAGGGCAGAGTTCAATGAAATGGAGACCCCCAAAACGATACAAAGGATCAGCGAAACACAAAGTTGTTTTTTGAGAAGATAAATAAAATAGACAAACCATTAGCTTTGCCCACTCTCACCACACTCATTCAACATAGTATTGAAAGCCCTAACCAGAGCAATCAAGCAAGACAAAGAAATAAAGGGCATTCAGATTGGGAAGGACAAAGTCAAGTTGTCCCTGTTTGCAGATGACGCGATCTTATAGATAGAAAACCTAAAGGCTACCAGAACGCCCTTACGGCTGACTAACAATTTTAATAATTTTGCGGGGTACAAAATCAACACCCACAGATCAGGAGCATTTTTATACTCCGATAATGAACTGGCAGAAAAAGAAATCAAGAAAGCAAGCCCATTTACAATAGTCACCCCCAAGATAAAATACCTAGGAACCAATTGAACCAAGGAGGTTAATGCAGATCTCTACAATGAGAACTACCAAACACCAGTGAGAGAAATTAAAGAGCACCCCAAAATAGTGGAATGACATACCAGGCTCTGGTACGGGAAGAATTAACATCGTGAAAATGTCCTTTCTACCCATAGCAGTCTACAAATTCAACGCAATCTCCGTCAAAATAGCAACAACTTTCTTCACAGAAATAGAAAAAGCAGTGCTAACATTCATATGGATTACGAAAAGATCCTGAATAGCCAAAGCAATTTTGAGCTTAAAAGCACCCCAAAAACAGAAAGGCTGGAGGCATAACACCACCCAATTTCAAATTCTATGACAAGGCTCAAAACAGCATGGTGATGGCATAGAAACAGACACTCAGATCAATGGAACAGGATAGAAAACCCAGGAATAATCAATTTGCCTACTTACAGCCAACCGATTTTTGACAAAGCAAACCAGAACATACGCTGTGGAAAAGACAGCCTCTTCAGGAAATAAACGGTGCCCGCAAAATTGGACAATCCACATGCAGAAGAATGAAACTGGACCAGCATCTCACCATATGCCAAAATCGACTCGAAATGGATTAAAGACCAGAATATAAGACCCCAAACCATTACATGACTGAAGGAAAACAGAGGGGAAACACTCCAGGAAGTAGGTGGGGGCAAAGGCTTTATGAATAAGACCCGAAAACCCACAAGCAACAATATAAAAACTAAACAAATGAGCTAATGTCAAACTAAGAAGCTTCCACACAGCAAAGGAAACAATCAACAGAGCAGAAAGGCACCCTAAAAAAAGGGAGAAAATATGTGTAAACTATACGTCTGCCAAGGGCTTAATATCCAGAACATACCAAGAACTCAAACAGCTGTACAGTATGAAAACAAGTAATCCGATTTAAAACTGGGCAAACGAGATGAATAGACATTTTTCAAAGACATACAAATGGCCAACGGTACACGAAAAAATGCTCAGCATCACTAGTCATCAGAGAAATGCAAATCAAAACCACATTGAGATATCATGTCAACCCAGATAGACTGGCCATTGTTAAAAAGACCATTAATAAGAAATGCTACTGAGGATATGAGGAAAGGAGAACTCTTCTCCAATGTTGGTGGGACTGTAAATTAGCACAGCCACTATGGAAAACAGTAAAGAAGTTTCCTCCAATACAGATAGTACTACCATATGATCCAGCAGTTCCACTACTGGGTATATATCCAAAGAAATGGAAATCATATGGAAGGGACACCTGCACTCCCATGTTCACTGCAGCTTTACTTACAATAGCCAAAATATAGAACCAACCTCAGTGCCCTTCGACAGATGACTGGATAAAAAAAATGTGATACACGTACACCATGGAATAATACTCAGTGATAAAGAAAAAGAATGAAATTCTGCCATCGGTAACAACCTGGATGAGTCTGGAGAAAATTATGTTGTGTGAAATAAGCCAGACAAGGGAAGATAAATATCACATGCTCTCACTTATAACTAGGTAGAAAGGAAGGAAGGAAGGAAGGAAGGAAGGAAGGAAGGAAGGAAGGAAGGAAGGAAGGAAGGAAGGAAGCAAAGGACTACAACAGTTCCTTGAACTTTCAGAAGGACAGAAGAAACCAATGGTTACTAGAGATGAGGGGATGGACGGAGGGAGGGAGTTGGGGGCGTGATGGGTCAGGCAAAGGGCATAAAGAAAAATCATGATTTGTAATAATGAATATGCTAATAAAAATAATTTAAAAAGTAAGACACTTTAAAACACAAAAAGAATGCCATTATTGACATTCCAGAAAATTCCAGCTATGTGGATAACATTAAAAACCAGCTGTCAAGCTAAATCCTTTATCAGTACAAATTTTGATATTTCTTCAAATTGGGAGGAGAATGTTGGTTTCGATGTACAATGTCTGGTCACTCCCAGCCTCATCTATTTGTCACTGACGACCCTGGGACAGACGGAAAAAAAAAAAAAAACGGTTTCTGCAACTTTTAAAATACAGACACGCCCTCCACCACCAACTTTCAATTTCTACAAAACGTCCTTGGGTTCTAGTATTCTTGCACATGTTTGTTCTCTTACAGGAAATTTGCTCCTTAGGATTTCACTGCAATGTGCTTCTGGATCCCATGCCATGATTTATCTCTGAGGACCCCTGTTCCCCTGGATCCATTTCACCCCGTGCCTGGCCACCTGTGTGGCACACACACATAGGAGCAGGAGGACAAGGCTTTGAGATGGGGAACCCGCACAAGCAATTATCTGGGTTTAGGTCTGCAGGTTATTAAGGTTTTCCGTTTCAACTTCCACAGCTAGAACGAAAGTGTAGAAATCTGTTTTCTAGTTAAAATCTGTTCACATCCCAAGTGTTTTTTAAGTTACTTAACAAGCCTTTGGTAGTCCGAAATACCGGGAAGTGTGCCTGTAACTAGAAACACCAGAAACTTCCATTTCAAAATTGTCATAAACCAGGGATACTTTAGAAAAACCTTTCCAGCCCACTTCGTGCCTTGAGTAATGGTGGGTAAACAGTGGAAACCAAGAGAGGCAACATGGAAGCAAACGGATATAAAAGCACAAGGGAGACATCATGCTCTTGGGGAGAACTAAAATGCAAATTGTGTCTGTAAACGAAAGAAATTATACAGAAATCCCAGAAAAACAATTGACTGAAAATCAGACGAACGATCCCATGTTCATCGCATCACCTTGAGAACACGAAGGATACTTTTGTACAGGCAGCACACCTCCTTAAAGCAGCAGCAGAGTGCTTCGTGCACAGCAAGGCCTAGTTCACCGAGCAGCTGGAACTGTGCCCACACCCAGAGGGCAGCACCAGTCACGTGGGTGCAGAGGAGGTTGTCCCGGTGAACTCCACAAGTGGCAGCAACGCTCGGCTCTACGCCACAGGACTTCTGACAACGGACACAGTCGCACAGACTGCAAGTGGACCCCACATCAGCCTCAAGACCTCCCCCACCCGAAAACATCTCCACAGCCAGCCAGGGAGGCAAAGGAAGGGTCTTCATGGCGTGCAGAGTTACAATGAATCTGTGTTCACGCTGCCCCCTCCCACTGTACCCGTCGAGACCCAGACGATGTGCCCTGCTACTACAAAGTCGAAGAGATGTTTGATGGGGGCAGAGCGGAAGAGGCACATTGAATTTGGATCATTTTACCCATGACCCTTCTCTCCTCCCAACCCTCTTTGCGAAAGATGACATTTCTGGGGAAACAGAAGGTGATCAGAAGCAAGTAGCTCAGGGCCGAGCCCGTGGCGCACTTGGTAGAGTGCTGCGCTGGCAGCGCGGTGACGCTCCCACGGCGGGTTCGGATCCTATATAGGACTGACCAGTGCACTCACTGGCTGAGTGCCGGTCACGAAAAAACGACAAAAATAAAAAAAATAAAAAAAAATAAAAAAAAAAAAAAAAAAAAAAAAGAAGCAAGTAGCTCAAATGTATGTCCCTTGTAAATTTCGGATATCCATCAATTTCAATTTTGAGATATAGAGAAGTGCTGGGAAGTTTAATTGGCCGTATCAGTGTCAGTGAAGAGCTGATGGAAGAAGTGCGAAAGGCCAAAGGAGAAAACCCATGAGTAGAGAAATTAGCCTTCGGCTAATCTTATCTTCTCTGCTTCCATATATCCCTGTCCATCCTCAAAAGTTGAGTGAGGTAGGAGATGATAAGATTGAGATTAGGGCAAATTATTTCCCCATCTTTTCCTTTCTCCAATGCACAGTTTCCTCAACCCGCACACTTGGAGTCTCAGGGTCAGCCTATTAAGTGCCTATAATCAACTTCAATCATTTTAGCAGAGTACTACAGAGTGACTGCTCCCAACCCCTTCAGATAGGTGATGCTTATGTTTACATCTGCTTATCAGTTCTGTCAAAGTGCTGTTTCGTGGAGGTGCTGTAATCTGATGAACACATGAGACATGCTATTTGCTAGCAAGAAATTCTCAGCTCAAACAAGCTAAGGTGTACGGAGATTCAGTATAACACAGTAATTGGTTAACTCAGTTTACTTGGGACTCCATTTCTTAGGTCTTGGGCTGTTTACATAACCAAAAGGAGTGTGTGTGTGTGTGTGTGTGTGTGTGTGTGTGTGTGTGTACCACACTTGACCTAGCGTGTGTGTGTGTGTGTGTATGTGTGTTTGTGTACCACACTTGACCTAGCACCTACCTGCACAAGTACCCCCCTGCCAAGTGATGTGTTTAAAGGCCAACAAAAAGGAAAACACAGAACACATTTATAATCCTGAAAATCTAGGGCTACTTAACCTTTTTGCTGCTTAATTTTAAAGGCAAAAAATGTACTATGAGCAGCATAAATAAGAACTGATTTGAGCATAGTTTTATAATAGATAAAATGTACCTGATGGGTCTAATTCAAATTTCTAAAATCTAACTGTGCCGCATTAGTCTGAGATACAAGATCTAAAGCTGCATGATCTAATCTGAGAATTTACGGACCTGTTTGAAATACCTTCATTTGATTAATTTGAAATGGAGGCCAGGGTATGACCTCTAACAGTCTGATCTTTAATAACCGCTCAAGAGATGAGGCAGGAAGTCAGTCGCGCTTAGAATTCTATGCACTTTCCTCTAGTGAGCACACCCTGCGGTTCCACGCGTGCAAGCACACCCCTCGCTCACTGCGGGATCTACAGAGCAGCTGTACATGCCCTTCAAAACTCAAATGCGTGTTATGTGGGTGTGCGGTATAGGGGTAGGACATGAAAAAACTCCCACCTGTCCAGTCCGAGAGAAATTTAACTCCTGAGAAGCACACCTTAGTTGAACATCAGATGCAACACTAATTTGCAGAGGTTCCCACAACATAGGAACAAAAGGGCTGACGTTATGTGTTGATAGCAGATCGTGTGTGAAAACTAAAGTTTTATACGGGGCTGTACGAAGACTAACTGAGGTCTGGAAAATGAGGAATTTTAAATGCTGGACAGTCTCTATACTCAGATTCCGCTGAAGACAATGCAAATACTTATAAGAGCCTGATAATAAAAACAGATTAAAAAACTTAATCATCAAGGTGAAGCATTTAGTAATGAGGTTTGTACAGCTTTTCGGAAAACACTGACTGGAAGTCCCAACCGGCTAGAGGTAGGCCAGTGTCAGGAGGCATCCTGGACATGGGCATTAGCTTCCAGCACTGATGGTGCAGCCAGTGTCGATGATAAGAATTAAAACACAACTGCAACCCCCAGTCCTGGACAGGCTCAGGAAGCGGCTATCTGGAAAGAGTGGGAGGGGTCCAGGAGGCCAGCCCCCAGGTGATACATACGTTTGCACAACAGTGACGGCGAGCCACTGGAAGTCTTTTCCAGCTGTACTGCGCTGTAATTGTGGTCGCTTGCTCAGGACAGTATGCTGCTTTCACAAGTTGTCTCCTTCCTGAGGGATTTGCTCCTAGAAAAAGCCACCACCGCCTTCTTCACTGTGCCTTCTTCTTCTTCTTTTTCTTTTTTTTCCTGGAGCTTGTCTCTTCTGCAGAGAAGAGCTTTTAACACCTCCCTGGATAGTCAGTAAAACCCCAAGCATTAAGAAGGCCAGAAAATACACGTCCACTTCATTTCACTGAAAAAGAAAGGTCATGATCCTATCCCTTCTTTGGGTCATCCACCCTGAGTCTGCACACCACATTTGCTCAGCAGCAGTCTGGCTACCCTTGCACATCCAGCAAACCCTTAGCACTCCTTCCTCTTATTCAGGATTCCAACTTTTTGAGCGACAAGAAGATCCCTGACACAGAGGGATCCTTGCTGAGGTATGAGAGCAGTGACACAGGAAGCAAGAAGAGCACAAATGATGTTTCTTTATCCTCTGCCAAGCCCAGGGCACGCTTGGTGCTGCCATTCTCCTCCTGGGTGCAGCAGCAAACGCTTCTTCGTCAGTTCTATGATCCAACACTGCCGCCCTTAAAAATTAAGTCACCTCAAAAGTTACATAAGTATTTGAAAATACTCAAGAAAACTCTCCAAACACTGCTAGTTACACTTTGCTTGTCATAAATGGAACATCAATCTGAGCCCCAGGACAGGCCAGAGACAAGAACCTGTGATTTCCAGCCAGGCCTGAATTCTCCCCAAATTCCACAGAGTACCAAAACAGGACAATCTTGGCAGGAGCCAAGGGCAGCCTCCTCTACCCTGAAGCAGGCCATGCCTGGAGTCCTTGGCATGAACCGAGGGCAGCATCTCCTGCCTGGAAGCAGTCATGAAGCACACCGAAACACCACTTCCACGTGGGTGGGCCACTGTTGCTTTGCCTCCCACAGATCTGTCCCCCCTTTTCCCCTGGGTGATGGAGCTGCCAAAGATTCCTCAAAGCCCATCTCTTTTGAGCAGTGAGAAGCCCCGGGCTTCTCTTCCTGCATTTATTCTCCAGACCAAGAAGTTACAGGAAGAGACATAGGTGGGGTTTTGAACATAGGTTCAGTTTTACAAGTTTTGCAATAGAAGCTGGTAACATTCAGTCAAAACAAGTCAGATGACACTCTGTTAGGCAATTAAGTGATCCACTATAACAAAGCCTTGATTTAGTCGAAATTCCTTTTCCCTCTAGCAGCTTTTTAGTAACGTTGCCTATCAATTAGTCACTTGTCTGTCTTAGAATCAGCAGCCTTGCTGTGTTATGATTCTTTTCCTGCAACAGAGACTCGATGCCCGGGGGTTAAAATTCCTGTCCTTTGCAAGGTCAATATTTGAAACTGCAAGGCTTTTGGTGACTAAAGTCACCTATTACCCAAGAGCAGTAATAGGAAATTAATGTAATACATTAAAAAAGGTAATTGCCTTCCTTAACCACGAAGATGGCATTTTATAAAATTAGCTGCTTCTCTTAAAAGGCAACCTTCATTATCCTTTACCTACTCTTTAAAGACTATACAAACAGGAATAAGTAAATTATGGATAAAATGTTCTATAACTGGGAGAACTCAACGGCCAGTTGCCCACAGCTTACCTGCTGGTGTCCTGTGACACATATTGAAGCCTCCGTTGTACTTTGAGGAAAAATGTTCCAAACATGCCCAAAGTTCTACCCAGCAGCCGCCCCGGGAACCTGCATGCACTTCTGTCCCACTGCGAGTGGCAACCACATCGGCGGTGCTGGACTCGGGTCAGCCCTGCTGGAATGGCAGTGAAAGAGAAACTCATGTTTCAGCACAGCTAAGACGTAAACGTGCAAGTGCAATTTTTAGTGAACAGTGTCGCGTATAAATTTACAGGCGGCCAAGGGATAACTCTGTGACCAAAGGAAAACAAAACCTATTCTAGAAAAACAGCAGCTCTGCCTTTCAGGGATGAGACAACCCTGCAAGCTGCTGAGCTCTCTGCTGGTCACCGGTGATGTCATCCCGGTAGCACTGACCCTGTCACCGCCAGAGGTGCCTCACCCAGTCCCCTCCCATCTGTCCGCTGGACTGGAGGGGCGCCATTCTGTCCACACAGCTTCCTTGAGCACCTGCACCCTTGGGGCCTGCTTGTTGGGAGGAAAGCTGTCACCCGCGGCAGCTGGCTTAAACCTTAGCAGCAGGAGGAACAGCTGCCCGTGGCCAGGCCACTGCCCCAGATGAAACTGTTGCTGCCGGGCCTGGCCATCTCTTCCCAACGGAAATAAGTTGTTTGGGGTTCAGCAGACTCTAGAATGAAGCGGGCCCCTTGGGCACAGGGAGCAACAGCACATCCTAGTGGGCTAATTTCCCCAAAGCTTGAAACTAGGTGTCTTGTCTCACTCCAAGGATGGCTGTGGCACTACAGCATCGCTGGACGCTGGGTGGCAGTAGAGGGCCTCACAGAAACCAGGCACAGACAATCTGGCCTCCAGCAAAGGAATGATGCTAATGCGCTCCTCTGGGTAGAATTTGCACAATAACCCACATGGAAGTCGCAGCAGGACAGGGATGAAAACTATGGGGCAAGAGGTCAAGTCTGCACAATCCCAACCAACCCCACAGATGCCCATGTCCAGTAACCGCACACACTGGATGGCTCCCCACAGGCAAAGGAACAGGTGAGACACACCCCTTCTCTGTACCTGGTGACAGATTCAGGGAAGTCAGGCTCCAGGCCCTCTCTCACTCCCACCGTGTCCTGAATCCTCACCATCAGCTACAGCTGCAAGGACTGTTTCTCTTCTGTGAACCTGCAAGCTAAGGGTCTGAAGCGACACAGTGGAGAAAGCATGCGAGGAAATTCTGCTCTACTTTTCCACCTCAGTGAGGCACGTGCACAATGTAGTTTCCCATCTCAACTGTTGCTTCGCTGTCAAGATTTCTTTTGGTGTGAGAGACCAAGGTGTCGGTAGCAAAAGAAAATGTTTTGCTTTTGCTCCCCTCAGTATGCTTCAACATTTCCAAGTGAATTTCACGTCACAAGGGGAGATGGGGATTGCCCTCAACTGGAATGTGGGTCACCTCCCAGCTGTGTGGTGATGTGTCTGGGGCCAAGGCCAGAGCTGCTGCTTTTCCAGATTTTCCAAGCCAGAAACAAGCACTGTTCACTTTAATAAGGTTAAGTTTAAACCGACATCCTTTTTTGGTGCCTAAACTGTTGACTACATACCCCAGCAAGACAGAAGCGTGTGAAAGCCGTCCATTCACACTCCCCTTCTCCCAGACGGTCACATGCGCATATCCCCAGAGCTGAAGGCACTGTGCAAAGCACGGTGCAGTATATGCGGCCAGTAACCGTGTGTTCTTCTCACTGAACACTTCCAGGGTTGCATCAAGTAAAAGTTGCCTCAACTTTCACTGAAGTAGATAAAAGCTGCAAAAACCCTTACTGATTTCCTAAGTTTACTTCTCTAAGTCCCAAAAGCTAAGACTATAACTACGTTAGTGTTCATGTATGACAAACAAATATTAAATAGTTTACACCTTTATACCAATTTATCTGTAGCTCGTGCAGGTCCAATTGGACCCGGCAGACATCTACAGAACATTTCATGCAACAACTAGAGAATACACATTTTTTCTCATCGGCACATGGAACATTCTCCAGGATAGACCACATGTTAGGTCACAAAACAGGTTTCAGCAAATTTTTCAAAGCTGACATCATTCCTAGTATCTTTTCTGACCACAATTGACTAGCACTGGAAATCAATTACAAGCGAATTTCTGGAAACTACTCCAGTGCATGAAAACTGAACAACAGGCTCCCGAATGACCTATGGGTCCAAGAAGAAATTAAAAAGGAAATCAAAAACGTTCTTGAAACTAATGAAAAAAGATGCATCCTACCAAAACCTGTGGGATACTGTAAAAGCAACAGCGACGAGGCAATATATTGCAATAAATGCTCACATCAAAAGGATGGAGAAACTTCACGTAAATGACCGAACTGTACACCTCAAAGAACCACCACCACCACAACAATGCAATCATAAAAGTACTAGAGAGAAAGAAATAATTAACATCAGGGCAGAGTTCAATGAAATGGAGACCCCCAAAACGATACAAAGGATCAGCGAAACACAAAGTTGTTTTTTGAGAAGATAAATAAAATAGACAAACCATTAGCTTTGCCCACTCTCACCACACTCATTCAACATAGTATTGAAAGCCCTAACCAGAGCAATCAAGCAAGACAAAGAAATAAAGGGCATTCAGATTGGGAAGGACAAAGTCAAGTTGTCCCTGTTTGCAGATGACGCGATCTTATAGATAGAAAACCTAAAGGCTACCAGAACGCCCTTACGGCTGACTAACAATTTTAATAATTTTGCGGGGTACAAAATCAACACCCACAGATCAGGAGCATTTTTATACTCCGATAATGAACTGGCAGAAAAAGAAATCAAGAAAGCAAGCCCATTTACAATAGTCACCCCCAAGATAAAATACCTAGGAACCAATTGAACCAAGGAGGTTAATGCAGATCTCTACAATGAGAACTACCAAACACCAGTGAGAGAAATTAAAGAGCACCCCAAAATAGTGGAATGACATACCAGGCTCTGGTACGGGAAGAATTAACATCGTGAAAATGTCCTTTCTACCCATAGCAGTCTACAAATTCAACGCAATCTCCGTCAAAATAGCAACAACTTTCTTCACAGAAATAGAAAAAGCAGTGCTAACATTCATATGGATTACGAAAAGATCCTGAATAGCCAAAGCAATTTTGAGCTTAAAAGCACCCCAAAAACAGAAAGGCTGGAGGCATAACACCACCCAATTTCAAATTCTATGACAAGGCTCAAAACAGCATGGTGATGGCATAGAAACAGACACTCAGATCAATGGAACAGGATAGAAAACCCAGGAATAATCAATTTGCCTACTTACAGCCAACCGAGTTTTGACAAAGCAAACCAGAACATACGCTGTGGAAAAGACAGCCTCTTCAGGAAATAAACGGTGCCCGCAAAATTGGACAATCCACATGCAGAAGAATGAAACTGGACCAGCATCTCACCATATGCCAAAATCGACTCGAAATGGATTAAAGACCAGAATATAAGACCCCAAACCATTACATGACTGAAGGAAAACAGAGGGGAAACACTCCAGGAAGTAGGTGGGGGCAAAGGCTTTATGAATAAGACCCGAAAACCCACAAGCAACAATATAAAAACTAAACAAATGAGCTAATGTCAAACTAAGAAGCTTCCACACAGCAAAGGAAACAATCAACAGAGCAGAAAGGCACCCTAAAAAAAGGGAGAAAATATGTGTAAACTATACGTCTGCCAAGGGCTTAATATCCAGAACATACCAAGAACTCAAACAGCTGTACAGTATGAAAACAAGTAATCCGATTTAAAACTGGGCAAACGAGATGAATAGACATTTTTCAAAGACATACAAATGGCCAACGGTACACGAAAAAATGCTCAGCATCACTAGTCATCAGAGAAATGCAAATCAAAACCACATTGAGATATCATGTCAACCCAGATAGACTGGCCATTGTTAAAAAGACCATTAATAAGAAATGCTACTGAGGATATGAGGAAAGGAGAACTCTTCTCCAATGTTGGTGGGACTGTAAATTAGCACAGCCACTATGGAAAACAGTAAAGAAGTTTCCTCCAATACAGATAGTACTACCATATGATCCAGCAGTTCCACTACTGGGTATATATCCAAAGAAATGGAAATCATATGGAAGGGACACCTGCACTCCCATGTTCACTGCAGCTTTACTTACAATAGCCAAAATATAGAACCAACCTCAGTGCCCTTCGACAGATGACTGGATAAAAAAAATGTGATACACGTACACCATGGAATAATACTCAGTGATAAAGAAAAAGAATGAAATTCTGCCATCGGTAACAACCTGGATGAGTCTGGAGAAAATTATGTTGTGTGAAATAAGCCAGACAAGGGAAGATAAATATCACATGCTCTCACTTATAACTAGGTAGGAAGGAAGGAAGGAAGGAAGGAAGGAAGGAAGGAAGGAAGGAAGGAAGGAAGGAAGGAAGGAAGCAAAGGACTACAACAGTTCCTTGAACTTTCAGAAGGACAGAAGAAACCAATGGTTACTAGAGATGAGGGGATGGACGGAGGGAGGGAGTTGGGGGCGTGATGGGTCAGGCAAAGGGCATAAAGAAAAATCATGATTTGTAATAATGAATATGCTAATAAAAATAATTTAAAAAGTAAGACACTTTAAAACACAAAAAGAATGCCATTATTGACATTCCAGAAAATTCCAGCTATGTGGATAACATTAAAAACCAGCTGTCAAGCTAAATCCTTTATCAGTACAAATTTTGATATTTCTTCAAATTGGGAGGAGAATGTTGGTTTCGATGTACAATGTCTGGTCACTCCCAGCCTCATCTATTTGTCACTGACGACCCTGGGACAGACGGAAAAAAAAAAAAAAAAAAAAACGGTTTCTGCAACTTTTAAAATACAGACACGCCCTCCACCACCAACTTTCAATTTCTACAAAACGTCCTTGGGTTCTAGTATTCTTGCACATGTTTGTTCTCTTACAGGAAATTTGCTCCTTAGGATTTCACTGCAATGTGCTTCTGGATCCCATGCCATGATTTATCTCTGAGGACCCCTGTTCCCCTGGATCCATTTCACCCCGTGCCTGGCCACCTGTGTGGCACACACACATAGGAGCAGGAGGACAAGGCTTTGAGATGGGGAACCCGCACAAGCAATTATCTGGGTTTAGGTCTGCAGGTTATTAAGGTTTTCCGTTTCAACTTCCACAGCTAGAACGAAAGTGTAGAAATCTGTTTTCTAGTTAAAATCTGTTCACATCCCAAGTGTTTTTTAAGTTACTTAACAAGCCTTTGGTAGTCCGAAATACCGGGAAGTGTGC
The DNA here is from genome assembly GCF_027409185.1 of Cynocephalus volans. NCBI lineage: Eukaryota > Metazoa > Chordata > Mammalia > Dermoptera > Cynocephalidae > Cynocephalus > Cynocephalus volans. Next base: position 2,046,034 of record NW_026902465.1, read on the forward strand.
CTGTAACTAGAAACACCAGAAACTTCCATTTCAAAATTGTCATAAACCAGGGATACTTTAGAAAAACCTTTTCAGCCCACTTCGTGCCTTGAGTAATGGTGGGTAAACAGTGGAAACCAAGAGAGGCAACATGGAAGCAAACGGATATAAAAGCACAAGGGAGACATCATGCTCTTGGGGAGAACTAAAATGCAAATTGTGTCTGTAAACGAAAGAAATTATACAGAAATCCCAGAAAAACAATTGACTGAAAATCAGACGAACGATCCCATGTTCATCGCATCACCTTGAGAACACGAAGGATACTTTTGTACAGGCAGCACACCTCCTTAAAGCAGCAGCAGAGTGCTTCGTGCACAGCAAGGCCTAGTTCACCGAGCAGCTGGAACTGTGCCCACACCCAGAGGGCAGCACCAGTCACGTGGGTGCAGAGGAGGTTGTCCCGGTGAACTCCACAAGCGGCAGCAACGCTCGGCTCTACGCCACAGGACTTCTGACAACGGACACAGTCGCACAGACTGCAAGTGGACCCCACATCAGCCTCAAGACCTCCCCCACCCGAAAACATCTCCACAGCCAGCCAGGGAGGCAAAGGAAGGGTCTTCATGGCGTGCAGAGTTACAATGAATCTGTGTTCACGCTGCCCCCTCCCACTGTACCCGTCGAGACCCAGACGATGTGCCCTGCTACTACAAAGTCGAAGAGATGTTTGATGGGGGCAGAGCGGAAGAGGCACATTGAATTTGGATCATTTTACCCATGACCCTTCTCTCCTCCCAACCCTCTTTGCGAAAGATGACATTTCTGGGGAAACAGAAGGTGATCAGAAGCAAGTAGCTCAAATGTATGTCCCTTGTAAATTTCGGATATCCATCAATTTCAATTTTGAGATATAGAGAAGTGCTGGGAAGTTTAATTGGCCGTATCAGTGTCAGTGAAGAGCTGATGGAAGAAGTGCGAAAGGCCAAAGGAGAAAACCCATGAGTAGAGAAATTAGCCTTCGGCTAATCTTATCTTCTCTGCTTCCATATATCCCTGTCCATCCTCAAAAGTTGAGTGAGGTAGGAGATGATAAGATTGAGATTAGGGCAAATTATTTCCCCATCTTTTCCTTTCTCCAATGCACAGTTTCCTCAACCCGCACACTTGGAGTCTCAGGGTCAGCCTATTAAGTGCCTATAATCAACTTCAATCATTTTAGCAGAGTACTACAGAGTGACTGCTCCCAACCCCTTCAGATAGGTGATGCTTATGTTTACATCTGCTTATCAGCTCTGTCAAAGTGCTGTTTCGTGGAGGTGCTGTAATCTGATGAACACATGAGACATGCTATTTGCTAGCAAGAAATTCTCAGCTCAAACAAGCTAAGGTGTACGGAGATTCAGTATAACACAGTAATTGGTTAACTCAGTTTACTTGGGACTCCATTTCTTAGGTCTTGGGCTGTTTACATAACCAAAAGGAGTGTGTGTGTGTGTGTGTGTGTGTGTACCACACTTGACCTAGCGTGTGTGTGTGTGTGTATGTGTGTTTGTGTACCACACTTGACCTAGCACCTACCTGCACAAGTACCCCCCTGCCAAGTGATGTGTTTAAAGGCCAACAAAAAGGAAAACACAGAACACATTTATAATCCTGAAAATCTAGGGCTACTTAACCTTTTTGCTGCTTAATTTTAAAGGCAAAAAATGTACTATGAGCAGCATAAATAAGAACTGATTTGAGCATAGTTTTATAATAGATAAAATGTACCTGATGGGTCTAATTCAAATTTCTAAAATCTAACTGTGCCGCATTAGTCTGAGATACAAGATCTAAAGCTGCATGATCTAATCTGAGAATTTACGGACCTGTTTGAAATACCTTCATTTGATTAATTTGAAATGGAGGCCAGGGTATGACCTCTAACAGTCTGATCTTTAATAACCGCTCAAGAGATGAGGCAGGAAGTCAGTCGCGCTTAGAATTCTATGCACTTTCCTCTAGTGAGCACACCCTGCGGTTCCACGCGTGCAAGCACACCCCTCGCTCACTGCGGGATCTACAGAGCAGCTGTACATGCCCTTCAAAACTCAAATGCGTGTTATGTGGGTGTGCGGTATAGGGGTAGGACATGAAAAAACTCCCACCTGTCCAGTCCGAGAGAAATTTAACTCCTGAGAAGCACACCTTAGTTGAACATCAGATGCAACACTAATTTGCAGAGGTTCCCACAACATAGGAACAAAAGGGCTGACGTTATGTGTTGATAGCAGATCGTGTGTGAAAACTAAAGTTTTATATGGGGCTGTACGAAGACTAACTGAGGTCTGGAAAATGAGGAATTTTAAATGCTGGACAGTCTCTATACTCAGATTCCGCTGAAGACAATGCAAATACTTATAAGAGCCTGATAATAAAAACAGATTAAAAAACTTAATCATCAAGGTGAAGCATTTAGTAATGAGGTTTGTACAGCTTTTCGGAAAACACTGACTGGAAGTCCCAACCGGCTAGAGGTAGGCCAGTGTCAGGAGGCATCCCGGACATGGGCATTAGCTTCCAGCACTGATGGTGCAGCCAGTGTCGATGATAAGAATTAAAACACAACTGCAACCCCCAGTCCTGGATAGGCTCAGGAAGCGGCTATCTGGAAAGAGTGGGAGGGGTCCAGGAGGCCAGCCCCCAGGTGATACATACGTTTGCACAACAGTGACGGCGAGCCACTGGAAGTCTTTTCCAGCTGTACTGCGCTGTAATTGTGGTCGCTTGCTCAGGACAGTATGCTGCTTTCACAAGTTGTCTCCTTCCTGAGGGATTTGCTCCTAGAAAAAGTCACCACCGCCTTCTTCACTGTGCCTTCTTCTTCTTCTTTTTCTTTTTTTTCCTGGAGCTTGTCTCTTCTGCAGAGAAGAGCTTTTAACACCTCCCTGGATAGTCAGTAAAACCCCAAGCATTAAGAAGGCCAGAAAATACACGTCCACTTCATTTCACTGAAAAAGAAAGGTCATGATCCTATCCCTTCTTTGGGTCATCCACCCTGAGTCTGCACACCACATTTGCTCAGCAGCAGTCTGGCTACCCTTGCACATCCAGCAAACCCTTAGCACTCCTTCCTCTTATTCAGGATTCCAACTTTTTGAGCGACAAGAAGATCCCTGACACAGAGGGATCCTTGCTGAGGTATGAGAGCAGTGACACAGGAAGCAAGAAGAGCACAAATGATGTTTCTTTATCCTCTGCCAAGCCCAGGGCACGCTTGGTGCTGCCATTCTCCTCCTGGGTGCAGCAGCAAACGCTTCTTCGTCAGTTCTATGATCCAACACTGTCGCCCTTAAAAATTAAGTCACCTCAAAAGTTACATAAGTATTTGAAAATACTCAAGAAAACTCTCCAAACACTGCTAGTTACACTTTGCTTGTCATAAATGGAACATCAATCTGAGCCCCAGGACAGGCCAGAGACAAGAACCTGTGATTTCCAGCCAGGCCTGAATTCTCCCCAAATTCCACAGAGTACCAAAACAGGACAATCTTGGCAGGAGCCAAGGGCAGCCTCCTCTACCCTGAAGCAGGCCATGCCTGGAGTCCTTGGCATGAACTGAGGGCAGCATCTCCTGCCTGGAAGCAGTCATGAAGCACACCGAAACACCACTTCCACGTGGGTGGGCCACTGTTGCTTTGCCTCCCACAGATCTGTCCCCCCTTTTCCCCTGGGTGATGGAGCTGCCAAAGATTCCTCAAAGCCCATCTCTTTTGAGCAGTGAGAAGCCCCGGGCTTCTCTTCCTGCATTTATTCTCCAGACCAAGAAGTTACAGGAAGAGACATAGGTGGGGTTTTGAACATAGGTTCAGTTTTACAAGTTTTGCAATAGAAGCTGGTAACATTCAGTCAAAACAAGTCAGATGACACTCTGTTAGGCAATTAAGTGATCCACTATAACAAAGCCTTGATTTACCCGAAATTCCTTTTCCCTCTAGCAGCTTTTTAGTAACGTTGCCTATCAATTAGTCACTTGTCTGTCTTAGAATCAGCAGCCTTGCTGTGTTATGATTCTTTTCCTGCAACAGAGACTCGATGCCCGGGGGTTAAAATTCCTGTCCTTTGCAAGGTCAATATTTGAAACTGCAAGGCTTTTGGTGACTAAAGTCACCTATTACCCAAGAGCAGTAATAGGAAATTAATGTAATACATTAAAAAAGGTAATTGCCTTCCTTAACCACGAAGATGGCATTTTATAAAATTAGCTGCTTCTCTTAAAAGGCAACCTTCATTATCCTTTACCTACTCTTTAAAGACTATACAAACAGGAATAAGTAAATTATGGATAAAATGTTCTATAACTGGGAGAACTCAACGGCCAGTTGCCCACAGCTTACCTGCTGGTGTCCTGTGACACATATTGAAGCCTCCGTTGTACTTTGAGGAAAAATGTTCCAAACATGCCCAAAGTTCTACCCAGCAGCCGCCCCGGGAACCTGCATGCACTTCTGTCCCACTGCGAGTGGCAACCACATCGGCGGTGCTGGACTCGGGTCAGCCCTGCTGGAATGGCAGTGAAAGAGAAACTCATGTTTCAGCACAGCTAAGACGTAAACGTGCAAGTGCAATTTTTAGTGAACAGTGTCGCGTATAAATTTACAGGCGGCCAAGGGATAACTCTGTGACCAAAGGAAAGCAAAACCTATTCTAGAAAAACAGCAGCTCTGCCTTTCAGGGATGAGACAACCCTGCAAGCTGCTGAGCTCTCTGCTGGTCACCGGTGATGTCATCCCGGTAGCACTGACCCTGTCACCGCCAGAGGTGCCTCACCCAGTCCCCTCCCATCTGTCCGCTGGACTGGAGGGGCGCCATTCTGTCCACACAGCTTCCTTGAGCACCTGCACCCTTGGGGCCTGCTTGTTGGGAGGAAAGCTGTCACCCGCGGCAGCTGGCTTAAACCTTAGCAGCAGGAGGAACAGCTGCCCGTGGCCAGGCCACTGCCCCAGATGAAACTGTTGCTGCCGGGCCTGGCCATCTCTTCCCAACGGAAATAAGTTGTTTGGGGTTCAGCAGACTCTAGAATGAAGCGGGCCCCTTGGGCACAGGGAGCAACAGCACATCCTAGTGGGCTAATTTCCCCAAAGCTTGAAACTAGGTGTCTTGTCTCACTCCAAGGATGGCTGTGGCACTACAGCATCGCTGGACGCTGGGTGGCAGTAGAGGGCCTCACAGAAACCAGGCACAGACAATCTGGCCTCCAGCAAAGGAATGATGCTAATGCGCTCCTCTGGGTAGAATTTGCACAATAACCCACATGGAAGTCGCAGCAGGACAGGGATGAAAACTATGGGGCAAGAGGTCAAGTCTGCACAATCCCAACCAACCCCACAGATGCCCATGTCCAGTAACCGCACACACTGGATGGCTCCCCACAGGCAAAGGAACAGGTGAGACACACCCCTTCTCTGTACCTGGTGACAGATTCAGGGAAGTCAGGCTCCAGGCCCTCTCTCACTCCCACCGTGTCCTGAATCCTCACCATCAGCTACAGCTGCAAGGACTGTTTCTCTTCTGTGAACCTGCAAGCTAAGGGTCTGAAGCGACACAGTGGAGAAAGCATGCGAGGAAATTCTGCTCTACTTTTCCACCTCAGTGAGGCACGTGCACAATGTAGTTTCCCATCTCAACTGTTGCTTCGCTGTCAAGATTTCTTTTGGTGTGAGAGACCAAGGTGTCGGTAGCAAAAGAAAATGTTTTGCTTTTGCTCCCCTCAGTATGCTTCAACATTTCCAAGTGAATTTCACGTCACAAGGGGAGATGGGGATTGCCCTCAACTGGAATGTGGGTCACCTCCCAGCTGTGTGGTGATGTGTCTGGGGCCAAGGCCAGAGCTGCTGCTTTTCCAGATTTTCCAAGCCAGAAACAAGCACTGTTCACTTTAATAAGGTTAAGTTTAAACCGACATCCTTTTTTGGTGCCTAAACTGTTGACTACATACCCCAGCAAGACAGAAGCGTGTGAAAGCCGTCCATTCACACTCCTCTTCTCCCAGACGGTCACATGCGCATATCCCCAGAGCTGAAGGCACTGTGCAAAGCACGGTGCAGTATATGCGGCCAGTAACCGTGTGTTCTTCTCACTGAACACTTCCAGGGTTGCATCAAGTAAAAGTTGCCTCAACTTTCACTGAAGTAGATAAAAGCTGCAAAAACCCTTACTGATTTCCTAAGTTTACTTCTCTAAGTCCCAAAAGCTAAGACTATAACTACGTTAGTGTTCATGTATGACAAACAAATATTAAATAGTTTACACCTTTATACCAATTTATCTGTAGCTCGTGCAGGTCCAATTGGACCCGACAGACATCTACAGAACATTTCATGCAACAACTAGAGAATACACATTTTTTCTCATCGGCACATGGAACATTCTCCAGGATAGACCACATGTTAGGTCACAAAACAGGTTTCAGCAAATTTTTCAAAGCTGACATCATTCCTAGTATCTTTTCTGACCACAATTGACTAGCACTGGAAATCAATTACAAGCGAATTTCTGGAAACTACTCCAGTGCATGAAAACTGAACAGCAGGCTCCCGAATGACCTATGGGTCCAAGAAGAAATTAAAAAGGAAATCAAAAACGTTCTTGAAACTAATGAAAAAAGATGCATCCTACCAAAACCTGTGGGATACTGTAAAAGCAACAGCGACGAGGCAATATATTGCAATAAATGCTCACATCAAAAGGATGGAGAACCTTCACGTAAATGACCGAACTGTACACCTCAAAGAACCACCACCACCACAACAATGCAATCATAAAAGTACTAGAGAGAAAGAAATAATTAACATCAGGGCAGAGTTCAATGAAATGGAGACCCCCAAAACGATACAAAGGATCAGCGAAACACAAAGTTGTTTTCTGAGAAGATAAATAAAATAGACAAACCATTAGCTTTGCCCACTCTCACCACACTCATTCAACATAGTATTGAAAGCCCTAACCAGAGCAATCAAGCAAGACAAAGAAATAAAGGGCATTCAGATTGGGAAGGACAAAGTCAAGTTGTCCCTGTTTGCAGATGACGCGATCTTATAGATAGAAAACCTAAAGGCTACCAGAACGCCCTTACGGCTGACTAACAATTTTAATAATTTTGCGGGGTACAAAATCAACACCCACAGATCAGGAGCATTTTTATACTCCGATAATGAACTGGCAGAAAAAGAAATCAAGAAAGCAAGCCCATTTACAATAGTCACCCCCAAGATAAAATACCTAGGAACCAATTGAACCAAGGAGGTTAATGCAGATCTCTACAATGAGAACTACCAAACACCAGTGAGAGAAATTAAAGAGCACCCCAAAATAGTGGAATGACATACCAGGCTCTGGTACGGGAAGAATTAACATCGTGAAAATGTCCTTTCTACCCATAGCAGTCTACAAATTCAACGCAATCTCCGTCAAAATAGCAACAACTTTCTTCACAGAAATAGAAAAAGCAGTGCTAACATTCATATGGATTACGAAAAGATCCTGAATAGCCAAAGCAATTTTGAGCTTAAAAGCACCCCAAAAACAGAAAGGCTGGAGGCATAACACCACCCAATTTCAAATTCTATGACAAGGCTCAAAACAGCATGGTGATGGCATAGAAACAGACACTCAGATCAATGGAACAGGATAGAAAACCCAGGAATAATCAATTTGCCTACTTACAGCCAACCGAGTTTTGACAAAGCAAACCAGAACATACGCTGTGGAAAAGACAGCCTCTTCAGGAAATAAACGGTGCCCGCAAAATTGGACAATCCACATGCAGAAGAATGAAACTGGACCAGCATCTCACCATATGCCAAAATCGACTCGAAATGGATTAAAGACCAGAATATAAGACCCCAAACCATTACATGACTGAAGGAAAACAGAGGGGAAACACTCCAGGAAGTAGGTGGGGGCAAAGGCTTTATGAATAAGACCCGAAAACCCACAAGCAACAATATAAAAACTAAACAAATGAGCTAATGTCAAACTAAGAAGCTTCCACACAGCAAAGGAAACAATCAACAGAGCAGAAAGGCACCCTAAAAAAAGGGAGAAAATATGTGTAAACTATACGTCTGCCAAGGGCTTAATATCCAGAACATACCAAGAACTCAAACAGCTGTACAGTATGAAAACAAGTAATCCGATTTAAAACTGGGCAAACGAGATGAATAGACATTTTTCAAAGACATACAAATGGCCAACGGTACACGAAAAAATGCTCAGCATCACTAGTCATCAGAGAAATGCAAATCAAAACCACATTGAGATATCATGTCAACCCAGATAGACTGGCCATTGTTAAAAAGACCATTAATAAGAAATGCTACTGAGGATATGAGGAAAGGAGAACTCTTCTCCAATGTTGGTGGGACTGTAAATTAGCACAGCCACTATGGAAAACAGTAAAGAAGTTTCCTCCAATACAGATAGTACTACCATATGATCCAGCAGTTCCACTACTGGGTATATATCCAAAGAAATGGAAATCATATGGAAGGGACACCTGCACTCCCATGTTCACTGCAGCTTTACTTACAATAGCCAAAATATAGAACCAACCTCAGTGCCCTTCGACAGATGACTGGATAAAAAAAATGTGATACACGTACACCATGGAATAATACTCAGTGATAAAGAAAAAGAATGAAATTCTGCCATCGGTAACAACCTGGAGGAGTCTGGAGAAAATTATGTTGTGTGAAATAAGCCAGACAAGGGAAGATAAATATCACATGCTCTCACTTATAACTAGGTAGAAAGGAAGGAAGGAAGGAAGGAAGGAAGGAAGGAAGGAAGGAAGGAAGGAAGGAAGCAAAGGACTACAACAGTTCCTTGAACTTTCAGAAGGACAGAAGAAACCAATGGTTACTAGAGATGAGGGGATGGACGGAGGGAGGGAGTTGGGGGCGTGATGGGTCAGGCAAAGGGCATAAAGAAAAATCATGATTTGTAATAATGAATATGCTAATAAAAATAATTTAAAAAGTAAGACACTTTAAAACACAAAAAGAATGCCATTATTGACATTCCAGAAAATTCCAGCTATGTGGATAACATTAAAAACCAGCTGTCAAGCTAAATCCTTTATCAGTACAAATTTTGATATTTCTTCAAATTGGGAGGAGAATGTTGGTTTCGATGTACAATGTCTGGTCACTCCCAGCCTCATCTATTTGTCACTGACGACCCTGGGACAGACGGAAAAAAAAAAAAAAACGGTTTCTGCAACTTTTAAAATACAGACACGCCCTCCACCACCAACTTTCAATTTCTACAAAACGTCCTTGGGTTCTAGTATTCTTGCACATGTTTGTTCTCTTACAGGAAATTTGCTCCTTAGGATTTCACTGCAATGTGCTTCTGGATCCCATGCCATGATTTATCTCTGAGGACCCCTGTTCCCCTGGATCCATTTCACCCCGTGCCTGGCCACCTGTGTGGCACACACACATAGGAGCAGGAGGACAAGGCTTTGAGATGGGGAACCCGCACAAGCAATTATCTGGGTTTAGGTCTGCAGGTTATTAAGGTTTTCCGTTTCAACTTCCACAGCTAGAACGAAAGTGTAGAAATCTGTTTTCTAGTTAAAATCTGTTCACATCCCAAGTGTTTTTTAAGTTACTTAACAAGCCTTTGGTAGTCCGAAATACCGGGAAGTGTGCCTGTAACTAGAAACACCAGAAACTTCCATTTCAAAATTGTCATAAACCAGGGATACTTTAGAAAAACCTTTCCAGCCCACTTCGTGCCTTGAGTAATGGTGGGTAAACAGTGGAAACCAAGAGAGGCAACATGGAAGCAAACGGATATAAAAGCACAAGGGAGACATCATGCTCTTGGGGAGAACTAAAATGCAAATTGTGTCTGTAAACGAAAGAAATTATACAGAAATCCCAGAAAAACAATTGACTGAAAATCAGACAAACGATCCCATGTTCATCGCATCACCTTGAGAACACGAAGGATACTTTTGTACAGGCAGCACACCTCCTTAAAGCAGCAGCAGAGTGCTTCGTGCACAGCAAGGCCTAGTTCACCGAGCAGCTGGAACTGTGCCCACACCCAGAGGGCAGCACCAGTCACGTGGGTGCAGAGGAGGTTGTCCCGGTGAACTCCACAAGTGGCAGCAACGCTCGGCTCTACGCCACAGGACTTCTGACAACGGACACAGTCGCACAGACTGCAAGTGGACCCCACATCAGCCTCAAGACCTCCCCCACCCGAAAACATCTCCACAGCCAGCCAGGGAGGCAAAGGAAGGGTCTTCATGGCGTGCAGAGTTACAATGAATCTGTGTTCACGCTGCCCCCTCCCACTGTACCCGTCGAGACCCAGACGATGTGCCCTGCTACTACAAAGTCGAAGAGATGTTTGATGGGGGCAGAGCGGAAGAGGCACATTGAATTTGGATCATTTTACCCATGACCCTTCTCTCCTCCCAACCCTCTTTGCGAAAGATGACATTTCTGGGGAAACAGAAGGTGATCAGAAGCAAGTAGCTCAAATGTATGTCCCTTGTAAATTTCGGATATCCATCAATTTCAATTTTGAGATATAGAGAAGTGCTGGGAAGTTTAATTGGCCGTATCAGTGTCAGTGAAGAGCTGATGGAAGAAGTGCGAAAGGCCAAAGGAGAAAACCCATGAGTAGAGAAATTAGCCTTCGGCTAATCTTATCTTCTCTGCTTCCATATATCCCTGTCCATCCTCAAAAGTTGAGTGAGGTAGGAGATGATAAGATTGAGATTAGGGCAAATTATTTCCCCATCTTTTCCTTTCTCCAATGCACAGTTTCCTCAACCCGCACACTTGGAGTCTCAGGGTCAGCCTATTAAGTGCCTATAATCAACTTCAATCATTTTAGCAGAGTACTACAGAGTGACTGCTCCCAACCCCTTCAGATAGGTGATGCTTATGTTTACATCTGCTTATCAGCTCTGTCAAAGTGCTGTTTCGTGGAGGTGCTGTAATCTGATGAACACATGAGACATGCTATTTGCTAGCAAGAAATTCTCAGCTCAAACAAGCTAAGGTGTACGGAGATTCAGTATAACACAGTAATTGGTTAACTCAGTTTACTTGGGACTCCATTTCTTAGGTCTTGGGCTGTTTACATAACAAAAAGGAGTGTGTGTGTGTGTGTGTGTGTGTGTGTATGTGTGTGTACCACACTTGACCTAGCGTGTGTGTGTGTGTGTGTGTATGTGTGTTTGTGTACCACACTTGACCTAGCACCTACCTGCACAAGTACCCCCCTGCCAAGTGATGTGTTTAAAGGCCAACAAAAAGGAAAACACAGAACACATTTATAATCCTGAAAATCTAGGGCTACTTAACCTTTTTGCTGCTTAATTTTAAAGGCAAAAAATGTACTATGAGCAGCATAAATAAGAACTGATTTGAGCATAGTTTTATAATAGATAAAATGTACCTGATGGGTCTAATTCAAATTTCTAAAATCTAACTGTGCCGCATTAGTCTGAGATACAAGATCTAAAGCTGCATGATCTAATCTGAGAATTTACGGACCTGTTTGAAATACCTTCATTTGATTAATTTGAAATGGAGGCCAGGGTATGACCTCTAACAGTCTGATCTTTAATAACCGCTCAAGAGATGAGGCAGGAAGTCAGTCGCGCTTAGAATTCTATGCACTTTCCTCTAGTGAGCACACCCTGCGGTTCCACGCGTGCAAGCACACCCCTCGCTCACTGCGGGATCTACAGAGCAGCTGTACATGCCCTTCAAAACTCAAATGCGTGTTATGTGGGTGTGCGGTATAGGGGTAGGACATGAAAAAACTCCCACCTGTCCAGTCCGAGAGAAATTTAACTCCTGAGAAGCACACCTTAGTTGAACATCAGATGCAACACTAATTTGCAGAGGTTCCCACAACATAGGAACAAAAGGGCTGACGTTATGTGTTGATAGCAGATCGTGTGTGAAAACTAAAGTTTTATACGGGGCTGTACGAAGACTAACTGAGGTCTGGAAAATGAGGAATTTTAAATGCTGGACAGTCTCTATACTCAGATTCCGCTGAAGACAATGCAAATACTTATAAGAGCCTGATAATAAAAACAGATTAAAAAACTTAATCATCAAGGTGAAGCATTTAGTAATGAGGTTTGTACAGCTTTTCGGAAAACACTGACTGGAAGTCCCAACCGGCTAGAGGTAGGCCAGTGTCAGGAGGCATCCTGGACATGGGCATTAGCTTCCAGCACTGATGGTGCAGCCAGTGTCGATGATAAGAATTAAAACACAACTGCAACCCCCAGTCCTGGACAGGCTCAGGAAGCGGCTATCTGGAAAGAGTGGGAGGGGTCCAGGAGGCCAGCCCCCAGGTGATACATACGTTTGCACAACAGTGACGGCGAGCCACTGGAAGTCTTTTCCAGCTGTACTGCGCTGTAATTGTGGTCGCTTGCTCAGGACAGTATGCTGCTTTCACAAGTTGTCTCCTTCCTGAGGGATTTGCTCCTAGAAAAAGCCACCACCGCCTTCTTCACTGTGCCTTCTTCTTCTTCTTTTTCTTTTTTTTCCTGGAGCTTGTCTCTTCTGCAGAGAAGAGCTTTTAACACCTCCCTGGATAGTCAGTAAAACCCCAAGCATTAAGAAGGCCAGAAAATACACGTCCACTTCATTTCACTGAAAAAGAAAGGTCATGATCCTATCCCTTCTTTGGGTCATCCACCCTGAGTCTGCACACCACATTTGCTCAGCAGCAGTCTGGCTACCCTTGCACATCCAGCAAACCCTTAGCACTCCTTCCTCTTATTCAGGATTCCAACTTTTTGAGCGACAAGAAGATCCCTGACACAGAGGGATCCTTGCTGAGGTATGAGAGCAGTGACACAGGATGCAAGAAGAGCACAAATGATGTTTCTTTATCCTCTGCCAAGCCCAGGGCACGCTTGGTGCTGCCATTCTCCTCCTGGGTGCAGCAGCAAACGCTTCTTCGTCAGTTCTATGATCCAACACTGTCGCCCTTAAAAATTAAGTCACCTCAAAAGTTACATAAGTATTTGAAAATACTCAAGAAAACTCTCCAAACACTGCTAGTTACACTTTGCTTGTCATAAATGGAACATCAATCTGAGCCCCAGGACAGGCCAGAGACAAGAACCTGTGATTTCCAGCCAGGCCTGAATTCTCCCCAAATTCCACAGAGTACCAAAACAGGACAATCTTGGCAGGAGCCAAGGGCAGCCTCCTCTACCCTGAAGCAGGCCATGCCTGGAGTCCTTGGCATGAACTGAGGGCAGCATCTCCTGCCTGGAAGCAGTCATGAAGCACACCGAAACACCACTTCCACGTGGGTGGGCCACTGTTGCTTTGCCTCCCACAGATCTGTCCCCCCTTTTCCCCTGGGTGATGGAGCTGCCAAAGATTCCTCAAAGCCCATCTCTTTTGAGCAGTGAGAAGCCCCGGGCTTCTCTTCCTGCATTTATTCTCCAGACCAAGAAGTTACAGGAAGAGACATAGGTGGGGTTTTGAACATAGGTTCAGTTTTACAAGTTTTGCAATAGAAGCTGGTAACATTCAGTCAAAACAAGTCAGATGACACTCTGTTAGGCAATTAAGTGATCCACTATAACAAAGCCTTGATTTACCCGAAATTCCTTTTCCCTCTAGCAGCTTTTTAGTAACGTTGCCTATCAATTAGTCACTTGTCTGTCTTAGAATCAGCAGCCTTGCTGTGTTATGATTCTTTTCCTGCAACAGAGACTCGATGCCCGGGGGTTAAAATTCCTGTCCTTTGCAAGGTCAATATTTGAAACTGCAAGGCTTTTGGTGACTAAAGTCACCTATTACCCAAGAGCAGTAATAGGAAATTAATGTAATACATTAAAAAAGGTAATTGCCTTCCTTAACCACGAAGATGGCATTTTATAAAATTAGCTGCTTCTCTTAAAAGGCAACCTTCATTATCCTTTACCTACTCTTTAAAGACTATACAAACAGGAATAAGTAAATTATGGATAAAATGTTCTATAACTGGGAGAACTCAACGGCCAGTTGCCCACAGCTTACCTGCTGGTGTCCTGTGACACATATTGAAGCCTCCGTTGTACTTTGAGGAAAAATGTTCCAAACATGCCCAAAGTTCTACCCAGCAGCCGCCCCGGGAACCTGCATGCACTTCTGTCCCACTGCGAGTGGCAACCACATCGGCGGTGCTGGACTCGGGTCAGCCCTGCTGGAATGGCAGTGAAAGAGAAACTCATGTTTCAGCACAGCTAAGACGTAAACGTGCAAGTGCAATTTTTAGTGAACAGTGTCGCGTATAAATTTACAGGCGGCCAAGGGATAACTCTGTGACCAAAGGAAAACAAAACCTATTCTAGAAAAACAGCAGCTCTGCCTTTCAGGGATGAGACAACCCTGCAAGCTGCTGAGCTCTCTGCTGGTCACCGGTGATGTCATCCCGGTAGCACTGACCCTGTCACCGCCAGAGGTGCCTCACCCAGTCCCCTCCCATCTGTCCGCTGGACTGGAGGGGCGCCATTCTGTCCACACAGCTTCCTTGAGCACCTGCACCCTTGGGGCCTGCTTGTTGGGAGGAAAGCTGTCACCCGCGGCAGCTGGCTTAAACCTTAGCAGCAGGAGGAACAGCTGCCCGTGGCCAGGCCACTGCCCCAGATGAAACTGTTGCTGCCGGGCCTGGCCATCTCTTCCCAACGGAAATAAGTTGTTTGGGGTTCAGCAGACTCTAGAATGAAGCGGGCCCCTTGGGCACAGGGAGCAACAGCACATCCTAGTGGGCTAATTTCCCCAAAGCTTGAAACTAGGTGTCTTGTCTCACTCCAAGGATGGCTGTGGCACTACAGCATCGCTGGACGCTGGGTGGCAGTAGAGGGCCTCACAGAAACCAGGCACAGACAATCTGGCCTCCAGCAAAGGAATGATGCTAATGCGCTCCTCTGGGTAGAATTTGCACAATAACCCACATGGAAGTCGCAGCAGGACAGGGATGAAAACTATGGGGCAAGAGGTCAAGTCTGCACAATCCCAACCAACCCCACAGATGCCCATGTCCAGTAACCGCACACACTGGATGGCTCCCCACAGGCAAAGGAACAGGTGAGACACACCCCTTCTCTGTACCTGGTGACAGATTCAGGGAAGTCAGGCTCCAGGCCCTCTCTCACTCCCACCGTGTCCTGAATCCTCACCATCAGCTACAGCTGCAAGGACTGTTTCTCTTCTGTGAACCTGCAAGCTAAGGGTCTGAAGCGACACAGTGGAGAAAGCATGCGAGGAAATTCTGCTCTACTTTTCCACCTCAGTGAGGCACGTGCACAATGTAGTTTCCCATCTCAACTGTTGCTTCGCTGTCAAGATTTCTTTTGGTGTGAGAGACCAAGGTGTCGGTAGCAAAAGAAAATGTTTTGCTTTTGCTCCCCTCAGTATGCTTCAACATTTCCAAGTGAATTTCACGTCACAAGGGGAGATGGGGATTGCCCTCAACTGGAATGTGGGTCACCTCCCAGCTGTGTGGTGATGTGTCTGGGGCCAAGGCCAGAGCTGCTGCTTTTCCAGATTTTCCAAGCCAGAAACAAGCACTGTTCACTTTAATAAGGTTAAGTTTAAACCGACATCCTTTTTTGGTGCCTAAACTGTTGACTACATACCCCAGCAAGACAGAAGAGTGTGAAAGCCGTCCATTCACACTCCTCTTCTCCCAGACGGTCACATGCGCATATCCCCAGAGCTGAAGGCACTGTGCAAAGCACGGTGCAGTATATGCGGCCAGTAACCGTGTGTTCTTCTCACTGAACACTTCCAGGGTTGCATCAAGTAAAAGTTGCCTCAACTTTCACTGAAGTAGATAAAAGCTGCAAAAACCCTTACTGATTTCCTAAGTTTACTTCTCTAAGTCCCAAAAGCTAAGACTATAACTACGTTAGTGTTCATGTATGACAAACAAATATTAAATAGTTTACACCTTTATACCAATTTATCTGTAGCTCGTGCAGGTCCAATTGGACCTGGCAGACATCTACAGAACATTTCATGCAACAACTAGAGAATACACATTTTTTCTCATCGGCACATGGAACATTCTCCAGGATAGACCACATGTTAGGTCACAAAACAGGTTTCAGCAAATTTTTCAAAGCTGACATCATTCCTAGTATCTTTTCTGACCACAATTGACTAGCACTGGAAATCAATTACAAGCGAATTTCTGGAAACTACTCCAGTGCATGAAAACTGAACAACAGGCTCCCGAATGACCTATGGGTCCAAGAAGAAATTAAAAAGGAAATCAAAAACGTTCTTGAAACTAATGAAAAAAGATGCATCCTACCAAAACCTGTGGGATACTGTAAAAGCAACAGCGACGAGGCAATATATTGCAATAAATGCTCACATCAAAAGGATGGAGAAACTTCACGTAAATGACCGAACTGTACACCTCAAAGAACCACCACCACCACAACAATGCAATCATAAAAGTACTAGAGAGAAAGAAATAATTAACATCAGGGCAGAGTTCAATGAAATGGAGACCCCCAAAACGATACAAAGGATCAGCGAAACACAAAGTTGTTTTTTGAGAAGATAAATAAAATAGACAAACCATTAGCTTTGCCCACTCTCACCACACTCATTCAACATAGTATTGAAAGCCCTAACCAGAGCAATCAAGCAAGACAAAGAAATAAAGGGCATTCAGATTGGGAAGGACAAAGTCAAGTTGTCCCTGTTTGCAGATGACGCGATCTTATAGATAGAAAACCTAAAGGCTACCAGAACGCCCTTACGGCTGACTAACAATTTTAATAATTTTGCGGGGTACAAAATCAACACCCACAGATCAGGAGCATTTTTATACTCCGATAATGAACTGGCAGAAAAAGAAATCAAGAAAGCAAGCCCATTTACAATAGTCACCCCCAAGATAAAATACCTAGGAACCAATTGAACCAAGGAGGTTAATGCAGATCTCTACAATGAGAACTACCAAACACCAGTGAGAGAAATTAAAGAGCACCCCAAAATAGTGGAATGACATACCAGGCTCTGGTACGGGAAGAATTAACATCGTGAAAATGTCCTTTCTACCCATAGCAGTCTACAAATTCAACGCAATCTCCGTCAAAATAGCAACAACTTTCTTCACAGAAATAGAAAAAGCAGTGCTAACATTCATATGGAATACGAAAAGATCCTGAATAGCCAAAGCAATTTTGAGCTTAAAAGCACCCCAAAAACAGAAAGGCTGGAGGCATAACACCACCCAATTTCAAATTCTATGACAAGGCTCAAAACAGCATGGTGATGGCATAGAAACAGACACTCAGATCAATGGAACAGGATAGAAAACCCAGGAATAATCAATTTGCCTACTTACAGCCAACCGATTTTTGACAAAGCAAACCAGAACATACGCTGTGGAAAAGACAGCCTCTTCAGGAAATAAACGGTGCCCGCAAAATTGGACAATCCACATGCAGAAGAATGAAACTGGACCAGCATCTCACCATATGCCAAAATCGACTCGAAATGGATTAAAGACCAGAATATAAGACCCCAAACCATTACATGACTGAAGGAAAACAGAGGGGAAACACTCCAGGAAGTAGGTGGGGGCAAAGGCTTTATGAATAAGACCCGAAAACCCACAAGCAACAATATAAAAACTAAACAAATGAGCTAATGTCAAACTAAGAAGCTTCCACACAGCAAAGGAAACAATCAACAGAGCAGAAAGGCACCCTAAAAAAAGGGAGAAAATATGTGTAAACTATACGTCTGCCAAGGGCTTAATATCCAGAACATACCAAGAACTCAAACAGCTGTACAGTATGAAAACAAGTAATCCGATTTAAAACTGGGCAAACGAGATGAATAGACATTTTTCAAAGACATACAAATGGCCAACGGTACACGAAAAAATGCTCAGCATCACTAGTCATCAGAGAAATGCAAATCAAAACCACATTGAGATATCATGTCAACCCAGATAGACTGGCCATTGTTAAAAAGACCATTAATAAGAAATGCTACTGAGGATATGAGGAAAGGAGAACTCTTCTCCAATGTTGGTGGGACTGTAAATTAGCACAGCCACTATGGAAAACAGTAAAGAAGTTTCCTCCAATACAGATAGTACTACCATATGATCCAGCAGTTCCACTACTGGGTATATATCCAAAGAAATGGAAATCATATGGAAGGGACACCTGCACTCCCATGTTCACTGCAGCTTTACTTACAATAGCCAAAATATAGAACCAACCTCAGTGCCCTTCGACAGATGACTGGATAAAAAAAATGTGATACACGTACACCATGGAATAATACTCAGTGATAAAGAAAAAGAATGAAATTCTGCCATCGGTAACAACCTGGATGAGTCTGGAGAAAATTATGTTGTGTGAAATAAGCCAGACAAGGGAAGATAAATATCACATGCTCTCACTTATAACTAGGTAGAAAGGAAGGAAGGAAGGAAGGAAGGAAGGAAGGAAGGAAGGAAGGAAGGAAGGAAGGAAGGAAGGAAGCAAAGGACTACAACAGTTCCTTGAACTTTCAGAAGGACAGAAGAAACCAATGGTTACTAGAGATGAGGGGATGGACGGAGGGAGGGAGTTGGGGGCGTGATGGGTCAGGCAAAGGGCATAAAGAAAAATCATGATTTGTAATAATGAATATGCTAATAAAAATAATTTAAAAAGTAAGACACTTTAAAACACAAAAAGAATGCCATTATTGACATTCCAGAAAATTCCAGCTATGTGGATAACATTAAAAACCAGCTGTCAAGCTAAATCCTTTATCAGTACAAATTTTGATATTTCTTCAAATTGGGAGGAGAATGTTGGTTTCGATGTACAATGTCTGGTCACTCCCAGCCTCATCTATTTGTCACTGACGACCCTGGGACAGACGGAAAAAAAAAAAAAAAAAAACGCTTTCTGCAACTTTTAAAATACAGACACGCCCTCCACCACCAACTTTCAATTTCTACAAAACGTCCTTGGGTTCTAGTATTCTTGCACATGTTTGTTCTCTTACAGGAAATTTGCTCCTTAGGATTTCACTGCAATGTGCTTCTGGATCCCATGCCATGATTTATCTCTGAGGACCCCTGTTCCCCTGGATCCATTTCACCCCGTGCCTGGCCACCTGTGTGGCACACACACATAGGAGCAGGAGGACAAGGCTTTGAGATGGGGAACCCGCACAAGCAATTATCTGGGTTTAGGTCTGCAGGTTATTAAGGTTTTCCGTTTCAACTTCCACAGCTAGAACGAAAGTGTAGAAATCTGTTTTCTAGTTAAAATCTGTTCACATCCCAAGTGTTTTTTAAGTTACTTAACAAGCCTTTGGTAGTCCGAAATACCGGGAAGTGTGCCTGTAACTAGAAACACCAGAAACTTCCATTTCAAAATTGTCATAAACCAGGGATACTTTAGAAAAACCTTTTCAGCCCACTTCGTGCCTTGAGTAATGGTGGGTAAACAGTGGAAACCAAGAGAGGCAACATGGAAGCAAACGGATATAAAAGCACAAGGGAGACATCATGCTCTTGGGGAGAACTAAAATGCAAATTGTGTCTGTAAACGAAAGAAATTATACAGAAATCCCAGAAAAACAATTGACTGAAAATCAGACGAACGATCCCATGTTCATCGCATCACCTTGAGAACACGAAGGATACTTTTGTACAGGCAGCACACCTCCTTAAAGCAGCAGCAGAGTGCTTCGTGCACAGCAAGGCCTAGTTCACCGAGCAGCTGGAACTGTGCCCACACCCAGAGGGCAGCACCAGTCACGTGGGTGCAGAGGAGGTTGTCCCGGTGAACTCCACAAGCGGCAGCAACGCTCGGCTCTACGCCACAGGACTTCTGACAACGGACACAGTCGCACAGACTGCAAGTGGACCCCACATCAGCCTCAAGACCTCCCCCACCCGAAAACATCTCCACAGCCAGCCAGGGAGGCAAAGGAAGGGTCTTCATGGCGTGCAGAGTTACAATGAATCTGTGTTCACGCTGCCCCCTCCCACTGTACCCGTCGAGACCCAGACGATGTGCCCTGCTACTACAAAGTCGAAGAGATGTTTGATGGGGGCAGAGCGGAAGAGGCACATTGAATTTGGATCATTTTACCCATGACCCTTCTCTCCTCCCAACCCTCTTTGCGAAAGATGACATTTCTGGGGAAACAGAAGGTGATCAGAAGCAAGTAGCTCAAATGTATGTCCCTTGTAAATTTCGGATATCCATCAATTTCAATTTTGAGATATAGAGAAGTGCTGGGAAGTTTAATTGGCCGTATCAGTGTCAGTGAAGAGCTGATGGAAGAAGTGCGAAAGGCCAAAGGAGAAAACCCATGAGTAGAGAAATTAGCCTTCGGCTAATCTTATCTTCTCTGCTTCCATATATCCCTGTCCATCCTCAAAAGTTGAGTGAGGTAGGAGATGATAAGATTGAGATTAGGGCAAATTATTTCCCCATCTTTTCCTTTCTCCAATGCACAGTTTCCTCAACCCGCACACTTGGAGTCTCAGGGTCAGCCTATTAAGTGCCTATAATCAACTTCAATCATTTTAGCAGAGTACTACAGAGTGACTGCTCCCAACCCCTTCAGATAGGTGATGCTTATGTTTACATCTGCTTATCAGCTCTGTCAAAGTGCTGTTTCGTGGAGGTGCTGTAATCTGATGAACACATGAGACATGCTATTTGCTAGCAAGAAATTCTCAGCTCAAACAAGCTAAGGTGTACGGAGATTCAGTATAACACAGTAATTGGTTAACTCAGTTTACTTGGGACTCCATTTCTTAGGTCTTGGGCTGTTTACATAACCAAAAGGAGTGTGTGTGTGTGTGTGTGTGTGTGTACCACACTTGACCTAGCGTGTGTGTGTGTGTGTATGTGTGTTTGTGTACCACACTTGACCTAGCACCTACCTGCACAAGTACCCCCCTGCCAAGTGATGTGTTTAAAGGCCAACAAAAAGGAAAACACAGAACACATTTATAATCCTGAAAATCTAGGGCTACTTAACCTTTTTGCTGCTTAATTTTAAAGGCAAAAAATGTACTATGAGCAGCATAAATAAGAACTGATTTGAGCATAGTTTTATAATAGATAAAATGTACCTGATGGGTCTAATTCAAATTTCTAAAATCTAACTGTGCCGCATTAGTCTGAGATACAATATCTAAAGCTGCATGATCTAATCTGAGAATTTACGGACCTGTTTGAAATACCTTCATTTGATTAATTTGAAATGGAGGCCAGGGTATGACCTCTAACAGTCTGATCTTTAATAACCGCTCAAGAGATGAGGCAGGAAGTCAGTCGCGCTTAGAATTCTATGCACTTTCCTCTAGTGAGCACACCCTGCGGTTCCACGCGTGCAAGCACACCCCTCGCTCACTGCGGGATCTACAGAGCAGCTGTACATGCCCTTCAAAACTCAAATGCGTGTTATGTGGGTGTGCGGTATAGGGGTAGGACATGAAAAAACTCCCACCTGTCCAGTCCGAGAGAAATTTAACTCCTGAGAAGCACACCTTAGTTGAACATCAGATGCAACACTAATTTGCAGAGGTTCCCACAACATAGGAACAAAAGGGCTGACGTTATGTGTTGATAGCAGATCGTGTGTGAAAACTAAAGTTTTATACGGGGCTGTACGAAGACTAACTGAGGTCTGGAAAATGAGGAATTTTAAATGCTGGACAGTCTCTATACTCAGATTCCGCTGAAGACAATGCAAATACTTATAAGAGCCTGATAATAAAAACAGATTAAAAAACTTAATCATCAAGGTGAAGCATTTAGTAATGAGGTTTGTACAGCTTTTCGGAAAACACTGACTGGAAGTCCCAACCGGCTAGAGGTAGGCCAGTGTCAGGAGGCATCCTGGACATGGGCATTAGCTTCCAGCACTGATGGTGCAGCCAGTGTCGATGATAAGAATTAAAACACAACTGCAACCCCCAGTCCTGGACAGGCTCAGGAAGCGGCTATCTGGAAAGAGTGGGAGGGGTCCAGGAGGCCAGCCCCCAGGTGATACATACGTTTGCACAACAGTGACGGCGAGCCACTGGAAGTCTTTTCCAGCTGTACTGCGCTGTAATTGTGGTCGCTTGCTCAGGACAGTATGCTGCTTTCACAAGTTGTCTCCTTCCTGAGGGATTTGCTCCTAGAAAAAGCCACCACCGCCTTCTTCACTGTGCCTTCTTCTTCTTCTTTTTCTTTTTTTTCCTGGAGCTTGTCTCTTCTGCAGAGAAGAGCTTTTAACACCTCCCTGGATAGTCAGTAAAACCCCAAGCATTAAGAAGGCCAGAAAATACACGTCCACTTCATTTCACTGAAAAAGAAAGGTCATGATCCTATCCCTTCTTTGGGTCATCCACCCTGAGTCTGCACACCACATTTGCTCAGCAGCAGTCTGGCTACCCTTGCACATCCAGCAAACCCTTAGCACTCCTTCCTCTTATTCAGGATTCCAACTTTTTGAGCGACAAGAAGATCCCTGACACAGAGGGATCCTTGCTGAGGTATGAGAGCAGTGACACAGGATGCAAGAAGAGCACAAATGATGTTTCTTTATCCTCTGCCAAGCCCAGGGCACGCTTGGTGCTGCCATTCTCCTCCTGGGTGCAGCAGCAAACGCTTCTTCGTCAGTTCTATGATCCAACACTGTCGCCCTTAAAAATTAAGTCACCTCAAAAGTTACATAAGTATTTGAAAATACTCAAGAAAACTCTCCAAACACTGCTAGTTACACTTTGCTTGTCATAAATGGAACATCAATCTGAGCCCCAGGACAGGCCAGAGACAAGAACCTGTGATTTCCAGCCAGGCCTGAATTCTCCCCAAATTCCACAGAGTACCAAAACAGGACAATCTTGGCAGGAGCCAAGGGCAGCCTCCTCTACCCTGAAGCAGGCCATGCCTGGAGTCCTTGGCATGAACTGAGGGCAGCATCTCCTGCCTGGAAGCAGTCATGAAGCACACCGAAACACCACTTCCACGTGGGTGGGCCACTGTTGCTTTGCCTCCCACAGATCTGTCCCCCCTTTTCCCCTGGGTGATGGAGCTGCCAAAGATTCCTCAAAGCCCATCTCTTTTGAGCAGTGAGAAGCCCCGGGCTTCTCTTCCTGCATTTATTCTCCAGACCAAGAAGTTACAGGAAGAGACATAGGTGGGGTTTTGAACATAGGTTCAGTTTTACAAGTTTTGCAATAGAAGCTGGTAACATTCAGTCAAAACAAGTCAGATGACACTCTGTTAGGCAATTAAGTGATCCACTATAACAAAGCCTTGATTTACCCGAAATTCCTTTTCCCTCTAGCAGCTTTTTAGTAACGTTGCCTATCAATTAGTCACTTGTCTGTCTTAGAATCAGCAGCCTTGCTGTGTTATGATTCTTTTCCTGCAACAGAGACTCGATGCCCGGGGGTTAAAATTCCTGTCCTTTGCAAGGTCAATATTTGAAACTGCAAGGCTTTTGGTGACTAAAGTCACCTATTACCCAAGAGCAGTAATAGGAAATTAATGTAATACATTAAAAAAGGTAATTGCCTTCCTTAACCACGAAGATGGCATTTTATAAAATTAGCTGCTTCTCTTAAAAGGCAACCTTCATTATCCTTTACCTACTCTTTAAAGACTATACAAACAGGAATAAGTAAATTATGGATAAAATGTTCTATAACTGGGAGAACTCAACGGCCAGTTGCCCACAGCTTACCTGCTGGTGTCCTGTGACACATATTGAAGCCTCCGTTGTACTTTGAGGAAAAATGTTCCAAACATGCCCAAAGTTCTACCCAGCAGCCGCCCCGGGAACCTGCATGCACTTCTGTCCCACTGCGAGTGGCAACCACATCGGCGGTGCTGGACTCGGGTCAGCCCTGCTGGAATGGCAGTGAAAGAGAAACTCATGTTTCAGCACAGCTAAGACGTAAACGTGCAAGTGCAATTTTTAGTGAACAGTGTCGCGTATAAATTTACAGGCGGCCAAGGGATAACTCTGTGACCAAAGGAAAACAAAACCTATTCTAGAAAAACAGCAGCTCTGCCTTTCAGGGATGAGACAACCCTGCAAGCTGCTGAGCTCTCTGCTGGTCACCGGTGATGTCATCCCGGTAGCACTGACCCTGTCACCGCCAGAGGTGCCTCACCCAGTCCCCTCCCATCTGTCCGCTGGACTGGAGGGGCGCCATTCTGTCCACACAGCTTCCTTGAGCACCTGCACCCTTGGGGCCTGCTTGTTGGGAGGAAAGCTGTCACCCGCGGCAGCTGGCTTAAACCTTAGCAGCAGGAGGAACAGCTGCCCGTGGCCAGGCCACTGCCCCAGATGAAACTGTTGCTGCCGGGCCTGGCCATCTCTTCCCAACGGAAATAAGTTGTTTGGGGTTCAGCAGACTCTAGAATGAAGCGGGCCCCTTGGGCACAGGGAGCAACAGCACATCCTAGTGGGCTAATTTCCCCAAAGCTTGAAACTAGGTGTCTTGTCTCACTCCAAGGATGGCTGTGGCACTACAGCATCGCTGGACACTGGGTGGCAGTAGAGGGCCTCACAGAAACCAGGCACAGACAATCTGGCCTCCAGCAAAGGAATGATGCTAATGCGCTCCTCTGGGTAGAATTTGCACAATAACCCACATGGAAGTCGCAGCAGGACAGGGATGAAAACTATGGGGCAAGAGGTCAAGTCTGCACAATCCCAACCAACCCCACAGATGCCCATGTCCAGTAACCGCACACACTGGATGGCTCCCCACAGGCAAAGGAACAGGTGAGACACACCCCTTCTCTGTACCTGGTGACAGATTCAGGGAAGTCAGGCTCCAGGCCCTCTCTCACTCCCACCGTGTCCTGAATCCTCACCATCAGCTACAGCTGCAAGGACTGTTTCTCTTCTGTGAACCTGCAAGCTAAGGGTCTGAAGCGACACAGTGGAGAAAGCATGCGAGGAAATTCTGCTCTACTTTTCCACCTCAGTGAGGCACGTGCACAATGTAGTTTCCCATCTCAACTGTTGCTTCGCTGTCAAGATTTCTTTTGGTGTGAGAGACCAAGGTGTCGGTAGCAAAAGAAAATGTTTTGCTTTTGCTCCCCTCAGTATGCTTCAACATTTCCAAGTGAATTTCACGTCACAAGGGGAGATGGGGATTGCCCTCAACTGGAATGTGGGTCACCTCCCAGCTGTGTGGTGATGTGTCTGGGGCCAAGGCCAGAGCTGCTGCTTTTCCAGATTTTCCAAGCCAGAAACAAGCACTGTTCACTTTAATAAGGTTAAGTTTAAACCGACATCCTTTTTTGGTGCCTAAACTGTTGACTACATACCCCAGCAAGACAGAAGCGTGTGAAAGCCGTCCATTCACACTCCTCTTCTCCCAGACGGTCACATGCGCATATCCCCAGAGCTGAAGGCACTGTGCAAAGCACGGTGCAGTATATGCGGCCAGTAACCGTGTGTTCTTCTCACTGAACACTTCCAGGGTTGCATCAAGTAAAAGTTGCCTCAACTTTCACTGAAGTAGATAAAAGCTGCAAAAACCCTTACTGATTTCCTAAGTTTACTTCTCTAAGTCCCAAAAGCTAAGACTATAACTACGTTAGTGTTCATGTATGACAAACAAATATTAAATAGTTTACACCTTTATACCAATTTATCTGTAGCTCGTGCAGGTCCAATTGGACCTGGCAGACATCTACAGAACATTTCATGCAACAACTAGAGAATACACATTTTTTCTCATCGGCACATGGAACATTCTCCAGGATAGACCACATGTTAGGTCACAAAACAGGTTTCAGCAAATTTTTCAAAGCTGACATCATTCCTAGTATCTTTTCTGACCACAATTGACTAGCACTGGAAATCAATTACAAGCGAATTTCTGGAAACTACTCCAGTGCATGAAAACTGAACAACAGGCTCCCGAATGACCTATGGGTCCAAGAAGAAATTAAAAAGGAAATCAAAAACGTTCTTGAAACTAATGAAAAAAGATGCATCCTACCAAAACCTGTGGGATACTGTAAAAGCAACAGCGACGAGGCAATATATTGCAATAAATGCTCACATCAAAAGGATGGAGAAACTTCACGTAAATGACCGAACTGTACACCTCAAAGAACCACCACCACCACAACAATGCAATCATAAAAGTACTAGAGAGAAAGAAATAATTAACATCAGGGCAGAGTTCAATGAAATGGAGACCCCCAAAACGATACAAAGGATCAGCGAAACACAAAGTTGTTTTTTGAGAAGATAAATAAAATAGACAAACCATTAGCTTTGCCCACTCTCACCACACTCATTCAACATAGTATTGAAAGCCCTAACCAGAGCAATCAAGCAAGACAAAGAAAT
This sequence comes from Cynocephalus volans, assembly GCF_027409185.1. Classification (NCBI taxonomy): domain Eukaryota; kingdom Metazoa; phylum Chordata; class Mammalia; order Dermoptera; family Cynocephalidae; genus Cynocephalus; species Cynocephalus volans. The sequence continues at coordinate 2,072,415 of NW_026902465.1, forward strand.
AAAGGGCATTCAGATTGGGAAGGACAAAGTCAAGTTGTCCCTGTTTGCAGATGACGCGATCTTATAGATAGAAAACCTAAAGGCTACCAGAACGCCCTTACGGCTGACTAACAATTTTAATAATTTTGCGGGGTACAAAATCAACACCCACAGATCAGGAGCATTTTTATACTCCGATAATGAACTGGCAGAAAAAGAAATCAAGAAAGCAAGCCCATTTACAATAGTCACCCCCAAGATAAAATACCTAGGAACCAATTGAACCAAGGAGGTTAATGCAGATCTCTACAATGAGAACTACCAAACACCAGTGAGAGAAATTAAAGAGCACCCCAAAATAGTGGAATGACATACCAGGCTCTGGTACGGGAAGAATTAACATCGTGAAAATGTCCTTTCTACCCATAGCAGTCTACAAATTCAACGCAATCTCCGTCAAAATAGCAACAACTTTCTTCACAGAAATAGAAAAAGCAGTGCTAACATTCATATGGAATACGAAAAGATCCTGAATAGCCAAAGCAATTTTGAGCTTAAAAGCACCCCAAAAACAGAAAGGCTGGAGGCATAACACCACCCAATTTCAAATTCTATGACAAGGCTCAAAACAGCATGGTGATGGCATAGAAACAGACACTCAGATCAATGGAACAGGATAGAAAACCCAGGAATAATCAATTTGCCTACTTACAGCCAACCGATTTTTGACAAAGCAAACCAGAACATACGCTGTGGAAAAGACAGCCTCTTCAGGAAATAAACGGTGCCCGCAAAATTGGACAATCCACATGCAGAAGAATGAAACTGGACCAGCATCTCACCATATGCCAAAATCGACTCGAAATGGATTAAAGACCAGAATATAAGACCCCAAACCATTACATGACTGAAGGAAAACAGAGGGGAAACACTCCAGGAAGTAGGTGGGGGCAAAGGCTTTATGAATAAGACCCGAAAACCCACAAGCAACAATATAAAAACTAAACAAATGAGCTAATGTCAAACTAAGAAGCTTCCACACAGCAAAGGAAACAATCAACAGAGCAGAAAGGCACCCTAAAAAAAGGGAGAAAATATGTGTAAACTATACGTCTGCCAAGGGCTTAATATCCAGAACATACCAAGAACTCAAACAGCTGTACAGTATGAAAACAAGTAATCCGATTTAAAACTGGGCAAACGAGATGAATAGACATTTTTCAAAGACATACAAATGGCCAACGGTACACGAAAAAATGCTCAGCATCACTAGTCATCAGAGAAATGCAAATCAAAACCACATTGAGATATCATGTCAACCCAGATAGACTGGCCATTGTTAAAAAGACCATTAATAAGAAATGCTACTGAGGATATGAGGAAAGGAGAACTCTTCTCCAATGTTGGTGGGACTGTAAATTAGCACAGCCACTATGGAAAACAGTAAAGAAGTTTCCTCCAATACAGATAGTACTACCATATGATCCAGCAGTTCCACTACTGGGTATATATCCAAAGAAATGGAAATCATATGGAAGGGACACCTGCACTCCCATGTTCACTGCAGCTTTACTTACAATAGCCAAAATATAGAACCAACCTCAGTGCCCTTCGACAGATGACTGGATAAAAAAAATGTGATACACGTACACCATGGAATAATACTCAGTGATAAAGAAAAAGAATGAAATTCTGCCATCGGTAACAACCTGGATGAGTCTGGAGAAAATTATGTTGTGTGAAATAAGCCAGACAAGGGAAGATAAATATCACATGCTCTCACTTATAACTAGGTAGAAAGGAAGGAAGGAAGGAAGGAAGGAAGGAAGGAAGGAAGGAAGGAAGGAAGGAAGGAAGCAAAGGACTACAACAGTTCCTTGAACTTTCAGAAGGACAGAAGAAACCAATGGTTACTAGAGATGAGGGGATGGACGGAGGGAGGGAGTTGGGGGCGTGATGGGTCAGGCAAAGGGCATAAAGAAAAATCATGATTTGTAATAATGAATATGCTAATAAAAATAATTTAAAAAGTAAGACACTTTAAAACACAAAAAGAATGCCATTATTGACATTCCAGAAAATTCCAGCTATGTGGATAACATTAAAAACCAGCTGTCAAGCTAAATCCTTTATCAGTACAAATTTTGATATTTCTTCAAATTGGGAGGAGAATGTTGGTTTCGATGTACAATGTCTGGTCACTCCCAGCCTCATCTATTTGTCACTGACGACCCTGGGACAGACGGAAAAAAAAAAAAAAAAAAACGGTGTCTGCAACTTTTAAAATACAGACACGCCCTCCACCACCAACTTTCAATTTCTACAAAACGTCCTTGGGTTCTAGTATTCTTGCACATGTTTGTTCTCTTACAGGAAATTTGCTCCTTAGGATTTCACTGCAATGTGCTTCTGGATCCCATGCCATGATTTATCTCTGAGGACCCCTGTTCCCCTGGATCCATTTCACCCCGTGCCTGGCCACCTGTGTGGCACACACACATAGGAGCAGGAGGACAAGGCTTTGAGATGGGGAACCCGCACAAGCAATTATCTGGGTTTAGGTCTGCAGGTTATTAAGGTTTTCCGTTTCAACTTCCACAGCTAGAACGAAAGTGTAGAAATCTGTTTTCTAGTTAAAATCTGTTCACATCCCAAGTGTTTTTTAAGTTACTTAACAAGCCTTTGGTAGTCCGAAATACCGGGAAGTGTGCCTGTAACTAGAAACACCAGAAACTTCCATTTCAAAATTGTCATAAACCAGGGATACTTTAGAAAAACCTTTTCAGCCCACTTCGTGCCTTGAGTAATGGTGGGTAAACAGTGGAAACCAAGAGAGGCAACATGGAAGCAAACGGATATAAAAGCACAAGGGAGACATCATGCTCTTGGGGAGAACTAAAATGCAAATTGTGTCTGTAAACGAAAGAAATTATACAGAAATCCCAGAAAAACAATTGACTGAAAATCAGACGAACGATCCCATGTTCATCGCATCACCTTGAGAACACGAAGGATACTTTTGTACAGGCAGCACACCTCCTTAAAGCAGCAGCAGAGTGCTTCGTGCACAGCAAGGCCTAGTTCACCGAGCAGCTGGAACTGTGCCCACACCCAGAGGGCAGCACCAGTCACGTGGGTGCAGAGGAGGTTGTCCCGGTGAACTCCACAAGCGGCAGCAACGCTCGGCTCTACGCCACAGGACTTCTGACAACGGACACAGTCGCACAGACTGCAAGTGGACCCCACATCAGCCTCAAGACCTCCCCCACCCGAAAACATCTCCACAGCCAGCCAGGGAGGCAAAGGAAGGGTCTTCATGGCGTGCAGAGTTACAATGAATCTGTGTTCACGCTGCCCCCTCCCACTGTACCCGTCGAGACCCAGACGATGTGCCCTGCTACTACAAAGTCGAAGAGATGTTTGATGGGGGCAGAGCGGAAGAGGCACATTGAATTTGGATCATTTTACCCATGACCCTTCTCTCCTCCCAACCCTCTTTGCGAAAGATGACATTTCTGGGGAAACAGAAGGTGATCAGAAGCAAGTAGCTCAAATGTATGTCCCTTGTAAATTTCGGATATCCATCAATTTCAATTTTGAGATATAGAGAAGTGCTGGGAAGTTTAATTGGCCGTATCAGTGTCAGTGAAGAGCTGATGGAAGAAGTGCGAAAGGCCAAAGGAGAAAACCCATGAGTAGAGAAATTAGCCTTCGGCTAATCTTATCTTCTCTGCTTCCATATATCCCTGTCCATCCTCAAAAGTTGAGTGAGGTAGGAGATGATAAGATTGAGATTAGGGCAAATTATTTCCCCATCTTTTCCTTTCTCCAATGCACAGTTTCCTCAACCCGCACACTTGGAGTCTCAGGGTCAGCCTATTAAGTGCCTATAATCAACTTCAATCATTTTAGCAGAGTACTACAGAGTGACTGCTCCCAACCCCTTCAGATAGGTGATGCTTATGTTTACATCTGCTTATCAGCTCTGTCAAAGTGCTGTTTCGTGGAGGTGCTGTAATCTGATGAACACATGAGACATGCTATTTGCTAGCAAGAAATTCTCAGCTCAAACAAGCTAAGGTGTACGGAGATTCAGTATAACACAGTAATTGGTTAACTCAGTTTACTTGGGACTCCATTTCTTAGGTCTTGGGCTGTTTACATAACCAAAAGGAGTGTGTGTGTGTGTGTGTGTGTGTGTACCACACTTGACCTAGCGTGTGTGTGTGTGTGTATGTGTGTTTGTGTACCACACTTGACCTAGCACCTACCTGCACAAGTACCCCCCTGCCAAGTGATGTGTTTAAAGGCCAACAAAAAGGAAAACACAGAACACATTTATAATCCTGAAAATCTAGGGCTACTTAACCTTTTTGCTGCTTAATTTTAAAGGCAAAAAATGTACTATGAGCAGCATAAATAAGAACTGATTTGAGCATAGTTTTATAATAGATAAAATGTACCTGATGGGTCTAATTCAAATTTCTAAAATCTAACTGTGCCGCATTAGTCTGAGATACAAGATCTAAAGCTGCATGATCTAATCTGAGAATTTACGGACCTGTTTGAAATACCTTCATTTGATTAATTTGAAATGGAGGCCAGGGTATGACCTCTAACAGTCTGATCTTTAATAACCGCTCAAGAGATGAGGCAGGAAGTCAGTCGCGCTTAGAATTCTATGCACTTTCCTCTAGTGAGCACACCCTGCGGTTCCACGCGTGCAAGCACACCCCTCGCTCACTGCGGGATCTACAGAGCAGCTGTACATGCCCTTCAAAACTCAAATGCGTGTTATGTGGGTGTGCGGTATAGGGGTAGGACATGAAAAAACTCCCACCTGTCCAGTCCGAGAGAAATTTAACTCCTGAGAAGCACACCTTAGTTGAACATCAGATGCAACACTAATTTGCAGAGGTTCCCACAACATAGGAACAAAAGGGCTGACGTTATGTGTTGATAGCAGATCGTGTGTGAAAACTAAAGTTTTATACGGGGCTGTACGAAGACTAACTGAGGTCTGGAAAATGAGGAATTTTAAATGCTGGACAGTCTCTATACTCAGATTCCGCTGAAGACAATGCAAATACTTATAAGAGCCTGATAATAAAAACAGATTAAAAAACTTAATCATCAAGGTGAAGCATTTAGTAATGAGGTTTGTACAGCTTTTCGGAAAACACTGACTGGAAGTCCCAACCGGCTAGAGGTAGGCCAGTGTCAGGAGGCATCCTGGACATGGGCATTAGCTTCCAGCACTGATGGTGCAGCCAGTGTCGATGATAAGAATTAAAACACAACTGCAACCCCCAGTCCTGGACAGGCTCAGGAAGCGGCTATCTGGAAAGAGTGGGAGGGGTCCAGGAGGCCAGCCCCCAGGTGATACATACGTTTGCACAACAGTGACGGCGAGCCACTGGAAGTCTTTTCCAGCTGTACTGCGCTGTAATTGTGGTCGCTTGCTCAGGACAGTATGCTGCTTTCACAAGTTGTCTCCTTCCTGAGGGATTTGCTCCTAGAAAAAGCCACCACCGCCTTCTTCACTGTGCCTTCTTCTTCTTCTTTTTCTTTTTTTTCCTGGAGCTTGTCTCTTCTGCAGAGAAGAGCTTTTAACACCTCCCTGGATAGTCAGTAAAACCCCAAGCATTAAGAAGGCCAGAAAATACACGTCCACTTCATTTCACTGAAAAAGAAAGGTCATGATCCTATCCCTTCTTTGGGTCATCCACCCTGAGTCTGCACACCACATTTGCTCAGCAGCAGTCTGGCTACCCTTGCACATCCAGCAAACCCTTAGCACTCCTTCCTCTTATTCAGGATTCCAACTTTTTGAGCGACAAGAAGATCCCTGACACAGAGGGATCCTTGCTGAGTTATGAGAGCAGTGACACAGGAAGCAAGAAGAGCACAAATGATGTTTCTTTATCCTCTGCCAAGCCCAGGGCACGCTTGGTGCTGCCATTCTCCTCCTGGGTGCAGCAGCAAACGCTTCTTCGTCAGTTCTATGATCCAACACTGTCGCCCTTAAAAATTAAGTCACCTCAAAAGTTACATAAGTATTTGAAAATACTCAAGAAAACTCTCCAAACACTGCTAGTTACACTTTGCTTGTCATAAATGGAACATCAATCTGAGCCCCAGGACAGGCCAGAGACAAGAACCTGTGATTTCCAGCCAGGCCTGAATTCTCCCCAAATTCCACAGAGTACCAAAACAGGACAATCTTGGCAGGAGCCAAGGGCAGCCTCCTCTACCCTGAAGCAGGCCATGCCTGGAGTCCTTGGCATGAACTGAGGGCAGCATCTCCTGCCTGGAAGCAGTCATGAAGCACACCGAAACACCACTTCCACGTGGGTGGGCCACTGTTGCTTTGCCTCCCACAGATCTGTCCCCCCTTTTCCCCTGGGTGATGGAGCTGCCAAAGATTCCTCAAAGCCCATCTCTTTTGAGCAGTGAGAAGCCCCGGGCTTCTCTTCCTGCATTTATTCTCCAGACCAAGAAGTTACAGGAAGAGACATAGGTGGGGTTTTGAACATAGGTTCAGTTTTACAAGTTTTGCAATAGAAGCTGGTAACATTCAGTCAAAACAAGTCAGATGACACTCTGTTAGGCAATTAAGTGATCCACTATAACAAAGCCTTGATTTACCCGAAATTCCTTTTCCCTCTAGCAGCTTTTTAGTAACGTTGCCTATCAATTAGTCACTTGTCTGTCTTAGAATCAGCAGCCTTGCTGTGTTATGATTCTTTTCCTGCAACAGAGACTCGATGCCCGGGGGTTAAAATTCCTGTCCTTTGCAAGGTCAATATTTGAAACTGCAAGGCTTTTGGTGACTAAAGTCACCTATTACCCAAGAGCAGTAATAGGAAATTAATGTAATACATTAAAAAAGGTAATTGCCTTCCTTAACCACGAAGATGGCATTTTATAAAATTAGCTGCTTCTCTTAAAAGGCAACCTTCATTATCCTTTACCTACTCTTTAAAGACTATACAAACAGGAATAAGTAAATTATGGATAAAATGTTCTATAACTGGGAGAACTCAACGGCCAGTTGCCCACAGCTTACCTGCTGGTGTCCTGTGACACATATTGAAGCCTCCGTTGTACTTTGAGGAAAAATGTTCAAAACATGCCCAAAGTTCTACCCAGCAGCCGCCCCGGGAACCTGCATGCACTTCTGTCCCACTGCGAGTGGCAACCACATCGGCGGTGCTGGACTCGGGTCAGCCCTGCTGGAATGGCAGTGAAAGAGAAACTCATGTTTCAGCACAGCTAAGACGTAAACGTGCAAGTGCAATTTTTAGTGAACAGTGTCGCGTATAAATTTACAGGCGGCCAAGGGATAACTCTGTGACCAAAGGAAAACAAAACCTATTCTAGAAAAACAGCAGCTCTGCCTTTCAGGGATGAGACAACCCTGCAAGCTGCTGAGCTCTCTGCTGGTCACCGGTGATGTCATCCCGGTAGCACTGACCCTGTCACCGCCAGAGGTGCCTCACCCAGTCCCCTCCCATCTGTCCGCTGGACTGGAGGGGCGCCATTCTGTCCACACAGCTTCCTTGAGCACCTGCACCCTTGGGGCCTGCTTGTTGGGAGGAAAGCTGTCACCCGCGGCAGCTGGCTTAAACCTTAGCAGCAGGAGGAACAGCTGCCCGTGGCCAGGCCACTGCCCCAGATGAAACTGTTGCTGCCGGGCCTGGCCATCTCTTCCCAACGGAAATAAGTTGTTTGGGGTTCAGCAGACTCTAGAATGAAGCGGGCCCCTTGGGCACAGGGAGCAACAGCACATCCTAGTGGGCTAATTTCCCCAAAGCTTGAAACTAGGTGTCTTGTCTCACTCCAAGGATGGCTGTGGCACTACAGCATCGCTGGACGCTGGGTGGCAGTAGAGGGCCTCACAGAAACCAGGCACAGACAATCTGGCCTCCAGCAAAGGAATGATGCTAATGCGCTCCTCTGGGTAGAATTTGCACAATAACCCACATGGAAGTCGCAGCAGGACAGGGATGAAAACTATGGGGCAAGAGGTCAAGTCTGCACAATCCCAACCAACCCCACAGATGCCCATGTCCAGTAACCGCACACACTGGATGGCTCCCCACAGGCAAAGGAACAGGTGAGACACACCCCTTCTCTGTACCTGGTGACAGATTCAGGGAAGTCAGGCTCCAGGCCCTCTCTCACTCCCACCGTGTCCTGAATCCTCACCATCAGCTACAGCTGCAAGGACTGTTTCTCTTCTGTGAACCTGCAAGCTAAGGGTCTGAAGCGACACAGTGGAGAAAGCATGCGAGGAAATTCTGCTCTACTTTTCCACCTCAGTGAGGCACGTGCACAATGTAGTTTCCCATCTCAACTGTTGCTTCGCTGTCAAGATTTCTTTTGGTGTGAGAGACCAAGGTGTCGGTAGCAAAAGAAAATGTTTTGCTTTTGCTCCCCTCAGTATGCTTCAACATTTCCAAGTGAATTTCACGTCACAAGGGGAGATGGGGATTGCCCTCAACTGGAATGTGGGTCACCTCCCAGCTGTGTGGTGATGTGTCTGGGGCCAAGGCCAGAGCTGCTGCTTTTCCAGATTTTCCAAGCCAGAAACAAGCACTGTTCACTTTAATAAGGTTAAGTTTAAACCGACATCCTTTTTTGGTGCCTAAACTGTTGACTACATACCCCAGCAAGACAGAAGCGTGTGAAAGCCGTCCATTCACACTCCTCTTCTCCCAGACGGTCACATGCGCATATCCCCAGAGCTGAAGGCACTGTGCAAAGCACGGTGCAGTATATGCGGCCAGTAACCGTGTGTTCTTCTCACTGAACACTTCCAGGGTTGCATCAAGTAAAAGTTGCCTCAACTTTCACTGAAGTAGATAAAAGCTGCAAAAACCCTTACTGATTTCCTAAGTTTACTTCTCTAAGTCCCAAAAGCTAAGACTATAACTACGTTAGTGTTCATGTATGACAAACAAATATTAAATAGTTTACACCTTTATACCAATTTATCTGTAGCTCGTGCAGGTCCAATTGGACCCGGCAGACATCTACAGAACATTTCATGCAACAACTAGAGAATACACATTTTTTCTCATCGGCACATGGAACATTCTCCAGGATAGACCACATGTTAGGTCACAAAACAGGTTTCAGCAAATTTTTCAAAGCTGACATCATTCCTAGTATCTTTTCTGACCACAATTGACTAGCACTGGAAATCAATTACAAGCGAATTTCTGGAAACTACTCCAGTGCATGAAAACTGAACAACAGGCTCCCGAATGACCTATGGGTCCAAGAAGAAATTAAAAAGGAAATCAAAAACGTTCTTGAAACTAATGAAAAAAGATGCATCCTACCAAAACCTGTGGGATACTGTAAAAGCAACAGCGACGAGGCAATATATTGCAATAAATGCTCACATCAAAAGGATGGAGAAACTTCACGTAAATGACCGAACTGTACACCTCAAAGAACCACCACCACCACAACAATGCAATCATAAAAGTACTAGAGAGAAAGAAATAATTAACATCAGGGCAGAGTTCAATGAAATGGAGACCCCCAAAACGATACAAAGGATCAGCGAAACACAAAGTTGTTTTTTGAGAAGATAAATAAAATAGACAAACCATTAGCTTTGCCCACTCTCACCACACTCATTCAACATAGTATTGAAAGCCCTAACCAGAGCAATCAAGCAAGACAAAGAAATAAAGGGCATTCAGATTGGGAAGGACAAAGTCAAGTTGTCCCTGTTTGCAGATGACGCGATCTTATAGATAGAAAACCTAAAGGCTACCAGAACGCCCTTACGGCTGACTAACAATTTTAATAATTTTGCGGGGTACAAAATCAACACCCACAGATCAGGAGCATTTTTATACTCCGATAATTTACTGGCAGAAAAAGAAATCAAGAAAGCAAGCCCATTTACAATAGTCACCCCCAAGATAAAATACCTAGGAACCAATTGAACCAAGGAGGTTAATGCAGATCTCTACAATGAGAACTACCAAACACCAGTGAGAGAAATTAAAGAGCACCCCAAAATAGTGGAATGACATACCAGGCTCTGGTACGGGAAGAATTAACATCGTGAAAATGTCCTTTCTACCCATAGCAGTCTACAAATTCAACGCAATCTCCGTCAAAATAGCAACAACTTTCTTCACAGAAATAGAAAAAGCAGTGCTAACATTCATATGGATTACGAAAAGATCCTGAATAGCCAAAGCAATTTTGAGCTTAAAAGCACCCCAAAAACAGAAAGGCTGGAGGCATAACACCACCCAATTTCAAATTCTATGACAAGGCTCAAAACAGCATGGTGATGGCATAGAAACAGACACTCAGATCAATGGAACAGGATAGAAAACCCAGGAATAATCAATTTGCCTACTTACAGCCAACCGAGTTTTGACAAAGCAAACCAGAACATACGCTGTGGAAAAGACAGCCTCTTCAGGAAATAAACGGTGCCCGCAAAATTGGACAATCCACATGCAGAAGAATGAAACTGGACCAGCATCTCACCATATGCCAAAATCGACTCGAAATGGATTAAAGACCAGAATATAAGACCCCAAACCATTACATGACTGAAGGAAAACAGAGGGGAAACACTCCAGGAAGTAGGTGGGGGCAAAGGCTTTATGAATAAGACCCGAAAACCCACAAGCAACAATATAAAAACTAAACAAATGAGCTAATGTCAAACTAAGAAGCTTCCACACAGCAAAGGAAACAATCAACAGAGCAGAAAGGCACCCTAAAAAAAGGGAGAAAATATGTGTAAACTATACGTCTGCCAAGGGCTTAATATCCAGAACATACCAAGAACTCAAACAGCTGTACAGTATGAAAACAAGTAATCCGATTTAAAACTGGGCAAACGAGATGAATAGACATTTTTCAAAGACATACAAATGGCCAACGGTACACGAAAAAATGCTCAGCATCACTAGTCATCAGAGAAATGCAAATCAAAACCACATTGAGATATCATGTCAACCCAGATAGACTGGCCATTGTTAAAAAGACCATTAATAAGAAATGCTACTGAGGATATGAGGAAAGGAGAACTCTTCTCCAATGTTGGTGGGACTGTAAATTAGCACAGCCACTATGGAAAACAGTAAAGAAGTTTCCTCCAATACAGATAGTACTACCATATGATCCAGCAGTTCCACTACTGGGTATATATCCAAAGAAATGGAAATCATATGGAAGGGACACCTGCACTCCCATGTTCACTGCAGCTTTACTTACAATAGCCAAAATATAGAACCAACCTCAGTGCCCTTCGACAGATGACTGGATAAAAAAAATGTGATACACGTACACCATGGAATAATACTCAGTGATAAAGAAAAAGAATGAAATTCTGCCATCGGTAACAACCTGGATGAGTCTGGAGAAAATTATGTTGTGTGAAATAAGCCAGACAAGGGAAGATAAATATCACATGCTCTCACTTATAACTAGGTAGAAAGGAAGGAAGGAAGGAAGGAAGGAAGGAAGGAAGGAAGGAAGGAAGGAAGGAAGGAAGGAAGGAAGGAAGCAAAGGACTACAACAGTTCCTTGAACTTTCAGAAGGACAGAAGAAACCAATGGTTACTAGAGATGAGGGGATGGACGGAGGGAGGGAGTTGGGGGCGTGATGGGTCAGGCAAAGGGCATAAAGAAAAATCATGATTTGTAATAATGAATATGCTAATAAAAATAATTTAAAAAGTAAGACACTTTAAAACACAAAAAGAATGCCATTATTGACATTCCAGAAAATTCCAGCTATGTGGATAACATTAAAAACCAGCTGTCAAGCTAAATCCTTTATCAGTACAAATTTTGATATTTCTTCAAATTGGGAGGAGAATGTTGGTTTCGATGTACAATGTCTGGTCACTCCCAGCCTCATCTATTTGTCACTGACGACCCTGGGACAGACGGAAAAAAAAAAAAAAAACGGTGTCTGCAACTTTTAAAATACAGACACGCCCTCCACCACCAACTTTCAATTTCTACAAAACGTCCTTGGGTTCTAGTATTCTTGCACATGTTTGTTCTCTTACAGGAAATTTGCTCCTTAGGATTTCACTGCAATGTGCTTCTGGATCCCATGCCATGATTTATCTCTGAGGACCCCTGTTCCCCTGGATCCATTTCACCCCGTGCCTGGCCACCTGTGTGGCACACACACATAGGAGCAGGAGGACAAGGCTTTGAGATGGGGAACCCGCACAAGCAATTATCTGGGTTTAGGTCTGCAGGTTATTAAGGTTTTCCGTTTCAACTTCCACAGCTAGAACGAAAGTGTAGAAATCTGTTTTCTAGTTAAAATCTGTTCACATCCCAAGTGTTTTTTAAGTTACTTAACAAGCCTTTGGTAGTCCGAAATACCGGGAAGTGTGCCTGTAACTAGAAACACCAGAAACTTCCATTTCAAAATTGTCATAAACCAGGGATACTTTAGAAAAACCTTTTCAGCCCACTTCGTGCCTTGAGTAATGGTGGGTAAACAGTGGAAACCAAGAGAGGCAACATGGAAGCAAACGGATATAAAAGCACAAGGGAGACATCATGCTCTTGGGGAGAACTAAAATGCAAATTGTGTCTGTAAACGAAAGAAATTATACAGAAATCCCAGAAAAACAATTGACTGAAAATCAGACGAACGATCCCATGTTCATCGCATCACCTTGAGAACACGAAGGATACTTTTGTACAGGCAGCACACCTCCTTAAAGCAGCAGCAGAGTGCTTCGTGCACAGCAAGGCCTAGTTCACCGAGCAGCTGGAACTGTGCCCACACCCAGAGGGCAGCACCAGTCACGTGGGTGCAGAGGAGGTTGTCCCGGTGAACTCCACAAGCGGCAGCAACGCTCGGCTCTACGCCACAGGACTTCTGACAACGGACACAGTCGCACAGACTGCAAGTGGACCCCACATCAGCCTCAAGACCTCCCCCACCCGAAAACATCTCCACAGCCAGCCAGGGAGGCAAAGGAAGGGTCTTCATGGCGTGCAGAGTTACAATGAATCTGTGTTCACGCTGCCCCCTCCCACTGTACCCGTCGAGACCCAGACGATGTGCCCTGCTACTACAAAGTCGAAGAGATGTTTGATGGGGGCAGAGCGGAAGAGGCACATTGAATTTGGATCATTTTACCCATGACCCTTCTCTCCTCCCAACCCTCTTTGCGAAAGATGACATTTCTGGGGAAACAGAAGGTGATCAGAAGCAAGTAGCTCAAATGTATGTCCCTTGTAAATTTCGGATATCCATCAATTTCAATTTTGAGATATAGAGAAGTGCTGGGAAGTTTAATTGGCCGTATCAGTGTCAGTGAAGAGCTGATGGAAGAAGTGCGAAAGGCCAAAGGAGAAAACCCATGAGTAGAGAAATTAGCCTTCGGCTAATCTTATCTTCTCTGCTTCCATATATCCCTGTCCATCCTCAAAAGTTGAGTGAGGTAGGAGATGATAAGATTGAGATTAGGGCAAATTATTTCCCCATCTTTTCCTTTCTCCAATGCACAGTTTCCTCAACCCGCACACTTGGAGTCTCAGGGTCAGCCTATTAAGTGCCTATAATCAACTTCAATCATTTTAGCAGAGTACTACAGAGTGACTGCTCCCAACCCCTTCAGATAGGTGATGCTTATGTTTACATCTGCTTATCAGCTCTGTCAAAGTGCTGTTTCGTGGAGGTGCTGTAATCTGATGAACACATGAGACATGCTATTTGCTAGCAAGAAATTCTCAGCTCAAACAAGCTAAGGTGTACGGAGATTCAGTATAACACAGTAATTGGTTAACTCAGTTTACTTGGGACTCCATTTCTTAGGTCTTGGGCTGTTTACATAACCAAAAGGAGTGTGTGTGTGTGTGTGTGTGTGTGTGTGTGTACCACACTTGACCTAGCGTGTGTGTGTGTGTGTGTATGTGTGTTTGTGTACCACACTTGACCTAGCACCTACCTGCACAAGTACCCCCCTGCCAAGTGATGTGTTTAAAGGCCAACAAAAAGGAAAACACAGAACACATTTATAATCCTGAAAATCTAGGGCTACTTAACCTTTTTGCTGCTTAATTTTAAAGGCAAAAAATGTACTATGAGCAGCATAAATAAGAACTGATTTGAGCATAGTTTTATAATAGATAAAATGTACCTGATGGGTCTAATTCAAATTTCTAAAATCTAACTGTGCCGCATTAGTCTGAGATACAAGATCTAAAGCTGCATGATCTAATCTGAGAATTTACGGACCTGTTTGAAATACCTTCATTTGATTAATTTGAAATGGAGGCCAGGGTATGACCTCTAACAGTCTGATCTTTAATAACCGCTCAAGAGATGAGGCAGGAAGTCAGTCGCGCTTAGAATTCTATGCACTTTCCTCTAGTGAGCACACCCTGCGGTTCCACGCGTGCAAGCACACCCCTCGCTCACTGCGGGATCTACAGAGCAGCTGTACATGCCCTTCAAAACTCAAATGCGTGTTATGTGGGTGTGCGGTATAGGGGTAGGACATGAAAAAACTCCCACCTGTCCAGTCCGAGAGAAATTTAACTCCTGAGAAGCACACCTTAGTTGAACATCAGATGCAACACTAATTTGCAGAGGTTCCCACAACATAGGAACAAAAGGGCTGACGTTATGTGTTGATAGCAGATCGTGTGTGAAAACTAAAGTTTTATACGGGGCTGTACGAAGACTAACTGAGGTCTGGAAAATGAGGAATTTTAAATGCTGGACAGTCTCTATACTCAGATTCCGCTGAAGACAATGCAAATACTTATAAGAGCCTGATAATAAAAACAGATTAAAAAACTTAATCATCAAGGTGAAGCATTTAGTAATGAGGTTTGTACAGCTTTTCGGAAAACACTGACTGGAAGTCCCAACCGGCTAGAGGTAGGCCAGTGTCAGGAGGCATCCTGGACATGGGCATTAGCTTCCAGCACTGATGGTGCAGCCAGTGTCGATGATAAGAATTAAAACACAACTGCAACCCCCAGTCCTGGACAGGCTCAGGAAGCGGCTATCTGGAAAGAGTGGGAGGGGTCCAGGAGGCCAGCCCCCAGGTGATACATACGTTTGCACAACAGTGACGGCGAGCCACTGGAAGTCTTTTCCAGCTGTACTGCGCTGTAATTGTGGTCGCTTGCTCAGGACAGTATGCTGCTTTCACAAGTTGTCTCCTTCCTGAGGGATTTGCTCCTAGAAAAAGCCACCACCGCCTTCTTCACTGTGCCTTCTTCTTCTTCTTTTTCTTTTTTTTCCTGGAGCTTGTCTCTTCTGCAGAGAAGAGCTTTTAACACCTCCCTGGATAGTCAGTAAAACCCCAAGCATTAAGAAGGCCAGAAAATACACGTCCACTTCATTTCACTGAAAAAGAAAGGTCATGATCCTATCCCTTCTTTGGGTCATCCACCCTGAGTCTGCACACCACATTTGCTCAGCAGCAGTCTGGCTACCCTTGCACATCCAGCAAACCCTTAGCACTCCTTCCTCTTATTCAGGATTCCAACTTTTTGAGCGACAAGAAGATCCCTGACACAGAGGGATCCTTGCTGAGGTATGAGAGCAGTGACACAGGAAGCAAGAAGAGCACAAATGATGTTTCTTTATCCTCTGCCAAGCCCAGGGCACGCTTGGTGCTGCCATTCTCCTCCTGGGTGCAGCAGCAAACGCTTCTTCGTCAGTTCTATGATCCAACACTGTCGCCCTTAAAAATTAAGTCACCTCAAAAGTTACATAAGTATTTGAAAATACTCAAGAAAACTCTCCAAACACTGCTAGTTACACTTTGCTTGTCATAAATGGAACATCAATCTGAGCCCCAGGACAGGCCAGAGACAAGAACCTGTGATTTCCAGCCAGGCCTGAATTCTCCCCAAATTCCACAGAGTACCAAAACAGGACAATCTTGGCAGGAGCCAAGGGCAGCCTCCTCTACCCTGAAGCAGGCCATGCCTGGAGTCCTTGGCATGAACTGAGGGCAGCATCTCCTGCCTGGAAGCAGTCATGAAGCACACCGAAACACCACTTCCACGTGGGTGGGCCACTGTTGCTTTGCCTCCCACAGATCTGTCCCCCCTTTTCCCCTGGGTGATGGAGCTGCCAAAGATTCCTCAAAGCCCATCTCTTTTGAGCAGTGAGAAGCCCCGGGCTTCTCTTCCTGCATTTATTCTCCAGACCAAGAAGTTACAGGAAGAGACATAGGTGGGGTTTTGAACATAGGTTCAGTTTTACAAGTTTTGCAATAGAAGCTGGTAACATTCAGTCAAAACAAGTCAGATGACACTCTGTTAGGCAATTAAGTGATCCACTATAACAAAGCCTTGATTTACCCGAAATTCCTTTTCCCTCTAGCAGCTTTTTAGTAACGTTGCCTATCAATTAGTCACTTGTCTGTCTTAGAATCAGCAGCCTTGCTGTGTTATGATTCTTTTCCTGCAACAGAGACTCGTTGCCCGGGGGTTAAAATTCCTGTCCTTTGCAAGGTCAATATTTGAAACTGCAAGGCTTTTGGTGACTAAAGTCACCTATTACCCAAGAGCAGTAATAGGAAATTAATGTAATACATTAAAAAAGGTAATTGCCTTCCTTAACCACGAAGATGGCATTTTATAAAATTAGCTGCTTCTCTTAAAAGGCAACCTTCATTATCCTTTACCTACTCTTTAAAGACTATACAAACAGGAATAAGTAAATTATGGATAAAATGTTCTATAACTGGGAGAACTCAACGGCCAGTTGCCCACAGCTTACCTGCTGGTGTCCTGTGACACATATTGAAGCCTCCGTTGTACTTTGAGGAAAAATGTTCCAAACATGCCCAAAGTTCTACCCAGCAGCCGCCCCGGGAACCTGCATGCACTTCTGTCCCACTGCGAGTGGCAACCACATCGGCGGTGCTGGACTCGGGTCAGCCCTGCTGGAATGGCAGTGAAAGAGAAACTCATGTTTCAGCACAGCTAAGACGTAAACGTGCAAGTGCAATTTTTAGTGAACAGTGTCGCGTATACATTTACAGGCGGCCAAGGGATAACTCTGTGACCAAAGGAAAACAAAACCTATTCTAGAAAAACAGCAGCTCTGCCTTTCAGGGATGAGACAACCCTGCAAGCTGCTGAGCTCTCTGCTGGTCACCGGTGATGTCATCCCGGTAGCACTGACCCTGTCACCGCCAGAGGTGCCTCACCCAGTCCCCTCCCATCTGTCCGCTGGACTGGAGGGGCGCCATTCTGTCCACACAGCTTCCTTGAGCACCTGCACCCTTGGGGCCTGCTTGTTGGGAGGAAAGCTGTCACCCGCGGCAGCTGGCTTAAACCTTAGCAGCAGGAGGAACAGCTGCCCGTGGCCAGGCCACTGCCCCAGATGAAACTGTTGCTGCCGGGCCTGGCCATCTCTTCCCAACGGAAATAAGTTGTTTGGGGTTCAGCAGACTCTAGAATGAAGCGGGCCCCTTGGGCACAGGGAGCAACAGCACATCCTAGTGGGCTAATTTCCCCAAAGCTTGAAACTAGGTGTCTTGTCTCACTCCAAGGATGGCTGTGGCACTACAGCATCGCTGGACGCTGGGTGGCAGTAGAGGGCCTCACAGAAACCAGGCACAGACAATCTGGCCTCCAGCAAAGGAATGATGCTAATGCGCTCCTCTGGGTAGAATTTGCACAATAACCCACATGGAAGTCGCAGCAGGACAGGGATGAAAACTATGGGGCAAGAGGTCAAGTCTGCACAATCCCAACCAACCCCACAGATGCCCATGTCCAGTAACCGCACACACTGGATGGCTCCCCACAGGCAAAGGAACAGGTGAGACACACCCCTTCTCTGTACCTGGTGACAGATTCAGGGAAGTCAGGCTCCAGGCCCTCTCTCACTCCCACCGTGTCCTGAATCCTCACCATCAGCTACAGCTGCAAGGACTGTTTCTCTTCTGTGAACCTGCAAGCTAAGGGTCTGAAGCGACACAGTGGAGAAAGCATGCGAGGAAATTCTGCTCTACTTTTCCACCTCAGTGAGGCACGTGCACAATGTAGTTTCCCATCTCAACTGTTGCTTCGCTGTCAAGATTTCTTTTGGTGTGAGAGACCAAGGTGTCGGTAGCAAAAGAAAATGTTTTGCTTTTGCTCCCCTCAGTATGCTTCAACATTTCCAAGTGAATTTCACGTCACAAGGGGAGATGGGGATTGCCCTCAACTGGAATGTGGGTCACCTCCCAGCTGTGTGGTGATGTGTCTGGGGCCAAGGCCAGAGCTGCTGCTTTTCCAGATTTTCCAAGCCAGAAACAAGCACTGTTCACTTTAATAAGGTTAAGTTTAAACCGACATCCTTTTTTGGTGCCTAAACTGTTGACTACATACCCCAGCAAGACAGAAGCGTGTGAAAGCCGTCCATTCACACTCCTCTTCTCCCAGACGGTCACATGCGCATATCCCCAGAGCTGAAGGCACTGTGCAAAGCACGGTGCAGTATATGCGGCCAGTAACCGTGTGTTCTTCTCACTGAACACTTCCAGGGTTGCATCAAGTAAAAGTTGCCTCAACTTTCACTGAAGTAGATAAAAGCTGCAAAAACCCTTACTGATTTCCTAAGTTTACTTCTCTAAGTCCCAAAAGCTAAGACTATAACTACGTTAGTGTTCATGTATGACAAACAAATATTAAATAGTTTACACCTTTATACCAATTTATCTGTAGCTCGTGCAGGTCCAATTGGACCCGGCAGACATCTACAGAACATTTCATGCAACAACTAGAGAATACACATTTTTTCTCATCGGCACATGGAACATTCTCCAGGATAGACCACATGTTAGGTCACAAAACAGGTTTCAGCAAATTTTTCAAAGCTGACATCATTCCTAGTATCTTTTCTGACCACAATTGACTAGCACTGGAAATCAATTACAAGCGAATTTCTGGAAACTACTCCAGTGCATGAAAACTGAACAACAGGCTCCCGAATGACCTATGGGTCCAAGAAGAAATTAAAAAGGAAATCAAAAACGTTCTTGAAACTAATGAAAAAAGATGCATCCTACCAAAACCTGTGGGATACTGTAAAAGCAACAGCGACGAGGCAATATATTGCAATAAATGCTCACATCAAAAGGATGGAGAAACTTCACGTAAATGACCGAACTGTACACCTCAAAGAACCACCACCACCACAACAATGCAATCATAAAAGTACTAGAGAGAAAGAAATAATTAACATCAGGGCAGAGTTCAATGAAATGGAGACCCCCAAAACGATACAAAGGATCAGCGAAACACAAAGTTGTTTTTTGAGAAGATAAATAAAATAGACAAACCATTAGCTTTGCCCACTCTCACCACACTCATTCAACATAGTATTGAAAGCCCTAACCAGAGCAATCAAGCAAGACAAAGAAATAAAGGGCATTCAGATTGGGAAGGACAAAGTCAAGTTGTCCCTGTTTGCAGATGACGCGATCTTATAGATAGAAAACCTAAAGGCTACCAGAACGCCCTTACGGCTGACTAACAATTTTAATAATTTTGCGGGGTACAAAATCAACACCCACAGATCAGGAGCATTTTTATACTCCGATAATTTACTGGCAGAAAAAGAAATCAAGAAAGCAAGCCCATTTACAATAGTCACCCCCAAGATAAAATACCTAGGAACCAATTGAACCAAGGAGGTTAATGCAGATCTCTACAATGAGAACTACCAAACACCAGTGAGAGAAATTAAAGAGCACCCCAAAATAGTGGAATGACATACCAGGCTCTGGTACGGGAAGAATTAACATCGTGAAAATGTCCTTTCTACCCATAGCAGTCTACAAATTCAACGCAATCTCCGTCAAAATAGCAACAACTTTCTTCACAGAAATAGAAAAAGCAGTGCTAACATTCATATGGATTACGAAAAGATCCTGAATAGCCAAAGCAATTTTGAGCTTAAAAGCACCCCAAAAACAGAAAGGCTGGAGGCATAACACCACCCAATTTCAAATTCTATGACAAGGCTCAAAACAGCATGGTGATGGCATAGAAACAGACACTCAGATCAATGGAACAGGATAGAAAACCCAGGAATAATCAATTTGCCTACTTACAGCCAACCGAGTTTTGACAAAGCAAACCAGAACATACGCTGTGGAAAAGACAGCCTCTTCAGGAAATAAACGGTGCCCGCAAAATTGGACAATCCACATGCAGAAGAATGAAACTGGACCAGCATCTCACCATATGCCAAAATCGACTCGAAATGGATTAAAGACCAGAATATAAGACCCCAAACCATTACATGACTGAAGGAAAACAGAGGGGAAACACTCCAGGAAGTAGGTGGGGGCAAAGGCTTTATGAATAAGACCCGAAAACCCACAAGCAACAATATAAAAACTAAACAAATGAGCTAATGTCAAACTAAGAAGCTTCCACACAGCAAAGGAAACAATCAACAGAGCAGAAAGGCACCCTAAAAAAAGGGAGAAAATATGTGTAAACTATACGTCTGCCAAGGGCTTAATATCCAGAACATACCAAGAACTCAAACAGCTGTACAGTATGAAAACAAGTAATCCGATTTAAAACTGGGCAAACGAGATGAATAGACATTTTTCAAAGACATACAAATGGCCAACGGTACACGAAAAAATGCTCAGCATCACTAGTCATCAGAGAAATGCAAATCAAAACCACATTGAGATATCATGTCAACCCAGATAGACTGGCCATTGTTAAAAAGACCATTAATAAGAAATGCTACTGAGGATATGAGGAAAGGAGAACTCTTCTCCAATGTTGGTGGGACTGTAAATTAGCACAGCCACTATGGAAAACAGTAAAGAAGTTTCCTCCAATACAGATAGTACTACCATATGATCCAGCAGTTCCACTACTGGGTATATATCCAAAGAAATGGAAATCATATGGAAGGGACACCTGCACTCCCATGTTCACTGCAGCTTTACTTACAATAGCCAAAATATAGAACCAACCTCAGTGCCCTTCGACAGATGACTGGATAAAAAAAAATGTGATACACGTACACCATGGAATAATACTCAGTGATAAAGAAAAAGAATGAAATTCTGCCATCGGTAACAACCTGGATGAGTCTGGAGAAAATTATGTTGTGTGAAATAAGCCAGACAAGGGAAGATAAATATCACATGCTCTCACTTATAACTAGGTAGAAAGGAAGGAAGGAAGGAAGGAAGGAAGGAAGGAAGGAAGGAAGGAAGGAAGGAAGGAAGGAAGGAAGGAAGCAAAGGACTACAACAGTTCCTTGAACTTTCAGAAGGACAGAAGAAACCAATGGTTACTAGAGATGAGGGGATGGACGGAGGGAGGGAGTTGGGGGCGTGATGGGTCAGGCAAAGGGCATAAAGAAAAATCATGATTTGTAATAATGAATATGCTAATAAAAATAATTTAAAAAGTAAGACACTTTAAAACACAAAAAGAATGCCATTATTGACATTCCAGAAAATTCCAGCTATGTGGATAACATTAAAAACCAGCTGTCAAGCTAAATCCTTTATCAGTACAAATTTTGATATTTCTTCAAATTGGGAGGAGAATGTTGGTTTCGATGTACAATGTCTGGTCACTCCCAGCCTCATCTATTTGTCACTGACGACCCTGGGACAGACGGAAAAAAAAAAAAAAAAAAAAACGCTTTCTGCAACTTTTAAAATACAGACACGCCCTCCACCACCAACTTTCAATTTCTACAAAACGTCCTTGGGTTCTAGTATTCTTGCACATGTTTGTTCTCTTACAGGAAATTTGCTCCTTAGGATTTCACTGCAATGTGCTTCTGGATCCCATGCCATGATTTATCTCTGAGGACCCCTGTTCCCCTGGATCCATTTCACCCCGTGCCTGGCCACCTGTGTGGCACACACACATAGGAGCAGGAGGACAAGGCTTTGAGATGGGGAACCCGCACAAGCAATTATCTGGGTTTAGGTCTGCAGGTTATTAAGGTTTTCCGTTTCAACTTCCACAGCTAGAACGAAAGTGTAGAAATCTGTTTTCTAGTTAAAATCTGTTCACATCCCAAGTGTTTTTTAAGTTACTTAACAAGCCTTTGGTAGTCCGAAATACCGGGAAGTGTGCCTGTAACTAGAAACACCAGAAACTTCCATTTCAAAATTGTCATAAACCAGGGATACTTTAGAAAAACCTTTTCAGCCCACTTCGTGCCTTGAGTAATGGTGGGTAAACAGTGGAAACCAAGAGAGGCAACATGGAAGCAAACGGATATAAAAGCACAAGGGAGACATCATGCTCTTGGGGAGAACTAAAATGCAAATTGTGTCTGTAAACGAAAGAAATTATACAGAAATCCCAGAAAAACAATTGACTGAAAATCAGACGAACGATCCCATGTTCATCGCATCACCTTGAGAACACGAAGGATACTTTTGTACAGGCAGCACACCTCCTTAAAGCAGCAGCAGAGTGCTTCGTGCACAGCAAGGCCTAGTTCACCGAGCAGCTGGAACTGTGCCCACACCCAGAGGGCAGCACCAGTCACGTGGGTGCAGAGGAGGTTGTCCCGGTGAACTCCACAAGCGGCAGCAACGCTCGGCTCTACGCCACAGGACTTCTGACAACGGACACAGTCGCACAGACTGCAAGTGGACCCCACATCAGCCTCAAGACCTCCCCCACCCGAAAACATCTCCACAGCCAGCCAGGGAGGCAAAGGAAGGGTCTTCATGGCGTGCAGAGTTACAATGAATCTGTGTTCACGCTGCCCCCTCCCACTGTACCCGTCGAGACCCAGACGATGTGCCCTGCTACTACAAAGTCGAAGAGATGTTTGATGGGGGCAGAGCGGAAGAGGCACATTGAATTTGGATCATTTTACCCATGACCCTTCTCTCCTCCCAACCCTCTTTGCGAAAGATGACATTTCTGGGGAAACAGAAGGTGATCAGAAGCAAGTAGCTCAAATGTATGTCCCTTGTAAATTTCGGATATCCATCAATTTCAATTTTGAGATATAGAGAAGTGCTGGGAAGTTTAATTGGCCGTATCAGTGTCAGTGAAGAGCTGATGGAAGAAGTGCGAAAGGCCAAAGGAGAAAACCCATGAGTAGAGAAATTAGCCTTCGGCTAATCTTATCTTCTCTGCTTCCATATATCCCTGTCCATCCTCAAAAGTTGAGTGAGGTAGGAAATGATAAGATTGAGATTAGGGCAAATTATTTCCCCATCTTTTCCTTTCTCCAATGCACAGTTTCCTCAACCCGCACACTTGGAGTCTCAGGGTCAGCCTATTAAGTGCCTATAATCAACTTCAATCATTTTAGCAGAGTACTACAGAGTGACTGCTCCCAACCCCTTCAGATAGGTGATGCTTATGTTTACATCTGCTTATCAGCTCTGTCAAAGTGCTGTTTCGTGGAGGTGCTGTAATCTGATGAACACATGAGACATGCTATTTGCTAGCAAGAAATTCTCAGCTCAAACAAGCTAAGGTGTACGGAGATTCAGTATAACACAGTAATTGGTTAACTCAGTTTACTTGGGACTCCATTTCTTAGGTCTTGGGCTGTTTACATAACCAAAAGGAGTGTGTGTGTGTGTGTGTGTGTGTGTGTACCACACTTGACCTAGCGTGTGTGTGTGTGTGTGTATGTGTGTTTGTGTACCACACTTGACCTAGCACCTACCTGCACAAGTACCCCCCTGCCAAGTGATGTGTTTAAAGGCCAACAAAAAGGAAAACACAGAACACATTTATAATCCTGAAAATCTAGGGCTACTTAACCTTTTTGCTGCTTAATTTTAAAGGCAAAAAATGTACTATGAGCAGCATAAATAAGAACTGATTTGAGCATAGTTTTATAATAGATAAAATGTACCTGATGGGTCTAATTCAAATTTCTAAAATCTAACTGTGCCGCATTAGTCTGAGATACAAGATCTAAAGCTGCATGATCTAATCTGAGAATTTACGGACCTGTTTGAAATACCTTCATTTGATTAATTTGAAATGGAGGCCAGGGTATGACCTCTAACAGTCTGATCTTTAATAACCGCTCAAGAGATGAGGCAGGAAGTCAGTCGCGCTTAGAATTCTATGCACTTTCCTCTAGTGAGCACACCCTGCGGTTCCACGCGTGCAAGCACACCCCTCGCTCACTGCGGGATCTGCAGAGCAGCTGTACATGCCCTTCAAAACTCAAATGCGTGTTATGTGGGTGTGCGGTATAGGGGTAGGACATGAAAAAACTCCCACCTGTCCAGTCCGAGAGAAATTTAACTCCTGAGAAGCACACCTTAGTTGAACATCAGATGCAACACTAATTTGCAGAGGTTCCCACAACATAGGAACAAAAGGGCTGACGTTATGTGTTGATAGCAGATCGTGTGTGAAAACTAAAGTTTTATACGGGGCTGTACGAAGACTAACTGAGGTCTGGAAAATGAGGAATTTTAAATGCTGGACAGTCTCTATACTCAGATTCCGCTGAAGACAATGCAAATACTTATAAGAGCCTGATAATAAAAACAGATTAAAAAACTTAATCATCAAGGTGAAGCATTTAGTAATGAGGTTTGTACAGCTTTTCGGAAAACACTGACTGGAAGTCCCAACCGGCTAGAGGTAGGCCAGTGTCAGGAGGCATCCCGGACATGGGCATTAGCTTCCAGCACTGATGGTGCAGCCAGTGTCGATGATAAGAATTAAAACACAACTGCAACCCCCAGTCCTGGACAGGCTCAGGAAGCGGCTATCTGGAAAGAGTGGGAGGGGTCCAGGAGGCCAGCCCCCAGGTGATACATACGTTTGCACAACAGTGACGGCGAGCCACTGGAAGTCTTTTCCAGCTGTACTGCGCTGTAATTGTGGTCGCTTGCTCAGGACAGTATGCTGCTTTCACAAGTTGTCTCCTTCCTGAGGGATTTGCTCCTAGAAAAAGCCACCACCGCCTTCTTCACTGTGCCTTCTTCTTCTTCTTTTTCTTTTTTTTCCTGGAGCTTGTCTCTTCTGCAGAGAAGAGCTTTTAACACCTCCCTGGATAGTCAGTAAAACCCCAAGCATTAAGAAGGCCAGAAAATACACGTCCACTTCATTTCACTGAAAAAGAAAGGTCATGATCCTATCCCTTCTTTGGGTCATCCACCCTGAGTCTGCACACCACATTTGCTCAGCAGCAGTCTGGCTACCCTTGCACATCCAGCAAACCCTTAGCACTCCTTCCTCTTATTCAGGATTCCAACTTTTTGAGCGACAAGAAGATCCCTGACACAGAGGGATCCTTGCTGAGGTATGAGAGCAGTGACACAGGAAGCAAGAAGAGCACAAATGATGTTTCTTTATCCTCTGCCAAGCCCAGGGCACGCTTGGTGCTGCCATTCTCCTCCTGGGTGCAGCAGCAAACGCTTCTTCGTCAGTTCTATGATCCAACACTGCCGCCCTTAAAAATTAAGTCACCTCAAAAGTTACATAAGTATTTGAAAATACTCAAGAAAACTCTCCAAACACTGCTAGTTACACTTTGCTTGTCATAAATGGAACATCAATCTGAGCCCCAGGACAGGCCAGAGACAAGAACCTGTGATTTCCAGCCAGGCCTGAATTCTCCCCAAATTCCACAGAGTACCAAAACAGGACAATCTTGGCAGGAGCCAAGGGCAGCCTCCTCTACCCTGAAGCAGGCCATGCCTGGAGTCCTTGGCATGAACTGAGGGCAGCATCTCCTGCCTGGAAGCAGTCATGAAGCACACCGAAACACCACTTCCACGTGGGTGGGCCACTGTTGCTTTGCCTCCCACAGATCTGTCCCCCCTTTTCCCCTGGGTGATGGAGCTGCCAAAGATTCCTCAAAGCCCATCTCTTTTGAGCAGTGAGAAGCCCCGGGCTTCTCTTCCTGCATTTATTCTCCAGACCAAGAAGTTACAGGAAGAGACATAGGTGGGGTTTTGAACATAGGTTCAGTTTTACAAGTTTTGCAATAGAAGCTGGTAACATTCAGTCAAAACAAGTCAGATGACACTCTGTTAGGCAATTAAGTGATCCACTATAACAAAGCCTTGATTTACCCGAAATTCCTTTTCCCTCTAGCAGCTTTTTAGTAACGTTGCCTATCAATTAGTCACTTGTCTGTCTTAGAATCAGCAGCCTTGCTGTGTTATGATTCTTTTCCTGCAACAGAGACTCGATGCCCGGGGGTTAAAATTCCTGTCCTTTGCAAGGTCAATATTTGAAACTGCAAGGCTTTTGGTGACTAAAGTCACCTATTACCCAAGAGCAGTAATAGGAAATTAATGTAATACACTAAAAAAGGTAATTGCCTTCCTTAACCACGAAGATGGCATTTTATAAAATTAGCTGCTTCTCTTAAAAGGCAACCTTCATTATCCTTTACCTACTCTTTAAAGACTATACAAACAGGAATAAGTAAATTATGGATAAAATGTTCTATAACTGGGAGAACTCAACGGCCAGTTGCCCACAGCTTACCTGCTGGTGTCCTGTGACACATATTGAAGCCTCCGTTGTACTTTGAGGAAAAATGTTCCAAACATGCCCAAAGTTCTACCCAGCAGCCGCCCCGGGAACCTGCATGCACTTCTGTCCCACTGCGAGTGGCAACCACATCGGCGGTGCTGGACTCGGGTCAGCCCTGCTGGAATGGCAGTGAAAGAGAAACTCATGTTTCAGCACAGCTAAGACGTAAACGTGCAAGTGCAATTTTTAGTGAACAGTGTCGCGTATAAATTTACAGGCGGCCAAGGGATAACTCTGTGACCAAAGGAAAACAAAACCTATTCTAGAAAAACAGCAGCTCTGCCTTTCAGGGATGAGACAACCCTGCAAGCTGCTGAGCTCTCTGCTGGTCACCGGTGATGTCATCCCGGTAGCACTGACCCTGTCACCGCCAGAGGTGCCTCACCCAGTCCCCTCCCATCTGTCCGCTGGACTGGAGGGGCGCCATTCTGTCCACACAGCTTCCTTGAGCACCTGCACCCTTGGGGCCTGCTTGTTGGGAGGAAAGCTGTCACCCGCGGCAGCTGGCTTAAACCTTAGCAGCAGGAGGAACAGCTGCCCGTGGCCAGGCCACTGCCCCAGATGAAACTGTTGCTGCCGGGCCTGGCCATCTCTTCCCAACGGAAATAAGTTGTTTGGGGTTCAGCAGACTCTAGAATGAAGCGGGCCCCTTGGGCACAGGGAGCAACAGCACATCCTAGTGGGCTAATTTCCCCAAAGCT
Source organism: Cynocephalus volans (assembly GCF_027409185.1). Classification (NCBI taxonomy): domain Eukaryota; kingdom Metazoa; phylum Chordata; class Mammalia; order Dermoptera; family Cynocephalidae; genus Cynocephalus; species Cynocephalus volans. Next base: position 2,099,618 of record NW_026902465.1, read on the forward strand.
TGAAACTAGGTGTCTTGTCTCACTCCAAGGATGGCTGTGGCACTACAGCATCGCTGGACGCTGGGTGGCAGTAGAGGGCCTCACAGAAACCAGGCACAGACAATCTGGCCTCCAGCAAAGGAATGATGCTAATGCGCTCCTCTGGGTAGAATTTGCACAATAACCCACATGGAAGTCGCAGCAGGACAGGGATGAAAACTATGGGGCAAGAGGTCAAGTCTGCACAATCCCAACCAACCCCACAGATGCCCATGTCCAGTAACCGCACACACTGGATGGCTCCCCACAGGCAAAGGAACAGGTGAGACACACCCCTTCTCTGTACCTGGTGACAGATTCAGGGAAGTCAGGCTCCAGGCCCTCTCTCACTCCCACCGTGTCCTGAATCCTCACCATCAGCTACAGCTGCAAGGACTGTTTCTCTTCTGTGAACCTGCAAGCTAAGGGTCTGAAGCGACACAGTGGAGAAAGCATGCGAGGAAATTCTGCTCTACTTTTCCACCTCAGTGAGGCACGTGCACAATGTAGTTTCCCATCTCAACTGTTGCTTCGCTGTCAAGATTTCTTTTGGTGTGAGAGACCAAGGTGTCGGTAGCAAAAGAAAATGTTTTGCTTTTGCTCCCCTCAGTATGCTTCAACATTTCCAAGTGAATTTCACGTCACAAGGGGAGATGGGGATTGCCCTCAACTGGAATGTGGGTCACCTCCCAGCTGTGTGGTGATGTGTCTGGGGCCAAGGCCAGAGCTGCTGCTTTTCCAGATTTTCCAAGCCAGAAACAAGCACTGTTCACTTTAATAAGGTTAAGTTTAAACCGACATCCTTTTTTGGTGCCTAAACTGTTGACTACATACCCCAGCAAGACAGAAGCGTGTGAAAGCCGTCCATTCACACTCCCCTTCTCCCAGACGGTCACATGCGCATATCCCCAGAGCTGAAGGCACTGTGCAAAGCACGGTGCAGTATATGCGGCCAGTAACCGTGTGTTCTTCTCACTGAACACTTCCAGGGTTGCATCAAGTAAAAGTTGCCTCAACTTTCACTGAAGTAGATAAAAGCTGCAAAAACCCTTACTGATTTCCTAAGTTTACTTCTCTAAGTCCCAAAAGCTAAGACTATAACTACGTTAGTGTTCATGTATGACAAACAAATATTAAATAGTTTACACCTTTATACCAATTTATCTGTAGCTCGTGCAGGTCCAATTGGACCCGGCAGACATCTACAGAACATTTCATGCAACAACTAGAGAATACACATTTTTTCTCATCGGCACATGGAACATTCTCCAGGATAGACCACATGTTAGGTCACAAAACAGGTTTCAGCAAATTTTTCAAAGCTGACATCATTCCTAGTATCTTTTCTGACCACAATTGACTAGCACTGGAAATCAATTACAAGCGAATTTCTGGAAACTACTCCAGTGCATGAAAACTGAACAACAGGCTCCCGAATGACCTATGGGTCCAAGAAGAAATTAAAAAGGAAATCAAAAACGTTCTTGAAACTAATGAAAAAAGATGCATCCTACCAAAACCTGTGGGATACTGTAAAAGCAACAGCGACGAGGCAATATATTGCAATAAATGCTCACATCAAAAGGATGGAGAAACTTCACGTAAATGACCGAACTGTACACCTCAAAGAACCACCACCACCACAACAATGCAATCATAAAAGTACTAGAGAGAAAGAAATAATTAACATCAGGGCAGAGTTCAATGAAATGGAGACCCCCAAAACGATACAAAGGATCAGCGAAACACAAAGTTGTTTTTTGAGAAGATAAATAAAATAGACAAACCATTAGCTTTGCCCACTCTCACCACACTCATTCAACATAGTATTGAAAGCCCTAACCAGAGCAATCAAGCAAGACAAAGAAATAAAGGGCATTCAGATTGGGAAGGACAAAGTCAAGTTGTCCCTGTTTGCAGATGACGCGATCTTATAGATAGAAAACCTAAAGGCTACCAGAACGCCCTTACGGCTGACTAACAATTTTAATAATTTTGCGGGGTACAAAATCAACACCCACAGATCAGGAGCATTTTTATACTCCGATAATGAACTGGCAGAAAAAGAAATCAAGAAAGCAAGCCCATTTACAATAGTCACCCCCAAGATAAAATACCTAGGAACCAATTGAACCAAGGAGGTTAATGCAGATCTCTACAATGAGAACTACCAAACACCAGTGAGAGAAATTAAAGAGCACCCCAAAATAGTGGAATGACATACCAGGCTCTGGTACGGGAAGAATTAACATCGTGAAAATGTCCTTTCTACCCATAGCAGTCTACAAATTCAACGCAATCTCCGTCAAAATAGCAACAACTTTCTTCACAGAAATAGAAAAAGCAGTGCTAACATTCATATGGATTACGAAAAGATCCTGAATAGCCAAAGCAATTTTGAGCTTAAAAGCACCCCAAAAACAGAAAGGCTGGAGGCATAACACCACCCAATTTCAAATTCTATGACAAGGCTCAAAACAGCATGGTGATGGCATAGAAACAGACACTCAGATCAATGGAACAGGATAGAAAACCCAGGAATAATCAATTTGCCTACTTACAGCCAACCGATTTTTGACAAAGCAAACCAGAACATACGCTGTGGAAAAGACAGCCTCTTCAGGAAATAAACGGTGCCCGCAAAATTGGACAATCCACATGCAGAAGAATGAAACTGGACCAGCATCTCACCATATGCCAAAATCGACTCGAAATGGATTAAAGACCAGAATATAAGACCCCAAACCATTACATGACTGAAGGAAAACAGAGGGGAAACACTCCAGGAAGTAGGTGGGGGCAAAGGCTTTATGAATAAGACCCGAAAACCCACAAGCAACAATATAAAAACTAAACAAATGAGCTAATGTCAAACTAAGAAGCTTCCACACAGCAAAGGAAACAATCAACAGAGCAGAAAGGCACCCTAAAAAAAGGGAGAAAATATGTGTAAACTATACGTCTGCCAAGGGCTTAATATCCAGAACATACCAAGAACTCAAACAGCTGTACAGTATGAAAACAAGTAATCCGATTTAAAACTGGGCAAACGAGATGAATAGACATTTTTCAAAGACATACAAATGGCCAACGGTACACCAAAAAAATGCTCAGCATCACTAGTCATCAGAGAAATGCAAATCAAAACCACATTGAGATATCATGTCAACCCAGATAGACTGGCCATTGTTAAAAAGACCATTAATAAGAAATGCTACTGAGGATATGAGGAAAGGAGAACTCTTCTCCAATGTTGGTGGGACTGTAAATTAGCACAGCCACTATGGAAAACAGTAAAGAAGTTTCCTCCAATACAGATAGTACTACCATATGATCCAGCAGTTCCACTACTGGGTATATATCCAAAGAAATGGAAATCATATGGAAGGGACACCTGCACTCCCATGTTCACTGCAGCTTTACTTACAATAGCCAAAATATAGAACCAACCTCAGTGCCCTTCGACAGATGACTGGATAAAAAAAATGTGATACACGTACACCATGGAATAATACACAGTGATAAAGAAAAAGAATGAAATTCTGCCATCGGTAACAACCTGGATGAGTCTGGAGAAAATTATGTTGTGTGAAATAAGCCAGACAAGGGAAGATAAATATCACATGCTCTCACTTATAACTAGGTAGAAAGGAAGGAAAGAAGGAAGGAAGGAAGGAAGGAAGGAAGGAAGGAAGGAAGGAAGGAAGGAAGGAAGGAAGCAAAGGACTACAACAGTTCCTTGAACTTTCAGAAGGACAGAAGAAACCAATGGTTACTAGAGATGAGGGGATGGACGGAGGGAGGGAGTTGGGGGCGTGATGGGTCAGGCAAAGGGCATAAAGAAAAATCATGATTTGTAATAATGAATATGCTAATAAAAATAATTTAAAAAGTAAGACACTTTAAAACACAAAAAGAATGCCATTATTGACATTCCAGAAAATTCCAGCTATGTGGATAACATTAAAAACCAGCTGTCAAGCTAAATCCTTTATCAGTACAAATTTTGATATTTCTTCAAATTGGGAGGAGAATGTTGGTTTCGATGTACAATGTCTGGTCACTCCCAGCCTCATCTATTTGTCACTGACGACCCTGGGACAGACGGAAAAAAAAAAAAAAAAAAAACGCTTTCTGCAACTTTTAAAATACAGACACGCCCTCCACCACCAACTTTCAATTTCTACAAAACGTCCTTGGGTTCTAGTATTCTTGCACATGTTTGTTCTCTTACAGGAAATTTGCTCCTTAGGATTTCACTGCAATGTGCTTCTGGATCCCATGCCATGATTTATCTCTGAGGACCCCTGTTCCCCTGGATCCATTTCACCCCGTGCCTGGCCACCTGTGTGGCACACACACATAGGAGCAGGAGGACAAGGCTTTGAGATGGGGAACCCGCACAAGCAATTATCTGGGTTTAGGTCTGCAGGTTATTAAGGTTTTCCGTTTCAACTTCCACAGCTAGAACGAAAGTGTAGAAATCTGTTTTCTAGTTAAAATCTGTTCACATCCCAAGTGTTTTTTAAGTTACTTAACAAGCCTTTGGTAGTCCGAAATACCGGGAAGTGTGCCTGTAACTAGAAACACCAGAAACTTCCATTTCAAAATTGTCATAAACCAGGGATACTTTAGAAAAACCTTTTCAGCCCACTTCGTGCCTTGAGTAATGGTGGGTAAACAGTGGAAACCAAGAGAGGCAACATGGAAGCAAACGGATATAAAAGCACAAGGGAGACATCATGCTCTTGGGGAGAACTAAAATGCAAATTGTGTCTGTAAACGAAAGAAATTATACAGAAATCCCAGAAAAACAATTGACTGAAAATCAGACGAACGATCCCATGTTCATCGCATCACCTTGAGAACACGAAGGATACTTTTGTACAGGCAGCACACCTCCTTAAAGCAGCAGCAGAGTGCTTCGTGCACAGCAAGGCCTAGTTCACCGAGCAGCTGGAACTGTGCCCACACCCAGAGGGCAGCACCAGTCACGTGGGTGCAGAGGAGGTTGTCCCGGTGAACTCCACAAGCGGCAGCAACGCTCGGCTCTACGCCACAGGACTTCTGACAACGGACACAGTCGCACAGACTGCAAGTGGACCCCACATCAGCCTCAAGACCTCCCCCACCCGAAAACATCTCCACAGCCAGCCAGGGAGGCAAAGGAAGGGTCTTCATGGCGTGCAGAGTTACAATGAATCTGTGTTCACGCTGCCCCCTCCCACTGTACCCGTCGAGACCCAGACGATGTGCCCTGCTACTACAAAGTCGAAGAGATGTTTGATGGGGGCAGAGCGGAAGAGGCACATTGAATTTGGATCATTTTACCCATGACCCTTCTCTCCTCCCAACCCTCTTTGCGAAAGATGACATTTCTGGGGAAACAGAAGGTGATCAGAAGCAAGTAGCTCAAATGTATGTCCCTTGTAAATTTCGGATATCCATCAATTTCAATTTTGAGATATAGAGAAGTGCTGGGAAGTTTAATTGGCCGTATCAGTGTCAGTGAAGAGCTGATGGAAGAAGTGCGAAAGGCCAAAGGAGAAAACCCATGAGTAGAGAAATTAGCCTTCGGCTAATCTTATCTTCTCTGCTTCCATATATCCCTGTCCATCCTCAAAAGTTGAGTGAGGTAGGAGATGATAAGATTGAGATTAGGGCAAATTATTTCCCCATCTTTTCCTTTCTCCAATGCACAGTTTCCTCAACCCGCACACTTGGAGTCTCAGGGTCAGCCTATTAAGTGCCTATAATCAACTTCAATCATTTTAGCAGAGTACTACAGAGTGACTGCTCCCAACCCCTTCAGATAGGTGATGCTTATGTTTACATCTGCTTATCAGCTCTGTCAAAGTGCTGTTTCGTGGAGGTGCTGTAATCTGATGAACACATGAGACATGCTATTTGCTAGCAAGAAATTCTCAGCTCAAACAAGCTAAGGTGTACGGAGATTCAGTATAACACAGTAATTGGTTAACTCAGTTTACTTGGGACTCCATTTCTTAGGTCTTGGGCTGTTTACATAACCAAAAGGAGTGTGTGTGTGTGTGTGTGTGTGTGTGTGTGTGTGTGTGTACCACACTTGACCTAGCGTGTGTGTGTGTGTGTGTATGTGTGTTTGTGTACCACACTTGACCTAGCACCTACCTGCACAAGTACCCCCCTGCCAAGTGATGTGTTTAAAGGCCAACAAAAAGGAAAACACAGAACACATTTATAATCCTGAAAATCTAGGGCTACTTAACCTTTTTGCTGCTTAATTTTAAAGGCAAAAAATGTACTATGAGCAGCATAAATAAGAACTGATTTGAGCATAGTTTTATAATAGATAAAATGTACCTGATGGGTCTAATTCAAATTTCTAAAATCTAACTGTGCCGCATTAGTCTGAGATACAAGATCTAAAGCTGCATGATCTAATCTGAGAATTTACGGACCTGTTTGAAATACCTTCATTTGATTAATTTGAAATGGAGGCCAGGGTATGACCTCTAACAGTCTGATCTTTAATAACCGCTCAAGAGATGAGGCAGGAAGTCAGTCGCGCTTAGAATTCTATGCACTTTCCTCTAGTGAGCACACCCTGCGGTTCCACGCGTGCAAGCACACCCCTCGCTCACTGCGGGATCTACAGAGCAGCTGTACATGCCCTTCAAAACTCAAATGCGTGTTATGTGGGTGTGCGGTATAGGGGTAGGACATGAAAAAACTCCCACCTGTCCAGTCCGAGAGAAATTTAACTCCTGAGAAGCACACCTTAGTTGAACATCAGATGCAACACTAATTTGCAGAGGTTCCCACAACATAGGAACAAAAGGGCTGACGTTATGTGTTGATAGCAGATCGTGTGTGAAAACTAAAGTTTTATACGGGGCTGTACGAAGACTAACTGAGGTCTGGAAAATGAGGAATTTTAAATGCTGGACAGTCTCTATACTCAGATTCCGCTGAAGACAATGCAAATACTTATAAGAGCCTGATAATAAAAACAGATTAAAAAAACTTAATCATCAAGGTGAAGCATTTAGTAATGAGGTTTGTACAGCTTTTCGGAAAACACTGACTGGAAGTCCCAACCGGCTAGAGGTAGGCCAGTGTCAGGAGGCATCCCGGACATGGGCATTAGCTTCCAGCACTGATGGTGCAGCCAGTGTCGATGATAAGAATTAAAACACAACTGCAACCCCCAGTCCTGGACAGGCTCAGGAAGCGGCTATCTGGAAAGAGTGGGAGGGGTCCAGGAGGCCAGCCCCCAGGTGATACATACGTTTGCACAACAGTGACGGCGAGCCACTGGAAGTCTTTTCCAGCTGTACTGCGCTGTAATTGTGGTCGCTTGCTCAGGACAGTATGCTGCTTTCACAAGTTGTCTCCTTCCTGAGGGATTTGCTCCTAGAAAAAGCCACCACCGCCTTCTTCACTGTGCCTTCTTCTTCTTCTTTTTCTTTTTTTTCCTGGAGCTTGTCTCTTCTGCAGAGAAGAGCTTTTAACACCTCCCTGGATAGTCAGTAAAACCCCAAGCATTAAGAAGGCCAGAAAATACACGTCCACTTCATTTCACTGAAAAAGAAAGGTCATGATCCTATCCCTTCTTTGGGTCATCCACCCTGAGTCTGCACACCACATTTGCTCAGCAGCAGTCTGGCTACCCTTGCACATCCAGCAAACCCTTAGCACTCCTTCCTCTTATTCAGGATTCCAACTTTTTGAGCGACAAGAAGATCCCTGACACAGAGGGATCCTTGCTGAGGTATGAGAGCAGTGACACAGGATGCAAGAAGAGCACAAATGATGTTTCTTTATCCTCTGCCAAGCCCAGGGCACGCTTGGTGCTGCCATTCTCCTCCTGGGTGCAGCAGCAAACGCTTCTTCGTCAGTTCTATGATCCAACACTGCCGCCCTTAAAAATTAAGTCACCTCAAAAGTTACATAAGTATTTGAAAATACTCAAGAAAACTCTCCAAACACTGCTAGTTACACTTTGCTTGTCATAAATGGAACATCAATCTGAGCCCCAGGACAGGCCAGAGACAAGAACCTGTGATTTCCAGCCAGGCCTGAATTCTCCCCAAATTCCACAGAGTACCAAAACAGGACAATCTTGGCAGGAGCCAAGGGCAGCCTCCTCTACCCTGAAGCAGGCCATGCCTGGAGTCCTTGGCATGAACCGAGGGCAGCATCTCCTGCCTGGAAGCAGTCATGAAGCACACCGAAACACCACTTCCACGTGGGTGGGCCACTGTTGCTTTGCCTCCCACAGATCTGTCCCCCCTTTTCCCCTGGGTGATGGAGCTGCCAAAGATTCCTCAAAGCCCATCTCTTTTGAGCAGTGAGAAGCCCCGGGCTTCTCTTCCTGCATTTATTCTCCAGACCAAGAAGTTACAGGAAGAGACATAGGTGGGGTTTTGAACATAGGTTCAGTTTTACAAGTTTTGCAATAGAAGCTGGTAACATTCAGTCAAAACAAGTCAGATGACACTCTGTTAGGCAATTAAGTGATCCACTATAACAAAGCCTTGATTTACCCGAAATTCCTTTTCCCTCTAGCAGCTTTTTAGTAACGTTGCCTATCAATTAGTCACTTGTCTGTCTTAGAATCAGCAGCCTTGCTGTGTTATGATTCTTTTCCTGCAACAGAGACTCGATGCCCGGGGGTTAAAATTCCTGTCCTTTGCAAGGTCAATATTTGAAACTGCAAGGCTTTTGGTGACTAAAGTCACCTATTACCCAAGAGCAGTAATAGGAAATTAATGTAATACACTAAAAAAGGTAATTGCCTTCCTTAACCACGAAGATGGCATTTTATAAAATTAGCTGCTTCTCTTAAAAGGCAACCTTCATTATCCTTTACCTACTCTTTAAAGACTATACAAACAGGAATAAGTAAATTATGGATAAAATGTTCTATAACTGGGAGAACTCAACGGCCAGTTGCCCACAGCTTACCTGCTGGTGTCCTGTGACACATATTGAAGCCTCCGTTGTACTTTGAGGAAAAATGTTCCAAACATGCCCAAAGTTCTACCCAGCAGCCGCCCCGGGAACCTGCATGCACTTCTGTCCCACTGCGAGTGGCAACCACATCGGCGGTGCTGGACTCGGGTCAGCCCTGCTGGAATGGCAGTGAAAGAGAAACTCATGTTTCAGCACAGCTAAGACGTAAACGTGCAAGTGCAATTTTTAGTGAACAGTGTCGCGTATAAATTTACAGGCGGCCAAGGGATAACTCTGTGACCAAAGGAAAACAAAACCTATTCTAGAAAAACAGCAGCTCTGCCTTTCAGGGATGAGACAACCCTGCAAGCTGCTGAGCTCTCTGCTGGTCACCGGTGATGTCATCCCGGTAGCACTGACCCTGTCACCGCCAGAGGTGCCTCACCCAGTCCCCTCCCATCTGTCCGCTGGACTGGAGGGGCGCCATTCTGTCCACACAGCTTCCTTGAGCACCTGCACCCTTGGGGCCTGCTTGTTGGGAGGAAAGCTGTCACCCGCGGCAGCTGGCTTAAACCTTAGCAGCAGGAGGAACAGCTGCCCGTGGCCAGGCCACTGCCCCAGATGAAACTGTTGCTGCCGGGCCTGGCCATCTCTTCCCAACGGAAATAAGTTGTTTGGGGTTCAGCAGACTCTAGAATGAAGCGGGCCCCTTGGGCACAGGGAGCAACAGCACATCCTAGTGGGCTAATTTCCCCAAAGCTTGAAACTAGGTGTCTTGTCTCACTCCAAGGATGGCTGTGGCACTACAGCATCGCTGGACGCTGGGTGGCAGTAGAGGGCCTCACAGAAACCAGGCACAGACAATCTGGCCTCCAGCAAAGGAATGATGCTAATGCGCTCCTCTGGGTAGAATTTGCACAATAACCCACATGGAAGTCGCAGCAGGACAGGGATGAAAACTATGGGGCAAGAGGTCAAGTCTGCACAATCCCAACCAACCCCACAGATGCCCATGTCCAGTAACCGCACACACTGGATGGCTCCCCACAGGCAAAGGAACGGGTGAGACACACCCCTTCTCTGTACCTGGTGACAGATTCAGGGAAGTCAGGCTCCAGGCCCTCTCTCACTCCCACCGTGTCCTGAATCCTCACCATCAGCTACAGCTGCAAGGACTGTTTCTCTTCTGTGAACCTGCAAGCTAAGGGTCTGAAGCGACACAGTGGAGAAAGCATGCGAGGAAATTCTGCTCTACTTTTCCACCTCAGTGAGGCACGTGCACAATGTAGTTTCCCATCTCAACTGTTGCTTCGCTGTCAAGATTTCTTTTGGTGTGAGAGACCAAGGTGTCGGTAGCAAAAGAAAATGTTTTGCTTTTGCTCCCCTCAGTATGCTTCAACATTTCCAAGTGAATTTCACGTCACAAGGGGAGATGGGGATTGCCCTCAACTGGAATGTGGGTCACCTCCCAGCTGTGTGGTGATGTGTCTGGGGCCAAGGCCAGAGCTGCTGCTTTTCCAGATTTTCCAAGCCAGAAACAAGCACTGTTCACTTTAATAAGGTTAAGTTTAAACCGACATCCTTTTTTGGTGCCTAAACTGTTGACTACATACCCCAGCAAGACAGAAGCGTGTGAAAGCCGTCCATTCACACTCCCCTTCTCCCAGACGGTCACATGCGCATATCCCCAGAGCTGAAGGCACTGTGCAAAGCACGGTGCAGTATATGCGGCCAGTAACCGTGTGTTCTTCTCACTGAACACTTCCAGGGTTGCATCAAGTAAAAGTTGCCTCAACTTTCACTGAAGTAGATAAAAGCTGCAAAAACCCTTACTGATTTCCTAAGTTTACTTCTCTAAGTCCCAAAAGCTAAGACTATAACTACGTTAGTGTTCATGTATGACAAACAAATATTAAATAGTTTACACCTTTATACCAATTTATCTGTAGCTCGTGCAGGTCCAATTGGACCCGGCAGACATCTACAGAACATTTCATGCAACAACTAGAGAATACACATTTTTTCTCATCGGCACATGGAACATTCTCCAGGATAGACCACATGTTAGGTCACAAAACAGGTTTCAGCAAATTTTTCAAAGCTGACATCATTCCTAGTATCTTTTCTGACCACAATTGACTAGCACTGGAAATCAATTACAAGCGAATTTCTGGAAACTACTCCAGTGCATGAAAACTGAACAGCAGGCTCCCGAATGACCTATGGGTCCAAGAAGAAATTAAAAAGGAAATCAAAAACGTTCTTGAAACTAATGAAAAAAGATGCATCCTACCAAAACCTGTGGGATACTGTAAAAGCAACAGCGACGAGGCAATATATTGCAATAAATGCTCACATCAAAAGGATGGAGAACCTTCACGTAAATGACCGAACTGTACACCTCAAAGAACCACCACCACCACAACAATGCAATCATAAAAGTACTAGAGAGAAAGAAATAATTAACATCAGGGCAGAGTTCAATGAAATGGAGACCCCCAAAACGATACAAAGGATCAGCGAAACACAAAGTTGTTTTTTGAGAAGATAAATAAAATAGACAAACCATTAGCTTTGCCCACTCTCACCACACTCATTCAACATAGTATTGAAAGCCCTAACCAGAGCAATCAAGCAAGACAAAGAAATAAAGGGCATTCAGATTGGGAAGGACAAAGTCAAGTTGTCCCTGTTTGCAGATGACGCGATCTTATAGATAGAAAACCTAAAGGCTACCAGAACGCCCTTACGGCTGACTAACAATTTTAATAATTTTGCGGGGTACAAAATCAACACCCACAGATCAGGAGCATTTTTATACTCCGATAATTTACTGGCAGAAAAAGAAATCAAGAAAGCAAGCCCATTTACAATAGTCACCCCCAAGATAAAATACCTAGGAACCAATTGAACCAAGGAGGTTAATGCAGATCTCTACAATGAGAACTACCAAACACCAGTGAGAGAAATTAAAGAGCACCCCAAAATAGTGGAATGACATACCAGGCTCTGGTACGGGAAGAATTAACATCGTGAAAATGTCCTTTCTACCCATAGCAGTCTACAAATTCAACGCAATCTCCGTCAAAATAGCAACAACTTTCTTCACAGAAATAGAAAAAGCAGTGCTAACATTCATATGGATTACGAAAAGATCCTGAATAGCCAAAGCAATTTTGAGCTTAAAAGCACCCCAAAAACAGAAAGGCTGGAGGCATAACACCACCCAATTTCAAATTCTATGACAAGGCTCAAAACAGCATGGTGATGGCATAGAAACAGACACTCAGATCAATGGAACAGGATAGAAAACCCAGGAATAATCAATTTGCCTACTTACAGCCAACCGATTTTTGACAAAGCAAACCAGAACATACGCTGTGGAAAAGACAGCCTCTTCAGGAAATAAACGGTGCCCGCAAAATTGGACAATCCACATGCAGAAGAATGAAACTGGACCAGCATCTCACCATATGCCAAAATCGACTCGAAATGGATTAAAGACCAGAATATAAGACCCCAAACCATTACATGACTGAAGGAAAACAGAGGGGAAACACTCCAGGAAGTAGGTGGGGGCAAAGGCTTTATGAATAAGACCCGAAAACCCACAAGCAACAATATAAAAACTAAACAAATGAGCTAATGTCAAACTAAGAAGCTTCCACACAGCAAAGGAAACAATCAACAGAGCAGAAAGGCACCCTAAAAAAAGGGAGAAAATATGTGTAAACTATACGTCTGCCAAGGGCTTAATATCCAGAACATACCAAGAACTCAAACAGCTGTACAGTATGAAAACAAGTAATCCGATTTAAAACTGGGCAAACGAGATGAATAGACATTTTTCAAAGACATACAAATGGCCAACGGTACACGAAAAAATGCTCAGCATCACTAGTCATCAGAGAAATGCAAATCAAAACCACATTGAGATATCATGTCAACCCAGATAGACTGGCCATTGTTAAAAAGACCATTAATAAGAAATGCTACTGAGGATATGAGGAAAGGAGAACTCTTCTCCAATGTTGGTGGGACTGTAAATTAGCACAGCCACTATGGAAAACAGTAAAGAAGTTTCCTCCAATACAGATAGTACTACCATATGATCCAGCAGTTCCACTACTGGGTATATATCCAAAGAAATGGAAATCATATGGAAGGGACACCTGCACTCCCATGTTCACTGCAGCTTTACTTACAATAGCCAAAATATAGAACCAACCTCAGTGCCCTTCGACAGATGACTGGATAAAAAAAATGTGATACACGTACACCATGGAATAATACACAGTGATAAAGAAAAAGAATGAAATTCTGCCATCGGTAACAACCTGGAGGAGTCTGGAGAAAATTATGTTGTGTGAAATAAGCCAGACAAGGGAAGATAAATATCACATGCTCTCACTTATAACTAGGTAGAAAGGAAGGAAGGAAGGAAGGAAGGAAGGAAGGAAGGAAGGAAGGAAGGAAGGAAGGAAGGAAGGAAGGAAGCAAAGGACTACAACAGTTCCTTGAACTTTCAGAAGGACAGAAGAAACCAATGGTTACTAGAGATGAGGGGATGGACGGAGGGAGGGAGTTGGGGGCGTGATGGGTCAGGCAAAGGGCATAAAGAAAAATCATGATTTGTAATAATGAATATGCTAATAAAAATAATTTAAAAAGTAAGACACTTTAAAACACAAAAAGAATGCCATTATTGACATTCCAGAAAATTCCAGCTATGTGGATAACATTAAAAACCAGCTGTCAAGCTAAATCCTTTATCAGTACAAATTTTGATATTTCTTCAAATTGGGAGGAGAATGTTGGTTTCGATGTACAATGTCTGGTCACTCCCAGCCTCATCTATTTGTCACTGACGACCCTGGGACGACGGAAAAAAAAAAAAAAAAAAAACGGTTTCTGCAACTTTTAAAATACAGACACGCCCTCCACCACCAACTTTCAATTTCTACAAAACGTCCTTGGGTTCTAGTATTCTTGCACATGTTTGTTCTCTTACAGGAAATTTGCTCCTTAGGATTTCACTGCAATGTGCTTCTGGATCCCATGCCATGATTTATCTCTGAGGACCCCTGTTCCCCTGGATCCATTTCACCCCGTGCCTGGCCACCTGTGTGGCACACACACATAGGAGCAGGAGGACAAGGCTTTGAGATGGGGAACCCGTACAAGCAATTATCTGGGTTTAGGTCTGCAGGTTATTAAGGTTTTCCGTTTCAACTTCCACAGCTAGAACGAAAGTGTAGAAATCTGTTTTCTAGTTAAAATCTGTTCACATCCCAAGTGTTTTTTAAGTTACTTAACAAGCCTTTGGTAGTCCGAAATACCGGGAAGTGTGCCTGTAACTAGAAACACCAGAAACTTCCATTTCAAAATTGTCATAAACCAGGGATACTTTAGAAAAACCTTTTCAGCCCACTTCGTGCCTTGAGTAATGGTGGGTAAACAGTGGAAACCAAGAGAGGCAACATGGAAGCAAACGGATATAAAGGCACAAGGGAGACATCATGCTCTTGGGGAGAATTAAAATGCAAATTGTGTCTGTAAACGAAAGAAATTATACAGAAATCCCAGAAAAACAATTGACTGAAAATCAGACGAACGATCCCATGTTCATCGCATCACCTTGAGAACACGAAGGATACTTTTGTACAGGCAGCACACCTCCTTAAAGCAGCAGCAGAGTGCTTCGTGCACAGCAAGGCCTAGTTCACCGAGCAGCTGGAACTGTGCCCACACCCAGAGGGCAGCACCAGTCACGTGGGTGCAGAGGAGGTTGTCCCGGTGAACTCCACAAGCGGCAGCAACGCTCGGCTCTACGCCACAGGACTTCTGACAACGGACACAGTCGCACAGACTGCAAGTGGACCCCACATCAGCCTCAAGACCTCCCCCACCCGAAAACATCTCCACAGCCAGCCAGGGAGGCAAAGGAAGGGTCTTCATGGCGTGCAGAGTTACAATGAATCTGTGTTCACACTGCCCCCTCCCACTGTACCCGTCGAGACCCAGACGATGTGCCCTGCTACTACAAAGTCGAAGAGATGTTTGATGGGGGCAGAGCGGAAGAGGCACATTGAATTTGGATCATTTTACCCATGACCCTTCTCTCCTCCCAACCCTCTTTGCGAAAGATGACATTTCTGGGGAAACAGAAGGTGATCAGAAGCAAGTAGCTCAAATGTATGTCCCTTGTAAATTTCGGATATCCATCAATTTCAATTTTGAGATATAGAGAAGTGCTGGGAAGTTTAATTGGCCGTATCAGTGTCAGTGAAGAGCTGATGGAAGAAGTGCGAAAGGCCAAAGGAGAAAACCCATGAGTAGAGAAATTAGCCTTCGGCTAATCTTATCTTCTCTGCTTCCATATATCCCTGTCCATCCTCAAAAGTTGAGTGAGGTAGGAGATGATAAGATTGAGATTAGGGCAAATTATTTCCCCATCTTTTCCTTTCTCCAATGCACAGTTTCCTCAACCCGCACACTTGGAGTCTCAGGGTCAGCCTATTAAGTGCCTATAATCAACTTCAATCATTTTAGCAGAGTACTACAGAGTGACTGCTCCCAACCCCTTCAGATAGGTGATGCTTATGTTTACATCTGCTTATCAGCTCTGTCAAAGTGCTGTTTCGTGGAGGTGCTGTAATCTGATGAACACATGAGACATGCTATTTGCTAGCAAGAAATTCTCAGCTCTAAGGTGTACGGAGATTCAGTATAACACAGTAATTGGTTAACTCAGTTTACTTGGGACTCCATTTCTTAGGTCTTGGGCTGTTTACATAACCAAAAGGAGTGTGTGTGTGTGTGTGTGTGTGTGTGTGTGTGTGTGTGTGTGTGTGTGTGTGTACCACACTTGACCTAGCGTGTGTGTGTGTGTGTGTATGTGTGTTTGTGTACCACACTTGACCTAGCACCTACCTGCACAAGTACCCCCCTGCCAAGTGATGTGTTTAAAGGCCAACAAAAAGGAAAACACAGAACACATTTATAATCCTGAAAATCTAGGGCTACTTAACCTTTTTGCTGCTTAATTTTAAAGGCAAAAAATGTACTATGAGCAGCATAAATAAGAACTGATTTGAGCATAGTTTTATAATAGATAAAATGTACCTGATGGGTCTAATTCAAATTTCTAAAATCTAACTGTGCCGCATTAGTCTGAGATACAAGATCTAAAGCTGCATGATCTAATCTGAGAATTTACGGACCTGTTTGAAATACCTTCATTTGATTAATTTGAAATGGAGGCCAGGGTATGACCTCTAACAGTCTGATCTTTAATAACCGCTCAAGAGATGAGGCAGGAAGTCAGTCGCGCTTAGAATTCTATGCACTTTCCTCTAGTGAGCACACCCTGCGGTTCCACGCGTGCAAGCACACCCCTCGCTCACTGCGGGATCTACAGAGCAGCTGTACATGCCCTTCAAAACTCAAATGCGTGTTATGTGGGTGTGCGGTATAGGGGTAGGACATGAAAAAACTCCCACCTGTCCAGTCCGAGAGAAATTTAACTCCTGAGAAGCACACCTTAGTTGAACATCAGATGCAACACTAATTTGCAGAGGTTCCCACAACATAGGAACAAAAGGGCTGACGTTATGTGTTGATAGCAGATCGTGTGTGAAAACTAAAGTTTTATACGGGGCTGTACGAAGACTAACTGAGGTCTGGAAAATGAGGAATTTTAAATGCTGGACAGTCTCTATACTCAGATTCCGCTGAAGACAATGCAAATACTTATAAGAGCCTGATAATAAAAACAGATTAAAAAACTTAATCATCAAGGTGAAGCATTTAGTAATGAGGTTTGTACAGCTTTTCGGAAAACACTGACTGGAAGTCCCAACCGGCTAGAGGTAGGCCAGTGTCAGGAGGCATCCCGGACATGGGCATTAGCTTCCAGCACTGATGGTGCAGCCAGTGTCGATGATAAGAATTAAAACACAACTGCAACCCCCAGTCCTGGACAGGCTCAGGAAGCGGCTATCTGGAAAGAGTGGGAGGGGTCCAGGAGGCCAGCCCCCAGGTGATACATACGTTTGCACAACAGTGACGGCGAGCCACTGGAAGTCTTTTCCAGCTGTACTGCGCTGTAATTGTGGTCGCTTGCTCAGGACAGTATGCTGCTTTCACAAGTTGTCTCCTTCCTGAGGGATTTGCTCCTAGAAAAAGCCACCACCGCCTTCTTCACTGTGCCTTCTTCTTCTTCTTTTTCTTTTTTTTCCTGGAGCTTGTCTCTTCTGCAGAGAAGAGCTTTTAACACCTCCCTGGATAGTCAGTAAAACCCCAAGCATTAAGAAGGCCAGAAAATACACGTCCACTTCATTTCACTGAAAAAGAAAGGTCATGATCCTATCCCTTCTTTGGGTCATCCACCCTGAGTCTGCACACCACATTTGCTCAGCAGCAGTCTGGCTACCCTTGCACATCCAGCAAACCCTTAGCACTCCTTCCTCTTATTCAGGATTCCAACTTTTTGAGCGACAAGAAGATCCCTGACACAGAGGGATCCTTGCTGAGGTATGAGAGCAGTGACACAGGATGCAAGAAGAGCACAAATGATGTTTCTTTATCCTCTGCCAAGCCCAGGGCACGCTTGGTGCTGCCATTCTCCTCCTGGGTGCAGCAGCAAACGCTTCTTCGTCAGTTCTATGATCCAACACTGCCGCCCTTAAAAATTAAGTCACCTCAAAAGTTACATAAGTATTTGAAAATACTCAAGAAAACTCTCCAAACACTGCTAGTTACACTTTGCTTGTCATAAATGGAACATCAATCTGAGCCCCAGGACAGGCCAGAGACAAGAACCTGTGATTTCCAGCCAGGCCTGAATTCTCCCCAAATTCCACAGAGTACCAAAACAGGACAATCTTGGCAGGAGCCAAGGGCAGCCTCCTCTACCCTGAAGCAGGCCATGCCTGGAGTCCTTGGCATGAACCGAGGGCAGCATCTCCTGCCTGGAAGCAGTCATGAAGCACACCGAAACACCACTTCCACGTGGGTGGGCCACTGTTGCTTTGCCTCCCACAGATCTGTCCCCCCTTTTCCCCTGGGTGATGGAGCTGCCAAAGATTCCTCAAAGCCCATCTCTTTTGAGCAGTGAGAAGCCCCGGGCTTCTCTTCCTGCATTTATTCTCCAGACCAAGAAGTTACAGGAAGAGACATAGGTGGGGTTTTGAACATAGGTTCAGTTTTACAAGTTTTGCAATAGAAGCTGGTAACATTCAGTCAAAACAAGTCAGATGACACTCTGTTAGGCAATTAAGTGATCCACTATAACAAAGCCTTGATTTACCCGAAATTCCTTTTCCCTCTAGCAGCTTTTTAGTAACGTTGCCTATCAATTAGTCACTTGTCTGTCTTAGAATCAGCAGCCTTGCTGTGTTATGATTCTTTTCCTGCAACAGAGACTCGATGCCCGGGGGTTAAAATTCCTGTCCTTTGCAAGGTCAATATTTGAAACTGCAAGGCTTTTGGTGACTAAAGTCACCTATTACCCAAGAGCAGTAATAGGAAATTAATGTAATACACTAAAAAAGGTAATTGCCTTCCTTAACCACGAAGATGGCATTTTATAAAATTAGCTGCTTCTCTTAAAAGGCAACCTTCATTATCCTTTACCTACTCTTTAAAGACTATACAAACAGGAATAAGTAAATTATGGATAAAATGTTCTATAACTGGGAGAACTCAACGGCCAGTTGCCCACAGCTTACCTGCTGGTGTCCTGTGACACATATTGAAGCCTCCGTTGTACTTTGAGGAAAAATGTTCCAAACATGCCCAAAGTTCTACCCAGCAGCCGCCCCGGGAACCTGCATGCACTTCTGTCCCACTGCGAGTGGCAACCACATCGGCGGTGCTGGACTCGGGTCAGCCCTGCTGGAATGGCAGTGAAAGAGAAACTCATGTTTCAGCACAGCTAAGACGTAAACGTGCAAGTGCAATTTTTAGTGAACAGTGTCGCGTATAAATTTACAGGCGGCCAAGGGATAACTCTGTGACCAAAGGAAAACAAAACCTATTCTAGAAAAACAGCAGCTCTGCCTTTCAGGGATGAGACAACCCTGCAAGCTGCTGAGCTCTCTGCTGGTCACCGGTGATGTCATCCCGGTAGCACTGACCCTGTCACCGCCAGAGGTGCCTCACCCAGTCCCCTCCCATCTGTCCGCTGGACTGGAGGGGCGCCATTCTGTCCACACAGCTTCCTTGAGCACCTGCACCCTTGGGGCCTGCTTGTTGGGAGGAAAGCTGTCACCCGCGGCAGCTGGCTTAAACCTTAGCAGCAGGAGGAACAGCTGCCCGTGGCCAGGCCACTGCCCCAGATGAAACTGTTGCTGCCGGGCCTGGCCATCTCTTCCCAACGGAAATAAGTTGTTTGGGGTTCAGCAGACTCTAGAATGAAGCGGGCCCCTTGGGCACAGGGAGCAACAGCACATCCTAGTGGGCTAATTTCCCCAAAGCTTGAAACTAGGTGTCTTGTCTCACTCCAAGGATGGCTGTGGCACTACAGCATCGCTGGACGCTGGGTGGCAGTAGAGGGCCTCACAGAAACCAGGCACAGACAATCTGGCCTCCAGCAAAGGAATGATGCTAATGCGCTCCTCTGGGTAGAATTTGCACAATAACCCACATGGAAGTCGCAGCAGGACAGGGATGAAAACTATGGGGCAAGAGGTCAAGTCTGCACAATCCCAACCAACCCCACAGATGCCCATGTCCAGTAACCGCACACACTGGATGGCTCCCCACAGGCAAAGGAACGGGTGAGACACACCCCTTCTCTGTACCTGGTGACAGATTCAGGGAAGTCAGGCTCCAGGCCCTCTCTCACTCCCACCGTGTCCTGAATCCTCACCATCAGCTACAGCTGCAAGGACTGTTTCTCTTCTGTGAACCTGCAAGCTAAGGGTCTGAAGCGACACAGTGGAGAAAGCATGCGAGGAAATTCTGCTCTACTTTTCCACCTCAGTGAGGCACGTGCACAATGTAGTTTCCCATCTCAACTGTTGCTTCGCTGTCAAGATTTCTTTTGGTGTGAGAGACCAAGGTGTCGGTAGCAAAAGAAAATGTTTTGCTTTTGCTCCCCTCAGTATGCTTCAACATTTCCAAGTGAATTTCACGTCACAAGGGGAGATGGGGATTGCCCTCAACTGGAATGTGGGTCACCTCCCAGCTGTGTGGTGATGTGTCTGGGGCCAAGGCCAGAGCTGCTGCTTTTCCAGATTTTCCAAGCCAGAAACAAGCACTGTTCACTTTAATAAGGTTAAGTTTAAACCGACATCCTTTTTTGGTGCCTAAACTGTTGACTACATACCCCAGCAAGACAGAAGCGTGTGAAAGCCGTCCATTCACACTCCCCTTCTCCCAGACGGTCACATGCGCATATCCCCAGAGCTGAAGGCACTGTGCAAAGCACGGTGCAGTATATGCGGCCAGTAACCGTGTGTTCTTCTCACTGAACACTTCCAGGGTTGCATCAAGTAAAAGTTGCCTCAACTTTCACTGAAGTAGATAAAAGCTGCAAAAACCCTTACTGATTTCCTAAGTTTACTTCTCTAAGTCCCAAAAGCTAAGACTATAACTACGTTAGTGTTCATGTATGACAAACAAATATTAAATAGTTTACACCTTTATACCAATTTATCTGTAGCTCGTGCAGGTCCAATTGGACCCGGCAGACATCTACAGAACATTTCATGCAACAACTAGAGAATACACATTTTTTCTCATCGGCACATGGAACATTCTCCAGGATAGACCACATGTTAGGTCACAAAACAGGTTTCAGCAAATTTTTCAAAGCTGACATCATTCCTAGTATCTTTTCTGACCACAATTGACTAGCACTGGAAATCAATTACAAGCGAATTTCTGGAAACTACTCCAGTGCATGAAAACTGAACAACAGGCTCCCGAATGACCTATGGGTCCAAGAAGAAATTAAAAAGGAAATCAAAAACGTTCTTGAAACTAATGAAAAAAGATGCATCCTACCAAAACCTGTGGGATACTGTAAAAGCAACAGCGACGAGGCAATATATTGCAATAAATGCTCACATCAAAAGGATGGAGAACCTTCACGTAAATGACCGAACTGTACACCTCAAAGAACCACCACCACCACAACAATGCAATCATAAAAGTACTAGAGAGAAAGAAATAATTAACATCAGGGCAGAGTTCAATGAAATGGAGACCCCCAAAACGATACAAAGGATCAGCGAAACACAAAGTTGTTTTTTGAGAAGATAAATAAAATAGACAAACCATTAGCTTTGCCCACTCTCACCACACTCATTCAACATAGTATTGAAAGCCCTAACCAGAGCAATCAAGCAAGACAAAGAAATAAAGGGCATTCAGATTGGGAAGGACAAAGTCAAGTTGTCCCTGTTTGCAGATGACGCGATCTTATAGATAGAAAACCTAAAGGCTACCAGAACGCCCTTACGGCTGACTAACAATTTTAATAATTTTGCGGGGTACAAAATCAACACCCACAGATCAGGAGCATTTTTATACTCCGATAATGAACTGGCAGAAAAAGAAATCAAGAAAGCAAGCCCATTTACAATAGTCACCCCCAAGATAAAATACCTAGGAACCAATTGAACCAAGGAGGTTAATGCAGATCTCTACAATGAGAACTACCAAACACCAGTGAGAGAAATTAAAGAGCACCCCAAAATAGTGGAATGACATACCAGGCTCTGGTACGGGAAGAATTAACATCGTGAAAATGTCCTTTCTACCCATAGCAGTCTACAAATTCAACGCAATCTCCGTCAAAATAGCAACAACTTTCTTCACAGAAATAGAAAAAGCAGTGCTAACATTCATATGGATTACGAAAAGATCCTGAATAGCCAAAGCAATTTTGAGCTTAAAAGCACCCCAAAAACAGAAAGGCTGGAGGCATAACACCACCCAATTTCAAATTCTATGACAAGGCTCAAAACAGCATGGTGATGGCATAGAAACAGACACTCAGATCAATGGAACAGGATAGAAAACCCAGGAATAATCAATTTGCCTACTTACAGCCAACCGAGTTTTGACAAAGCAAACCAGAACATACGCTGTGGAAAAGACAGCCTCTTCAGGAAATAAACGGTGCCCGCAAAATTGGACAATCCACATGCAGAAGAATGAAACTGGACCAGCATCTCACCATATGCCAAAATCGACTCGAAATGGATTAAAGACCAGAATATAAGACCCCAAACCATTACATGACTGAAGGAAAACAGAGGGGAAACACTCCAGGAAGTAGGTGGGGGCAAAGGCTTTATGAATAAGACCCGAAAACCCACAAGCAACAATATAAAAACTAAACAAATGAGCTAATGTCAAACTAAGAAGCTTCCACACAGCAAAGGAAACAATCAACAGAGCAGAAAGGCACCCTAAAAAAAGGGAGAAAATATGTGTAAACTATACGTCTGCCAAGGGCTTAATATCCAGAACATACCAAGAACTCAAACAGCTGTACAGTATGAAAACAAGTAATCCGATTTAAAACTGGGCAAACGAGATGAATAGACATTTTTCAAAGACATACAAATGGCCAACGGTACACCAAAAAAATGCTCAGCATCACTAGTCATCAGAGAAATGCAAATCAAAACCACATTGAGATATCATGTCAACCCAGATAGACTGGCCATTGTTAAAAAGACCATTAATAAGAAATGCTACTGAGGATATGAGGAAAGGAGAACTCTTCTCCAATGTTGGTGGGACTGTAAATTAGCACAGCCACTATGGAAAACAGTAAAGAAGTTTCCTCCAATACAGATAGTACTACCATATGATCCAGCAGTTCCACTACTGGGTATATATCCAAAGAAATGGAAATCATATGGAAGGGACACCTGCACTCCCATGTTCACTGCAGCTTTACTTACAATAGCCAAAATATAGAACCAACCTCAGTGCCCTTCGACAGATGACTGGATAAAAAAAATGTGATACACGTACACCATGGAATAATACACAGTGATAAAGAAAAAGAATGAAATTCTGCCATCGGTAACAACCTGGATGAGTCTGGAGAAAATTATGTTGTGTGAAATAAGCCAGACAAGGGAAGATAAATATCACATGCTCTCACTTATAACTAGGTAGAAAGGAAGGAAAGAAGGAAGGAAGGAAGGAAGGAAGGAAGGAAGGAAGGAAGGAAGGAAGCAAAGGACTACAACAGTTCCTTGAACTTTCAGAAGGACAGAAGAAACCAATGGTTACTAGAGATGAGGGGATGGACGGAGGGAGGGAGTTGGGGGCGTGATGGGTCAGGCAAAGGGCATAAAGAAAAATCATGATTTGTAATAATGAATATGCTAATAAAAATAATTTAAAAAGTAAGACACTTTAAAACACAAAAAGAATGCCATTATTGACATTCCAGAAAATTCCAGCTATGTGGATAACATTAAAAACCAGCTGTCAAGCTAAATCCTTTATCAGTACAAATTTTGATATTTCTTCAAATTGGGAGGAGAATGTTGGTTTCGATGTACAATGTCTGGTCACTCCCAGCCTCATCTATTTGTCACTGACGACCCTGGGACAGACGGAAAAAAAAAAAAAAAAAAACGCTATCTGCAACTTTTAAAATACAGACACGCCCTCCACCACCAACTTTCAATTTCTACAAAACGTCCTTGGGTTCTAGTATTCTTGCACATGTTTGTTCTCTTACAGGAAATTTGCTCCTTAGGATTTCACTGCAATGTGCTTCTGGATCCCATGCCATGATTTATCTCTGAGGACCCCTGTTCCCCTGGATCCATTTCACCCCGTGCCTGGCCACCTGTGTGGCACACACACATAGGAGCAGGAGGACAAGGCTTTGAGATGGGGAACCCGCACAAGCAATTATCTGGGTTTAGGTCTGCAGGTTATTAAGGTTTTCCGTTTCAACTTCCACAGCTAGAACGAAAGTGTAGAAATCTGTTTTCTAGTTAAAATCTGTTCACATCCCAAGTGTTTTTTAAGTTACTTAACAAGCCTTTGGTAGTCCGAAATACCGGGAAGTGTGCCTGTAACTAGAAACACCAGAAACTTCCATTTCAAAATTGTCATAAACCAGGGATACTTTAGAAAAACCTTTTCAGCCCACTTCGTGCCTTGAGTAATGGTGGGTAAACAGTGGAAACCAAGAGAGGCAACATGGAAGCAAACGGATATAAAGGCACAAGGGAGACATCATGCTCTTGGGGAGAACTAAAATGCAAATTGTGTCTGTAAACGAAAGAAATTATACAGAAATCCCAGAAAAACAATTGACTGAAAATCAGACGAACGATCCCATGTTCATCGCATCACCTTGAGAACACGAAGGATACTTTTGTACAGGCAGCACACCTCCTTAAAGCAGCAGCAGAGTGCTTCGTGCACAGCAAGGCCTAGTTCACCGAGCAGCTGGAACTGTGCCCACACCCAGAGGGCAGCACCAGTCACGTGGGTGCAGAGGAGGTTGTCCCGGTGAACTCCACAAGCGGCAGCAACGCTCGGCTCTACGCCACAGGACTTCTGACAACGGACACAGTCGCACAGACTGCAAGTGGACCCCACATCAGCCTCAAGACCTCCCCCACCCGAAAACATCTCCACAGCCAGCCAGGGAGGCAAAGGAAGGGTCTTCATGGCGTGCAGAGTTACAATGAATCTGTGTTCACGCTGCCCCCTCCCACTGTACCCGTCGAGACCCAGACGATGTGCCCTGCTACTACAAAGTCGAAGAGATGTTTGATGGGGGCAGAGCGGAAGAGGCACATTGAATTTGGATCATTTTACCCATGACCCTTCTCTCCTCCCAACCCTCTTTGCGAAAGATGACATTTCTGGGGAAACAGAAGGTGATCAGAAGCAAGTAGCTCAAATGTATGTCCCTTGTAAATTTCGGATATCCATCAATTTCAATTTTGAGATATAGAGAAGTGCTGGGAAGTTTAATTGGCCGTATCAGTGTCAGTGAAGAGCTGATGGAAGAAGTGCGAAAGGCCAAAGGAGAAAACCCATGAGTAGAGAAATTAGCCTTCGGCTAATCTTATCTTCTCTGCTTCCATATATCCCTGTCCATCCTCAAAAGTTGAGTGAGGTAGGAGATGATAAGATTGAGATTAGGGCAAATTATTTCCCCATCTTTTCCTTTCTCCAATGCACAGTTTCCTCAACCCGCACACTTGGAGTCTCAGGGTCAGCCTATTAAGTGCCTATAATCAACTTCAATCATTTTAGCAGAGTACTACAGAGTGACTGCTCCCAACCCCTTCAGATAGGTGATGCTTATGTTTACATCTGCTTATCAGCTCTGTCAAAGTGCTGTTTCGTGGAGGTGCTGTAATCTGATGAACACATGAGACATGCTATTTGCTAGCAAGAAATTCTCAGCTCAAACAAGCTAAGGTGTACGGAGATTCAGTATAACACAGTAATTGGTTAACTCAGTTTACTTGGGACTCCATTTCTTAGGTCTTGGGCTGTTTACATAACCAAAAGGAGTGTGTGTGTGTGTGTGTGTGTGTGTGTACCACACTTGACCTAGCGTGTGTGTGTGTGTGTATGTGTGTTTGTGTACCACACTTGACCTAGCACCTACCTGCACAAGTACCCCCCTGCCAAGTGATGTGTTTAAAGGCCAACAAAAAGGAAAACACAGAACACATTTATAATCCTGAAAATCTAGGGCTACTTAACCTTTTTGCTGCTTAATTTTAAAGGCAAAAAATGTACTATGAGCAGCATAAATAAGAACTGATTTGAGCATAGTTTTATAATAGATAAAATGTACCTGATGGGTCTAATTCAAATTTCTAAAATCTAACTGTGCCGCATTAGTCTGAGATACAAGATCTAAAGCTGCATGATCTAATCTGAGAATTTACGGACCTGTTTGAAATACCTTCATTTGATTAATTTGAAATGGAGGCCAGGGTATGACCTCTAACAGTCTGATCTTTAATAACCGCTCAAGAGATGAGGCAGGAAGTCAGTCGCGCTTAGAATTCTATGCACTTTCCTCTAGTGAGCACACCCTGCGGTTCCACGCGTGCAAGCACACCCCTCGCTCACTGCGGGATCTACAGAGCAGCTGTACATGCCCTTCAAAACTCAAATGCGTGTTATGTGGGTGTGCGGTATAGGGGTAGGACATGAAAAAACTCCCACCTGTCCAGTCCGAGAGAAATTTAACTCCTGAGAAGCACACCTTAGTTGAACATCAGATGCAACACTAATTTGCAGAGGTTCCCACAACATAGGAACAAAAGGGCTGACGTTATGTGTTGATAGCAGATCGTGTGTGAAAACTAAAGTTTTATACGGGGCTGTACGAAGACTAACTGAGGTCTGGAAAATGAGGAATTTTAAATGCTGGACAGTCTCTATACTCAGATTCCGCTGAAGACAATGCAAATACTTATAAGAGCCTGATAATAAAAACAGATTAAAAAACTTAATCATCAAGGTGAAGCATTTAGTAATGAGGTTTGTACAGCTTTTCGGAAAACACTGACTGGAAGTCCCAACCGGCTAGAGGTAGGCCAGTGTCAGGAGGCATCCCGGACATGGGCATTAGCTTCCAGCACTGATGGTGCAGCCAGTGTCGATGATAAGAATTAAAACACAACTGCAACCCCCAGTCCTGGACAGGCTCAGGAAGCGGCTATCTGGAAAGAGTGGGAGGGGTCCAGGAGGCCAGCCCCCAGGTGATACATACGTTTGCACAACAGTGACGGCGAGCCACTGGAAGTCTTTTCCAGCTGTACTGCGCTGTAATTGTGGTCGCTTGCTCAGGACAGTATGCTGCTTTCACAAGTTGTCTCCTTCCTGAGGGATTTGCTCCTAGAAAAAGCCACCACCGCCTTCTTCACTGTGCCTTCTTCTTCTTCTTTTTCTTTTTTTTCCTGGAGCTTGTCTCTTCTGCAGAGAAGAGCTTTTAACACCTCCCTGGATAGTCAGTAAAACCCCAAGCATTAAGAAGGCCAGAAAATACACGTCCACTTCATTTCACTGAAAAAGAAAGGTCATGATCCTATCCCTTCTTTGGGTCATCCACCCTGAGTCTGCACACCACATTTGCTCAGCAGCAGTCTGGCTACCCTTGCACATCCAGCAAACCCTTAGCACTCCTTCCTCTTATTCAGGATTCCAACTTTTTGAGCGACAAGAAGATCCCTGACACAGAGGGATCCTTGCTGAGGTATGAGAGCAGTGACACAGGATGCAAGAAGAGCACAAATGATGTTTCTTTATCCTCTGCCAAGCCCAGGGCACGCTTGGTGCTGCCATTCTCCTCCTGGGTGCAGCAGCAAACGCTTCTTCGTCAGTTCTATGATCCAACACTGCCGCCCTTAAAAATTAAGTCACCTCAAAAGTTACATAAGTATTTGAAAATACTCAAGAAAACTCTCCAAACACTGCTAGTTACACTTTGCTTGTCATAAATGGAACATCAATCTGAGCCCCAGGACAGGCCAGAGACAAGAACCTGTGATTTCCAGCCAGGCCTGAATTCTCCCCAAATTCCACAGAGTACCAAAACAGGACAATCTTGGCAGGAGCCAAGGGCAGCCTCCTCTACCCTGAAGCAGGCCATGCCTGGAGTCCTTGGCATGAACCGAGGGCAGCATCTCCTGCCTGGAAGCAGTCATGAAGCACACCGAAACACCACTTCCACGTGGGTGGGCCACTGTTGCTTTGCCTCCCACAGATCTGTCCCCCCTTTTCCCCTGGGTGATGGAGCTGCCAAAGATTCCTCAAAGCCCATCTCTTTTGAGCAGTGAGAAGCCCCGGGCTTCTCTTCCTGCATTTATTCTCCAGACCAAGAAGTTACAGGAAGAGACATAGGTGGGGTTTTGAACATAGGTTCAGTTTTACAAGTTTTGCAATAGAAGCTGGTAACATTCAGTCAAAACAAGTCAGATGACACTCTGTTAGGCAATTAAGTGATCCACTATAACAAAGCCTTGATTTACCCGAAATTCCTTTTCCCTCTAGCAGCTTTTTAGTAACGTTGCCTATCAATTAGTCACTTGTCTGTCTTAGAATCAGCAGCCTTGCTGTGTTATGATTCTTTTCCTGCAACAGAGACTCGATGCCCGGGGGTTAAAATTCCTGTCCTTTGCAAGGTCAATATTTGAAACTGCAAGGCTTTTGGTGACTAAAGTCACCTATTACCCAAGAGCAGTAATAGGAAATTAATGTAATACACTAAAAAAGGTAATTGCCTTCCTTAACCACGAAGATGGCATTTTATAAAATTAGCTGCTTCTCTTAAAAGGCAACCTTCATTATCCTTTACCTACTCTTTAAAGACTATACAAACAGGAATAAGTAAATTATGGATAAAATGTTCTATAACTGGGAGAACTCAACGGCCAGTTGCCCACAGCTTACCTGCTGGTGTCCTGTGACACATATTGAAGCCTCCGTTGTACTTTGAGGAAAAATGTTCCAAACATGCCCAAAGTTCTACCCAGCAGCCGCCCCGGGAACCTGCATGCACTTCTGTCCCACTGCGAGTGGCAACCACATCGGCGGTGCTGGACTCGGGTCAGCCCTGCTGGAATGGCAGTGAAAGAGAAACTCATGTTTCAGCACAGCTAAGACGTAAACGTGCAAGTGCAATTTTTAGTGAACAGTGTCGCGTATAAATTTACAGGCGGCCAAGGGATAACTCTGTGACCAAAGGAAAACAAAACCTATTCTAGAAAAACAGCAGCTCTGCCTTTCAGGGATGAGACAACCCTGCAAGCTGCTGAGCTCTCTGCTGGTCACCGGTGATGTCATCCCGGTAGCACTGACCCTGTCACCGCCAGAGGTGCCTCACCCAGTCCCCTCCCATCTGTCCGCTGGACTGGAGGGGCGCCATTCTGTCCACACAGCTTCCTTGAGCACCTGCACCCTTGGGGCCTGCTTGTTGGGAGGAAAGCTGTCACCCGCGGCAGCTGGCTTAAACCTTAGCAGCAGGAGGAACAGCTGCCCGTGGCCAGGCCACTGCCCCAGATGAAACTGTTGCTGCCGGGCCTGGCCATCTCTTCCCAACGGAAATAAGTTGTTTGGGGTTCAGCAGACTCTAGAATGAAGCGGGCCCCTTGGGCACAGGGAGCAACAGCACATCCTAGTGGGCTAATTTCCCCAAAGCTTGAAACTAGGTGTCTTGTCTCACTCCAAGGATGGCTGTGGCACTACAGCATCGCTGGACGCTGGGTGGCAGTAGAGGGCCTCACAGAAACCAGGCACAGACAATCTGGCCTCCAGCAAAGGAATGATGCTAATGCGCTCCTCTGGGTAGAATTTGCACAATAACCCACATGGAAGTCGCAGCAGGACAGGGATGAAAACTATGGGGCAAGAGGTCAAGTCTGCACAATCCCAACCAACCCCACAGATGCCCATGTCCAGTAACCGCACACACTGGATGGCTCCCCACAGGCAAAGGAACGGGTGAGACACACCCCTTCTCTGTACCTGGTGACAGATTCAGGGAAGTCAGGCTCCAGGCCCTCTCTCACTCCCACCGTGTCCTGAATCCTCACCATCAGCTACAGCTGCAAGGACTGTTTCTCTTCTGTGAACCTGCAAGCTAAGGGTCTGAAGCGACACAGTGGAGAAAGCATGCGAGGAAATTCTGCTCTACTTTTCCACCTCAGTGAGGCACGTGCACAATGTAGTTTCCCATCTCAACTGTTGCTTCGCTGTCAAGATTTCTTTTGGTGTGAGAGACCAAGGTGTCGGTAGCAAAAGAAAATGTTTTGCTTTTGCTCCCCTCAGTATGCTTCAACATTTCCAAGTGAATTTCACGTCACAAGGGGAGATGGGGATTGCCCTCAACTGGAATGTGGGTCACCTCCCAGCTGTGTGGTGATGTGTCTGGGGCCAAGGCCAGAGCTGCTGCTTTTCCAGATTTTCCAAGCCAGAAACAAGCACTGTTCACTTTAATAAGGTTAAGTTTAAACCGACATCCTTTTTTGGTGCCTAAACTGTTGACTACATACCCCAGCAAGACAGAAGCGTGTGAAAGCCGTCCATTCACACTCCCCTTCTCCCAGACGGTCACATGCGCATATCCCCAGAGCTGAAGGCACTGTGCAAAGCACGGTGCAGTATATGCGGCCAGTAACCGTGTGTTCTTCTCACTGAACACTTCCAGGGTTGCATCAAGTAAAAGTTGCCTCAACTTTCACTGAAGTAGATAAAAGCTGCAAAAACCCTTACTGATTTCCTAAGTTTACTTCTCTAAGTCCCAAAAGCTAAGACTATAACTACGTTAGTGTTCATGTATGACAAACAAATATTAAATAGTTTACACCTTTATACCAATTTATCTGTAGCTCGTGCAGGTCCAATTGGACCCGGCAGACATCTACAGAACATTTCATGCAACAACTAGAGAATACACATTTTTTCTCATCGGCACATGGAACATTCTCCAGGATAGACCACATGTTAGGTCACAAAACAGGTTTCAGCAAATTTTTCAAAGCTGACATCATTCCTAGTATCTTTTCTGACCACAATTGACTAGCACTGGAAATCAATTACAAGCGAATTTCTGGAAACTACTCCAGTGCATGAAAACTGAACAACAGGCTCCCGAATGACCTATGGGTCCAAGAAGAAATTAAAAAGGAAATCAAAAACGTTCTTGAAACTAATGAAAAAAGATGCATCCTACCAAAACCTGTGGGATACTGTAAAAGCAACAGCGACGAGGCAATATATTGCAATAAATGCTCACATCAAAAGGATGGAGAAACTTCACGTAAATGACCGAACTGTACACCTCAAAGAACCACCACCACCACAACAATGCAATCATAAAAGTACTAGAGAGAAAGAAATAATTAACATCAGGGCAGAGTTCAATGAAATGGAGACCCCCAAAACGATACAAAGGATCAGCGAAACACAAAGTTGTTTTTTGAGAAGATAAATAAAATAGACAAACCATTAGCTTTGCCCACTCTCACCACACTCATTCAACATAGTATTGAAAGCCCTAACCAGAGCAATCAAGCAAGACAAAGAAATAAAGGGCATTCAGATTGGGAAGGACAAAGTCAAGTTGTCCCTGTTTGCAGATGACGCGATCTTATAGATAGAAAACCTAAAGGCTACCAGAACGCCCTTACGGCTGACTAACAATTTTAATAATTTTGCGGGGTACAAAATCAACACCCACAGATCAGGAGCATTTTTATACTCCGATAATGAACTGGCAGAAAAAGAAATCAAGAAAGCAAGCCCATTTACAATAGTCACCCCCAAGATAAAATACCTAGGAACCAATTGAACCAAGGAGGTTAATGCAGATCTCTACAATGAGAACTACCAAACACCAGTGAGAGAAATTAAAGAGCACCCCAAAATAGTGGAATGACATACCAGGCTCTGGTACGGGAAGAATTAACATCGTGAAAATGTCCTTTCTACCCATAGCAGTCTACAAATTCAACGCAATCTCCGTCAAAATAGCAACAACTTTCTTCACAGAAATAGAAAAAGCAGTGCTAACATTCATATGGATTACGAAAAGATCCTGAATAGCCAAAGCAATTTTGAGCTTAAAAGCACCCCAAAAACAGAAAGGCTGGAGGCATAACACCACCCAATTTCAAATTCTATGACAAGGCTCAAAACAGCATGGTGATGGCATAGAAACAGACACTCAGATCAATGGAACAGGATAGAAAACCCAGGAATAATCAATTTGCCTACTTACAGCCAACCGAGTTTTGACAAAGCAAACCAGAACATACGCTGTGGAAAAGACAGCCTCTTCAGGAAATAAACGGTGCCCGCAAAATTGGACAATCCACATGCAGAAGAATGAAACTGGACCAGCATCTCACCATATGCCAAAATCGACTCGAAATGGATTAAAGACCAGAATATAAGACCCCAAACCATTACATGACTGAAGGAAAACAGAGGGGAAACACTCCAGGAAGTAGGTGGGGGCAAAGGCTTTATGAATAAGACCCGAAAACCCACAAGCAACAATATAAAAACTAAACAAATGAGCTAATGTCAAACTAAGAAGCTTCCACACAGCAAAGGAAACAATCAACAGAGCAGAAAGGCACCCTAAAAAAAGGGAGAAAATATGTGTAAACTATACGTCTGCCAAGGGCTTAATATCCAGAACATACCAAGAACTCAAACAGCTGTACAGTATGAAAACAAGTAATCCGATTTAAAACTGGGCAAACGAGATGAATAGACATTTTTCAAAGACATACAAATGGCCAACGGTACACCAAAAAAATGCTCAGCATCACTAGTCATCAGAGAAATGCAAATCAAAACCACATTGAGATATCATGTCAACCCAGATAGACTGGCCATTGTTAAAAAGACCATTAATAAGAAATGCTACTGAGGATATGAGGAAAGGAGAACTCTTCTCCAATGTTGGTGGGACTGTAAATTAGCACAGCCACTATGGAAAACAGTAAAGAAGTTTCCTCCAATACAGATAGTACTACCATATGATCCAGCAGTTCCACTACTGGGTATATATCCAAAGAAATGGAAATCATATGGAAGGGACACCTGCACTCCCATGTTCACTGCAGCTTTACTTACAATAGCCAAAATATAGAACCAACCTCAGTGCCCTTCGACAGATGACTGGATAAAAAAAATGTGATACACGTACACCATGGAATAATACACAGTGATAAAGAAAAAGAATGAAATTCTGCCATCGGTAACAACCTGGATGAGTCTGGAGAAAATTATGTTGTGTGAAATAAGCCAGACAAGGGAAGATAAATATCACATGCTCTCACTTATAACTAGGTAGAAAGGAAGGAAAGAAGGAAGGAAGGAAGGAAGGAAGGAAGGAAGGAAGGAAGGAAGGAAGCAAAGGACTACAACAGTTCCTTGAACTTTCAGAAGGACAGAAGAAACCAATGGTTACTAGAGATGAGGGGATGGACGGAGGGAGGGAGTTGGGGGCGTGATGGGTCAGGCAAAGGGCATAAAGAAAAATCATGATTTGTAATAATGAATATGCTAATAAAAATAATTTAAAAAGTAAGACACTTTAAAACACAAAAAGAATGCCATTATTGACATTCCAGAAAATTCCAGCTATGTGGATAACATTAAAAACCAGCTGTCAAGCTAAATCCTTTATCAGTACAAATTTTGATATTTCTTCAAATTGGGAGGAGAATGTTGGTTTCGATGTACAATGTCTGGTCACTCCCAGCCTCATCTATTTGTCACTGACGACCCTGGGACAGACGGAAAAAAAAAAAAAAAAAAAACGCTTTCTGCAACTTTTAAAATACAGACACGCCCTCCACCACCAACTTTCAATTTCTACAAAACGTCCTTGGGTTCTAGTATTCTTGCACATGTTTGTTCTCTTACAGGAAATTTGCTCCTTAGGATTTCACTGCAATGTGCTTCTGGATCCCATGCCATGATTTATCTCTGAGGACCCCTGTTCCCCTGGATCCATTTCACCCCGTGCCTGGCCACCTGTGTGGCACACACACATA
Source organism: Cynocephalus volans (assembly GCF_027409185.1). Lineage (NCBI taxonomy): Eukaryota > Metazoa > Chordata > Mammalia > Dermoptera > Cynocephalidae > Cynocephalus > Cynocephalus volans. The sequence continues at coordinate 2,133,112 of NW_026902465.1, forward strand.
GGAGCAGGAGGACAAGGCTTTGAGATGGGGAACCCGCACAAGCAATTATCTGGGTTTAGGTCTGCAGGTTATTAAGGTTTTCCGTTTCAACTTCCACAGCTAGAACGAAAGTGTAGAAATCTGTTTTCTAGTTAAAATCTGTTCACATCCCAAGTGTTTTTTAAGTTACTTAACAAGCCTTTGGTAGTCCGAAATACCGGGAAGTGTGCCTGTAACTAGAAACACCAGAAACTTCCATTTCAAAATTGTCATAAACCAGGGATACTTTAGAAAAACCTTTTCAGCCCACTTCGTGCCTTGAGTAATGGTGGGTAAACAGTGGAAACCAAGAGAGGCAACATGGAAGCAAACGGATATAAAGGCACAAGGGAGACATCATGCTCTTGGGGAGAACTAAAATGCAAATTGTGTCTGTAAACGAAAGAAATTATACAGAAATCCCAGAAAAACAATTGACTGAAAATCAGACGAACGATCCCATGTTCATCGCATCACCTTGAGAACACGAAGGATACTTTTGTACAGGCAGCACACCTCCTTAAAGCAGCAGCAGAGTGCTTCGTGCACAGCAAGGCCTAGTTCACCGAGCAGCTGGAACTGTGCCCACACCCAGAGGGCAGCACCAGTCACGTGGGTGCAGAGGAGGTTGTCCCGGTGAACTCCACAAGCGGCAGCAACGCTCGGCTCTACGCCACAGGACTTCTGACAACGGACACAGTCGCACAGACTGCAAGTGGACCCCACATCAGCCTCAAGACCTCCCCCACCCGAAAACATCTCCACAGCCAGCCAGGGAGGCAAAGGAAGGGTCTTCATGGCGTGCAGAGTTACAATGAATCTGTGTTCACGCTGCCCCCTCCCACTGTACCCGTCGAGACCCAGACGATGTGCCCTGCTACTACAAAGTCGAAGAGATGTTTGATGGGGGCAGAGCGGAAGAGGCACATTGAATTTGGATCATTTTACCCATGACCCTTCTCTCCTCCCAACCCTCTTTGCGAAAGATGACATTTCTGGGGAAACAGAAGGTGATCAGAAGCAAGTAGCTCAAATGTATGTCCCTTGTAAATTTCGGATATCCATCAATTTCAATTTTGAGATATAGAGAAGTGCTGGGAAGTTTAATTGGCCGTATCAGTGTCAGTGAAGAGCTGATGGAAGAAGTGCGAAAGGCCAAAGGAGAAAACCCATGAGTAGAGAAATTAGCCTTCGGCTAATCTTATCTTCTCTGCTTCCATATATCCCTGTCCATCCTCAAAAGTTGAGTGAGGTAGGAGATGATAAGATTGAGATTAGGGCAAATTATTTCCCCATCTTTTCCTTTCTCCAATGCACAGTTTCCTCAACCCGCACACTTGGAGTCTCAGGGTCAGCCTATTAAGTGCCTATAATCAACTTCAATCATTTTAGCAGAGTACTACAGAGTGACTGCTCCCAACCCCTTCAGATAGGTGATGCTTATGTTTACATCTGCTTATCAGCTCTGTCAAAGTGCTGTTTCGTGGAGGTGCTGTAATCTGATGAACACATGAGACATGCTATTTGCTAGCAAGAAATTCTCAGCTCAAACAAGCTAAGGTGTACGGAGATTCAGTATAACACAGTAATTGGTTAACTCAGTTTACTTGGGACTCCATTTCTTAGGTCTTGGGCTGTTTACATAACCAAAAGGAGTGTGTGTGTGTGTGTGTGTGTGTGTACCACACTTGACCTAGCGTGTGTGTGTGTGTGTGTATGTGTGTTTGTGTACCACACTTGACCTAGCACCTACCTGCACAAGTACCCCCCTGCCAAGTGATGTGTTTAAAGGCCAACAAAAAGGAAAACACAGAACACATTTATAATCCTGAAAATCTAGGGCTACTTAACCTTTTTGCTGCTTAATTTTAAAGGCAAAAAATGTACTATGAGCAGCATAAATAAGAACTGATTTGAGCATAGTTTTATAATAGATAAAATGTACCTGATGGGTCTAATTCAAATTTCTAAAATCTAACTGTGCCGCATTAGTCTGAGATACAAGATCTAAAGCTGCATGATCTAATCTGAGAATTTACGGACCTGTTTGAAATACCTTCATTTGATTAATTTGAAATGGAGGCCAGGGTATGACCTCTAACAGTCTGATCTTTAATAACCGCTCAAGAGATGAGGCAGGAAGTCAGTCGCGCTTAGAATTCTATGCACTTTCCTCTAGTGAGCACACCCTGCGGTTCCACGCGTGCAAGCACACCCCTCGCTCACTGCGGGATCTACAGAGCAGCTGTACATGCCCTTCAAAACTCAAATGCGTGTTATGTGGGTGTGCGGTATAGGGGTAGGACATGAAAAAACTCCCACCTGTCCAGTCCGAGAGAAATTTAACTCCTGAGAAGCACACCTTAGTTGAACATCAGATGCAACACTAATTTGCAGAGGTTCCCACAACATAGGAACAAAAGGGCTGACGTTATGTGTTGATAGCAGATCGTGTGTGAAAACTAAAGTTTTATACGGGGCTGTACGAAGACTAACTGAGGTCTGGAAAATGAGGAATTTTAAATGCTGGACAGTCTCTATACTCAGATTCCGCTGAAGACAATGCAAATACTTATAAGAGCCTGATAATAAAAACAGATTAAAAAACTTAATCATCAAGGTGAAGCATTTAGTAATGAGGTTTGTACAGCTTTTCGGAAAACACTGACTGGAAGTCCCAACCGGCTAGAGGTAGGCCAGTGTCAGGAGGCATCCCGGACATGGGCATTAGCTTCCAGCACTGATGGTGCAGCCAGTGTCGATGATAAGAATTAAAACACAACTGCAACCCCCAGTCCTGGACAGGCTCAGGAAGCGGCTATCTGGAAAGAGTGGGAGGGGTCCAGGAGGCCAGCCCCCAGGTGATACATACGTTTGCACAACAGTGACGGCGAGCCACTGGAAGTCTTTTCCAGCTGTACTGCGCTGTAATTGTGGTCGCTTGCTCAGGACAGTATGCTGCTTTCACAAGTTGTCTCCTTCCTGAGGGATTTGCTCCTAGAAAAAGCCACCACCGCCTTCTTCACTGTGCCTTCTTCTTCTTCTTTTTCTTTTTTTTCCTGGAGCTTGTCTCTTCTGCAGAGAAGAGCTTTTAACACCTCCCTGGATAGTCAGTAAAACCCCAAGCATTAAGAAGGCCAGAAAATACACGTCCACTTCATTTCACTGAAAAAGAAAGGTCATGATCCTATCCCTTCTTTGGGTCATCCACCCTGAGTCTGCACACCACATTTGCTCAGCAGCAGTCTGGCTACCCTTGCACATCCAGCAAACCCTTAGCACTCCTTCCTCTTATTCAGGATTCCAACTTTTTGAGCGACAAGAAGATCCCTGACACAGAGGGATCCTTGCTGAGGTATGAGAGCAGTGACACAGGATGCAAGAAGAGCACAAATGATGTTTCTTTATCCTCTGCCAAGCCCAGGGCACGCTTGGTGCTGCCATTCTCCTCCTGGGTGCAGCAGCAAACGCTTCTTCGTCAGTTCTATGATCCAACACTGCCGCCCTTAAAAATTAAGTCACCTCAAAAGTTACATAAGTATTTGAAAATACTCAAGAAAACTCTCCAAACACTGCTAGTTACACTTTGCTTGTCATAAATGGAACATCAATCTGAGCCCCAGGACAGGCCAGAGACAAGAACCTGTGATTTCCAGCCAGGCCTGAATTCTCCCCAAATTCCACAGAGTACCAAAACAGGACAATCTTGGCAGGAGCCAAGGGCAGCCTCCTCTACCCTGAAGCAGGCCATGCCTGGAGTCCTTGGCATGAACCGAGGGCAGCATCTCCTGCCTGGAAGCAGTCATGAAGCACACCGAAACACCACTTCCACGTGGGTGGGCCACTGTTGCTTTGCCTCCCACAGATCTGTCCCCCCTTTTCCCCTGGGTGATGGAGCTGCCAAAGATTCCTCAAAGCCCATCTCTTTTGAGCAGTGAGAAGCCCCGGGCTTCTCTTCCTGCATTTATTCTCCAGACCAAGAAGTTACAGGAAGAGACATAGGTGGGGTTTTGAACATAGGTTCAGTTTTACAAGTTTTGCAATAGAAGCTGGTAACATTCAGTCAAAACAAGTCAGATGACACTCTGTTAGGCAATTAAGTGATCCACTATAACAAAGCCTTGATTTACCCGAAATTCCTTTTCCCTCTAGCAGCTTTTTAGTAACGTTGCCTATCAATTAGTCACTTGTCTGTCTTAGAATCAGCAGCCTTGCTGTGTTATGATTCTTTTCCTGCAACAGAGACTCGATGCCCGGGGGTTAAAATTCCTGTCCTTTGCAAGGTCAATATTTGAAACTGCAAGGCTTTTGGTGACTAAAGTCACCTATTACCCAAGAGCAGTAATAGGAAATTAATGTAATACACTAAAAAAGGTAATTGCCTTCCTTAACCACGAAGATGGCATTTTATAAAATTAGCTGCTTCTCTTAAAAGGCAACCTTCATTATCCTTTACCTACTCTTTAAAGACTATACAAACAGGAATAAGTAAATTATGGATAAAATGTTCTATAACTGGGAGAACTCAACGGCCAGTTGCCCACAGCTTACCTGCTGGTGTCCTGTGACACATATTGAAGCCTCCGTTGTACTTTGAGGAAAAATGTTCCAAACATGCCCAAAGTTCTACCCAGCAGCCGCCCCGGGAACCTGCATGCACTTCTGTCCCACTGCGAGTGGCAACCACATCGGCGGTGCTGGACTCGGGTCAGCCCTGCTGGAATGGCAGTGAAAGAGAAACTCATGTTTCAGCACAGCTAAGACGTAAACGTGCAAGTGCAATTTTTAGTGAACAGTGTCGCGTATAAATTTACAGGCGGCCAAGGGATAACTCTGTGACCAAAGGAAAACAAAACCTATTCTAGAAAAACAGCAGCTCTGCCTTTCAGGGATGAGACAACCCTGCAAGCTGCTGAGCTCTCTGCTGGTCACCGGTGATGTCATCCCGGTAGCACTGACCCTGTCACCGCCAGAGGTGCCTCACCCAGTCCCCTCCCATCTGTCCGCTGGACTGGAGGGGCGCCATTCTGTCCACACAGCTTCCTTGAGCACCTGCACCCTTGGGGCCTGCTTGTTGGGAGGAAAGCTGTCACCCGCGGCAGCTGGCTTAAACCTTAGCAGCAGGAGGAACAGCTGCCCGTGGCCAGGCCACTGCCCCAGATGAAACTGTTGCTGCCGGGCCTGGCCATCTCTTCCCAACGGAAATAAGTTGTTTGGGGTTCAGCAGACTCTAGAATGAAGCGGGCCCCTTGGGCACAGGGAGCAACAGCACATCCTAGTGGGCTAATTTCCCCAAAGCTTGAAACTAGGTGTCTTGTCTCACTCCAAGGATGGCTGTGGCACTACAGCATCGCTGGACGCTGGGTGGCAGTAGAGGGCCTCACAGAAACCAGGCACAGACAATCTGGCCTCCAGCAAAGGAATGATGCTAATGCGCTCCTCTGGGTAGAATTTGCACAATAACCCACATGGAAGTCGCAGCAGGACAGGGATGAAAACTATGGGGCAAGAGGTCAAGTCTGCACAATCCCAACCAACCCCACAGATGCCCATGTCCAGTAACCGCACACACTGGATGGCTCCCCACAGGCAAAGGAACGGGTGAGACACACCCCTTCTCTGTACCTGGTGACAGATTCAGGGAAGTCAGGCTCCAGGCCCTCTCTCACTCCCACCGTGTCCTGAATCCTCACCATCAGCTACAGCTGCAAGGACTGTTTCTCTTCTGTGAACCTGCAAGCTAAGGGTCTGAAGCGACACAGTGGAGAAAGCATGCGAGGAAATTCTGCTCTACTTTTCCACCTCAGTGAGGCACGTGCACAATGTAGTTTCCCATCTCAACTGTTGCTTCGCTGTCAAGATTTCTTTTGGTGTGAGAGACCAAGGTGTCGGTAGCAAAAGAAAATGTTTTGCTTTTGCTCCCCTCAGTATGCTTCAACATTTCCAAGTGAATTTCACGTCACAAGGGGAGATGGGGATTGCCCTCAACTGGAATGTGGGTCACCTCCCAGCTGTGTGGTGATGTGTCTGGGGCCAAGGCCAGAGCTGCTGCTTTTCCAGATTTTCCAAGCCAGAAACAAGCACTGTTCACTTTAATAAGGTTAAGTTTAAACCGACATCCTTTTTTGGTGCCTAAACTGTTGACTACATACCCCAGCAAGACAGAAGCGTGTGAAAGCCGTCCATTCACACTCCTCTTCTCCCAGACGGTCACATGCGCATATCCCCAGAGCTGAAGGCACTGTGCAAAGCACGGTGCAGTATATGCGGCCAGTAACCGTGTGTTCTTCTCACTGAACACTTCCAGGGTTGCATCAAGTAAAAGTTGCCTCAACTTTCACTGAAGTAGATAAAAGCTGCAAAAACCCTTACTGATTTCCTAAGTTTACTTCTCTAAGTCCCAAAAGCTAAGACTATAACTACGTTAGTGTTCATGTATGACAAACAAATATTAAATAGTTTACACCTTTATACCAATTTATCTGTAGCTCGTGCAGGTCCAATTGGACCCGGCAGACATCTACAGAACATTTCATGCAACAACTAGAGAATACACATTTTTTCTCATCGGCACATGGAACATTCTCCAGGATAGACCACATGTTAGGTCACAAAACAGGTTTCAGCAAATTTTTCAAAGCTGACATCATTCCTAGTATCTTTTCTGACCACAATTGACTAGCACTGGAAATCAATTACAAGCGAATTTCTGGAAACTACTCCAGTGCATGAAAACTGAACAACAGGCTCCCGAATGACCTATGGGTCCAAGAAGAAATTAAAAAGGAAATCAAAAACGTTCTTGAAACTAATGAAAAAAGATGCATCCTACCAAAACCTGTGGGATACTGTAAAAGCAACAGCGACGAGGCAATATATTGCAATAAATGCTCACATCAGAAGGATGGAGAAACTTCACGTAAATGACCGAACTGTACACCTCAAAGAACCACCACCACCACAACAATGCAATCATAAAAGTACTAGAGAGAAAGAAATAATTAACATCAGGGCAGAGTTCAATGAAACGGAGACCCCCAAAACGATACAAAGGATCAGCGAAACACAAAGTTGTTTTTTGAGAAGATAAATAAAATAGACAAACCATTAGCTTTGCCCACTCTCACCACACTCATTCAACATAGTATTGAAAGCCCTAACCAGAGCAATCAAGCAAGACAAAGAAATAAAGGGCATTCAGATTGGGAAGGACAAAGTCAAGTTGTCCCTGTTTGCAGATGACGCGATCTTATAGATAGAAAACCTAAAGGCTACCAGAACGCCCTTACGGCTGACTAACAATTTTAATAATTTTGCGGGGTACAAAATCAACACCCACAGATCAGGAGCATTTTTATACTCCGATAATGAACTGGCAGAAAAAGAAATCAAGAAAGCAAGCCCATTTACAATAGTCACCCCCAAGATAAAATACCTAGGAACCAATTGAACCAAGGAGGTTAATGCAGATCTCTACAATGAGAACTACCAAACACCAGTGAGAGAAATTAAAGAGCACCCCAAAATAGTGGAATGACATACCAGGCTCTGGTACGGGAAGAATTAACATCGTGAAAATGTCCTTTCTACCCATAGCAGTCTACAAATTCAACGCAATCTCCGTCAAAATAGCAACAACTTTCTTCACAGAAATAGAAAAAGCAGTGCTAACATTCATATGGATTACGAAAAGATCCTGAATAGCCAAAGCAATTTTGAGCTTAAAAGCACCCCAAAAACAGAAAGGCTGGAGGCATAACACCACCCAATTTCAAATTCTATGACAAGGCTCAAAACAGCATGGTGATGGCATAGAAACAGACACTCAGATCAATGGAACAGGATAGAAAACCCAGGAATAATCAATTTGCCTACTTACAGCCAACCGAGTTTTGACAAAGCAAACCAGAACATACGCTGTGGAAAAGACAGCCTCTTCAGGAAATAAACGGTGCCCGCAAAATTGGACAATCCACATGCAGAAGAATGAAACTGGACCAGCATCTCACCATATGCCAAAATCGACTCGAAATGGATTAAAGACCAGAATATAAGACCCCAAACCATTACATGACTGAAGGAAAACAGAGGGGAAACACTCCAGGAAGTAGGTGGGGGCAAAGGCTTTATGAATAAGACCCGAAAACCCACAAGCAACAATATAAAAACTAAACAAATGAGCTAATGTCAAACTAAGAAGCTTCCACACAGCAAAGGAAACAATCAACAGAGCAGAAAGGCACCCTAAAAAAAGGGAGAAAATATGTGTAAACTATACGTCTGCCAAGGGCTTAATATCCAGAACATACCAAGAACTCAAACAGCTGTACAGTATGAAAACAAGTAATCCGATTTAAAACTGGGCAAACGAGATGAATAGACATTTTTCAAAGACATACAAATGGCCAACGGTACACCAAAAAAATGCTCAGCATCACTAGTCATCAGAGAAATGCAAATCAAAACCACATTGAGATATCATGTCAACCCAGATAGACTGGCCATTGTTAAAAAGACCATTAATAAGAAATGCTACTGAGGATATGAGGAAAGGAGAACTCTTCTCCAATGTTGGTGGGACTGTAAATTAGCACAGCCACTATGGAAAACAGTAAAGAAGTTTCCTCCAATACAGATAGTACTACCATATGATCCAGCAGTTCCACTACTGGGTATATATCCAAAGAAATGGAAATCATATGGAAGGGACACCTGCACTCCCATGTTCACTGCAGCTTTACTTACAATAGCCAAAATATAGAACCAACCTCAGTGCCCTTCGACAGATGACTGGATAAAAAAAATGTGATACACGTACACCATGGAATAATACACAGTGATAAAGAAAAAGAATGAAATTCTGCCATCGGTAACAACCTGGATGAGTCTGGAGAAAATTATGTTGTGTGAAATAAGCCAGACAAGGGAAGATAAATATCACATGCTCTCACTTATAACTAGGTAGAAAGGAAGGAAAGAAGGAAGGAAGGAAGGAAGGAAGGAAGGAAGGAAGGAAGGAAGCAAAGGACTACAACAGTTCCTTGAACTTTCAGAAGGACAGAAGAAACCAATGGTTACTAGAGATGAGGGGATGGACGGAGGGAGGGAGTTGGGGGCGTGATGGGTCAGGCAAAGGGCATAAAGAAAAATCATGATTTGTAATAATGAATATGCTAATAAAAATAATTTAAAAAGTAAGACACTTTAAAACACAAAAAGAATGCCATTATTGACATTCCAGAAAATTCCAGCTATGTGGATAACATTAAAAACCAGCTGTCAAGCTAAATCCTTTATCAGTACAAATTTTGATATTTCTTCAAATTGGGAGGAGAATGTTGGTTTCGATGTACAATGTCTGGTCACTCCCAGCCTCATCTATTTGTCACTGACGACCCTGGGACAGACGGAAAAAAAAAAAAAAAAAAAAACGCTTTCTGCAACTTTTAAAATACAGACACGCCCTCCACCACCAACTTTCAATTTCTACAAAACGTCCTTGGGTTCTAGTATTCTTGCACATGTTTGTTCTCTTACAGGAAATTTGCTCCTTAGGATTTCACTGCAATGTGCTTCTGGATCCCATGCCATGATTTATCTCTGAGGACCCCTGTTCCCCTGGATCCATTTCACCCCGTGCCTGGCCACCTGTGTGGCACACACACATAGGAGCAGGAGGACAAGGCTTTGAGATGGGGAACCCGCACAAGCAATTATCTGGGTTTAGGTCTGCAGGTTATTAAGGTTTTCCGTTTCAACTTCCACAGCTAGAACGAAAGTGTAGAAATCTGTTTTCTAGTTAAAATCTGTTCACATCCCAAGTGTTTTTTAAGTTACTTAACAAGCCTTTGGTAGTCCGAAATACCGGGAAGTGTGCCTGTAACTAGAAACACCAGAAACTTCCATTTCAAAATTGTCATAAACCAGGGATACTTTAGAAAAACCTTTTCAGCCCACTTCGTGCCTTGAGTAATGGTGGGTAAACAGTGGAAACCAAGAGAGGCAACATGGAAGCAAACGGATATAAAGGCACAAGGGAGACATCATGCTCTTGGGGAGAACTAAAATGCAAATTGTGTCTGTAAACGAAAGAAATTATACAGAAATCCCAGAAAAACAATTGACTGAAAATCAGACGAACGATCCCATGTTCATCGCATCACCTTGAGAACACGAAGGATACTTTTGTACAGGCAGCACACCTCCTTAAAGCAGCAGCAGAGTGCTTCGTGCACAGCAAGGCCTAGTTCACCGAGCAGCTGGAACTGTGCCCACACCCAGAGGGCAGCACCAGTCACGTGGGTGCAGAGGAGGTTGTCCCGGTGAACTCCACAAGCGGCAGCAACGCTCGGCTCTACGCCACAGGACTTCTGACAACGGACACAGTCGCACAGACTGCAAGTGGACCCCACATCAGCCTCAAGACCTCCCCCACCCGAAAACATCTCCACAGCCAGCCAGGGAGGCAAAGGAAGGGTCTTCATGGCGTGCAGAGTTACAATGAATCTGTGTTCACGCTGCCCCCTCCCACTGTACCCGTCGAGACCCAGACGATGTGCCCTGCTACTACAAAGTCGAAGAGATGTTTGATGGGGGCAGAGCGGAAGAGGCACATTGAATTTGGATCATTTTACCCATGACCCTTCTCTCCTCCCAACCCTCTTTGCGAAAGATGACATTTCTGGGGAAACAGAAGGTGATCAGAAGCAAGTAGCTCAAATGTATGTCCCTTGTAAATTTCGGATATCCATCAATTTCAATTTTGAGATATAGAGAAGTGCTGGGAAGTTTAATTGGCCGTATCAGTGTCAGTGAAGAGCTGATGGAAGAAGTGCGAAAGGCCAAAGGAGAAAACCCATGAGTAGAGAAATTAGCCTTCGGCTAATCTTATCTTCTCTGCTTCCATATATCCCTGTCCATCCTCAAAAGTTGAGTGAGGTAGGAGATGATAAGATTGAGATTAGGGCAAATTATTTCCCCATCTTTTCCTTTCTCCAATGCACAGTTTCCTCAACCCGCACACTTGGAGTCTCAGGGTCAGCCTATTAAGTGCCTATAATCAACTTCAATCATTTTAGCAGAGTACTACAGAGTGACTGCTCCCAACCCCTTCAGATAGGTGATGCTTATGTTTACATCTGCTTATCAGCTCTGTCAAAGTGCTGTTTCGTGGAGGTGCTGTAATCTGATGAACACATGAGACATGCTATTTGCTAGCAAGAAATTCTCAGCTCAAACAAGCTAAGGTGTACGGAGATTCAGTATAACACAGTAATTGGTTAACTCAGTTTACTTGGGACTCCATTTCTTAGGTCTTGGGCTGTTTACATAACCAAAAGGAGTGTGTGTGTGTGTGTGTGTGTGTGTACCACACTTGACCTAGCGTGTGTGTGTGTGTGTATGTGTGTTTGTGTACCACACTTGACCTAGCACCTACCTGCACAAGTACCCCCCTGCCAAGTGATGTGTTTAAAGGCCAACAAAAAGGAAAACACAGAACACATTTATAATCCTGAAAATCTAGGGCTACTTAACCTTTTTGCTGCTTAATTTTAAAGGCAAAAAATGTACTATGAGCAGCATAAATAAGAACTGATTTGAGCATAGTTTTATAATAGATAAAATGTACCTGATGGGTCTAATTCAAATTTCTAAAATCTAACTGTGCCGCATTAGTCTGAGATACAAGATCTAAAGCTGCATGATCTAATCTGAGAATTTACGGACCTGTTTGAAATACCTTCATTTGATTAATTTGAAATGGAGGCCAGGGTATGACCTCTAACAGTCTGATCTTTAATAACCGCTCAAGAGATGAGGCAGGAAGTCAGTCGCGCTTAGAATTCTATGCACTTTCCTCTAGTGAGCACACCCTGCGGTTCCACGCGTGCAAGCACACCCCTCGCTCACTGCGGGATCTACAGAGCAGCTGTACATGCCCTTCAAAACTCAAATGCGTGTTATGTGGGTGTGCGGTATAGGGGTAGGACATGAAAAAACTCCCACCTGTCCAGTCCGAGAGAAATTTAACTCCTGAGAAGCACACCTTAGTTGAACATCAGATGCAACACTAATTTGCAGAGGTTCCCACAACATAGGAACAAAAGGGCTGACGTTATGTGTTGATAGCAGATCGTGTGTGAAAACTAAAGTTTTATACGGGGCTGTACGAAGACTAACTGAGGTCTGGAAAATGAGGAATTTTAAATGCTGGACAGTCTCTATACTCAGATTCCGCTGAAGACAATGCAAATACTTATAAGAGCCTGATAATAAAAACAGATTAAAAAACTTAATCATCAAGGTGAAGCATTTAGTAATGAGGTTTGTACAGCTTTTCGGAAAACACTGACTGGAAGTCCCAACCGGCTAGAGGTAGGCCAGTGTCAGGAGGCATCCCGGACATGGGCATTAGCTTCCAGCACTGATGGTGCAGCCAGTGTCGATGATAAGAATTAAAACACAACTGCAACCCCCAGTCCTGGACAGGCTCAGGAAGCGGCTATCTGGAAAGAGTGGGAGGGGTCCAGGAGGCCAGCCCCCAGGTGATACATACGTTTGCACAACAGTGACGGCGAGCCACTGGAAGTCTTTTCCAGCTGTACTGCGCTGTAATTGTGGTCGCTTGCTCAGGACAGTATGCTGCTTTCACAAGTTGTCTCCTTCCTGAGGGATTTGCTCCTAGAAAAAGCCACCACCGCCTTCTTCACTGTGCCTTCTTCTTCTTCTTTTTCTTTTTTTTCCTGGAGCTTGTCTCTTCTGCAGAGAAGAGCTTTTAACACCTCCCTGGATAGTCAGTAAAACCCCAAGCATTAAGAAGGCCAGAAAATACACGTCCACTTCATTTCACTGAAAAAGAAAGGTCATGATCCTATCCCTTCTTTGGGTCATCCACCCTGAGTCTGCACACCACATTTGCTCAGCAGCAGTCTGGCTACCCTTGCACATCCAGCAAACCCTTAGCACTCCTTCCTCTTATTCAGGATTCCAACTTTTTGAGCGACAAGAAGATCCCTGACACAGAGGGATCCTTGCTGAGGTATGAGAGCAGTGACACAGGATGCAAGAAGAGCACAAATGATGTTTCTTTATCCTCTGCCAAGCCCAGGGCACGCTTGGTGCTGCCATTCTCCTCCTGGGTGCAGCAGCAAACGCTTCTTCGTCAGTTCTATGATCCAACACTGCCGCCCTTAAAAATTAAGTCACCTCAAAAGTTACATAAGTATTTGAAAATACTCAAGAAAACTCTCCAAACACTGCTAGTTACACTTTGCTTGTCATAAATGGAACATCAATCTGAGCCCCAGGACAGGCCAGAGACAAGAACCTGTGATTTCCAGCCAGGCCTGAATTCTCCCCAAATTCCACAGAGTACCAAAACAGGACAATCTTGGCAGGAGCCAAGGGCAGCCTCCTCTACCCTGAAGCAGGCCATGCCTGGAGTCCTTGGCATGAACCGAGGGCAGCATCTCCTGCCTGGAAGCAGTCATGAAGCACACCGAAACACCACTTCCACGTGGGTGGGCCACTGTTGCTTTGCCTCCCACAGATCTGTCCCCCCTTTTCCCCTGGGTGATGGAGCTGCCAAAGATTCCTCAAAGCCCATCTCTTTTGAGCAGTGAGAAGCCCCGGGCTTCTCTTCCTGCATTTATTCTCCAGACCAAGAAGTTACAGGAAGAGACATAGGTGGGGTTTTGAACATAGGTTCAGTTTTACAAGTTTTGCAATAGAAGCTGGTAACATTCAGTCAAAACAAGTCAGATGACACTCTGTTAGGCAATTAAGTGATCCACTATAACAAAGCCTTGATTTACCCGAAATTCCTTTTCCCTCTAGCAGCTTTTTAGTAACGTTGCCTATCAATTAGTCACTTGTCTGTCTTAGAATCAGCAGCCTTGCTGTGTTATGATTCTTTTCCTGCAACAGAGACTCGATGCCCGGGGGTTAAAATTCCTGTCCTTTGCAAGGTCAATATTTGAAACTGCAAGGCTTTTGGTGACTAAAGTCACCTATTACCCAAGAGCAGTAATAGGAAATTAATGTAATACACTAAAAAAGGTAATTGCCTTCCTTAACCACGAAGATGGCATTTTATAAAATTAGCTGCTTCTCTTAAAAGGCAACCTTCATTATCCTTTACCTACTCTTTAAAGACTATACAAACAGGAATAAGTAAATTATGGATAAAATGTTCTATAACTGGGAGAACTCAACGGCCAGTTGCCCACAGCTTACCTGCTGGTGTCCTGTGACACATATTGAAGCCTCCGTTGTACTTTGAGGAAAAATGTTCCAAACATGCCCAAAGTTCTACCCAGCAGCCGCCCCGGGAACCTGCATGCACTTCTGTCCCACTGCGAGTGGCAACCACATCGGCGGTGCTGGACTCGGGTCAGCCCTGCTGGAATGGCAGTGAAAGAGAAACTCATGTTTCAGCACAGCTAAGACGTAAACGTGCAAGTGCAATTTTTAGTGAACAGTGTCGCGTATAAATTTACAGGCGGCCAAGGGATAACTCTGTGACCAAAGGAAAACAAAACCTATTCTAGAAAAACAGCAGCTCTGCCTTTCAGGGATGAGACAACCCTGCAAGCTGCTGAGCTCTCTGCTGGTCACCGGTGATGTCATCCCGGTAGCACTGACCCTGTCACCGCCAGAGGTGCCTCACCCAGTCCCCTCCCATCTGTCCGCTGGACTGGAGGGGCGCCATTCTGTCCACACAGCTTCCTTGAGCACCTGCACCCTTGGGGCCTGCTTGTTGGGAGGAAAGCTGTCACCCGCGGCAGCTGGCTTAAACCTTAGCAGCAGGAGGAACAGCTGCCCGTGGCCAGGCCACTGCCCCAGATGAAACTGTTGCTGCCGGGCCTGGCCATCTCTTCCCAACGGAAATAAGTTGTTTGGGGTTCAGCAGACTCTAGAATGAAGCGGGCCCCTTGGGCACAGGGAGCAACAGCACATCCTAGTGGGCTAATTTCCCCAAAGCTTGAAACTAGGTGTCTTGTCTCACTCCAAGGATGGCTGTGGCACTACAGCATCGCTGGACGCTGGGTGGCAGTAGAGGGCCTCACAGAAACCAGGCACAGACAATCTGGCCTCCAGCAAAGGAATGATGCTAATGCGCTCCTCTGGGTAGAATTTGCACAATAACCCACATGGAAGTCGCAGCAGGACAGGGATGAAAACTATGGGGCAAGAGGTCAAGTCTGCACAATCCCAACCAACCCCACAGATGCCCATGTCCAGTAACCGCACACACTGGATGGCTCCCCACAGGCAAAGGAACGGGTGAGACACACCCCTTCTCTGTACCTGGTGACAGATTCAGGGAAGTCAGGCTCCAGGCCCTCTCTCACTCCCACCGTGTCCTGAATCCTCACCATCAGCTACAGCTGCAAGGACTGTTTCTCTTCTGTGAACCTGCAAGCTAAGGGTCTGAAGCGACACAGTGGAGAAAGCATGCGAGGAAATTCTGCTCTACTTTTCCACCTCAGTGAGGCACGTGCACAATGTAGTTTCCCATCTCAACTGTTGCTTCGCTGTCAAGATTTCTTTTGGTGTGAGAGACCAAGGTGTCGGTAGCAAAAGAAAATGTTTTGCTTTTGCTCCCCTCAGTATGCTTCAACATTTCCAAGTGAATTTCACGTCACAAGGGGAGATGGGGATTGCCCTCAACTGGAATGTGGGTCACCTCCCAGCTGTGTGGTGATGTGTCTGGGGCCAAGGCCAGAGCTGCTGCTTTTCCAGATTTTCCAAGCCAGAAACAAGCACTGTTCACTTTAATAAGGTTAAGTTTAAACCGACATCCTTTTTTGGTGCCTAAACTGTTGACTACATACCCCAGCAAGACAGAAGCGTGTGAAAGCCGTCCATTCACACTCCCATTCTCCCAGACGGTCACATGCGCATATCCCCAGAGCTGAAGGCACTGTGCAAAGCACGGTGCAGTATATGCGGCCAGTAACCGTGTGTTCTTCTCACTGAACACTTCCAGGGTTGCATCAAGTAAAAGTTGCCTCAACTTTCACTGAAGTAGATAAAAGCTGCAAAAACCCTTACTGATTTCCTAAGTTTACTTCTCTAAGTCCCAAAAGCTAAGACTATAACTACGTTATTGTTCATGTATGACAAACAAATATTAAATAGTTTACACCTTTATACCAATTTATCTGTAGCTCGTGCAGGTCCAATTGGACCCGGCAGACATCTACAGAACATTTCATGCAACAACTAGAGAATACACATTTTTTCTCATCGGCACATGGAACATTCTCCAGGATAGACCACATGTTAGGTCACAAAACAGGTTTCAGCAAATTTTTCAAAGCTGACATCATTCCTAGTATCTTTTCTGACCACAATTGACTAGCACTGGAAATCAATTACAAGCGAATTTCTGGAAACTACTCCAGTGCATGAAAACTGAACAACAGGCTCCCGAATGACCTATGGGTCCAAGAAGAAATTAAAAAGGAAATCAAAAACGTTCTTGAAACTAATGAAAAAAGATGCATCCTACCAAAACCTGTGGGATACTGTAAAAGCAACAGCGACGAGGCAATATATTGCAATAAATGCTCACATCAAAAGGATGGAGAAACTTCACGTAAATGACCGAACTGTACACCTCAAAGAACCACCACCACCACAACAATGCAATCATAAAAGTACTAGAGAGAAAGAAATAATTAACATCAGGGCAGAGTTCAATGAAATGGAGACCCCCAAAACGATACAAAGGATCAGCGAAACACAAAGTTGTTTTTTGAGAAGATAAATAAAATAGACAAACCATTAGCTTTGCCCACTCTCACCACACTCATTCAACATAGTATTGAAAGCCCTAACCAGAGCAATCAAGCAAGACAAAGAAATAAAGGGCATTCAGATTGGGAAGGACAAAGTCAAGTTGTCCCTGTTTGCAGATGACGCGATCTTATAGATAGAAAACCTAAAGGCTACCAGAACGCCCTTACGGCTGACTAACAATTTTAATAATTTTGCGGGGTACAAAATCAACACCCACAGATCAGGAGCATTTTTATACTCCGATAATGAACTGGCAGAAAAAGAAATCAAGAAAGCAAGCCCATTTACAATAGTCACCCCCAAGATAAAATACCTAGGAACCAATTGAACCAAGGAGGTTAATGCAGATCTCTACAATGAGAACTACCAAACACCAGTGAGAGAAATTAAAGAGCACCCCAAAATAGTGGAATGACATACCAGGCTCTGGTACGGGAAGAATTAACATCGTGAAAATGTCCTTTCTACCCATAGCAGTCTACAAATTCAACGCAATCTCCGTCAAAATAGCAACAACTTTCTTCACAGAAATAGAAAAAGCAGTGCTAACATTCATATGGATTACGAAAAGATCCTGAATAGCCAAAGCAATTTTGAGCTTAAAAGCACCCCCAAAACAGAAAGGCTGGAGGCATAACACCACCCAATTTCAAATTCTATGACAAGGCTCAAAACAGCATGGTGATGGCATAGAAACAGACACTCAGATCAATGGAACAGGATAGAAAACCCAGGAATAATCAATTTGCCTACTTACAGCCAACCGAGTTTTGACAAAGCAAACCAGAACATACGCTGTGGAAAAGACAGCCTCTTCAGGAAATAAACGGTGCCCGCAAAATTGGACAATCCACATGCAGAAGAATGAAACTGGACCAGCATCTCACCATATGCCAAAATCGACTCGAAATGGATTAAAGACCAGAATATAAGACCCCAAACCATTACATGACTGAAGGAAAACAGAGGGGAAACACTCCAGGAAGTAGGTGGGGGCAAAGGCTTTATGAATAAGACCCGAAAACCCACAAGCAACAATATAAAAACTAAACAAATGAGCTAATGTCAAACTAAGAAGCTTCCACACAGCAAAGGAAACAATCAACAGAGCAGAAAGGCACCCTAAAAAAAGGTAGAAAATATGTGTAAACTATACGTCTGCCAAGGGCTTAATATCCAGAACATACCAAGAACACAAACAGCTGTACAGTATGAAAACAAGTAATCCGATTTAAAACTGGGCAAACGAGATGAATAGACATTTTTCAAAGACATACAAATGGCCAACGGTACACGAAAAAATGCTCAGCATCACTAGTCATCAGAGAAATGCAAATCAAAACCACATTGAGATATCATGTCAACCCAGATAGACTGGCCATTGTTAAAAAGACCATTAATAAGAAATGCTACTGAGGATATGAGGAAAGGAGAACTCTTCTCCAATGTTGGTGGGACTGTAAATTAGCACAGCCACTATGGAAAACAGTAAAGAAGTTTCCTCCAATACAGATAGTACTACCATATGATCCAGCAGTTCCACTACTGGGTATATATCCAAAGAAATGGAAATCATATGGAAGGGACACCTGCACTCCCATGTTCACTGCAGCTTTACTTACAATAGCCAAAATATAGAACCAACCTCAGTGCCCTTCGACAGATGACTGGATAAAAAAAATGTGATACACGTACACCATGGAATAATACTCAGTGATAAAGAAAAAGAATGAAATTCTGCCATCGGTAACAACCTGGATGAGTCTGGAGAAAATTATGTTGTGTGAAATAAGCCAGACAAGGGAAGATAAATATCACATGCTCTCACTTATAACTAGGTAGAAAGGAAGGAAGGAAGGAAGGAAGGAAGGAAGGAAGGAAGGAAGGAAGGAAGGAAGCAAAGGACTACAACAGTTCCTTGAACTTTCAGAAGGACAGAAGAAACCAATGGTTACTAGAGATGAGGGGATGGACGGAGGGAGGGAGTTGGGGGCGTGATGGGTCAGGCAAAGGGCATAAAGAAAAATCATGATTTGTAATAATGAATATGCTAATAAAAATAATTTAAAAAGTAAGACACTTTAAAACACAAAAAGAATGCCATTATTGACATTCCAGAAAATTCCAGCTATGTGGATAACATTAAAAACCAGCTGTCAAGCTAAATCCTTTATCAGTACAAATTTTGATATTTCTTCAAATTGGGAGGAGAATGTTGGTTTCGATGTACAATGTCTGGTCACTCCCAGCCTCATCTATTTGTCACTGACGACCCTGGGACAGACGGAAAAAAAAAAAAAAAAAAAAAACGGTTTCTGCAACTTTTAAAATACAGACACGCCCTCCACCACCAACTTTCAATTTCTACAAAACGTCCTTGGGTTCTAGTATTCTTGCACATGTTTGTTCTCTTACAGGAAATTTGCTCCTTAGGATTTCACTGCAATGTGCTTCTGGATCCCATGCCATGATTTATCTCTGAGGACCCCTGTTCCCCTGGATCCATTTCACCCCGTGCCTGGCCACCTGTGTGGCACACACACATAGGAGCAGGAGGACAAGGCTTTGAGATGGGGAACCCGCACAAGCAATTATCTGGGTTTAGGTCTGCAGGTTATTAAGGTTTTCCGTTTCAACTTCCACAGCTAGAACGAAAGTGTAGAAATCTGTTTTCTAGTTAAAATCTGTTCACATCCCAAGTGTTTTTTAAGTTACTTAACAAGCCTTTGGTAGTCCGAAATACCGGGAAGTGTGCCTGTAACTAGAAACACCAGAAACTTCCATTTCAAAATTGTCATAAACCAGGGATACTTTAGAAAAACCTTTTCAGCCCACTTCGTGCCTTGAGTAATGGTGGGTAAACAGTGGAAACCAAGAGAGGCAACATGGAAGCAAACGGATATAAAAGCACAAGGGAGACATCATGCTCTTGGGGAGAACTAAAATGCAAATTGTGTCTGTAAACGAAAGAAATTATACAGAAATCCCAGAAAAACAATTGACTGAAAATCAGACGAACGATCCCATGTTCATCGCATCACCTTGAGAACACGAAGGATACTTTTGTACAGGCAGCACACCTCCTTAAAGCAGCAGCAGAGTGCTTCGTGCACAGCAAGGCCTAGTTCACCGAGCAGCTGGAACTGTGCCCACACCCAGAGGGCAGCACCAGTCACGTGGGTGCAGAGGAGGTTGTCCCGGTGAACTCCACAAGTGGCAGCAACGCTAGGCTCTACGCCACAGGACTTCTGACAACGGACACAGTCGCACAGACTGCAAGTGGACCCCACATCAGCCTCAAGACCTCCCCCACCCGAAAACATCTCCACAGCCAGCCAGGGAGGCAAAGGAAGGGTCTTCATGGCGTGCAGAGTTACAATGAATCTGTGTTCACGCTGCCCCCTCCCACTGTACCCGTCGAGACCCAGACGATGTGCCCTGCTACTACAAAGTCGAAGAGATGTTTGATGGGGGCAGAGCGGAAGAGGCACATTGAATTTGGATCATTTTACCCATGACCCTTCTCTCCTCCCAACCCTCTTTGCGAAAGATGACATTTCTGGGGAAACAGAAGGTGATCAGAAGCAAGTAGCTCAAATGTATGTCCCTTGTAAATTTCGGATATCCATCAATTTCAATTTTGAGATATAGAGAAGTGCTGGGAAGTTTAATTGGCCGTATCAGTGTCAGTGAAGAGCTGATGGAAGAAGTGCGAAAGGCCAAAGGAGAAAACCCATGAGTAGAGAAATTAGCCTTCGGCTAATCTTATCTTCTCTGCTTCCATATATCCCTGTCCATCCTCAAAAGTTGAGTGAGGTAGGAGATGATAAGATTGAGATTAGGGCAAATTATTTCCCCATCTTTTCCTTTCTCCAATGCACAGTTTCCTCAACCCGCACACTTGGAGTCTCAGGGTCAGCCTATTAAGTGCCTATAATCAACTTCAATCATTTTAGCAGAGTACTACAGAGTGACTGCTCCCAACCCCTTCAGATAGGTGATGCTTATGTTTACATCTGCTTATCAGCTCTGTCAAAGTGCTGTTTCGTGGAGGTGCTGTAATCTGATGAACACATGAGACATGCTATTTGCTAGCAAGAAATTCTCAGCTCAAACAAGCTAAGGTGTACGGAGATTCAGTATAACACAGTAATTGGTTAACTCAGTTTACTTGGGACTCCATTTCTTAGGTCTTGGGCTGTTTACATAACCAAAAGGAGTGTGTGTGTGTGTGTGTGTGTGTGTGTACCACACTTGACCTAGCGTGTGTGTGTGTGTGTATGTGTGTTTGTGTACCACACTTGACCTAGCACCTACCTGCACAAGTACCCCCCTGCCAAGTGATGTGTTTAAAGGCCAACAAAAAGGAAAACACAGAACACATTTATAATCCTGAAAATCTAGGGCTACTTAACCTTTTTGCTGCTTAATTTTAAAGGCAAAAAATGTACTATGAGCAGCATAAATAAGAACTGATTTGAGCATAGTTTTATAATAGATAAAATGTACCTGATGGGTCTAATTCAAATTTCTAAAATCTAACTGTGCCGCATTAGTCTGAGATACAAGATCTAAAGCTGCATGATCTAATCTGAGAATTTACGGACCTGTTTGAAATACCTTCATTTGATTAATTTGAAATGGAGGCCAGGGTATGACCTCTAACAGTCTGATCTTTAATAACCGCTCAAGAGATGAGGCAGGAAGTCAGTCGCGCTTAGAATTCTATGCACTTTCCTCTAGTGAGCACACCCTGCGGTTCCACGCGTGCAAGCACACCCCTCGCTCACTGCGGGATCTACAGAGCAGCTGTACATGCCCTTCAAAACTCAAATGCGTGTTATGTGGGTGTGCGGTATAGGGGTAGGACATGAAAAAACTCCCACCTGTCCAGTCCGAGAGAAATTTAACTCCTGAGAAGCACACCTTAGTTGAACATCAGATGCAACACTAATTTGCAGAGGTTCCCACAACATAGGAACAAAAGGGCTGACGTTATGTGTTGATAGCAGATCGTGTGTGAAAACTAAAGTTTTATACGGGGCTGTACGAAGACTAACTGAGGTCTGGAAAATGAGGAATTTTAAATGCTGGACAGTCTCTATACTCAGATTCCGCTGAAGACAATGCAAATACTTATAAGAGCCTGATAATAAAAACAGATTAAAAAACTTAATCATCAAGGTGAAGCATTTAGTAATGAGGTTTGTACAGCTTTTCGGAAAACACTGACTGGAAGTCCCAACCGGCTAGAGGTAGGCCAGTGTCAGGAGGCATCCCGGACATGGGCATTAGCTTCCAGCACTGATGGTGCAGCCAGTGTCGATGATAAGAATTAAAACACAACTGCAACCCCCAGTCCTGGACAGGCTCAGGAAGCGGCTATCTGGAAAGAGTGGGAGGGGTCCAGGAGGCCAGCCCCCAGGTGATACATACGTTTGCACAACAGTGACGGCGAGCCACTGGAAGTCTTTTCCAGCTGTACTGCGCTGTAATTGTGGTCGCTTGCTCAGGACAGCATGCTGCTTTCACAAGTTGTCTCCTTCCTGAGGGATTTGCTCCTAGAAAAAGCCACCACCGCCTTCTTCACTGTGCCTTCTTCTTCTTCTTTTTCTTTTTTTTCCTGGAGCTTGTCTCTTCTGCAGAGAAGAGCTTTTAACACCTCCCTGGATAGTCAGTAAAACCCCAAGCATTAAGAAGGCCAGAAAATACACGTCCACTTCATTTCACTGAAAAAGAAAGGTCATGATCCTATCCCTTCTTTGGGTCATCCACCCTGAGTCTGCACACCACATTTGCTCAGCAGCAGTCTGGCTACCCTTGCACATCCAGCAAACCCTTAGCACTCCTTCCTCTTATTCAGGATTCCAACTTTTTGAGCGACAAGAAGATCCCTGACACAGAGGGATCCTTGCTGAGGTATGAGAGCAGTGACACAGGATGCAAGAAGAGCACAAATGATGTTTCTTTATCCTCTGCCAAGCCCAGGGCACGCTTGGTGCTGCCATTCTCCTCCTGGGTGCAGCAGCAAACGCTTCTTCGTCAGTTCTATGATCCAACACTGCCGCCCTTAAAAATTAAGTCACCTCAAAAGTTACATAAGTATTTGAAAATACTCAAGAAAACTCTCCAAACACTGCTAGTTACACTTTGCTTGTCATAAATGGAACATCAATCTGAGCCCCAGGACAGGCCAGAGACAAGAACCTGTGATTTCCAGCCAGGCCTGAATTCTCCCCAAATTCCACAGAGTACCAAAACAGGACAATCTTGGCAGGAGCCAAGGGCAGCCTCCTCTACCCTGAAGCAGGCCATGCCTGGAGTCCTTGGCATGAACCGAGGGCAGCATCTCCTGCCTGGAAGCAGTCATGAAGCACACCGAAACACCACTTCCACGTGGGTGGGCCACTGTTGCTTTGCCTCCCACAGATCTGTCCCCCCTTTTCCCCTGGGTGATGGAGCTGCCAAAGATTCCTCAAAGCCCATCTCTTTTGAGCAGTGAGAAGCCCCGGGCTTCTCTTCCTGCATTTATTCTCCAGACCAAGAAGTTACAGGAAGAGACATAGGTGGGGTTTTGAACATAGGTTCAGTTTTACAAGTTTTGCAATAGAAGCTGGTAACATTCAGTCAAAACAAGTCAGATGACACTCTGTTAGGCAATTAAGTGATCCACTATAACAAAGCCTTGATTTACCCGAAATTCCTTTTCCCTCTAGCAGCTTTTTAGTAACGTTGCCTATCAATTAGTCACTTGTCTGTCTTAGAATCAGCAGCCTTGCTGTGTTATGATTCTTTTCCTGCAACAGAGACTCGATGCCCGGGGGTTAAAATTCCTGTCCTTTGCAAGGTCAATATTTGAAACTGCAAGGCTTTTGGTGACTAAAGTCACCTATTACCCAAGAGCAGTAATAGGAAATTAATGTAATACACTAAAAAAGGTAATTGCCTTCCTTAACCACGAAGATGGCATTTTATAAAATTAGCTGCTTCTCTTAAAAGGCAACCTTCATTATCCTTTACCTACTCTTTAAAGACTATACAAACAGGAATAAGTAAATTATGGATAAAATGTTCTATAACTGGGAGAACTCAACGGCCAGTTGCCCACAGCTTACCTGCTGGTGTCCTGTGACACATATTGAAGCCTCCGTTGTACTTTGAGGAAAAATGTTCCAAACATGCCCAAAGTTCTACCCAGCAGCCGCCCCGGGAACCTGCATGCACTTCTGTCCCACTGCGAGTGGCAACCACATCGGCGGTGCTGGACTCGGGTCAGCCCTGCTGGAATGGCAGTGAAAGAGAAACTCATGTTTCAGCACAGCTAAGACGTAAACGTGCAAGTGCAATTTTTAGTGAACAGTGTCGCGTATACATTTACAGGCGGCCAAGGGATAACTCTGTGACCAAAGGAAAACAAAACCTATTCTAGAAAAACAGCAGCTCTGCCTTTCAGGGATGAGACAACCCTGCAAGCTGCTGAGCTCTCTGCTGGTCACCGGTGATGTCATCCCGGTAGCACTGACCCTGTCACCGCCAGAGGTGCCTCACCCAGTCCCCTCCCATCTGTCCGCTGGACTGGAGGGGCGCCATTCTGTCCACACAGCTTCCTTGAGCACCTGCACCCTTGGGGCCTGCTTGTTGGGAGGAAAGCTGTCACCCGCGGCAGCTGGCTTAAACCTTAGCAGCAGGAGGAACAGCTGCCCGTGGCCAGGTCACTGCCCCAGATGAAACTGTTGCTGCCGGGCCTGGCCATCTCTTCCCAACGGAAATAAGTTGTTTGGGGTTCAGCAGACTCTAGAATGAAGCGGGCCCCTTGGGCACAGGGAGCAACAGCACATCCTAGTGGGCTAATTTCCCCAAAGCTTGAAACTAGGTGTCTTGTCTCACTCCAAGGATGGCTGTGGCACTACAGCATCGCTGGACGCTGGGTGGCAGTAGAGGGCCTCACAGAAACCAGGCACAGACAATCTGGCCTCCAGCAAAGGAATGATGCTAATGCGCTCCTCTGGGTAGAATTTGCACAATAACCCACATGGAAGTCGCAGCAGGACAGGGATGAAAACTATGGGGCAAGAGGTCAAGTCTGCACAATCCCAACCAACCCCACAGATGCCCATGTCCAGTAACCGCACACACTGGATGGCTCCCCACAGGCAAAGGAACAGGTGAGACACACCCCTTCTCTGTACCTGGTGACAGATTCAGGGAAGTCAGGCTCCAGGCCCTCTCTCACTCCCACCGTGTCCTGAATCCTCACCATCAGCTACAGCTGCAAGGACTGTTTCTCTTCTGTGAACCTGCAAGCTAAGGGTCTGAAGCGACACAGTGGAGAAAGCATGCGAGGAAATTCTGCTCTACTTTTCCACCTCAGTGAGGCACGTGCACAATGTAGTTTCCCATCTCAACTGTTGCTTCGCTGTCAAGATTTCTTTTGGTGTGAGAGACCAAGGTGTCGGTAGCAAAAGAAAATGTTTTGCTTTTGCTCCCCTCAGTATGCTTCAACATTTCCAAGTGAATTTCACGTCACAAGGGGAGATGGGGATTGCCCTCAACTGGAATGTGGGTCACCTCCCAGCTGTGTGGTGATGTGTCTGGGGCCAAGGCCAGAGCTGCTGCTTTTCCAGATTTTCCAAGCCAGAAACAAGCACTGTTCACTTTAATAAGGTTAAGTTTAAACCGACATCCTTTTTTGGTGCCTAAACTGTTGACTACATACCCCAGCAAGACAGAAGCGTGTGAAAGCCGTCCATTCACACTCCCCTTCTCCCAGACGGTCACATGCGCATATGCCCAGAGCTGAAGGCACTGTGCAAAGCACGGTGCAGTATATGCGGCCAGTAACCGTGTGTTCTTCTCACTGAACACTTCCAGGGTTGCATCAAGTAAAAGTTGCCTCAACTTTCACTGAAGTAGATAAAAGCTGCAAAAACCCTTACTGATTTCCTAAGTTTACTTCTCTAAGTCCCAAAAGCTAAGACTATAACTACGTTAGCGTTCATGTATGACAAACAAATATTAAATAGTTTACACCTTTATACCAATTTATCTGTAGCTCGTGCAGGTCCAATTGGACCTGGCAGACATCTACAGAACATTTCATGCAACAACTAGAGAATACACATTTTTTCTCATCGGCACATGGAACATTCTCCAGGATAGACCACATGTTAGGTCACAAAACAGGTTTCAGCAAATTTTTCAAAGCTGACATCATTCCTAGTATCTTTTCTGACCACAATTGACTAGCACTGGAAATCAATTACAAGCGAATTTCTGGAAACTACTCCAGTGCATGAAAACTGAACAACAGGCTCCCGAATGACCTATGGGTCCAAGAAGAAATTAAAAAGGAAATCAAAAACGTTCTTGAAACTAATGAAAAAAGATGCATCCTACCAAAACCTGTGGGATACTGTAAAAGCAACAGCGACGAGGCAATATATTGCAATAAATGCTCACATCAAAAGGATGGAGAACCTTCACGTAAATGACCGAACTGTACACCTCAAAGAACCACCACCACCACAACAATGCAATCATAAAAGTACTAGAGAGAAAGAAATAATTAACATCAGGGCAGAGTTCAATGAAATGGAGACCCCCAAAACGATACAAAGGATCAGCGAAACACAAAGTTGTTTTTTGAGAAGATAAATAAAATAGACAAACCATTAGCTTTGCCCACTCTCACCACACTCATTCAACATAGTATTGAAAGCCCTAACCAGAGCAATCAAGCAAGACAAAGAAATAAAGGGCATTCAGATTGGGAAGGACAAAGTCAAGTTGTCCCTGTTTGCAGATGACGCGATCTTATAGATAGAAAACCTAAAGGCTACCAGAACGCCCTTACGGCTGACTAACAATTTTAATAATTTTGCGGGGTACAAAATCAACACCCACAGATCAGGAGCATTTTTATACTCCGATAATGAACTGGCAGAAAAAGAAATCAAGAAAGCAAGCCCATTTACAATAGTCACCCCCAAGATAAAATACCTAGGAACCAATTGAACCAAGGAGGTTAATGCAGATCTCTACAATGAGAACTACCAAACACCAGTGAGAGAAATTAAAGAGCACCCCAAAATAGTGGAATGACATACCAGGCTCTGGTACGGGAAGAATTAACATCGTGAAAATGTCCTTTCTACCCATAGCAGTCTACAAATTCAACGCAATCTCCGTCAAAATAGCAACAACTTTCTTCACAGAAATAGAAAAAGCAGTGCTAACATTCATATGGATTACGAAAAGATCCTGAATAGCCAAAGCAATTTTGAGCTTAAAAGCACCCCAAAAACAGAAAGGCTGGAGGCATAACACCACCCAATTTCAAATTCTATGACAAGGCTCAAAACAGCATGGTGATGGCATAGAAACAGACACTCAGATCAATGGAACAGGATAGAAAACCCAGGAATAATCAATTTGCCTACTTACAGCCAACCGATTTTTGACAAAGCAAACCAGAACATACGCTGTGGAAAAGACAGCCTCTTCAGGAAATAAACGGTGCCCGCAAAATTGGACAATCCACATGCAGAAGAATGAAACTGGACCAGCATCTCACCATATGCCAAAATCGACTCGAAATGGATTAAAGACCAGAATATAAGACCCCAAACCATTACATGACTGAAGGAAAACAGAGGGGAAACACTCCAGGAAGTAGGTGGGGGCAAAGGCTTTATGAATAAGACCCGAAAACCCACAAGCAACAATATAAAAACTAAACAAATGAGCTAATGTCAAACTAAGAAGCTTCCACACAGCAAAGGAAACAATCAACAGAGCAGAAAGGCACCCTAAAAAAAGGGAGAAAATATGTGTAAACTATACGTCTGCCAAGGGCTTAATATCCAGAACATACCAAGAACTCAAACAGCTGTACAGTATGAAAACAAGTAATCCGATTTAAAACTGGGCAAACGAGATGAATAGACATTTTTCAAAGACATACAAATGGCCAACGGTACACGAAAAAATGCTCAGCATCACTAGTCATCAGAGAAATGCAAATCAAAACCACATTGAGATATCATGTCAACCCAGATAGACTGGCCATTGTTAAAAAGACCATTAATAAGAAATGCTACTGAGGATATGAGGAAAGGAGAACTCTTCTCCAATGTTGGTGGGACTGTAAATTAGCACAGCCACTATGGAAAACAGTAAAGAAGTTTCCTCCAATACAGATAGTACTACCATATGATCCAGCAGTTCCACTACTGGGTATATATCCAAAGAAATGGAAATCATATGGAAGGGACACCTGCACTCCCATGTTCACTGCAGCTTTACTTACAATAGCCAAAATATAGAACCAACCTCAGTGCCCTTCGACAGATGACTGGATAAAAAAAATGTGATACACGTACACCATGGAATAATACTCAGTGATAAAGAAAAAGAATGAAATTCTGCCATCGGTAACAACCTGGATGAGTCTGGAGAAAATTATGTTGTGTGAAATAAGCCAGACAAGGGAAGATAAATATCACATGCTCTCACTTATAACTAGGTAGAAAGGAAGGAAGGAAGGAAGGAAGGAAGGAAGGAAGGAAGGAAGGAAGGAAGGAAGGAAGGAAGGAAGGAAGGAAGGAAGGAAGGAAGGA
Source organism: Cynocephalus volans (assembly GCF_027409185.1). Taxonomy (NCBI): domain Eukaryota; kingdom Metazoa; phylum Chordata; class Mammalia; order Dermoptera; family Cynocephalidae; genus Cynocephalus; species Cynocephalus volans. The sequence continues at coordinate 2,161,554 of NW_026902465.1, forward strand.
AGGAAGCAAAGGACTACAACAGTTCCTTGAACTTTCAGAAGGACAGAAGAAACCAATGGTTACTAGAGATGAGGGGATGGACGGAGGGAGGGAGTTGGGGGCGTGATGGGTCAGGCAAAGGGCATAAAGAAAAATCATGATTTGTAATAATGAATATGCTAATAAAAATAATTTAAAAAGTAAGACACTTTAAAACACAAAAAGAATGCCATTATTGACATTCCAGAAAATTCCAGCTATGTGGATAACATTAAAAACCAGCTGTCAAGCTAAATCCTTTATCAGTACAAATTTTGATATTTCTTCAAATTGGGAGGAGAATGTTGGTTTCGATGTACAATGTCTGGTCACTCCCAGCCTCATCTATTTGTCACTGACGACCCTGGGACAGACGGAAAAAAAAAAAAAAAAAAAAAACGGTTTCTGCAACTTTTAAAATACAGACACGCCCTCCACCACCAACTTTCAATTTCTACAAAACGTCCTTGGGTTCTAGTATTCTTGCACATGTTTGTTCTCTTACAGGAAATTTGCTCCTTAGGATTTCACTGCAATGTGCTTCTGGATCCCATGCCATGATTTATCTCTGAGGACCCCTGTTCCCCTGGATCCATTTCACCCCGTGCCTGGCCACCTGTGTGGCACACACACATAGGAGCAGGAGGACAAGGCTTTGAGATGGGGAACCCGCACAAGCAATTATCTGGGTTTAGGTCTGCAGGTTATTAAGGTTTTCCGTTTCAACTTCCACAGCTAGAACGAAAGTGTAGAAATCTGTTTTCTAGTTAAAATCTGTTCACATCCCAAGTGTTTTTTAAGTTACTTAACAAGCCTTTGGTAGTCCGAAATACCGGGAAGTGTGCCTGTAACTAGAAACACCAGAAACTTCCATTTCAAAATTGTCATAAACCAGGGATACTTTAGAAAAACCTTTTCAGCCCACTTCGTGCCTTGAGTAATGGTGGGTAAACAGTGGAAACCAAGAGAGGCAACATGGAAGCAAACGGATATAAAAGCACAAGGGAGACATCATGCTCTTGGGGAGAACTAAAATGCAAATTGTGTCTGTAAAAGAAAGAAATTATACAGAAATCCCAGAAAAACAATTGACTGAAAATCAGACGAACGATCCCATGTTCATCGCATCACCTTGAGAACACGAAGGATACTTTTGTACAGGCAGCACACCTCCTTAAAGCAGCAGCAGAGTGCTTCGTGCACAGCAAGGCCTAGTTCACCGAGCAGCTGGAACTGTGCCCACACCCAGAGGGCAGCACCAGTCACGTGGGTGCAGAGGAGGTTGTCCCGGTGAACTCCACAAGTGGCAGCAACGCTAGGCTCTACGCCACAGGACTTCTGACAACGGACACAGTCGCACAGACTGCAAGTGGACCCCACATCAGCCTCAAGACCTCCCCCACCCGAAAACATCTCCACAGCCAGCCAGGGAGGCAAAGGAAGGGTCTTCATGGCGTGCAGAGTTACAATGAATCTGTGTTCACGCTGCCCCCTCCCACTGTACCCGTCGAGACCCAGACGATGTGCCCTGCTACTACAAAGTCGAAGAGATGTTTGATGGGGGCAGAGCGGAAGAGGCACATTGAATTTGGATCATTTTACCCATGACCCTTCTCTCCTCCCAACCCTCTTTGCGAAAGATGACATTTCTGGGGAAACAGAAGGTGATCAGAAGCAAGTAGCTCAAATGTATGTCCCTTGTAAATTTCGGATATCCATCAATTTCAATTTTGAGATATAGAGAAGTGCTGGGAAGTTTAATTGGCCGTATCAGTGTCAGTGAAGAGCTGATGGAAGAAGTGCGAAAGGCCAAAGGAGAAAACCCATGAGTAGAGAAATTAGCCTTCGGCTAATCTTATCTTCTCTGCTTCCATATATCCCTGTCCATCCTCAAAAGTTGAGTGAGGTAGGAGATGATAAGATTGAGATTAGGGCAAATTATTTCCCCATCTTTTCCTTTCTCCAATGCACAGTTTCCTCAACCCGCACACTTGGAGTCTCAGGGTCAGCCTATTAAGTGCCTATAATCAACTTCAATCATTTTAGCAGAGTACTACAGAGTGACTGCTCCCAACCCCTTCAGATAGGTGATGCTTATGTTTACATCTGCTTATCAGCTCTGTCAAAGTGCTGTTTCGTGGAGGTGCTGTAATCTGATGAACACATGAGACATGCTATTTGCTAGCAAGAAATTCTCAGCTCAAACAAGCTAAGGTGTATGGAGATTCAGTATAACACAGTAATTGGTTAACTCAGTTTACTTGGGACTCCATTTCTTAGGTCTTGGGCTGTTTACATAACCAAAAGGAGTGTGTGTGTGTGTGTGTGTGTGTGTGTACCACACTTGACCTAGCGTGTGTGTGTGTGTGTATGTGTGTTTGTGTACCACACTTGACCTAGCACCTACCTGCACAAGTACCCCCCTGCCAAGTGATGTGTTTAAAGGCCAACAAAAAGGAAAACACAGAACACATTTATAATCCTGAAAATCTAGGGCTACTTAACCTTTTTGCTGCTTAATTTTAAAGGCAAAAAATGTACTATGAGCAGCATAAATAAGAACTGATTTGAGCATAGTTTTATAATAGATAAAATGTACCTGATGGGTCTAATTCAAATTTCTAAAATCTAACTGTGCCGCATTAGTCTGAGATACAAGATCTAAAGCTGCATGATCTAATCTGAGAATTTACGGACCTGTTTGAAATACCTTCATTTGATTAATTTGAAATGGAGGCCAGGGTATGACCTCTAACAGTCTGATCTTTAATAACCGCTCAAGAGATGAGGCAGGAAGTCAGTCGCGCTTAGAATTCTATGCACTTTCCTCTAGTGAGCACACCCTGCGGTTCCACGCGTGCAAGCACACCCCTCGCTCACTGCGGGATCTACAGAGCAGCTGTACATGCCCTTCAAAACTCAAATGCGTGTTATGTGGGTGTGCGGTATAGGGGTAGGACATGAAAAAACTCCCACCTGTCCAGTCCGAGAGAAATTTAACTCCTGAGAAGCACACCTTAGTTGAACATCAGATGCAACACTAATTTGCAGAGGTTCCCACAACATAGGAACAAAAGGGCTGACGTTATGTGTTGATAGCAGATCGTGTGTGAAAACTAAAGTTTTATACGGGGCTGTACGAAGACTAACTGAGGTCTGGAAAATGAGGAATTTTAAATGCTGGACAGTCTCTATACTCAGATTCCACTGAAGACAATGCAAATACTTATAAGAGCCTGATAATAAAAACAGATTAAAAAACTTAATCATCAAGGTGAAGCATTTAGTAATGAGGTTTGTACAGCTTTTCGGAAAACACTGACTGGAAGTCCCAACCGGCTAGAGGTAGGCCAGTGTCAGGAGGCATCCCGGACATGGGCATTAGCTTCCAGCACTGATGGTGCAGCCAGTGTCGATGATAAGAATTAAAACACAACTGCAACCCCCAGTCCTGGACAGGCTCAGGAAGCGGCTATCTGGAAAGAGTGGGAGGGGTCCAGGAGGCCAGCCCCCAGGTGATACATACGTTTGCACAACAGTGACGGCGAGCCACTGGAAGTCTTTTCCAGCTGTACTGCGCTGTAATTGTGGTCGCTTGCTCAGGACAGTATGCTGCTTTCACAAGTTGTCTCCTTCCTGAGGGATTTGCTCCTAGAAAAAGTCACCACCGCCTTCTTCACTGTGCCTTCTTCTTCTTCTTTTTCTTTTTTTTCCTGGAGCTTGTCTCTTCTGCAGAGAAGAGCTTTTAACACCTCCCTGGATAGTCAGTAAAACCCCAAGCATTAAGAAGGCCAGAAAATACACGTCCACTTCATTTCACTGAAAAAGAAAGGTCATGATCCTATCCCTTCTTTGGGTCATCCACCCTGAGTCTGCACACCACATTTGCTCAGCAGCAGTCTGGCTACCCTTGCACATCCAGCAAACCCTTAGCACTCCTTCCTCTTATTCAGGATTCCAACTTTTTGAGCGACAAGAAGATCCCTGACACAGAGGGATCCTTGCTGAGTTATGAGAGCAATGACACAGGAAGCAAGAAGAGCACAAATGATGTTTCTTTATCCTCTGCCAAGCCCAGGGCACGCTTGGTGCTGCCATTCTCCTCCTGGGTGCAGCAGCAAACGCTTCTTCGTCAGTTCTATGATCCAACACTGCCGCCCTTAAAAATTAAGTCACCTCAAAAGTTACATAAGTATTTGAAAATACTCAAGAAAACTCTCCAAACACTGCTAGTTACACTTTGCTTGTCATAAATGGAACATCAATCTGAGCCCCAGGACAGGCCAGAGACAAGAACCTGTGATTTCCAGCCAGGCCTGAATTCTCCCCAAATTCCACAGAGTACCAAAACAGGACAATCTTGGCAGGAGCCAAGGGCAGCCTCCTCTACCCTGAAGCAGGCCATGCCTGGAGTCCTTGGCATGAACCGAGGGCAGCATCTCCTGCCTGGAAGCAGTCATGAAGCACACCGAAACACCACTTCCACGTGGGTGGGCCACTGTTGCTTTGCCTCCCACAGATCTGTCCCCCCTTTTCCCCTGGGTGATGGAGCTGCCAAAGATTCCTCAATGCCCATCTCTTTTGAGCAGTGAGAAGCCCCGGGCTTCTCTTCCTGCATTTATTCTCCAGACCAAGAAGTTACAGGAAGAGACACAGGTGGGGTTTTGAACATAGGTTCAGTTTTACAAGTTTTGCAATAGAAGCTGGTAACATTCAGTCAAAACAAGTCAGATGACACTCTGTTAGGCAATTAAGTGATCCACTATAACAAAGCCTTGATTTACCCGAAATTCCTTTTCCCTCTAGCAGCTTTTTAGTAACGTTGCCTATCAATTAGTCACTTGTCTGTCTTAGAATCAGCAGCCTTGCTGTGTTATGATTCTTTTCCTGCAACAGAGACTCGATGCCCGGGGGTTAAAATTCCTGTCCTTTGCAAGGTCAATATTTGAAACTGCAAGGCTTTTGATGACTAAAGTCACCTATTACCCAAGAGCAGTAATAGGAAATTAATGTAATACACTAAAAAAGGTAATTGCCTTCCTTAACCACGAAGATGGCATTTTATAAAATTAGCTGCTTCTCTTAAAAGGCAACCTTCATTATCCTTTACCTACTCTTTAAAGACTATACAAACAGGAATAAGTAAATTATGGATAAAATGTTCTATAACTGGGAGAACTCAACGGCCAGTTGCCCACAGCTTACCTGCTGGTGTCCTGTGACACATATTGAAGCCTCCGTTGTACTTTGAGGAAAAATGTTCCAAACATGCCCAAAGTTCTACCCAGCAGCCGCCCCGGGAACCTGCATGCACTTCTGTCCCACTGCGAGTGGCAACCACATCGGCGGTGCTGGACTCGGGTCAGCCCTGCTGGAATGGCAGTGAAAGAGAAACTCATGTTTCAGCACAGCTAAGACGTAAACGTGCAAGTGCAATTTTTAGTGAACAGTGTCGCGTATAAATTTACAGGCGGCCAAGGGATAACTCTGTGACCAAAGGAAAACAAAACCTATTCTAGAAAAACAGCAGCTCTGCCTTTCAGGGATGAGACAACCCTGCAAGCTGCTGAGCTCTCTGCTGGTCACCGGTGATGTCATCCCGGTAGCACTGACCCTGTCACCGCCAGAGGTGCCTCACCCAGTCCCCTCCCATCTGTCCGCTGGACTGGAGGGGCGCCATTCTGTCCACACAGCTTCCTTGAGCACCTGCACCCTTGGGGCCTGCTTGTTGGGAGGAAAGCTGTCACCCGCGGCAGCTGGCTTAAACCTTAGCAGCAGGAGGAACAGCTGCCCGTGGCCAGGCCACTGCCCCAGATGAAACTGTTGCTGCCGGGCCTGGCCATCTCTTCCCAACGGAAATAAGTTGTTTGGGGTTCAGCAGACTCTAGAATGAAGCGGGCCCCTTGGGCACAGGGAGCAACAGCACATCCTAGTGGGCTAATTTCCCCAAAGCTTGAAACTAGGTGTCTTGTCTCACTCCAAGGATGGCTGTGGCACTACAGCATCGCTGGACGCTGGGTGGCAGTAGAGGGCCTCACAGAAACCAGGCACAGACAATCTGGCCTCCAGCAAAGGAATGATGCTAATGCGCTCCTCTGGGTAGAATTTGCACAATAACCCACATGGAAGTCGCAGCAGGACAGGGATGAAAACTATGGGGCAAGAGGTCAAGTCTGCACAATCCCAACCAACCCCACAGATGCCCATGTCCAGTAACCGCACACACTGGATGGCTCCCCACAGGCAAAGGAACAGGTGAGACACACCCCTTCTCTGTACCTGGTGACAGATTCAGGGAAGTCAGGCTCCAGGCCCTCTCTCACTCCCACCGTGTCCTGAATCCTCACCATCAGCTACAGCTGCAAGGACTGTTTCTCTTCTGTGAACCTGCAAGCTAAGGGTCTGAAGCGACACAGTGGAGAAAGCATGCGAGGAAATTCTGCTCTACTTTTCCACCTCAGTGAGGCACGTGCACAATGTAGTTTCCCATCTCAACTGTTGCTTCGCTGTCAAGATTTCTTTTGGTGTGAGAGACCAAGGTGTCGGTAGCAAAAGAAAATGTTTTGCTTTTGCTCCCCTCAGTATGCTTCAACATTTCCAAGTGAATTTCACGTCACAAGGGGAGATGGGGATTGCCCTCAACTGGAATGTGGGTCACCTCCCAGCTGTGTGGTGATGTGTCTGGGGCCAAGGCCAGAGCTGCTGCTTTTCCAGATTTTCCAAGCCAGAAACAAGCACTGTTCACTTTAATAAGGTTAAGTTTAAACCGACATCCTTTTTTGGTGCCTAAACTATTGACTACATACCCCAGCAAGACAGAAGCGTGTGAAAGCCGTCCATTCACACTCCCCTTCTCCCAGACGGTCACATGCGCATATCCCCAGAGCTGAAGGCACTGTGCAAAGCACGGTGCAGTATATGCGGCCAGTAACCGTGTGTTCTTCTCACTGAACACTTCCAGGGTTGCATCAAGTAAAAGTTGCCTCAACTTTCACTGAAGTAGATAAAAGCTGCAAAAACCCTTACTGATTTCCTAAGTTTACTTCTCTAAGTCCCAAAAGCTAAGACTATAACTACGTTAGTGTTCATGTATGACAAACAAATATTAAATAGTTTACACCTTTATACCAATTTATCTGTAGCTCGTGCAGGTCCAATTGGACCTGGCAGACATCTACAGAACATTTCATGCAACAACTAGAGAATACACATTTTTTCTCATCGGCACATGGAACATTCTCCAGGATAGACCACATGTTAGGTCACAAAACAGGTTTCAGCAAATTTTTCAAAGCTGACATCATTCCTAGTATCTTTTCTGACCACAATTGACTAGCACTGGAAATCAATTACAAGCGAATTTCTGGAAACTACTCCAGTGCATGAAAACTGAACAACAGGCTCCCGAATGACCTATGGGTCCAAGAAGAAATTAAAAAGGAAATCAAAAACGTTCTTGAAACTAATGAAAAAAGATGCATCCTACCAAAACCTGTGGGATACTGTAAAAGCAACAGCGACGAGGCAATATATTGCAATAAATGCTCACATCAAAAGGATGGAGAACCTTCACGTAAATGACCGAACTGTACACCTCAAAGAACCACCACCACCACAACAATGCAATCATAAAAGTACTAGAGAGAAAGAAATAATTAACATCAGGGCAGAGTTCAATGAAATGGAGACCCCCAAAACGATACAAAGGATCAGCGAAACACAAAGTTGTTTTTTGAGAAGATAAATAAAATAGACAAACCATTAGCTTTGCCCACTCTCACCACACTCATTCAACATAGTATTGAAAGCCCTAACCAGAGCAATCAAGCAAGACAAAGAAATAAAGGGCATTCAGATTGGGAAGGACAAAGTCAAGTTGTCCCTGTTTGCAGATGACGCGATCTTATAGATAGAAAACCTAAAGGCTACCAGAACGCCCTTACGGCTGACTAACAATTTTAATAATTTTGCGGGGTACAAAATCAACACCCACAGATCAGGAGCATTTTTATACTCCGATAATGAACTGGCAGAAAAAGAAATCAAGAAAGCAAGCCCATTTACAATAGTCACCCCCAAGATAAAATACCTAGGAACCAATTGAACCAAGGAGGTTAATGCAGATCTCTACAATGAGAACTACCAAACACCAGTGAGAGAAATTAAAGAGCACCCCAAAATAGTGGAATGACATACCAGGCTCTGGTACGGGAAGAATTAACATCGTGAAAATGTCCTTTCTACCCATAGCAGTCTACAAATTCAACGCAATCTCCGTCAAAATAGCAACAACTTTCTTCACAGAAATAGAAAAAGCAGTGCTAACATTCATATGGATTACGAAAAGATCCTGAATAGCCAAAGCAATTTTGAGCTTAAAAGCACCCCAAAAACAGAAAGGCTGGAGGCATAACACCACCCAATTTCAAATTCTATGACAAGGCTCAAAACAGCATGGTGATGGCATAGAAACAGACACTCAGATCAATGGAACAGGATAGAAAACCCAGGAATAATCAATTTGCCTACTTACAGCCAACCGATTTTTGACAAAGCAAACCAGAACATACGCTGTGGAAAAGACAGCCTCTTCAGGAAATAAACGGTGCCCGCAAAATTGGACAATCCACATGCAGAAGAATGAAACTGGACCAGCATCTCACCATATGCCAAAATCGACTCGAAATGGATTAAAGACCAGAATATAAGACCCCAAACCATTACATGACTGAAGGAAAACAGAGGGGAAACACTCCAGGAAGTAGGTGGGGGCAAAGGCTTTATGAATAAGACCCGAAAACCCACAAGCAACAATATAAAAACTAAACAAATGAGCTAATGTCAAACTAAGAAGCTTCCACACAGCAAAGGAAACAATCAACAGAGCAGAAAGGCACCCTAAAAAAAGGGAGAAAATATGTGTAAACTATACGTCTGCCAAGGGCTTAATATCCAGAACATACCAAGAACTCAAACAGCTGTACAGTATGAAAACAAGTAATCCGATTTAAAACTGGGCAAACGAGATGAATAGACATTTTTCAAAGACATACAAATGGCCAACGGTACACGAAAAAATGCTCAGCATCACTAGTCATCAGAGAAATGCAAATCAAAACCACATTGAGATATCATGTCAACCCAGATAGACTGGCCATTGTTAAAAAGACCATTAATAAGAAATGCTACTGAGGATATGAGGAAAGGAGAACTCTTCTCCAATGTTGGTGGGACTGTAAATTAGCACAGCCACTATGGAAAACAGTAAAGAAGTTTCCTCCAATACAGATAGTACTACCATATGATCCAGCAGTTCCACTACTGGGTATATATCCAAAGAAATGGAAATCATATGGAAGGGACACCTGCACTCCCATGTTCACTGCAGCTTTACTTACAATAGCCAAAATATAGAACCAACCTCAGTGCCCTTCGACAGATGACTGGATAAAAAAAATGTGATACACGTACACCATGGAATAATACTCAGTGATAAAGAAAAAGAATGAAATTCTGCCATCGGTAACAACCTGGATGAGTCTGGAGAAAATTATGTTGTGTGAAATAAGCCAGACAAGGGAAGATAAATATCACATGCTCTCACTTATAACTAGGTAGAAAGGAAGGAAGGAAGGAAGGAAGGAAGGAAGGAAGGAAGGAAGGAAGGAAGGAAGGAAGCAAAGGACTACAACAGTTCCTTGAACTTTCAGAAGGACAGAAGAAACCAATGGTTACTAGAGATGAGGGGATGGACGGAGGGAGGGAGTTGGGGGCGTGATGGGTCAGGCAAAGGGCATAAAGAAAAATCATGATTTGTAATAATGAATATGCTAATAAAAATAATTTAAAAAGTAAGACACTTTAAAACACAAAAAGAATGCCATTATTGACATTCCAGAAAATTCCAGCTATGTGGATAACATTAAAAACCAGCTGTCAAGCTAAATCCTTTATCAGTACAAATTTTGATATTTCTTCAAATTGGGAGGAGAATGTTGGTTTCGATGTACAATGTCTGGTCACTCCCAGCCTCATCTATTTGTCACTGACGACCCTGGGACAGACGGAAAAAAAAAAAAAAAAAAAAAGGTTTCTGCAACTTTTAAAATACAGACACGCCCTCCACCACCAACTTTCAATTTCTACAAAACGTCCTTGGGTTCTAGTATTCTTGCACATGTTTGTTCTCTTACAGGAAATTTGCTCCTTAGGATTTCACTGCAATGTGCTTCTGGATCCCATGCCATGATTTATCTCTGAGGACCCCTGTTCCCCTGGATCCATTTCACCCCGTGCCTGGCCACCTGTGTGGCACACACACATAGGAGCAGGAGGACAAGGCTTTGAGATGGGGAACCCGCACAAGCAATTATCTGGGTTTAGGTCTGCAGGTTATTAAGGTTTTCCGTTTCAACTTCCACAGCTAGAACGAAAGCGTAGAAATCTGTTTTCTAGTTAAAATCTGTTCACATCCCAAGTGTTTTTTAAGTTACTTAACAAGCCTTTGGTAGTCCGAAATACCGGGAAGTGTGCCTGTAACTAGAAACACCAGAAACTTCCATTTCAAAATTGTCATAAACCAGGGATACTTTAGAAAAACCTTTTCAGCCCACTTCGTGCCTTGAGTAATGGTGGGTAAACAGTGGAAACCAAGAGAGGCAACATGGAAGCAAACGGATATAAAAGCACAAGGGAGACATCATGCTCTTGGGGAGAACTAAAATGCAAATTGTGTCTGTAAACGAAAGAAATTATACAGAAATCCCAGAAAAACAATTGACTGAAAATCAGACGAACGATCCCATGTTCATCGCATCACCTTGAGAACACGAAGGATACTTTTGTACAGGCAGCACACCTCCTTAAAGCAGCAGCAGAGTGCTTCGTGCACAGCAAGGCCTAGTTCACCGAGCAGCTGGAACTGTGCCCACACCCAGAGGGCAGCACCAGTCACGTGGGTGCAGAGGAGGTTGTCCCGGTGAACTCCACAAGTGGCAGCAACGCTAGGCTCTACGCCACAGGACTTCTGACAACGGACACAGTCGCACAGACTGCAAGTGGACCCCACATCAGCCTCAAGACCTCCCCCACCCGAAAACATCTCCACAGCCAGCCAGGGAGGCAAAGGAAGGGTCTTCATGGCGTGCAGAGTTACAATGAATCTGTGTTCACGCTGCCCCCTCCCACTGTACCCGTCGAGACCCAGACGATGTGCCCTGCTACTACAAAGTCGAAGAGATGTTTGATGGGGGCAGAGCGGAAGAGGCACATTGAATTTGGATCATTTTACCCATGACCCTTCTCTCCTCCCAACCCTCTTTGCGAAAGATGACATTTCTGGGGAAACAGAAGGTGATCAGAAGCAAGTAGCTCAAATGTATGTCCCTTGTAAATTTCGGATATCCATCAATTTCAATTTTGAGATATAGAGAAGTGCTGGGAAGGTTAATTGGCCCTATCAGTGTCAGTGAAGAGCTGATGGAAGAAGTGCGAAAGGCCAAAGGAGAAAACCCATGAGTAGAGAAATTAGCCTTCGGCTAATCTTATCTTCTCGGCTTCCATATATCCCTGTCCATCCTCAAAAGTTGAGTGAGGTAGGAGATGATAAGATTGAGATTAGGGCAAATTATTTCCCCATCTTTTCCTTTCTCCAATGCACAGTTTCCTCAACCCGCACACTTGGAGTCTCAGGGTCAGCCTATTAAGTGCCTATAATCAACTTCAATCATTTTAGCAGAGTACTACAGAGTGACTGCTCCCAACCCCTTCAGATAGGTGATGCTTATGTTTACATCTGCTTATCAGCTCTGTCAAAGTGCTGTTTCGTGGAGGTGCTGTAATCTGATGAACACATGAGACATGCTATTTGCTAGCAAGAAATTCTCAGCTCAAACAAGCTAAGGTGTACGGAGATTCAGTATAACACAGTAATTGGTTAACTCAGTTTACTTGGGACTCCATTTCTTAGGTCTTGGGCTGTTTACATAACCAAAAGGAGTGTGTGTGTGTGTGTGTGTGTGTGTGTACCACACTTGACCTAGCGTGTGTGTGTGTGTGTATGTGTGTTTGTGTACCACACTTGACCTAGCACCTACCTGCACAAGTACCCCCCTGCCAAGTGATGTGTTTAAAGGCCAACAAAAAGGAAAACACAGAACACATTTATAATCCTGAAAATCTAGGGCTACTTAACCTTTTTGCTGCTTAATTTTAAAGGCAAAAAATGTACTATGAGCAGCATAAATAAGAACTGATTTGAGCATAGTTTTATAATAGATAAAATGTACCTGATGGGTCTAATTCAAATTTCTAAAATCTAACTGTGCCGCATTAGTCTGAGATACAAGATCTAAAGCTGCATGATCTAATCTGAGAATTTACGGACCTGTTTGAAATACCTTCATTTGATTAATTTGAAATGGAGGCCAGGGTATGACCTCTAACAGTCTGATCTTTAATAACCGCTCAAGAGATGAGGCAGGAAGTCAGTCGCGCTTAGAATTCTATGCACTTTCCTCTAGTGAGCACACCCTGCGGTTCCATGCGTGCAAGCACACCCCTCGCTCACTGCGGGATCTACAGAGCAGCTGTACATGCCCTTCAAAACTCAAATGCGTGTTATGTGGGTGTGCGGTATAGGGGTAGGACATGAAAAAACTCCCACCTGTCCAGTCCGAGAGAAATTTAACTCCTGAGAAGCACACCTTAGTTGAACATCAGATGCAACACTAATTTGCAGAGGTTCCCACAACATAGGAACAAAAGGGCTGACGTTATGTGTTGATAGCAGATCGTGTGTGAAAACTAAAGTTTTATACGGGGCTGTACGAAGACTAACTGAGGTCTGGAAAATGAGGAATTTTAAATGCTGGACAGTCTCTATACTCAGATTCCACTGAAGACAATGCAAATACTTATAAGAGCCTGATAATAAAAACAGATTAAAAAACTTAATCATCAAGGTGAAGCATTTAGTAATGAGGTTTGTACAGCTTTTCGGAAAACACTGACTGGAAGTCCCAACCGGCTAGAGGTAGGCCAGTGTCAGGAGGCATCCCGGACATGGGCATTAGCTTCCAGCACTGATGGTGCAGCCAGTGTCGATGATAAGAATTAAAACACAACTGCAACCCCCAGTCCTGGACAGGCTCAGGAAGCGGCTATCTGGAAAGAGTGGGAGGGGTCCAGGAGGCCAGCCCCCAGGTGATACATACGTTTGCACAACAGTGACGGCGAGCCACTGGAAGTCTTTTCCAGCTGTACTGCGCTGTAATTGTGGTCGCTTGCTCAGGACAGCATGCTGCTTTCACAAGTTGTCTCCTTCCTGAGGGATTTGCTCCTAGAAAAAGCCACCACCGCCTTCTTCACTGTGCCTTCTTCTTCTTCTTTTTCTTTTTTTTCCTGGAGCTTGTCTCTTCTGCAGAGAAGAGCTTTTAACACCTCCCTGGATAGTCAGTAAAACCCCAAGCATTAAGAAGGCCAGAAAATACACGTCCACTTCATTTCACTGAAAAAGAAAGGTCATGATCCTATCCCTTCTTTGGGTCATCCACCCTGAGTCTGCACACCACATTTGCTCAGCAGCAGTCTGGCTACCCTTGCACATCCAGCAAACCCTTAGCACTCCTTCCTCTTATTCAGGATTCCAACTTTTTGAGCGACAAGAAGATCCCTGACACAGAGGGATCCTTGCTGAGGTATGAGAGCAGTGACACAGGATGCAAGAAGAGCACAAATGATGTTTCTTTATCCTCTGCCAAGCCCAGGGCACGCTTGGTGCTGCCATTCTCCTCCTGGGTGCAGCAGCAAACGCTTCTTCGTCAGTTCTATGATCCAACACTGCCGCCCTTAAAAATTAAGTCACCTCAAAAGTTACATAAGTATTTGAAAATACTCAAGAAAACTCTCCAAACACTGCTAGTTACACTTTGCTTGTCATAAATGGAACATCAATCTGAGCCCCAGGACAGGCCAGAGACAAGAACCTGTGATTTCCAGCCAGGCCTGAATTCTCCCCAAATTCCACAGAGTACCAAAACAGGACAATCTTGGCAGGAGCCAAGGGCAGCCTCCTCTACCCTGAAGCAGGCCATGCCTGGAGTCCTTGGCATGAACCGAGGGCAGCATCTCCTGCCTGGAAGCAGTCATGAAGCACACCGAAACACCACTTCCACGTGGGTGGGCCACTGTTGCTTTGCCTCCCACAGATCTGTCCCCCCTTTTCCCCTGGGTGATGGAGCTGCCAAAGATTCCTCAAAGCCCATCTCTTTTGAGCAGTGAGAAGCCCCGGGCTTCTCTTCCTGCATTTATTCTCCAGACCAAGAAGTTACAGGAAGAGACATAGGTGGGGTTTTGAACATAGGTTCAGTTTTACAAGTTTTGCAATAGAAGCTGGTAACATTCAGTCAAAACAAGTCAGATGACACTCTGTTAGGCAATTAAGTGATCCACTATAACAAAGCCTTGATTTACCCGAAATTCCTTTTCCCTCTAGCAGCTTTTTAGTAACGTTGCCTATCAATTAGTCACTTGTCTGTCTTAGAATCAGCAGCCTTGCTGTGTTATGATTCTTTTCCTGCAACAGAGACTCGATGCCCGGGGGTTAAAATTCCTGTCCTTTGCAAGGTCAATATTTGAAACTGCAAGGCTTTTGGTGACTAAAGTCACCTATTACCCAAGAGCAGTAATAGGAAATTAATGTAATACACTAAAAAAGGTAATTGCCTTCCTTAACCACGAAGATGGCATTTTATAAAATTAGCTGCTTCTCTTAAAAGGCAACCTTCATTATCCTTTACCTACTCTTTAAAGACTATACAAACAGGAATAAGTAAATTATGGATAAAATGTTCTATAACTGGGAGAACTCAACGGCCAGTTGCCCACAGCTTACCTGCTGGTGTCCTGTGACACATATTGAAGCCTCCGTTGTACTTTGAGGAAAAATGTTCCAAACATGCCCAAAGTTCTACCCAGCAGCCGCCCCGGGAACCTGCATGCACTTCTGTCCCACTGCGAGTGGCAACCACATCGGCGGTGCTGGACTCGGGTCAGCCCTGCTGGAATGGCAGTGAAAGAGAAACTCATGTTTCAGCACAGCTAAGACGTAAACGTGCAAGTGCAATTTTTAGTGAACAGTGTCGCGTATAAATTTACAGGCGGCCAAGGGATAACTCTGTGACCAAAGGAAAACAAAACCTATTCTAGAAAAACAGCAGCTCTGCCTTTCAGGGATGAGACAACCCTGCAAGCTGCTGAGCTCTCTGCTGGTCACCGGTGATGTCATCCCGGTAGCACTGACCCTGTCACCGCCAGAGGTGCCTCACCCAGTCCCCTCCCATCTGTCCGCTGGACTGGAGGGGCGCCATTCTGTCCACACAGCTTCCTTGAGCACCTGCACCCTTGGGGCCTGCTTGTTGGGAGGAAAGCTGTCACCCGCGGCAGCTGGCTTAAACCTTAGCAGCAGGAGGAACAGCTGCCCGTGGCCAGGTCACTGCCCCAGATGAAACTGTTGCTGCCGGGCCTGGCCATCTCTTCCCAACGGAAATAAGTTGTTTGGGGTTCAGCAGACTCTAGAATGAAGCGGGCCCCTTGGGCACAGGGAGCAACAGCACATCCTAGTGGGCTAATTTCCCCAAAGCTTGAAACTAGGTGTCTTGTCTCACTCCAAGGATGGCTGTGGCACTACAGCATCGCTGGACGCTGGGTGGCAGTAGAGGGCCTCACAGAAACCAGGCACAGACAATCTGGCCTCCAGCAAAGGAATGATGCTAATGCGCTCCTCTGGGTAGAATTTGCACAATAACCCACATGGAAGTCGCAGCAGGACAGGGATGAAAACTATGGGGCAAGAGGTCAAGTCTGCACAATCCCAACCAACCCCACAGATGCCCATGTCCAGTAACCGCACACACTGGATGGCTCCCCACAGGCAAAGGAACAGGTGAGACACACCCCTTCTCTGTACCTGGTGACAGATTCAGGGAAGTCAGGCTCCAGGCCCTCTCTCACTCCCACCGTGTCCTGAATCCTCACCATCAGCTACAGCTGCAAGGACTGTTTCTCTTCTGTGAACCTGCAAGCTAAGGGTCTGAAGCGACACAGTGGAGAAAGCATGCGAGGAAATTCTGCTCTACTTTTCCACCTCAGTGAGGCACGTGCACAATGTAGTTTCCCATCTCAACTGTTGCTTCGCTGTCAAGATTTCTTTTGGTGTGAGAGACCAAGGTGTCGGTAGCAAAAGAAAATGTTTTGCTTTTGCTCCCCTCAGTATGCTTCAACATTTCCAAGTGAATTTCACGTCACAAGGGGAGATGGGGATTGCCCTCAACTGGAATGTGGGTCACCTCCCAGCTGTGTGGTGATGTGTCTGGGGCCAAGGCCAGAGCTGCTGCTTTTCCAGATTTTCCAAGCCAGAAACAAGCACTGTTCACTTTAATAAGGTTAAGTTTAAACCGACATACTTTTTTGGTGCCTAAACTGTTGACTACATACCCCAGCAAGACAGAAGCGTGTGAAAGCCGTCCATTCACACTCCCCTTCTCCCAGACGGTCACATGCGCATATGCCCAGAGCTGAAGGCACTGTGCAAAGCACGGTGCAGTATATGCGGCCAGTAACCGTGTGTTCTTCTCACTGAACACTTCCAGGGTTGCATCAAGTAAAAGTTGCCTCAACTTTCACTGAAGTAGATAAAAGCTGCAAAAACCCTTACTGATTTCCTAAGTTTACTTCTCTAAGTCCCAAAAGCTAAGACTATAACTACGTTAGCGTTCATGTATGACAAACAAATATTAAATAGTTTACACCTTTATACCAATTTATCTGTAGCTCGTGCAGGTCCAATTGGACCTGGCAGACATCTACAGAACATTTCATGCAACAACTAGAGAATACACATTTTTTCTCATCGGCACATGGAACATTCTCCAGGATAGACCACATGTTAGGTCACAAAACAGGTTTCAGCAAATTTTTCAAAGCTGACATCATTCCTAGTATCTTTTCTGACCACAATTGACTAGCACTGGAAATCAATTACAAGCGAATTTCTGGAAACTACTCCAGTGCATGAAAACTGAACAACAGGCTCCCGAATGACCTATGGGTCCAAGAAGAAATTAAAAAGGAAATCAAAAACGTTCTTGAAACTAATGAAAAAAGATGCATCCTACCAAAACCTGTGGGATACTGTAAAAGCAACAGCGACGAGGCAATATATTGCAATAAATGCTCACATCAAAAGGATGGAGAAACTTCACGTAAATGACCGAACTGTACACCTCAAAGAACCACCACCACCACAACAATGCAATCATAAAAGTACTAGAGAGAAAGAAATAATTAACATCAGGGCAGAGTTCAATGAAATGGAGACCCCCAAAACGATACAAAGGATCAGCGAAACACAAAGTTGTTTTTTGAGAAGATAAATAAAATAGACAAACCATTAGCTTTGCCCACTCTCACCACACTCATTCAACATAGTATTGAAAGCCCTAACCAGAGCAATCAAGCAAGACAAAGAAATAAAGGGCATTCAGATTGGGAAGGACAAAGTCAAGTTGTCCCTGTTTGCAGATGACGCGATCTTATAGATAGAAAACCTAAAGGCTACCAGAACGCCCTTACGGCTGACTAACAATTTTAATAATTTTGCGGGGTACAAAATCAACACCCACAGATCAGGAGCATTTTTATACTCCGATAATGAACTGGCAGAAAAAGAAATCAAGAAAGCAAGCCCATTTACAATAGTCACCCCCAAGATAAAATACCTAGGAACCAATTGAACCAAGGAGGTTAATGCAGATCTCTACAATGAGAACTACCAAACACCAGTGAGAGAAATTAAAGAGCACCCCAAAATAGTGGAATGACATACCAGGCTCTGGTACGGGAAGAATTAACATCGTGAAAATGTCCTTTCTACCCATAGCAGTCTACAAATTCAACGCAATCTCCGTCAAAATAGCAACAACTTTCTTCACAGAAATAGAAAAAGCAGTGCTAACATTCATATGGATTACGAAAAGATCCTGAATAGCCAAAGCAATTTTGAGCTTAAAAGCACCCCAAAAACAGAAAGGCTGGAGGCATAACACCACCCAATTTCAAATTCTATGACAAGGCTCAAAACAGCATGGTGATGGCATAGAAACAGACACTCAGATCAATGGAACAGGATAGAAAACCCAGGAATAATCAATTTGCCTACTTACAGCCAACCGAGTTTTGACAAAGCAAACCAGAACATACGCTGTGGAAAAGACAGCCTCTTCAGGAAATAAACGGTGCCCGCAAAATTGGACAATCCACATGCAGAAGAATGAAACTGGACCAGCATCTCACCATATGCCAAAATCGACTCGAAATGGATTAAAGACCAGAATATAAGACCCCAAACCATTACATGACTGAAGGAAAACAGAGGGGAAACACTCCAGGAAGTAGGTGGGGGCAAAGGCTTTATGAATAAGACCCGAAAACCCACAAGCAACAATATAAAAACTAAACAAATGAGCTAATGTCAAACTAAGAAGCTTCCACACAGCAAAGGAAACAATCAACAGAGCAGAAAGGCACCCTAAAAAAAGGGAGAAAATATGTGTAAACTATACGTCTGCCAAGGGCTTAATATCCAGAACATACCAAGAACTCAAACAGCTGTACAGTATGAAAACAAGTAATCCGATTTAAAACTGGGCAAACGAGATGAATAGACATTTTTCAAAGACATACAAATGGCCAACGGTACACGAAAAAATGCTCAGCATCACTAGTCATCAGAGAAATGCAAATCAAAACCACATTGAGATATCATGTCAACCCAGATAGACTGGCCATTGTTAAAAAGACCATTAATAAGAAATGCTACTGAGGATATGAGGAAAGGAGAACTCTTCTCCAATGTTGGTGGGACTGTAAATTAGCACAGCCACTATGGAAAACAGTAAAGAAGTTTCCTCCAATACAGATAGTACTACCATATGATCCAGCAGTTCCACTACTGGGTATATATCCAAAGAAATGGAAATCATATGGAAGGGACACCTGCACTCCCATGTTCACTGCAGCTTTACTTACAATAGCCAAAATATAGAACCAACCTCAGTGCCCTTCGACAGATGACTGGATAAAAAAAATGTGATACACGTACACCATGGAATAATACACAGTGATAAAGAAAAAGAATGAAATTCTGCCATCGGTAACAACCTGGATGAGTCTGGAGAAAATTATGTTGTGTGAAATAAGCCAGACAAGGGAAGATAAATATCACATGCTCTCACTTATAACTAGGTAGAAAGGAAGGAAGGAAGGAAGGAAGGAAGGAAGGAAGGAAGGAAGGAAGGAAGGAAGGAAGGAAGGAAGCAAAGGACTACAACAGTTCCTTGAACTTTCAGAAGGACAGAAGAAACCAATGGTTACTAGAGATGAGGGGATGGACGGAGGGAGGGAGTTGGGGGCGTGATGGGTCAGGCAAAGGGCATAAAGAAAAATCATGATTTGTAATAATGAATATGCTAATAAAAATAATTTAAAAAGTAAGACACTTTAAAACACAAAAAGAATGCCATTATTGACATTCCAGAAAATTCCAGCTATGTGGATAACATTAAAAACCAGCTGTCAAGCTAAATCCTTTATCAGTACAAATTTTGATATTTCTTCAAATTGGGAGGAGAATGTTGGTTTCGATGTACAATGTCTGGTCACTCCCAGCCTCATCTATTTGTCACTGACGACCCTGGGACAGACGGAAAAAAAAAAAAAAAAAAAAGGTTTCTGCAACTTTTAAAATACAGACACGCCCTCCACCACCAACTTTCAATTTCTACAAAACGTCCTTGGGTTCTAGTATTCTTGCACATGTTTGTTCTCTTACAGGAAATTTGCTCCTTAGGATTTCACTGCAATGTGCTTCTGGATCCCATGCCATGATTTATCTCTGAGGACCCCTGTTCCCCTGGATCCATTTCACCCCGTGCCTGGCCACCTGTGTGGCACACACACATAGGAGCAGGAGGACAAGGCTTTGAGATGGGGAACCCGCACAAGCAATTATCTGGGTTTAGGTCTGCAGGTTATTAAGGTTTTCCGTTTCAACTTCCACAGCTAGAACGAAAGTGTAGAAATCTGTTTTCTAGTTAAAATCTGTTCACATCCCAAGTGTTTTTTAAGTTACTTAACAAGCCTTTGGTAGTCCGAAATACCGGGAAGTGTGCCTGTAACTAGAAACACCAGAAACTTCCATTTCAAAATTGTCATAAACCAGGGATACTTTAGAAAAACCTTTTCAGCCCACTTCGTGCCTTGAGTAATGGTGGGTAAACAGTGGAAACCAAGAGAGGCAACATGGAAGCAAACGGATATAAAAGCACAAGGGAGACATCATGCTCTTGGGGAGAACTAAAATGCAAATTGTGTCTGTAAACGAAAGAAATTATACAGAAATCCCAGAAAAACAATTGACTGAAAATCAGACGAACGATCCCATGTTCATCGCATCACCTTGAGAACACGAAGGATACTTTTGTACAGGCAGCACACCTCCTTAAAGCAGCAGCAGAGTGCTTCGTGCACAGCAAGGCCTAGTTCACCGAGCAGCTGGAACTGTGCCCACACCCAGAGGGCAGCACCAGTCACGTGGGTGCAGAGGAGGTTGTCCCGGTGAACTCCACAAGTGGCAGCAACGCTAGGCTCTACGCCACAGGACTTCTGACAACGGACACAGTCGCACAGACTGCAAGTGGACCCCACATCAGCCTCAAGACCTCCCCCACCCGAAAACATCTCCACAGCCAGCCAGGGAGGCAAAGGAAGGGTCTTCATGGCGTGCAGAGTTACAATGAATCTGTGTTCACGCTGCCCCCTCCCACTGTACCCGTCGAGACCCAGACGATGTGCCCTGCTACTACAAAGTCGAAGAGATGTTTGATGGGGGCAGAGCGGAAGAGGCACATTGAATTTGGATCATTTTACCCATGACCCTTCTCTCCTCCCAACCCTCTTTGCGAAAGATGACATTTCTGGGGAAACAGAAGGTGATCAGAAGCAAGTAGCTCAAATGTATGTCCCTTGTAAATTTCGGATATCCATCAATTTCAATTTTGAGATATAGAGAAGTGCTGGGAAGTTTAATTGGCCGTATCAGTGTCAGTGAAGAGCTGATGGAAGAAGTGCGAAAGGCCAAAGGAGAAAACCCATGAGTAGAGAAATTAGCCTTCGGCTAATCTTATCTTCTCTGCTTCCATATATCCCTGTCCATCCTCAAAAGTTGAGTGAGGTAGGAGATGATAAGATTGAGATTAGGGCAAATTATTTCCCCATCTTTTCCTTTCTCCAATGCACAGTTTCCTCAACCCGCACACTTGGAGTCTCAGGGTCAGCCTATTAAGTGCCTATAATCAACTTCAATCATTTTAGCAGAGTACTACAGAGTGACTGCTCCCAACCCCTTCAGATAGGTGATGCTTATGTTTACATCTGCTTATCAGCTCTGTCAAAGTGCTGTTTCGTGGAGGTGCTGTAATCTGATGAACACATGAGACATGCTATTTGCTAGCAAGAAATTCTCAGCTCAAACAAGCTAAGGTGTACGGAGATTCAGTATAACACAGTAATTGGTTAACTCAGTTTACTTGGGACTCCATTTCTTAGGTCTTGGGCTGTTTACATAACC
Organism: Cynocephalus volans; assembly: GCF_027409185.1. Classification (NCBI taxonomy): domain Eukaryota; kingdom Metazoa; phylum Chordata; class Mammalia; order Dermoptera; family Cynocephalidae; genus Cynocephalus; species Cynocephalus volans. Next base: position 2,183,257 of record NW_026902465.1, read on the forward strand.
AAAAGGAGTGTGTGTGTGTGTGTGTGTGTGTGTGTACCACACTTGACCTAGCGTGTGTGTGTGTGTGTATGTGTGTTTGTGTACCACACTTGACCTAGCACCTACCTGCACAAGTACCCCCCTGCCAAGTGATGTGTTTAAAGGCCAACAAAAAGGAAAACACAGAACACATTTATAATCCTGAAAATCTAGGGCTACTTAACCTTTTTGCTGCTTAATTTTAAAGGCAAAAAATGTACTATGAGCAGCATAAATAAGAACTGATTTGAGCATAGTTTTATAATAGATAAAATGTACCTGATGGGTCTAATTCAAATTTCTAAAATCTAACTGTGCCGCATTAGTCTGAGATACAAGATCTAAAGCTGCATGATCTAATCTGAGAATTTACGGACCTGTTTGAAATACCTTCATTTGATTAATTTGAAATGGAGGCCAGGGTATGACCTCTAACAGTCTGATCTTTAATAACCGCTCAAGAGATGAGGCAGGAAGTCAGTCGCGCTTAGAATTCTATGCACTTTCCTCTAGTGAGCACACCCTGCGGTTCCATGCGTGCAAGCACACCCCTCGCTCACTGCGGGATATACAGAGCAGCTGTACATGCCCTTCAAAACTCAAATGCGTGTTATGTGGGTGTGCGGTATAGGGGTAGGACATGAAAAAACTCCCACCTGTCCAGTCCGAGAGAAATTTAACTCCTGAGAAGCACACCTTAGTTGAACATCAGATGCAACACTAATTTGCAGAGGTTCCCACAACATAGGAACAAAAGGGCTGACGTTATGTGTTGATAGCAGATCGTGTGTGAAAACTAAAGTTTTATACGGGGCTGTACGAAGACTAACTGAGGTCTGGAAAATGAGGAATTTTAAATGCTGGACAGTCTCTATACTCAGATTCCACTGAAGACAATGCAAATACTTATAAGAGCCTGATAATAAAAACAGATTAAAAAACTTAATCATCAAGGTGAAGCATTTAGTAATGAGGTTTGTACAGCTTTTCGGAAAACACTGACTGGAAGTCCCAACCGGCTAGAGGTAGGCCAGTGTCAGGAGGCATCCCGGACATGGGCATTAGCTTCCAGCACTGATGGTGCAGCCAGTGTCGATGATAAGAATTAAAACACAACTGCAACCCCCAGTCCTGGACAGGCTCAGGAAGCGGCTATCTGGAAAGAGTGGGAGGGGTCCAGGAGGCCAGCCCCCAGGTGATACATACGTTTGCACAACAGTGACGGCGAGCCACTGGAAGTCTTTTCCAGCTGTACTGCGCTGTAATTGTGGTCGCTTGCTCAGGACAGCATGCTGCTTTCACAAGTTGTCTCCTTCCTGAGGGATTTGCTCCTAGAAAAAGCCACCACCGCCTTCTTCACTGTGCCTTCTTCTTCTTCTTTTTCTTTTTTTTCCTGGAGCTTGTCTCTTCTGCAGAGAAGAGCTTTTAACACCTCCCTGGATAGTCAGTAAAACCCCAAGCATTAAGAAGGCCAGAAAATACACGTCCACTTCATTTCACTGAAAAAGAAAGGTCATGATCCTATCCCTTCTTTGGGTCATCCACCCTGAGTCTGCACACCACATTTGCTCAGCAGCAGTCTGGCTACCCTTGCACATCCAGCAAACCCTTAGCACTCCTTCCTCTTATTCAGGATTCCAACTTTTTGAGCGACAAGAAGATCCCTGACACAGAGGGATCCTTGCTGAGGTATGAGAGCAGTGACACAGGATGCAAGAAGAGCACAAATGATGTTTCTTTATCCTCTGCCAAGCCCAGGGCACGCTTGGTGCTGCCATTCTCCTCCTGGGTGCAGCAGCAAACGCTTCTTCGTCAGTTCTATGATCCAACACTGCCGCCCTTAAAAATTAAGTCACCTCAAAAGTTACATAAGTATTTGAAAATACTCAAGAAAACTCTCCAAACACTGCTAGTTACACTTTGCTTGTCATAAATGGAACATCAATCTGAGCCCCAGGACAGGCCAGAGACAAGAACCTGTGATTTCCAGCCAGGCCTGAATTCTCCCCAAATTCCACAGAGTACCAAAACAGGACAATCTTGGCAGGAGCCAAGGGCAGCCTCCTCTACCCTGAAGCAGGCCATGCCTGGAGTCCTTGGCATGAACCGAGGGCAGCATCTCCTGCCTGGAAGCAGTCATGAAGCACACCGAAACACCACTTCCACGTGGGTGGGCCACTGTTGCTTTGCCTCCCACAGATCTGTCCCCCCTTTTCCCCTGGGTGATGGAGCTGCCAAAGATTCCTCAAAGCCCATCTCTTTTGAGCAGTGAGAAGCCCCGGGCTTCTCTTCCTGCATTTATTCTCCAGACCAAGAAGTTACAGGAAGAGACATAGGTGGGGTTTTGAACATAGGTTCAGTTTTACAAGTTTTGCAATAGAAGCTGGTAACATTCAGTCAAAACAAGTCAGATGACACTCTGTTAGGCAATTAAGTGATCCACTATAACAAAGCCTTGATTTACCCGAAATTCCTTTTCCCTCTAGCAGCTTTTTAGTAACGTTGCCTATCAATTAGTCACTTGTCTGTCTTAGAATCAGCAGCCTTGCTGTGTTATGATTCTTTTCCTGCAACAGAGACTCGATGCCCGGGGGTTAAAATTCCTGTCCTTTGCAAGGTCAATATTTGAAACTGCAAGGCTTTTGATGACTAAAGTCACCTATTACCCAAGAGCAGTAATAGGAAATTAATGTAATACACTAAAAAAGGTAATTGCCTTCCTTAACCACGAAGATGGCATTTTATAAAATTAGCTGCTTCTCTTAAAAGGCAACCTTCATTATCCTTTACCTACTCTTTAAAGACTATACAAACAGGAATAAGTAAATTATGGATAAAATGTTCTATAACTGGGAGAACTCAACGGCCAGTTGCCCACAGCTTACCTGCTGGTGTCCTGTGACACATATTGAAGCCTCCGTTGTACTTTGAGGAAAAATGTTCCAAACATGCCCAAAGTTCTACCCAGCAGCCGCCCCGGGAACCTGCATGCACTTCTGTCCCACTGCGAGTGGCAACCACATCGGCGGTGCTGGACTCGGGTCAGCCCTGCTGGAATGGCAGTGAAAGAGAAACTCATGTTTCAGCACAGCTAAGACGTAAACGTGCAAGTGCAATTTTTAGTGAACAGTGTCGCGTATACATTTACAGGCGGCCAAGGGATAACTCTGTGACCAAAGGAAAACAAAACCTATTCTAGAAAAACAGCAGCTCTGCCTTTCAGGGATGAGACAACCCTGCAAGCTGCTGAGCTCTCTGCTGGTCACCGGTGATGTCATCCCGGTAGCACTGACCCTGTCACCGCCAGAGGTGCCTCACCCAGTCCCCTCCCATCTGTCCGCTGGACTGGAGGGGCGCCATTCTGTCCACACAGCTTCCTTGAGCACCTGCACCCTTGGGGCCTGCTTGTTGGGAGGAAAGCTGTCACCCGCGGCAGCTGGCTTAAACCTTAGCAGCAGGAGGAACAGCTGCCCGTGGCCAGGTCACTGCCCCAGATGAAACTGTTGCTGCCGGGCCTGGCCATCTCTTCCCAACGGAAATAAGTTGTTTGGGGTTCAGCAGACTCTAGAATGAAGCGGGCCCCTTGGGCACAGGGAGCAACAGCACATCCTAGTGGGCTAATTTCCCCAAAGCTTGAAACTAGGTGTCTTGTCTCACTCCAAGGATGGCTGTGGCACTACAGCATCGCTGGACGCTGGGTGGCAGTAGAGGGCCTCACAGAAACCAGGCACAGACAATCTGGCCTCCAGCAAAGGAATGATGCTAATGCGCTCCTCTGGGTAGAATTTGCACAATAACCCACATGGAAGTCGCAGCAGGACAGGGATGAAAACTATGGGGCAAGAGGTCAAGTCTGCACAATCCCAACCAACCCCACAGATGCCCATGTCCAGTAACCGCACACACTGGATGGCTCCCCACAGGCAAAGGAACAGGTGAGACACACCCCTTCTCTGTACCTGGTGACAGATTCAGGGAAGTCAGGCTCCAGGCCCTCTCTCACTCCCACCGTGTCCTGAATCCTCACCATCAGCTACAGCTGCAAGGACTGTTTCTCTTCTGTGAACCTGCAAGCTAAGGGTCTGAAGCGACACAGTGGAGAAAGCATGCGAGGAAATTCTGCTCTACTTTTCCACCTCAGTGAGGCACGTGCACAATGTAGTTTCCCATCTCAACTGTTGCTTCGCTGTCAAGATTTCTTTTGGTGTGAGAGACCAAGGTGTCGGTAGCAAAAGAAAATGTTTTGCTTTTGCTCCCCTCAGTATGCTTCAACATTTCCAAGTGAATTTCACGTCACAAGGGGAGATGGGGATTGCCCTCAACTGGAATGTGGGTCACCTCCCAGCTGTGTGGTGATGTGTCTGGGGCCAAGGCCAGAGCTGCTGCTTTTCCAGATTTTCCAAGCCAGAAACAAGCACTGTTCACTTTAATAAGGTTAAGTTTAAACCGACATCCTTTTTTGGTGCCTAAACTGTTGACTACATACCCCAGCAAGACAGAAGCGTGTGAAAGCCGTCCATTCACACTCCCCTTCTCCCAGACGGTCACATGCGCATATGCCCAGAGCTGAAGGCACTGTGCAAAGCACGGTGCAGTATATGCGGCCAGTAACCGTGTGTTCTTCTCACTGAACACTTCCAGGGTTGCATCAAGTAAAAGTTGCCTCAACTTTCACTGAAGTAGATAAAAGCTGCAAAAACCCTTACTGATTTCCTAAGTTTACTTCTCTAAGTCCCAAAAGCTAAGACTATAACTACGTTAGCGTTCATGTATGACAAACAAATATTAAATAGTTTACACCTTTATACCAATTTATCTGTAGCTCGTGCAGGTCCAATTGGACCTGGCAGACATCTACAGAACATTTCATGCAACAACTAGAGAATACACATTTTTTCTCATCGGCACATGGAACATTCTCCAGGATAGACCACATGTTAGGTCACAAAACAGGTTTCAGCAAATTTTTCAAAGCTGACATCATTCCTAGTATCTTTTCTGACCACAATTGACTAGCACTGGAAATCAATTACAAGCGAATTTCTGGAAACTACTCCAGTGCATGAAAACTGAACAACAGGCTCCCGAATGACCTATGGGTCCAAGAAGAAATTAAAAAGGAAATCAAAAACGTTCTTGAAACTAATGAAAAAAGATGCATCCTACCAAAACCTGTGGGATACTGTAAAAGCAACAGCGACGAGGCAATATATTGCAATAAATGCTCACATCAAAAGGATGGAGAAACTTCACGTAAATGACCGAACTGTACACCTCAAAGAACCACCACCACCACAACAATGCAATCATAAAAGTACTAGAGAGAAAGAAATAATTAACATCAGGGCAGAGTTCAATGAAATGGAGACCCCCAAAACGATACAAAGGATCAGCGAAACACAAAGTTGTTTTTTGAGAAGATAAATAAAATAGACAAACCATTAGCTTTGCCCACTCTCACCACACTCATTCAACATAGTATTGAAAGCCCTAACCAGAGCAATCAAGCAAGACAAAGAAATAAAGGGCATTCAGATTGGGAAGGACAAAGTCAAGTTGTCCCTGTTTGCAGATGACGCGATCTTATAGATAGAAAACCTAAAGGCTACCAGAACGCCCTTACGGCTGACTAACAATTTTAATAATTTTGCGGGGTACAAAATCAACACCCACAGATCAGGAGCATTTTTATACTCCAATAATGAACTGGCAGAAAAAGAAATCAAGAAAGCAAGCCCATTTACAATAGTCACCCCCAAGATAAAATACCTAGGAACCAATTGAACCAAGGAGGTTAATGCAGATCTCTACAATGAGAACTACCAAACACCAGTGAGAGAAATTAAAGAGCACCCCAAAATAGTGGAATGACATACCAGGCTCTGGTACGGGAAGAATTAACATCGTGAAAATGTCCTTTCTACCCATAGCAGTCTACAAATTCAACGCAATCTCCGTCAAAATAGCAACAACTTTCTTCACAGAAATAGAAAAAGCAGTGCTAACATTCATATGGATTACGAAAAGATCCTGAATAGCCAAAGCAATTTTGAGCTTAAAAGCACCCCAAAAACAGAAAGGCTGGAGGCATAACACCACCCAATTTCAAATTCTATGACAAGGCTCAAAACAGCATGGTGATGGCATAGAAACAGACACTCAGATCAATGGAACAGGATAGAAAACCCAGGAATAATCAATTTGCCTACTTACAGCCAACCGATTTTTGACAAAGCAAACCAGAACATACGCTGTGGAAAAGACAGCCTCTTCAGGAAATAAACGGTGCCCGCAAAATTGGACAATCCACATGCAGAAGAATGAAACTGGACCAGCATCTCACCATATGCCAAAATCGACTCGAAATGGATTAAAGACCAGAATATAAGACCCCAAACCATTACATGACTGAAGGAAAACAGAGGGGAAACACTCCAGGAAGTAGGTGGGGGCAAAGGCTTTATGAATAAGACCCGAAAACCCACAAGCAACAATATAAAAACTAAACAAATGAGCTAATGTCAAACTAAGAAGCTTCCACACAGCAAAGGAAACAATCAACAGAGCAGAAAGGCACCCTAAAAAAAGGGAGAAAATATGTGTAAACTATACGTCTGCCAAGGGCTTAATATCCAGAACATACCAAGAACTCAAACAGCTGTACAGTATGAAAACAAGTAATCCGATTTAAAACTGGGCAAACGAGATGAATAGACATTTTTCAAAGACATACAAATGGCCAACGGTACACGAAAAAATGCTCAGCATCACTAGTCATCAGAGAAATGCAAATCAAAACCACATTGAGATATCATGTCAACCCAGATAGACTGGCCATTGTTAAAAAGACCATTAATAAGAAATGCTACTGAGGATATGAGGAAAGGAGAACTCTTCTCCAATGTTGGTGGGAATGTAAATTAGCACAGCCACTATGGAAAACAGTAAAGAAGTTTCCTCCAATACAGATAGTACTACCATATGATCCAGCAGTTCCACTACTGGGTATATATCCAAAGAAATGGAAATCATATGGAAGGGACACCTGCACTCCCATGTTCACTGCAGCTTTACTTACAATAGCCAAAATATAGAACCAACCTCAGTGCCCTTCGACAGATGACTGGATAAAAAAAATGTGATACACGTACACCATGGAATAATACTCAGTGATAAAGAAAAAGAATGAAATTCTGCCATCGGTAACAACCTGGATGAGTCTGGAGAAAATTATGTTGTGTGAAATAAGCCAGACAAGGGAAGATAAATATCACATGCTCTCACTTATAACTAGGTAGAAAGGAAGGAAGGAAGGAAGGAAGGAAGGAAGGAAGGAAGGAAGGAAGGAAGGAAGGAAGCAAAGGACTACAACAGTTCCTTGAACTTTCAGAAGGACAGAAGAAACCAATGGTTACTAGAGATGAGGGGATGGACGGAGGGAGGGAGTTGGGGGCGTGATGGGTCAGGCAAAGGGCATAAAGAAAAATCATGATTTGTAATAATGAATATGCTAATAAAAATAATTTAAAAAGTAAGACACTTTAAAACACAAAAAGAATGCCATTATTGACATTCCAGAAAATTCCAGCTATGTGGATAACATTAAAAACCAGCTGTCAAGCTAAATCCTTTATCAGTACAAATTTTGATATTTCTTCAAATTGGGAGGAGAATGTTGGTTTCGATGTACAATGTCTGGTCACTCCCAGCCTCATCTATTTGTCACTGACGACCCTGGGACAGACGGAAAAAAAAAAAAAAAACGGTTTCTGCAACTTTTAAAATACAGACACGCCCTCCACCACCAACTTTCAATTTCTACAAAACGTCCTTGGGTTCTAGTATTCTTGCACATGTTTGTTCTCTTACAGGAAATTTGCTCCTTAGGATTTCACTGCAATGTGCTTCTGGATCCCATGCCATGATTTATCTCTGAGGACCCCTGTTCCCCTGGATCCATTTCACCCCGTGCCTGGCCACCTGTGTGGCACACACACATAGGAGCAGGAGGACAAGGCTTTGAGATGGGGAACCCGCACAAGCAATTATCTGGGTTTAGGTCTGCAGGTTATTAAGGTTTTCCGTTTCAACTTCCACAGCTAGAACGAAAGTGTAGAAATCTGTTTTCTAGTTAAAATCTGTTCACATCCCAAGTGTTTTTTAAGTTACTTAACAAGCCTTTGGTAGTCCGAAATACCGGGAAGTGTGCCTGTAACTAGAAACACCAGAAACTTCCATTTCAAAATTGTCATAAACCAGGGATACTTTAGAAAAACCTTTTCAGCCCACTTCGTGCCTTGAGTAATGGTGGGTAAACAGTGGAAACCAAGAGAGGCAACATGGAAGCAAACGGATATAAAAGCACAAGGGAGACATCATGCTCTTGGGGAGAACTAAAATGCAAATTGTGTCTGTAAACGAAAGAAATTATACAGAAATCCCAGAAAAACAATTGACTGAAAATCAGACGAACGATCCCATGTTCATCGCATCACCTTGAGAACACGAAGGATACTTTTGTACAGGCAGCACACCTCCTTAAAGCAGCAGCAGAGTGCTTCGTGCACAGCAAGGCCTAGTTCACCGAGCAGCTGGAACTGTGCCCACACCCAGAGGGCAGCACCAGTCACGTGGGTGCAGAGGAGGTTGTCCCGGTGAACTCCACAAGCGGCAGCAACGCTAGGCTCTACGCCACAGGACTTCTGACAACGGACACAGTCGCACAGACTGCAAGTGGACCCCACATCAGCCTCAAGACCTCCCCCACCCGAAAACATCTCCACAGCCAGCCAGGGAGGCAAAGGAAGGGTCTTCATGGCGTGCAGAGTTACAATGAATCTGTGTTCACGCTGCCCCCTCCCACTGTACCCGTCGAGACCCAGACGATGTGCCCTGCTACTACAAAGTCGAAGAGATGTTTGATGGGGGCAGAGCGGAAGAGGCACATTGAATTTGGATCATTTTACCCATGACCCTTCTCTCCTCCCAACCCTCTTTGCGAAAGATGACATTTCTGGGGAAACAGAAGGTGATCAGAAGCAAGTAGCTCAAATGTATGTCCCTTGTAAATTTCGGATATCCATCAATTTCAATTTTGAGATATAGAGAAGTGCTGGGAAGTTTAATTGGCCGTATCAGTGTCAGTGAAGAGCTGATGGAAGAAGTGCGAAAGGCCAAAGGAGAAAACCCATGAGTAGAGAAATTAGCCTTCGGCTAATCTTATCTTCTCTGCTTCCATATATCCCTGTCCATCCTCAAAAGTTGAGTGAGGTAGGAGATGATAAGATTGAGATTAGGGCAAATTATTTCCCCATCTTTTCCTTTCTCCAATGCACAGTTTCCTCAACCCGCACACTTGGAGTCTCAGGGTCAGCCTATTAAGTGCCTATAATCAACTTCAATCATTTTAGCAGAGTACTACAGAGTGACTGCTCCCAACCCCTTCAGATAGGTGATGCTTATGTTTACATCTGCTTATCAGCTCTGTCAAAGTGCTGTTTCGTGGAGGTGCTGTAATCTGATGAACACATGAGACATGCTATTTGCTAGCAAGAAATTCTCAGCTCAAACAAGCTAAGGTGTACGGAGATTCAGTATAACACAGTAATTGGTTAACTCAGTTTACTTGGGACTCCATTTCTTAGGTCTTGGGCTGTTTACATAACCAAAAGTAGTGTGTGTGTGTGTGTGTGTGTGTGTGTGTGTGTGTGTGTGTGTGTGTGTGTACCACACTTGACCTAGCGTGTGTGTGTGTATGTGTGTTTGTGTACCACACTTGACCTAGCACCTACCTGCACAAGTACCCCCCTGCCAAGTGATGTGTTTAAAGGCCAACAAAAAGGAAAACACAGAACACATTTATAATCCTGAAAATCTAGGGCTACTTAACCTTTTTGCTGCTTAATTTTAAAGGCAAAAAATGTACTATGAGCAGCATAAATAAGAACTGATTTGAGCATAGTTTTATAATAGATAAAATGTACCTGATGGGTCTAATTCAAATTTCTAAAATCTAACTGTGCCGCATTAGTCTGAGATACAAGATCTAAAGCTGCATGATCTAATCTGAGAATTTACGGACCTGTTTGAAATACCTTCATTTGATTAATTTGAAATGGAGGCCAGGGTATGACCTCTAACAGTCTGATCTTTAATAACCGCTCAAGAGATGAGGCAGGAAGTCAGTCGCGCTTAGAATTCTATGCACTTTCCTCTAGTGAGCACACCCTGCGGTTCCACGCGTGCAAGCACACCCCTCGCTCACTGCGGGATCTACAGAGCAGCTGTACATGCCCTTCAAAACTCAAATGCGTGTTATGTGGGTGTGCGGTATAGGGGTAGGACATGAAAAAACTCCCACCTGTCCAGTCCGAGAGAAATTTAACTCCTGAGAAGCACACCTTAGTTGAACATCAGATGCAACACTAATTTGCAGAGGTTCCCACAACATAGGAACAAAAGGGCTGACGTTATGTGTTGATAGCAGATCGTGTGTGAAAACTAAAGTTTTATACGGGGCTGTACGAAGACTAACTGAGGTCTGGAAAATGAGGAATTTTAAATGCTGGACAGTCTCTATACTCAGATTCCACTGAAGACAATGCAAATACTTATAAGAGCCTGATAATAAAAACAGATTAAAAAACTTAATCATCAAGGTGAAGCATTTAGTAATGAGGTTTGTACAGCTTTTCGGAAAACACTGACTGGAAGTCCCAACCGGCTAGAGGTAGGCCAGTGTCAGGAGGCATCCCGGACATGGGCATTAGCTTCCAGCACTGATGGTGCAGCCAGTGTCGATGATAAGAATTAAAACACAACTGCAACCCCCAGTCCTGGACAGGCTCAGGAAGCGGCTATCTGGAAAGAGTGGGAGGGGTCCAGGAGGCCAGCCCCCAGGTGATACATACGTTTGCACAACAGTGACGGCGAGCCACTGGAAGTCTTTTCCAGCTGTACTGCGCTGTAATTGTGGTCGCTTGCTCAGGACAGTATGCTGCTTTCACAAGTTGTCTCCTTCCTGAGGGATTTGCTCCTAGAAAAAGTCACCACCGCCTTCTTCACTGTGCCTTCTTCTTCTTCTTTTTCTTTTTTTTCCTGGAGCTTGTCTCTTCTGCAGAGAAGAGCTTTTAACACCTCCCTGGATAGTCAGTAAAACCCCAAGCATTAAGAAGGCCAGAAAATACACGTCCACTTCATTTCACTGAAAAAGAAAGGTCATGATCCTATCCCTTCTTTGGGTCATCCACCCTGAGTCTGCACACCACATTTGCTCAGCAGCAGTCTGGCTACCCTTGCACATCCAGCAAACCCTTAGCACTCCTTCCTCTTATTCAGGATTCCAACTTTTTGAGCGACAAGAAGATCCCTGACACAGAGGGATCCTTGCTGAGGTATGAGAGCAGTGACACAGGATGCAAGAAGAGCACAAATGATGTTTCTTTATCCTCTGCCAAGCCCAGGGCACGCTTGGTGCTGCCATTCTCCTCCTGGGTGCAGCAGCAAACGCTTCTTCGTCAGTTCTATGATCCAACACTGCCGCCCTTAAAAATTAAGTCACCTCAAAAGTTACATAAGTATTTGAAAATACTCAAGAAAACTCTCCAAACACTGCTAGTTACACTTTGCTTGTCATAAATGGAACATCAATCTGAGCCCCAGGACAGGCCAGAGACAAGAACCTGTGATTTCCAGCCAGGCCTGAATTCTCCCCAAATTCCACAGAATACCAAAACAGGACAATCTTGGCAGGAGCCAAGGGAAGCCTCCTCTACCCTGAAGCAGGCCATGCCTGGAGTCCTTGGCATGAACCGAGGGCAGCATCTCCTGCCTGGAAGCAGTCATGAAGCACACCGAAACACCACTTCCACGTGGGTGGGCCACTGTTGCTTTGCCTCCCACAGATCTGTCCCCCCTTTTCCCCTGGGTGATGGAGCTGCCAAAGATTCCTCAAAGCCCATCTCTTTTGAGCAGTGAGAAGCCCCGGGCTTCTCTTCCTGCATTTATTCTCCAGACCAAGAAGTTACAGGAAGAGACATAGGTGGGGTTTTGAACATAGGTTCAGTTTTACAAGTTTTGCAATAGAAGCTGGTAACATTCAGTCAAAACAAGTCAGATGACACTCTGTTAGGCAATTAAGTGATCCACTATAACAAAGCCTTGATTTACCCGAAATTCCTTTTCCCTCTAGCAGCTTTTTAGTAACGTTGCCTATCAATTAGTCACTTGTCTGTCTTAGAATCAGCAGCCTTGCTGTGTTATGATTCTTTTCCTGCAACAGAGACTCGATGCCCGGGGGTTAAAATTCCTGTCCTTTGCAAGGTCAATATTTGAAACTGCAAGGCTTTTGGTGACTAAAGTCACCTATTACCCAAGAGCAGTAATAGGAAATTAATGTAATACACTAAAAAAGGTAATTGCCTTCCTTAACCACGAAGATGGCATTTTATAAAATTAGCTGCTTCTCTTAAAAGGCAACCTTCATTATCCTTTACCTACTCTTTAAAGACTATACAAACAGGAATAAGTAAATTATGGATAAAATGTTCTATAACTGGGAGAACTCAACGGCCAGTTGCCCACAGCTTACCTGCTGGTGTCCTGTGACACATATTGAAGCCTCCGTTGTACTTTGAGGAAAAATGTTCCAAACATGCCCAAAGTTCTACCCAGCAGCCGCCCCGGGAACCTGCATGCACTTCTGTCCCACTGCGAGTGGCAACCACATCGGCGGTGCTGGACTCGGGTCAGCCCTGCTGGAATGGCAGTGAAAGAGAAACTCATGTTTCAGCACAGCTAAGACGTAAACGTGCAAGTGCAATTTTTAGTGAACAGTGTCGCGTATAAATTTACAGGCGGCCAAGGGATAACTCTGTGACCAAAGGAAAACAAAACCTATTCTAGAAAAACAGCAGCTCTGCCTTTCAGGGATGAGACAACCCTGCAAGCTGCTGAGCTCTCTGCTGGTCACCGGTGATGTCATCCCGGTAGCACTGACCCTGTCACCGCCAGAGGTGCCTCACCCAGTCCCCTCCCATCTGTCCGCTGGACTGGAGGGGCGCCATTCTGTCCACACAGCTTCCTTGAGCACCTGCACCCTTGGGGCCTGCTTGTTGGGAGGAAAGCTGTCACCCGCGGCAGCTGGCTTAAACCTTAGCAGCAGGAGGAACAGCTGCCCGTGGCCAGGCCACTGCCCCAGATGAAACTGTTGCTGCCGGGCCTGGCCATCTCTTCCCAACGGAAATAAGTTGTTTGGGGTTCAGCAGACTCTAGAATGAAGCGGGCCCCTTGGGCACAGGGAGCAACAGCACATCCTAGTGGGCTAATTTCCCCAAAGCTTGAAACTAGGTGTCTTGTCTCACTCCAAGGATGGCTGTGGCACTACAGCATCGCTGGACGCTGGGTGGCAGTAGAGGGCCTCACAGAAACCAGGCACAGACAATCTGGCCTCCAGCAAAGGAATGATGCTAATGCGCTCCTCTGGGTAGAATTTGCACAATAACCCACATGGAAGTCGCAGCAGGACAGGGATGAAAACTATGGGGCAAGAGGTCAAGTCTGCACAATCCCAACCAACCCCACAGATGCCCATGTCCAGTAACCGCACACACTGGATGGCTCCCCACAGGCAAAGGAACAGGTGAGACACACCCCTTCTCTGTACCTGGTGACAGATTCAGGGAAGTCAGGCTCCAGGCCCTCTCTCACTCCCACCGTGTCCTGAATCCTCACCATCAGCTACAGCTGCAAGGACTGTTTCTCTTCTGTGAACCTGCAAGCTAAGGGTCTGAAGCGACACAGTGGAGAAAGCATGCGAGGAAATTCTGCTCTACTTTTCCACCTCAGTGAGGCACGTGCACAATGTAGTTTCCCATCTCAACTGTTGCTTCGCTGTCAAGATTTCTTTTGGTGTGAGAGACCAAGGTGTCGGTAGCAAAAGAAAATGTTTTGCTTTTGCTCCCCTCAGTATGCTTCAACATTTCCAAGTGAATTTCACGTCACAAGGGGAGATGGGGATTGCCCTCAACTGGAATGTGGGTCACCTCCCAGCTGTGTGGTGATGTGTCTGGGGCCAAGGCCAGAGCTGCTGCTTTTCCAGATTTTCCAAGCCAGAAACAAGCACTGTTCACTTTAATAAGGTTAAGTTTAAACCGACATCCTTTTTTGGTGCCTAAACTGTTGACTACATACCCCAGCAAGACAGAAGCGTGTGAAAGCCGTCCATTCACACTCCCCTTCTCCCAGACGGTCACATGCGCATATCCCCAGAGCTGAAGGCACTGTGCAAAGCACGGTGCAGTATATGCGGCCAGTAACCGTGTGTTCTTCTCACTGAACACTTCCAGGGTTGCATCAAGTAAAAGTTGCCTCAACTTTCACTGAAGTAGATAAAAGCTGCAAAAACCCTTACTGATTTCCTAAGTTTACTTCTCTAAGTCCCAAAAGCTAAGACTATAACTACGTTAGTGTTCATGTATGACAAACAAATATTAAATAGTTTACACCTTTATACCAATTTATCTGTAGCTCGTGCAGGTCCAATTGGACCTGGCAGACATCTACAGAACATTTCATGCAACAACTAGAGAATACACATTTTTTTCTCATCGGCACATGGAACATTCTCCAGGATAGACCACATGTTAGGTCACAAAACAGGTTTCAGCAAATTTTTCAAAGCTGACATCATTCCTAGTATCTTTTCTGACCACAATTGACTAGCACTGGAAATCAATTACAAGCGAATTTCTGGAAACTACTCCAGTGCATGAAAACTGAACAACAGGCTCCCGAATGACCTATGGGTCCAAGAAGAAATTAAAAAGGAAATCAAAAACGTTCTTGAAACTAATGAAAAAAGATGCATCCTACCAAAACCTGTGGGATACTGTAAAAGCAACAGCGACGAGGCAATATATTGCAATAAATGCTCACATCAAAAGGATGGAGAAACTTCACGTAAATGACCGAACTGTACACCTCAAAGAACCACCACCACCAAAACAATGCAATCATAAAAGTACTAGAGAGAAAGAAATAATTAACATCAGGGCAGAGTTCAATGAAATGGAGACCCCCAAAATGATACAAAGGATCAGCGAAACACAAAGTTGTTTTTTGAGAAGATAAATAAAATAGACAAACCATTAGCTTTGCCCACTCTCACCACACTCATTCAACATAGTATTGAAAGCCCTAACCAGAGCAATCAAGCAAGACAAAGAAATAAAGGGCATTCAGATTGGGAAGGACAAAGTCAAGTTGTCCCTGTTTGCAGATGACGCGATCTTATAGATAGAAAACCTAAAGGCTACCAGAACGCCCTTACGGCTGAATAACAATTTTAATAATTTTGCGGGGTACAAAATCAACACCCACAGATCAGGAGCATTTTTATACTCCGATAATGAACTGGCAGAAAAAGAAATCAAGAAAGCAAGCCCATTTACAATAGTCACCCCCAAGATAAAATACCTAGGAACCAATTGAACCAAGGAGGTTAATGCAGATCTCTACAATGAGAACTACCAAACACCAGTGAGAGAAATTAAAGAGCACCCCAATATAGTGGAATGACATACCAGGCCCTGGTATGGGAAGAATTAACATCGTGAAAATGTCCTTTCTACCCATAGCAGTCTACAAATTCAACGCAATCTCCGTCAAAATAGCAACAACTTTCTTCACAGAAATAGAAAAAGCAGTGCTAACATTCATATGGAATACGAAAAGATCCTGAATAGCCAAAGCAATTTTGAGCTTAAAAGCACCCCAAAAACAGAAAGGCTGGAGGCATAACACCACCCAATTTCAAATTCTATGACAAGGCTCAAAACAGCATGGTGATGGCATAGAAACAGACACTCAGATCAATGGAACAGGATAGAAAACCCAGGAATAATCAATTTGCCTACTTACAGCCAACCGATTTTTGACAAAGCAAACCAGAACATACGCTGTGGAAAAGACAGCCTCTTCAGGAAATAAACGGTGCCCGCAAAATTGGACAATCCACATGCAGAAGAATGAAACTGGACCAGCATCTCACCATATGCCAAAATCGACTCGAAATGGATTAAAGACCAGAATATAAGACCCCAAACCATTACATGACTGAAGGAAAACAGAGGGGAAACACTCCAGGAAGTAGGTGGGGGCAAAGGCTTTATGAATAAGACCCGAAAACCCACAAGCAACAATATAAAAACTAAACAAATGAGCTAATGTCAAACTAAGAAGCTTCCACACAGCAAAGGAAACAATCAACAGAGCAGAAAGGCACCCTAAAAAAAGGGAGAAAATATGTGTAAACTATACGTCTGCCAAGGGCTTAATATCCAGAACATACCAAGAACTCAAACAGCTGTACAGTATGAAAACAAGTAATCCGATTTAAAACTGGGCAAACGAGATGAATAGACATTTTTCAAAGACATACAAATGGCCAACGGTACACGAAAAAATGCTCAGCATCACTAGTTCAGAGAAATGCAAATCAAAACCACATTGAGATATCATGTCAACCCAGATAGACTGGCCATTGTTAAAAAGACCATTAATAAGAAATGCTACTGAGGATATGAGGAAAGGAGAACTCTTCTCCAATGTTGGTGGGACTGTAAATTAGCACAGCCACTATGGAAAACAGTAAAGAAGTTTCCTCCAATACAGATAGTACTACCATATGATCCAGCAGTTCCACTACTGGGTATATATCCAAAGAAATGGAAATCATATGGAAGGGACACCTGCACTCCCATGTTCACTGCAGCTTTACTTACAATAGCCAAAATATAGAACCAACCTCAGTGCCCTTCGACAGATGACTGGATAAAAAAAATGTGATACACGTACACCATGGAATAATACTCAGTGATAAAGAAAAAGAATGAAATTCTGCCATCGGTAACAACCTGGATGAGTCTGGAGAAAATTATGTTGTGTGAAATAAGCCAGACAAGGGAAGATAAATATCACATGCTCTCACTTATAACTAGGTAGAAAGGAAGGAAGGAAGGAAGGAAGGAAGGAAGGAAGGAAGGAAGGAAGGAAGGAAGGAAGGAAGGAAGGAAGCAAAGGACTACAACAGTTCCTTGAACTTTCAGAAGGACAGAAGAAACCAATGGTTACTAGAGATGAGGGGATGGACGGAGGGAGGGAGTTGGGGGCGTGATGGGTCAGGCAAAGGGCATAAAGAAAAATCATGATTTGTAATAATGAATATGCTAATAAAAATAATTTAAAAAGTAAGACACTTTAAAACACAAAAAGAATGCCATTATTGACATTCCAGAAAATTCCAGCTATGTGGATAACATTAAAAACCAGCTGTCAAGCTAAATCCTTTATCAGTACAAATTTTGATATTTCTTCAAATTGGGAGGAGAATGTTGGTTTCGATGTACAATGTCTGGTCACTCCCAGCCTCATCTATTTGTCACTGACGACCCTGGGACAGACGGAAAAAAAAACAAAAAACGGTTTCTGCAACTTTTAAAATACAGACACGCCCTCCACCACCAACTTTCAATTTCTACAAAACGTCCTTGGGTTCTAGTATTCTTGCACATGTTTGTTCTCTTACAGGAAATTTGCTCCTTAGGATTTCACTGCAATGTGCTTCTGGATCCCATGCCATGATTTATCTCTGAGGACCCCTGTTCCCCTGGATCCATTTCACCCCGTGCCTGGCCACCTGTGTGGCACACACACATAGGAGCAGGAGGACAAGGCTTTGAGATGGGGAACCCGCACAAGCAATTATCTGGGTTTAGGTCTGCAGGTTATTAAGGTTTTCCGTTTCAACTTCCACAGCTAGAACGAAAGTGTAGAAATCTGTTTTCTAGTTAAAATCTGTTCACATCCCAAGTGTTTTTTAAGTTACTTAACAAGCCTTTGGTAGTCCGAAATACCGGGAAGTGTGCCTGTAACTAGAAACACCAGAAACTTCCATTTCAAAATTGTCATAAACCAGGGATACTTTAGAAAAACCTTTTCAGCCCACTTCGTGCCTTGAGTAATGGTGGGTAAACAGTGGAAACCAAGAGAGGCAACATGGAAGCAAACGGATATAAAAGCACAAGGGAGACATCATGCTCTTGGGGAGAACTAAAATGCAAATTGTGTCTGTAAACGAAAGAAATTATACAGAAATCCCAGAAAAACAATTGACTGAAAATCAGACGAACGATCCCATGTTCATCGCATCACCTTGAGAACACGAAGGATACTTTTGTACAGGCAGCACACCTCCTTAAAGCAGCAGCAGAGTGCTTCGTGCACAGCAAGGCCTAGTTCACCGAGCAGCTGGAACTGTGCCCACACCCAGAGGGCAGCACCAGTCACGTGGGTGCAGAGGAGGTTGTCCCGGTGAACTCCACAAGCGGCAGCAACGCTCGGCTCTACGCCACAGGACTTCTGACAACGGACACAGTCGCACAGACTGCAAGTGGACCCCACATCAGCCTCAAGACCTCCCCCACCCGAAAACATCTCCACAGCCAGCCAGGGAGGCAAAGGAAGGGTCTTCATGGCGTGCAGAGTTACAATGAATCTGTGTTCACGCTGCCCCCTCCCACTGTACCCGTCGAGACCCAGACGATGTGCCCTGCTACTACAAAGTCGAAGAGATGTTTGATGGGGGCAGAGCGGAAGAGGCACATTGAATTTGGATCATTTTACCCATGACCCTTCTCTCCTCCCAACCCTCTTTGCGAAAGATGACATTTCTGGGGAAACAGAAGGTGATCAGAAGCAAGTAGCTCAAATGTATGTCCCTTGTAAATTTCGGATATCCATCAATTTCAATTTTGAGATATAGAGAAGTGCTGGGAAGTTTAATTGGCCGTATCAGTGTCAGTGAAGAGCTGATGGAAGAAGTGCGAAAGGCCAAAGGAGAAAACCCATGAGTAGAGAAATTAGCCTTCGGCTAATCTTATCTTCTCTGCTTCCATATATCCCTGTCCATCCTCAAAAGTTGAGTGAGGTAGGAGATGATAAGATTGAGATTAGGGCAAATTATTTCCCCATCTTTTCCTTTCTCCAATGCACAGTTTCCTCAACCCGCACACTTGGAGTCTCAGGGTCAGCCTATTAAGTGCCTATAATCAACTTCAATCATTTTAGCAGAGTACTACAGAGTGACTGCTCCCAACCCCTTCAGATAGGTGATGCTTATGTTTACATCTGCTTATCAGCTCTGTCAAAGTGCTGTTTCGTGGAGGTGCTGTAATCTGATGAACACATGAGACATGCTATTTGCTAGCAAGAAATTCTCAGCTCAAACAAGCTAAGGTGTACGGAGATTCAGTATAACACAGTAATTGGTTAACTCAGTTTACTTGGGACTCCATTTCTTAGGTCTTGGGCTGTTTACATAACCAAAAGGAGTGTGTGTGTGTGTGTGTGTGTGTGTGTACCACACTTGACCTAGCGTGTGTGTGTGTGTGTATGTGTGTTTGTGTACCACACTTGACCTAGCACCTACCTGCACAAGTACCCCCCTGCCAAGTGATGTGTTTAAAGGCCAACAAAAAGGAAAACACAGAACACATTTATAATCCTGAAAATCTAGGGCTACTTAACCTTTTTGCTGCTTAATTTTAAAGGCAAAAAATGTACTATGAGCAGCATAAATAAGAACTGATTTGAGCATAGTTTTATAATAGATAAAATGTACCTGATGGGTCTAATTCAAATTTCTAAAATCTAACTGTGCCGCATTAGTCTGAGATACAAGATCTAAAGCTGCATGATCTAATCTGAGAATTTACGGACCTGTTTGAAATACCTTCATTTGATTAATTTGAAATGGAGGCCAGGGTATGACCTCTAACAGTCTGATCTTTAATAACCGCTCAAGAGATGAGGCAGGAAGTCAGTCGCGCTTAGAATTCTATGCACTTTCCTCTAGTGAGCACACCCTGCGGTTCCACGCGTGCAAGCACACCCCTCGCTCACTGCGGGATCTACAGAGCAGCTGTACATGCCCTTCAAAACTCAAATGCGTGTTATGTGGGTGTGCGGTATAGGGGTAGGACATGAAAAAACTCCCACCTGTCCAGTCCGAGAGAAATTTAACTCCTGAGAAGCACACCTTAGTTGAACATCAGATGCAACACTAATTTGCAGAGGTTCCCACAACATAGGAACAAAAGGGCTGACGTTATGTGTTGATAGCAGATCGTGTGTGAAAACTAAAGTTTTATACGGGGCTGTACGAAGACTAACTGAGGTCTGGAAAATGAGGAATTTTAAATGCTGGACAGTCTCTATACTCAGATTCCGCTGAAGACAATGCAAATACTTATAAGAGCCTGATAATAAAAACAGATTAAAAAACTTAATCATCAAGGTGAAGCATTTAGTAATGAGGTTTGTACAGCTTTTCGGAAAACACTGACTGGAAGTCCCAACCGGCTAGAGGTAGGCCAGTGTCAGGAGGCATCCCGGACATGGGCATTAGCTTCCAGCACTGATGGTGCAGCCAGTGTCGATGATAAGAATTAAAACACAACTGCAACCCCCAGTCCTGGACAGGCTCAGGAAGCGGCTATCTGGAAAGAGTGGGAGGGGTCCAGGAGGCCAGCCCCCAGGTGATACATACGTTTGCACAACAGTGACGGCGAGCCACTGGAAGTCTTTTCCAGCTGTACTGCGCTGTAATTGTGGTCGCTTGCTCAGGACAGTATGCTGCTTTCACAAGTTGTCTCCTTCCTGAGGGATTTGCTCCTAGAAAAAGCCACCACCGCCTTCTTCACTGTGCCTTCTTCTTCTTCTTTTTCTTTTTTTTCCTGGAGCTTGTCTCTTCTGCAGAGAAGAGCTTTTAACACCTCCCTGGATAGTCAGTAAAACCCCAAGCATTAAGAAGGCCAGAAAATACACGTCCACTTCATTTCACTGAAAAAGAAAGGTCATGATCCTATCCCTTCTTTGGGTCATCCACCCTGAGTCTGCACACCACATTTGCTCAGCAGCAGTCTGGCTACCCTTGCACATCCAGCAAACCCTTAGCACTCCTTCCTCTTATTCAGGATTCCAACTTTTTGAGCGACAAGAAGATCCCTGACACAGAGGGATCCTTGCTGAGTTATGAGAGCAGTGACACAGGAAGCAAGAAGAGCACAAATGATGTTTCTTTATCCTCTGCCAAGCCCAGGGCACGCTTGGTGCTGCCATTCTCCTCCTGGGTGCAGCAGCAAACGCTTCTTCGTCAGTTCTATGATCCAACACTGTCGCCCTTAAAAATTAAGTCACCTCAAAAGTTACATAAGTATTTGAAAATACTCAAGAAAACTCTCCAAACACTGCTAGTTACACTTTGCTTGTCATAAATGGAACATCAATCTGAGCCCCAGGACAGGCCAGAGACAAGAACCTGTGATTTCCAGCCAGGCCTGAATTCTCCCCAAATTCCACAGAGTACCAAAACAGGACAATCTTGGCAGGAGCCAAGGGCAGCCTCCTCTACCCTGAAGCAGGCCATGCCTGGAGTCCTTGGCATGATCCGAGGGCAGCATCTCCTGCCTGGAAGCAGTCATGAAGCACACCGAAACACCACTTCCACGTGGGTGGGCCACTGTTGCTTTGCCTCCCACAGATCTGTCCCCCCTTTTCCCCTGGGTGATGGAGCTGCCAAAGATTCCTCAAAGCCCATCTCTTTTGAGCAGTGAGAAGCCCCGGGCTTCTCTTCCTGCATTTATTCTCCAGACCAAGAAGTTACAGGAAGAGACATAGGTGGGGTTTTGAACATAGGTTCAGTTTTACAAGTTTTGCAATAGAAGCTGGTAACATTCAGTCAAAACAAGTCAGATGACACTCTGTTAGGCAATTAAGTGATCCACTATAACAAAGCCTTGATTTACCCGAAATTCCTTTTCCCTCTAGCAGCTTTTTAGTAACGTTGCCTATCAATTAGTCACTTGTCTGTCTTAGAATCAGCAGCCTTGCTGTGTTATGATTCTTTTCCTGCAACAGAGACTCGATGCCCGGGGGTTAAAATTCCTGTCCTTTGCAAGGTCAATATTTGAAACTGCAAGGCTTTTGGTGACTAAAGTCACCTATTACCCAAGAGCAGTAATAGGAAATTAATGTAATACACTAAAAAAGGTAATTGCCTTCCTTAACCACGAAGATGGCATTTTATAAAATTAGCTGCTTCTCATAAAAGGCAACCTTCATTATCCTTTACCTACTCTTTAAAGACTATACAAACAGGAATAAGTAAATTATGGATAAAATGTTCTATAACTGGGAGAACTCAACGGCCAGTTGCCCACAGCTTACCTGCTGGTGTCCTGTGACACATATTGAAGTCTCCGTTGTACTTTGAGGAAAAATGTTCCAAACATGCCCAAAGTTCTACCCAGCAGCCGCCCCGGGAACCTGCATGCACTTCTGTCCCACTGCGAGTGGCAACCACATCGGCGGTGCTGGACTCGGGTCAGCCCTGCTGGAATGGCAGTGAAAGAGAAACTCATGTTTCAGCACAGCTAAGACGTAAACGTGCAAGTGCAATTTTTAGTGAACAGTGTCGCGTATAAATTTACAGGCGGCCAAGGGATAACTCTGTGACCAAAGGAAAACAAAACCTATTCTAGAAAAACAGCAGCTCTGCATTTCAGGGATGAGACAACCCTGCAAGCTGCTGAGCTCTCTGCTGGTCACCGGTGATGTCATCCCGGTAGCACTGACCCTGTCACCGCCAGAGGTGCCTCACCCAGTCCCCTCCCATCTGTCCGCTGGACTGGAGGGGCGCCATTCTGTCCACACAGCTTCCTTGAGCACCTGCACCCTTGGGGCCTGCTTGTTGGGAGGAAAGCTGTCACCCGCGGCAGCTGGCTTAAACCTTAGCAGCAGGAGGAACAGCTGCCCGTGGCCAGGCCACTGCCCCAGATGAAACTGTTGCTGCCGGGCCTGGCCATCTCTTCCCAACGGAAATAAGTTGTTTGGGGTTCAGCAGACTCTAGAATGAAGCGGGCCCCTTGGGCACAGGGAGCAACAGCACATCCTAGTGGGCTAATTTCCCCAAAGCTTGAAACTAGGTGTCTTGTCTCACTCCAAGGATGGCTGTGGCACTACAGCATCGCTGGACACTGGGTGGCAGTAGAGGGCCTCACAGAAACCAGGCACAGACAATCTGGCCTCCAGCAAAGGAATGATGCTAATGCGCTCCTCTGGGTAGAATTTGCACAATAACCCACATGGAAGTCGCAGCAGGACAGGGATGAAAACTATGGGGCAAGAGGTCAAGTCTGCACAATCCCAACCAACCCCACAGATGCCCATGTCCAGTAACCGCACACACTGGATGGCTCCCCACAGGCAAAGGAACAGGTGAGACACACCCTTTCTCTGTACCTGGTGACAGATTCAGGGAAGTCAGGCTCCAGGCCCTCTCTCACTCCCACCGTGTCCTGAATCCTCACCATCAGCTACAGCTGCAAGGACTGTTTCTCTTCTGTGAACCTGCAAGCTAAGGGTCTGAAGCGACACAGTGGAGAAAGCATGCGAGGAAATTCTGCTCTACTTTTCCACCTCAGTGAGGCACGTGCACAATGTAGTTTCCCATCTCAACTGTTGCTTCGCTGTCAAGATTTCTTTTGGTGTGAGAGACCAAGGTGTCGGTAGCAAAAGAAAATGTTTTGCTTTTGCTCCCCTCAGTATGCTTCAACATTTCCAAGTGAATTTCACATCACAAGGGGAGATGGGGATTGCCCTCAACTGGAATGTGGGTCACCTCCCAGCTGTGTGGTGATGTGTCTGGGGCCAAGGCCAGAGCTGCTGCTTTTCCAGATTTTCCAAGCCAGAAACAAGCACTGTTCACTTTAATAAGGTTAAGTTTAAACCGACATCCTTTTTTGGTGCCTAAACTGTTGACTACATACCCCAGCAAGACAGAAGCGTGTGAAAGCCGTCCATTCACACTCCTCTTCTCCCAGACGGTCACATGCGCATATCCCCAGAGCTGAAGGCACTGTGCAAAGCACGGTGCAGTATATGCGGCCAGTAACCGTGTGTTCTTCTCACTGAACACTTCCAGGGTTGCATCAAGTAAAAGTTGCCTCAACTTTCACTGAAGTAGATAAAAGCTGCAAAAACCCTTACTGATTTCCTAAGTTTACTTCTCTAAGTCCCAAAAGCTAAGACTATAACTACGTTAGTGTTCATGTATGACAAACAAATATTAAATAGTTTACACCTTTATACCAATTTATCTGTAGCTCGTGCAGGTCCAATTGGACCCGGCAGACATCTACAGAACATTTCATGCAACAACTAGAGAATACACATTTTTTCTCATCGGCACATGGAACATTCTCCAGGATAGACCACATGTTAGGTCACAAAACAGGTTTCAGCAAATTTTTCAAAGCTGACATCATTCCTAGTATCTTTTCTGACCACAATTGACTAGCACTGGAAATCAATTACAAGCGAATTTCTGGAAACTACTCCAGTGCATGAAAACTGAACAACAGGCTCCCGAATGACCTATGGGTCCAAGAAGAAATTAAAAAGGAAATCAAAAACGTTCTTGAAACTAATGAAAAAAGATGCATCCTACCAAAACCTGTGGGATACTGTAAAAGCAACAGCGACGAGGCAATATATTGCAATAAATGCTCACATCAAAAGGATGGAGAAACTTCACGTAAATGACCGAACTGTACACCTCAAAGAACCACCACCACCACAACAATGCAATCATAAAAGTACTAGAGAGAAAGAAATAATTAACATCAGGGCAGAGTTCAATGAAATGGAGACCCCCAAAACGATACAAAGGATCAGCGAAACACAAAGTTGTTTTTTGAGAAGATAAATAAAATAGACAAACCATTAGCTTTGCCCACTCTCACCACACTCATTCAACATAGTATTGAAAGCCCTAACCAGAGCAATCAAGCAAGACAAAGAAATAAAGGGCATTCAGATTGGGAAGGACAAAGTCAAGTTGTCCCTGTTTGCAGATGACGCGATCTTATAGATAGAAAACCTAAAGGCTACCAGAACGCCCTTACGGCTGACTAACAATTTTAATAATTTTGCGGGGTACAAAATCAACACCCACAGATCAGGAGCATTTTTATACTCCGATAATGAACTGGCAGAAAAAGAAATCAAGAAAGCAAGCCCATTTACAATAGTCACCCCCAAGATAAAATACCTAGGAACCAATTGAACCAAGGAGGTTAATGCAGATCTCTACAATGAGAACTACCAAACACCAGTGAGAGAAATTAAAGAGCACCCCAAAATAGTGGAATGACATACCAGGCTCTGGTACGGGAAGAATTAACATCGTGAAAATGTCCTTTCTACCCATAGCAGTCTACAAATTCAACGCAATCTCCGTCAAAATAGCAACAACTTTCTTCACAGAAATAGAAAAAGCAGTGCTAACATTCATATGGAATACGAAAAGATCCTGAATAGCCAAAGCAATTTTGAGCTTAAAAGCACCCCAAAAACAGAAAGGCTGGAGGCATAACACCACCCAATTTCAAATTCTATGACAAGGCTCAAAACAGCATGGTGATGGCATAGAAACAGACACTCAGATCAATGGAACAGGATAGAAAACCCAGGAATAATCAATTTGCCTACTTACAGCCAACCGATTTTTGACAAAGCAAACCAGAACATACGCTGTGGAAAAGACAGCCTCTTCAGGAAATAAACGGTGCCCGCAAAATTGGACAATCCACATGCAGAAGAATGAAACTGGACCAGCATCTCACCATATGCCAAAATCGACTCGAAATGGATTAAAGACCAGAATATAAGACCCCAAACCATTACATGACTGAAGGAAAACAGAGGGGAAACACTCCAGGAAGTAGGTGGGGGCAAAGGCTTTATGAATAAGACCCGAAAACCCACAAGCAACAATATAAAAACTAAACAAATGAGCTAATGTCAAACTAAGAAGCTTCCACACAGCAAAGGAAACAATCAACAGAGCAGAAAGGCACCCTAAAAAAAGGGAGAAAATATGTGTAAACTATACGTCTGCCAAGGGCTTAATATCCAGAACATACCAAGAACTCAAACAGCTGTACAGTATGAAAACAAGTAATCCGATTTAAAACTGGGCAAACGAGATGAATAGACATTTTTCAAAGACATACAAATGGCCAACGGTACACGAAAAAATGCTCAGCATCACTAGTCATCAGAGAAATGCAAATCAAAACCACATTGAGATATCATGTCAACCCAGATAGACTGGCCATTGTTAAAAAGACCATTAATAAGAAATGCTACTGAGGATATGAGGAAAGGAGAACTCTTCTCCAATGTTGGTGGGACTGTAAATTAGCACAGCCACTATGGAAAACAGTAAAGAAGTTTCCTCCAATACAGATAGTACTACCATATGATCCAGCAGTTCCACTACTGGGTATATATCCAAAGAAATGGAAATCATATGGAAGGGACACCTGCACTCCCATGTTCACTGCAGCTTTACTTACAATAGCCAAAATATAGAACCAACCTCAGTGCCCTTCGACAGATGACTGGATAAAAAAAATGTGATACACGTACACCATGGAATAATACTCAGTGATAAAGAAAAAGAATGAAATTCTGCCATCGGTAACAACCTGGATGAGTCTGGAGAAAATTATGTTGTGTGAAATAAGCCAGACAAGGGAAGATAAATATCACATGCTCTCACTTATAACTAGGTAGAAAGGAAGGAAGGAAGGAAGGAAGGAAGGAAGGAAGGAAGGAAGGAAGGAAGGAAGGAAGGAAGGAAGGAAGGAAGGAAGCAAAGGACTACAACAGTTCCTTGAACTTTCAGAAGGACAGAAGAAACCAATGGTTACTAGAGATGAGGGGATGGACGGAGGGAGGGAGTTGGGGGCGTGATGGGTCAGGCAAAGGGCATAAAGAAAAATCATGATTTGTAATAATGAATATGCTAATAAAAATAATTTAAAAAGTAAGACACTTTAAAACACAAAAAGAATGCCATTATTGACATTCCAGAAAATTCCAGCTATGTGGATAACATTAAAAACCAGCTGTCAAGCTAAATCCTTTATCAGTACAAATTTTGATATTTCTTCAAATTGGGAGGAGAATGTTGGTTTCGATGTACAATGTCTGGTCACTCCCAGCCTCATCTATTTGTCACTGACGACCCTGGGACAGACGGAAAAAAAAAAAAAAAAAACGGTTTCTACAACTTTTAAAATACAGACACGCCCTCCACCACCAACTTTCAATTTCTACAAAACGTCCTTGGGTTCTAGTATTCTTGCACATGTTTGTTCTCTTACAGGAAATTTGCTCCTTAGGATTTCACTGCAATGTGCTTCTGGATCCCATGCCATGATTTATCTCTGAGGACCCCTGTTCCCCTGGATCCATTTCACCCCGTGCCTGGCCACCTGTGTGGCACACACACATAGGAGCAGGAGGACAAGGCTTTGAGATGGGGAACCCGCACAAGCAATTATCTGGGTTTAGGTCTGCAGGTTATTAAGGTTTTCCGTTTCAACTTCCACAGCTAGAACGAAAGTGTAGAAATCTGTTTTCTAGTTAAAATCTGTTCACATCCCAAGTGTTTTTTAAGTTACTTAACAAGCCTTTGGTAGTCCGAAATACCGGGAAGTGTGCCTGTAACTAGAAACACCAGAAACTTCCATTTCAAAATTGTCATAAACCAGGGATACTTTAGAAAAACCTTTTCAGCCCACTTCGTGCCTTGAGTAATGGTGGGTAAACAGTGGAAACCAAGAGAGGCAACATGGAAGCAAACGGATATAAAAGCACAAGGGAGACATCATGCTCTTGGGGAGAACTAAAATGCAAATTGTGTCTGTAAACGAAAGAAATTATACAGAAATCCCAGAAAAACAATTGACTGAAAATCAGACGAACGATCCCATGTTCATCGCATCACCTTGAGAACACGAAGGATACTTTTGTACAGGCAGCACACCTCCTTAAAGCAGCAGCAGAGTGCTTCGTGCACAGCAAGGCCTAGTTCACCGAGCAGCTGGAACTGTGCCCACACCCAGAGGGCAGCACCAGTCACGTGGGTGCAGAGGAGGTTGTCCCGGTGAACTCCACAAGCGGCAGCAACGCTCGGCTCTACGCCACAGGACTTCTGACAACGGACACAGTCGCACAGACTGCAAGTGGACCCCACATCAGCCTCAAGACCTCCCCCACCCGAAAACATCTCCACAGCCAGCCAGGGAGGCAAAGGAAGGGTCTTCATGGCGTGCAGAGTTACAATGAATCTGTGTTCACGCTGCCCCCTCCCACTGTACCCGTCGAGACCCAGACGATGTGCCCTGCTACTACAAAGTCGAAGAGATGTTTGATGGGGGCAGAGCGGAAGAGGCACATTGAATTTGGATCATTTTACCCATGACCCTTCTCTCCTCCCAACCCTCTTTGCGAAAGATGACATTTCTGGGGAAACAGAAGGTGATCAGAAGCAAGTAGCTCAAATGTATGTCCCTTGTAAATTTCGGATATCCATCAATTTCAATTTTGAGATATAGAGAAGTGCTGGGAAGTTTAATTGGCCGTATCAGTGTCAGTGAAGAGCTGATGGAAGAAGTGCGAAAGGCCAAAGGAGAAAACCCATGAGTAGAGAAATTAGCCTTCGGCTAATCTTATCTTCTCTGCTTCCATATATCCCTGTCCATCCTCAAAAGTTGAGTGAGGTAGGAGATGATAAGATTGAGATTAGGGCAAATTATTTCCCCATCTTTTCCTTTCTCCAATGCACAGTTTCCTCAACCCGCACACTTGGAGTCTCAGGGTCAGCCTATTAAGTGCCTATAATCAACTTCAATCATTTTAGCAGAGTACTACAGAGTGACTGCTCCCAACCCCTTCAGATAGGTGATGCTTATGTTTACATCTGCTTATCAGCTCTGTCAAAGTGCTGTTTCGTGGAGGTGCTGTAATCTGATGAACACATGAGACATGCTATTTGCTAGCAAGAAATTCTCAGCTCAAACAAGCTAAGGTGTACGGAGATTCAGTATAACACAGTAATTGGTTAACTCAGTTTACTTGGGACTCCATTTCTTAGGTCTTGGGCTGTTTACATAACCAAAAGGAGTGTGTGTGTGTGTGTGTGTGTGTGTGTACCACACTTGACCTAGCGTGTGTGTGTGTGTGTGTATGTGTGTTTGTGTACCACACTTGACCTAGCACCTACCTGCACAAGTACCCCCCTGCCAAGTGATGTGTTTAAAGGCCAACAAAAAGGAAAACACAGAACACATTTATAATCCTGAAAATCTAGGGCTACTTAACCTTTTTGCTGCTTAATTTTAAAGGCAAAAAATGTACTATGAGCAGCATAAATAAGAACTGATTTGAGCATAGTTTTATAATAGATAAAATGTACCTGATGGGTCTAATTCAAATTTCTAAAATCTAACTGTGCCGCATTAGTCTGAGATACAAGATCTAAAGCTGCATGATCTAATCTGAGAATTTACGGACCTGTTTGAAATACCTTCATTTGATTAATTTGAAATGGAGGCCAGGGTATGACCTCTAACAGTCTGATCTTTAATAACCGCTCAAGAGATGAGGCAGGAAGTCAGTCGCGCTTAGAATTCTATGCACTTTCCTCTAGTGAGCACACCCTGCGGTTCCACGCGTGCAAGCACACCCCTCGCTCACTGCGGGATCTACAGAGCAGCTGTACATGCCCTTCAAAACTCAAATGCGTGTTATGTGGGTGTGCGGTATAGGGGTAGGACATGAAAAAACTCCCACCTGTCCAGTCCGAGAGAAATTTAACTCCTGAGAAGCACACCTTAGTTGAACATCAGATGCAACACTAATTTGCAGAGGTTCCCACAACATAGGAACAAAAGGGCTGACGTTATGTGTTGATAGCAGATCGTGTGTGAAAACTAAAGTTTTATACGGGGCTGTACGAAGACTAACTGAGGTCTGGAAAATGAGGAATTTTAAATGCTGGACAGTCTCTATACTCAGATTCCGCTGAAGACAATGCAAATACTTATAAGAGCCTGATAATAAAAACAGATTAAAAAACTTAATCATCAAGGTGAAGCATTTAGTAATGAGGTTTGTACAGCTTTTCGGAAAACACTGACTGGAAGTCCCAACCGGCTAGAGGTAGGCCAGTGTCAGGAGGCATCCCGGACATGGGCATTAGCTTCCAGCACTGATGGTGCAGCCAGTGTCGATGATAAGAATTAAAACACAACTGCAACCCCCAGTCCTGGACAGGCTCAGGAAGCGGCTATCTGGAAAGAGTGGGAGGGGTCCAGGAGGCCAGCCCCCAGGTGATACATACGTTTGCACAACAGTGACGGCGAGCCACTGGAAGTCTTTTCCAGCTGTACTGCGCTGTAATTGTGGTCGCTTGCTCAGGACAGTATGCTGCTTTCACAAGTTGTCTCCTTCCTGAGGGATTTGCTCCTAGAAAAAGCCACCACCGCCTTCTTCACTGTGCCTTCTTCTTCTTCTTTTTCTTTTTTTTCCTGGAGCTTGTCTCTTCTGCAGAGAAGAGCTTTTAACACCTCCCTGGATAGTCAGTAAAACCCCAAGCATTAAGAAGGCCAGAAAATACACGTCCACTTCATTTCACTGAAAAAGAAAGGTCATGATCCTATCCCTTCTTTGGGTCATCCACCCTGAGTCTGCACACCACATTTGCTCAGCAGCAGTCTGGCTACCCTTGCACATCCAGCAAACCCTTAGCACTCCTTCCTCTTATTCAGGATTCCAACTTTTTGAGCGACAAGAAGATCCCTGACACAGAGGGATCCTTGCTGAGGTATGAGAGCAGTGACACAGGAAGCAAGAAGAGCACAAATGATGTTTCTTTATCCTCTGCCAAGCCCAGGGCACGCTTGGTGCTGCCATTCTCCTCCTGGGTGCAGCAGCAAACGCTTCTTCGTCAGTTCTATGATCCAACACTGTCGCCCTTAAAAATTAAGTCACCTCAAAAGTTACATAAGTATTTGAAAATACTCAAGAAAACTCTCCAAACACTGCTAGTTACACTTTGCTTGTCATAAATGGAACATCAATCTGAGCCCCAGGACAGGCCAGAGACAAGAACCTGTGATTTCCAGCCAGGCCTGAATTCTCCCCAAATTCCACAGAGTACCAAAACAGGACAATCTTGGCAGGAGCCAAGGGCAGCCTCCTCTACCCTGAAGCAGGCCATGCCTGGAGTCCTTGGCATGAACTGAGGGCAGCATCTCCTGCCTGGAAGCAGTCATGAAGCACACCGAAACACCACTTCCACGTGGGTGGGCCACTGTTGCTTTGCCTCCCACAGATCTGTCCCCCCTTTTCCCCTGGGTGATGGAGCTGCCAAAGATTCCTCAAAGCCCATCTCTTTTGAGCAGTGAGAAGCCCCGGGCTTCTCTTCCTGCATTTATTCTCCAGACCAAGAAGTTACAGGAAGAGACATAGGTGGGGTTTTGAACATAGGTTCAGTTTTACAAGTTTTGCAATAGAAGCTGGTAACATTCAGTCAAAACAAGTCAGATGACACTCTGTTAGGCAATTAAGTGATCCACTATAAC
Organism: Cynocephalus volans; assembly: GCF_027409185.1. NCBI lineage: Eukaryota > Metazoa > Chordata > Mammalia > Dermoptera > Cynocephalidae > Cynocephalus > Cynocephalus volans. The sequence goes on from NW_026902465.1 coordinate 2,214,831, forward strand.
AAAGCCTTGATTTACCCGAAATTCCTTTTCCCTCTAGCAGCTTTTTAGTAACGTTGCCTATCAATTAGTCACTTGTCTGTCTTAGAATCAGCAGCCTTGCTGTGTTATGATTCTTTTCCTGCAACAGAGACTCGTTGCCCGGGGGTTAAAATTCCTGTCCTTTGCAAGGTCAATATTTGAAACTGCAAGGCTTTTGGTGACTAAAGTCACCTATTACCCAAGAGCAGTAATAGGAAATTAATGTAATACATTAAAAAAGGTAATTGCCTTCCTTAACCACGAAGATGGCATTTTATAAAATTAGCTGCTTCTCTTAAAAGGCAACCTTCATTATCCTTTACCTACTCTTTAAAGACTATACAAACAGGAATAAGTAAATTATGGATAAAATGTTCTATAACTGGGAGAACTCAACGGCCAGTTGCCCACAGCTTACCTGCTGGTGTCCTGTGACACATATTGAAGCCTCCGTTGTACTTTGAGGAAAAATGTTCCAAACATGCCCAAAGTTCTACCCAGCAGCCGCCCCGGGAACCTGCATGCACTTCTGTCCCACTGCGAGTGGCAACCACATCGGCGGTGCTGGACTCGGGTCAGCCCTGCTGGAATGGCAGTGAAAGAGAAACTCATGTTTCAGCACAGCTAAGACGTAAACGTGCAAGTGCAATTTTTAGTGAACAGTGTCGCGTATAAATTTACAGGCGGCCAAGGGATAACTCTGTGACCAAAGGAAAACAAAACCTATTCTAGAAAAACAGCAGCTCTGCCTTTCAGGGATGAGACAACCCTGCAAGCTGCTGAGCTCTCTGCTGGTCACCGGTGATGTCATCCCGGTAGCACTGACCCTGTCACCGCCAGAGGTGCCTCACCCAGTCCCCTCCCATCTGTCCGCTGGACTGGAGGGGCGCCATTCTGTCCACACAGCTTCCTTGAGCACCTGCACCCTTGGGGCCTGCTTGTTGGGAGGAAAGCTGTCACCCGCGGCAGCTGGCTTAAACCTTAGCAGCAGGAGGAACAGCTGCCCGTGGCCAGGCCACTGCCCCAGATGAAACTGTTGCTGCCGGGCCTGGCCATCTCTTCCCAACGGAAATAAGTTGTTTGGGGTTCAGCAGACTCTAGAATGAAGCGGGCCCCTTGGGCACAGGGAGCAACAGCACATCCTAGTGGGCTAATTTCCCCAAAGCTTGAAACTAGGTGTCTTGTCTCACTCCAAGGATGGCTGTGGCACTACAGCATCGCTGGACGCTGGGTGGCAGTAGAGGGCCTCACAGAAACCAGGCACAGACAATCTGGCCTCCAGCAAAGGAATGATGCTAATGCGCTCCTCTGGGTAGAATTTGCACAATAACCCACATGGAAGTCGCAGCAGGACAGGGATGAAAACTATGGGGCAAGAGGTCAAGTCTGCACAATCCCAACCAACCCCACAGATGCCCATGTCCAGTAACCGCACACACTGGATGGCTCCCCACAGGCAAAGGAACAGGTGAGACACACCCCTTCTCTGTACCTGGTGACAGATTCAGGGAAGTCAGGCTCCAGGCCCTCTCTCACTCCCACCGTGTCCTGAATCCTCACCATCAGCTACAGCTGCAAGGACTGTTTCTCTTCTGTGAACCTGCAAGCTAAGGGTCTGAAGCGACACAGTGGAGAAAGCATGCGAGGAAATTCTGCTCTACTTTTCCACCTCAGTGAGGCACGTGCACAATGTAGTTTCCCATCTCAACTGTTGCTTCGCTGTCAAGATTTCTTTTGGTGTGAGAGACCAAGGTGTCGGTAGCAAAAGAAAATGTTTTGCTTTTGCTCCCCTCAGTATGCTTCAACATTTCCAAGTGAATTTCACGTCACAAGGGGAGATGGGGATTGCCCTCAACTGGAATGTGGGTCACCTCCCAGCTGTGTGGTGATGTGTCTGGGGCCAAGGCCAGAGCTGCTGCTTTTCCAGATTTTCCAAGCCAGAAACAAGCACTGTTCACTTTAATAAGGTTAAGTTTAAACCGACATCCTTTTTTGGTGCCTAAACTGTTGACTACATACCCCAGCAAGACAGAAGCGTGTGAAAGCCGTCCATTCACACTCCTCTTCTCCCAGACGGTCACATGCGCATATCCCCAGAGCTGAAGGCACTGTGCAAAGCACGGTGCAGTATATGCGGCCAGTAACCGTGTGTTCTTCTCACTGAACACTTCCAGGGTTGCATCAAGTAAAAGTTGCCTCAACTTTCACTGAAGTAGATAAAAGCTGCAAAAACCCTTACTGATTTCCTAAGTTTACTTCTCTAAGTCCCAAAAGCTAAGACTATAACTACGTTAGTGTTCATGTATGACAAACAAATATTAAATAGTTTACACCTTTATACCAATTTATCTGTAGCTCGTGCAGGTCCAATTGGACCCGGCAGACATCTACAGAACATTTCATGCAACAACTAGAGAATACACATTTTTTCTCATCGGCACATGGAACATTCTCCAGGATAGACCACATGTTAGGTCACAAAACAGGTTTCAGCAAATTTTTCAAAGCTGACATCATTCCTAGTATCTTTTCTGACCACAATTGACTAGCACTGGAAATCAATTACAAGCGAATTTCTGGAAACTACTCCAGTGCATGAAAACTGAACAACAGGCTCCCGAATGACCTATGGGTCCAAGAAGAAATTAAAAAGGAAATCAAAAACGTTCTTGAAACTAATGAAAAAAGATGCATCCTACCAAAACCTGTGGGATACTGTAAAAGCAACAGCGACGAGGCAATATATTGCAATAAATGCTCACATCAGAAGGATGGAGAAACTTCACGTAAATGACCGAACTGTACACCTCAAAGAACCACCACCACCACAACAATGCAATCATAAAAGTACTAGAGAGAAAGAAATAATTAACATCAGGGCAGAGTTCAATGAAATGGAGACCCCCAAAACGATACAAAGGATCAGCGAAACACAAAGTTGTTTTTTGAGAAGATAAATAAAATAGACAAACCATTAGCTTTGCCCACTCTCACCACACTCATTCAACATAGTATTGAAAGCCCTAACCAGAGCAATCAAGCAAGACAAAGAAATAAAGGGCATTCAGATTGGGAAGGACAAAGTCAAGTTGTCCCTGTTTGCAGATGACGCGATCTTATAGATAGAAAACCTAAAGGCTACCAGAACGCCCTTACGGCTGACTAACAATTTTAATAATTTTGCGGGGTACAAAATCAACACCCACAGATCAGGAGCATTTTTATACTCCGATAATGAACTGGCAGAAAAAGAAATCAAGAAAGCAAGCCCATTTACAATAGTCACCCCCAAGATAAAATACCTAGGAACCAATTGAACCAAGGAGGTTAATGCAGATCTCTACAATGAGAACTACCAAACACCAGTGAGAGAAATTAAAGAGCACCCCAAAATAGTGGAATGACATACCAGGCTCTGGTACGGGAAGAATTAACATCGTGAAAATGTCCTTTCTACCCATAGCAGTCTACAAATTCAACGCAATCTCCGTCAAAATAGCAACAACTTTCTTCACAGAAATAGAAAAAGCAGTGCTAACATTCATATGGATTACGAAAAGATCCTGAATAGCCAAAGCAATTTTGAGCTTAAAAGCACCCCAAAAACAGAAAGGCTGGAGGCATAACACCACCCAATTTCAAATTCTATGACAAGGCTCAAAACAGCATGGTGATGGCATAGAAACAGACACTCAGATCAATGGAACAGGATAGAAAACCCAGGAATAATCAATTTGCCTACTTACAGCCAACCGAGTTTTGACAAAGCAAACCAGAACATACGCTGTGGAAAAGACAGCCTCTTCAGGAAATAAACGGTGCCCGCAAAATTGGACAATCCACATGCAGAAGAATGAAACTGGACCAGCATCTCACCATATGCCAAAATCGACTCGAAATGGATTAAAGACCAGAATATAAGACCCCAAACCATTACATGACTGAAGGAAAACAGAGGGGAAACACTCCAGGAAGTAGGTGGGGGCAAAGGCTTTATGAATAAGACCCGAAAACCCACAAGCAACAATATAAAAACTAAACAAATGAGCTAATGTCAAACTAAGAAGCTTCCACACAGCAAAGGAAACAATCAACAGAGCAGAAAGGCACCCTAAAAAAAGGGAGAAAATATGTGTAAACTATACGTCTGCCAAGGACTTAATATCCAGAACATACCAAGAACTCAAACAGCTGTACAGTATGAAAACAAGTAATCCGATTTAAAACTGGGCAAACGAGATGAATAGACATTTTTCAAAGACATACAAATGGCCAACGGTACACGAAAAAATGCTCAGCATCACTAGTCATCAGAGAAATGCAAATCAAAACCACATTGAGATATCATGTCAACCCAGATAGACTGGCCATTGTTAAAAAGACCATTAATAAGAAATGCTACTGAGGATATGAGGAAAGGAGAACTCTTCTCCAATGTTGGTGGGACTGTAAATTAGCACAGCCACTATGGAAAACAGTAAAGAAGTTTCCTCCAATACAGATAGTACTACCATATGATCCAGCAGTTCCACTACTGGGTATATATCCAAAGAAATGGAAATCATATGGAAGGGACACCTGCACTCCCATGTTCACTGCAGCTTTACTTACAATAGCCAAAATATAGAACCAACCTCAGTGCCCTTCGACAGATGACTGGATAAAAAAAATGTGATACACGTACACCATGGAATAATACTCAGTGATAAAGAAAAAGAATGAAATTCTGCCATCGGTAACAACCTGGAGGAGTCTGGAGAAAATTATGTTGTGTGAAATAAGCCAGACAAGGGAAGATAAATATCACATGCTCTCACTTATAACTAGGTAGAAAGGAAGGAAGGAAGGAAGGAAGGAAGGAAGGAAGGAAGGAAGGAAGGAAGGAAGGAAGGAAGGAAGGAAGCAAAGGACTACAACAGTTCCTTGAACTTTCAGAAGGACAGAAGAAACCAATGGTTACTAGAGATGAGGGGATGGACGGAGGGAGGGAGTTGGGGGCGTGATGGGTCAGGCAAAGGGCATAAAGAAAAATCATGATTTGTAATAATGAATATGCTAATAAAAATAATTTAAAAAGTAAGACACTTTAAAACACAAAAAGAATGCCATTATTGACATTCCAGAAAATTCCAGCTATGTGGATAACATTAAAAACCAGCTGTCAAGCTAAATCCTTTATCAGTACAAATTTTGATATTTCTTCAAATTGGGAGGAGAATGTTGGTTTCGATGTACAATGTCTGGTCACTCCCAGCCTCATCTATTTGTCACTGACGACCCTGGGACAGACGGAAAAAAAAAAAAAAAAAACGGTTTCTGCAACTTTTAAAATACAGACACGCCCTCCACCACCAACTTTCAATTTCTACAAAACGTCCTTGGGTTCTAGTATTCTTGCACATGTTTGTTCTCTTACAGGAAATTTGCTCCTTAGGATTTCACTGCAATGTGCTTCTGGATCCCATGCCATGATTTATCTCTGAGGACCCCTGTTCCCCTGGATCCATTTCACCCCGTGCCTGGCCACCTGTGTGGCACACACACATAGGAGCAGGAGGACAAGGCTTTGAGATGGGGAACCCGCACAAGCAATTATCTGGGTTTAGGTCTGCAGGTTATTAAGGTTTTCCGTTTCAACTTCCACAGCTAGAACGAAAGTGTAGAAATCTGTTTTCTAGTTAAAATCTGTTCACATCCCAAGTGTTTTTTAAGTTACTTAACAAGCCTTTGGTAGTCCGAAATACCGGGAAGTGTGCCTGTAACTAGAAACACCAGAAACTTCCATTTCAAAATTGTCATAAACCAGGGATACTTTAGAAAAACCTTTTCAGCCCACTTCGTGCCTTGAGTAATGGTGGGTAAACAGTGGAAACCAAGAGAGGCAACATGGAAGCAAACGGATATAAAAGCACAAGGGAGACATCATGCTCTTGGGGAGAACTAAAATGCAAATTGTGTCTGTAAACGAAAGAAATTATACAGAAATCCCAGAAAAACAATTGACTGAAAATCAGACGAACGATCCCATGTTCATCGCATCACCTTGAGAACACGAAGGATACTTTTGTACAGGCAGCACACCTCCTTAAAGCAGCAGCAGAGTGCTTCGTGCACAGCAAGGCCTAGTTCACCGAGCAGCTGGAACTGTGCCCACACCCAGAGGGCAGCACCAGTCACGTGGGTGCAGAGGAGGTTGTCCCGGTGAACTCCACAAGCGGCAGCAACGCTCGGCTCTACGCCACAGGACTTCTGACAACGGACACAGTCGCACAGACTGCAAGTGGACCCCACATCAGCCTCAAGACCTCCCCCACCCGAAAACATCTCCACAGCCAGCCAGGGAGGCAAAGGAAGGTTCTTCATGGCGTGCAGAGTTACAATGAATCTGTGTTCACGCTGCCCCCTCCCACTGTACCCGTCGAGACCCAGACGATGTGCCCTGCTACTACAAAGTCGAAGAGATGTTTGATGGGGGCAGAGCGGAAGAGGCACATTGAATTTGGATCATTTTACCCATGACCCTTCTCTCCTCCCAACCCTCTTTGCGAAAGATGACATTTCTGGGGAAACAGAAGGTGATCAGAAGCAAGTAGCTCAAATGTATGTCCCTTGTAAATTTCGGATATCCATCAATTTCAATTTTGAGATATAGAGAAGTGCTGGGAAGTTTAATTGGCCGTATCAGTGTCAGTGAAGAGCTGATGGAAGAAGTGCGAAAGGCCAAAGGAGAAAACCCATGAGTAGAGAAATTAGCCTTCGGCTAATCTTATCTTCTCTGCTTCCATATATCCCTGTCCATCCTCAAAAGTTGAGTGAGGTAGGAGATGATAAGATTGAGATTAGGGCAAATTATTTCCCCATCTTTTCCTTTCTCCAATGCACAGTTTCCTCAACCCGCACACTTGGAGTCTCAGGGTCAGCCTATTAAGTGCCTATAATCAACTTCAATCATTTTAGCAGAGTACTACAGAGTGACTGCTCCCAACCCCTTCAGATAGGTGATGCTTATGTTTACATCTGCTTATCAGCTCTGTCAAAGTGCTGTTTCGTGGAGGTGCTGTAATCTGATGAACACATGAGACATGCTATTTGCTAGCAAGAAATTCTCAGCTCAAACAAGCTAAGGTGTACGGAGATTCAGTATAACACAGTAATTGGTTAACTCAGTTTACTTGGGACTCCATTTCTTAGGTCTTGGGCTGTTTACATAACCAAAAGGAATGTGTGTGTGTGTGTGTGTGTGTGTACCACACTTGACCTAGCACCTACCTGCACAAGTACCCCCCTGCCAAGTGATGTGTTTAAAGGCCAACAAAAAGGAAAACACAGAACACATTTATAATCCTGAAAATCTAGGGCTACTTAACCTTTTTGCTGCTTAATTTTAAAGGCAAAAAATGTACTATGAGCAGCATAAATAAGAACTGATTTGAGCATAGTTTTATAATAGATAAAATGTACCTGATGGGTCTAATTCAAATTTCTAAAATCTAACTGTGCCGCATTAGTCTGAGATACAAGATCTAAAGCTGCATGATCTAATCTGAGAATTTACGGACCTGTTTGAAATACCTTCATTTGATTAATTTGAAATGGAGGCCAGGGTATGACCTCTAACAGTCTGATCTTTAATAACCGCTCAAGAGATGAGGCAGGAAGTCAGTCGCGCTTAGAATTCTATGCACTTTCCTCTAGTGAGCACACCCTGCGGTTCCACGCGTGCAAGCACACCCCTCGCTCACTGCGGGATCTACAGAGCAGCTGTACATGCCCTTCAAAACTCAAATGCGTGTTATGTGGGTGTGCGGTATAGGGGTAGGACATGAAAAAACTCCCACCTGTCCAGTCCGAGAGAAATTTAACTCCTGAGAAGCACACCTTAGTTGAACATCAGATGCAACACTAATTTGCAGAGGTTCCCACAACATAGGAACAAAAGGGCTGACGTTATGTGTTGATAGCAGATCGTGTGTGAAAACTAAAGTTTTATACGGGGCTGTACGAAGACTAACTGAGGTCTGGAAAATGAGGAATTTTAAATGCTGGACAGTCTCTATACTCAGATTCCGCTGAAGACAATGCAAATACTTATAAGAGCCTGATAATAAAAACAGATTAAAAAACTTAATCATCAAGGTGAAGCATTTAGTAATGAGGTTTGTACAGCTTTTCGGAAAACACTGACTGGAAGTCCCAACCGGCTAGAGGTAGGCCAGTGTCAGGAGGCATCCCGGACATGGGCATTAGCTTCCAGCACTGATGGTGCAGCCAGTGTCGATGATAAGAATTAAAACACAACTGCAACCCCCAGTCCTGGACAGGCTCAGGAAGCGGCTATCTGGAAAGAGTGGGAGGGGTCCAGGAGGCCAGCCCCCAGGTGATACATACGTTTGCACAACAGTGACGGCGAGCCACTGGAAGTCTTTTCCAGCTGTACTGCGCTGTAATTGTGGTCGCTTGCTCAGGACAGTATGCTGCTTTCACAAGTTGTCTCCTTCCTGAGGGATTTGCTCCTAGAAAAAGCCACCACCGCCTTCTTCACTGTGCCTTCTTCTTCTTCTTTTTCTTTTTTTTCCTGGAGCTTGTCTCTTCTGCAGAGAAGAGCTTTTAACACCTCCCTGGATAGTCAGTAAAACCCCAAGCATTAAGAAGGCCAGAAAATACACGTCCACTTCATTTCACTGAAAAAGAAAGGTCATGATCCTATCCCTTCTTTGGGTCATCCACCCTGAGTCTGCACACCACATTTGCTCAGCAGCAGTCTGGCTACCCTTGCACATCCAGCAAACCCTTAGCACTCCTTCCTCTTATTCAGGATTCCAACTTTTTGAGCGACAAGAAGATCCCTGACACAGAGGGATCCTTGCTGAGGTATGAGAGCAGTGACACAGGATGCAAGAAGAGCACAAATGATGTTTCTTTATCCTCTGCCAAGCCCAGGGCACGCTTGGTGCTGCCATTCTCCTCCTGGGTGCAGCAGCAAACGCTTCTTCGTCAGTTCTATGATCCAACACTGCCGCCCTTAAAAATTAAGTCACCTCAAAAGTTACATAAGTATTTGAAAATACTCAAGAAAACTCTCCAAACACTGCTAGTTACACTTTGCTTGTCATAAATGGAACATCAATCTGAGCCCCAGGACAGGCCAGAGACAAGAACCTGTGATTTCCAGCCAGGCCTGAATTCTCCCCAAATTCCACAGAGTACCAAAACAGGACAATCTTGGCAGGAGCCAAGGGCAGCCTCCTCTACCCTGAAGCAGGCCATGCCTGGAGTCCTTGGCATGAACCGAGGGCAGCATCTCCTGCCTGGAAGCAGTCATGAAGCACACCGAAACACCACTTCCACGTGGGTGGGCCACTGTTGCTTTGCCTCCCACAGATCTGTCCCCCCTTTTCCCCTGGGTGATGGAGCTGCCAAAGATTCCTCAAAGCCCATCTCTTTTGAGCAGTGAGAAGCCCCGGGCTTCTCTTCCTGCATTTATTCTCCAGACCAAGAAGTTACAGGAAGAGACATAGGTGGGGTTTTGAACATAGGTTCAGTTTTACAAGTTTTGCAATAGAAGCTGGTAACATTCAGTCAAAACAAGTCAGATGACACTCTGTTAGGCAATTAAGTGATCCACTATAACAAAGCCTTGATTTACCCGAAATTCCTTTTCCCTCTAGCAGCTTTTTAGTAACGTTGCCTATCAATTAGTCACTTGTCTGTCTTAGAATCAGCAGCCTTGCTGTGTTATGATTCTTTTCCTGCAACAGAGACTCGATGCCCGGGGGTTAAAATTCCTGTCCTTTGCAAGGTCAATATTTGAAACTGCAAGGCTTTTGGTGACTAAAGTCACCTATTACCCAAGAGCAGTAATAGGAAATTAATGTAATACACTAAAAAAGGTAATTGCCTTCCTTAACCACGAAGATGGCATTTTATAAAATTAGCTGCTTCTCTTAAAAGGCAACCTTCATTATCCTTTACCTACTCTTTAAAGACTATACAAACAGGAATAAGTAAATTATGGATAAAATGTTCTATAACTGGGAGAACTCAACGGCCAGTTGCCCACAGCTTACCTGCTGGTGTCCTGTGACACATATTGAAGCCTCCGTTGTACTTTGAGGAAAAATGTTCCAAACATGCCCAAAGTTCTACCCAGCAGCCGCCCCGGGAACCTGCATGCACTTCTGTCCCACTGCGAGTGGCAACCACATCGGCGGTGCTGGACTCGGGTCAGCCCTGCTGGAATGGCAGTGAAAGAGAAACTCATGTTTCAGCACAGCTAAGACGTAAACGTGCAAGTGCAATTTTTAGTGAACAGTGTCGCGTATAAATTTACAGGCGGCCAAGGGATAACTCTGTGACCAAAGGAAAACAAAACCTATTCTAGAAAAACAGCAGCTCTGCCTTTCAGGGATGAGACAACCCTGCAAGCTGCTGAGCTCTCTGCTGGTCACCGGTGATGTCATCCCGGTAGCACTGACCCTGTCACCGCCAGAGGTGCCTCACCCAGTCCCCTCCCATCTGTCCGCTGGACTGGAGGGGCGCCATTCTGTCCACACAGCTTCCTTGAGCACCTGCACCCTTGGGGCCTGCTTGTTGGGAGGAAAGCTGTCACCCGCGGCAGCTGGCTTAAACCTTAGCAGCAGGAGGAACAGCTGCCCGTGGCCAGGCCACTGCCCCAGATGAAACTGTTGCTGCCGGGCCTGGCCATCTCTTCCCAACGGAAATAAGTTGTTTGGGGTTCAGCAGACTCTAGAATGAAGCGGGCCCCTTGGGCACAGGGAGCAACAGCACATCCTAGTGGGCTAATTTCCCCAAAGCTTGAAACTAGGTGTCTTGTCTCACTCCAAGGATGGCTGTGGCACTACAGCATCGCTGGACACTGGGTGGCAGTAGAGGGCCTCACAGAAACCAGGCACAGACAATCTGGCCTCCAGCAAAGGAATGATGCTAATGCGCTCCTCTGGGTAGAATTTGCACAATAACCCACATGGAAGTCGCAGCAGGACAGGAATGAAAACTATGGGGCAAGAGGTCAAGTCTGCACAATCCCAACCAACCCCACAGATGCCCATGTCCAGTAACCGCACACACTGGATGGCTCCCCACAGGCAAAGGAACAGGTGAGACACACCCCTTCTCTGTACCTGGTGACAGATTCAGGGAAGTCAGGCTCCAGGCCCTCTCTCACTCCCACCGTGTCCTGAATCCTCACCATCAGCTACAGCTGCAAGGACTGTTTCTCTTCTGTGAACCTGCAAGCTAAGGGTCTGAAGCGACACAGTGGAGAAAGCATGCGAGGAAATTCTGCTCTACTTTTCCACCTCAGTGAGGCACGTGCACAATGTAGTTTCCCATCTCAACTGTTGCTTCGCTGTCAAGATTTCTTTTGGTGTGAGAGACCAAGGTGTCGGTAGCAAAAGAAAATGTTTTGCTTTTGCTCCCCTCAGTATGCTTCAACATTTCCAAGTGAATTTCACGTCACAAGGGGAGATGGGGATTGCCCTCAACTGGAATGTGGGTCACCTCCCAGCTGTGTGGTGATGTGTCTGGGGCCAAGGCCAGAGCTGCTGCTTTTCCAGATTTTCCAAGCCAGAAACAAGCACTGTTCACTTTAATAAGGTTAAGTTTAAACCGACATCCTTTTTTGGTGCCTAAACTGTTGACTACATACCCCAGCAAGACAGAAGCGTGTGAAAGCCGTCCATTCACACTCCTCTTCTCCCAGACGGTCACATGCGCATATCCCCAGAGCTGAAGGCACTGTGCAAAGCACGGTGCAGTATATGCGGCCAGTAACCGTGTGTTCTTCTCACTGAACACTTCCAGGGTTGCATCAAGTAAAAGTTGCCTCAACTTTCACTGAAGTAGATAAAAGCTGCAAAAACCCTTACTGATTTCCTAAGTTTACTTCTCTAAGTCCCAAAAGCTAAGACTATAACTACGTTAGTGTTCATGTATGACAAACAAATATTAAATAGTTTACACCTTTATACCAATTTATCTGTAGCTCGTGCAGGTCCAATTGGACCCGGCAGACATCTACAGAACATTTCATGCAACAACTAGAGAATACACATTTTTTCTCATCGGCACATGGAACATTCTCCAGGATAGACCACATGTTAGGTCACAAAACAGGTTTCAGCAAATTTTTCAAAGCTGACATCATTCCTAGTATCTTTTCTGACCACAATTGACTAGCACTGGAAATCAATTACAAGCGAATTTCTGGAAACTACTCCAGTGCATGAAAACTGAACAACAGGCTCCCGAATGACCTATGGGTCCAAGAAGAAATTAAAAAGGAAATCAAAAACGTTCTTGAAACTAATGAAAAAAGATGCATCCTACCAAAACCTGTGGGATACTGTAAAAGCAACAGCGACGAGGCAATATATTGCAATAAATGCTCACATCAGAAGGATGGAGAAACTTCACGTAAATGACCGAACTGTACACCTCAAAGAACCACCACCACCACAACAATGCAATCATAAAAGTACTAGAGAGAAAGAAATAATTAACATCAGGGCAGAGTTCAATGAAATGGAGACCCCCAAAACGATACAAAGGATCAGCGAAACACAAAGTTGTTTTTTGAGAAGATAAATAAAATAGACAAACCATTAGCTTTGCCCACTCTCACCACACTCATTCAACATAGTATTGAAAGCCCTAACCAGAGCAATCAAGCAAGACAAAGAAATAAAGGGCATTCAGATTGGGAAGGACAAAGTCAAGTTGTCCCTGTTTGCAGATGACGCGATCTTATAGATAGAAAACCTAAAGGCTACCAGAACGCCCTTACGGCTGACTAACAATTTTAATAATTTTGCGGGGTACAAAATCAACACCCACAGATCAGGAGCATTTTTATACTCCGATAATGAACTGGCAGAAAAAGAAATCAAGAAAGCAAGCCCATTTACAATAGTCACCCCCAAGATAAAATACCTAGGAACCAATTGAACCAAGGAGGTTAATGCAGATCTCTACAATGAGAACTACCAAACACCAGTGAGAGAAATTAAAGAGCACCCCAAAATAGTGGAATGACATACCAGGCTCTGGTACGGGAAGAATTAACATCGTGAAAATGTCCTTTCTACCCATAGCAGTCTACAAATTCAACGCAATCTCCGTCAAAATAGCAACAACTTTCTTCACAGAAATAGAAAAAGCAGTGCTAACATTCATATGGATTACGAAAAGATCCTGAATAGCCAAAGCAATTTTGAGCTTAAAAGCACCCCAAAAACAGAAAGGCTGGAGGCATAACACCACCCAATTTCAAATTCTATGACAAGGCTCAAAACAGCATGGTGATGGCATAGAAACAGACACTCAGATCAATGGAACAGGATAGAAAACCCAGGAATAATCAATTTGCCTACTTACAGCCAACCGAGTTTTGACAAAGCAAACCAGAACATACGCTGTGGAAAAGACAGCCTCTTCAGGAAATAAACGGTGCCCGCAAAATTGGACAATCCACATGCAGAAGAATGAAACTGGACCAGCATCTCACCATATGCCAAAATCGACTCGAAATGGATTAAAGACCAGAATATAAGACCCCAAACCATTACATGACTGAAGGAAAACAGAGGGGAAGCACTCCAGGAAGTAGGTGGGGGCAAAGGCTTTATGAATAAGACCCGAAAACCCACAAGCAACAATATAAAAACTAAACAAATGAGCTAATGTCAAACTAAGACGCTTCCACACAGCAAAGGAAACAATCAACAGAGCAGAAAGGCACCCTAAAAAAAGGGAGAAAATATGTGTAAACTATACGTCTGCCAAGGACTTAATATCCAGAACATACCAAGAACTCAAACAGCTGTACAGTATGAAAACAAGTAATCCGATTTAAAACTGGGCAAACGAGATGAATAGACATTTTTCAAAGACATACAAATGGCCAACGGTACACGAAAAAATGCTCAGCATCACTAGTCATCAGAGAAATGCAAATCAAAACCACATTGAGATATCATGTCAACCCAGATAGACTGGCCATTGTTAAAAAGACCATTAATAAGAAATGCTACTGAGGATATGAGGAAAGGAGAACTCTTCTCCAATGTTGGTGGGACTGTAAATTAGCACAGCCACTATGGAAAACAGTAAAGAAGTTTCCTCCAATACAGATAGTACTACCATATGATCCAGCAGTTCCACTACTGGGTATATATCCAAAGAAATGGAAATCATATGGAAGGGACACCTGCACTCCCATGTTCACTGCAGCTTTACTTACAATAGCCAAAATATAGAACCAACCTCAGTGCCCTTCGACAGATGACTGGATAAAAAAAATGTGATACACGTACACCATGGAATAATACTCAGTGATAAAGAAAAAGAATGAAATTCTGCCATCGGTAACAACCTGGATGAGTCTGGAGAAAATTATGTTGTGTGAAATAAGCCAGACAAGGGAAGATAAATATCACATGCTCTCACTTATAACTAGGTAGAAAGGAAGGAAGGAAGGAAGGAAGGAAGGAAGGAAGGAAGGAAGGAAGGAAGGAAGGAAGGAAGGAAGGAAGGAAGGAAGCAAAGGACTACAACAGTTCCTTGAACTTTCAGAAGGACAGAAGAAACCAATGGTTACTAGAGATGAGGGGATGGACGGAGGGAGGGAGTTGGGGGCGTGATGGGTCAGGCAAAGGGCATAAAGAAAAATCATGATTTGTAATAATGAATATGCTAATAAAAATAATTTAAAAAGTAAGACACTTTAAAACACAAAAAGAATGCCATTATTGACATTCCAGAAAATTCCAGCTATGTGGATAACATTAAAAACCAGCTGTCAAGCTAAATCCTTTATCAGTACAAATTTTGATATTTCTTCAAATTGGGAGGAGAATGTTGGTTTCGATGTACAATGTCTGGTCACTCCCAGCCTCATCTATTTGTCACTGACGACCCTGGGACAGACGGAAAAAAAAAAAAAAAACGGTTTCTGCAACTTTTAAAATACAGACACGCCCTCCACCACCAACTTTCAATTTCTACAAAACGTCCTTGGGTTCTAGTATTCTTGCACATGTTTGTTCTCTTACAGGAAATTTGCTCCTTAGGATTTCACTGCAATGTGCTTCTGGATCCCATGCCATGATTTATCTCTGAGGACCCCTGTTCCCCTGGATCCATTTCACCCCGTGCCTGGCCACCTGTGTGGCACACACACATAGGAGCAGGAGGACAAGGCTTTGAGATGGGGAACCCGCACAAGCAATTATCTGGGTTTAGGTCTGCAGGTTATTAAGGTTTTCCGTTTCAACTTCCACAGCTAGAACGAAAGTGTAGAAATCTGTTTTCTAGTTAAAATCTGTTCACATCCCAAGTGTTTTTTAAGTTACTTAACAAGCCTTTGGTAGTCCGAAATACCGGGAAGTGTGCCTGTAACTAGAAACACCAGAAACTTCCATTTCAAAATTGTCATAAACCAGGGATACTTTAGAAAAACCTTTTCAGCCCACTTCGTGCCTTGAGTAATGGTGGGTAAACAGTGGAAACCAAGAGAGGCAACATGGAAGCAAACGGATATAAAAGCACAAGGGAGACATCATGCTCTTGGGGAGAACTAAAATGCAAATTGTGTCTGTAAACGAAAGAAATTATACAGAAATCCCAGAAAAACAATTGACTGAAAATCAGACGAACGATCCCATGTTCATCGCATCACCTTGAGAACACGAAGGATACTTTTGTACAGGCAGCACACCTCCTTAAAGCAGCAGCAGAGTGCTTCGTGCACAGCAAGGCCTAGTTCACCGAGCAGCTGGAACTGTGCCCACACCCAGAGGGCAGCACCAGTCACGTGGGTGCAGAGGAGGTTGTCCCGGTGAACTCCACAAGCGGCAGCAACGCTCGGCTCTACGCCACAGGACTTCTGACAACGGACACAGTCGCACAGACTGCAAGTGGACCCCACATCAGCCTCAAGACCTCCCCCACCCGAAAACATCTCCACAGCCAGCCAGGGAGGCAAAGGAAGGTTCTTCATGGCGTGCAGAGTTACAATGAATCTGTGTTCACGCTGCCCCCTCCCACTGTACCCGTCGAGACCCAGACGATGTGCCCTGCTACTACAAAGTCGAAGAGATGTTTGATGGGGGCAGAGCGGAAGAGGCACATTGAATTTGGATCATTTTACCCATGACCCTTCTCTCCTCCCAACCCTCTTTGCGAAAGATGACATTTCTGGGGAAACAGAAGGTGATCAGAAGCAAGTAGCTCAAATGTATGTCCCTTGTAAATTTCGGATATCCATCAATTTCAATTTTGAGATATAGAGAAGTGCTGGGAAGTTTAATTGGCCGTATCAGTGTCAGTGAAGAGCTGATGGAAGAAGTGCGAAAGGCCAAAGGAGAAAACCCATGAGTAGAGAAATTAGCCTTCGGCTAATCTTATCTTCTCTGCTTCCATATATCCCTGTCCATCCTCAAAAGTTGAGTGAGGTAGGAGATGATAAGATTGAGATTAGGGCAAATTATTTCCCCATCTTTTCCTTTCTCCAATGCACAGTTTCCTCAACCCGCACACTTGGAGTCTCAGGGTCAGCCTATTAAGTGCCTATAATCAACTTCAATCATTTTAGCAGAGTACTACAGAGTGACTGCTCCCAACCCCTTCAGATAGGTGATGCTTATGTTTACATCTGCTTATCAGCTCTGTCAAAGTGCTGTTTCGTGGAGGTGCTGTAATCTGATGAACACATGAGACATGCTATTTGCTAGCAAGAAATTCTCAGCTCAAACAAGCTAAGGTGTACGGAGATTCAGTATAACACAGTAATTGGTTAACTCAGTTTACTTGGGACTCCATTTCTTAGGTCTTGGGCTGTTTACATAACCAAAAGGAATGTGTGTGTGTGTGTGTGTGTGTGTACCACACTTGACCTAGCACCTACCTGCACAAGTACCCCCCTGCCAAGTGATGTGTTTAAAGGCCAACAAAAAGGAAAACACAGAACACATTTATAATCCTGAAAATCTAGGGCTACTTAACCTTTTTGCTGCTTAATTTTAAAGGCAAAAAATGTACTATGAGCAGCATAAATAAGAACTGATTTGAGCATAGTTTTATAATAGATAAAATGTACCTGATGGGTCTAATTCAAATTTCTAAAATCTAACTGTGCCGCATTAGTCTGAGATACAAGATCTAAAGCTGCATGATCTAATCTGAGAATTTACGGACCTGTTTGAAATACCTTCATTTGATTAATTTGAAATGGAGGCCAGGGTATGACCTCTAACAGTCTGATCTTTAATAACCGCTCAAGAGATGAGGCAGGAAGTCAGTCGCGCTTAGAATTCTATGCACTTTCCTCTAGTGAGCACACCCTGCGGTTCCACGCGTGCAAGCACACCCCTCGCTCACTGCGGGATCTACAGAGCAGCTGTACATGCCCTTCAAAACTCAAATGCGTGTTATGTGGGTGTGCGGTATAGGGGTAGGACATGAAAAAACTCCCACCTGTCCAGTCCGAGAGAAATTTAACTCCTGAGAAGCACACCTTAGTTGAACATCAGATGCAACACTAATTTGCAGAGGTTCCCACAACATAGGAACAAAAGGGCTGACGTTATGTGTTGATAGCAGATCGTGTGTGAAAACTAAAGTTTTATACGGGGCTGTACGAAGACTAACTGAGGTCTGGAAAATGAGGAATTTTAAATGCTGGACAGTCTCTATACTCAGATTCCGCTGAAGACAATGCAAATACTTATAAGAGCCTGATAATAAAAACAGATTAAAAAACTTAATCATCAAGGTGAAGCATTTAGTAATGAGGTTTGTACAGCTTTTCGGAAAACACTGACTGGAAGTCCCAACCGGCTAGAGGTAGGCCAGTGTCAGGAGGCATCCCGGACATGGGCATTAGCTTCCAGCACTGATGGTGCAGCCAGTGTCGATGATAAGAATTAAAACACAACTGCAACCCCCAGTCCTGGACAGGCTCAGGAAGCGGCTATCTGGAAAGAGTGGGAGGGGTCCAGGAGGCCAGCCCCCAGGTGATACATACGTTTGCACAACAGTGACGGCGAGCCACTGGAAGTCTTTTCCAGCTGTACTGCGCTGTAATTGTGGTCGCTTGCTCAGGACAGTATGCTGCTTTCACAAGTTGTCTCCTTCCTGAGGGATTTGCTCCTAGAAAAAGCCACCACCGCCTTCTTCACTGTGCCTTCTTCTTCTTCTTTTTCTTTTTTTTCCTGGAGCTTGTCTCTTCTGCAGAGAAGAGCTTTTAACACCTCCCTGGATAGTCAGTAAAACCCCAAGCATTAAGAAGGCCAGAAAATACACGTCCACTTCATTTCACTGAAAAAGAAAGGTCATGATCCTATCCCTTCTTTGGGTCATCCACCCTGAGTCTGCACACCACATTTGCTCAGCAGCAGTCTGGCTACCCTTGCACATCCAGCAAACCCTTAGCACTCCTTCCTCTTATTCAGGATTCCAACTTTTTGAGCGACAAGAAGATCCCTGACACAGAGGGATCCTTGCTGAGGTATGAGAGCAGTGACACAGGATGCAAGAAGAGCACAAATGATGTTTCTTTATCCTCTGCCAAGCCCAGGGCACGCTTGGTGCTGCCATTCTCCTCCTGGGTGCAGCAGCAAACGCTTCTTCGTCAGTTCTATGATCCAACACTGCCGCCCTTAAAAATTAAGTCACCTCAAAAGTTACATAAGTATTTGAAAATACTCAAGAAAACTCTCCAAACACTGCTAGTTACACTTTGCTTGTCATAAATGGAACATCAATCTGAGCCCCAGGACAGGCCAGAGACAAGAACCTGTGATTTCCAGCCAGGCCTGAATTCTCCCCAAATTCCACAGAGTACCAAAACAGGACAATCTTGGCAGGAGCCAAGGGCAGCCTCCTCTACCCTGAAGCAGGCCATGCCTGGAGTCCTTGGCATGAACCGAGGGCAGCATCTCCTGCCTGGAAGCAGTCATGAAGCACACCGAAACACCACTTCCACGTGGGTGGGCCACTGTTGCTTTGCCTCCCACAGATCTGTCCCCCCTTTTCCCCTGGGTGATGGAGCTGCCAAAGATTCCTCAAAGCCCATCTCTTTTGAGCAGTGAGAAGCCCCGGGCTTCTCTTCCTGCATTTATTCTCCAGACCAAGAAGTTACAGGAAGAGACATAGGTGGGGTTTTGAACATAGGTTCAGTTTTACAAGTTTTGCAATAGAAGCTGGTAACATTCAGTCAAAACAAGTCAGATGACACTCTGTTAGGCAATTAAGTGATCCACTATAACAAAGCCTTGATTTACCCGAAATTCCTTTTCCCTCTAGCAGCTTTTTAGTAACGTTGCCTATCAATTAGTCACTTGTCTGTCTTAGAATCAGCAGCCTTGCTGTGTTATGATTCTTTTCCTGCAACAGAGACTCGATGCCCGGGGGTTAAAATTCCTGTCCTTTGCAAGGTCAATATTTGAAACTGCAAGGCTTTTGGTGACTAAAGTCACCTATTACCCAAGAGCAGTAATAGGAAATTAATGTAATACACTAAAAAAGGTAATTGCCTTCCTTAACCACGAAGATGGCATTTTATAAAATTAGCTGCTTCTCTTAAAAGGCAACCTTCATTATCCTTTACCTACTCTTTAAAGACTATACAAACAGGAATAAGTAAATTATGGATAAAATGTTCTATAACTGGGAGAACTCAACGGCCAGTTGCCCACAGCTTACCTGCTGGTGTCCTGTGACACATATTGAAGCCTCCGTTGTACTTTGAGGAAAAATGTTCCAAACATGCCCAAAGTTCTACCCAGCAGCCGCCCCGGGAACCTGCATGCACTTCTGTCCCACTGCGAGTGGCAACCACATCGGCGGTGCTGGACTCGGGTCAGCCCTGCTGGAATGGCAGTGAAAGAGAAACTCATGTTTCAGCACAGCTAAGACGTAAACGTGCAAGTGCAATTTTTAGTGAACAGTGTCGCGTATAAATTTACAGGCGGCCAAGGGATAACTCTGTGACCAAAGGAAAACAAAACCTATTCTAGAAAAACAGCAGCTCTGCCTTTCAGGGATGAGACAACCCTGCAAGCTGCTGAGCTCTCTGCTGGTCACCGGTGATGTCATCCCGGTAGCACTGACCCTGTCACCGCCAGAGGTGCCTCACCCAGTCCCCTCCCATCTGTCCGCTGGACTGGAGGGGCGCCATTCTGTCCACACAGCTTCCTTGAGCACCTGCACCCTTGGGGCCTGCTTGTTGGGAGGAAAGCTGTCACCCGCGGCAGCTGGCTTAAACCTTAGCAGCAGGAGGAACAGCTGCCCGTGGCCAGGCCACTGCCCCAGATGAAACTGTTGCTGCCGGGCCTGGCCATCTCTTCCCAACGGAAATAAGTTGTTTGGGGTTCAGCAGACTCTAGAATGAAGCGGGCCCCTTGGGCACAGGGAGCAACAGCACATCCTAGTGGGCTAATTTCCCCAAAGCTTGAAACTAGGTGTCTTGTCTCACTCCAAGGATGGCTGTGGCACTACAGCATCGCTGGACGCTGGGTGGCAGTAGAGGGCCTCACAGAAACCAGGCACAGACAATCTGGCCTCCAGCAAAGGAATGATGCTAATGCGCTCCTCTGGGTAGAATTTGCACAATAACCCACATGGAAGTCGCAGCAGGACAGGGATGAAAACTATGGGGCAAGAGGTCAAGTCTGCACAATCCCAACCAACCCCACAGATGCCCATGTCCAGTAACCGCACACACTGGATGGCTCCCCACAGGCAAAGGAACGGGTGAGACACACCCCTTCTCTGTACCTGGTGACAGATTCAGGGAAGTCAGGCTCCAGGCCCTCTCTCACTCCCACCGTGTCCTGAATCCTCACCATCAGCTACAGCTGCAAGGACTGTTTCTCTTCTGTGAACCTGCAAGCTAAGGGTCTGAAGCGACACAGTGGAGAAAGCATGCGAGGAAATTCTGCTCTACTTTTCCACCTCAGTGAGGCACGTGCACAATGTAGTTTCCCATCTCAACTGTTGCTTCGCTGTCAAGATTTCTTTTGGTGTGAGAGACCAAGGTGTCGGTAGCAAAAGAAAATGTTTTGCTTTTGCTCCCCTCAGTATGCTTCAACATTTCCAAGTGAATTTCACGTCACAAGGGGAGATGGGGATTGCCCTCAACTGGAATGTGGGTCACCTCCCAGCTGTGTGGTGATGTGTCTGGGGCCAAGGCCAGAGCTGCTGCTTTTCCAGATTTTCCAAGCCAGAAACAAGCACTGTTCACTTTAATAAGGTTAAGTTTAAACCGACATCCTTTTTTGGTGCCTAAACTGTTGACTACATACCCCAGCAAGACAGAAGCGTGTGAAAGCCGTCCATTCACACTCCCCTTCTCCCAGACGGTCACATGCGCATATCCCCAGAGCTGAAGGCACTGTGCAAAGCACGGTGCAGTATATGCGGCCAGTAACCGTGTGTTCTTCTCACTGAACACTTCCAGGGTTGCATCAAGTAAAAGTTGCCTCAACTTTCACTGAAGTAGATAAAAGCTGCAAAAACCCTTACTGATTTCCTAAGTTTACTTCTCTAAGTCCCAAAAGCTAAGACTATAACTACGTTAGTGTTCATGTATGACAAACAAATATTAAATAGTTTACACCTTTATACCAATTTATCTGTAGCTCGTGCAGGTCCAATTGGACCCGGCAGACATCTACAGAACATTTCATGCAACAACTAGAGAATACACATTTTTTCTCATCGGCACATGGAACATTCTCCAGGATAGACCACACGTTAGGTCACAAAACAGGTTTCAGCAAATTTTTCAAAGCTGACATCATTCCTAGTATCTTTTCTGACCACAATTGACTAGCACTGGAAATCAATTACAAGCGAATTTCTGGAAACTACTCCAGTGCATGAAAACTGAACAACAGGCTCCCGAATGACCTATGGGTCCAAGAAGAAATTAAAAAGGAAATCAAAAACGTTCTTGAAACTAATGAAAAAAGATGCATCCTACCAAAACCTGTGGGATACTGTAAAAGCAACAGCGACGAGGCAATATATTGCAATAAATGCTCACATCAAAAGGATGGAGAAACTTCACGTAAATGACCGAACTGTACACCTCAAAGAACCACCACCACCACAACAATGCAATCATAAAAGTACTAGAGAGAAAGAAATAATTAACATCAGGGCAGAGTTCAATGAAATGGAGACCCCCAAAACGATACAAAGGATCAGCGAAACACAAAGTTGTTTTTTGAGAAGATAAATAAAATAGACAAACCATTAGCTTTGCCCACTCTCACCACACTCATTCAACATAGTATTGAAAGCCCTAACCAGAGCAATCAAGCAAGACAAAGAAATAAAGGGCATTCAGATTGGGAAGGACAAAGTCAAGTTGTCCCTGTTTGCAGATGACGCGATCTTATAGATAGAAAACCTAAAGGCTACCAGAACGCCCTTACGGCTGACTAACAATTTTAATAATTTTGCGGGGTACAAAATCAACACCCACAGATCAGGAGCATTTTTATACTCCGATAATGAACTGGCAGAAAAAGAAATCAAGAAAGCAAGCCCATTTACAATAGTCACCCCCAAGATAAAATACCTAGGAACCAATTGAACCAAGGAGGTTAATGCAGATCTCTACAATGAGAACTACCAAACACCAGTGAGAGAAATTAAAGAGCACCCCAAAATAGTGGAATGACATACCAGGCTCTGGTACGGGAAGAATTAACATCGTGAAAATGTCCTTTCTACCCATAGCAGTCTACAAATTCAACGCAATCTCCGTCAAAATAGCAACAACTTTCTTCACAGAAATAGAAAAAGCAGTGCTAACATTCATATGGATTACGAAAAGATCCTGAATAGCCAAAGCAATTTTGAGCTTAAAAGCACCCCAAAAACAGAAAGGCTGGAGGCATAACACCACCCAATTTCAAATTCTATGACAAGGCTCAAAACAGCATGGTGATGGCATAGAAACAGACACTCAGATCAATGGAACAGGATAGAAAACCCAGGAATAATCAATTTGCCTACTTACAGCCAACCGATTTTTGACAAAGCAAACCAGAACATACGCTGTGGAAAAGACAGCCTCTTCAGGAAATAAACGGTGCCCGCAAAATTGGACAATCCACATGCAGAAGAATGAAACTGGACCAGCATCTCACCATATGCCAAAATCGACTCGAAATGGATTAAAGACCAGAATATAAGACCCCAAACCATTACATGACTGAAGGAAAACAGAGGGGAAACACTCCAGGAAGTAGGTGGGGGCAAAGGCTTTATGAATAAGACCCGAAAACCCACAAGCAACAATATAAAAACTAAACAAATGAGCTAATGTCAAACTAAGAAGCTTCCACACAGCAAAGGAAACAATCAACAGAGCAGAAAGGCACCCTAAAAAAAGGGAGAAAATATGTGTAAACTATACGTCTGCCAAGGGCTTAATATCCAGAACATACCAAGAACTCAAACAGCTGTACAGTATGAAAACAAGTAATCCGATTTAAAACTGGGCAAACGAGATGAATAGACATTTTTCAAAGACATACAAATGGCCAACGGTACACGAAAAAATGCTCAGCATCACTAGTCATCAGAGAAATGCAAATCAAAACCACATTGAGATATCATGTCAACCCAGATAGACTGGCCATTGTTAAAAAGACCATTAATAAGAAATGCTACTGAGGATATGAGGAAAGGAGAACTCTTCTCCAATGTTGGTGGGACTGTAAATTAGCACAGCCACTATGGAAAACAGTAAAGAAGTTTCCTCCAATACAGATAGTACTACCATATGATCCAGCAGTTCCACTACTGGGTATATATCCAAAGAAATGGAAATCATATGGAAGGGACACCTGCACTCCCATGTTCACTGCAGCTTTACTTACAATAGCCAAAATATAGAACCAACCTCAGTGCCCTTCGACAGATGACTGGATAAAAAAAATGTGATACACGTACACCATGGAATAATACACAGTGATAAAGAAAAAGAATGAAATTCTGCCATCGGTAACAACCTGGAGGAGTCTGGAGAAAATTATGTTGTGTGAAATAAGCCAGACAAGGGAAGATAAATATCACATGCTCTCACTTATAACTAGGTAGAAAGGAAGGAAGGAAGGAAGGAAGGAAGGAAGGAAGGAAGGAAGGAAGGAAGGAAGCAAAGGACTACAACAGTTCCTTGAACTTTCAGAAGGACAGAAGAAACCAATGGTTACTAGAGATGAGGGGATGGACGGAGGGAGGGAGTTGGGGGCGTGATGGGTCAGGCAAAGGGCATAAAGAAAAATCATGATTTGTAATAATGAATATGCTAATAAAAATAATTTAAAAAGTAAGACACTTTAAAACACAAAAAGAATGCCATTATTGACATTCCAGAAAATTCCAGCTATGTGGATAACATTAAAAACCAGCTGTCAAGCTAAATCCTTTATCAGTACAAATTTTGATATTTCTTTAAATTGGGAGGAGAATGTTGGTTTCGATGTACAATGTCTGGTCACTCCCAGCCTCATCTATTTGTCACTGACGACCCAGGGACAGACGGAAAAAAAAAAAAAAAACGGTTTCTGCAACTTTTAAAATACAGACACGCCCTCCACCACCAACTTTCAATTTCTACAAAACGTCCTTGGGTTCTAGTATTCTTGCACATGTTTGTTCTCTTACAGGAAATTTGCTCCTTAGGATTTCACTGCAATGTGCTTCTGGATCCCATGCCATGATTTATCTCTGAGGACCCCTGTTCCCCTGGATCCATTTCACCCCGTGCCTGGCCACCTGTGTGGCACACACACATAGGAGCAGGAGGACAAGGCTTTGAGATGGGGAACCCGCACAAGCAATTATCTGGGTTTAGGTCTGCAGGTTATTAAGGTTTTCCGTTTCAACTTCCACAGCTAGAACGAAAGTGTAGAAATCTGTTTTCTAGTTAAAATCTGTTCACATCCCAAGTGTTTTTTAAGTTACTTAACAAGCCTTTGGTAGTCCGAAATACCGGGAAGTGTGCCTGTAACTAGAAACACCAGAAACTTCCATTTCAAAATTGTCATAAACCAGGGATACTTTAGAAAAACCTTTTCAGCCCACTTCGTGCCTTGAGTAATGGTGGGTAAACAGTGGAAACCAAGAGAGGCAACATGGAAGCAAACGGATATAAAGGCACAAGGGAGACATCATGCTCTTGGGGAGAATTAAAATGCAAATTGTGTCTGTAAACGAAAGAAATTATACAGAAATCCCAGAAAAACAATTGACTGAAAATCAGACGAACGATCCCATGTTCATCGCATCACCTTGAGAACACGAAGGATACTTTTGTACAGGCAGCACACCTCCTTAAAGCAGCAGCAGAGTGCTTCGTGCACAGCAAGGCCTAGTTCACCGAGCAGCTGGAACTGTGCCCACACCCAGAGGGCAGCACCAGTCACGTGGGTGCAGAGGAGGTTGTCCCGGTGAACTCCACAAGCGGCAGCAACGCTCGGCTCTACGCCACAGGACTTCTGACAACGGACACAGTCGCACAGACTGCAAGTGGACCCCACATCAGCCTCAAGACCTCCCCCACCCGAAAACATCTCCACAGCCAGCCAGGGAGGCAAAGGAAGGTTCTTCATGGCGTGCAGAGTTACAATGAATCTGTGTTCACGCTGCCCCCTCCCACTGTACCCGTCGAGACCCAGACGATGTGCCCTGCTACTACAAAGTCGAAGAGATGTTTGATGGGGGCAGAGCGGAAGAGGCACATTGAATTTGGATCATTTTACCCATGACCCTTCTCTCCTCCCAACCCTCTTTGCGAAAGATGACATTTCTGGGGAAACAGAAGGTGATCAGAAGCAAGTAGCTCAAATGTATGTCCCTTGTAAATTTCGGATATCCATCAATTTCAATTTTGAGATATAGAGAAGTGCTGGGAAGTTTAATTGGCCGTATCAGTGTCAGTGAAGAGCTGATGGAAGAAGTGCGAAAGGCCAAAGGAGAAAACCCATGAGTAGAGAAATTAGCCTTCGGCTAATCTTATCTTCTCTGCTTCCATATATCCCTGTCCATCCTCAAAAGTTGAGTGAGGTAGGAGATGATAAGATTGAGATTAGGGCAAATTATTTCCCCATCTTTTCCTTTCTCCAATGCACAGTTTCCTCAACCCGCACACTTGGAGTCTCAGGGTCAGCCTATTAAGTGCCTATAATCAACTTCAATCATTTTAGCAGAGTACTACAGAGTGACTGCTCCCAACCCCTTCAGATAGGTGATGCTTATGTTTACATCTGCTTATCAGCTCTGTCAAAGTGCTGTTTCGTGGAGGTGCTGTAATCTGATGAACACATGAGACATGCTATTTGCTAGCAAGAAATTCTCAGCTCAAACAAGCTAAGGTGTACGGAGATTCAGTATAACACAGTAATTGGTTAACTCAGTTTACTTGGGACTCCATTTCTTAGGTCTTGGGCTGTTTACATAACCAAAAGGAATGTGTGTGTGTGTGTGTGTGTGTGTACCACACTTGACCTAGCACCTACCTGCACAAGTACCCCCCTGCCAAGTGATGTGTTTAAAGGCCAACAAAAAGGAAAACACAGAACACATTTATAATCCTGAAAATCTAGGGCTACTTAACCTTTTTGCTGCTTAATTTTAAAGGCAAAAAATGTACTATGAGCAGCATAAATAAGAACTGATTTGAGCATAGTTTTATAATAGATAAAATGTACCTGATGGGTCTAATTCAAATTTCTAAAATCTAACTGTGCCGCATTAGTCTGAGATACAAGATCTAAAGCTGCATGATCTAATCTGAGAATTTACGGACCTGTTTGAAATACCTTCATTTGATTAATTTGAAATGGAGGCCAGGGTATGACCTCTAACAGTCTGATCTTTAATAACCGCTCAAGAGATGAGGCAGGAAGTCAGTCGCGCTTAGAATTCTATGCACTTTCCTCTAGTGAGCACACCCTGCGGTTCCACGCGTGCAAGCACACCCCTCGCTCACTGCGGGATCTACAGAGCAGCTGTACATGCCCTTCAAAACTCAAATGCGTGTTATGTGGGTGTGCGGTATAGGGGTAGGACATGAAAAAACTCCCACCTGTCCAGTCCGAGAGAAATTTAACTCCTGAGAAGCACACCTTAGTTGAACATCAGATGCAACACTAATTTGCAGAGGTTCCCACAACATAGGAACAAAAGGGCTGACGTTATGTGTTGATAGCAGATCGTGTGTGAAAACTAAAGTTTTATACGGGGCTGTACGAAGACTAACTGAGGTCTGGAAAATGAGGAATTTTAAATGCTGGACAGTCTCTATACTCAGATTCCGCTGAAGACAATGCAAATACTTATAAGAGCCTGATAATAAAAACAGATTAAAAAACTTAATCATCAAGGTGAAGCATTTAGTAATGAGGTTTGTACAGCTTTTCGGAAAACACTGACTGGAAGTCCCAACCGGCTAGAGGTAGGCCAGTGTCAGGAGGCATCCCGGACATGGGCATTAGCTTCCAGCACTGATGGTGCAGCCAGTGTCGATGATAAGAATTAAAACACAACTGCAACCCCCAGTCCTGGACAGGCTCAGGAAGCGGCTATCTGGAAAGAGTGGGAGGGGTCCAGGAGGCCAGCCCCCAGGTGATACATACGTTTGCACAACAGTGACGGCGAGCCACTGGAAGTCTTTTCCAGCTGTACTGCGCTGTAATTGTGGTCGCTTGCTCAGGACAGTATGCTGCTTTCACAAGTTGTCTCCTTCCTGAGGGATTTGCTCCTAGAAAAAGCCACCACCGCCTTCTTCACTGTGCCTTCTTCTTCTTCTTTTTCTTTTTTTTCCTGGAGCTTGTCTCTTCTGCAGAGAAGAGCTTTTAACACCTCCCTGGATAGTCAGTAAAACCCCAAGCATTAAGAAGGCCAGAAAATACACGTCCACTTCATTTCACTGAAAAAGAAAGGTCATGATCCTATCCCTTCTTTGGGTCATCCACCCTGAGTCTGCACACCACATTTGCTCAGCAGCAGTCTGGCTACCCTTGCACATCCAGCAAACCCTTAGCACTCCTTCCTCTTATTCAGGATTCCAACTTTTTGAGCGACAAGAAGATCCCTGACACAGAGGGATCCTTGCTGAGGTATGAGAGCAGTGACACAGGATGCAAGAAGAGCACAAATGATGTTTCTTTATCCTCTGCCAAGCCCAGGGCACGCTTGGTGCTGCCATTCTCCTCCTGGGTGCAGCAGCAAACGCTTCTTCGTCAGTTCTATGATCCAACACTGCCGCCCTTAAAAATTAAGTCACCTCAAAAGTTACATAAGTATTTGAAAATACTCAAGAAAACTCTCCAAACACTGCTAGTTACACTTTGCTTGTCATAAATGGAACATCAATCTGAGCCCCAGGACAGGCCAGAGACAAGAACCTGTGATTTCCAGCCAGGCCTGAATTCTCCCCAAATTCCACAGAGTACCAAAACAGGACAATCTTGGCAGGAGCCAAGGGCAGCCTCCTCTACCCTGAAGCAGGCCATGCCTGGAGTCCTTGGCATGAACCGAGGGCAGCATCTCCTGCCTGGAAGCAGTCATGAAGCACACCGAAACACCACTTCCACGTGGGTGGGCCACTGTTGCTTTGCCTCCCACAGATCTGTCCCCCCTTTTCCCCTGGGTGATGGAGCTGCCAAAGATTCCTCAAAGCCCATCTCTTTTGAGCAGTGAGAAGCCCCGGGCTTCTCTTCCTGCATTTATTCTCCAGACCAAGAAGTTACAGGAAGAGACATAGGTGGGGTTTTGAACATAGGTTCAGTTTTACAAGTTTTGCAATAGAAGCTGGTAACATTCAGTCAAAACAAGTCAGATGACACTCTGTTAGGCAATTAAGTGATCCACTATAACAAAGCCTTGATTTACCCGAAATTCCTTTTCCCTCTAGCAGCTTTTTAGTAACGTTGCCTATCAATTAGTCACTTGTCTGTCTTAGAATCAGCAGCCTTGCTGTGTTATGATTCTTTTCCTGCAACAGAGACTCGATGCCCGGGGGTTAAAATTCCTGTCCTTTGCAAGGTCAATATTTGAAACTGCAAGGCTTTTGGTGACTAAAGTCACCTATTACCCAAGAGCAGTAATAGGAAATTAATGTAATACACTAAAAAAGGTAATTGCCTTCCTTAACCACGAAGATGGCATTTTATAAAATTAGCTGCTTCTCTTAAAAGGCAACCTTCATTATCCTTTACCTACTCTTTAAAGACTATACAAACAGGAATAAGTAAATTATGGATAAAATGTTCTATAACTGGGAGAACTCAACGGCCAGTTGCCCACAGCTTACCTGCTGGTGTCCTGTGACACATATTGAAGCCTCCGTTGTACTTTGAGGAAAAATGTTCCAAACATGCCCAAAGTTCTACCCAGCAGCCGCCCCGGGAACCTGCATGCACTTCTGTCCCACTGCGAGTGGCAACCACATCGGCGGTGCTGGACTCGGGTCAGCCCTGCTGGAATGGCAGTGAAAGAGAAACTCATGTTTCAGCACAGCTAAGACGTAAACGTGCAAGTGCAATTTTTAGTGAACAGTGTCGCGTATAAATTTACAGGCGGCCAAGGGATAACTCTGTGACCAAAGGAAAACAAAACCTATTCTAGAAAAACAGCAGCTCTGCCTTTCAGGGATGAGACAACCCTGCAAGCTGCTGAGCTCTCTGCTGGTCACCGGTGATGTCATCCCGGTAGCACTGACCCTGTCACCGCCAGAGGTGCCTCACCCAGTCCCCTCCCATCTGTCCGCTGGACTGGAGGGGCGCCATTCTGTCCACACAGCTTCCTTGAGCACCTGCACCCTTGGGGCCTGCTTGTTGGGAGGAAAGCTGTCACCCGCGGCAGCTGGCTTAAACCTTAGCAGCAGGAGGAACAGCTGCCCGTGGCCAGGCCACTGCCCCAGATGAAACTGTTGCTGCCGGGCCTGGCCATCTCTTCCCAACGGAAATAAGTTGTTTGGGGTTCAGCAGACTCTAGAATGAAGCGGGCCCCTTGGGCACAGGGAGCAACAGCACATCCTAGTGGGCTAATTTCCCCAAAGCTTGAAACTAGGTGTCTTGTCTCACTCCAAGGATGGCTGTGGCACTACAGCATCGCTGGACGCTGGGTGGCAGTAGAGGGCCTCACAGAAACCAGGCACAGACAATCTGGCCTCCAGCAAAGGAATGATGCTAATGCGCTCCTCTGGGTAGAATTTGCACAATAACCCACATGGAAGTCGCAGCAGGACAGGGATGAAAACTATGGGGCAAGAGGTCAAGTCTGCACAATCCCAACCAACCCCACAGATGCCCATGTCCAGTAACCGCACACACTGGATGGCTCCCCACAGGCAAAGGAACAGGTGAGACACACCCCTTCTCTGTACCTGGTGACAGATTCAGGGAAGTCAGGCTCCAGGCCCTCTCTCACTCCCACCGTGTCCTGAATCCTCACCATCAGCTACAGCTGCAAGGACTGTTTCTCTTCTGTGAACCTGCAAGCTAAGGGTCTGAAGCGACACAGTGGAGAAAGCATGCGAGGAAATTCTGCTCTACTTTTCCACCTCAGTGAGGCACGTGCACAATGTAGTTTCCCATCTCAACTGTTGCTTCGCTGTCAAGATTTCTTTTGGTGTGAGAGACCAAGGTGTCGGTAGCAAAAGAAAATGTTTTGCTTTTGCTCCCCTCAGTATGCTTCAACATTTCCAAGTGAATTTCACGTCACAAGGGGAGATGGGGATTGCCCTCAACTGGAATGTGGGTCACCTCCCAGCTGTGTGGTGATGTGTCTGGGGCCAAGGCCAGAGCTGCTGCTTTTCCAGATTTTCCAAGCCAGAAACAAGCACTGTTCACTTTAATAAGGTTAAGTTTAAACCGACATCCTTTTTTGGTGCCTAAACTGTTGACTACATACCCCAGCAAGACAGAAGCGTGTGAAAGCCGTCCATTCACACTCCCCTTCTCCCAGACGGTCACATGCGCATATCCCCAGAGCTGAAGGCACTGTGCAAAGCACGGTGCAGTATATGCGGCCAGTAACCGTGTGTTCTTCTCACTGAACACTTCCAGGGTTGCATCAAGTAAAAGTTGCCTCAACTTTCACTGAAGTAGATAAAAGCTGCAAAAACCCTTACTGATTTCCTAAGTTTACTTCTCTAAGTCCCAAAAGCTAAGACTATAACTACGTTAGTGTTCATGTATGACAAACAAATATTAAATAGTTTACACCTTTATACCAATTTATCTGTAGCTCGTGCAGGTCCAATTGGACCCGGCAGACATCTACAGAACATTTCATGCAACAACTAGAGAATACACATTTTTTCTCATCGGCACATGGAACATTCTCCAGGATAGACCACACGTTAGGTCACAAAACAGGTTTCAGCAAATTTTTCAAAGCTGACATCATTCCTAGTATCTTTTCTGACCACAATTGACTAGCACTGGAAATCAATTACAAGCGAATTTCTGGAAACTACTCCAGTGCATGAAAACTGAACAACAGGCTCCCGAATGACCTATGGGTCCAAGAAGAAATTAAAAAGGAAATCAAAAACGTTCTTGAAACTAATGAAAAAAGATGCATCCTACCAAAACCTGTGGGATACTGTAAAAGCAACAGCGACGAGGCAATATATTGCAATAAATGCTCACATCAAAAGGATGGAGAAACTTCACGTAAATGACCGAACTGTACACCTCAAAGAACCACCACCACCACAACAATGCAATCATAAAAGTACTAGAGAGAAAGAAATAATTAACATCAGGGCAGAGTTCAATGAAATGGAGACCCCCAAAACGATACAAAGGATCAGCGAAACACAAAGTTGTTTTTTGAGAAGATAAATAAAATAGACAAACCATTAGCTTTGCCCACTCTCACCACACTCATTCAACATAGTATTGAAAGCCCTAACCAGAGCAATCAAGCAAGACAAAGAAATAAAGGGCATTCAGATTGGGAAGGACAAAGTCAAGTTGTCCCTGTTTGCAGATGACGCGATCTTATAGATAGAAAACCTAAAGGCTACCAGAACGCCCTTACGGCTGACTAACAATTTTAATAATTTTGCGGGGTACAAAATCAACACCCACAGATCAGGAGCATTTTTATACTCCGATAATGAACTGGCAGAAAAAGAAATCAAGAAAGCAAGCCCATTTACAATAGTCACCCCCAAGATAAAATACCTAGGAACCAATTGAACCAAGGAGGTTAATGCAGATCTCTACAATGAGAACTACCAAACACCAGTGAGAGAAATTAAAGAGCACCCCAAAATAGTGGAATGACATACCAGGCTCTGGTACGGGAAGAATTAACATCGTGAAAATGTCCTTTCTACCCATAGCAGTCTACAAATTCAACGCAATCTCCGTCAAAATAGCAACAACTTTCTTCACAGAAATAGAAAAAGCAGTGCTAACATTCATATGGATTACGAAAAGATCCTGAATAGCCAAAGCAATTTTGAGCTTAAAAGCACCCCAAAAACAGAAAGGCTGGAGGCATAACACCACCCAATTTCAAATTCTATGACAAGGCTCAAAACAGCATGGTGATGGCATAGAAACAGACACTCAGATCAATGGAACAGGATAGAAAACCCAGGAATAATCAATTTGCCTACTTACAGCCAACCGATTTTTGACAAAGCAAACCAGAACATACGCTGTGGAAAAGACAGCCTCTTCAGGAAATAAACGGTGCCCGCAAAATTGGACAATCCACATGCAGAAGAATGAAACTGGACCAGCATCTCACCATATGCCAAAATCGACTCGAAATGGATTAAAGACCAGAATATAAGACCCCAAACCATTACATGACTGAAGGAAAACAGAGGGGAAACACTCCAGGAAGTAGGTGGGGGCAAAGGCTTTATGAATAAGACCCGAAAACCCACAAGCAACAATATAAAAACTAAACAAATGAGCTAATGTCAAACTAAGAAGCTTCCACACAGCAAAGGAAACAATCAACAGAGCAGAAAGGCACCCTAAAAAAAGGGAGAAAATATGTGTAAACTATACGTCTGCCAAGGGCTTAATATCCAGAACATACCAAGAACTCAAACAGCTGTACAGTATGAAAACAAGTAATCCGATTTAAAACTGGGCAAACGAGATGAATAGACATTTTTCAAAGACATACAAATGGCCAACGGTACACGAAAAAATGCTCAGCATCACTAGTCATCAGAGAAATGCAAATCAAAACCACATTGAGATATCATGTCAACCCAGATAGACTGGCCATTGTTAAAAAGACCATTAATAAGAAATGCTACTGAGGATATGAGGAAAGGAGAACTCTTCTCCAATGTTGGTGGGACTGTAAATTAGCACAGCCACTATGGAAAACAGTAAAGAAGTTTCCTCCAATACAGATAGTACTACCATATGATCCAGCAGTTCCACTACTGGGTATATATCCAAAGAAATGGAAATCATATGGAAGGGACACCTGCACTCCCATGTTCACTGCAGCTTTACTTACAATAGCCAAAATATAGAACCAACCTCAGTGCCCTTCGACAGATGACTGGATAAAAAAAATGTGATACACGTACACCATGGAATAATACACAGTGATAAAGAAAAAGAATGAAATTCTGCCATCGGTAACAACCTGGATGAGTCTGGAGAAAATTATGTTGTGTGAAATAAGCCAGACAAGGGAAGATAAATATCACATGCTCTCACTTATAACTAGGTAGAAAGGAAGGAAGGAAGGAAGGAAGGAAGGAAGGAAGGAAGGAAGGAAGGAAGGAAGGAAGGAAGGAAGGAAGGAAGGAAGGAAGGAAGGAAGGAAGCAAAGGACTACAACAGTTCCTTGAACTTTCAGAAGGACAGAAGAAACCAATGGTTACTAGAGATGAGGGGATGGACGGAGGGAGGGAGTTGGGGGCGTGATGGGTCAGGCAAAGGGCATAAAGAAAAATCATGATTTGTAATAATGAATATGCTAATAAAAATAATTTAAAAAGTAAGACACTTTAAAACACAAAAAGAATGCCATTATTGACATTCCAGAAAATTCCAGCTATGTGGATAACATTAAAAACCAGCTGTCAAGCTAAATCCTTTATCAGTACAAATTTTGATATTTCTTCAAATTGGGAGGAGAATGTTGGTTTCGATGTACAATGTCTGGTCACTCCCAGCCTCATCTATTTGTCACTGACGACCCTGGGACAGACGGAAAAAAAAAAAAAAAAAAACGGTTTCTGCAACTTTTAAAATACAGACACGCCCTCCACCACCAACTTTCAATTTCTACAAAACGTCCTTGGGTTCTAGTATTCTTGCACATGTTTGTTCTCTTACAGGAAATTTGCTCCTTAGGATTTCACTGCAATGTGCTTCTGGATCCCATGCCATGATTTATCTCTGAGGACCCCTGTTCCCCTGGATCCATTTCACCCCGTGCCTGGCCACCTGTGTGGCACACACACATAGGAGCAGGAGGACAAGGCTTTGAGATGGGGAACCCGCACAAGCAATTATCTGGGTTTAGGTCTGCAGGTTATTAAGGTTTTCCGTTTCAACTTCCACAGCTAGAACGAAAGTGTAGAAATCTGTTTTCTAGTTAAAATCTGTTCACATCCCAAGTGTTTTTTAAGTTACTTAACAAGCCTTTGGTAGTCCGAAATACCGGGAAGTGTGCCTGTAACTAGAAACACCAGAAACTTCCATTTCAAAATTGTCATAAACCAGGGATACTTTAGAAAAACCTTTTCAGCCCACTTCGTGCCTTGAGTAATGGTGGGTAAACAGTGGAAACCAAGAGAGGCAACATGGAAGCAAACGGATATAAAGGCACAAGGGAGACATCATGCTCTTGGGGAGAATTAAAATGCAAATTGTGTCTGTAAACGAAAGAAATTATACAGAAATCCCAGAAAAACAATTGACTGAAAATCAGACGAACGATCCCATGTTCATCGCATCACCTTGAGAACACGAAGGATACTTTTGTACAGGCAGCACACCTCCTTAAAGCAGCAGCAGAGTGCTTCGTGCACAGCAAGGCCTAGTTCACCGAGCAGCTGGAACTGTGCCCACACCCAGAGGGCAGCACCAGTCACGTGGGTGCAGAGGAGGTTGTCCCGGTGAACTCCACAAGCGGCAGCAACGCTCGGCTCTACGCCACAGGACTTCTGACAACGGACACAGTCGCACAGACTGCAAGTGGACCCCACATCAGCCTCAAGACCTCCCCCACCCGAAAACATCTCCACAGCCAGCCAGGGAGGCAAAGGAAGGGTCTTCATGGCGTGCAGAGTTACAATGAATCTGTGTTCACGCTGCCCCCTCCCACTGTACCCGTCGAGACCCAGACGATGTGTCCTGCTACTACAAAGTCGAAGAGATGTTTGATGGGGGCAGAGCGGAAGAGGCACATTGAATTTGGATCATTTTACCCATGACCCTTCTCTCCTCCCAACCCTCTTTGCGAAAGATGACATTTCTGGGGAAACAGAAGGTGATCAGAAGCAAGTAGCTCAAATGTATGTCCCTTGTAAATTTCGGATATCCATCAATTTCAATTTTGAGATATAGAGAAGTGCTGGGAAGTTTAATTGGCCGTATCAGTGTCAGTGAAGAGCTGATGGAAGAAGTGCGAAAGGCCAAAGGAGAAAACCCATGAGTAGAGAAATTAGCCTTCGGCTAATCTTATCTTCTCTGCTTCCATATATCCCTGTCCATCCTCAAAAGTTGAGTGAGGTAGGAGATGATAAGATTGAGATTAGGGCAAATTATTTCCCCATCTTTTCCTTTCTCCAATGCACAGTTTCCTCAACCCGCACACTTGGAGTCTCAGGGTCAGCCTATTAAGTGCCTATAATCAACTTCAATCATTTTAGCAGAGTACTACAGAGTGACTGCTCCCAACCCCTTCAGATAGGTGATGCTTATGTTTACATCTGCTTATCAGCTCTGTCAAAGTGCTGTTTCGTGGAGGTGCTGTAATCTGATGAACACATGAGACATGCTATTTGCTAGCAAGAAATTCTCAGCTCAAACAAGCTAAGGTGTACGGAGATTCAGTATAACACAGTAATTGGTTAACTCAGTTTACTTGGGACTCCATTTCTTAGGTCTTGGGCTGTTTACATAACCAAAAGGAGTGTGTGTGTGTGTGTGTGTGTGTGTGTGTGTGTGTGTGTGTGTGTGTGTGTAACACACTTGACCTAGCGTGTGTGTGTGTATGTGTGTTTGTGTACCACACTTGACCTAGCACCTACCTGCACAAGTACCCCCCTGCCAAGTGATGTGTTTAAAGGCCAACAAAAAGGAAAACACAGAACACATTTATAATCCTGAAAATCTAGGGCTACTTAACCTTTTTGCTGCTTAATTTTAAAGGCAAAAAATGTACTATGAGCAGCATAAATAAGAACTGATTTGAGCATAGTTTTATAATAGATAAAATGTACCTGATGGGTCTAATTCAAATTTCTAAAATCTAACTGTGCCGCATTAGTCTGAGATACAAGATCTAAAGCTGCATGATCTAATCTGAGAATTTACGGACCTGTTTGAAATACCTTCATTTGATTAATTTGAAATGGAGGCCAGGGTATGACCTCTAACAGTCTGATCTTTAATAACCGCTCAAGAGATGAGGCAGGAAGTCAGTCGCGCTTAGAATTCTATGCACTTTCCTCTAGTGAGCACACCCTGCGGTTCCACGCGTGCAAGCACACCCCTCGCTCACTGCGGGATCTACAGAGCAGCTGTACATGCCCTTCAAAACTCAAATGCGTGTTATGTGGGTGTGCGGTATAGGGGTAGGACATGAAAAAACTCCCACCTGTCCAGTCCGAGAGAAATTTAACTCCTGAGAAGCACACCTTAGTTGAACATCAGATGCAACACTAATTTGCAGAGGTTCCCACAACATAGGAACAAAAGGGCTGACGTTATGTGTTGATAGCAGATCGTGTGTGAAAACTAAAGTTTTATACGGGGCTGTACGAAGACTAACTGAGGTCTGGAAAATGAGGAATTTTAAATGCTGGACAGTCTCTATACTCAGATTCCGCTGAAGACAATGCAAATACTTATAAGAGCCTGATAATAAAAACAGATTAAAAAACTTAATCATCAAGGTGAAGCATTTAGTAATGAGGTTTGTACAGCTTTTCGGAAAACACTGACTGGAAGTCCCAACCGGCTAGAGGTAGGCCAGTGTCAGGAGGCATCCCGGACATGGGCATTAGCTTCCAGCACTGATGGTGCAGCCAGTGTCGATGATAAGAATTAAAACACAACTGCAACCCCCAGTCCTGGACAGGCTCAGGAAGCGGCTATCTGGAAAGAGTGGGAGGGGTCCAGGAGGCCAGCCCCCAGGTGATACATACGTTTGCACAACAGTGACGGCGAGCCACTGGAAGTCTTTTCCAGCTGTACTGCGCTGTAATTGTGGTCGCTTGCTCAGGACAGTATGCTGCTTTCACAAGTTGTCTCCTTCCTGAGGGATTTGCTCCTAGAAAAAGCCACCACCGCCTTCTTCACTGTGCCTTCTTCTTCTTCTTTTTCTTTTTTTTCCTGGAGCTTGTCTCTTCTGCAGAGAAGAGCTTTTAACACCTCCCTGGATAGTCAGTAAAACCCCAAGCATTAAGAAGGCCAGAAAATACACGTCCACTTCATTTCACTGAAAAAGAAAGGTCATGATCCTATCCCTTCTTTGGGTCATCCACCCTGAGTCTGCACACCACATTTGCTCAGCAGCAGTCTGGCTACCCTTGCACATCCAGCAAACCCTTAGCACTCCTTCCTCTTATTCAGGATTCCAACTTTTTGAGCGACAAGAAGATCCCTGACACAGAGGGATCCTTGCTGAGTTATGAGAGCAGTGACACAGGAAGCAAGAAGAGCACAAATGATGTTTCTTTATCCTCTGCCAAGCCCAGGGCACGCTTGGTGCTGCCATTCTCCTCCTGGGTGCAGCAGCAAACGCTTCTTCGTCAGTTCTATGATCCAACACTGTCGCCCTTAAAAATTAAGTCACCTCAAAAGTTACATAAGTATTTGAAAATACTCAAGAAAACTCTCCAAACACTGCTAGTTACACTTTGCTTGTCATAAATGGAACATCAATCTGAGCCCCAGGACAGGCCAGAGACAAGAACCTGTGATTTCCAGCCAGGCCTGAATTCTCCCCAAATTCCACAGAGTACCAAAACAGGACAATCTTGGCAGGAGCCAAGGGCAGCCTCCTCTACCCTGAAGCAGGCCATGCCTGGAGTCCTTGGCATGAACCGAGGGCAGCATCTCCTGCCTGGAAGCAGTCATGAAGCACACCGAAACACCACTTCCACGTGGGTGGGCCACTGTTGCTTTGCCTCCCACAGATCTGTCCCCCCTTTTCCCCTGGGTGATGGAGCTGCCAAAGATTCCTCAAAGCCCATCTCTTTTGAGCAGTGAGAAGCCCCGGGCTTCTCTTCCTGCATTTATTCTCCAGACCAAGAAGTTACAGGAAGAGACATAGGTGGGGTTTTGAACATAGGTTCAGTTTTACAAGTTTTGCAATAGAAGCTGGTAACATTCAGTCAAAACAAGTCAGATGACACTCTGTTAGGCAATTAAGTGATCCACTATAACAAAGCCTTGATTTACCCGAAATTCCTTTTCCCTCTAGCAGCTTTTTAGTAACGTTGCCTATCAATTAGTCACTTGTCTGTCTTAGAATCAGCAGCCTTGCTGTGTTATGATTCTTTTCCTGCAACAGAGACTCGATGCCCGGGGGTTAAAATTCCTGTCCTTTGCAAGGTCAATATTTGAAACTGCAAGGCTTTTGGTGACTAAAGTCACCTATTACCCAAGAGCAGTAATAGGAAATTAATGTAATACACTAAAAAAGGTAATTGCCTTCCTTAACCACGAAGATGGCATTTTATAAAATTAGCTGCTTCTCTTAAAAGGCAACCTTCATTATCCTTTACCTACTCTTTAAAGACTATACAAACAGGAATAAGTAAATTATGGATAAAATGTTCTATAACTGGGAGAACTCAACGGCCAGTTGCCCACAGCTTACCTGCTGGTGTCCTGTGACACATATTGAAGTCTCCGTTGTACTTTGAGGAAAAATGTTCCAAACATGCCCAAAGTTCTACCCAGCAGCCGCCCCGGGAACCTGCATGCACTTCTGTCCCACTGCGAGTGGCAACCACATCGGCGGTGCTGGACTCGGGTCAGCCCTGCTGGAATGGCAGTGAAAGAGAAACTCATGTTTCAGCACAGCTAAGACGTAAACGTGCAAGTGCAATTTTTAGTGAACAGTGTCGCGTATAAATTTACAGGCGGCCAAGGGATAACTCTGTGACCAAAGGAAAACAAAACCTATTCTAGAAAAACAGCAGCTCTGCCTTTCAGGGATGAGACAACCCTGCAAGCTGCTGAGCTCTCTGCTGGTCACCGGTGATGTCATCCCGGTAGCACTGACCCTGTCACCGCCAGAGGTGCCTCACCCAGTCCCCTCCCATCTGTCCGCTGGACTGGAGGGGCGCCATTCTGTCCACACAGCTTCCTTGAGCACCTGCACCCTTGGGGCCTGCTTGTTGGGAGGAAAGCTGTCACCCGCGGCAGCTGGCTTAAACCTTAGCAGCAGGAGGAACAGCTGCCCGTGGCCAGGCCACTGCCCCAGATGAAACTGTTGCTGCCGGGCCTGGCCATCTCTTCCCAACGGAAATAAGTTGTTTGGGGTTCAGCAGACTCTAGAATGAAGCGGGCCCCTTGGGCACAGGGAGCAACAGCACATCCTAGTGGGCTAATTTCCCCAAAGCTTGAAACTAGGTGTCTTGTCTCACTCCAAGGATGGCTGTGGCACTACAGCATCGCTGGACGCTGGGTGGCAGTAGAGGGCCTCACAGAAACCAGGCACAGACAATCTGGCCTCCAGCAAAGGAATGATGCTAATGCGCTCCTCTGGGTAGAATTTGCACAATAACCCACATGGAAGTCGCAGCAGGACAGGGATGAAAACTATGGGGCAAGAGGTCAAGTCTGCACAATCCCAACCAACCCCACAGATGCCCATGTCCAGTAACCGCACACACTGGATGGCTCCCCACAGGCAAAGGAACAGGTGAGACACACCCCTTCTCTGTACCTGGTGACAGATTCAGGGAAGTCAGGCTCCAGGCCCTCTCTCACTCCCACCGTGTCCTGAATCCTCACCATCAGCTACAGCTGCAAGGACTGTTTCTCTTCTGTGAACCTGCAAGCTAAGGGTCTGAAGCGACACAGTGGAGAAAGCATGCGAGGAAATTCTGCTCTACTTTTCCACCTCAGTGAGGCACGTGCACAATGTAGTTTCCCATCTCAACTGTTGCTTCGCTGTCAAGATTTCTTTTGGTGTGAGAGACCAAGGTGTCGGTAGCAAAAGAAAATGTTTTGCTTTTGCTCCCCTCAGTATGCTTCAACATTTCCAAGTGAATTTCACGTCACAAGGGGAGATGGGGATTGCCCTCAACTGGAATGTGGGTCACCTCCCAGCTGTGTGGTGATGTGTCTGGGGCCAAGGCCAGAGCTGCTGCTTTTCCAGATTTTCCAAGCCAGAAACAAGCACTGTTCACTTTAATAAGGTTAAGTTTAAACCGACATCCTTTTTTGGTGCCTAAACTGTTGACTACATACCCCAGCAAGACAGAAGCGTGTGAAAGCCGTCCATTCACACTCCCCTTCTCCCAGACGGTCACATGCGCATATCCCCAGAGCTGAAGGCACTGTGCAAAGCACGGTGCAGTATATGCGGCCAGTAACCGTGTGTTCTTCTCACTGAACACTTCCAGGGTTGCATCAAGTAAAAGTTGCCTCAACTTTCACTGAAGTAGATAAAAGCTGCAAAAACCCTTACTGATTTCCTAAGTTTACTTCTCTAAGTCCCAAAAGCTAAGACTATAACTACGTTAGTGTTCATGTATGACAAACAAATATTAAATAGTTTACACCTTTATACCAATTTATCTGTAGCTCGTGCAGGTCCAATTGGACCCGGCAGACATCTACAGAACATTTCATGCAACAACTAGAGAATACACATTTTTTCTCATCGGCACATGGAACATTCTCCAGGATAGACCACATGTTAGGTCACAAAACAGGTTTCAGCAAATTTTTCAAAGCTGACATCATTCCTAGTATCTTTTCTGACCACAATTGACTAGCACTGGAAATCAATTACAAGCGAATTTCTGGAAACTACTCCAGTGCATGAAAACTGAACAACAGGCTCCCGAATGACCTATGGGTCCAAGAAGAAATTAAAAAGGAAATCAAAAACGTTCTTGAAACTAATGAAAAAAGATGCATCCTACCAAAACCTGTGGGATACTGTAAAAGCAACAGCGACGAGGCAATATATTGCAATAAATGCTCACATCAAAAGGATGGAGAAACTTCACGTAAATGACCGAACTGTACACCTCAAAGAACCACCACCACCACAACAATGCAATCATAAAAGTACTAGAGAGAAAGAAATAATTAACATCAGGGCAGAGTTCAATGAAATGGAGACCCCCAAAACGATACAAAGGATCAGCGAAACACAAAGTTGTTTTTTGAGAAGATAAATAAAATAGACAAACCATTAGCTTTGCCCACTCTCACCACACTCATTCAACATAGTATTGAAAGCCCTAACCAGAGCAATCAAGCAAGACAAAGAAATAAAGGGCATTCAGATTGGGAAGGACAAAGTCAAGTTGTCCCTGTTTGCAGATGACGCGATCTTATAGATAGAAAACCTAAAGGCTACCAGAACGCCCTTACGGCTGACTAACAATTTTAATAATTTTGCGGGGTACAAAATCAACACCCACAGATCAGGAGCATTTTTATACTCCGATAATGAACTGGCAGAAAAAGAAATCAAGAAAGCAAGCCCATTTACAATAGTCACCCCCAAGATAAAATACCTAGGAACCAATTGAACCAAGGAGGTTAATGCAGATCTCTACAATGAGAACTACCAAACACCAGTGAGAGAAATTAAAGAGCACCCCAAAATAGTGGAATGACATACCAGGCTCTGGTACGGGAAGAATTAACATCGTGAAAATGTCCTTTCTACCCATAGCAGTCTACAAATTCAACGCAATCTCCGTCAAAATAGCAACAACTTTCTTCACAGAAATAGAAAAAGCAGTGCTAACATTCATATGGAATACGAAAAGATCCTGAATAGCCAAAGCAATTTTGAGCTTAAAAGCACCCCAAAAACAGAAAGGCTGGAGGCATAACACCACCCAATTTCAAATTCTATGACAAGGCTCAAAACAGCATGGTGATGGCATAGAAACAGACACTCAGATCAATGGAACAGGATAGAAAACCCAGGAATAATCAATTTGCCTACTTACAGCCAACCGATTTTTGACAAAGCAAACCAGAACATACGCTGTGGAAAAGACAGCCTCTTCAGGAAATAAACGGTGCCCGCAAAATTGGACAATCCACATGCAGAAGAATGAAACTGGACCAGCATCTCACCATATGCCAAAATCGACTCGAAATGGATTAAAGACCAGAATATAAGACCCCAAACCATTACATGACTGAAGGAAAACAGAGGGGAAACACTCCAGGAAGTAGGTGGGGGCAAAGGCTTTATGAATAAGACCCGAAAACCCACAAGCAACAATATAAAAACTAAACAAATGAGCTAATGTCAAACTAAGAAGCTTCCACACAGCAAAGGAAACAATCAACAGAGCAGAAAGGCACCCTAAAAAAAGGGAGAAAATATGTGTAAACTATACGTCTGCCAAGGGCTTAATATCCAGAACATACCAAGAACTCAAACAGCTGTACAGTATGAAAACAAGTAATCCGATTTAAAACTGGGCAAACGAGATGAATAGACATTTTTCAAAGACATACAAATGGCCAACGGTACACGAAAAAATGCTCAGCATCACTAGTCATCAGAGAA
This sequence comes from Cynocephalus volans, assembly GCF_027409185.1. Classification (NCBI taxonomy): domain Eukaryota; kingdom Metazoa; phylum Chordata; class Mammalia; order Dermoptera; family Cynocephalidae; genus Cynocephalus; species Cynocephalus volans. Next base: position 2,257,845 of record NW_026902465.1, read on the forward strand.
ATGCAAATCAAAACCACATTGAGATATCATGTCAACCCAGATAGACTGGCCATTGTTAAAAAGACCATTAATAAGAAATGCTACTGAGGATATGAGGAAAGGAGAACTCTTCTCCAATGTTGGTGGGACTGTAAATTAGCACAGCCACTATGGAAAACAGTAAAGAAGTTTCCTCCAATACAGATAGTACTACCATATGATCCAGCAGTTCCACTACTGGGTATATATCCAAAGAAATGGAAATCATATGGAAGGGACACCTGCACTCCCATGTTCACTGCAGCTTTACTTACAATAGCCAAAATATAGAACCAACCTCAGTGCCCTTCGACAGATGACTGGATAAAAAAAATGTGATACACGTACACCATGGAATAATACTCAGTGATAAAGAAAAAGAATGAAATTCTGCCATCGGTAACAACCTGGATGAGTCTGGAGAAAATTATGTTGTGTGAAATAAGCCAGACAAGGGAAGATAAATATCACATGCTCTCACTTATAACTAGGTAGAAAGGAAGGAAGGAAGGAAGGAAGGAAGGAAGGAAGGAAGGAAGGAAGGAAGGAAGGAAGGAAGGAAGGAAGGAAGGAAGCAAAGGACTACAACAGTTCCTTGAACTTTCAGAAGGACAGAAGAAACCAATGGTTACTAGAGATGAGGGGATGGACGGAGGGAGGGAGTTGGGGGCGTGATGGGTCAGGCAAAGGGCATAAAGAAAAATCATGATTTGTAATAATGAATATGCTAATAAAAATAATTTAAAAAGTAAGACACTTTAAAACACAAAAAGAATGCCATTATTGACATTCCAGAAAATTCCAGCTATGTGGATAACATTAAAAACCAGCTGTCAAGCTAAATCCTTTATCAGTACAAATTTTGATATTTCTTCAAATTGGGAGGAGAATGTTGGTTTCGATGTACAATGTCTGGTCACTCCCAGCCTCATCTATTTGTCACTGACGACCCTGGGACAGACGGAAAAAAAAAAAAAAAAAACGGTTTCTACAACTTTTAAAATACAGACACGCCCTCCACCACCAACTTTCAATTTCTACAAAACGTCCTTGGGTTCTAGTATTCTTGCACATGTTTGTTCTCTTACAGGAAATTTGCTCCTTAGGATTTCACTGCAATGTGCTTCTGGATCCCATGCCATGATTTATCTCTGAGGACCCCTGTTCCCCTGGATCCATTTCACCCCGTGCCTGGCCACCTGTGTGGCACACACACATAGGAGCAGGAGGACAAGGCTTTGAGATGGGGAACCCGCACAAGCAATTATCTGGGTTTAGGTCTGCAGGTTATTAAGGTTTTCCGTTTCAACTTCCACAGCTAGAACGAAAGTGTAGAAATCTGTTTTCTAGTTAAAATCTGTTCACATCCCAAGTGTTTTTTAAGTTACTTAACAAGCCTTTGGTAGTCCGAAATACCGGGAAGTGTGCCTGTAACTAGAAACACCAGAAACTTCCATTTCAAAATTGTCATAAACCAGGGATACTTTAGAAAAACCTTTTCAGCCCACTTCGTGCCTTGAGTAATGGTGGGTAAACAGTGGAAACCAAGAGAGGCAACATGGAAGCAAACGGATATAAAAGCACAAGGGAGACATCATGCTCTTGGGGAGAACTAAAATGCAAATTGTGTCTGTAAACGAAAGAAATTATACAGAAATCCCAGAAAAACAATTGACTGAAAATCAGACGAACGATCCCATGTTCATCGCATCACCTTGAGAACACGAAGGATACTTTTGTACAGGCAGCACACCTCCTTAAAGCAGCAGCAGAGTGCTTCGTGCACAGCAAGGCCTAGTTCACCGAGCAGCTGGAACTGTGCCCACACCCAGAGGGCAGCACCAGTCACGTGGGTGCAGAGGAGGTTGTCCCGGTGAACTCCACAAGCGGCAGCAACGCTCGGCTCTACGCCACAGGACTTCTGACAACGGACACAGTCGCACAGACTGCAAGTGGACCCCACATCAGCCTCAAGACCTCCCCCACCCGAAAACATCTCCACAGCCAGCCAGGGAGGCAAAGGAAGGGTCTTCATGGCGTGCAGAGTTACAATGAATCTGTGTTCACGCTGCCCCCTCCCACTGTACCCGTCGAGACCCAGACGATGTGCCCTGCTACTACAAAGTCGAAGAGATGTTTGATGGGGGCAGAGCGGAAGAGGCACATTGAATTTGGATCATTTTACCCATGACCCTTCTCTCCTCCCAACCCTCTTTGCGAAAGATGACATTTCTGGGGAAACAGAAGGTGATCAGAAGCAAGTAGCTCAAATGTATGTCCCTTGTAAATTTCGGATATCCATCAATTTCAATTTTGAGATATAGAGAAGTGCTGGGAAGTTTAATTGGCCGTATCAGTGTCAGTGAAGAGCTGATGGAAGAAGTGCGAAAGGCCAAAGGAGAAAACCCATGAGTAGAGAAATTAGCCTTCGGCTAATCTTATCTTCTCTGCTTCCATATATCCCTGTCCATCCTCAAAAGTTGAGTGAGGTAGGAGATGATAAGATTGAGATTAGGGCAAATTATTTCCCCATCTTTTCCTTTCTCCAATGCACAGTTTCCTCAACCCGCACACTTGGAGTCTCAGGGTCAGCCTATTAAGTGCCTATAATCAACTTCAATCATTTTAGCAGAGTACTACAGAGTGACTGCTCCCAACCCCTTCAGATAGGTGATGCTTATGTTTACATCTGCTTATCAGCTCTGTCAAAGTGCTGTTTCGTGGAGGTGCTGTAATCTGATGAACACATGAGACATGCTATTTGCTAGCAAGAAATTCTCAGCTCAAACAAGCTAAGGTGTACGGAGATTCAGTATAACACAGTAATTGGTTAACTCAGTTTACTTGGGACTCCATTTCTTAGGTCTTGGGCTGTTTACATAACCAAAAGGAATGTGTGTGTGTGTGTGTGTGTGTGTACCACACTTGACCTAGCACCTACCTGCACAAGTACCCCCCTGCCAAGTGATGTGTTTAAAGGCCAACAAAAAGGAAAACACAGAACACATTTATAATCCTGAAAATCTAGGGCTACTTAACCTTTTTGCTGCTTAATTTTAAAGGCAAAAAATGTACTATGAGCAGCATAAATAAGAACTGATTTGAGCATAGTTTTATAATAGATAAAATGTACCTGATGGGTCTAATTCAAATTTCTAAAATCTAACTGTGCCGCATTAGTCTGAGATACAAGATCTAAAGCTGCATGATCTAATCTGAGAATTTACGGACCTGTTTGAAATACCTTCATTTGATTAATTTGAAATGGAGGCCAGGGTATGACCTCTAACAGTCTGATCTTTAATAACCGCTCAAGAGATGAGGCAGGAAGTCAGTCGCGCTTAGAATTCTATGCACTTTCCTCTAGTGAGCACACCCTGCGGTTCCACGCGTGCAAGCACACCCCTCGCTCACTGCGGGATCTACAGAGCAGCTGTACATGCCCTTCAAAACTCAAATGCGTGTTATGTGGGTGTGCGGTATAGGGGTAGGACATGAAAAAACTCCCACCTGTCCAGTCCGAGAGAAATTTAACTCCTGAGAAGCACACCTTAGTTGAACATCAGATGCAACACTAATTTGCAGAGGTTCCCACAACATAGGAACAAAAGGGCTGACGTTATGTGTTGATAGCAGATCGTGTGTGAAAACTAAAGTTTTATACGGGGCTGTACGAAGACTAACTGAGGTCTGGAAAATGAGGAATTTTAAATGCTGGACAGTCTCTATACTCAGATTCCGCTGAAGACAATGCAAATACTTATAAGAGCCTGATAATAAAAACAGATTAAAAAACTTAATCATCAAGGTGAAGCATTTAGTAATGAGGTTTGTACAGCTTTTCGGAAAACACTGACTGGAAGTCCCAACCGGCTAGAGGTAGGCCAGTGTCAGGAGGCATCCCGGACATGGGCATTAGCTTCCAGCACTGATGGTGCAGCCAGTGTCGATGATAAGAATTAAAACACAACTGCAACCCCCAGTCCTGGACAGGCTCAGGAAGCGGCTATCTGGAAAGAGTGGGAGGGGTCCAGGAGGCCAGCCCCCAGGTGATACATACGTTTGCACAACAGTGACGGCGAGCCACTGGAAGTCTTTTCCAGCTGTACTGCGCTGTAATTGTGGTCGCTTGCTCAGGACAGTATGCTGCTTTCACAAGTTGTCTCCTTCCTGAGGGATTTGCTCCTAGAAAAAGCCACCACCGCCTTCTTCACTGTGCCTTCTTCTTCTTCTTTTTCTTTTTTTTCCTGGAGCTTGTCTCTTCTGCAGAGAAGAGCTTTTAACACCTCCCTGGATAGTCAGTAAAACCCCAAGCATTAAGAAGGCCAGAAAATACACGTCCACTTCATTTCACTGAAAAAGAAAGGTCATGATCCTATCCCTTCTTTGGGTCATCCACCCTGAGTCTGCACACCACATTTGCTCAGCAGCAGTCTGGCTACCCTTGCACATCCAGCAAACCCTTAGCACTCCTTCCTCTTATTCAGGATTCCAACTTTTTGAGCGACAAGAAGATCCCTGACACAGAGGGATCCTTGCTGAGGTATGAGAGCAGTGACACAGGATGCAAGAAGAGCACAAATGATGTTTCTTTATCCTCTGCCAAGCCCAGGGCACGCTTGGTGCTGCCATTCTCCTCCTGGGTGCAGCAGCAAACGCTTCTTCGTCAGTTCTATGATCCAACACTGCCGCCCTTAAAAATTAAGTCACCTCAAAAGTTACATAAGTATTTGAAAATACTCAAGAAAACTCTCCAAACACTGCTAGTTACACTTTGCTTGTCATAAATGGAACATCAATCTGAGCCCCAGGACAGGCCAGAGACAAGAACCTGTGATTTCCAGCCAGGCCTGAATTCTCCCCAAATTCCACAGAGTACCAAAACAGGACAATCTTGGCAGGAGCCAAGGGCAGCCTCCTCTACCCTGAAGCAGGCCATGCCTGGAGTCCTTGGCATGAACCGAGGGCAGCATCTCCTGCCTGGAAGCAGTCATGAAGCACACCGAAACACCACTTCCACGTGGGTGGGCCACTGTTGCTTTGCCTCCCACAGATCTGTCCCCCCTTTTCCCCTGGGTGATGGAGCTGCCAAAGATTCCTCAAAGCCCATCTCTTTTGAGCAGTGAGAAGCCCCGGGCTTCTCTTCCTGCATTTATTCTCCAGACCAAGAAGTTACAGGAAGAGACATAGGTGGGGTTTTGAACATAGGTTCAGTTTTACAAGTTTTGCAATAGAAGCTGGTAACATTCAGTCAAAACAAGTCAGATGACACTCTGTTAGGCAATTAAGTGATCCACTATAACAAAGCCTTGATTTACCCGAAATTCCTTTTCCCTCTAGCAGCTTTTTAGTAACGTTGCCTATCAATTAGTCACTTGTCTGTCTTAGAATCAGCAGCCTTGCTGTGTTATGATTCTTTTCCTGCAACAGAGACTCGATGCCCGGGGGTTAAAATTCCTGTCCTTTGCAAGGTCAATATTTGAAACTGCAAGGCTTTTGGTGACTAAAGTCACCTATTACCCAAGAGCAGTAATAGGAAATTAATGTAATACACTAAAAAAGGTAATTGCCTTCCTTAACCACGAAGATGGCATTTTATAAAATTAGCTGCTTCTCTTAAAAGGCAACCTTCATTATCCTTTACCTACTCTTTAAAGACTATACAAACAGGAATAAGTAAATTATGGATAAAATGTTCTATAACTGGGAGAACTCAACGGCCAGTTGCCCACAGCTTACCTGCTGGTGTCCTGTGACACATATTGAAGCCTCCGTTGTACTTTGAGGAAAAATGTTCCAAACATGCCCAAAGTTCTACCCAGCAGCCGCCCCGGGAACCTGCATGCACTTCTGTCCCACTGCGAGTGGCAACCACATCGGCGGTGCTGGACTCGGGTCAGCCCTGCTGGAATGGCAGTGAAAGAGAAACTCATGTTTCAGCACAGCTAAGACGTAAACGTGCAAGTGCAATTTTTAGTGAACAGTGTCGCGTATAAATTTACAGGCGGCCAAGGGATAACTCTGTGACCAAAGGAAAACAAAACCTATTCTAGAAAAACAGCAGCTCTGCCTTTCAGGGATGAGACAACCCTGCAAGCTGCTGAGCTCTCTGCTGGTCACCGGTGATGTCATCCCGGTAGCACTGACCCTGTCACCGCCAGAGGTGCCTCACCCAGTCCCCTCCCATCTGTCCGCTGGACTGGAGGGGCGCCATTCTGTCCACACAGCTTCCTTGAGCACCTGCACCCTTGGGGCCTGCTTGTTGGGAGGAAAGCTGTCACCCGCGGCAGCTGGCTTAAACCTTAGCAGCAGGAGGAACAGCTGCCCGTGGCCAGGCCACTGCCCCAGATGAAACTGTTGCTGCCGGGCCTGGCCATCTCTTCCCAACGGAAATAAGTTGTTTGGGGTTCAGCAGACTCTAGAATGAAGCGGGCCCCTTGGGCACAGGGAGCAACAGCACATCCTAGTGGGCTAATTTCCCCAAAGCTTGAAACTAGGTGTCTTGTCTCACTCCAAGGATGGCTGTGGCACTACAGCATCGCTGGACGCTGGGTGGCAGTAGAGGGCCTCACAGAAACCAGGCACAGACAATCTGGCCTCCAGCAAAGGAATGATGCTAATGCGCTCCTCTGGGTAGAATTTGCACAATAACCCACATGGAAGTCGCAGCAGGACAGGGATGAAAACTATGGGGCAAGAGGTCAAGTCTGCACAATCCCAACCAACACCACAGATGCCCATGTCCAGTAACCGCACACACTGGATGGCTCCCCACAGGCAAAGGAACGGGTGAGACACACCCCTTCTCTGTACCTGGTGACAGATTCAGGGAAGTCAGGCTCCAGGCCCTCTCTCACTCCCACCGTGTCCTGAATCCTCACCATCAGCTACAGCTGCAAGGACTGTTTCTCTTCTGTGAACCTGCAAGCTAAGGGTCTGAAGCGACACAGTGGAGAAAGCATGCGAGGAAATTCTGCTCTACTTTTCCACCTCAGTGAGGCACGTGCACAATGTAGTTTCCCATCTCAACTGTTGCTTCGCTGTCAAGATTTCTTTTGGTGTGAGAGACCAAGGTGTCGGTAGCAAAAGAAAATGTTTTGCTTTTGCTCCCCTCAGTATGCTTCAACATTTCCAAGTGAATTTCACGTCACAAGGGGAGATGGGGATTGCCCTCAACTGGAATGTGGGTCACCTCCCAGCTGTGTGGTGATGTGTCTGGGGCCAAGGCCAGAGCTGCTGCTTTTCCAGATTTTCCAAGCCAGAAACAAGCACTGTTCACTTTAATAAGGTTAAGTTTAAACCGACATCCTTTTTTGGTGCCTAAACTGTTGACTACATACCCCAGCAAGACAGAAGCGTGTGAAAGCCGTCCATTCACACTCCCCTTCTCCCAGACGGTCACATGCGCATATCCCCAGAGCTGAAGGCACTGTGCAAAGCACGGTGCAGTATATGCGGCCAGTAACCGTGTGTTCTTCTCACTGAACACTTCCAGGGTTGCATCAAGTAAAAGTTGCCTCAACTTTCACTGAAGTAGATAAAAGCTGCAAAAACCCTTACTGATTTCCTAAGTTTACTTCTCTAAGTCCCAAAAGCTAAGACTATAACTACGTTAGTGTTCATGTATGACAAACAAATATTAAATAGTTTACACCTTTATACCAATTTATCTGTAGCTCGTGCAGGTCCAATTGGACCCGGCAGACATCTACAGAACATTTCATGCAACAACTAGAGAATACACATTTTTTCTCATCGGCACATGGAACATTCTCCAGGATAGACCACATGTTAGGTCACAAAACAGGTTTCAGCAAATTTTTCAAAGCTGACATCATTCCTAGTATCTTTTCTGACCACAATTGACTAGCACTGGAAATCAATTACAAGCGAATTTCTGGAAACTACTCCAGTGCATGAAAACTGAACAACAGGCTCCCGAATGACCTATGGGTCCAAGAAGAAATTAAAAAGGAAATCAAAAACGTTCTTGAAACTAATGAAAAAAGATGCATCCTACCAAAACCTGTGGGATACTGTAAAAGCAACAGCGACGAGGCAATATATTGCAATAAATGCTCACATCAAAAGGATGGAGAAACTTCACGTAAATGACCGAACTGTACACCTCAAAGAACCACCACCACCACAACAATGCAATCATAAAAGTACTAGAGAGAAAGAAATAATTAACATCAGGGCAGAGTTCAATGAAATGGAGACCCCCAAAACGATACAAAGGATCAGCGAAACACAAAGTTGTTTTTTGAGAAGATAAATAAAATAGACAAACCATTAGCTTTGCCCACTCTCACCACACTCATTCAACATAGTATTGAAAGCCCTAACCAGAGCAATCAAGCAAGACAAAGAAATAAAGGGCATTCAGATTGGGAAGGACAAAGTCAAGTTGTCCCTGTTTGCAGATGACGCGATCTTATAGATAGAAAACCTAAAGGCTACCAGAACGCCCTTACGGCTGACTAACAATTTTAATAATTTTGCGGGGTACAAAATCAACACCCACAGATCAGGAGCATTTTTATACTCCGATAATGAACTGGCAGAAAAAGAAATCAAGAAAGCAAGCCCATTTACAATAGTCACCCCCAAGATAAAATACCTAGGAACCAATTGAACCAAGGAGGTTAATGCAGATCTCTACAATGAGAACTACCAAACACCAGTGAGAGAAATTAAAGAGCACCCCAAAATAGTGGAATGACATACCAGGCTCTGGTACGGGAAGAATTAACATCGTGAAAATGTCCTTTCTACCCATAGCAGTCTACAAATTCAACGCAATCTCCGTCAAAATAGCAACAACTTTCTTCACAGAAATAGAAAAAGCAGTGCTAACATTCATATGGATTACGAAAAGATCCTGAATAGCCAAAGCAATTTTGAGCTTAAAAGCACCCCAAAAACAGAAAGGCTGGAGGCATAACACCACCCAATTTCAAATTCTATGACAAGGCTCAAAACAGCATGGTGATGGCATAGAAACAGACACTCAGATCAATGGAACAGGATAGAAAACCCAGGAATAATCAATTTGCCTACTTACAGCCAACCGATTTTTGACAAAGCAAACCAGAACATACGCTGTGGAAAAGACAGCCTCTTCAGGAAATAAACGGTGCCCGCAAAATTGGACAATCCACATGCAGAAGAATGAAACTGGACCAGCATCTCACCATATGCCAAAATCGACTCGAAATGGATTAAAGACCAGAATATAAGACCCCAAACCATTACATGACTGAAGGAAAACAGAGGGGAAACACTCCAGGAAGTAGGTGGGGGCAAAGGCTTTATGAATAAGACCCGAAAACCCACAAGCAACAATATAAAAACTAAACAAATGAGCTAATGTCAAACTAAGAAGCTTCCACACAGCAAAGGAAACAATCAACAGAGCAGAAAGGCACCCTAAAAAAAGGGAGAAAATATGTGTAAACTATACGTCTGCCAAGGGCTTAATATCCAGAACATACCAAGAACTCAAACAGCTGTACAGTATGAAAACAAGTAATCCGATTTAAAACTGGGCAAACGAGATGAATAGACATTTTTCAAAGACATACAAATGGCCAACGGTACACGAAAAAATGCTCAGCATCACTAGTCATCAGAGAAATGCAAATCAAAACCACATTGAGATATCATGTCAACCCAGATAGACTGGCCATTGTTAAAAAGACCATTAATAAGAAATGCTACTGAGGATATGAGGAAAGGAGAACTCTTCTCCAATGTTGGTGGGACTGTAAATTAGCACAGCCACTATGGAAAACAGTAAAGAAGTTTCCTCCAATACAGATAGTACTACCATATGATCCAGCAGTTCCACTACTGGGTATATATCCAAAGAAATGGAAATCATATGGAAGGGACACCTGCACTCCCATGTTCACTGCAGCTTTACTTACAATAGCCAAAATATAGAACCAACCTCAGTGCCCTTCGACAGATGACTGGATAAAAAAAATGTGATACACGTACACCATGGAATAATACACAGTGATAAAGAAAAAGAATGAAATTCTGCCATCGGTAACAACCTGGATGAGTCTGGAGAAAATTATGTTGTGTGAAATAAGCCAGACAAGGGAAGATAAATATCACATGCTCTCACTTATAACTAGGTAGAAAGGAAGGAAAGAAGGAAGGAAGGAAGGAAGGAAGGAAGGAAGGAAGGAAGGAAGGAAGGAAGGAAGCAAAGGACTACAACAGTTCCTTGAACTTTCAGAAGGACAGAAGAAACCAATGGTTACTAGAGATGAGGGGATGGACGGAGGGAGGGAGTTGGGGGCGTGATGGGTCAGGCAAAGGGCATAAAGAAAAATCATGATTTGTAATAATGAATATGCTAATAAAAATAATTTAAAAAGTAAGACACTTTAAAACACAAAAAGAATGCCATTATTGACATTCCAGAAAATTCCAGCTATGTGGATAACATTAAAAACCAGCTGTCAAGCTAAATCCTTTATCAGTACAAATTTTGATATTTCTTCAAATTGGGAGGAGAATGTTGGTTTCGATGTACAATGTCTGGTCACTCCCAGCCTCATCTATTTGTCACTGACGACCCTGGGACAGACGGAAAAAAAAAAAAAAAAAAACGGTTTCTGCAACTTTTAAAATACAGACACGCCCTCCACCACCAACTTTCAATTTCTACAAAACGTCCTTGGGTTCTAGTATTCTTGCACATGTTTGTTCTCTTACAGGAAATTTGCTCCTTAGGATTTCACTGCAATGTGCTTCTGGATCCCATGCCATGATTTATCTCTGAGGACCCCTGTTCCCCTGGATCCATTTCACCCCGTGCCTGGCCACCTGTGTGGCACACACACATAGGAGCAGGAGGACAAGGCTTTGAGATGGGGAACCCGCACAAGCAATTATCTGGGTTTAGGTCTGCAGGTTATTAAGGTTTTCCGTTTCAACTTCCACAGCTAGAACGAAAGTGTAGAAATCTGTTTTCTAGTTAAAATCTGTTCACATCCCAAGTGTTTTTTAAGTTACTTAACAAGCCTTTGGTAGTCCGAAATACCGGGAAGTGTGCCTGTAACTAGAAACACCAGAAACTTCCATTTCAAAATTGTCATAAACCAGGGATACTTTAGAAAAACCTTTTCAGCCCACTTCGTGCCTTGAGTAATGGTGGGTAAACAGTGGAAACCAAGAGAGGCAACATGGAAGCAAACGGATATAAAGGCACAAGGGAGACATCATGCTCTTGGGGAGAATTAAAATGCAAATTGTGTCTGTAAACGAAAGAAATTATACAGAAATCCCAGAAAAACAATTGACTGAAAATCAGACGAACGATCCCATGTTCATCGCATCACCTTGAGAACACGAAGGATACTTTTGTACAGGCAGCACACCTCCTTAAAGCAGCAGCAGAGTGCTTCGTGCACAGCAAGGCCTAGTTCACCGAGCAGCTGGAACTGTGCCCACACCCAGAGGGCAGCACCAGTCACGTGGGTGCAGAGGAGGTTGTCCCGGTGAACTCCACAAGCGGCAGCAACGCTCGGCTCTACGCCACAGGACTTCTGACAACGGACACAGTCGCACAGACTGCAAGTGGACCCCACATCAGCCTCAAGACCTCCCCCACCCGAAAACATCTCCACAGCCAGCCAGGGAGGCAAAGGAAGGGTCTTCATGGCGTGCAGAGTTACAATGAATCTGTGTTCACGCTGCCCCCTCCCACTGTACCCGTCGAGACCCAGACGATGTGCCCTGCTACTACAAAGTCGAAGAGATGTTTGATGGGGGCAGAGCGGAAGAGGCACATTGAATTTGGATCATTTTACCCATGACCCTTCTCTCCTCCCAACCCTCTTTGCGAAAGATGACATTTCTGGGGAAACAGAAGGTGATCAGAAGCAAGTAGCTCAAATGTATGTCCCTTGTAAATTTCGGATATCCATCAATTTCAATTTTGAGATATAGAGAAGTGCTGGGAAGTTTAATTGGCCGTATCAGTGTCAGTGAAGAGCTGATGGAAGAAGTGCGAAAGGCCAAAGGAGAAAACCCATGAGTAGAGAAATTAGCCTTCGGCTAATCTTATCTTCTCTGCTTCCATATATCCCTGTCCATCCTCAAAAGTTGAGTGAGGTAGGAGATGATAAGATTGAGATTAGGGCAAATTATTTCCCCATCTTTTCCTTTCTCCAATGCACAGTTTCCTCAACCCGCACACTTGGAGTCTCAGGGTCAGCCTATTAAGTGCCTATAATCAACTTCAATCATTTTAGCAGAGTACTACAGAGTGACTGCTCCCAACCCCTTCAGATAGGTGATGCTTATGTTTACATCTGCTTATCAGCTCTGTCAAAGTGCTGTTTCGTGGAGGTGCTGTAATCTGATGAACACATGAGACATGCTATTTGCTAGCAAGAAATTCTCAGCTCAAACAAGCTAAGGTGTACGGAGATTCAGTATAACACAGTAATTGGTTAACTCAGTTTACTTGGGACTCCATTTCTTAGGTCTTGGGCTGTTTACATAACCAAAAGGAGTGTGTGTGTGTGTGTGTGTGTGTGTGTGTGTGTGTGTGTGTGTGTGTGTGTGTGTACCACACTTGACCTAGCGTGTGTGTGTGTATGTGTGTTTGTGTACCACACTTGACCTAGCACCTACCTGCACAAGTACCCCCCTGCCAAGTGATGTGTTTAAAGGCCAACAAAAAGGAAAACACAGAACACATTTATAATCCTGAAAATCTAGGGCTACTTAACCTTTTTGCTGCTTAATTTTAAAGGCAAAAAATGTACTATGAGCAGCATAAATAAGAACTGATTTGAGCATAGTTTTATAATAGATAAAATGTACCTGATGGGTCTAATTCAAATTTCTAAAATCTAACTGTGCCGCATTAGTCTGAGATACAAGATCTAAAGCTGCATGATCTAATCTGAGAATTTACGGACCTGTTTGAAATACCTTCATTTGATTAATTTGAAATGGAGGCCAGGGTATGACCTCTAACAGTCTGATCTTTAATAACCGCTCAAGAGATGAGGCAGGAAGTCAGTCGCGCTTAGAATTCTATGCACTTTCCTCTAGTGAGCACACCCTGCGGTTCCACGCGTGCAAGCACACCCCTCGCTCACTGCGGGATCTACAGAGCAGCTGTACATGCCCTTCAAAACTCAAATGCGTGTTATGTGGGTGTGCGGTATAGGGGTAGGACATGAAAAAACTCCCACCTGTCCAGTCCGAGAGAAATTTAACTCCTGAGAAGCACACCTTAGTTGAACATCAGATGCAACACTAATTTGCAGAGGTTCCCACAACATAGGAACAAAAGGGCTGACGTTATGTGTTGATAGCAGATCGTGTGTGAAAACTAAAGTTTTATACGGGGCTGTACGAAGACTAACTGAGGTCTGGAAAATGAGGAATTTTAAATGCTGGACAGTCTCTATACTCAGATTCCGCTGAAGACAATGCAAATACTTATAAGAGCCTGATAATAAAAACAGATTAAAAAACTTAATCATCAAGGTGAAGCATTTAGTAATGAGGTTTGTACAGCTTTTCGGAAAACACTGACTGGAAGTCCCAACCAGCTAGAGGTAGGCCAGTGTCAGGAGGCATCCCGGACATGGGCATTAGCTTCCAGCACTGATGGTGCAGCCAGTGTCGATGATAAGAATTAAAACACAACTGCAACCCCCAGTCCTGGACAGGCTCAGGAAGCGGCTATCTGGAAAGAGTGGGAGGGGTCCAGGAGGCCAGCCCCCAGGTGATACATACGTTTGCACAACAGTGACGGCGAGCCACTGGAAGTCTTTTCCAGCTGTACTGCGCTGTAATTGTGGTCGCTTGCTCAGGACAGTATGCTGCTTTCACAAGTTGTCTCCTTCCTGAGGGATTTGCTCCTAGAAAAAGCCACCACCGCCTTCTTCACTGTGCCTTCTTCTTCTTCTTTTTCTTTTTTTTCCTGGAGCTTGTCTCTTCTGCAGAGAAGAGCTTTTAACACCTCCCTGGATAGTCAGTAAAACCCCAAGCATTAAGAAGGCCAGAAAATACACGTCCACTTCATTTCACTGAAAAAGAAAGGTCATGATCCTATCCCTTCTTTGGGTCATCCACCCTGAGTCTGCACACCACATTTGCTCAGCAGCAGTCTGGCTACCCTTGCACATCCAGCAAACCCTTAGCACTCCTTCCTCTTATTCAGGATTCCAACTTTTTGAGCGACAAGAAGATCCCTGACACAGAGGGATCCTTGCTGAGGTATGAGAGCAGTGACACAGGATGCAAGAAGAGCACAAATGATGTTTCTTTATCCTCTGCCAAGCCCAGGGCACGCTTGGTGCTGCCATTCTCCTCCTGGGTGCAGCAGCAAACGCTTCTTCGTCAGTTCTATGATCCAACACTGCCGCCCTTAAAAATTAAGTCACCTCAAAAGTTACATAAGTATTTGAAAATACTCAAGAAAACTCTCCAAACACTGCTAGTTACACTTTGCTTGTCATAAATGGAACATCAATCTGAGCCCCAGGACAGGCCAGAGACAAGAACCTGTGATTTCCAGCCAGGCCTGAATTCTCCCCAAATTCCACAGAGTACCAAAACAGGACAATCTTGGCAGGAGCCAAGGGCAGCCTCCTCTACCCTGAAGCAGGCCATGCCTGGAGTCCTTGGCATGAACCGAGGGCAGCATCTCCTGCCTGGAAGCAGTCATGAAGCACACCGAAACACCACTTCCACGTGGGTGGGCCACTGTTGCTTTGCCTCCCACAGATCTGTCCCCCCTTTTCCCCTGGGTGATGGAGCTGCCAAAGATTCCTCAAAGCCCATCTCTTTTGAGCAGTGAGAAGCCCCGGGCTTCTCTTCCTGCATTTATTCTCCAGACCAAGAAGTTACAGGAAGAGACATAGGTGGGGTTTTGAACATAGGTTCAGTTTTACAAGTTTTGCAATAGAAGCTGGTAACATTCAGTCAAAACAAGTCAGATGACACTCTGTTAGGCAATTAAGTGATCCACTATAACAAAGCCTTGATTTACCCGAAATTCCTTTTCCCTCTAGCAGCTTTTTAGTAACGTTGCCTATCAATTAGTCACTTGTCTGTCTTAGAATCAGCAGCCTTGCTGTGTTATGATTCTTTTCCTGCAACAGAGACTCGATGCCCGGGGGTTAAAATTCCTGTCCTTTGCAAGGTCAATATTTGAAACTGCAAGGCTTTTGGTGACTAAAGTCACCTATTACCCAAGAGCAGTAATAGGAAATTAATGTAATACACTAAAAAAGGTAATTGCCTTCCTTAACCACGAAGATGGCATTTTATAAAATTAGCTGCTTCTCTTAAAAGGCAACCTTCATTATCCTTTACCTACTCTTTAAAGACTATACAAACAGGAATAAGTAAATTATGGATAAAATGTTCTATAACTGGGAGAACTCAACGGCCAGTTGCCCACAGCTTACCTGCTGGTGTCCTGTGACACATATTGAAGCCTCCGTTGTACTTTGAGGAAAAATGTTCCAAACATGCCCAAAGTTCTACCCAGCAGCCGCCCCGGGAACCTGCATGCACTTCTGTCCCACTGCGAGTGGCAACCACATCGGCGGTGCTGGACTCGGGTCAGCCCTGCTGGAATGGCAGTGAAAGAGAAACTCATGTTTCAGCACAGCTAAGACGTAAACGTGCAAGTGCAATTTTTAGTGAACAGTGTCGCGTATAAATTTACAGGCGGCCAAGGGATAACTCTGTGACCAAAGGAAAACAAAACCTATTCTAGAAAAACAGCAGCTCTGCCTTTCAGGGATGAGACAACCCTGCAAGCTGCTGAGCTCTCTGCTGGTCACCGGTGATGTCATCCCGGTAGCACTGACCCTGTCACCGCCAGAGGTGCCTCACCCAGTCCCCTCCCATCTGTCCGCTGGACTGGAGGGGCGCCATTCTGTCCACACAGCTTCCTTGAGCTTGGGGCCTGCTTGTTGGGAGGAAAGCTGTCACCCGCGGCAGCTGGCTTAAACCTTAGCAGCAGGAGGAACAGCTGCCCGTGGCCAGGCCACTGCCCCAGATGAAACTGTTGCTGCCGGGCCTGGCCATCTCTTCCCAACGGAAATAAGTTGTTTGGGGTTCAGCAGACTCTAGAATGAAGCGGGCCCCTTGGGCACAGGGAGCAACAGCACATCCTAGTGGGCTAATTTCCCCAAAGCTTGAAACTAGGTGTCTTGTCTCACTCCAAGGATGGCTGTGGCACTACAGCATCGCTGGACGCTGGGTGGCAGTAGAGGGCCTCACAGAAACCAGGCACAGACAATCTGGCCTCCAGCAAAGGAATGATGCTAATGCGCTCCTCTGGGTAGAATTTGCACAATAACCCACATGGAAGTCGCAGCAGGACAGGGATGAAAACTATGGGGCAAGAGGTCAAGTCTGCACAATCCCAACCAACCCCACAGATGCCCATGTCCAGTAACCGCACACACTGGATGGCTCCCCACAGGCAAAGGAACAGGTGAGACACACCCCTTCTCTGTACCTGGTGACAGATTCAGGGAAGTCAGGCTCCAGGCCCTCTCTCACTCCCACCGTGTCCTGAATCCTCACCATCAGCTACAGCTGCAAGGACTGTTTCTCTTCTGTGAACCTGCAAGCTAAGGGTCTGAAGCGACACAGTGGAGAAAGCATGCGAGGAAATTCTGCTCTACTTTTCCACCTCAGTGAGGCACGTGCACAATGTAGTTTCCCATCTCAACTGTTGCTTCGCTGTCAAGATTTCTTTTGGTGTGAGAGACCAAGGTGTCGGTAGCAAAAGAAAATGTTTTGCTTTTGCTCCCCTCAGTATGCTTCAACATTTCCAAGTGAATTTCACGTCACAAGGGGAGATGGGGATTGCCCTCAACTGGAATGTGGGTCACCTCCCAGCTGTGTGGTGATGTGTCTGGGGCCAAGGCCAGAGCTGCTGCTTTTCCAGATTTTCCAAGCCAGAAACAAGCACTGTTCACTTTAATAAGGTTAAGTTTAAACCGACATCCTTTTTTGGTGCCTAAACTGTTGACTACATACCCCAGCAAGACAGAAGCGTGTGAAAGCCGTCCATTCACACTCCCCTTCTCCCAGACGGTCACATGCGCATATCCCCAGAGCTGAAGGCACTGTGCAAAGCACGGTGCAGTATATGCGGCCAGTAACCGTGTGTTCTTCTCACTGAACACTTCCAGGGTTGCATCAAGTAAAAGTTGCCTCAACTTTCACTGAAGTAGATAAAAGCTGCAAAAACCCTTACTGATTTCCTAAGTTTACTTCTCTAAGTCCCAAAAGCTAAGACTATAACTACGTTAGTGTTCATGTATGACAAACAAATATTAAATAGTTTACACCTTTATACCAATTTATCTGTAGCTCGTGCAGGTCCAATTGGACCCGGCAGACATCTACAGAACATTTCATGCAACAACTAGAGAATACACATTTTTTCTCATCGGCACATGGAACATTCTCCAGGATAGACCACATGTTAGGTCACAAAACAGGTTTCAGCAAATTTTTCAAAGCTGACATCATTCCTAGTATCTTTTCTGACCACAATTGACTAGCACTGGAAATCAATTACAAGCGAATTTCTGGAAACTACTCCAGTGCATGAAAACTGAACAACAGGCTCCCGAATGACCTATGGGTCCAAGAAGAAATTAAAAAGGAAATCAAAAACGTTCTTGAAACTAATGAAAAAAGATGCATCCTACCAAAACCTGTGGGATACTGTAAAAGCAACAGCGACGAGGCAATATATTGCAATAAATGCTCACATCAAAAGGATGGAGAAACTTCACGTAAATGACCGAACTGTACACCTCAAAGAACCACCACCACCACAACAATGCAATCATAAAAGTACTAGAGAGAAAGAAATAATTAACATCAGGGCAGAGTTCAATGAAATGGAGACCCCCAAAACGATACAAAGGATCAGCGAAACACAAAGTTGTTTTTTGAGAAGATAAATAAAATAGACAAACCATTAGCTTTGCCCACTCTCACCACACTCATTCAACATAGTATTGAAAGCCCTAACCAGAGCAATCAAGCAAGACAAAGAAATAAAGGGCATTCAGATTGGGAAGGACAAAGTCAAGTTGTCCCTGTTTGCAGATGACGCGATCTTATAGATAGAAAACCTAAAGGCTACCAGAACGCCCTTACGGCTGACTAACAATTTTAATAATTTTGCGGGGTACAAAATCAACACCCACAGATCAGGAGCATTTTTATACTCCGATAATGAACTGGCAGAAAAAGAAATCAAGAAAGCAAGCCCATTTACAATAGTCACCCCCAAGATAAAATACCTAGGAACCAATTGAACCAAGGAGGTTAATGCAGATCTCTACAATGAGAACTACCAAACACCAGTGAGAGAAATTAAAGAGCACCCCAAAATAGTGGAATGACATACCAGGCTCTGGTACGGGAAGAATTAACATCGTGAAAATGTCCTTTCTACCCATAGCAGTCTACAAATTCAACGCAATCTCCGTCAAAATAGCAACAACTTTCTTCACAGAAATAGAAAAAGCAGTGCTAACATTCATATGGATTACGAAAAGATCCTGAATAGCCAAAGCAATTTTGAGCTTAAAAGCACCCCAAAAACAGAAAGGCTGGAGGCATAACACCACCCAATTTCAAATTCTATGACAAGGCTCAAAACAGCATGGTGATGGCATAGAAACAGACACTCAGATCAATGGAACAGGATAGAAAACCCAGGAATAATCAATTTGCCTACTTACAGCCAACCGATTTTTGACAAAGCAAACCAGAACATACGCTGTGGAAAAGACAGCCTCTTCAGGAAATAAACGGTGCCCGCAAAATTGGACAATCCACATGCAGAAGAATGAAACTGGACCAGCATCTCACCATATGCCAAAATCGACTCGAAATGGATTAAAGACCAGAATATAAGACCCCAAACCATTACATGACTGAAGGAAAACAGAGGGGAAACACTCCAGGAAGTAGGTGGGGGCAAAGGCTTTATGAATAAGACCCGAAAACCCACAAGCAACAATATAAAAACTAAACAAATGAGCTAATGTCAAACTAAGAAGCTTCCACACAGCAAAGGAAACAATCAACAGAGCAGAAAGGCACCCTAAAAAAAGGGAGAAAATATGTGTAAACTATACGTCTGCCAAGGGCTTAATATCCAGAACATACCAAGAACTCAAACAGCTGTACAGTATGAAAACAAGTAATCCGATTTAAAACTGGGCAAACGAGATGAATAGACATTTTTCAAAGACATACAAATGGCCAACGGTACACGAAAAAATGCTCAGCATCACTAGTCATCAGAGAAATGCAAATCAAAACCACATTGAGATATCATGTCAACCCAGATAGACTGGCCATTGTTAAAAAGACCATTAATAAGAAATGCTACTGAGGATATGAGGAAAGGAGAACTCTTCTCCAATGTTGGTGGGACTGTAAATTAGCACAGCCACTATGGAAAACAGTAAAGAAGTTTCCTCCAATACAGATAGTACTACCATATGATCCAGCAGTTCCACTACTGGGTATATATCCAAAGAAATGGAAATCATATGGAAGGGACACCTGCACTCCCATGTTCACTGCAGCTTTACTTACAATAGCCAAAATATAGAACCAACCTCAGTGCCCTTCGACAGATGACTGGATAAAAAAAATGTGATACACGTACACCATGGAATAATACTCAGTGATAAAGAAAAAGAATGAAATTCTGCCATCGGTAACAACCTGGAGGAGTCTGGAGAAAATTATGTTGTGTGAAATAAGCCAGACAAGGGAAGATAAATATCACATGCTCTCACTTATAACTAGGTAGAAAGGAAGGAAGGAAGGAAGGAAGGAAGGAAGGAAGGAAGGAAGGAAGCAAAGGACTACAACAGTTCCTTGAACTTTCAGAAGGACAGAAGAAACCAATGGTTACTAGAGATGAGGGGATGGACGGAGGGAGGGAGTTGGGGGCGTGATGGGTCAGGCAAAGGGCATAAAGAAAAATCATGATTTGTAATAATGAATATGCTAATAAAAATAATTTAAAAAGTAAGACACTTTAAAACACAAAAAGAATGCCATTATTGACATTCCAGAAAATTCCAGCTATGTGGATAACATTAAAAACCAGCTGTCAAGCTAAATCCTTTATCAGTACAAATTTTGATATTTCTTCAAATTGGGAGGAGAATGTTGGTTTCGATGTACAATGTCTGGTCACTCCCAGCCTCATCTATTTGTCACTGACGACCCTGGGACAGACGGAAAAAAAAAAAAAAAAAACGGTTTCTGCAACTTTTAAAATACAGACACGCCCTCCACCACCAACTTTCAATTTCTACAAAACGTCCTTGGGTTCTAGTATTCTTGCACATGTTTGTTCTCTTACAGGAAATTTGCTCCTTAGGATTTCACTGCAATGTGCTTCTGGATCCCATGCCATGATTTATCTCTGAGGACCCCTGTTCCCCTGGATCCATTTCACCCCGTGCCTGGCCACCTGTGTGGCACACACACATAGGAGCAGGAGGACAAGGCTTTGAGATGGGGAACCCGCACAAGCAATTATCTGGGTTTAGGTCTGCAGGTTATTAAGGTTTTCCGTTTCAACTTCCACAGCTAGAACGAAAGTGTAGAAATCTGTTTTCTAGTTAAAATCTGTTCACATCCCAAGTGTTTTTTAAGTTACTTAACAAGCCTTTGGTAGTCCGAAATACCGGGAAGTGTGCCTGTAACTAGAAACACCAGAAACTTCCATTTCAAAATTGTCATAAACCAGGGATACTTTAGAAAAACCTTTTCAGCCCACTTCGTGCCTTGAGTAATGGTGGGTAAACAGTGGAAACCAAGAGAGGCAACATGGAAGCAAACGGATATAAAGGCACAAGGGAGACATCATGCTCTTGGGGAGAATTAAAATGCAAATTGTGTCTGTAAACGAAAGAAATTATACAGAAATCCCAGAAAAACAATTGACTGAAAATCAGACGAACGATCCCATGTTCATCGCATCACCTTGAGAACACGAAGGATACTTTTGTACAGGCAGCACACCTCCTTAAAGCAGCAGCAGAGTGCTTCGTGCACAGCAAGGCCTAGTTCACCGAGCAGCTGGAACTGTGCCCACACCCAGAGGGCAGCACCAGTCACGTGGGTGCAGAGGAGGTTGTCCCGGTGAACTCCACAAGCGGCAGCAACGCTCGGCTCTACGCCACAGGACTTCTGACAACGGACACAGTTGCACAGACTGCAAGTGGACCCCACATCAGCCTCAAGACCTCTCCCACCCGAAAACATCTCCACAGCCAGCCAGGGAGGCAAAGGAAGGGTCTTCATGGCGTGCAGAGTTACAATGAATCTGTGTTCACGCTGCCCCCTCCCACTGTACCCGTCGAGACCCAGACGATGTGCCCTGCTACTACAAAGTCGAAGAGATGTTTGATGGGGGCAGAGCGGAAGAGGCACATTGAATTTGGATCATTTTACCCATGACCCTTCTCTCCTCCCAACCCTCTTTGCGAAAGATGACATTTCTGGGGAAACAGAAGGTGATCAGAAGCAAGTAGCTCAAATGTATGCCCCTTGTAAATTTCGGATATCCATCAATTTCAATTTTGAGATATAGAGAAGTGCTGGGAAGTTTAATTGGCCGTATCAGTGTCAGTGAAGAGCTGATGGAAGAAGTGCGAAAGGCCAAAGGAGAAAACCCATGAGTAGAGAAATTAGCCTTCGGCTAATCTTATCTTCTCTGCTTCCATATATCCCTGTCCATCCTCAAAAGTTGAGTGAGGTAGGAGATGATAAGATTGAGATTAGGGCAAATTATTTCCCCATCTTTTCCTTTCTCCAATGCACAGTTTCCTCAACCCGCACACTTGGAGTCTCAGGGTCAGCCTATTAAGTGCCTATAATCAACTTCAATCATTTTAGCAGAGTACTACAGAGTGACTGCTCCCAACCCCTTCAGATAGGTGATGCTTATGTTTACATCTGCTTATCAGCTCTGTCAAAGTGCTGTTTCGTGGAGGTGCTGTAATCTGATGAACACATGAGACATGCTATTTGCTAGCAAGAAATTCTCAGCTCAAACAAGCTAAGGTGTACGGAGATTCAGTATAACACAGTAATTGGTTAACTCAGTTTACTTGGGACTCCATTTCTTAGGTCTTGGGCTGTTTACATAACCAAAAGGAGTGTGTGTGTGTGTGTGTGTGTGTGTGTGTGTGTGTGTGTGTGTGTGTGTGTGTGTACCACACTTGACCTAGCACCTACCTGCACAAGTACCCCCCTGCCAAGTGATGTGTTTAAAGGCCAACAAAAAGGAAAACACAGAACACATTTATAATCCTGAAAATCTAGGGCTACTTAACCTTTTTGCTGCTTAATTTTAAAGGCAAAAAATGTACTATGAGCAGCATAAATAAGAACTGATTTGAGCATAGTTTTATAATAGATAAAATGTACCTGATGGGTCTAATTCAAATTTCTAAAATCTAACTGTGCCGCATTAGTCTGAGATACAAGATCTAAAGCTGCATGATCTAATCTGAGAATTTACGGACCTGTTTGAAATACCTTCATTTGATTAATTTGAAATGGAGGCCAGGGTATGACCTCTAACAGTCTGATCTTTAATAACCGCTCAAGAGATGAGGCAGGAAGTCAGTCGCGCTTAGAATTCTATGCACTTTCCTCTAGTGAGCACACCCTGCGGTTCCACGCGTGCAAGCACACCCCTCGCTCACTGCGGGATCTACAGAGCAGCTGTACATGCCCTTCAAAACTCAAATGCGTGTTATGTGGGTGTGCGGTATAGGGGTAGGACATGAAAAAACTCCCACCTGTCCAGTCCGAGAGAAATTTAACTCCTGAGAAGCACACCTTAGTTGAACATCAGATGCAACACTAATTTGCAGAGGTTCCCACAACATAGGAACAAAAGGGCTGACGTTATGTGTTGATAGCAGATCGTGTGTGAAAACTAAAGTTTTATACGGGGCTGTACGAAGACTAACTGAGGTCTGGAAAATGAGGAATTTTAAATGCTGGACAGTCTCTATACTCAGATTCCGCTGAAGACAATGCAAATACTTATAAGAGCCTGATAATAAAAACAGATTAAAAAACTTAATCATCAAGGTGAAGCATTTAGTAATGAGGTTTGTACAGCTTTTCGGAAAACACTGACTGGAAGTCCCAACCAGCTAGAGGTAGGCCAGTGTCAGGAGGCATCCCGGACATGGGCATTAGCTTCCAGCACTGATGGTGCAGCCAGTGTCGATGATAAGAATTAAAACACAACTGCAACCCCCAGTCCTGGACAGGCTCAGGAAGCGGCTATCTGGAAAGAGTGGGAGGGGTCCAGGAGGCCAGCCCCCAGGTGATACATACGTTTGCACAACAGTGACGGCGAGCCACTGGAAGTCTTTTCCAGCTGTACTGCGCTGTAATTGTGGTCGCTTGCTCAGGACAGTATGCTGCTTTCACAAGTTGTCTCCTTCCTGAGGGATTTGCTCCTAGAAAAAGCCACCACCGCCTTCTTCACTGTGCCTTCTTCTTCTTCTTTTTCTTTTTTTTCCTGGAGCTTGTCTCTTCTGCAGAGAAGAGCTTTTAACACCTCCCTGGATAGTCAGTAAAACCCCAAGCATTAAGAAGGCCAGAAAATACACGTCCACTTCATTTCACTGAAAAAGAAAGGTCATGATCCTATCCCTTCTTTGGGTCATCCACCCTGAGTCTGCACACCACATTTGCTCAGCAGCAGTCTGGCTACCCTTGCACATCCAGCAAACCCTTAGCACTCCTTCCTCTTATTCAGGATTCCAACTTTTTGAGCGACAAGAAGATCCCTGACACAGAGGGATCCTTGCTGAGGTATGAGAGCAGTGACACAGGATGCAAGAAGAGCACAAATGATGTTTCTTTATCCTCTGCCAAGCCCAGGGCACGCTTGGTGCTGCCATTCTCCTCCTGGGTGCAGCAGCAAACGCTTCTTCGTCAGTTCTATGATCCAACACTGCCGCCCTTAAAAATTAAGTCACCTCAAAAGTTACATAAGTATTTGAAAATACTCAAGAAAACTCTCCAAACACTGCTAGTTACACTTTGCTTGTCATAAATGGAACATCAATCTGAGCCCCAGGACAGGCCAGAGACAAGAACCTGTGATTTCCAGCCAGGCCTGAATTCTCCCCAAATTCCACAGAGTACCAAAACAGGACAATCTTGGCAGGAGCCAAGGGCAGCCTCCTCTACCCTGAAGCAGGCCATGCCTGGAGTCCTTGGCATGAACCGAGGGCAGCATCTCCTGCCTGGAAGCAGTCATGAAGCACACCGAAACACCACTTCCACGTGGGTGGGCCACTGTTGCTTTGCCTCCCACAGATCTGTCCCCCCTTTTCCCCTGGGTGATGGAGCTGCCAAAGATTCCTCAAAGCCCATCTCTTTTGAGCAGTGAGAAGCCCCGGGCTTCTCTTCCTGCATTTATTCTCCAGACCAAGAAGTTACAGGAAGAGACATAGGTGGGGTTTTGAACATAGGTTCAGTTTTACAAGTTTTGCAATAGAAGCTGGTAACATTCAGTCAAAACAAGTCAGATGACACTCTGTTAGGCAATTAAGTGATCCACTATAACAAAGCCTTGATTTACCCGAAATTCCTTTTCCCTCTAGCAGCTTTTTAGTAACGTTGCCTATCAATTAGTCACTTGTCTGTCTTAGAATCAGCAGCCTTGCTGTGTTATGATTCTTTTCCTGCAACAGAGACTCGATGCCCGGGGGTTAAAATTCCTGTCCTTTGCAAGGTCAATATTTGAAACTGCAAGGCTTTTGGTGACTAAAGTCACCTATTACCCAAGAGCAGTAATAGGAAATTAATGTAATACACTAAAAAAGGTAATTGCCTTCCTTAACCACGAAGATGGCATTTTATAAAATTAGCTGCTTCTCTTAAAAGGCAACCTTCATTATCCTTTACCTACTCTTTAAAGACTATACAAACAGGAATAAGTAAATTATGGATAAAATGTTCTATAACTGGGAGAACTCAACGGCCAGTTGCCCACAGCTTACCTGCTGGTGTCCTGTGACACATATTGAAGCCTCCGTTGTACTTTGAGGAAAAATGTTCCAAACATGCCCAAAGTTCTACCCAGCAGCCGCCCCGGGAACCTGCATGCACTTCTGTCCCACTGCGAGTGGCAACCACATCGGCGGTGCTGGACTCGGGTCAGCCCTGCTGGAATGGCAGTGAAAGAGAAACTCATGTTTCAGCACAGCTAAGACGTAAACGTGCAAGTGCAATTTTTAGTGAACAGTGTCGCGTATAAATTTACAGGCGGCCAAGGGATAACTCTGTGACCAAAGGAAAACAAAACCTATTCTAGAAAAACAGCAGCTCTGCCTTTCAGGGATGAGACAACCCTGCAAGCTGCTGAGCTCTCTGCTGGTCACCGGTGATGTCATCCCGGTAGCACTGACCCTGTCACCGCCAGAGGTGCCTCACCCAGTCCCCTCCCATCTGTCCGCTGGACTGGAGGGGCGCCATTCTGTCCACACAGCTTCCTTGAGCACCTGCACCCTTGGGGCCTGCTTGTTGGGAGGAAAGCTGTCACCCGCGGCAGCTGGCTTAAACCTTAGCAGCAGGAGGAACAGCTGCCCGTGGCCAGGCCACTGCCCCAGATGAAACTGTTGCTGCCGGGCCTGGCCATCTCTTCCCAACGGAAATAAGTTGTTTGGGGTTCAGCAGACTCTAGAATGAAGCGGGCCCCTTGGGCACAGGGAGCAACAGCACATCCTAGTGGGCTAATTTCCCCAAAGCTTGAAACTAGGTGTCTTGTCTCACTCCAAGGATGGCTGTGGCACTACAGCATCGCTGGACGCTGGGTGGCAGTAGAGGGCCTCACAGAAACCAGGCACAGACAATCTGGCCTCCAGCAAAGGAATGATGCTAATGCGCTCCTCTGGGTAGAATTTGCACAATAACCCACATGGAAGTCGCAGCAGGACAGGGATGAAAACTATGGGGCAAGAGGTCAAGTCTGCACAATCCCAACCAACCCCACAGATGCCCATGTCCAGTAACCGCACACACTGGATGGCTCCCCACAGGCAAAGGAACGGGTGAGACACACCCCTTCTCTGTACCTGGTGACAGATTCAGGGAAGTCAGGCTCCAGGCCCTCTCTCACTCCCACCGTGTCCTGAATCCTCACCATCAGCTACAGCTGCAAGGACTGTTTCTCTTCTGTGAACCTGCAAGCTAAGGGTCTGAAGCGACACAGTGGAGAAAGCATGCGAGGAAATTCTGCTCTACTTTTCCACCTCAGTGAGGCACGTGCACAATGTAGTTTCCCATCTCAACTGTTGCTTCGCTGTCAAGATTTCTTTTGGTGTGAGAGACCAAGGTGTCGGTAGCAAAAGAAAATGTTTTGCTTTTGCTCCCCTCAGTATGCTTCAACATTTCCAAGTGAATTTCACGTCACAAGGGGAGATGGGGATTGCCCTCAACTGGAATGTGGGTCACCTCCCAGCTGTGTGGTGATGTGTCTGGGGCCAAGGCCAGAGCTGCTGCTTTTCCAGATTTTCCAAGCCAGAAACAAGCACTGTTCACTTTAATAAGGTTAAGTTTAAACCGACATCCTTTTTTGGTGCCTAAACTGTTGACTACATACCCCAGCAAGACAGAAGCGTGTGAAAGCCGTCCATTCACACTCCCCTTCTCCCAGACGGTCACATGCGCATATCCCCAGAGCTGAAGGCACTGTGCAAAGCACGGTGCAGTATATGCGGCCAGTAACCGTGTGTTCTTCTCACTGAACACTTCCAGGGTTGCATCAAGTAAAAGTTGCCTCAACTTTCACTGAAGTAGATAAAAGCTGCAAAAACCCTTACTGATTTCCTAAGTTTACTTCTCTAAGTCCCAAAAGCTAAGACTATAACTACGTTAGTGTTCATGTATGACAAACAAATATTAAATAGTTTACACCTTTATACCAATTTATCTGTAGCTCGTGCAGGTCCAATTGGACCCGGCAGACATCTACAGAACATTTCATGCAACAACTAGAGAATACACATTTTTTCTCATCGGCACATGGAACATTCTCCAGGATAGACCACATGTTAGGTCACAAAACAGGTTTCAGCAAATTTTTCAAAGCTGACATCATTCCTAGTATCTTTTCTGACCACAATTGACTAGCACTGGAAATCAATTACAAGCGAATTTCTGGAAACTACTCCAGTGCATGAAAACTGAACAACAGGCTCCCGAATGACCTATGGGTCCAAGAAGAAATTAAAAAGGAAATCAAAAACGTTCTTGAAACTAATGAAAAAAGATGCATCCTACCAAAACCTGTGGGATACTGTAAAAGCAACAGCGACGAGGCAATATATTGCAATAAATGCTCACATCAAAAGGATGGAGAAACTTCACGTAAATGACCGAACTGTACACCTCAAAGAACCACCACCACCACAACAATGCAATCATAAAAGTACTAGAGAGAAAGAAATAATTAACATCAGGGCAGAGTTCAATGAAATGGAGACCCCCAAAACGATACAAAGGATCAGCGAAACACAAAGTTGTTTTTTGAGAAGATAAATAAAATAGACAAACCATTAGCTTTGCCCACTCTCACCACACTCATTCAACATAGTATTGAAAGCCCTAACCAGAGCAATCAAGCAAGACAAAGAAATAAAGGGCATTCAGATTGGGAAGGACAAAGTCAAGTTGTCCCTGTTTGCAGATGACGCGATCTTATAGATAGAAAACCTAAAGGCTACCAGAACGCCCTTACGGCTGACTAACAATTTTAATAATTTTGCGGGGTACAAAATCAACACCCACAGATCAGGAGCATTTTTATACTCCGATAATGAACTGGCAGAAAAAGAAATCAAGAAAGCAAGCCCATTTACAATAGTCACCCCCAAGATAAAATACCTAGGAACCAATTGAACCAAGGAGGTTAATGCAGATCTCTACAATGAGAACTACCAAACACCAGTGAGAGAAATTAAAGAGCACCCCAAAATAGTGGAATGACATACCAGGCTCTGGTACGGGAAGAATTAACATCGTGAAAATGTCCTTTCTACCCATAGCAGTCTACAAATTCAACGCAATCTCCGTCAAAATAGCAACAACTTTCTTCACAGAAATAGAAAAAGCAGTGCTAACATTCATATGGATTACGAAAAGATCCTGAATAGCCACAGCAATTTTGAGCTTAAAAGCACCCCAAAAACAGAAAGGCTGGAGGCATAACACCACCCAATTTCAAATTCTATGACAAGGCTCAAAACAGCATGGTGATGGCATAGAAACAGACACTCAGATCAATGGAACAGGATAGAAAACCCAGGAATAATCAATTTGCCTACTTACAGCCAACCGATTTTTGACAAAGCAAACCAGAACATACGCTGTGGAAAAGACAGCCTCTTCAGGAAATAAACGGTGCCCGCAAAATTGGACAATCCACATGCAGAAGAATGAAACTGGACCAGCATCTCACCATATGCCAAAATCGACTCGAAATGGATTAAAGACCAGAATATAAGACCCCAAACCATTACATGACTGAAGGAAAACAGAGGGGAAACACTCCAGGAAGTAGGTGGGGGCAAAGGCTTTATGAATAAGACCCGAAAACCCACAAGCAACAATATAAAAACTAAACAAATGAGCTAATGTCAAACTAAGAAGCTTCCACACAGCAAAGGAAACAATCAACAGAGCAGAAAGGCACCCTAAAAAAAGGGAGAAAATATGTGTAAACTATACGTCTGCCAAGGGCTTAATATCCAGAACATACCAAGAACTCAAACAGCTGTACAGTATGAAAACAAGTAATCCGATTTAAAACTGGGCAAACGAGATGAATAGACATTTTTCAAAGACATACAAATGGCCAACGGTACACGAAAAAATGCTCAGCATCACTAGTCATCAGAGAAATGCAAATCAAAACCACATTGAGATATCATGTCAACCCAGATAGACTGGCCATTGTTAAAAAGACCATTAATAAGAAATGCTACTGAGGATATGAGGAAAGGAGAACTCTTCTCCAATGTTGGTGGGACTGTAAATTAGCACAGCCACTATGGAAAACAGTAAAGAAGTTTCCTCCAATACAGATAGTACTACCATATGATCCAGCAGTTCCACTACTGGGTATATATCCAAAGAAATGGAAATCATATGGAAGGGACACCTGCACTCCCATGTTCACTGCAGCTTTACTTACAATAGCCAAAATATAGAACCAACCTCAGTGCCCTTCGACAGATGACTGGATAAAAAAAATGTGATACACGTACACCATGGAATAATACACAGTGATAAAGAAAAAGAATGAAATTCTGCCATCGGTAACAACCTGGATGAGTCTGGAGAAAATTATGTTGTGTGAAATAAGCCAGACAAGGGAAGATAAATATCACATGCTCTCACTTATAACTAGGTAGAAAGGAAGGAAAGAAGGAAGGAAGGAAGGAAGGAAGGAAGGAAGGAAGCAAAGGACTACAACAGTTCCTTGAACTTTCAGAAGGACAGAAGAAACCAATGGTTACTAGAGATGAGGGGATGGACGGAGGGAGGGAGTTGGGGGCGTGATGGGTCAGGCAAAGGGCATAAAGAAAAATCATGATTTGTAATAATGAATATGCTAATAAAAATAATTTAAAAAGTAAGACACTTTAAAACACAAAAAGAATGCCATTATTGACATTCCAGAAAATTCCAGCTATGTGGATAACATTAAAAACCAGCTGTCAAGCTAAATCCTTTATCAGTACAAATTTTGATATTTCTTCAAATTGGGAGGAGAATGTTGGTTTCGATGTACAATGTCTGGTCACTCCCAGCCTCATCTATTTGTCACTGACGACCCTGGGACAGACGGAAAAAAAAAAAAAAAAAAACGGTTTCTGCAACTTTTAAAATACAGACACGCCCTCCACCACCAACTTTCAATTTCTACAAAACGTCCTTGGGTTCTAGTATTCTTGCACATGTTTGTTCTCTTACAGGAAATTTGCTCCTTAGGATTTCACTGCAATGTGCTTCTGGATCCCATGCCATGATTTATCTCTGAGGACCCCTGTTCCCCTGGATCCATTTCACCCCGTGCCTGGCCACCTGTGTGGCACACACACATAGGAGCAGGAGGACAAGGCTTTGAGATGGGGAACCCGCACAAGCAATTATCTGGGTTTAGGTCTGCAGGTTATTAAGGTTTTCCGTTTCAACTTCCACAGCTAGAACGAAAGTGTAGAAATCTGTTTTCTAGTTAAAATCTGTTCACATCCCAAGTGTTTTTTAAGTTACTTAACAAGCCTTTGGTAGTCCGAAATACCGGGAAGTGTGCCTGTAACTAGAAACACCAGAAACTTCCATTTCAAAATTGTCATAAACCAGGGATACTTTAGAAAAACCTTTTCAGCCCACTTCGTGCCTTGAGTAATGGTGGGTAAACAGTGGAAACCAAGAGAGGCAACATGGAAGCAAACGGATATAAAGGCACAAGGGAGACATCATGCTCTTGGGGAGAATTAAAATGCAAATTGTGTCTGTAAACGAAAGAAATTATACAGAAATCCCAGAAAAACAATTGACTGAAAATCAGACGAACGATCCCATGTTCATCGCATCACCTTGAGAACACGAAGGATACTTTTGTACAGGCAGCACACCTCCTTAAAGCAGCAGCAGAGTGCTTCGTGCACAGCAAGGCCTAGTTCACCGAGCAGCTGGAACTGTGCCCACACCCAGAGGGCAGCACCAGTCACGTGGGTGCAGAGGAGGTTGTCCCGGTGAACTCCACAAGCGGCAGCAACGCTCGGCTCTACGCCACAGGACTTCTGACAACGGACACAGTCGCACAGACTGCAAGTGGACCCCACATCAGCCTCAAGACCTCCCCCACCCGAAAACATCTCCACAGCCAGCCAGGGAGGCAAAGGAAGGGTCTTCATGGCGTGCAGAGTTACAATGAATCTGTGTTCACGCTGCCCCCTCCCACTGTACCCGTCGAGACCCAGACGATGTGCCCTGCTACTACAAAGTCGAAGAGATGTTTGATGGGGGCAGAGCGGAAGAGGCACATTGAATTTGGATCATTTTACCCATGACCCTTCTCTCCTCCCAACCCTCTTTGCGAAAGATGACATTTCTGGGGAAACAGAAGGTGATCAGAAGCAAGTAGCTCAAATGTATGTCCCTTGTAAATTTCGGATATCCATCAATTTCAATTTTGAGATATAGAGAAGTGCTGGGAAGTTTAATTGGCCGTATCAGTGTCAGTGAAGAGCTGATGGAAGAAGTGCGAAAGGCCAAAGGAGAAAACCCATGAGTAGAGAAATTAGCCTTCGGCTAATCTTATCTTCTCTGCTTCCATATATCCCTGTCCATCCTCAAAAGTTGAGTGAGGTAGGAGATGATAAGATTGAGATTAGGGCAAATTATTTCCCCATCTTTTCCTTTCTCCAATGCACAGTTTCCTCAACCCGCACACTTGGAGTCTCAGGGTCAGCCTATTAAGTGCCTATAATCAACTTCAATCATTTTAGCAGAGTACTACAGAGTGACTGCTCCCAACCCCTTCAGATAGGTGATGCTTATGTTTACATCTGCTTATCAGCTCTGTCAAAGTGCTGTTTCGTGGAGGTGCTGTAATCTGATGAACACATGAGACATGCTATTTGCTAGCAAGAAATTCTCAGCTCAAACAAGCTAAGGTGTACGGAGATTCAGTATAACACAGTAATTGGTTAACTCAGTTTACTTGGGACTCCATTTCTTAGGTCTTGGGCTGTTTACATAACCAAAAGGAATGTGTGTGTGTGTGTGTGTGTGTGTACCACACTTGACCTAGCACCTACCTGCACAAGTACCCCCCTGCCAAGTGATGTGTTTAAAGGCCAACAAAAAGGAAAACACAGAACACATTTATAATCCTGAAAATCTAGGGCTACTTAACCTTTTTGCTGCTTAATTTTAAAGGCAAAAAATGTACTATGAGCAGCATAAATAAGAACTGATTTGAGCATAGTTTTATAATAGATAAAATGTACCTGATGGGTCTAATTCAAATTTCTAAAATCTAACTGTGCCGCATTAGTCTGAGATACAAGATCTAAAGCTGCATGATCTAATCTGAGAATTTACGGACCTGTTTGAAATACCTTCATTTGATTAATTTGAAATGGAGGCCAGGGTATGACCTCTAACAGTCTGATCTTTAATAACCGCTCAAGAGATGAGGCAGGAAGTCAGTCGCGCTTAGAATTCTATGCACTTTCCTCTAGTGAGCACACCCTGCGGTTCCACGCGTGCAAGCACACCCCTCGCTCACTGCGGGATCTACAGAGCAGCTGTACATGCCCTTCAAAACTCAAATGCGTGTTATGTGGGTGTGCGGTATAGGGGTAGGACATGAAAAAACTCCCACCTGTCCAGTCCGAGAGAAATTTAACTCCTGAGAAGCACACCTTAGTTGAACATCAGATGCAACACTAATTTGCAGAGGTTCCCACAACATAGGAACAAAAGGGCTGACGTTATGTGTTGATAGCAGATCGTGTGTGAAAACTAAAGTTTTATACGGGGCTGTACGAAGACTAACTGAGGTCTGGAAAATGAGGAATTTTAAATGCTGGACAGTCTCTATACTCAGATTCCGCTGAAGACAATGCAAATACTTATAAGAGCCTGATAATAAAAACAGATTAAAAAACTTAATCATCAAGGTGAAGCATTTAGTAATGAGGTTTGTACAGCTTTTCGGAAAACACTGACTGGAAGTCCCAACCGGCTAGAGGTAGGCCAGTGTCAGGAGGCATCCCGGACATGGGCATTAGCTTCCAGCACTGATGGTGCAGCCAGTGTCGATGATAAGAATTAAAACACAACTGCAACCCCCAGTCCTGGACAGGCTCAGGAAGCGGCTATCTGGAAAGAGTGGGAGGGGTCCAGGAGGCCAGCCCCCAGGTGATACATACGTTTGCACAACAGTGACGGCGAGCCACTGGAAGTCTTTTCCAGCTGTACTGCGCTGTAATTGTGGTCGCTTGCTCAGGACAGTATGCTGCTTTCACAAGTTGTCTCCTTCCTGAGGGATTTGCTCCTAGAAAAAGCCACCACCGCCTTCTTCACTGTGCCTTCTTCTTCTTCTTTTTCTTTTTTTTCCTGGAGCTTGTCTCTTCTGCAGAGAAGAGCTTTTAACACCTCCCTGGATAGTCAGTAAAACCCCAAGCATTAAGAAGGCCAGAAAATACACGTCCACTTCATTTCACTGAAAAAGAAAGGTCATGATCCTATCCCTTCTTTGGGTCATCCACCCTGAGTCTGCACACCACATTTGCTCAGCAGCAGTCTGGCTACCCTTGCACATCCAGCAAACCCTTAGCACTCCTTCCTCTTATTCAGGATTCCAACTTTTTGAGCGACAAGAAGATCCCTGACACAGAGGGATCCTTGCTGAGGTATGAGAGCAGTGACACAGGATGCAAGAAGAGCACAAATGATGTTTCTTTATCCTCTGCCAAGCCCAGGGCACGCTTGGTGCTGCCATTCTCCTCCTGGGTGCAGCAGCAAACGCTTCTTCGTCAGTTCTATGATCCAACACTGCCGCCCTTAAAAATTAAGTCACCTCAAAAGTTACATAAGTATTTGAAAATACTCAAGAAAACTCTCCAAACACTGCTAGTTACACTTTGCTTGTCATAAATGGAACATCAATCTGAGCCCCAGGACAGGCCAGAGACAAGAACCTGTGATTTCCAGCCAGGCCTGAATTCTCCCCAAATTCCACAGAGTACCAAAACAGGACAATCTTGGCAGGAGCCAAGGGCAGCCTCCTCTACCCTGAAGCAGGCCATGCCTGGAGTCCTTGGCATGAACCGAGGGCAGCATCTCCTGCCTGGAAGCAGTCATGAAGCACACCGAAACACCACTTCCACGTGGGTGGGCCACTGTTGCTTTGCCTCCCACAGATCTGTCCCCCCTTTTCCCCTGGGTGATGGAGCTGCCAAAGATTCCTCAAAGCCCATCTCTTTTGAGCAGTGAGAAGCCCCGGGCTTCTCTTCCTGCATTTATTCTCCAGACCAAGAAGTTACAGGAAGAGACATAGGTGGGGTTTTGAACATAGGTTCAGTTTTACAAGTTTTGCAATAGAAGCTGGTAACATTCAGTCAAAACAAGTCAGATGACACTCTGTTAGGCAATTAAGTGATCCACTATAACAAAGCCTTGATTTACCCGAAATTCCTTTTCCCTCTAGCAGCTTTTTAGTAACGTTGCCTATCAATTAGTCACTTGTCTGTCTTAGAATCAGCAGCCTTGCTGTGTTATGATTCTTTTCCTGCAACAGAGACTCGATGCCCGGGGGTTAAAATTCCTGTCCTTTGCAAGGTCAATATTTGAAACTGCAAGGCTTTTGGTGACTAAAGTCACCTATTACCCAAGAGCAGTAATAGGAAATTAATGTAATACACTAAAAAAGGTAATTGCCTTCCTTAACCACGAAGATGGCATTTTATAAAATTAGCTGCTTCTCTTAAAAGGCAACCTTCATTATCCTTTACCTACTCTTTAAAGACTATACAAACAGGAATAAGTAAATTATGGATAAAATGTTCTATAACTGGGAGAACTCAACGGCCAGTTGCCCACAGCTTACCTGCTGGTGTCCTGTGACACATATTGAAGCCTCCGTTGTACTTTGAGGAAAAATGTTCCAAACATGCCCAAAGTTCTACCCAGCAGCCGCCCCGGGAACCTGCATGCACTTCTGTCCCACTGCGAGTGGCAACCACATCGGCGGTGCTGGACTCGGGTCAGCCCTGCTGGAATGGCAGTGAAAGAGAAACTCATGTTTCAGCACAGCTAAGACGTAAACGTGCAAGTGCAATTTTTAGTGAACAGTGTCGCGTATAAATTTACAGGCGGCCAAGGGATAACTCTGTGACCAAAGGAAAACAAAACCTATTCTAGAAAAACAGCAGCTCTGCCTTTCAGGGATGAGACAACCCTGCAAGCTGCTGAGCTCTCTGCTGGTCACCGGTGATGTCATCCCGGTAGCACTGACCCTGTCACCGCCAGAGGTGCCTCACCCAGTCCCCTCCCATCTGTCCGCTGGACTGGAGGGGCGCCATTCTGTCCACACAGCTTCCTTGAGCACCTGCACCCTTGGGGCCTGCTTGTTGGGAGGAAAGCTGTCACCCGCGGCAGCTGGCTTAAACCTTAGCAGCAGGAGGAACAGCTGCCCGTGGCCAGGCCACTGCCCCAGATGAAACTGTTGCTGCCGGGCCTGGCCATCTCTTCCCAACGGAAATAAGTTGTTTGGGGTTCAGCAGACTCTAGAATGAAGCGGGCCCCTTGGGCACAGGGAGCAACAGCACATCCTAGTGGGCTAATTTCCCCAAAGCTTGAAACTAGGTGTCTTGTCTCACTCCAAGGATGGCTGTGGCACTACAGCATCGCTGGACGCTGGGTGGCAGTAGAGGGCCTCACAGAAACCAGGCACAGACAATCTGGCCTCCAGCAAAGGAATGATGCTAATGCGCTCCTCTGGGTAGAATTTGCACAATAACCCACATGGAAGTCGCAGCAGGACAGGGATGAAAACTATGGGGCAAGAGGTCAAGTCTGCACAATCCCAACCAACCCCACAGATGCCCATGTCCAGTAACCGCACACACTGGATGGCTCCCCACAGGCAAAGGAACGGGTGAGACACACCCCTTCTCTGTACCTGGTGACAGATTCAGGGAAGTCAGGCTCCAGGCCCTCTCTCACTCCCACCGTGTCCTGAATCCTCACCATCAGCTACAGCTGCAAGGACTGTTTCTCTTCTGTGAACCTGCAAGCTAAGGGTCTGAAGCGACACAGTGGAGAAAGCATGCGAGGAAATTCTGCTCTACTTTTCCACCTCAGTGAGGCACGTGCACAATGTAGTTTCCCATCTCAACTGTTGCTTCGCTGTCAAGATTTCTTTTGGTGTGAGAGACCAAGGTGTCGGTAGCAAAAGAAAATGTTTTGCTTTTGCTCCCCTCAGTATGCTTCAACATTTCCAAGTGAATTTCACGTCACAAGGGGAGATGGGGATTGCCCTCAACTGGAATGTGGGTCACCTCCCAGCTGTGTGGTGATGTGTCTGGGGCCAAGGCCAGAGCTGCTGCTTTTCCAGATTTTCCAAGCCAGAAACAAGCACTGTTCACTTTAATAAGGTTAAGTTTAAACCGACATCCTTTTTTGGTGCCTAAACTGTTGACTACATACCCCAGCAAGACAGAAGCGTGTGAAAGCCGTCCATTCACACTCCCCTTCTCCCAGACGGTCACATGCGCATATCCCCAGAGCTGAAGGCACTGTGCAAAGCACGGTGCAGTATATGCGGCCAGTAACCGTGTGTTCTTCTCACTGAACACTTCCAGGGTTGCATCAAGTAAAAGTTGCCTCAACTTTCACTGAAGTAGATAAAAGCTGCAAAAACCCTTACTGATTTCCTAAGTTTACTTCTCTAAGTCCCAAAAGCTAAGACTATAACTACGTTAGTGTTCATGTATGACAAACAAATATTAAATAGTTTACACCTTTATACCAATTTATCTGTAGCTCGTGCAGGTCCAATTGGACCTGGCAGACATCTACAGAACATTTCATGCAACAACTAGAGAATACACATTTTTTCTCATCGGCACATGGAACATTCTCCAGGATAGACCACATGTTAGGTCACAAAACAGGTTTCAGCAAATTTTTCAAAGCTGACATCATTCCTAGTATCTTTTCTGACCACAATTGACTAGCACTGGAAATCAATTACAAGCGAATTTCTGGAAACTACTCCAGTGCATGAAAACTGAACAACAGGCTCCCGAATGACCTATGGGTCCAAGAAGAAATTAAAAAGGAAATCAAAAACGTTCTTGAAACTAATGAAAAAAGATGCATCCTACCAAAACCTGTGGGATACTGTAAAAGCAACAGCGACGAGGCAATATATTGCAATAAATGCTCACATCAAAAGGATGGAGAAACTTCACGTAAATGACCGAACTGTACACCTCAAAGAACCACCACCACCACAACAATGCAATCATAAAAGTACTAGAGAGAAAGAAATAATTAACATCAGGGCAGAGTTCAATGAAATGGAGACCCCCAAAACGATACAAAGGATCAGCGAAACACAAAGTTGTTTTTTGAGAAGATAAATAAAATAGACAAACCATTAGCTTTGCCCACTCTCACCACACTCATTCAACATAGTATTGAAAGCCCTAACCAGAGCAATCAAGCAAGACAAAGAAATAAAGGGCATTCAGATTGGGAAGGACAAAGTCAAGTTGTCCCTGTTTGCAGATGACGCGATCTTATAGATAGAAAACCTAAAGGCTACCAGAACGCCCTTACGGCTGACTAACAATTTTAATAATTTTGCGGGGTACAAAATCAACACCCACAGATCAGGAGCATTTTTATACTCCGATAATGAACTGGCAGAAAAAGAAATCAAGAAAGCAAGCCCATTTACAATAGTCACCCCCAAGATAAAATACCTAGGAACCAATTGAACCAAGGAGGTTAATGCAGATCTCTACAATGAGAACTACCAAACACCAGTGAGAGAAATTAAAGAGCACCCCAAAATAGTGGAATGACATACCAGGCTCTGGTACGGGAAGAATTAACATCGTGAAAATGTCCTTTCTACCCATAGCAGTCTACAAATTCAACGCAATCTCCGTCAAAATAGCAACAACTTTCTTCACAGAAATAGAAAAAGCAGTGCTAACATTCATATGGATTACGAAAAGATCCTGAATAGCCAAAGCAATTTTGAGCTTAAAAGCACCCCAAAAACAGAAAGGCTGGAGGCATAACACCACCCAATTTCAAATTCTATGACAAGGCTCAAAACAGCATGGTGATGGCATAGAAACAGACACTCAGATCAATGGAACAGGATAGAAAACCCAGGAATAATCAATTTGCCTACTTACAGCCAACCGAGTTTTGACAAAGCAAACCAGAACATACGCTGTGGAAAAGACAGCCTCTTCAGGAAATAAACGGTGCCCGCAAAATTGGACAATCCACATGCAGAAGAATGAAACTGGACCAGCATCTCACCATATGCCAAAATCGACTCGAAATGGATTAAAGACCAGAATATAAGACCCCAAACCATTACATGACTGAAGGAAAACAGAGGGGAAACACTCCAGGAAGTAGGTGGGGGCAAAGGCTTTATGAATAAGACCCGAAAACCCACAAGCAACAATATAAAAACTAAACAAATGAGCTAATGTCAAACTAAGAAGCTTCCACACAGCAAAGGAAACAATCAACAGAGCAGAAAGGCACCCTAAAAAAAGGGAGAAAATATGTGTAAACTATACGTCTGCCAAGGGCTTAATATCCAGAACATACCAAGAACTCAAACAGCTGTACAGTATGAAAACAAGTAATCCGATTTAAAACTGGGCAAACGAGATGAATAGACATTTTTCAAAGACATACAAATGGCCAACGGTACACGAAAAAATGCTCAGCATCACTAGTCATCAGAGAAATGCAAATCAAAACCACATTGAGATATCATGTCAACCCAGATAGACTGGCCATTGTTAAAAAGACCATTAATAAGAAATGCTACTGAGGATATGAGGAAAGGAGAACTCTTCTCCAATGTTGGTGGGACTGTAAATTAGCACAGCCACTATGGAAAACAGTAAAGAAGTTTCCTCCAATACAGATAGTACTACCATATGATCCAGCAGTTCCACTACTGGGTATATATCCAAAGAAATGGAAATCATATGGAAGGGACACCTGCACTCCCATGTTCACTGCAGCTTTACTTACAATAGCCAAAATATAGAACCAACCTCAGTGCCCTTCGACAGATGACTGGATAAAAAAAATGTGATACACGTACACCATGGAATAATACTCAGTGATAAAGAAAAAGAATGAAATTCTGCCATCGGTAACAACCTGGAGGAGTCTGGAGAAAATTATGTTGTGTGAAATAAGCCAGACAAGGGAAGATAAATATCACATGCTCTCACTTATAACTAGGTAGAAAGGAAGGAAGGAAGGAAGGAAGGAAGGAAGGAAGGAAGGAAGGAAGGAAGGAAGGAAGCAAAGGACTACAACAGTTCCTTGAACTTTCAGAAGGACAGAAGAAACCAATGGTTACTAGAGATGAGGGGATGGACGGAGGGAGGGAGTTGGGGGCGTGATGGGTCAGGCAAAGGGCATAAAGAAAAATCATGATTTGTAATAATGAATATGCTAATAAAAATAATTTAAAAAGTAAGACACTTTAAAACACAAAAAGAATGCCATTATTGACATTCCAGAAAATTCCAGCTATGTGGATAACATTAAAAACCAGCTGTCAAGCTAAATCCTTTATCAGTACAAATTTTGATATTTCTTCAAATTGGGAGGAGAATGTTGGTTTCGATGTACAATGTCTGGTCACTCCCAGCCTCATCTATTTGTCACTGACGACCCTGGGACAGACGGAAAAAAAAAAAAAAAAAAAAAACGGTTTCTGCAACTTTTAAAATACAGACACGCCCTCCACCACCAACTTTCAATTTCTACAAAACGTCCTTGGGTTCTAGTATTCTTGCACATGTTTGTTCTCTTACAGGAAATTTGCTCCTTAGGATTTCACTGCAATGTGCTTCTGGATCCCATGCCATGATTTATCTCTGAGGACCCCTGTTCCCCTGGATCCATTTCACCCCGTGCCTGGCCACCTGTGTGGCACACACACATAGGAGCAGGAGGACAAGGCTTTGAGATGGGGAACCCGCACAAGCAATTATCTGGGTTTAGGTCTGCAGGTTATTAAGGTTTTCCGTTTCAACTTCCACAGCTAGAACGAAAGTGTAGAAATCTGTTTTCTAGTTAAAATCTGTTCACATCCCAAGTGTTTTTTAAGTTACTTAACAAGCCTTTGGTAGTCCGAAATACCGGGAAGTGTGCCTGTAACTAGAAACACCAGAAACTTCCATTTCAAAATTGTCATAAACCAGGGATACTTTAGAAAAACCTTTTCAGCCCACTTCGTGCCTTGAGTAATGGTGGGTAAACAGTGGAAACCAAGAGAGGCAACAT
This sequence comes from Cynocephalus volans, assembly GCF_027409185.1. Taxonomy (NCBI): domain Eukaryota; kingdom Metazoa; phylum Chordata; class Mammalia; order Dermoptera; family Cynocephalidae; genus Cynocephalus; species Cynocephalus volans. Next base: position 2,298,054 of record NW_026902465.1, read on the forward strand.
GGAAGCAAACGGATATAAAAGCACAAGGGAGACATCATGCTCTTGGGGAGAACTAAAATGCAAATTGTGTCTGTAAACGAAAGAAATTATACAGAAATCCCAGAAAAACAATTGACTGAAAATCAGACGAACGATCCCATGTTCATCGCATCACCTTGAGAACACGAAGGATACTTTTGTACAGGCAGCACACCTCCTTAAAGCAGCAGCAGAGTGCTTCGTGCACAGCAAGGCCTAGTTCACCGAGCAGCTGGAACTGTGCCCACACCCAGAGGGCAGCACCAGTCACGTGGGTGCAGAGGAGGTTGTCCCGGTGAACTCCACAAGTGGCAGCAACGCTAGGCTCTACGCCACAGGACTTCTGACAACGGACACAGTCGCACAGACTGCAAGTGGACCCCACATCAGCCTCAAGACCTCCCCCACCCGAAAACATCTCCACAGCCAGCCAGGGAGGCAAAGGAAGGGTCTTCATGGCGTGCAGAGTTACAATGAATCTGTGTTCACGCTGCCCCCTCCCACTGTACCCGTCGAGACCCAGACGATGTGCCCTGCTACTACAAAGTCGAAGAGATGTTTGATGGGGGCAGAGCGGAAGAGGCACATTGAATTTGGATCATTTTACCCATGACCCCTTCTCTCCTCCCAACCCTCTTTGCGAAAGATGACATTTCTGGGGAAACAGAAGGTGATCAGAAGCAAGTAGCTCAAATGTATGTCCCTTGTAAATTTCGGATATCCATCAATTTCAATTTTGAGATATAGAGAAGTGCTGGGAAGTTTAATTGGCCGTATCAGTGTCAGTGAAGAGCTGATGGAAGAAGTGCGAAAGGCCAAAGGAGAAAACCCATGAGTAGAGAAATTAGCCTTCGGCTAATCTTATCTTCTCTGCTTCCATATATCCCTGTCAATCCTCAAAAGTTGAGTGAGGTAGGAGATGATAAGATTGAGATTAGGGCAAATTATTTCCCCATCTTTTCCTTTCTCCAATGCACAGTTTCCTCAACCCGCACACTTGGAGTCTCAGGGTCAGCCTATTAAGTGCCTATAATCAACTTCAATCATTTTAGCAGAGTACTACAGAGTGACTGCTCCCAACCCCTTCAGATAGGTGATGCTTATGTTTACATCTGCTTATCAGCTCTGTCAAAGTGCTGTTTCGTGGAGGTGCTGTAATCTGATGAACACATGAGACATGCTATTTGCTAGCAAGAAATTCTCAGCTCAAACAAGCTAAGGTGTACGGAGATTCAGTATAACACAGTAATTGGTTAACTCAGTTTACTTGGGACTCCATTTCTTAGGTCTTGGGCTGTTTACATAACCAAAAGGAGTGTGTGTGTGTGTGTGTGTGTGTGTGTGTGTGTGTGTGTGTGTACCACACTTGACCTAGCGTGTGTGTGTGTGTGTGTATGTGTGTTTGTGTACCACACTTGACCTAGCACCTACCTGCACAAGTACCCCCCTGCCAAGTGATGTGTTTAAAGGCCAACAAAAAGGAAAACACAGAACACATTTATAATCCTGAAAATCTAGGGCTACTTAACCTTTTTGCTGCTTAATTTTAAAGGCAAAAAATGTACTATGAGCAGCATAAATAAGAACTGATTTGAGCATAGTTTTATAATAGATAAAATGTACCTGATGGGTCTAATTCAAATTTCTAAAATCTAACTGTGCCGCATTAGTCTGAGATACAAGATCTAAAGCTGCATGATCTAATCTGAGAATTTACGGACCTGTTTGAAATACCTTCATTTGATTAATTTGAAATGGAGGCCAGGGTATGACCTCTAACAGTCTGATCTTTAATAACCGCTCAAGAGATGAGGCAGGAAGTCAGTCGCGCTTAGAATTCTATGCACTTTCCTCTAGTGAGCACACCCTGCGGTTCCACGCGTGCAAGCACACCCCTCGCTCACTGCGGGATCTACGGAGCAACTGTACATGCCCTTCAAAACTCAAATGCGTGTTATGTGGGTGTGCGGTATAGGGGTAGGACATGAAAAAACTCCCACCTGTCCAGTCCGAGAGAAATTTAACTCCTGAGAAGCACACCTTAGTTGAACATCAGATGCAACACTAATTTGCAGAGGTTCCCACAACATAGGAACAAAAGGGCTGACGTTATGTGTTGATAGCAGATCGTGTGTGAAAACTAAAGTTTTATACGGGGCTGTACGAAGACTAACTGAGGTCTGGAAAATGAGGAATTTTAAATGCTGGACAGTCTCTATACTCAGATTCCGCTGAAGACAATGCAAATACTTATAAGAGCCTGATAATAAAAACAGATTAAAAAACTTAATCATCAAGGTGAAGCATTTAGTAATGAGGTTTGTACAGCTTTTCGGAAAACACTGACTGGAAGTCCCAACCGGCTAGAGGTAGGCCAGTGTCAGGAGGCATCCCGGACATGGGCATTAGCTTCCAGCACTGATGGTGCAGCCAGTGTCGATGATAAGAATTAAAACACAACTGCAACCCCCAGTCCTGGACAGGCTCAGGAAGCGGCTATCTGGAAAGAGTGGGAGGGGTCCAGGAGGCCAGCCCCCAGGTGATACATACGTTTGCACAACAGTGACGGCGAGCCACTGGAAGTCTTTTCCAGCTGTACTGCGCTGTAATTGTGGTCGCTTGCTCAGGACAGTATGCTGCTTTCACAAGTTGTCTCCTTCCTGAGGGATTTGCTCCTAGAAAAAGCCACCACCGCCTTCTTCACTGTGCCTTCTTCTTCTTCTTTTTCTTTTTTTTCCTGGAGCTTGTCTCTTCTGCAGAGAAGAGCTTTTAACACCTCCCTGGATAGTCAGTAAAACCCCAAGCATTAAGAAGGCCAGAAAATACACGTCCACTTCATTTCACTGAAAAAGAAAGGTCATGATCCTATCCCTTCTTTGGGTCATCCACCCTGAGTCTGCACACCACATTTGCTCAGCAGCAGTCTGGCTACCCTTGCACATCCAGCAAACCCTTAGCACTCCTTCCTCTTATTCAGGATTCCAACTTTTTGAGCGACAAGAAGATCCCTGACACAGAGGGATCCTTGCTGAGGTATGAGAGCAGTGACACAGGATGCAAGAAGAGCACAAATGATGTTTCTTTATCCTCTGCCAAGCCCAGGGCACGCTTGGTGCTGCCATTCTCCTCCTGGGTGCAGCAGCAAACGCTTCTTCGTCAGTTCTATGATCCAACACTGCCGCCCTTAAAAATTAAGTCACCTCAAAAGTTACATAAGTATTTGAAAATACTCAAGAAAACTCTCCAAACACTGCTAGTTACACTTTGCTTGTCATAAATGGAACATCAATCTGAGCCCCAGGACAGGCCAGAGACAAGAACCTGTGATTTCCAGCCAGGCCTGAATTCTCCCCAAATTCCACAGAGTACCAAAACAGGACAATCTTGGCAGGAGCCAAGGGCAGCCTCCTCTACCCTGAAGCAGGCCATGCCTGGAGTCCTTGGCATGAACCGAGGGCAGCATCTCCTGCCTGGAAGCAGTCATGAAGCACACCGAAACACCACTTCCACGTGGGTGGGCCACTGTTGCTTTGCCTCCCACAGATCTGTCCCCCCTTTTCCCCTGGGTGATGGAGCTGCCAAAGATTCCTCAAAGCCCATCTCTTTTGAGCAGTGAGAAGCCCCGGGCTTCTCTTCCTGCATTTATTCTCCAGACCAAGAAGTTACAGGAAGAGACATAGGTGGGGTTTTGAACATAGGTTCAGTTTTACAAGTTTTGCAATAGAAGCTGGTAACATTCAGTCAAAACAAGTCAGATGACACTCTGTTAGGCAATTAAGTGACCCACTATAACAAAGCCTTGATTTACCCGAAATTCCTTTTCCCTCTAGCAGCTTTTTAGTAACGTTGCCTATCAATTAGTCACTTGTCTGTCTTAGAATCAGCAGCCTTGCTGTGTTATGATTCTTTTCCTGCAACAGAGACTCGATGCCCGGGGGTTAAAATTCCTGTCCTTTGCAAGGTCAATATTTGAAACTGCAAGGCTTTTGGTGACTAAAGTCACCTATTACCCAAGAGCAGTAATAGGAAATTAATGTAATACACTAAAAAAGGTAATTGCCTTCCTTAACCACGAAGATGGCATTTTATAAAATTAGCTGCTTCTCTTAAAAGGCAACCTTCATTATCCTTTACCTACTCTTTAAAGACTATACAAACAGGAATAAGTAAATTATGGATAAAATGTTCTATAACTGGGAGAACTCAACGGCCAGTTGCCCACAGCTTACCTGCTGGTGTCCTGTGACACATATTGAAGCCTCCGTTGTACTTTGAGGAAAAATGTTCCAAACATGCCCAAAGTTCTACCCAGCAGCCGCCCCGGGAACCTGCATGCACTTCTGTCCCACTGCGAGTGGCAACCACATCGGCGGTGCTGGACTCGGGTCAGCCCTGCTGGAATGGCAGTGAAAGAGAAACTCATGTTTCAGCACAGCTAAGACGTAAACGTGCAAGTGCAATTTTTAGTGAACAGTGTCGCGTATAAATTTACAGGCGGCCAAGGGATAACTCTGTGACCAAAGGAAAACAAAACCTATTCTAGAAAAACAGCAGCTCTGCCTTTCAGGGATGAGACAACCCTGCAAGCTGCTGAGCTCTCTGCTGGTCACCGGTGATGTCATCCCGGTAGCACTGACCCTGTCACCGCCAGAGGTGCCTCACCCAGTCCCCTCCCATCTGTCCGCTGGACTGGAGGGGCGCCATTCTGTCCACACAGCTTCCTTGAGCACCTGCACCCTTGGGGCCTGCTTGTTGGGAGGAAAGCTGTCACCCGCGGCAGCTGGCTTAAACCTTAGCAGCAGGAGGAACAGCTGCCCGTGGCCAGGCCACTGCCCCAGATGAAACTGTTGCTGCCGGGCCTGGCCATCTCTTCCCAACGGAAATAAGTTGTTTGGGGTTCAGCAGACTCTAGAATGAAGCGGGCCCCTTGGGCACAGGGAGCAACAGCACATCCTAGTGGGCTAATTTCCCCAAAGCTTGAAACTAGGTGTCTTGTCTCACTCCAAGGATGGCTGTGGCACTACAGCATCGCTGGACGCTGGGTGGCAGTAGAGGGCCTCACAGAAACCAGGCACAGACAATCTGGCCTCCAGCAAAGGAATGATGCTAATGCGCTCCTCTGGGTAGAATTTGCACAATAACCCACATGGAAGTCGCAGCAGGACAGGGATGAAAACTATGGGGCAAGAGGTCAAGTCTGCACAATCCCAACCAACCCCACAGATGCCCATGTCCAGTAACCGCACACACTGGATGGCTCCCCACAGGCAAAGGAACGGGTGAGACACACCCCTTCTCTGTACCTGGTGACAGATTCAGGGAAGTCAGGCTCCAGGCCCTCTCTCACTCCCACCGTGTCCTGAATCCTCACCATCAGCTACAGCTGCAAGGACTGTTTCTCTTCTGTGAACCTGCAAGCTAAGGGTCTGAAGCGACACAGTGGAGAAAGCATGCGAGGAAATTCTGCTCTACTTTTCCACCTCAGTGAGGCACGTGCACAATGTAGTTTCCCATCTCAACTGTTGCTTCGCTGTCAAGATTTCTTTTGGTGTGAGAGACCAAGGTGTCGGTAGCAAAAGAAAATGTTTTGCTTTTGCTCCCCTCAGTATGCTTCAACATTTCCAAGTGAATTTCACGTCACAAGGGGAGATGGGGATTGCCCTCAACTGGAATGTGGGTCACCTCCCAGCTGTGTGGTGATGTGTCTGGGGCCAAGGCCAGAGCTGCTGCTTTTCCAGATTTTCCAAGCCAGAAACAAGCACTGTTCACTTTAATAAGGTTAAGTTTAAACCGACATCCTTTTTTGGTGCCTAAACTGTTGACTACATACCCCAGCAAGACAGAAGCGTGTGAAAGCCGTCCATTCACACTCCCCTTCTCCCAGACGGTCACATGCGCATATCCCCAGAGCTGAAGGCACTGTGCAAAGCACGGTGCAGTATATGCGGCCAGTAACCGTGTGTTCTTCTCACTGAACACTTCCAGGGTTGCATCAAGTAAAAGTTGCCTCAACTTTCACTGAAGTAGATAAAAGCTGCAAAAACCCTTACTGATTTCCTAAGTTTACTTCTCTAAGTCCCAAAAGCTAAGACTATAACTACGTTAGTGTTCATGTATGACAAACAAATATTAAATAGTTTACACCTTTATACCAATTTATCTGTAGCTCGTGCAGGTCCAATTGGACCCGGCAGACATCTACAGAACATTTCATGCAACAACTAGAGAATACACATTTTTTCTCATCGGCACATGGAACATTCTCCAGGATAGACCACATGTTAGGTCACAAAACAGGTTTCAGCAAATTTTTCAAAGCTGACATCATTCCTAGTATCTTTTCTGACCACAATTGACTAGCACTGGAAATCAATTACAAGCGAATTTCTGGAAACTACTCCAGTGCATGAAAACTGAACAACAGGCTCCCGAATGACCTATGGGTCCAAGAAGAAATTAAAAAGGAAATCAAAAACGTTCTTGAAACTAATGAAAAAAGATGCATCCTACCAAAACCTGTGGGATACTGTAAAAGCAACAGCGACGAGGCAATATATTGCAATAAATGCTCACATCAAAAGGATGGAGAAACTTCACGTAAATGACCGAACTGTACACCTCAAAGAACCACCACCACCACAACAATGCAATCATAAAAGTACTAAAGAGAAAGAAATAATTAACATCAGGGCAGAGTTCAATGAAATGGAGACCCCCAAAACGATACAAAGGATCAGCGAAACACAAAGTTGTTTTTTGAGAAGATAAATAAAATAGACAAACCATTAGCTTTGCCCACTCTCACCACACTCATTCAACATAGTATTGAAAGCCCTAACCAGAGCAATCAAGCAAGACAAAGAAATAAAGGGCATTCAGATTGGGAAGGACAAAGTCAAGTTGTCCCTGTTTGCAGATGACGCGATCTTATAGATAGAAAACCTAAAGGCTACCAGAACGCCCTTACGGCTGACTAACAATTTTAATAATTTTGCGGGGTACAAAATCAACACCCACAGATCAGGAGCATTTTTATACTCCGATAATGAACTGGCAGAAAAAGAAATCAAGAAAGCAAGCCCATTTACAATAGTCACCCCCAAGATAAAATACCTAGGAACCAATTGAACCAAGGAGGTTAATGCAGATCTCTACAATGAGAACTACCAAACACCAGTGAGAGAAATTAAAGAGCACCCCAAAATAGTGGAATGACATACCAGGCTCTGGTACGGGAAGAATTAACATCGTGAAAATGTCCTTTCTACCCATAGCAGTCTACAAATTCAACGCAATCTCCGTCAAAATAGCAACAACTTTCTTCACAGAAATAGAAAAAGCAGTGCTAACATTCATATGGATTACGAAAAGATCCTGAATAGCCAAAGCAATTTTGAGCTTAAAAGCACCCCAAAAACAGAAAGGCTGGAGGCATAACACCACCCAATTTCAAATTCTATGACAAGGCTCAAAACAGCATGGTGATGGCATAGAAACAGACACTCAGATCAATGGAACAGGATAGAAAACCCAGGAATAATCAATTTGCCTACTTACAGCCAACCGATTTTTGACAAAGCAAACCAGAACATACGCTGTGGAAAAGACAGCCTCTTCAGGAAATAAACGGTGCCCGCAAAATTGGACAATCCACATGCAGAAGAATGAAACTGGACCAGCATCTCACCATATGCCAAAATCGACTCGAAATGGATTAAAGACCAGAATATAAGACCCCAAACCATTACATGACTGAAGGAAAACAGAGGGGAAACACTCCAGGAAGTAGGTGGGGGCAAAGGCTTTATGAATAAGACCCGAAAACCCACAAGCAACAATATAAAAACTAAACAAATGAGCTAATGTCAAACTAAGAAGCTTCCACACAGCAAAGGAAACAATCAACAGAGCAGAAAGGCACCCTAAAAAAAGGGAGAAAATATGTGTAAACTATACGTCTGCCAAGGGCTTAATATCCAGAACATACCAAGAACTCAAACAGCTGTACAGTATGAAAACAAGTAATCCGATTTAAAACTGGGCAAACGAGATGAATAGACATTTTTCAAAGACATACAAATGGCCAACGGTACACGAAAAAATGCTCAGCATCACTAGTCATCAGAGAAATGCAAATCAAAACCACATTGAGATATCATGTCAACCCAGATAGACTGGCCATTGTTAAAAAGACCATTAATAAGAAATGCTACTGAGGATATGAGGAAAGGAGAACTCTTCTCCAATGTTGGTGGGACTGTAAATTAGCACAGCCACTATGGAAAACAGTAAAGAAGTTTCCTCCAATACAGATAGTACTACCATATGATCCAGCAGTTCCACTACTGGGTATATATCCAAAGAAATGGAAATCATATGGAAGGGACACCTGCACTCCCATGTTCACTGCAGCTTTACTTACAATAGCCAAAATATAGAACCAACCTCAGTGCCCTTCGACAGATGACTGGATAAAAAAAATGTGATACACGTACACCATGGAATAATACACAGTGATAAAGAAAAAGAATGAAATTCTGCCATCGGTAACAACCTGGAGGAGTCTGGAGAAAATTATGTTGTGTGAAATAAGCCAGACAAGGGAAGATAAATATCACATGCTCTCACTTATAACTAGGTAGAAAGGAAGGAAGGAAGGAAGGAAGGAAGGAAGGAAGGAAGGAAGGAAGGAAGGAAGGAAGCAAAGGACTACAACAGTTCCTTGAACTTTCAGAAGGACAGAAGAAACCAATGGTTACTAGAGATGAGGGGATGGACGGAGGGAGGGAGTTGGGGGCGTGATGGGTCAGGCAAAGGGCATAAAGAAAAATCATGATTTGTAATAATGAATATGCTAATAAAAATAATTTAAAAAGTAAGACACTTTAAAACACAAAAAGAATGCCATTATTGACATTCCAGAAAATTCCAGCTATGTGGATAACATTAAAAACCAGCTGTCAAGCTAAATCCTTTATCAGTACAAATTTTGATATTTCTTCAAATTGGGAGGAGAATGTTGGTTTCGATGTACAATGTCTGGTCACTCCCAGCCTCATCTATTTGTCACTGACGACCCTGGGACAGACGGAAAAAAAAAAAAAAAACGGTTTCTGCAACTTTTAAAATACAGACACGCCCTCCACCACCAACTTTCAATTTCTACAAAACGTCCTTGGGTTCTAGTATTCTTGCACATGTTTGTTCTCTTACAGGAAATTTGCTCCTTAGGATTTCACTGCAATGTGCTTCTGGATCCCATGCCATGATTTATCTCTGAGGACCCCTGTTCCCCTGGATCCATTTCACCCCGTGCCTGGCCACCTGTGTGGCACACACACATAGGAGCAGGAGGACAAGGCTTTGAGATGGGGAACCCGCACAAGCAATTATCTGGGTTTAGGTCTGCAGGTTATTAAGGTTTTCCGTTTCAACTTCCACAGCTAGAACGAAAGTGTAGAAATCTGTTTTCTAGTTAAAATCTGTTCACATCCCAAGTGTTTTTTAAGTTACTTAACAAGCCTTTGGTAGTCCGAAATACCGGGAAGTGTGCCTGTAACTAGAAACACCAGAAACTTCCATTTCAAAATTGTCATAAACCAGGGATACTTTAGAAAAACCTTTTCAGCCCACTTCGTGCCTTGAGTAATGGTGGGTAAACAGTGGAAACCAAGAGAGGCAACATGGAAGCAAACGGATATAAAGGCACAAGGGAGACATCATGCTCTTGGGGAGAATTAAAATGCAAATTGTGTCTGTAAACGAAAGAAATTATACAGAAATCCCAGAAAAACAATTGACTGAAAATCAGACGAACGATCCCATGTTCATCGCATCACCTTGAGAACACGAAGGATACTTTTGTACAGGCAGCACACCTCCTTAAAGCAGCAGCAGAGTGCTTCGTGCACAGCAAGGCCTAGTTCACCGAGCAGCTGGAACTGTGCCCACACCCAGAGGGCAGCACCAGTCACGTGGGTGCAGAGGAGGTTGTCCCGGTGAACTCCACAAGCGGCAGCAACGCTCGGCTCTACGCCACAGGACTTCTGACAACGGACACAGTCGCACAGACTGCAAGTGGACCCCACATCAGCCTCAAGACCTCCCCCACCCGAAAACATCTCCACAGCCAGCCAGGGAGGCAAAGGAAGGGTCTTCATGGCGTGCAGAGTTACAATGAATCTGTGTTCACGCTGCCCCCTCCCACTGTACCCGTCGAGACCCAGACGATGTGCCCTGCTACTACAAAGTCGAAGAGATGTTTGATGGGGGCAGAGCGGAAGAGGCACATTGAATTTGGATCATTTTACCCATGACCCTTCTCTCCTCCCAACCCTCTTTGCGAAAGATGACATTTCTGGGGAAACAGAAGGTGATCAGAAGCAAGTAGCTCAAATGTATGTCCCTTGTAAATTTCGGATATCCATCAATTTCAATTTTGAGATATAGAGAAGTGCTGGGAAGTTTAATTGGCCGTATCAGTGTCAGTGAAGAGCTGATGGAAGAAGTGCGAAAGGCCAAAGGAGAAAACCCATGAGTAGAGAAATTAGCCTTCGGCTAATCTTATCTTCTCTGCTTCCATATATCCCTGTCCATCCTCAAAAGTTGAGTGAGGTAGGAGATGATAAGATTGAGATTAGGGCAAATTATTTCCCCATCTTTTCCTTTCTCCAATGCACAGTTTCCTCAACCCGCACACTTGGAGTCTCAGGGTCAGCCTATTAAGTGCCTATAATCAACTTCAATCATTTTAGCAGAGTACTACAGAGTGACTGCTCCCAACCCCTTCAGATAGGTGATGCTTATGTTTACATCTGCTTATCAGCTCTGTCAAAGTGCTGTTTCGTGGAGGTGCTGTAATCTGATGAACACATGAGACATGCTATTTGCTAGCAAGAAATTCTCAGCTCAAACAAGCTAAGGTGTACGGAGATTCAGTATAACACAGTAATTGGTTAACTCAGTTTACTTGGGACTCCATTTCTTAGGTCTTGGGCTGTTTACATAACCAAAAGGAGTGTGTGTGTGTGTGTGTGTGTGTGTGTGTGTGTGTACCACACTTGACCTAGCGTGTGTGTGTGTGTGTGTGTATGTGTGTTTGTGTACCACACTTGACCTAGCACCTACCTGCACAAGTACCCCCCTGCCAAGTGATGTGTTTAAAGGCCAACAAAAAGGAAAACACAGAACACATTTATAATCCTGAAAATCTAGGGCTACTTAACCTTTTTGCTGCTTAATTTTAAAGGCAAAAAATGTACTATGAGCAGCATAAATAAGAACTGATTTGAGCATAGTTTTATAATAGATAAAATGTACCTGATGGGTCTAATTCAAATTTCTAAAATCTAACTGTGCCGCATTAGTCTGAGATACAAGATCTAAAGCTGCATGATCTAATCTGAGAATTTACGGACCTGTTTGAAATACCTTCATTTGATTAATTTGAAATGGAGGCCAGGGTATGACCTCTAACAGTCTGATCTTTAATAACCGCTCAAGAGATGAGGCAGGAAGTCAGTCGCGCTTAGAATTCTATGCACTTTCCTCTAGTGAGCACACCCTGCGGTTCCACGCGTGCAAGCACACCCCTCGCTCACTGCGGGATCTACAGAGCAGCTGTACATGCCCTTCAAAACTCAAATGCGTGTTATGTGGGTGTGCGGTATAGGGGTAGGACATGAAAAAACTCCCACCTGTCCAGTCCGAGAGAAATTTAACTCCTGAGAAGCACACCTTAGTTGAACATCAGATGCAACACTAATTTGCAGAGGTTCCCACAACATAGGAACAAAAGGGCTGACGTTATGTGTTGATAGCAGATCGTGTGTGAAAACTAAAGTTTTATACGGGGCTGTACGAAGACTAACTGAGGTCTGGAAAATGAGGAATTTTAAATGCTGGACAGTCTCTATACTCAGATTCCGCTGAAGACAATGCAAATACTTATAAGAGCCTGATAATAAAAACAGATTAAAAAACTTAATCATCAAGGTGAAGCATTTAGTAATGAGGTTTGTACAGCTTTTCGGAAAACACTGACTGGAAGTCCCAACCGGCTAGAGGTAGGCCAGTGTCAGGAGGCATCCCGGACATGGGCATTAGCTTCCAGCACTGATGGTGCAGCCAGTGTCGATGATAAGAATTAAAACACAACTGCAACCCCCAGTCCTGGACAGGCTCAGGAAGCGGCTATCTGGAAAGAGTGGGAGGGGTCCAGGAGGCCAGCCCCCAGGTGATACATACGTTTGCACAACAGTGACGGCGAGCCACTGGAAGTCTTTTCCAGCTGTACTGCGCTGTAATTGTGGTCGCTTGCTCAGGACAGTATGCTGCTTTCACAAGTTGTCTCCTTCCTGAGGGATTTGCTCCTAGAAAAAGCCACCACCGCCTTCTTCACTGTGCCTTCTTCTTCTTCTTTTTCTTTTTTTTCCTGGAGCTTGTCTCTTCTGCAGAGAAGAGCTTTTAACACCTCCCTGGATAGTCAGTAAAACCCCAAGCATTAAGAAGGCCAGAAAATACACGTCCACTTCATTTCACTGAAAAAGAAAGGTCATGATCCTATCCCTTCTTTGGGTCATCCACCCTGAGTCTGCACACCACATTTGCTCAGCAGCAGTCTGGCTACCCTTGCACATCCAGCAAACCCTTAGCACTCCTTCCTCTTATTCAGGATTCCAACTTTTTGAGCGACAAGAAGATCCCTGACACAGAGGGATCCTTGCTGAGGTATGAGAGCAGTGACACAGGATGCAAGAAGAGCACAAATGATGTTTCTTTATCCTCTGCCAAGCCCAGGGCACGCTTGGTGCTGCCATTCTCCTCCTGGGTGCAGCAGCAAACGCTTCTTCGTCAGTTCTATGATCCAACACTGCCGCCCTTAAAAATTAAGTCACCTCAAAAGTTACATAAGTATTTGAAAATACTCAAGAAAACTCTCCAAACACTGCTAGTTACACTTTGCTTGTCATAAATGGAACATCAATCTGAGCCCCAGGACAGGCCAGAGACAAGAACCTGTGATTTCCAGCCAGGCCTGAATTCTCCCCAAATTCCACAGAGTACCAAAACAGGACAATCTTGGCAGGAGCCAAGGGCAGCCTCCTCTACCCTGAAGCAGGCCATGCCTGGAGTCCTTGGCATGAACCGAGGGCAGCATCTCCTGCCTGGAAGCAGTCATGAAGCACACCGAAACACCACTTCCACGTGGGTGGGCCACTGTTGCTTTGCCTCCCACAGATCTGTCCCCCCTTTTCCCCTGGGTGATGGAGCTGCCAAAGATTCCTCAAAGCCCATCTCTTTTGAGCAGTGAGAAGCCCCGGGCTTCTCTTCCTGCATTTATTCTCCAGACCAAGAAGTTACAGGAAGAGACATAGGTGGGGTTTTGAACATAGGTTCAGTTTTACAAGTTTTGCAATAGAAGCTGGTAACATTCAGTCAAAACAAGTCAGATGACACTCTGTTAGGCAATTAAGTGATCCACTATAACAAAGCCTTGATTTACCCGAAATTCCTTTTCCCTCTAGCAGCTTTTTAGTAACGTTGCCTATCAATTAGTCACTTGTCTGTCTTAGAATCAGCAGCCTTGCTGTGTTATGATTCTTTTCCTGCAACAGAGACTCGATGCCCGGGGGTTAAAATTCCTGTCCTTTGCAAGGTCAATATTTGAAACTGCAAGGCTTTTGGTGACTAAAGTCACCTATTACCCAAGAGCAGTAATAGGAAATTAATGTAATACACTAAAAAAGGTAATTGCCTTCCTTAACCACGAAGATGGCATTTTATAAAATTAGCTGCTTCTCTTAAAAGGCAACCTTCATTATCCTTTACCTACTCTTTAAAGACTATACAAACAGGAATAAGTAAATTATGGATAAAATGTTCTATAACTGGGAGAACTCAACGGCCAGTTGCCCACAGCTTACCTGCTGGTGTCCTGTGACACATATTGAAGCCTCCGTTGTACTTTGAGGAAAAATGTTCCAAACATGCCCAAAGTTCTACCCAGCAGCCGCCCCGGGAACCTGCATGCACTTCTGTCCCACTGCGAGTGGCAACCACATCGGCGGTGCTGGACTCGGGTCAGCCCTGCTGGAATGGCAGTGAAAGAGAAACTCATGTTTCAGCACAGCTAAGACGTAAACGTGCAAGTGCAATTTTTAGTGAACAGTGTCGCGTATAAATTTACAGGCGGCCAAGGGATAACTCTGTGACCAAAGGAAAACAAAACCTATTCTAGAAAAACAGCAGCTCTGCCTTTCAGGGATGAGACAACCCTGCAAGCTGCTGAGCTCTCTGCTGGTCACCGGTGATGTCATCCCGGTAGCACTGACCCTGTCACCGCCAGAGGTGCCTCACCCAGTCCCCTCCCATCTGTCCGCTGGACTGGAGGGGCGCCATTCTGTCCACACAGCTTCCTTGAGCACCTGCACCCTTGGGGCCTGCTTGTTGGGAGGAAAGCTGTCACCCGCGGCAGCTGGCTTAAACCTTAGCAGCAGGAGGAACAGCTGCCCGTGGCCAGGCCACTGCCCCAGATGAAACTGTTGCTGCCGGGCCTGGCCATCTCTTCCCAACGGAAATAAGTTGTTTGGGGTTCAGCAGACTCTAGAATGAAGCGGGCCCCTTGGGCACAGGGAGCAACAGCACATCCTAGTGGGCTAATTTCCCCAAAGCTTGAAACTAGGTGTCTTGTCTCACTCCAAGGATGGCTGTGGCACTACAGCATCGCTGGACGCTGGGTGGCAGTAGAGGGCCTCACAGAAACCAGGCACAGACAATCTGGCCTCCAGCAAAGGAATGATGCTAATGCGCTCCTCTGGGTAGAATTTGCACAATAACCCACATGGAAGTCGCAGCAGGACAGGGATGAAAACTATGGGGCAAGAGGTCAAGTCTGCACAATCCCAACCAACCCCACAGATGCCCATGTCCAGTAACCGCACACACTGGATGGCTCCCCACAGGCAAAGGAACGGGTGAGACACACCCCTTCTCTGTACCTGGTGACAGATTCAGGGAAGTCAGGCTCCAGGCCCTCTCTCACTCCCACCGTGTCCTGAATCCTCACCATCAGCTACAGCTGCAAGGACTGTTTCTCTTCTGTGAACCTGCAAGCTAAGGGTCTGAAGCGACACAGTGGAGAAAGCATGCGAGGAAATTCTGCTCTACTTTTCCACCTCAGTGAGGCACGTGCACAATGTAGTTTCCCATCTCAACTGTTGCTTCGCTGTCAAGATTTCTTTTGGTGTGAGAGACCAAGGTGTCGGTAGCAAAAGAAAATGTTTTGCTTTTGCTCCCCTCAGTATGCTTCAACATTTCCAAGTGAATTTCACGTCACAAGGGGAGATGGGGATTGCCCTCAACTGGAATGTGGGTCACCTCCCAGCTGTGTGGTGATGTGTCTGGGGCCAAGGCCAGAGCTGCTGCTTTTCCAGATTTTCCAAGCCAGAAACAAGCACTGTTCACTTTAATAAGGTTAAGTTTAAACCGACATCCTTTTGTGGTGCCTAAACTGTTGACTACATACCCCAGCAAGACAGAAGCGTGTGAAAGCCGTCCATTCACACTCCCCTTCTCCCAGACGGTCACATGCGCATATGCCCAGAGCTGAAGGCACTGTGCAAAGCACGGTGCAGTATATGCGGCCAGTAACCGTGTGTTCTTCTCACTGAACACTTCCAGGGTTGCATCAAGTAAAAGTTGCCTCAACTTTCACTGAAGTAGATAAAAGCTGCAAAAACCCTTACTGATTTCCTAAGTTTACTTCTCTAAGTCCCAAAAGCTAAGACTATAACTACGTTATTGTTCATGTATGACAAACAAATATTAAATAGTTTACACCTTTATACCAATTTATCTGTAGCTCGTGCAGGTCCAATTGGACCCGGCAGACATCTACAGAACATTTCATGCAACAACTAGAGAATACACATTTTTTCTCATCGGCACATGGAACATTCTCCAGGATAGACCACATGTTAGGTCACAAAACAGGTTTCAGCAAATTTTTCAAAGCTGACATCATTCCTAGTATCTTTTCTGACCACAATTGACTAGCACTGGAAATCAATTACAAGCGAATTTCTGGAAACTACTCCAGTGCATGAAAACTGAACAACAGGCTCCCGAATGACCTATGGGTCCAAGAAGAAATTAAAAAGGAAATCAAAAACGTTCTTGAAACTAATGAAAAAAGATGCATCCTACCAAAACCTGTGGGATACTGTAAAAGCAACAGCGACGAGGCAATATATTGCAATAAATGCTCACATCAAAAGGATGGAGAAACTTCACATAAATGACCGAACTGTACACCTCAAAGAACCACCACCACCACAACAATGCAATCATAAAAGTACTAGAGAGAAAGAAATAATTAACATCAGGGCAGAGTTCAATGAAATGGAGACCCCCAAAACGATACAAAGGATCAGCGAAACACAAAGTTGTTTTTTGAGAAGATAAATAAAATAGACAAACCATTAGCTTTGCCCACTCTCACCACACTCATTCAACATAGTATTGAAAGCCCTAACCAGAGCAATCAAGCAAGACAAAGAAATAAAGGGCATTCAGATTGGGAAGGACAAAGTCAAGTTGTCCCTGTTTGCAGATGACGCGATCTTATAGATAGAAAACCTAAAGGCTACCAGAACGCCCTTACGGCTGACTAACAATTTTAATAATTTTGCGGGGTACAAAATCAACACCCACAGATCAGGAGCATTTTTATACTCCGATAATGAACTGGCAGAAAAAGAAATCAAGAAAGCAAGCCCATTTACAATAGTCACCCCCAAGATAAAATACCTAGGAACCAATTGAACCAAGGAGGTTAATGCAGATCTCTACAATGAGAACTACCAAACACCAGTGAGAGAAATTAAAGAGCACCCCAAAATAGTGGAATGACATACCAGGCTCTGGTACGGGAAGAATTAACATCGTGAAAATGTCCTTTCTACCCATAGCAGTCTACAAATTCAACGCAATCTCCGTCAAAATAGCAACAACTTTCTTCACAGAAATAGAAAAAGCAGTGCTAACATTCATATGGATTACGAAAAGATCCTGAATAGCCAAAGCAATTTTGAGCTTAAAAGCACCCCAAAAACAGAAAGGCTGGAGGCATAACACCACCCAATTTCAAATTCTATGACAAGGCTCAAAACAGCATGGTGATGGCATAGAAACAGACACTCAGATCAATGGAACAGGATAGAAAACCCAGGAATAATCAATTTGCCTACTTACAGCCAACCGAGTTTTGACAAAGCAAACCAGAACATACGCTGTGGAAAAGACAGCCTCTTCAGGAAATAAACGGTGCCCGCAAAATTGGACAATCCACATGCAGAAGAATGAAACTGGACCAGCATCTCACCATATGCCAAAATCGACTCGAAATGGATTAAAGACCAGAATATAAGACCCCAAACCATTACATGACTGAAGGAAAACAGAGGGGAAACACTCCAGGAAGTAGGTGGGGGCAAAGGCTTTATGAATAAGACCCGAAAACCCACAAGCAACAATATAAAAACTAAACAAATGAGCTAATGTCAAACTAAGAAGCTTCCACACAGCAAAGGAAACAATCAACAGAGCAGAAAGGCACCCTAAAAAAAGGGAGAAAATATGTGTAAACTATACGTCTGCCAAGGGCTTAATATCCAGAACATACCAAGAACTCAAACAGCTGTACAGTATGAAAACAAGTAATCCGATTTAAAACTGGGCAAACGAGATGAATAGACATTTTTCAAAGACATACAAATGGCCAACGGTACACGAAAAAATGCTCAGCATCACTAGTCATCAGAGAAATGCAAATCAAAACCACATTGAGATATCATGTCAACCCAGATAGACTGGCCATTGTTAAAAAGACCATTAATAAGAAATGCTACTGAGGATATGAGGAAAGGAGAACTCTTCTCCAATGTTGGTGGGACTGTAAATTAGCACAGCCACTATGGAAAACAGTAAAGAAGTTTCCTCCAATACAGATAGTACTACCATATGATCCAGCAGTTCCACTACTGGGTATATATCCAAAGAAATGGAAATCATATGGAAGGGACACCTGCACTCCCATGTTCACTGCAGCTTTACTTACAATAGCCAAAATATAGAACCAACCTCAGTGCCCTTCGACAGATGACTGGATAAAAAAAATGTGATACACGTACACCATGGAATAATACTCAGTGATAAAGAAAAAGAATGAAATTCTGCCATCGGTAACAACCTGGATGAGTCTGGAGAAAATTATGTTGTGTGAAATAAGCCAGACAAGGGAAGATAAATATCACATGCTCTCACTTATAACTAGGTAGAAAGGAAGGAAGGAAGGAAGGAAGGAAGGAAGGAAGGAAGGAAGGAAGGAAGGAAGGAAGCAAAGGACTACAACAGTTCCTTGAACTTTCAGAAGGACAGAAGAAACCAATGGTTACTAGAGATGAGGGGATGGACGGAGGGAGGGAGTTGGGGGCGTGATGGGTCAGGCAAAGGGCATAAAGAAAAATCATGATTTGTAATAATGAATATGCTAATAAAAATAATTTAAAAAGTAAGACACTTTAAAACACAAAAAGAATGCCATTATTGACATTCCAGAAAATTCCAGCTATGTGGATAACATTAAAAACCAGCTGTCAAGCTAAATCCTTTATCAGTACAAATTTTGATATTTCTTCAAATTGGGAGGAGAATGTTGGTTTCGATGTACAATGTCTGGTCACTCCCAGCCTCATCTATTTGTCACTGACGACCCTGGGACAGACGGAAAAAAAAAAAAAAAAAAAAAAAAAACGGTTTCTGCAACTTTTAAAATACAGACACGCCCTCCACCACCAACTTTCAATTTCTACAAAACGTCCTTGGGTTCTAGTATTCTTGCACATGTTTGTTCTCTTACAGGAAATTTGCTCCTTAGGATTTCACTGCAATGTGCTTCTGGATCCCATGCCATGATTTATCTCTGAGGACCCCTGTTCCCCTGGATCCATTTCACCCCGTGCCTGGCCACCTGTGTGGCACACACACATAGGAGCAGGAGGACAAGGCTTTGAGATGGGGAACCCGCACAAGCAATTATCTGGGTTTAGGTCTGCAGGTTATTAAGGTTTTCCGTTTCAACTTCCACAGCTAGAACGAAAGTGTAGAAATCTGTTTTCTAGTTAAAATCTGTTCACATCCCAAGTGTTTTTTAAGTTACTTAACAAGCCTTTGGTAGTCCGAAATACCGGGAAGTGTGCCTGTAACTAGAAACACCAGAAACTTCCATTTCAAAATTGTCATAAACCAGGGATACTTTAGAAAAACCTTTTCAGCCCACTTCGTGCCTTGAGTAATGGTGGGTAAACAGTGGAAACCAAGAGAGGCAACATGGAAGCAAACGGATATAAAAGCACAAGGGAGACATCATGCTCTTGGGGAGAACTAAAATGCAAATTGTGTCTGTAAACGAAAGAAATTATACAGAAATCCCAGAAAAACAATTGACTGAAAATCAGACGAACGATCCCATGTTCATCGCATCACCTTGAGAACACGAAGGATACTTTTGTACAGGCAGCACACCTCCTTAAAGCAGCAGCAGAGTGCTTCGTGCACAGCAAGGCCTAGTTCACCGAGCAGCTGGAACTGTGCCCACACCCAGAGGGCAGCACCAGTCACGTGGGTGCAGAGGAGGTTGTCCCGGTGAACTCCACAAGCGGCAGCAACGCTCGGCTCTACGCCACAGGACTTCTGACAACGGACACAGTCGCACAGACTGCAAGTGGACCCCACATCAGCCTCAAGACCTCCCCCACCCGAAAACATCTCCACAGCCAGCCAGGGAGGCAAAGGAAGGGTCTTCATGGCGTGCAGAGTTACAATGAATCTGTGTTCACGCTGCCCCCTCCCACTGTACCCGTCGAGACCCAGACGATGTGCCCTGCTACTACAAAGTCGAAGAGATGTTTGATGGGGGCAGAGCGGAAGAGGCACATTGAATTTGGATCATTTTACCCATGACCCTTCTCTCCTCCCAACCCTCTTTGCGAAAGATGACATTTCTGGGGAAACAGAAGGTGATCAGAAGCAAGTAGCTCAAATGTATGTCCCTTGTAAATTTCGGATATCCATCAATTTCAATTTTGAGATATAGAGAAGTGCTGGGAAGTTTAATTGGCCGTATCAGTGTCAGTGAAGAGCTGATGGAAGAAGTGCGAAAGGCCAAAGGAGAAAACCCATGAGTAGAGAAATTAGCCTTCGGCTAATCTTATCTTCTCTGCTTCCATATATCCCTGTCCATCCTCAAAAGTTGAGTGAGGTAGGAGATGATAAGATTGAGATTAGGGCAAATTATTTCCCCATCTTTTCCTTTCTCCAATGCACAGTTTCCTCAACCCGCACACTTGGAGTCTCAGGGTCAGCCTATTAAGTGCCTATAATCAACTTCAATCATTTTAGCAGAGTACTACAGAGTGACTGCTCCCAACCCCTTCAGATAGGTGATGCTTATGTTTACATCTGCTTATCAGCTCTGTCAAAGTGCTGTTTCGTGGAGGTGCTGTAATCTGATGAACACATGAGACATGCTATTTGCTAGCAAGAAATTCTCAGCTCAAACAAGCTAAGGTGTACGGAGATTCAGTATAACACAGTAATTGGTTAACTCAGTTTACTTGGGACTCCATTTCTTAGGTCTTGGGCTGTTTACATAACCAAAAGGAGTGTGTGTGTGTGTGTGTGTGTGTGTGTACCACACTTGACCTAGCACCTACCTGCACAAGTACCCCCCTGCCAAGTGATGTGTTTAAAGGCCAACAAAAAGGAAAACACAGAACACATTTATAATCCTGAAAATCTAGGGCTACTTAACCTTTTTGCTGCTTAATTTTAAAGGCAAAAAATGTACTATGAGCAGCATAAATAAGAACTGATTTGAGCATAGTTTTATAATAGATAAAATGTACCTGATGGGTCTAATTCAAATTTCTAAAATCTAACTGTGCCGCATTAGTCTGAGATACAAGATCTAAAGCTGCATGATCTAATCTGAGAATTTACGGACCTGTTTGAAATACCTTCATTTGATTAATTTGAAATGGAGGCCAGGGTATGACCTCTAACAGTCTGATCTTTAATAACCGCTCAAGAGATGAGGCAGGAAGTCAGTCGCGCTTAGAATTCTATGCACTTTCCTCTAGTGAGCACACCCTGCGGTTCCACGCGTGCAAGCACACCCCTCGCTCACTGCGGGATCTACAGAGCAGCTGTACATGCCCTTCAAAACTCAAATGCGTGTTATGTGGGTGTGCGGTATAGGGGTAGGACATGAAAAAACTCCCACCTGTCCAGTCCGAGAGAAATTTAACTCCTGAGAAGCACACCTTAGTTGAACATCAGATGCAACACTAATTTGCAGAGGTTCCCACAACATAGGAACAAAAGGGCTGACGTTATGTGTTGATAGCAGATCGTGTGTGAAAACTAAAGTTTTATACGGGGCTGTACGAAGACTAACTGAGGTCTGGAAAATGAGGAATTTTAAATGCTGGACAGTCTCTATACTCAGATTCCACTGAAGACAATGCAAATACTTATAAGAGCCTGATAATAAAAACAGATTAAAAAACTTAATCATCAAGGTGAAGCATTTAGTAATGAGGTTTGTACAGCTTTTCGGAAAACACTGACTGGAAGTCCCAACCGGCTAGAGGTAGGCCAGTGTCAGGAGGCATCCCGGACATGGGCATTAGCTTCCAGCACTGATGGTGCAGCCAGTGTCGATGATAAGAATTAAAACACAACTGCAACCCCCAGTCCTGGACAGGCTCAGGAAGCGGCTATCTGGAAAGAGTGGGAGGGGTCCAGGAGGCCAGCCCCCAGGTGATACATACGTTTGCACAACAGTGACGGCGAGCCACTGGAAGTCTTTTCCAGCTGTACTGCGCTGTAATTGTGGTCGCTTGCTCAGGACAGCATGCTGCTTTCACAAGTTGTCTCCTTCCTGAGGGATTTGCTCCTAGAAAAAGCCACCACCGCCTTCTTCACTGTGCCTTCTTCTTCTTCTTTTTCTTTTTTTTCCTGGAGCTTGTCTCTTCTGCAGAGAAGAGCTTTTAACACCTCCCTGGATAGTCAGTAAAACCCCAAGCATTAAGAAGGCCAGAAAATACACGTCCACTTCATTTCACTGAAAAAGAAAGGTCATGATCCTATCCCTTCTTTGGGTCATCCACCCTGAGTCTGCACACCACATTTGCTCAGCAGCAGTCTGGCTACCCTTGCACATCCAGCAAACCCTTAGCACTCCTTCCTCTTATTCAGGATTCCAACTTTAGGAGCGACAAGAAGATCCCTGACACAGAGTGATCCTTGCTGAGGTATGAGAGCAGTGACACAGGATGCAAGAAGAGCACAAATGATGTTTCTTTATCCTCTGCCAAGCCCAGGGCACGCTTGGTGCTGCCATTCTCCTCCTGGGTGCAGCAGCAAACGCTTCTTCGTCAGTTCTATGATCCAACACTGCCGCCCTTAAAAATTAAGTCACCTCAAAAGTTACATAAGTATTTGAAAATACTCAAGAAAACTCTCCAAACACTGCTAGTTACACTTTGCTTGTCATAAATGGAACATCAATCTGAGCCCCAGGACAGGCCAGAGACAAGAACCTGTGATTTCCAGCCAGGCCTGAATTCTCCCCAAATTCCACAGAGTACCAAAACAGGACAATCTTGGCAGGAGCCAAGGGCAGCCTCCTCTACCCTGAAGCAGGCCATGCCTGGAGTCCTTGGCATGAACCGAGGGCAGCATCTCCTGCCTGGAAGCAGTCATGAAGCACACCGAAACACCACTTCCACGTGGGTGGGCCACTGTTGCTTTGCCTCCCACAGATCTGTCCCCCCTTTTCCCCTGGGTGATGGAGCTGCCAAAGATTCCTCAAAGCCCATCTCTTTTGAGCAGTGAGAAGCCCCGGGCTTCTCTTCCTGCATTTATTCTCCAGACCAAGAAGTTACAGGAAGAGACATAGGTGGGGTTTTGAACATAGGTTCAGTTTTACAAGTTTTGCAATAGAAGCTGGTAACATTCAGTCAAAACAAGTCAGATGACACTCTGTTAGGCAATTAAGTGATCCACTATAACAAAGCCTTGATTTACCCGAAATTCCTTTTCCCTCTAGCAGCTTTTTAGTAACGTTGCCTATCAATTAGTCACTTGTCTGTCTTAGAATCAGCAGCCTTGCTGTGTTATGATTCTTTTCCTGCAACAGAGACTCGATGCCCGGGGGTTAAAATTCCTGTCCTTTGCAAGGTCAATATTTGAAACTGCAAGGCTTTTGGTGACTAAAGTCACCTATTACCCAAGAGCAGTAATAGGAAATTAATGTAATACACTAAAAAAGGTAATTGCCTTCCTTAACCACGAAGATGGCATTTTATAAAATTAGCTGCTTCTCTTAAAAGGCAACCTTCATTATCCTTTACCTACTCTTTAAAGACTATACAAACAGGAATAAGTAAATTATGGATAAAATGTTCTATAACTGGGAGAACTCAACGGCCAGTTGCCCACAGCTTACCTGCTGGTGTCCTGTGACACATATTGAAGCCTCCGTTGTACTTTGAGGAAAAATGTTCCAAACATGCCCAAAGTTCTACCCAGCAGCCGCCCCGGGAACCTGCATGCACTTCTGTCCCACTGCGAGTGGCAACCACATCGGCGGTGCTGGACTCGGGTCAGCCCTGCTGGAATGGCAGTGAAAGAGAAACTCATGTTTCAGCACAGCTAAGACGTAAACGTGCAAGTGCAATTTTTAGTGAACAGTGTCGCGTATAAATTTACAGGCGGCCAAGGGATAACTCTGTGACCAAAGGAAAACAAAACCTATTCTAGAAAAACAGCAGCTCTGCCTTTCAGGGATGAGACAACCCTGCAAGCTGCTGAGCTCTCTGCTGGTCACCGGTGATGTCATCCCGGTAGCACTGACCCTGTCACCGCCAGAGGTGCCTCACCCAGTCCCCTCCCATCTGTCCGCTGGACTGGAGGGGCGCCATTCTGTCCACACAGCTTCCTTGAGCACCTGCACCCTTGGGGCCTGCTTGTTGGGAGGAAAGCTGTCACCCGCGGCAGCTGGCTTAAACCTTAGCAGCAGGAGGAACAGCTGCCCGTGGCCAGGCCACTGCCCCAGATGAAACTGTTGCTGCCGGGCCTGGCCATCTCTTCCCAACGGAAATAAGTTGTTTGGGGTTCAGCAGACTCTAGAATGAAGCGGGCCCCTTGGGCACAGGGAGCAACAGCACATCCTAGTGGGCTAATTTCCCCAAAGCTTGAAACTAGGTGTCTTGTCTCACTCCAAGGATGGCTGTGGCACTACAGCATCGCTGGACGCTGGGTGGCAGTAGAGGGCCTCACAGAAACCAGGCACAGACAATCTGGCCTCCAGCAAAGGAATGATGCTAATGCGCTCCTCTGGGTAGAATTTGCACAATAACCCACATGGAAGTCGCAGCAGGACAGGGATGAAAACTATGGGGCAAGAGGTCAAGTCTGCACAATCCCAACCAACCCCACAGATGCCCATGCCCAGTAACCGCACACACTGGATGGCTCCCCACAGGCAAAGGAACAGGTGAGACACACCCCTTCTCTGTACCTGGTGACAGATTCAGGGAAGTCAGGCTCCAGGCCCTCTCTCACTCCCACCGTGTCCTGAATCCTCACCATCAGCTACAGCTGCAAGGACTGTTTCTCTTCTGTGAACCTGCAAGCTAAGGGTCTGAAGCGACACAGTGGAGAAAGCATGCGAGGAAATTCTGCTCTACTTTTCCACCTCAGTGAGGCACGTGCACAATGTAGTTTCCCATCTCAACTGTTGCTTCGCTGTCAAGATTTCTTTTGGTGTGAGAGACCAAGGTGTCGGTAGCAAAAGAAAATGTTTTGCTTTTGCTCCCCTCAGTATGCTTCAACATTTCCAAGTGAATTTCACGTCACAAGGGGAGATGGGGATTGCCCTCAACTGGAATGTGGGTCACCTCCCAGCTGTGTGGTGATGTGTCTGGGGCCAAGGCCAGAGCTGCTGCTTTTCCAGATTTTCCAAGCCAGAAACAAGCACTGTTCACTTTAATAAGGTTAAGTTTAAACCGACATCCTTTTTTGGTGTTTAAACTATTGACTACATACCCCAGCAAGACAGAAGCGTGTGAAAGCCGTCCATTCACACTCCCCTTCTCCCAGACGGTCACATGCGCATATCCCCAGAGCTGAAGGCACTGTGCAAAGCACGGTGCAGTATATGCGGCCAGTAACCGTGTGTTCTTCTCACTGAACACTTCCAGGGTTGCATCAAGTAAAAGTTGCCTCAACTTTCACTGAAGTAGATAAAAGCTGCAAAAACCCTTACTGATTTCCTAAGTTTACTTCTCTAAGTCCCAAAAGCTAAGACTATAACTACGTTAGTGTTCATGTATGACAAACAAATATTAAATAGTTTACACCTTTATACCAATTTATCTGTAGCTCGTGCAGGTCCAATTGGACCTGGCAGACATCTACAGAACATTTCATGCAACAACTAGAGAATACACATTTTTTCTCATCGGCACATGGAACATTCTCCAGGATAGACCACATGTTAGGTCACAAAACAGGTTTCAGCAAATTTTTCAAAGCTGACATCATTCCTAGTATCTTTTCTGACCACAATTGACTAGCACTGGAAATCAATTACAAGCGAATTTCTGGAAACTACTCCAGTGCATGAAAACTGAACAACAGGCTCCCGAATGACCTATGGGTCCAAGAAGAAATTAAAAAGGAAATCAAAAACGTTCTTGAAACTAATGAAAAAAGATGCATCCTACCAAAACCTGTGGGATACTGTAAAAGCAACAGCGACGAGGCAATATATTGCAATAAATGCTCACATCAAAAGGATGGAGAACCTTCACGTAAATGACCGAACTGTACACCTCAAAGAACCACCACCACCACAACAATGCAATCATAAAAGTACTAGAGAGAAAGAAATAATTAACATCAGGGCAGAGTTCAATGAAATGGAGACCCCCAAAACGATACAAAGGATCAGCGAAACACAAAGTTGTTTTTTGAGAAGATAAATAAAATAGACAAACCATTAGCTTTGCCCACTCTCACCACACTCATTCAACATAGTATTGAAAGCCCTAACCAGAGCAATCAAGCAAGACAAAGAAATAAAGGGCATTCAGATTGGGAAGGACAAAGTCAAGTTGTCCCTGTTTGCAGATGACGCGATCTTATAGATAGAAAACCTAAAGGCTACCAGAACGCCCTTACGGCTGACTAACAATTTTAATAATTTTGCGGGGTACAAAATCAACACCCACAGATCAGGAGCATTTTTATACTCCGATAATGAACTGGCAGAAAAAGAAATCAAGAAAGCAAGCCCATTTACAATAGTCACCCCCAAGATAAAATACCTAGGAACCAATTGAACCAAGGAGGTTAATGCAGATCTCTACAATGAGAACTACCAAACACCAGTGAGAGAAATTAAAGAGCACCCCAAAATAGTGGAATGACATACCAGGCTCTGGTACGGGAAGAATTAACATCGTGAAAATGTCCTTTCTACCCATAGCAGTCTACAAATTCAACGCAATCTCCGTCAAAATAGCAACAACTTTCTTCACAGAAATAGAAAAAGCAGTGCTAACATTCATATGGATTACGAAAAGATCCTGAATAGCCAAAGCAATTTTGAGCTTAAAAGCACCCCAAAAACAGAAAGGCTGGAGGCATAACACCACCCAATTTCAAATTCTATGACAAGGCTCAAAACAGCATGGTGATGGCATAGAAACAGACACTCAGATCAATGGAACAGGATAGAAAACCCAGGAATAATCAATTTGCCTACTTACAGCCAACCGATTTTTGACAAAGCAAACCAGAACATACGCTGTGGAAAAGACAGCCTCTTCAGGAAATAAACGGTGCCCGCAAAATTGGACAATCCACATGCAGAAGAATGAAACTGGACCAGCATCTCACCATATGCCAAAATCGACTCGAAATGGATTAAAGACCAGAATATAAGACCCCAAACCATTACATGACTGAAGGAAAACAGAGGGGAAACACTCCAGGAAGTAGGTGGGGGCAAAGGCTTTATGAATAAGACCCGAAAACCCACAAGCAACAATATAAAAACTAAACAAATGAGCTAATGTCAAACTAAGAAGCTTCCACACAGCAAAGGAAACAATCAACAGAGCAGAAAGGCACCCTAAAAAAAGGGAGAAAATATGTGTAAACTATACGTCTGCCAAGGGCTTAATATCCAGAACATACCAAGAACTCAAACAGCTGTACAGTATGAAAACAAGTAATCCGATTTAAAACTGGGCAAACGAGATGAATAGACATTTTTCAAAGACATACAAATGGCCAACGGTACACGAAAAAATGCTCAGCATCACTAGTCATCAGAGAAATGCAAATCAAAACCACATTGAGATATCATGTCAACCCAGATAGACTGGCCATTGTTAAAAAGACCATTAATAAGAAATGCTACTGAGGATATGAGGAAAGGAGAACTCTTCTCCAATGTTGGTGGGACTGTAAATTAGCACAGCCACTATGGAAAACAGTAAAGAAGTTTCCTCCAATACAGATAGTACTACCATATGATCCAGCAGTTCCACTACTGGGTATATATCCAAAGAAATGGAAATCATATGGAAGGGACACCTGCACTCCCATGTTCACTGCAGCTTTACTTACAATAGCCAAAATATAGAACCAACCTCAGTGCCCTTCGACAGATGACTGGATAAAAAAAATGTGATACACGTACACCATGGAATAATACTCAGTGATAAAGAAAAAGAATGAAATTCTGCCATCGGTAACAACCTGGAGGAGTCTGGAGAAAATTATGTTGTGTGAAATAAGCCAGACAAGGGAAGATAAATATCACATGCTCTCACTTATAACTAGGTAGAAAGGAAGGAAGGAAGGAAGGAAGGAAGGAAGGAAGGAAGGAAGGAAGGAAGGAAGGAAGGAAGGAAGGAAGGAAGGAAGGAAGCAAAGGACTACAACAGTTCCTTGAACTTTCAGAAGGACAGAAGAAACCAATGGTTACTAGAGATGAGGGGATGGACGGAGGGAGGGAGTTGGGGGCGTGATGGGTCAGGCAAAGGGCATAAAGAAAAATCATGTTTTGTAATAATGAATATGCTAATAAAAATAATTTAAAAAGTAAGACACTTTAAAACACAAAAAGAATGCCATTATTGACATTCCAGAAAATTCCAGCTATGTGGATAACATTAAAAACCAGCTGTCAAGCTAAATCCTTTATCAGTACAAATTTTGATATTTCTTCAAATTGGGAGGAGAATGTTGGTTTCGATGTACAATGTCTGGTCACTCCCAGCCTCATCTATTTGTCACTGACGACCCTGGGACAGACGGAAAAAAAAAAAAAAAAAAAACGGTTTCTGCAACTTTTAAAATACAGACACGCCCTCCACCACCAACTTTCAATTTCTACAAAACGTCCTTGGGTTCTAGTATTCTTGCACATGTTTGTTCTCTTACAGGAAATTTGCTCCTTAGGATTTCACTGCAATGTGCTTCTGGATCCCATGCCATGATTTATCTCTGAGGACCCCTGTTCCCCTGGATCCATTTCACCCCGTGCCTGGCCACCTGTGTGGCACACACACATAGGAGCAGGAGGACAAGGCTTTGAGATGGGGAACCCGCACAAGCAATTATCTGGGTTTAGGTCTGCAGGTTATTAAGGTTTTCCGTTTCAACTTCCACAGCTAGAACGAAAGTGTAGAAATCTGTTTTCTAGTTAAAATCTGTTCACATCCCAAGTGTTTTTTAAGTTACTTAACAAGCCTTTGGTAGTCCGAAATACCGGGAAGTGTGCCTGTAACTAGAAACACCAGAAACTTCCATTTCAAAATTGTCATAAACCAGGGATACTTTAGAAAAACCTTTTCAGCCCACTTCGTGCCTTGAGTAATGGTGGGTAAACAGTGGAAACCAAGAGAGGCAACATGGAAGCAAACGGATATAAAAGCACAAGGGAGACATCATGCTCTTGGGGAGAACTAAAATGCAAATTGTGTCTGTAAACGAAAGAAATTATACAGAAATCCCAGAAAAACAATTGACTGAAAATCAGACGAACGATCCCATGTTCATCGCATCACCTTGAGAACACGAAGGATACTTTTGTACAGGCAGCACACCTCCTTAAAGCAGCAGCAGAGTGCTTCGTGCACAGCAAGGCCTAGTTCACCGAGCAGCTGGAACTGTGCCCACACCCAGAGGGCAGCACCAGTCACGTGGGTGCAGAGGAGGTTGTCCCGGTGAACTCCACAAGTGGCAGCAACGCTAGGCTCTACGCCACAGGACTTCTGACAACGGACACAGTCGCACAGACTGCAAGTGGACCCCACATCAGCCTCAAGACCTCCCCCACCCGAAAACATCTCCACAGCCAGCCAGGGAGGCAAAGGAAGGGTCTTCATGGCGTGCAGAGTTACAATGAATCTGTGTTCACGCTGCCCCCTCCCACTGTACCCGTCGAGACCCAGACGATGTGCCCTGCTACTACAAAGTCGAAGAGATGTTTGATGGGGGCAGAGCGGAAGAGGCACATTGAATTTGGATCATTTTACCCATGACCCTTCTCTCCTCCCAACCCTCTTTGCGAAAGATGACATTTCTGGGGAAACAGAAGGTGATCAGAAGCAAGTAGCTCAAATGTATGTCCCTTGTAAATTTCGGATATCCATCAATTTCAATTTTGAGATATAGAGAAGTGCTGGGAAGTTTAATTGGCCGTATCAGTGTCAGTGAAGAGCTGATGGAAGAAGTGCGAAAGGCCAAAGGAGAAAACCCATGAGTAGAGAAATTAGCCTTCGGCTAATCTTATCTTCTCTGCTTCCATATATCCCTGTCCATCCTCAAAAGTTGAGTGAGGTAGGAGATGATAAGATTGAGATTAGGGCAAATTATTTCCCCATCTTTTCCTTTCTCCAATGCACAGTTTCCTCAACCCGCACACTTGGAGTCTCAGGGTCAGCCTATTAAGTGCCTATAATCAACTTCAATCATTTTAGCAGAGTACTACAGAGTGACTGCTCCCAACCCCTTCAGATAGGTGATGCTTATGTTTACATCTGCTTATCAGCTCTGTCAAAGTGCTGTTTCGTGGAGGTGCTGTAATCTGATGAACACATGAGACATGCTATTTGCTAGCAAGAAATTCTCAGCTCAAACAAGCTAAGGTGTACGGAGATTCAGTATAACACAGTAATTGGTTAACTCAGTTTACTTGGGACTCCATTTCTTAGGTCTTGGGCTGTTTACATAACCAAAAGGAGTGTGTGTGTGTGTGTGTGTGTGTGTGTACCACACTTGACCTAGCGTGTGTGTGTGTGTGTGTGTATGTGTGTTTGTGTACCACACTTGACCTAGCACCTACCTGCACAAGTACCCCCCTGCCAAGTGATGTGTTTAAAGGCCAACAAAAAGGAAAACACAGAACACATTTATAATCCTGAAAATCTAGGGCTACTTAACCTTTTTGCTGCTTAATTTTAAAGGCAAAAAATGTACTATGAGCAGCATAAATAAGAACTGATTTGAGCATAGTTTTATAATAGATAAAATGTACCTGATGGGTCTAATTCAAATTTCTAAAATCTAACTGTGCCGCATTAGTCTGAGATACAAGATCTAAAGCTGCATGATCTAATCTGAGAATTTACGGACCTGTTTGAAATACCTTCATTTGATTAATTTGAAATGGAGGCCAGGGTATGACCTCTAACAGTCTGATCTTTAATAACCGCTCAAGAGATGAGGCAGGAAGTCAGTCGCGCTTAGAATTCTATGCACTTTCCTCTAGTGAGCACACCCTGCGGTTCCATGCGTGCAAGCACACCCCTCGCTCACTGCGGGATCTACAGAGCAGCTGTACATGCCCTTCAAAACTCAAATGCGTGTTATGTGGGTGTGCGGTATAGGGGTAGGACATGAAAAAACTCCCACCTGTCCAGTCCGAGAGAAATTTAACTCCTGAGAAGCACACCTTAGTTGAACATCAGATGCAACACTAATTTGCAGAGGTTCCCACAACATAGGAACAAAAGGGCTGACGTTATGTGTTGATAGCAGATCGTGTGTGAAAACTAAAGTTTTATACGGGGCTGTACGAAGACTAACTGAGGTCTGGAAAATGAGGAATTTTAAATGCTGGACAGTCTCTATACTCAGATTCCACTGAAGACAATGCAAATACTTATAAGAGCCTGATAATAAAAACAGATTAAAAAACTTAATCATCAAGGTGAAGCATTTAGTAATGAGGTTTGCACAGCTTTTCGGAAAACACTGACTGGAAGTCCCAACCGGCTAGAGGTAGGCCAGTGTCAGGAGGCATCCCGGACATGGGCATTAGCTTCCAGCACTGATGGTGCAGCCAGTGTCGATGATAAGAATTAAAACACAACTGCAACCCCCAGTCCTGGACAGGCTCAGGAAGCGGCTATCTGGAAAGAGTGGGAGGGGTCCAGGAGGCCAGCCCCCAGGTGATACATACGTTTGCACAACAGTGACGGCGAGCCACTGGAAGTCTTTTCCAGCTGTACTGCGCTGTAATTGTGGTCGCTTGCTCAGGACAGTATGCTGCTTTCACAAGTTGTCTCCTTCCTGAGGGATTTGCTCCTAGAAAAAGTCACCACCGCCTTCTTCACTGTGCCTTCTTCTTCTTCTTTTTCTTTTTTTTCCTGGAGCTTGTCTCTTCTGCAGAGAAGAGCTTTTAACACCTCCCTGGATAGTCAGTAAAACCCCAAGCATTAAGAAGGCCAGAAAATACACGTCCACTTCATTTCACTGAAAAAGAAAGGTCATGATCCTATCCCTTCTTTGGGTCATCCACCCTGAGTCTGCACACCACATTTGCTCAGCAGCAGTCTGGCTACCCTTGCACATCCAGCAAACCCTTAGCACTCCTTCCTCTTATTCAGGATTCCAACTTTTTGAGCGACAAGAAGATCCCTGACACAGAGGGATCCTTGCTGAGTTATGAGAGCAGTGACACAGGAAGCAAGAAGAGCACAAATGATGTTTCTTTATCCTCTGCCAAGCCCAGGGCACGCTTGGTGCTGCCATTCTCCTCCTGGGTGCAGCAGCAAACGCTTCTTCGTCAGTTCTATGATCCAACACTGCCGCCCTTAAAAATTAAGTCACCTCAAAAGTTACATAAGTATTTGAAAATACTCAAGAAAACTCTCCAAACACTGCTAGTTACACTTTGCTTGTCATAAATGGAACATCAATCTGAGCCCCAGGACAGGCCAGAGACAAGAACCTGTGATTTCCAGCCAGGCCTGAATTCTCCCCAAATTCCACAGAGTACCAAAACAGGACAATCTTGGCAGGAGCCAAGGGCAGCCTCCTCTACCCTGAAGCAGGCCATGCCTGGAGTCCTTGGCATGAACCGAGGGCAGCATCTCCTGCCTGGAAGCAGTCATGAAGCACACCGAAACACCACTTCCACGTGGGTGGGCCACTGTTGCTTTGCCTCCCACAGATCTGTCCCCCCTTTTCCCCTGGGTGATGGAGCTGCCAAAGATTCCTCAATGCCCATGTCTTTTGAGCAGTGAGAAGCCCCGGGCTTCTCTTCCTGCATTTATTCTGCAGACCAAGAAGTTACAGGAAGAGACATAGGTGGGGTTTTGAACATAGGTTCAGTTTTACAAGTTTTGCAATAGAAGCTGGTAACATTCAGTCAAAACAAGTCAGATGACACTCTGTTAGGCAATTAAGTGATCCACTATAACAAAGCCTTGATTTACCCGAAATTCCTTTTCCCTCTAGCAGCTTTTTAGTAACGTTGCCTATCAATTAGTCACTTGTCTGTCTTAGAATCAGCAGCCTTGCTGTGTTATGATTCTTTTCCTGCAACAGAGACTCGATGCCCGGGGGTTAAAATTCCTGTCCTTTGCAAGGTCAATATTTGAAACTGCAAGGCTTTTGATGACTAAAGTCACCTATTACCCAAGAGCAGTAATAGGAAATTAATGTAATACACTAAAAAAGGTAATTGCCTTCCTTAACCACGAAGATGGCATTTTATAAAATTAGCTGCTTCTCTTAAAAGGCAACCTTCATTATCCTTTACCTACTCTTTAAAGACTATACAAACAGGAATAAGTAAATTATGGATAAAATGTTCTATAACTGGGAGAACTCAACGGCCAGTTGCCCACAGCTTACCTGCTGGTGTCCTGAGACACATATTGAAGCCTCCGTTGTACTTTGAGGAAAAATGTTCCAAACATGCCCAAAGTTCTACCCAGCAGCCGCCCCGGGAACCTGCATGCACTTCTGTCCCAATGCGAGTGGCAACCACATCGGCGGTGCTGGACTCGGGTCAGCCCTGCTGGAATGGCAGTGAAAGAGAAACTCATGTTTCAGCACAGCTAAGACGTAAACGTGCAAGTGCAATTTTTAGTGAACAGTGTCGCGTATAAATTTACAGGCGGCCAAGGGATAACTCTGTGACCAAAGGAAAACAAAACCTATTCTAGAAAAACAGCAGCTCTGCCTTTCAGGGATGAGACAACCCTGCAAGCTGCTGAGCTCTCTGCTGGTCACCGGTGATGTCATCCCGGTAGCACTGACCCTGTCACCGCCAGAGGTGCCTCACCCAGTCCCCTCCCATCTGTCCGCTGGACTGGAGGGGCGCCATTCTGTCCACACAGCTTCCTTGAGCACCTGCACCCTTGGGGCCTGCTTGTTGGGAGGAAAGCTGTCACCCGCGGCAGCTGGCTTAAACCTTAGCAGCAGGAGGAACAGCTGCCCGTGGCCAGGTCACTGCCCCAGATGAAACTGTTGCTGCCGGGCCTGGCCATCTCTTCCCAACGGAAATAAGTTGTTTGGGGTTCAGCAGACTCTAGAATGAAGCGGGCCCCTTGGGCACAGGGAGCAACAGCACATCCTAGTGGGCTAATTTCCCCAAAGCTTGAAACTAGGTGTCTTGTCTCACTCCAAGGATGGCTGTGGCACTACAGCATCGCTGGACGCTGGGTGGCAGTAGAGGGCCTCACAGAAACCAGGCACAGACAATCTGGCCTCCAGCAAAGGAATGATGCTAATGCGCTCCTCTGGGTAGAATTTGCACAATAACCCACATGGAAGTCGCAGCAGGACAGGGATGAAAACTATGGGGCAAGAGGTCAAGTCTGCACAATCCCAACCAACCCCACAGATGCCCATGTCCAGTAACCGCACACACTGGATGGCTCCCCACAGGCAAAGGAACAGGTGAGACACACCCCTTCTCTGTACCTGGTGACAGATTCAGGGAAGTCAGGCTCCAGGCCCTCTCTCACTCCCACCGTGTCCTGAATCCTCACCATCAGCTACAGCTGCAAGGACTGTTTCTCTTCTGTGAACCTGCAAGCTAAGGGTCTGAAGCGACACAGTGGAGAAAGCATGCGAGGAAATTCTGCTCTACTTTTCCACCTCAGTGAGGCACGTGCACAATGTAGTTTCCCATCTCAACTGTTGCTTCGCTGTCAAGATTTCTTTTGGTGTGAGAGACCAAGGTGTCGGTAGCAAAAGAAAATGTTTTGCTTTTGCTCCCCTCAGTATGCTTCAACATTTCCAAGTGAATTTCACGTCACAAGGGGAGATGGGGATTGCCCTCAACTGGAATGTGGGTCACCTCCCAGCTGTGTGGTGATGTGTCTGGGGCCAAGGCCAGAGCTGCTGCTTTTCCAGATTTTCCAAGCCAGAAACAAGCACTGTTCACTTTAATAAGGTTAAGTTTAAACCGACATCCTTTTTTGGTGCCTAAACTATTGACTACATACCCCAGCAAGACAGAAGCGTGTGAAAGCCGTCCATTCACACTCCCCTTCTCCCAGACGGTCACATGCGCATATCCCCAGAGCTGAAGGCACTGTGCAAAGCACGGTGCAGTATATGCGGCCAGTAACCGTGTGTTCTTCTCACTGAACACTTCCAGGGTTGCATCAAGTAAAAGTTGCCTCAACTTTCACTGAAGTAGATAAAAGCTGCAAAAACCCTTACTGATTTCCTAAGTTTACTTCTCTAAGTCCCAAAAGCTAAGACTATAACTACGTTAGTGTTCATGTATGACAAACAAATATTAAATAGTTTACACCTTTATACCAATTTATCTGTAGCTCGTGCAGGTCCAATTGGACCTGGCAGACATCTACAGAACATTTCATGCAACAACTAGAGAATACACATTTTTTCTCATCGGCACATGGAACATTCTCCAGGATAGACCACATGTTAGGTCACAAAACAGGTTTCAGCAAATTTTTCAAAGCTGACATCATTCCTAGTATCTTTTCTGACCACAATTGACTAGCACTGGAAATCAATTACAAGCGAATTTCTGGAAACTACTCCAGTGCATGAAAACTGAACAACAGGCTCCCGAATGACCTATGGGTCCAAGAAGAAATTAAAAAGGAAATCAAAAACGTTCTTGAAACTAATGAAAAAAGATGCATCCTACCAAAACCTGTGGGATACTGTAAAAGCAACAGCGACGAGGCAATATATTGCAATAAATGCTCACATCAAAAGGATGGAGAACCTTCACGTAAATGACCGAACTGTACACCTCAAAGAACCACCACCACCACAACAATGCAATCATAAAAGTACTAGAGAGAAAGAAATAATTAACATCAGGGCAGAGTTCAATGAAATGGAGACCCCCAAAACGATACAAAGGATCAGCGAAACACAAAGTTGTTTTTTGAGAAGATAAATAAAATAGACAAACCATTAGCTTTGCCCACTCTCACCACACTCATTCAACATAGTATTGAAAGCCCTAACCAGAGCAATCAAGCAAGACAAAGAAATAAAGGGCATTCAGATTGGGAAGGACAAAGTCAAGTTGTCCCTGTTTGCAGATGACGCGATCTTATAGATAGAAAACCTAAAGGCTACCAGAACGCCCTTACGGCTGACTAACAATTTTAATAATTTTGCGGGGTACAAAATCAACACCCACAGATCAGGAGCATTTTTATACTCCGATAATGAACTGGCAGAAAAAGAAATCAAGAAAGCAAGCCCATTTACAATAGTCACCCCCAAGATAAAATACCTAGGAACCAATTGAACCAAGGAGGTTAATGCAGATCTCTACAATGAGAACTACCAAACACCAGTGAGAGAAATTAAAGAGCACCCCAAAATAGTGGAATGACATACCAGGCTCTGGTACGGGAAGAATTAACATCGTGAAAATGTCCTTTCTACCCATAGCAGTCTACAAATTCAACGCAATCTCCGTCAAAATAGCAACAACTTTCTTCACAGAAATAGAAAAAGCAGTGCTAACATTCATATGGATTACGAAAAGATCCTGAATAGCCAAAGCAATTTTGAGCTTAAAAGCACCCCAAAAACAGAAAGGCTGGAGGCATAACACCACCCAATTTCAAATTCTATGACAAGGCTCAAAACAGCATGGTGATGGCATAGAAACAGACACTCAGATCAATGGAACAGGATAGAAAACCCAGGAATAATCAATTTGCCTACTTACAGCCAACCGATTTTTGACAAAGCAAACCAGAACATACGCTGTGGAAAAGACAGCCTCTTCAGGAAATAAACGGTGCCCGCAAAATTGGACAATCCACATGCAGAAGAATGAAACTGGACCAGCATCTCACCATATGCCAAAATCGACTCGAAATGGATTAAAGACCAGAATATAAGACCCCAAACCATTACATGACTGAAGGAAAACAGAGGGGAAACACTCCAGGAAGTAGGTGGGGGCAAAGGCTTTATGAATAAGACCCGAAAACCCACAAGCAACAATATAAAAACTAAACAAATGAGCTAATGTCAAACTAAGAAGCTTCCACACAGCAAAGGAAACAATCAACAGAGCAGAAAGGCACCCTAAAAAAAGGGAGAAAATATGTGTAAACTATACGTCTGCCAAGGGCTTAATATCCAGAACATACCAAGAACTCAAACAGCTGTACAGTATGAAAACAAGTAATCCGATTTAAAACTGGGCAAACGAGATGAATAGACATTTTTCAAAGACATACAAATGGCCAACGGTACACGAAAAAATGCTCAGCATCACTAGTCATCAGAGAAATGCAAATCAAAACCACATTGAGATATCATGTCAACCCAGATAGACTGGCCATTGTTAAAAAGACCATTAATAAGAAATGCTACTGAGGATATGAGGAAAGGAGAACTCTTCTCCAATGTTGGTGGGACTGTAAATTAGCACAGCCACTATGGAAAACAGTAAAGAAGTTTCCTCCAATACAGATAGTACTACCATATGATCCAGCAGTTCCACTACTGGGTATATATCCAAAGAAATGGAAATCATATGGAAGGGACACCTGCACTCCCATGTTCACTGCAGCTTTACTAACAATAGCCAAAATATAGAACCAACCTCAGTGCCCTTCGACAGATGACTGGATAAAAAAAATGTGATACACGTACACCATGGAATAATACTCAGTGATAAAGAAAAAGAATGAAATTCTGCCATCGGTAACAACCTGGATGAGTCTGGAGAAAATTATGTTGTGTGAAATAAGCCAGACAAGGGAAGATAAATATCACATGCTCTCACTTATAACTAGGTAGAAAGGAAGGAAGGAAGGAAGGAAGGAAGGAAGGAAGGAAGGAAGGAAGGAAGGAAGGAAGGAAGGAAGGAAGGAAGGAAGCAAAGGACTACAACAGTTCCTTGAACTTTCAGAAGGACAGAAGAAACCAATGGTTACTAGAGATGAGGGGATGGACGGAGGGAGGGAGTTGGGGGCGTGATGGGTCAGGCAAAGGGCATAAAGAAAAATCATGATTTGTAATAATGAATATGCTAATAAAAATAATTTAAAAAGTAAGACACTTTAAAACACAAAAAGAATGCCATTATTGACATTCCAGAAAATTCCAGCTATGTGGATAACATTAAAAACCAGCTGTCAAGCTAAATCCTTTATCAGTACAAATTTTGATATTTCTTCAAATTGGGAGGAGAATGTTGGTTTCGATGTACAATGTCTGGTCACTCCCAGCCTCATCTATTTGTCACTGACGACCCTGGGACAGACGGAAAAAAAAAAAAAAAAAACGGTTTCTACAACTTTTAAAATACAGACACGCCCTCCACCACCAACTTTCAATTTCTACAAAACGTCCTTGGGTTCTAGTATTCTTGCACATGTTTGTTCTCTTACAGGAAATTTGCTCCTTAGGATTTCACTGCAATGTGCTTCTGGATCCCATGCCATGATTTATCTCTGAGGACCCCTGTTCCCCTGGATCCATTTCACCCCGTGCCTGGCCACCTGTGTGGCACACACACATAGGAGCAGGAGGACAAGGCTTTGAGATGGGGAACCCGCACAAGCAATTATCTGGGTTTAGGTCTGCAGGTTATTAAGGTTTTCCGTTTCAACTTCCACAGCTAGAACGAAAGTGTAGAAATCTGTTTTCTAGTTAAAATCTGTTCACATCCCAAGTGTTTTTTAAGTTACTTAACAAGCCTTTGGTAGTCCGAAATACCGGGAAGTGTGCCTGTAACTAGAAACACCAGAAACTTCCATTTCAAAATTGTCATAAACCAGGGATACTTTAGAAAAACCTTTTCAGCCCACTTCGTGCCTTGAGTAATGGTGGGTAAACAGTGGAAACCAAGAGAGGCAACATGGAAGCAAACGGATATAAAAGCACAAGGGAGACATCATGCTCTTGGGGAGAACTAAAATGCAAATTGTGTCTGTAAACGAAAGAAATTATACAGAAATCCCAGAAAAACAATTGACTGAAAATCAGACGAACGATCCCATGTTCATCGCATCACCTTGAGAACACGAAGGATACTTTTGTACAGGCAGCACACCTCCTTAAAGCAGCAGCAGAGTGCTTCGTGCACAGCAAGGCCTAGTTCACCGAGCAGCTGGAACTGTGCCCACACCCAGAGGGCAGCACCAGTCACGTGGGTGCAGAGGAGGTTGTCCCGGTGAACTCCACAAGTGGCAGCAACGCTAGGCTCTACGCCACAGGACTTCTGACAACGGACACAGTCGCACAGACTGCAAGTGGACCCCACATCAGCCTCAAGACCTCCCCCACCCGAAAACATCTCCACAGCCAGCCAGGGAGGCAAAGGAAGGGTCTTCATGGCGTGCAGAGTTACAATGAATCTGTGTTCACGCTGCCCCCTCCCACTGTACCCGTCGAGACCCAGACGATGTGCCCTGCTACTACAAAGTCGAAGAGATGTTTGATGGGGGCAGAGCGGAAGAGGCACATTGAATTTGGATCATTTTACCCATGACCCTTCTCTCCTCCCAACCCTCTTTGCGAAAGATGACATTTCTGGGGAAACAGAAGGTGATCAGAAGCAAGTAGCTCAAATGTATGTCCCTTGTAAATTTCGGATATCCATCAATTTCAATTTTGAGATATAGAGAAGTGCTGGGAAGTTTAATTGGCCGTATCAGTGTCAGTGAAGAGCTGATGGAAGAAGTGCGAAAGGCCAAAGGAGAAAACCCATGAGTAGAGAAATTAGCCTTCGGCTAATCTTATCTTCTCTGCTTCCATATATCCCTGTCCATCCTCAAAAGTTGAGTGAGGTAGGAGATGATAAGATTGAGATTAGGGCAAATTATTTCCCCATCTTTTCCTTTCTCCAATGCACAGTTTCCTCAACCCGCACACTTGGAGTCTCAGGGTCAGCCTATTAAGTGCCTATAATCAACTTCAATCATTTTAGCAGAGTACTACAGAGTGACTGCTCCCAACCCCTTCAGATAGGTGATGCTTATGTTTACATCTGCTTATCAGCTCTGTCAAAGTGCTGTTTCGTGGAGGTGCTGTAATCTGATGAACACATGAGACATGCTATTTGCTAGCAAGAAATTCTCAGCTCAAACAAGCTAAGGTGTACGGAGATTCAGTATAACACAGTAATTGGTTAACTCAGTTTACTTGGGACTCCATTTCTTAGGTCTTGGGCTGTTTACATAACCAAAAGGAGTGTGTGTGTGTGTGTGTGTGTGTGTGTGTGTGTACCACACTTGACCTAGCGTGTGTGTGTGTGTGTGTGTATGTGTGTTTGTGTACCACACTTGACCTAGCACCTACCTGCACAAGTACCCCCCTGCCAAGTGATGTGTTTAAAGGCCAACAAAAAGGAAAACACAGAACACATTTATAATCCTGAAAATCTAGGGCTACTTAACCTTTTTGCTGCTTAATTTTAAAGGCAAAAAATGTACTATGAGCAGCATAAATAAGAACTGATTTGAGCATAGTTTTATAATAGATAAAATGTACCTGATGGGTCTAATTCAAATTTCTAAAATCTAACTGTGCCGCATTAGTCTGAGATACAAGATCTAAAGCTGCATGATCTAATCTGAGAATTTACGGACCTGTTTGAAATACCTTCATTTGATTAATTTGAAATGGAGGCCAGGGTATGACCTCTAACAGTCTGATCTTTAATAACCGCTCAAGAGATGAGGCAGGAAGTCAGTCGCGCTTAGAATTCTATGCACTTTCCTCTAGTGAGCACACCCTGCGGTTCCACGCGTGCAAGCACACCCCTCGCTCACTGCGGGATCTACAGAGCAGCTGTACATGCCCTTCAAAACTCAAATGCGTGTTATGTGGGTGTGCGGTATAGGGGTAGGACATGAAAAAACTCCCACCTGTCCAGTCCGAGAGAAATTTAACTCCTGAGAAGCACACCTTAGTTGAACATCAGATGCAACACTAATTTGCAGAGGTTCCCACAACATAGGAACAAAAGGGCTGACGTTATGTGTTGATAGCAGATCGTGTGTGAAAACTAAAGTTTTATACGGGGCTGTACGAAGACTAACTGAGGTCTGGAAAATGAGGAATTTTAAATGCTGGACAGTCTCTATACTCAGATTCCACTGAAGACAATGCAAATACTTATAAGAGCCTGATAATAAAAACAGATTAAAAAACTTAATCATCAAGGTGAAGCATTTAGTAATGAGGTTTGTACAGCTTTTCGGAAAACACTGACTGGAAGTCCCAACCGGCTAGAGGTAGGCCATTGTCAGGAGGCATCCCGGACATGGGCATTAGCTTCCAGCACTGATGGTGCAGCCAGTGTCGATGATAAGAATTAAAACACAACTGCAACCCCCAGTCCTGGACAGGCTCAGGAAGCGGCTATCTGGAAAGAGTGGGAGGGGTCCAGGAGGCCAGCCCCCAGGTGATACATACGTTTGCACAACAGTGACGGCGAGCCACTGGAAGTCTTTTCCAGCTGTACTGCGCTGTAATTGTGGTCGCTTGCTCAGGACAGCATGCTGCTTTCACAAGTTGTCTCCTTCCTGAGGGATTTGCTCCTAGAAAAAGCCACCACCGCCTTCTTCACTGTGCCTTCTTCTTCTTCTTTTTCTTTTTTTTCCTGGAGCTTGTCTCTTCTGCAGAGAAGAGCTTTTAACACCTCCCTGGATAGTCAGTAAAACCCCAAGCATTAAGAAGGCCAGAAAATACACGTCCACTTCATTTCACTGAAAAAGAAAGGTCATGATCCTATCCCTTCTTTGGGTCATCCACCCTGAGTCTGCACACCACATTTGCTCAGCAGCAGTCTGGCTACCCTTGCACATCCAGCAAACCCTTAGCACTCCTTCCTCTTATTCAGGATTCCAACTTTTTGAGCGACAAGAAGATCCCTGACACAGAGGGATCCTTGCTGAGGTATGAGAGCAGTGACACAGGATGCAAGAAGAGCACAAATGATGTTTCTTTATCCTCTGCCAAGCCCAGGGCACGCTTGGTGCTGCCATTCTCCTCCTGGGTGCAGCAGCAAACGCTTCTTCGTCAGTTCTATGATCCAACACTGCCGCCCTTAAAAATTAAGTCACCTCAAAAGTTACATAAGTATTTGAAAATACTCAAGAAAACTCTCCAAACACTGCTAGTTACACTTTGCTTGTCATAAATGGAACATCAATCTGAGCCCCAGGACAGGCCAGAGACAAGAACCTGTGATTTCCAGCCAGGCCTGAATTCTCCCCAAATTCCACAGAGTACCAAAACAGGACAATCTTGGCAGGAGCCAAGGGCAGCCTCCTCTACCCTGAAGCAGGCCATGCCTGGAGTCCTTGGCATGAACCGAGGGCAGCATCTCCTGCCTGGAAGCAGTCATGAAGCACACCGAAACACCACTTCCACGTGGGTGGGCCACTGTTGCTTTGCCTCCCACAGATCTGTCCCCCCTTTTCCCCTGGGTGATGGAGCTGCCAAAGATTCCTCAAAGCCCATCTCTTTTGAGCAGTGATAAGCCCCGGGCTTCTCTTCCTGCATTTATTCTCCAGACCAAGAAGTTACAGGAAGAGACATAGGTGGGGTTTTGAACATAGGTTCAGTTTTACAAGTTTTGCAATAGAAGCTGGTAACATTCAGTCAAAACAAGTCAGATGACACTCTGTTAGGCAATTAAGTGATCCACTATAACAAAGCCTTGATTTACCCGAAATTCCTTTTCCCTCTAGCAGCTTTTTAGTAACGTTGCCTATCAATTAGTCACTTGTCTGTCTTAGAATCAGCAGCCTTGCTGTGTTATGATTCTTTTCCTGCAACAGAGACTCGATGCCCGGGGGTTAAAATTCCTGTCCTTTGCAAGGTCAATATTTGAAACTGCAAGGCTTTTGATGACTAAAGTCACCTATTACCCAAGAGCAGTAATAGGAAATTAATGTAATACACTAAAAAAGGTAATTGCCTTCCTTAACCACGAAGATGGCATTTTATAAAATTAGCTGCTTCTCTTAAAAGGCAACCTTCATTATCCTTTACCTACTCTTTAAAGACTATACAAACAGGAATAAGTAAATTATGGATAAAATGTTCTATAACTGGGAGAACTCAACGGCCAGTTGCCCACAGCTTACCTGCTGGTGTCCTGTGACACATATTGAAGCCTCCGTTGTACTTTGAGGAAAAATGTTCCAAACATGCCCAAAGTTCTACCCAGCAGCCGCCCCGGGAACCTGCATGCACTTCTGTCCCACTGCGAGTGGCAACCACATCGGCGGTGCTGGACTCGGGTCAGCCCTGCTGGAATGGCAGTGAAAGAGAAACTCATGTTTCAGCACAGCTAAGACGTAAACGTGCAAGTGCAATTTTTAGTGAACAGTGTCGCGTATAAATTTACAGGCGGCCAAGGGATAACTCTGTGACCAAAGGAAAACAAAACCTATTCTAGAAAAACAGCAGCTCTGCCTTTCAGGGATGAGACAACCCTGCAAGCTGCTGAGCTCTCTGCTGGTCACCGGTGATGTCATCCCGGTAGCACTGACCCTGTCACCGCCAGAGGTGCCTCACCCAGTCCCCTCCCATCTGTCCGCTGGACTGGAGGGGCGCCATTCTGTCCACACAGCTTCCTTGAGCACCTGCACCCTTGGGGCCTGCTTGTTGGGAGGAAAGCTGTCACCCGCGGCAGCTGGCTTAAACCTTAGCAGCAGGAGGAACAGCTGCCCGTGGCCAGGCCACTGCCCCAGATGAAACTGTTGCTGCCGGGCCTGGCCATCTCTTCCCAACGGAAATAAGTTGTTTGGGGTTCAGCAGACTCTAGAATGAAGCGGGCCCCTTGGGCACAGGGAGCAACAGCACATCCTAGTGGGCTAATTTCCCCAAAGCTTGAAACTAGGTGTCTTGTCTCACTCCAAGGATGGCTGTGGCACTACAGCATCGCTGGACGCTGGGTGGCAGTAGAGGGCCTCACAGAAACCAGGCACAGACAATCTGGCCTCCAGCAAAGGAATGATGCTAATGCGCTCCTCTGGGTAGAATTTGCACAATAACCCACATGGAAGTCGCAGCAGGACAGGGATGAAAACTATGGGGCAAGAGGTCAAGTCTGCACAATCCCAACCAACCCCACAGATGCCCATGTCCAGTAACCGCACACACTGGATGGCTCCCCACAGGCAAAGGAACAGGTGAGACACACCCCTTCTCTGTACCTGGTGACAGATTCAGGGAAGTCAGGCTCCAGGCCCTCTCTCACTCCCACCGTGTCCTGAATCCTCACCATCAGCTACAGCTGCAAGGACTGTTTCTCTTCTGTGAACCTGCAAGCTAAGGGTCTGAAGCGACACAGTGGAGAAAGCATGCGAGGAAATTCTGCTCTACTTTTCCACCTCAGTGAGGCA
This sequence comes from Cynocephalus volans, assembly GCF_027409185.1. NCBI lineage: Eukaryota > Metazoa > Chordata > Mammalia > Dermoptera > Cynocephalidae > Cynocephalus > Cynocephalus volans. Next base: position 2,342,339 of record NW_026902465.1, read on the forward strand.
CGTGCACAATGTAGTTTCCCATCTCAACTGTTGCTTCGCTGTCAAGATTTCTTTTGGTGTGAGAGACCAAGGTGTCGGTAGCAAAAGAAAATGTTTTGCTTTTGCTCCCCTCAGTATGCTTCAACATTTCCAAGTGAATTTCACGTCACAAGGGGAGATGGGGATTGCCCTCAACTGGAATGTGGGTCACCTCCCAGCTGTGTGGTGATGTGTCTGGGGCCAAGGCCAGAGCTGCTGCTTTTCCAGATTTTCCAAGCCAGAAACAAGCACTGTTCACTTTAATAAGGTTAAGTTTAAACCGACATCCTTTTTTGGTGCCTAAACTGTTGACTACATACCCCAGCAAGACAGAAGCGTGTGAAAGCCGTCCATTCACACTCCCCTTCTCCCAGACGGTCACATGCGCATATGCCCAGAGCTGAAGGCACTGTGCAAAGCACGGTGCAGTATATGCGGCCAGTAACCGTGTGTTCTTCTCACTGAACACTTCCAGGGTTGCATCAAGTAAAAGTTGCCTCAACTTTCACTGAAGTAGATAAAAGCTGCAAAAACCCTTACTGATTTCCTAAGTTTACTTCTCTAAGTCCCAAAAGCTAAGACTATAACTACGTTAGCGTTCATGTATGACAAACAAATATTAAATAGTTTACACCTTTATACCAATTTATCTGTAGCTCGTGCAGGTCCAATTGGACCTGGCAGACATCTACAGAACATTTCATGCAACAACTAGAGAATACACATTTTTTCTCATCGGCACATGGAACATTCTCCAGGATAGACCACATGTTAGGTCACAAAACAGGTTTCAGCAAATTTTTCAAAGCTGACATCATTCCTAGTATCTTTTCTGACCACAATTGACTAGCACTGGAAATCAATTACAAGCGAATTTCTGGAAACTACTCCAGTGCATGAAAACTGAACAACAGGCTCCCGAATGACCTATGGGTCCAAGAAGAAATTAAAAAGGAAATCAAAAACGTTCTTGAAACTAATGAAAAAAGATGCATCCTACCAAAACCTGTGGGATACTGTAAAAGCAACAGCGACGAGGCAATATATTGCAATAAATGCTCACATCAAAAGGATGGAGAACCTTCACGTAAATGACCGAACTGTACACCTCAAAGAACCACCACCACCACAACAATGCAATCATAAAAGTACTAGAGAGAAAGAAATAATTAACATCAGGGCAGAGTTCAATGAAATGGAGACCCCCAAAACGATACAAAGGATCAGCGAAACACAAAGTTGTTTTTTGAGAAGATAAATAAAATAGACAAACCATTAGCTTTGCCCACTCTCACCACACTCATTCAACATAGTATTGAAAGCCCTAACCAGAGCAATCAAGCAAGACAAAGAAATAAAGGGCATTCAGATTGGGAAGGACAAAGTCAAGTTGTCCCTGTTTGCAGATGACGCGATCTTATAGATAGAAAACCTAAAGGCTACCAGAACGCCCTTACGGCTGACTAACAATTTTAATAATTTTGCGGGGTACAAAATCAACACCCACAGATCAGGAGCATTTTTATACTCCGATAATGAACTGGCAGAAAAAGAAATCAAGAAAGCAAGCCCATTTACAATAGTCACCCCCAAGATAAAATACCTAGGAACCAATTGAACCAAGGAGGTTAATGCAGATCTCTACAATGAGAACTACCAAACACCAGTGAGAGAAATTAAAGAGCACCCCAAAATAGTGGAATGACATACCAGGCTCTGGTACGGGAAGAATTAACATCGTGAAAATGTCCTTTCTACCCATAGCAGTCTACAAATTCAACGCAATCTCCGTCAAAATAGCAACAACTTTCTTCACAGAAATAGAAAAAGCAGTGCTAACATTCATATGGATTACGAAAAGATCCTGAATAGCCAAAGCAATTTTGAGCTTAAAAGCACCCCAAAAACAGAAAGGCTGGAGGCATAACACCACCCAATTTCAAATTCTATGACAAGGCTCAAAACAGCATGGTGATGGCATAGAAACAGACACTCAGATCAATGGAACAGGATAGAAAACCCAGGAATAATCAATTTGCCTACTTACAGCCAACCGATTTTTGACAAAGCAAACCAGAACATACGCTGTGGAAAAGACAGCCTCTTCAGGAAATAAACGGTGCCCGCAAAATTGGACAATCCACATGCAGAAGAATGAAACTGGACCAGCATCTCACCATATGCCAAAATCGACTCGAAATGGATTAAAGACCAGAATATAAGACCCCAAACCATTACATGACTGAAGGAAAACAGAGGGGAAACACTCCAGGAAGTAGGTGGGGGCAAAGGCTTTATGAATAAGACCCGAAAACCCACAAGCAACAATATAAAAACTAAACAAATGAGCTAATGTCAAACTAAGAAGCTTCCACACAGCAAAGGAAACAATCAACAGAGCAGAAAGGCACCCTAAAAAAAGGGAGAAAATATGTGTAAACTATACGTCTGCCAAGGGCTTAATATCCAGAACATACCAAGAACTCAAACAGCTGTACAGTATGAAAACAAGTAATCCGATTTAAAACTGGGCAAACGAGATGAATAGACATTTTTCAAAGACATACAAATGGCCAACGGTACACGAAAAAATGCTCAGCATCACTAGTCATCAGAGAAATGCAAATCAAAACCACATTGAGATATCATGTCAACCCAGATAGACTGGCCATTGTTAAAAAGACCATTAATAAGAAATGCTACTGAGGATATGAGGAAAGGAGAACTCTTCTCCAATGTTGGTGGGACTGTAAATTAGCACAGCCACTATGGAAAACAGTAAAGAAGTTTCCTCCAATACAGATAGTACTACCATATGATCCAGCAGTTCCACTACTGGGTATATATCCAAAGAAATGGAAATCATATGGAAGGGACACCTGCACTCCCATGTTCACTGCAGCTTTACTAACAATAGCCAAAATATAGAACCAACCTCAGTGCCCTTCGACAGATGACTGGATAAAAAAAATGTGATACACGTACACCATGGAATAATACTCAGTGATAAAGAAAAAGAATGAAATTCTGCCATCGGTAACAACCTGGATGAGTCTGGAGAAAATTATGTTGTGTGAAATAAGCCAGACAAGGGAAGATAAATATCACATGCTCTCACTTATAACTAGGTAGAAAGGAAGGAAGGAAGGAAGGAAGGAAGGAAGGAAGGAAGGAAGGAAGGAAGGAAGGAAGGAAGGAAGGAAGGAAGGAAGCAAAGGACTACAACAGTTCCTTGAACTTTCAGAAGGACAGAAGAAACCAATGGTTACTAGAGATGAGGGGATGGACGGAGGGAGGGAGTTGGGGGCGTGATGGGTCAGGCAAAGGGCATAAAGAAAAATCATGATTTGTAATAATGAATATGCTAATAAAAATAATTTAAAAAGTAAGACACTTTAAAACACAAAAAGAATGCCATTATTGACATTCCAGAAAATTCCAGCTATGTGGATAACATTAAAAACCAGCTGTCAAGCTAAATCCTTTATCAGTACAAATTTTGATATTTCTTCAAATTGGGAGGAGAATGTTGGTTTCGATGTACAATGTCTGGTCACTCCCAGCCTCATCTATTTGTCACTGACGACCCTGGGACAGACGGAAAAAAAAAAAAAAAAAACGGTTTCTACAACTTTTAAAATACAGACACGCCCTCCACCACCAACTTTCAATTTCTACAAAACGTCCTTGGGTTCTAGTATTCTTGCACATGTTTGTTCTCTTACAGGAAATTTGCTCCTTAGGATTTCACTGCAATGTGCTTCTGGATCCCATGCCATGATTTATCTCTGAGGACCCCTGTTCCCCTGGATCCATTTCACCCCGTGCCTGGCCACCTGTGTGGCACACACACATAGGAGCAGGAGGACAAGGCTTTGAGATGGGGAACCCGCACAAGCAATTATCTGGGTTTAGGTCTGCAGGTTATTAAGGTTTTCCGTTTCAACTTCCACAGCTAGAACGAAAGTGTAGAAATCTGTTTTCTAGTTAAAATCTGTTCACATCCCAAGTGTTTTTTAAGTTACTTAACAAGCCTTTGGTAGTCCGAAATACCGGGAAGTGTGCCTGTAACTAGAAACACCAGAAACTTCCATTTCAAAATTGTCATAAACCAGGGATACTTTAGAAAAACCTTTTCAGCCCACTTCGTGCCTTGAGTAATGGTGGGTAAACAGTGGAAACCAAGAGAGGCAACATGGAAGCAAACGGATATAAAAGCACAAGGGAGACATCATGCTCTTGGGGAGAACTAAAATGCAAATTGTGTCTGTAAACGAAAGAAATTATACAGAAATCCCAGAAAAACAATTGACTGAAAATCAGACGAACGATCCCATGTTCATCGCATCACCTTGAGAACACGAAGGATACTTTTGTACAGGCAGCACACCTCCTTAAAGCAGCAGCAGAGTGCTTCGTGCACAGCAAGGCCTAGTTCACCGAGCAGCTGGAACTGTGCCCACACCCAGAGGGCAGCACCAGTCACGTGGGTGCAGAGGAGGTTGTCCCGGTGAACTCCACAAGCGGCAGCAACGCTCGGCTCTACGCCACAGGACTTCTGACAACGGACACAGTCGCACAGACTGCAAGTGGACCCCACATCAGCCTCAAGACCTCCCCCACCCGAAAACATCTCCACAGCCAGCCAGGGAGGCAAAGGAAGGGTCTTCATGGCGTGCAGAGTTACAATGAGTCTGTGTTCACGCTGCCCCCTCCCACTGTACCCGTCGAGACCCAGACGATGTGCCCTGCTACTACAAAGTCGAAGAGATGTTTGATGGGGGCAGAGCGGAAGAGGCACATTGAATTTGGATCATTTTACCCATGACCCTTCTCTCCTCCCAACCCTCTTTGCGAAAGATGACATTTCTGGGGAAACAGAAGGTGATCAGAAGCAAGTAGCTCAAATGTATGTCCCTTGTAAATTTCGGATATCCATCAATTTCAATTTTGAGATATAGAGAAGTGCTGGGAAGTTTAATTGGCCGTATCAGTGTCAGTGAAGAGCTGATGGAAGAAGTGCGAAAGGCCAAAGGAGAAAACCCATGAGTAGAGAAATTAGCCTTCGGCTAATCTTATCTTCTCTGCTTCCATATATCCCTGTCCATCCTCAAAAGTTGAGTGAGGTAGGAGATGATAAGATTGAGATTAGGGCAAATTATTTCCCCATCTTTTCCTTTCTCCAATGCACAGTTTCCTCAACCCGCACACTTGGAGTCTCAGGGTCAGCCTATTAAGTGCCTATAATCAACTTCAATCATTTTAGCAGAGTACTACAGAGTGACTGCTCCCAACCCCTTCAGATAGGTGATGCTTATGTTTACATCTGCTTATCAGCTCTGTCAAAGTGCTGTTTCGTGGAGGTGCTGTAATCTGATGAACACATGAGACATGCTATTTGCTAGCAAGAAATTCTCAGCTCAAACAAGCTAAGGTGTACGGAGATTCAGTATAACACAGTAATTGGTTAACTCAGTTTACTTGGGACTCCATTTCTTAGGTCTTGGGCTGTTTACATAACCAAAAGGAGTGTGTGTGTGTGTGTGTGTGTGTGTGTGTGTGTGTGTGTGTGTGTGTGTGTGTGTGTGTGTACCACACTTGACCTAGCGTGTGTGTGTGTATGTGTGTTTGTGTACCACACTTGACCTAGCACCTACCTGCACAAGTACCCCCCTGCCAAGTGATGTGTTTAAAGGCCAACAAAAAGGAAAACACAGAACACATTTATAATCCTGAAAATCTAGGGCTACTTAACCTTTTTGCTGCTTAATTTTAAAGGCAAAAAATGTACTATGAGCAGCATAAATAAGAACTGATTTGAGCATAGTTTTATAATAGATAAAATGTACCTGATGGGTCTAATTCAAATTTCTAAAATCTAACTGTGCCGCATTAGTCTGAGATACAAGATCTAAAGCTGCATGATCTAATCTGAGAATTTACGGACCTGTTTGAAATACCTTCATTTGATTAATTTGAAATGGAGGCCAGGGTATGACCTCTAACAGTCTGATCTTTAATAACCGCTCAAGAGATGAGGCAGGAAGTCAGTCGCGCTTAGAATTCTATGCACTTTCCTCTAGTGAGCACACCCTGCGGTTCCACGCGTGCAAGCACACCCCTCGCTCACTGCGGGATCTACAGAGCAGCTGTACATGCCCTTCAAAACTCAAATGCGTGTTATGTGGGTGTGCGGTATAGGGGTAGGACATGAAAAAACTCCCACCTGTCCAGTCCGAGAGAAATTTAACTCCTGAGAAGCACACCTTAGTTGAACATCAGATGCAACACTAATTTGCAGAGGTTCCCACAACATAGGAACAAAAGGGCTGACGTTATGTGTTGATAGCAGATCGTGTGTGAAAACTAAAGTTTTATACGGGGCTGTACGAAGACTAACTGAGGTCTGGAAAATGAGGAATTTTAAATGCTGGACAGTCTCTATACTCAGATTCCGCTGAAGACAATGCAAATACTTATAAGAGCCTGATAATAAAAACAGATTAAAAAACTTAATCATCAAGGTGAAGCATTTAGTAATGAGGTTTGTACAGCTTTTCGGAAAACACTGACTGGAAGTCCCAACCGGCTAGAGGTAGGCCAGTGTCAGGAGGCATCCCGGACATGGGCATTAGCTTCCAGCACTGATGGTGCAGCCAGTGTCGATGATAAGAATTAAAACACAACTGCAACCCCCAGTCCTGGACAGGCTCAGGAAGCGGCTATCTGGAAAGAGTGGGAGGGGTCCAGGAGGCCAGCCCCCAGGTGATACATACGTTTGCACAACAGTGACGGCGAGCCACTGGAAGTCTTTTCCAGCTGTACTGCGCTGTAATTGTGGTCGCTTGCTCAGGACAGCATGCTGCTTTCACAAGTTGTCTCCTTCCTGAGGGATTTGCTCCTAGAAAAAGCCACCACCGCCTTCTTCACTGTGCCTTCTTCTTCTTCTTTTTCTTTTTTTTCCTGGAGCTTGTCTCTTCTGCAGAGAAGAGCTTTTAACACCTCCCTGGATAGTCAGTAAAACCCCAAGCATTAAGAAGGCCAGAAAATACACGTCCACTTCATTTCACTGAAAAAGAAAGGTCATGATCCTATCCCTTCTTTGGGTCATCCACCCTGAGTCTGCACACCACATTTGCTCAGCAGCAGTCTGGCTACCCTTGCACATCCAGCAAACCCTTAGCACTCCTTCCTCTTATTCAGGATTCCAACTTTTTGAGCGACAAGAAGATCCCTGACACAGAGGGATCCTTGCTGAGGTATGAGAGCAGTGACACAGGATGCAAGAAGAGCACAAATGATGTTTCTTTATCCTCTGCCAAGCCCAGGGCACGCTTGGTGCTGCCATTCTCCTCCTGGGTGCAGCAGCAAACGCTTCTTCGTCAGTTCTATGATCCAACACTGCCGCCCTTAAAAATTAAGTCACCTCAAAAGTTACATAAGTATTTGAAAATACTCAAGAAAACTCTCCAAACACTGCTAGTTACACTTTGCTTGTCATAAATGGAACATCAATCTGAGCCCCAGGACAGGCCAGAGACAAGAACCTGTGATTTCCAGCCAGGCCTGAATTCTCCCCAAATTCCACAGAGTACCAAAACAGGACAATCTTGGCAGGAGCCAAGGGCAGCCTCCTCTACCCTGAAGCAGGCCATGCCTGGAGTCCTTGGCATGAACCGAGGGCAGCATCTCCTGCCTGGAAGCAGTCATGAAGCACACCGAAACACCACTTCCACGTGGGTGGGCCACTGTTGCTTTGCCTCCCACAGATCTGTCCCTCCTTTTCCCCTGGGTGATGGAGCTGCCAAAGATTCCTCAAAGCCCATCTCTTTTGAGCAGTGAGAAGCCCCGGGCTTCTCTTCCTGCATTTATTCTCCAGACCAAGAAGTTACAGGAAGAGACATAGGTGGGGTTTTGAACATAGGTTCAGTTTTACAAGTTTTGCAATAGAAGCTGGTAACATTCAGTCAAAACAAGTCAGATGACACTCTGTTAGGCAATTAAGTGATCCACTATAACAAAGCCTTGATTTATCCGAAATTCCTTTTCCCTCTAGCAGCTTTTTAGTAACGTTGCCTATCAATTAGTCACTTGTCTGTCTTAGAATCAGCAGCCTTGCTGTGTTATGATTCTTTTCCTGCAACAGAGACTCGATGCCCGGGGGTTAAAATTCCTGTCCTTTGCAAGGTCAATATTTGAAACTGCAAGGCTTTTGGTGACTAAAGTCACCTATTACCCAAGAGCAGTAATAGGAAATTAATGTAATACATTAAAAAAGGTAATTGCCTTCCTTAACCACGAAGATGGCATTTTATAAAATTAGCTGCTTCTCTTAAAAGGCAACCTTCATTATCCTTTACCTACTCTTTAAAGACTATACAAACAGGAATAAGTAAATTATGGATAAAATGTTCTATAACTGGGAGAACTCAACGGCCAGTTGCCCACAGCTTACCTGCTGGTGTCCTGTGACACATATTGAAGCCTCCGTTGTACTTTGAGGAAAAATGTTCCAAACATGCCCAAAGTTCTACCCAGCAGCCGCCCCGGGAACCTGCATGCACTTCTGTCCCACTGCGAGTGGCAACCACATCGGCGGTGCTGGACTCGGGTCAGCCCTGCTGGAATGGCAGTGAAAGAGAAACTCATGTTTCAGCACAGCTAAGACGTAAACGTGCAAGTGCAATTTTTAGTGAACAGTGTCGCGTATAAATTTACAGGCGGCCAAGGGATAACTCTGTGACCAAAGGAAAACAAAACCTATTCTAGAAAAACAGCAGCTCTGCCTTTCAGGGATGAGACAACCCTGCAAGCTGCTGAGCTCTCTGCTGGTCACCGGTGATGTCATCCCGGTAGCACTGACCCTGTCACCGCCAGAGGTGCCTCACCCAGTCCCCTCCCATCTGTCCGCTGGACTGGAGGGGCGCCATTCTGTCCACACAGCTTCCTTGAGCACCTGCACCCTTGGGGCCTGCTTGTTGGGAGGAAAGCTGTCACCCGCGGCAGCTGGCTTAAACCTTAGCAGCAGGAGGAACAGCTGCCCGTGGCCAGGCCACTGCCCCAGATGAAACTGTTGCTGCCGGGCCTGGCCATCTCTTCCCAACGGAAATAAGTTGTTTGGGGTTCAGCAGACTCTAGAATGAAGCGGGCCCCTTGGGCACAGGGAGCAACAGCACATCCTAGTGGGCTAATTTCCCCAAAGCTTGAAACTAGGTGTCTTGTCTCACTCCAAGGATGGCTGTGGCACTACAGCATCGCTGGACGCTGGGTGGCAGTAGAGGGCCTCACAGAAACCAGGCACAGACAATCTGGCCTCCAGCAAAGGAATGATGCTAATGCGCTCCTCTGGGTAGAATTTGCACAATAACCCACATGGAAGTCGCAGCAGGACAGGGATGAAAACTATGGGGCAAGAGGTCAAGTCTGCACAATCCCAACCAACCCCACAGATGCCCATGTCCAGTAACCGCACACACTGGATGGCTCCCCACAGGCAAAGGAACGGGTGAGACACACCCCTTCTCTGTACCTGGTGACAGATTCAGGGAAGTCAGGCTCCAGGCCCTCTCTCACTCCCACCGTGTCCTGAATCCTCACCATCAGCTACAGCTGCAAGGACTGTTTCTCTTCTGTGAACCTGCAAGCTAAGGGTCTGAAGCGACACAGTGGAGAAAGCATGCGAGGAAATTCTGCTCTACTTTTCCACCTCAGTGAGGCACGTGCACAATGTAGTTTCCCATCTCAACTGTTGCTTCGCTGTCAAGATTTCTTTTGGTGTGAGAGACCAAGGTGTCGGTAGCAAAAGAAAATGTTTTGCTTTTGCTCCCCTCAGTATGCTTCAACATTTCCAAGTGAATTTCACGTCACAAGGGGAGATGGGGATTGCCCTCAACTGGAATGTGGGTCACCTCCCAGCTGTGTGGTGATGTGTCTGGGGCCAAGGCCAGAGCTGCTGCTTTTCCAGATTTTCCAAGCCAGAAACAAGCACTGTTCACTTTAATAAGGTTAAGTTTAAACCGACATCCTTTTTTGGTGCCTAAACTGTTGACTACATACCCCAGCAAGACAGAAGCGTGTGAAAGCCGTCCATTCACACTCCCCTTCTCCCAGACGGTCACATGCGCATATCCCCAGAGCTGAAGGCACTGTGCAAAGCACGGTGCAGTATATGTGGCCAGTAACCGTGTGTTCTTCTCACTGAACACTTCCAGGGTTGCATCAAGTACAAGTTGCCTCAACTTTCACTGAAGTAGATAAAAGCTGCAAAAACCCTTACTGATTTCCTAAGTTTACTTCTCTAAGTCCCAAAAGCTAAGACTATAACTACGTTAGCGTTCATGTATGACAAACAAATATTAAATAGTTTACACCTTTATACCAATTTATCTGTAGCTCGTGCAGGTCCAATTGGACCTGGCAGACATCTACAGAACATTTCATGCAACAACTAGAGAATACACATTTTTTCTCATCGGCACATGGAACATTCTCCAGGATAGACCACATGTTAGGTCACAAAACAGGTTTCAGCAAATTTTTCAAAGCTGACATCATTCCTAGTATCTTTTCTGACCACAATTGACTAGCACTGGAAATCAATTACAAGCGAATTTCTGGAAACTACTCCAGTGCATGAAAACTGAACAACAGGCTCCCGAATGACCTATGGGTCCAAGAAGAAATTAAAAAGGAAATCAAAAACGTTCTTGAAACTAATGAAAAAAGATGCATCCTACCAAAACCTGTGGGATACTGTAAAAGCAACAGCGACGAGGCAATATATTGCAATAAATGCTCACATCAAAAGGATGGAGAACCTTCACGTAAATGACCGAACTGTACACCTCAAAGAACCACCACCACCACAACAATGCAATCATAAAAGTACTAGAGAGAAAGAAATAATTAACATCAGGGCAGAGTTCAATGAAATGGAGACCCCCAAAACGATACAAAGGATCAGCGAAACACAAAGTTGTTTTTTGAGAAGATAAATAAAATAGACAAACCATTAGCTTTGCCCACTCTCACCACACTCATTCAACATAGTATTGAAAGCCCTAACCAGAGCAATCAAGCAAGACAAAGAAATAAAGGGCATTCAGATTGGGAAGGACAAAGTCAAGTTGTCCCTGTTTGCAGATGACGCGATCTTATAGATAGAAAACCTAAAGGCTACCAGAACGCCCTTACGGCTGACTAACAATTTTAATAATTTTGCGGGGTACAAAATCAACACCCACAGATCAGGAGCATTTTTATACTCCGATAATGAACTGGCAGAAAAAGAAATCAAGAAAGCAAGCCCATTTACAATAGTCACCCCCAAGATAAAATACCTAGGAACCAATTGAACCAAGGAGGTTAATGCAGATCTCTACAATGAGAACTACCAAACACCAGTGAGAGAAATTAAAGAGCACCCCAAAATAGTGGAATGACATACCAGGCTCTGGTACGGGAAGAATTAACATCGTGAAAATGTCCTTTCTACCCATAGCAGTCTACAAATTCAACGCAATCTCCGTCAAAATAGCAACAACTTTCTTCACAGAAATAGAAAAAGCAGTGCTAACATTCATATGGATTACGAAAAGATCCTGAATAGCCAAAGCAATTTTGAGCTTAAAAGCACCCCAAAAACAGAAAGGCTGGAGGCATAACACCACCCAATTTCAAATTCTATGACAAGGCTCAAAACAGCATGGTGATGGCATAGAAACAGACACTCAGATCAATGGAACAGGATAGAAAACCCAGGAATAATCAATTTGCCTACTTACAGCCAACCGAGTTTTGACAAAGCAAACCAGAACATACGCTGTGGAAAAGACAGCCTCTTCAGGAAATAAACGGTGCCCGCAAAATTGGACAATCCACATGCAGAAGAATGAAACTGGACCAGCATCTCACCATATGCCAAAATCGACTCGAAATGGATTAAAGACCAGAATATAAGACCCCAAACCATTACATGACTGAAGGAAAACAGAGGGGAAACACTCCAGGAAGTAGGTGGGGGCAAAGGCTTTATGAATAAGACCCGAAAACCCACAAGCAACAATATAAAAACTAAACAAATGAGCTAATGTCAAACTAAGAAGCTTCCACACAGCAAAGGAAACAATCAACAGAGCAGAAAGGCACCCTAAAAAAAGGGAGAAAATATGTGTAAACTATACGTCTGCCAAGGGCTTAATATCCAGAACATACCAAGAACTCAAACAGCTGTACAGTATGAAAACAAGTAATCCGATTTAAAACTGGGCAAACGAGATGAATAGACATTTTTCAAAGACATACAAATGGCCAACGGTACACGAAAAAATGCTCAGCATCACTAGTCATCAGAGAAATGCAAATCAAAACCACATTGAGATATCATGTCAACCCAGATAGACTGGCCATTGTTAAAAAGACCATTAATAAGAAATGCTACTGAGGATATGAGGAAAGGAGAACTCTTCTCCAATGTTGGTGGGACTGTAAATTAGCACAGCCACTATGGAAAACAGTAAAGAAGTTTCCTCCAATACAGATAGTACTACCATATGATCCAGCAGTTCCACTACTGGGTATATATCCAAAGAAATGGAAATCATATGGAAGGGACACCTGCACTCCCATGTTCACTGCAGCTTTACTTACAATAGCCAAAATATAGAACCAACCTCAGTGCCCTTCGACAGATGACTGGATAAAAAAAATGTGATACACGTACACCATGGAATAATACTCAGTGATAAAGAAAAAGAATGAAATTCTGCCATCGGTAACAACCTGGATGAGTCTGGAGAAAATTATGTTGTGTGAAATAAGCCAGACAAGGGAAGATAAATATCACATGCTCTCACTTATAACTAGGTAGAAAGGAAGGAAGGAAGGAAGGAAGGAAGGAAGGAAGGAAGGAAGGAAGGAAGGAAGGAAGGAAGGAAGGAAGCAAAGGACTACAACAGTTCCTTGAACTTTCAGAAGGACAGAAGAAACCAATGGTTACTAGAGATGAGGGGATGGACGGAGGGAGGGAGTTGGGGGCGTGATGGGTCAGGCAAAGGGCATAAAGAAAAATCATGATTTGTAATAATGAATATGCTAATAAAAATAATTTAAAAAGTAAGACACTTTAAAACACAAAAAGAATGCCATTATTGACATTCCAGAAAATTCCAGCTATGTGGATAACATTAAAAACCAGCTGTCAAGCTAAATCCTTTATCAGTACAAATTTTGATATTTCTTCAAATTGGGAGGAGAATGTTGGTTTCGATGTACAATGTCTGGTCACTCCCAGCCTCATCTATTTGTCACTGACGACCCTGGGACAGACGGAAAAAAAAAAAAAAAAAACGGTTTCTACAACTTTTAAAATACAGACACGCCCTCCACCACCAACTTTCAATTTCTACAAAACGTCCTTGGGTTCTAGTATTCTTGCACATGTTTGTTCTCTTACAGGAAATTTGCTCCTTAGGATTTCACTGCAATGTGCTTCTGGATCCCATGCCATGATTTATCTCTGAGGACCCCTGTTCCCCTGGATCCATTTCACCCCGTGCCTGGCCACCTGTGTGGCACACACACATAGGAGCAGGAGGACAAGGCTTTGAGATGGGGAACCCGCACAAGCAATTATCTGGGTTTAGGTCTGCAGGTTATTAAGGTTTTCCGTTTCAACTTCCACAGCTAGAACGAAAGTGTAGAAATCTGTTTTCTAGTTAAAATCTGTTCACATCCCAAGTGTTTTTTAAGTTACTTAACAAGCCTTTGGTAGTCCGAAATACCGGGAAGTGTGCCTGTAACTAGAAACACCAGAAACTTCCATTTCAAAATTGTCATAAACCAGGGATACTTTAGAAAAACCTTTTCAGCCCACTTCGTGCCTTGAGTAATGGTGGGTAAACAGTGGAAACCAAGAGAGGCAACATGGAAGCAAACGGATATAAAAGCACAAGGGAGACATCATGCTCTTGGGGAGAACTAAAATGCAAATTGTGTCTGTAAACGAAAGAAATTATACAGAAATCCCAGAAAAACAATTGACTGAAAATCAGACGAACGATCCCATGTTCATCGCATCACCTTGAGAACACGAAGGATACTTTTGTACAGGCAGCACACCTCCTTAAAGCAGCAGCAGAGTGCTTCGTGCACAGCAAGGCCTAGTTCACCGAGCAGCTGGAACTGTGCCCACACCCAGAGGGCAGCACCAGTCACGTGGGTGCAGAGGAGGTTGTCCCGGTGAACTCCACAAGCGGCAGCAACGCTCGGCTCTACGCCACAGGACTTCTGACAACGGACACAGTCGCACAGACTGCAAGTGGACCCCACATCAGCCTCAAGACCTCCCCCACCCGAAAACATCTCCACAGCCAGCCAGGGAGGCAAAGGAAGGGTCTTCATGGCGTGCAGAGTTACAATGAGTCTGTGTTCACGCTGCCCCCTCCCACTGTACCCGTCGAGACCCAGACGATGTGCCCTGCTACTACAAAGTCGAAGAGATGTTTGATGGGGGCAGAGCGGAAGAGGCACATTGAATTTGGATCATTTTACCCATGACCCTTCTCTCCTCCCAACCCTCTTTGCGAAAGATGACATTTCTGGGGAAACAGAAGGTGATCAGAAGCAAGTAGCTCAAATGTATGTCCCTTGTAAATTTCGGATATCCATCAATTTCAATTTTGAGATATAGAGAAGTGCTGGGAAGTTTAATTGGCCGTATCAGTGTCAGTGAAGAGCTGATGGAAGAAGTGCGAAAGGCCAAAGGAGAAAACCCATGAGTAGAGAAATTAGCCTTCGGCTAATCTTATCTTCTCTGCTTCCATATATCCCTGTCCATCCTCAAAAGTTGAGTGAGGTAGGAGATGATAAGATTGAGATTAGGGCAAATTATTTCCCCATCTTTTCCTTTCTCCAATGCACAGTTTCCTCAACCCGCACACTTGGAGTCTCAGGGTCAGCCTATTAAGTGCCTATAATCAACTTCAATCATTTTAGCAGAGTACTACAGAGTGACTGCTCCCAACCCCTTCAGATAGGTGATGCTTATGTTTACATCTGCTTATCAGCTCTGTCAAAGTGCTGTTTCGTGGAGGTGCTGTAATCTGATGAACACATGAGACATGCTATTTGCTAGCAAGAAATTCTCAGCTCAAACAAGCTAAGGTGTACGGAGATTCAGTATAACACAGTAATTGGTTAACTCAGTTTACTTGGGACTCCATTTCTTAGGTCTTGGGCTGTTTACATAACCAAAAGGAGTGTGTGTGTGTGTGTGTGTGTGTGTGTGTGTGTGTGTGTGTGTGTGTGTGTGTGTGTACCACACTTGACCTAGCGTGTGTGTGTGTATGTGTGTTTGTGTACCACACTTGACCTAGCACCTACCTGCACAAGTACCCCCCTGCCAAGTGATGTGTTTAAAGGCCAACAAAAAGGAAAACACAGAACACATTTATAATCCTGAAAATCTAGGGCTACTTAACCTTTTTGCTGCTTAATTTTAAAGGCAAAAAATGTACTATGAGCAGCATAAATAAGAACTGATTTGAGCATAGTTTTATAATAGATAAAATGTACCTGATGGGTCTAATTCAAATTTCTAAAATCTAACTGTGCCGCATTAGTCTGAGATACAAGATCTAAAGCTGCATGATCTAATCTGAGAATTTACGGACCTGTTTGAAATACCTTCATTTGATTAATTTGAAATGGAGGCCAGGGTATGACCTCTAACAGTCTGATCTTTAATAACCGCTCAAGAGATGAGGCAGGAAGTCAGTCGCGCTTAGAATTCTATGCACTTTCCTCTAGTGAGCACACCCTGCGGTTCCACGCGTGCAAGCACACCCCTCGCTCACTGCGGGATCTACAGAGCAGCTGTACATGCCCTTCAAAACTCAAATGCGTGTTATGTGGGTGTGCGGTATAGGGGTAGGACATGAAAAAACTCCCACCTGTCCAGTCCGAGAGAAATTTAACTCCTGAGAAGCACACCTTAGTTGAACATCAGATGCAACACTAATTTGCAGAGGTTCCCACAACATAGGAACAAAAGGGCTGACGTTATGTGTTGATAGCAGATCGTGTGTGAAAACTAAAGTTTTATACGGGGCTGTACGAAGACTAACTGAGGTCTGGAAAATGAGGAATTTTAAATGCTGGACAGTCTCTATACTCAGATTCCGCTGAAGACAATGCAAATACTTATAAGAGCCTGATAATAAAAACAGATTAAAAAACTTAATCATCAAGGTGAAGCATTTAGTAATGAGGTTTGTACAGCTTTTCGGAAAACACTGACTGGAAGTCCCAACCGGCTAGAGGTAGGCCAGTGTCAGGAGGCATCCCGGACATGGGCATTAGCTTCCAGCACTGATGGTGCAGCCAGTGTCGATGATAAGAATTAAAACACAACTGCAACCCCCAGTCCTGGACAGGCTCAGGAAGCGGCTATCTGGAAAGAGTGGGAGGGGTCCAGGAGGCCAGCCCCCAGGTGATACATACGTTTGCACAACAGTGACGGCGAGCCACTGGAAGTCTTTTCCAGCTGTACTGCGCTGTAATTGTGGTCGCTTGCTCAGGACAGCATGCTGCTTTCACAAGTTGTCTCCTTCCTGAGGGATTTGCTCCTAGAAAAAGCCACCACCGCCTTCTTCACTGTGCCTTCTTCTTCTTCTTTTTCTTTTTTTTCCTGGAGCTTGTCTCTTCTGCAGAGAAGAGCTTTTAACACCTCCCTGGATAGTCAGTAAAACCCCAAGCATTAAGAAGGCCAGAAAATACACGTCCACTTCATTTCACTGAAAAAGAAAGGTCATGATCCTATCCCTTCTTTGGGTCATCCACCCTGAGTCTGCACACCACATTTGCTCAGCAGCAGTCTGGCTACCCTTGCACATCCAGCAAACCCTTAGCACTCCTTCCTCTTATTCAGGATTCCAACTTTTTGAGCGACAAGAAGATCCCTGACACAGAGGGATCCTTGCTGAGGTATGAGAGCAGTGACACAGGATGCAAGAAGAGCACAAATGATGTTTCTTTATCCTCTGCCAAGCCCAGGGCACGCTTGGTGCTGCCATTCTCCTCCTGGGTGCAGCAGCAAACGCTTCTTCGTCAGTTCTATGATCCAACACTGCCGCCCTTAAAAATTAAGTCACCTCAAAAGTTACATAAGTATTTGAAAATACTCAAGAAAACTCTCCAAACACTGCTAGTTACACTTTGCTTGTCATAAATGGAACATCAATCTGAGCCCCAGGACAGGCCAGAGACAAGAACCTGTGATTTCCAGCCAGGCCTGAATTCTCCCCAAATTCCACAGAGTACCAAAACAGGACAATCTTGGCAGGAGCCAAGGGCAGCCTCCTCTACCCTGAAGCAGGCCATGCCTGGAGTCCTTGGCATGAACCGAGGGCAGCATCTCCTGCCTGGAAGCAGTCATGAAGCACACCGAAACACCACTTCCACGTGGGTGGGCCACTGTTGCTTTGCCTCCCACAGATCTGTCCCCCCTTTTCCCCTGGGTGATGGAGCTGCCAAAGATTCCTCAAAGCCCATCTCTTTTGAGCAGTGAGAAGCCCCGGGCTTCTCTTCCTGCATTTATTCTCCAGACCAAGAAGTTACAGGAAGAGACATAGGTGGGGTTTTGAACATAGGTTCAGTTTTACAAGTTTTGCAATAGAAGCTGGTAACATTCAGTCAAAACAAGTCAGATGACACTCTGTTAGGCAATTAAGTGATCCACTATAACAAAGCCTTGATTTACCCGAAATTCCTTTTCCCTCTAGCAGCTTTTTAGTAACGTTGCCTATCAATTAGTCACTTGTCTGTCTTAGAATCAGCAGCCTTGCTGTGTTATGATTCTTTTCCTGCAACAGAGACTCGATGCCCGGGGGTTAAAATTCCTGTCCTTTGCAAGGTCAATATTTGAAACTGCAAGGCTTTTGGTGACTAAAGTCACCTATTACCCAAGAGCAGTAATAGGAAATTAATGTAATACATTAAAAAAGGTAATTGCCTTCCTTAACCACGAAGATGGCATTTTATAAAATTAGCTGCTTCTCTTAAAAGGCAACCTTCATTATCCTTTACCTACTCTTTAAAGACTATACAAACAGGAATAAGTAAATTATGGATAAAATGTTCTATAACTGGGAGAACTCAACGGCCAGTTGCCCACAGCTTACCTGCTGGTGTCCTGTGACACATATTGAAGCCTCCGTTGTACTTTGAGGAAAAATGTTCCAAACATGCCCAAAGTTCTACCCAGCAGCCGCCCCGGGAACCTGCATGCACTTCTGTCCCACTGCGAGTGGCAACCACATCGGCGGTGCTGGACTCGGGTCAGCCCTGCTGGAATGGCAGTGAAAGAGAAACTCATGTTTCAGCACAGCTAAGACGTAAACGTGCAAGTGCAATTTTTAGTGAACAGTGTCGCGTATAAATTTACAGGCGGCCAAGGGATAACTCTGTGACCAAAGGAAAACAAAACCTATTCTAGAAAAACAGCAGCTCTGCCTTTCAGGGATGAGACAACCCTGCAAGCTGCTGAGCTCTCTGCTGGTCACCGGTGATGTCATCCCGGTAGCACTGACCCTGTCACCGCCAGAGGTGCCTCACCCAGTCCCCTCCCATCTGTCCGCTGGACTGGAGGGGCGCCATTCTGTCCACACAGCTTCCTTGAGCACCTGCACCCTTGGGGCCTGCTTGTTGGGAGGAAAGCTGTCACCCGCGGCAGCTGGCTTAAACCTTAGCAGCAGGAGGAACAGCTGCCCGTGGCCAGGCCACTGCCCCAGATGAAACTGTTGCTGCCGGGCCTGGCCATCTCTTCCCAACGGAAATAAGTTGTTTGGGGTTCAGCAGACTCTAGAATGAAGCGGGCCCCTTGGGCACAGGGAGCAACAGCACATCCTAGTGGGCTAATTTCCCCAAAGCTTGAAACTAGGTGTCTTGTCTCACTCCAAGGATGGCTGTGGCACTACAGCATCGCTGGACGCTGGGTGGCAGTAGAGGGCCTCACAGAAACCAGGCACAGACAATCTGGCCTCCAGCAAAGGAATGATGCTAATGCGCTCCTCTGGGTAGAATTTGCACAATAACCCACATGGAAGTCGCAGCAGGACAGGGATGAAAACTATGGGGCAAGAGGTCAAGTCTGCACAATCCCAACCAACCCCACAGATGCCCATGTCCAGTAACCGCACACACTGGATGGCTCCCCACAGGCAAAGGAACGGGTGAGACACACCCCTTCTCTGTACCTGGTGACAGATTCAGGGAAGTCAGGCTCCAGGCCCTCTCTCACTCCCACCGTGTCCTGAATCCTCACCATCAGCTACAGCTGCAAGGACTGTTTCTCTTCTGTGAACCTGCAAGCTAAGGGTCTGAAGCGACACAGTGGAGAAAGCATGCGAGGAAATTCTGCTCTACTTTTCCACCTCAGTGAGGCACGTGCACAATGTAGTTTCCCATCTCAACTGTTGCTTCGCTGTCAAGATTTCTTTTGGTGTGAGAGACCAAGGTGTCGGTAGCAAAAGAAAATGTTTTGCTTTTGCTCCCCTCAGTATGCTTCAACATTTCCAAGTGAATTTCACGTCACAAGGGGAGATGGGGATTGCCCTCAACTGGAATGTGGGTCACCTCCCAGCTGTGTGGTGATGTGTCTGGGGCCAAGGCCAGAGCTGCTGCTTTTCCAGATTTTCCAAGCCAGAAACAAGCACTGTTCACTTTAATAAGGTTAAGTTTAAACCGACATCCTTTTTTGGTGCCTAAACTGTTGACTACATACCCCAGCAAGACAGAAGCGTGTGAAAGCCGTCCATTCACACTCCCCTTCTCCCAGACGGTCACATGCGCATATCCCCAGAGCTGAAGGCACTGTGCAAAGCACGGTGCAGTATATGTGGCCAGTAACCGTGTGTTCTTCTCACTGAACACTTCCAGGGTTGCATCAAGTACAAGTTGCCTCAACTTTCACTGAAGTAGATAAAAGCTGCAAAAACCCTTACTGATTTCCTAAGTTTACTTCTCTAAGTCCCAAAAGCTAAGACTATAACTACGTTAGTGTTCATGTATGACAAACAAATATTAAATAGTTTACACCTTTATACCAATTTATCTGTAGCTCGTGCAGGTCCAATTGGACCTGGCAGACATCTACAGAACATTTCATGCAACAACTAGAGAATACACATTTTTTCTCATCGGCACATGGAACAGTCTCCAGGATAGACCACATGTTAGGTCACAAAACAGGTTTCAGCAAATTTTTCAAAGCTGACATCATTCCTAGTATCTTTTCTGACCACAATTGACTAGCACTGGAAATCAATTACAAGCGAATTTCTGGAAACTACTCCAGTGCATGAAAACTGAACAACAGGCTCCCGAATGACCTATGGGTCCAAGAAGAAATTAAAAAGGAAATCAAAAACGTTCTTGAAACTAATGAAAAAAGATGCATCCTACCAAAACCTGTGGGATACTGTAAAAGCAACAGCGACGAGGCAATATATTGCAATAAATGCTCACATCAAAAGGATGGAGAACCTTCACGTAAATGACCGAACTGTACACCTCAAAGAACCACCACCACCACAACAATGCAATCATAAAAGTACTAGAGAGAAAGAAATAATTAACATCAGGGCAGAGTTCAATGAAATGGAGACCCCCAAAACGATACAAAGGATCAGCGAAACACAAAGTTGTTTTTTGAGAAGATAAATAAAATAGACAAACCATTAGCTTTGCCCACTCTCACCACACTCATTCAACATAGTATTGAAAGCCCTAACCAGAGCAATCAAGCAAGACAAAGAAATAAAGGGCATTCAGATTGGGAAGGACAAAGTCAAGTTGTCCCTGTTTGCAGATGACGCGATCTTATAGATAGAAAACCTAAAGGCTACCAGAACGCCCTTACGGCTGACTAACAATTTTAATAATTTTGCGGGGTACAAAATCAACACCCACAGATCAGGAGCATTTTTATACTCCGATAATGAACTGGCAGAAAAAGAAATCAAGAAAGCAAGCCCATTTACAATAGTCACCCCCAAGATAAAATACCTAGGAACCAATTGAACCAAGGAGGTTAATGCAGATCTCTACAATGAGAACTACCAAACACCAGTGAGAGAAATTAAAGAGCACCCCAAAATAGTGGAATGACATACCAGGCTCTGGTACGGGAAGAATTAACATCGTGAAAATGTCCTTTCTACCCATAGCAGTCTACAAATTCAACGCAATCTCCGTCAAAATAGCAACAACTTTCTTCACAGAAATAGAAAAAGCAGTGCTAACATTCATATGGATTACGAAAAGATCCTGAATAGCCAAAGCAATTTTGAGCTTAAAAGCACCCCAAAAACAGAAAGGCTGGAGGCATAACACCACCCAATTTCAAATTCTATGACAAGGCTCAAAACAGCATGGTGATGGCATAGAAACAGACACTCAGATCAATGGAACAGGATAGAAAACCCAGGAATAATCAATTTGCCTACTTACAGCCAACCGAGTTTTGACAAAGCAAACCAGAACATACGCTGTGGAAAAGACAGCCTCTTCAGGAAATAAACGGTGCCCGCAAAATTGGACAATCCACATGCAGAAGAATGAAACTGGACCAGCATCTCACCATATGCCAAAATCGACTCGAAATGGATTAAAGACCAGAATATAAGACCCCAAACCATTACATGACTGAAGGAAAACAGAGGGGAAACACTCCAGGAAGTAGGTGGGGGCAAAGGCTTTATGAATAAGACCCGAAAACCCACAAGCAACAATATAAAAACTAAACAAATGAGCTAATGTCAAACTAAGAAGCTTCCACACAGCAAAGGAAACAATCAACAGAGCAGAAAGGCACCCTAAAAAAAGGGAGAAAATATGTGTAAACTATACGTCTGCCAAGGGCTTAATATCCAGAACATACCAAGAACTCAAACAGCTGTACAGTATGAAAACAAGTAATCCGATTTAAAACTGGGCAAACGAGATGAATAGACATTTTTCAAAGACATACAAATGGCCAACGGTACACGAAAAAATGCTCAGCATCACTAGTCATCAGAGAAATGCAAATCAAAACCACATTGAGATATCATGTCAACCCAGATAGACTGGCCATTGTTAAAAAGACCATTAATAAGAAATGCTACTGAGGATATGAGGAAAGGAGAACTCTTCTCCAATGTTGGTGGGACTGTAAATTAGCACAGCCACTATGGAAAACAGTAAAGAAGTTTCCTCCAATACAGATAGTACTACCATATGATCCAGCAGTTCCACTACTGGGTATATATCCAAAGAAATGGAAATCATATGGAAGGGACACCTGCACTCCCATGTTCACTGCAGCTTTACTTACAATAGCCAAAATATAGAACCAACCTCAGTGCCCTTCGACAGATGACTGGATAAAAAAAATGTGATACACGTACACCATGGAATAATACTCAGTGATAAAGAAAAAGAATGAAATTCTGCCATCGGTAACAACCTGGAGGAGTCTGGAGAAAATTATGTTGTGTGAAATAAGCCAGACAAGGGAAGATAAATATCACATGCTCTCACTTATAACTAGGTAGAAAGGAAGGAAGGAAGGAAGGAAGGAAGGAAGGAAGGAAGGAAGGAAGGAAGGAAGGAAGGAAGGAAGGAAGGAAGCAAAGGACTACAACAGTTCCTTGAACTTTCAGAAGGACAGAAGAAACCAATGGTTACTAGAGATGAGGGGATGGACGGAGGGAGGGAGTTGGGGGCGTGATGGGTCAGGCAAAGGGCATAAAGAAAAATCATGATTTGTAATAATGAATATGCTAATAAAAATAATTTAAAAAGTAAGACACTTTAAAACACAAAAAGAATGCCATTATTGACATTCCAGAAAATTCCAGCTATGTGGATAACATTAAAAACCAGCTGTCAAGCTAAATCCTTTATCAGTACAAATTTTGATATTTCTTCAAATTGGGAGGAGAATGTTGGTTTCGATGTACAATGTCTGGTCACTCCCAGCCTCATCTATTTGTCACTGACGACCCTGGGACAGACGGAAAAAAAAAAAAAAAAAAACGGTTTCTGCAACTTTTAAAATACAGACACGCCCTCCACCACCAACTTTCAATTTCTACAAAACGTCCTTGGGTTCTAGTATTCTTGCACATGTTTGTTCTCTTACAGGAAATTTGCTCCTTAGGATTTCACTGCAATGTGCTTCTGGATCCCATGCCATGATTTATCTCTGAGGACCCCTGTTCCCCTGGATCCATTTCACCCCGTGCCTGGCCACCTGTGTGGCACACACACATAGGAGCAGGAGGACAAGGCTTTGAGATGGGGAACCCGCACAAGCAATTATCTGGGTTTAGGTCTGCAGGTTATTAAGGTTTTCCGTTTCAACTTCCACAGCTAGAACGAAAGTGTAGAAATCTGTTTTCTAGTTAAAATCTGTTCACATCCCAAGTGTTTTTTAAGTTACTTAACAAGCCTTTGGTAGTCCGAAATACCGGGAAGTGTGCCTGTAACTAGAAACACCAGAAACTTCCATTTCAAAATTGTCATAAACCAGGGATACTTTAGAAAAACCTTTTCAGCCCACTTCGTGCCTTGAGTAATGGTGGGTAAACAGTGGAAACCAAGAGAGGCAACATGGAAGCAAACGGATATAAAAGCACAAGGGAGACATCATGCTCTTGGGGAGAACTAAAATGCAAATTGTGTCTGTAAACGAAAGAAATTATACAGAAATCCCAGAAAAACAATTGACTGAAAATCAGACGAACGATCCCATGTTCATCGCATCACCTTGAGAACACGAAGGATACTTTTGTACAGGCAGCACACCTCCTTAAAGCAGCAGCAGAGTGCTTCGTGCACAGCAAGGCCTAGTTCACCGAGCAGCTGGAACTGTGCCCACACCCAGAGGGCAGCACCAGTCACGTGGGTGCAGAGGAGGTTGTCCCGGTGAACTCCACAAGCGGCAGCAACGCTCGGCTCTACGCCACAGGACTTCTGACAACGGACACAGTCGCACAGACTGCAAGTGGACCCCACATCAGCCTCAAGACCTCCCCCACCCGAAAACATCTCCACAGCCAGCCAGGGAGGCAAAGGAAGGGTCTTCATGGCGTGCAGAGTTACAATGAATCTGTGTTCACGCTGCCCCCTCCCACTGTACCCGTCGAGACCCAGACGATGTGCCCTGCTACTACAAAGTCGAAGAGATGTTTGATGGGGGCAGAGCGGAAGAGGCACATTGAATTTGGATCATTTTACCCATGACCCTTCTCTCCTCCCAACCCTCTTTGCGAAAGATGACATTTCTGGGGAAACAGAAGGTGATCAGAAGCAAGTAGCTCAAATGTATGTCCCTTGTAAATTTCGGATATCCATCAATTTCAATTTTGAGATATAGAGAAGTGCTGGGAAGTTTAATTGGCCGTATCAGTGTCAGTGAAGAGCTGATGGAAGAAGTGCGAAAGGCCAAAGGAGAAAACCCATGAGTAGAGAAATTAGCCTTCGGCTAATCTTATCTTCTCTGCTTCCATATATCCCTGTCCATCCTCAAAAGTTGAGTGAGGTAGGAGATGATAAGATTGAGATTAGGGCAAATTATTTCCCCATCTTTTCCTTTCTCCAATGCACAGTTTCCTCAACCCGCACACTTGGAGTCTCAGGGTCAGCCTATTAAGTGCCTATAATCAACTTCAATCATTTTAGCAGAGTACTACAGAGTGACTGCTCCCAACCCCTTCAGATAGGTGATGCTTATGTTTACATCTGCTTATCAGCTCTGTCAAAGTGCTGTTTCGTGGAGGTGCTGTAATCTGATGAACACATGAGACATGCTATTTGCTAGCAAGAAATTCTCAGCTCAAACAAGCTAAGGTGTACGGAGATTCAGTATAACACAGTAATTGGTTAACTCAGTTTACTTGGGACTCCATTTCTTAGGTCTTGGGCTGTTTACATAACCAAAAGGAGTGTGTGTGTGTGTGTGTGTGTGTGTACCACACTTGACCTAGCGTGTGTGTGTGTGTGTATGTGTGTTTGTGTACCACACTTGACCTAGCACCTACCTGCACAAGTAACCCCCTGCCAAGTGATGTGTTTAAAGGCCAACAAAAAGGAAAACACAGAACACATTTATAATCCTGAAAATCTAGGGCTACTTAACCTTTTTGCTGCTTAATTTTAAAGGCAAAAAATGTACTATGAGCAGCATAAATAAGAACTGATTTGAGCATAGTTTTATAATAGATAAAATGTACCTGATGGGTCTAATTCAAATTTCTAAAATCTAACTGTGCCGCATTAGTCTGAGATACAAGATCTAAAGCTGCATGATCTAATCTGAGAATTTACGGACCTGTTTGAAATACCTTCATTTGATTAATTTGGAATGGAGGCCAGGGTATGACCTCTAACAGTCTGATCTTTAATAACCGCTCAAGAGATGAGGCAGGAAGTCAGTCGCGCTTAGAATTCTATGCACTTTCCTCTAGTGAGCACACCCTGCGGTTCCACGCGTGCAAGCACACCCCTCGCTCACTGCGGGATCTACAGAGCAGCTGTACATGCCCTTCAAAACTCAAATGCGTGTTATGTGGGTGTGCGGTATAGGGGTAGGACATGAAAAAACTCCCACCTGTCCAGTCCGAGAGAAATTTAACTCCTGAGAAGCACACCTTAGTTGAACATCAGATGCAACACTAATTTGCAGAGGTTCCCACAACATAGGAACAAAAGGGCTGACGTTATGTGTTGATAGCAGATCGTGTGTGAAAACTAAAGTTTTATACGGGGCTGTACGAAGACTAACTGAGGTCTGGAAAATGAGGAATTTTAAATGCTGGACAGTCTCTATACTCAGATTCCACTGAAGACAATGCAAATACTTATAAGAGCCTGATAATAAAAACAGATTAAAAAACTTAATCATCAAGGTGAAGCATTTAGTAATGAGGTTTGTACAGCTTTTCGGAAAACACTGACTGGAAGTCCCAACCGGCTAGAGGTAGGCCAGTGTCAGGAGGCATCCCGGACATGGGCATTAGCTTCCAGCACTGATGGTGCAGCCAGTGTCGATGATAAGAATTAAAACACAACTGCAACCCCCAGTCCTGGACAGGCTCAGGAAGCGGCTATCTGGAAAGAGTGGGAGGGGTCCAGGAGGCCAGCCCCCAGGTGATACATACGTTTGCACAACAGTGACGGCGAGCCACTGGAAGTCTTTTCCAGCTGTACTGCGCTGTAATTGTGGTCGCTTGCTCAGGACAGCATGCTGCTTTCACAAGTTGTCTCCTTCCTGAGGGATTTGCTCCTAGAAAAAGCCACCACCGCCTTCTTCACTGTGCCTTCTTCTTCTTCTTTTTCTTTTTTTTCCTGGAGCTTGTCTCTTCTGCAGAGAAGAGCTTTTAACACCTCCCTGGATAGTCAGTAAAACCCCAAGCATTAAGAAGGCCAGAAAATACACGTCCACTTCATTTCACTGAAAAAGAAAGGTCATGATCCTATCCCTTCTTTGGGTCATCCACCCTGAGTCTGCACACCACATTTGCTCAGCAGCAGTCTGGCTACCCTTGCACATCCAGCAAACCCTTAGCACTCCTTCCTCTTATTCAGGATTCCAACTTTTTGAGCGACAAGAAGATCCCTGACACAGAGGGATCCTTGCTGAGGTATGAGAGCAGTGACACAGGATGCAAGAAGAGCACAAATGATGTTTCTTTATCCTCTGCCAAGCCCAGGGCACGCTTGGTGCTGCCATTCTCCTCCTGGGTGCAGCAGCAAACGCTTCTTCGTCAGTTCTATGATCCAACACTGCCGCCCTTAAAAATTAAGTCACCTCAAAAGTTACATAAGTATTTGAAAATACTCAAGAAAACTCTCCAAACACTGCTAGTTACACTTTGCTTGTCATAAATGGAACATCAATCTGAGCCCCAGGACAGGCCAGAGACAAGAACCTGTGATTTCCAGCCAGGCCTGAATTCTCCCCAAATTCCACAGAGTACCAAAACAGGACAATCTTGGCAGGAGCCAAGGGCAGCCTCCTCTACCCTGAAGCAGGCCATGCCTGGAGTCCTTGGCATGAACCGAGGGCAGCATCTCCTGCCTGGAAGCAGTCATGAAGCACACCGAAACACCACTTCCACGTGGGTGGGCCACTGTTGCTTTGCCTCCCACAGATCTGTCCCCCCTTTTCCCCTGGGTGATGGAGCTGCCAAAGATTCCTCAAAGCCCATCTCTTTTGAGCAGTGAGAAGCCCCGGGCTTCTCTTCCTGCATTTATTCTCCAGACCAAGAAGTTACAGGAAGAGACATAGGTGGGGTTTTGAACATAGGTTCAGTTTTACAAGTTTTGCAATAGAAGCTGGTAACATTCAGTCAAAACAAGTCAGATGACACTCTGTTAGGCAATTAAGTGATCCACTATAACAAAGCCTTGATTTACCCGAAATTCCTTTTCCCTCTAGCAGCTTTTTAGTAACGTTGCCTATCAATTAGTCACTTGTCTGTCTTAGAATCAGCAGCCTTGCTGTGTTATGATTCTTTTCCTGCAACAGAGACTCGATGCCCGGGGGTTAAAATTCCTGTCCTTTGCAAGGTCAATATTTGAAACTGCAAGGCTTTTGATGACTAAAGTCACCTATTACCCAAGAGCAGTAATAGGAAATTAATGTAATACACTAAAAAAGGTAATTGCCTTCCTTAACCACGAAGATGGCATTTTATAAAATTAGCTGCTTCTCTTAAAAGGCAACCTTCATTATCCTTTACCTACTCTTTAAAGACTATACAAACAGGAATAAGTAAATTATGGATAAAATGTTCTATAACTGGGAGAACTCAACGGCCAGTTGCCCACAGCTTACCTGCTGGTGTCCTGTGACACATATTGAAGCCTCCGTTGTACTTTGAGGAAAAATGTTCCAAACATGCCCAAAGTTCTACCCAGCAGCCGCCCCGGGAACCTGCATGCACTTCTGTCCCACTGCGAGTGGCAACCACATCGGCGGTGCTGGACTCGGGTCAGCCCTGCTGGAATGGCAGTGAAAGAGAAACTCATGTTTCAGCACAGCTAAGACGTAAACGTGCAAGTGCAATTTTTAGTGAACAGTGTCGCGTATACATTTACAGGCGGCCAAGGGATAACTCTGTGACCAAAGGAAAACAAAACCTATTCTAGAAAAACAGCAGCTCTGCCTTTCAGGGATGAGACAACCCTGCAAGCTGCTGAGCTCTCTGCTGGTCACCGGTGATGTCATCCCGGTAGCACTGACCCTGTCACCGCCAGAGGTGCCTCACCCAGTCCCCTCCCATCTGTCCGCTGGACTGGAGGGGCGCCATTCTGTCCACACAGCTTCCTTGAGCACCTGCACCCTTGGGGCCTGCTTGTTGGGAGGAAAGCTGTCACCCGCGGCAGCTGGCTTAAACCTTAGCAGCAGGAGGAACAGCTGCCCGTGGCCAGGTCACTGCCCCAGATGAAACTGTTGCTGCCGGGCCTGGCCATCTCTTCCCAACGGAAATAAGTTGTTTGGGGTTCAGCAGACTCTAGAATGAAGCGGGCCCCTTGGGCACAGGGAGCAACAGCACATCCTAGTGGGCTAATTTCCCCAAAGCTTGAAACTAGGTGTCTTGTCTCACTCCAAGGATGGCTGTGGCACTACAGCATCGCTGGACGCTGGGTGGCAGTAGAGGGCCTCACAGAAACCAGGCACAGACAATCTGGCCTCCAGCAAAGGAATGATGCTAATGCGCTCCTCTGGGTAGAATTTGCACAATAACCCACATGGAAGTCGCAGCAGGACAGGGATGAAAACTATGGGGCAAGAGGTCAAGTCTGCACAATCCCAACCAACCCCACAGATGCCCATGTCCAGTAACCGCACACACTGGATGGCTCCCCACAGGCAAAGGAACAGGTGAGACACACCCCTTCTCTGTACCTGGTGACAGATTCAGGGAAGTCAGGCTCCAGGCCCTCTCTCACTCCCACCGTGTCCTGAATCCTCACCATCAGCTACAGCTGCAAGGACTGTTTCTCTTCTGTGAACCTGCAAGCTAAGGGTCTGAAGCGACACAGTGGAGAAAGCATGCGAGGAAATTCTGCTCTACTTTTCCACCTCAGTGAGGCACGTGCACAATGTAGTTTCCCATCTCAACTGTTGCTTCGCTGTCAAGATTTCTTTTGGTGTGAGAGACCAAGGTGTCGGTAGCAAAAGAAAATGTTTTGCTTTTGCTCCCCTCAGTATGCTTCAACATTTCCAAGTGAATTTCACGTCACAAGGGGAGATGGGGATTGCCCTCAACTGGAATGTGGGTCACCTCCCAGCTGTGTGGTGATGTGTCTGGGGCCAAGGCCAGAGCTGCTGCTTTTCCAGATTTTCCAAGCCAGAAACAAGCACTGTTCACTTTAATAAGGTTAAGTTTAAACCGACATCCTTTTTTGGTGCCTAAACTGTTGACTACATACCCCAGCAAGACAGAAGCGTGTGAAAGCCGTCCATTCACACTCCCCTTCTCCCAGACGGTCACATGCGCATATGCCCAGAGCTGAAGGCACTGTGCAAAGCACGGTGCAGTATATGCGGCCAGTAACCGTGTGTTCTTCTCACTGAACACTTCCAGGGTTGCATCAAGTAAAAGTTGCCTCAACTTTCACTGAAGTAGATAAAAGCTGCAAAAACCCTTACTGATTTCCTAAGTTTACTTCTCTAAGTCCCAAAAGCTAAGACTATAACTACGTTAGTGTTCATGTATGACAAACAAATATTAAATAGTTTACACCTTTATACCAATTTATCTGTAGCTCGTGCAGGTCCAATTGGACCCGGCAGACATCTACAGAACATTTCATGCAACAACTAGAGAATACACATTTTTTCTCATCGGCACATGGAACATTCTCCAGGATAGACCACATGTTAGGTCACAAAACAGGTTTCAGCAAATTTTTCAAAGCTGACATCATTCCTAGTATCTTTTCTGACCACAATTGACTAGCACTGGAAATCAATTACAA
Source organism: Cynocephalus volans (assembly GCF_027409185.1). Taxonomy (NCBI): domain Eukaryota; kingdom Metazoa; phylum Chordata; class Mammalia; order Dermoptera; family Cynocephalidae; genus Cynocephalus; species Cynocephalus volans. The sequence goes on from NW_026902465.1 coordinate 2,372,387, forward strand.
GCGAATTTCTGGAAACTACTCCAGTGCATGAAAACTGAACAACAGGCTCCCGAATGACCTATGGGTCCAAGAAGAAATTAAAAAGGAAATCAAAAACGTTCTTGAAACTAATGAAAAAAGATGCATCCTACCAAAACCTGTGGGATACTGTAAAAGCAACAGCGACGAGGCAATATATTGCAATAAATGCTCACATCAAAAGGATGGAGAACCTTCACGTAAATGACCGAACTGTACACCTCAAAGAACCACCACCACCACAACAATGCAATCATAAAAGTACTAGAGAGAAAGAAATAATTAACATCAGGGCAGAGTTCAATGAAATGGAGACCCCCAAAACGATACAAAGGATCAGCGAAACACAAAGTTGTTTTTTGAGAAGATAAATAAAATAGACAAACCATTAGCTTTGCCCACTCTCACCACACTCATTCAACATAGTATTGAAAGCCCTAACCAGAGCAATCAAGCAAGACAAAGAAATAAAGGGCATTCAGATTGGGAAGGACAAAGTCAAGTTGTCCCTGTTTGCAGATGACGCGATCTTATAGATAGAAAACCTAAAGGCTACCAGAACGCCCTTACGGCTGACTAACAATTTTAATAATTTTGCGGGGTACAAAATCAACACCCACAGATCAGGAGCATTTTTATACTCCGATAATGAACTGGCAGAAAAAGAAATCAAGAAAGCAAGCCCATTTACAATAGTCACCCCCAAGATAAAATACCTAGGAACCAATTGAACCAAGGAGGTTAATGCAGATCTCTACAATGAGAACTACCAAACACCAGTGAGAGAAATTAAAGAGCACCCCAAAATAGTGGAATGACATACCAGGCTCTGGTACGGGAAGAATTAACATCGTGAAAATGTCCTTTCTACCCATAGCAGTCTACAAATTCAACGCAATCTCCGTCAAAATAGCAACAACTTTCTTCACAGAAATAGAAAAAGCAGTGCTAACATTCATATGGATTACGAAAAGATCCTGAATAGCCAAAGCAATTTTGAGCTTAAAAGCACCCCAAAAACAGAAAGGCTGGAGGCATAACACCACCCAATTTCAAATTCTATGACAAGGCTCAAAACAGCATGGTGATGGCATAGAAACAGACACTCAGATCAATGGAACAGGATAGAAAACCCAGGAATAATCAATTTGCCTACTTACAGCCAACCGATTTTTGACAAAGCAAACCAGAACATACGCTGTGGAAAAGACAGCCTCTTCAGGAAATAAACGGTGCCCGCAAAATTGGACAATCCACATGCAGAAGAATGAAACTGGACCAGCATCTCACCATATGCCAAAATCGACTCGAAATGGATTAAAGACCAGAATATAAGACCCCAAACCATTACATGACTGAAGGAAAACAGAGGGGAAACACTCCAGGAAGTAGGTGGGGGCAAAGGCTTTATGAATAAGACCCGAAAACCCACAAGCAACAATATAAAAACTAAACAAATGAGCTAATGTCAAACTAAGAAGCTTCCACACAGCAAAGGAAACAATCAACAGAGCAGAAAGGCACCCTAAAAAAAGGGAGAAAATATGTGTAAACTATACGTCTGCCAAGGGCTTAATATCCAGAACATACCAAGAACTCAAACAGCTGTACAGTATGAAAACAAGTAATCCGATTTAAAACTGGGCAAACGAGATGAATAGACATTTTTCAAAGACATACAAATGGCCAACGGTACACGAAAAAATGCTCAGCATCACTAGTCATCAGAGAAATGCAAATCAAAACCACATTGAGATATCATGTCAACCCAGATAGACTGGCCATTGTTAAAAAGACCATTAATAAGAAATGCTACTGAGGATATGAGGAAAGGAGAACTCTTCTCCAATGTTGGTGGGACTGTAAATTAGCACAGCCACTATGGAAAACAGTAAAGAAGTTTCCTCCAATACAGATAGTACTACCATATGATCCAGCAGTTCCACTACTGGGTATATATCCAAAGAAATGGAAATCATATGGAAGGGACACCTGCACTCCCATGTTCACTGCAGCTTTACTTACAATAGCCAAAATATAGAACCAACCTCAGTGCCCTTCGACAGATGACTGGATAAAAAAAATGTGATACACGTACACCATGGAATAATACTCAGTGATAAAGAAAAAGAATGAAATTCTGCCATCGGTAACAACCTGGATGAGTCTGGAGAAAATTATGTTGTGTGAAATAAGCCAGACAAGGGAAGATAAATATCACATGCTCTCACTTATAACTAGGTAGAAAGGAAGGAAGGAAGGAAGGAAGGAAGGAAGGAAGGAAGGAAGGAAGGAAGGAAGCAAAGGACTACAACAGTTCCTTGAACTTTCAGAAGGACAGAAGAAACCAATGGTTACTAGAGATGAGGGGATGGACGGAGGGAGGGAGTTGGGGGCGTGATGGGTCAGGCAAAGGGCATAAAGAAAAATCATGATTTGTAATAATGAATATGCTAATAAAAATAATTTAAAAAGTAAGACACTTTAAAACACAAAAAGAATGCCATTATTGACATTCCAGAAAATTCCAGCTATGTGGATAACATTAAAAACCAGCTGTCAAGCTAAATCCTTTATCAGTACAAATTTTGATATTTCTTCAAATTGGGAGGAGAATGTTGGTTTCGATGTACAATGTCTGGTCACTCCCAGCCTCATCTATTTGTCACTGACGACCCTGGGACAGACGGAAAAAAAAAAAAAAAAACGGTTTCTGCAACTTTTAAAATACAGACACGCCCTCCACCACCAACTTTCAATTTCTACAAAACGTCCTTGGGTTCTAGTATTCTTGCACATGTTTGTTCTCTTACAGGAAATTTGCTCCTTAGGATTTCACTGCAATGTGCTTCTGGATCCCATGCCATGATTTATCTCTGAGGACCCCTGTTCCCCTGGATCCATTTCACCCCGTGCCTGGCCACCTGTGTGGCACACACACATAGGAGCAGGAGGACAAGGCTTTGAGATGGGGAACCCGCACAAGCAATTATCTGGGTTTAGGTCTGCAGGTTATTAAGGTTTTCCGTTTCAACTTCCACAGCTAGAACGAAAGTGTAGAAATCTGTTTTCTAGTTAAAATCTGTTCACATCCCAAGTGTTTTTTAAGTTACTTAACAAGCCTTTGGTAGTCCGAAATACCGGGAAGTGTGCCTGTAACTAGAAACACCAGAAACTTCCATTTCAAAATTGTCATAAACCAGGGATACTTTAGAAAAACCTTTTCAGCCCACTTCGTGCCTTGAGTAATGGTGGGTAAACAGTGGAAACCAAGAGAGGCAACATGGAAGCAAACGGATATAAAAGCACAAGGGAGACATCATGCTCTTGGGGAGAACTAAAATGCAAATTGTGTCTGTAAACGAAAGAAATTATACAGAAATCCCAGAAAAACAATTGACTGAAAATCAGACGAACGATCCCATGTTCATCGCATCACCTTGAGAACACGAAGGATACTTTTGTACAGGCAGCACACCTCCTTAAAGCAGCAGCAGAGTGCTTCGTGCACAGCAAGGCCTAGTTCACCGAGCAGCTGGAACTGTGCCCACACCCAGAGGGCAGCACCAGTCACGTGGGTGCAGAGGAGGTTGTCCCGGTGAACTCCACAAGTGGCAGCAACGCTAGGCTCTACGCCACAGGACTTCTGACAACGGACACAGTCGCACAGACTGCAAGTGGACCCCACATCAGCCTCAAGACCTCCCCCACCCGAAAACATCTCCACAGCCAGCCAGGGAGGCAAAGGAAGGGTCTTCATGGCGTGCAGAGTTACAATGAATCTGTGTTCACGCTGCCCCCTCCCACTGTACCCGTCGAGACCCAGACGATGTGCCCTGCTACTACAAAGTCGAAGAGATGTTTGATGGGGGCAGAGCGGAAGAGGCACATTGAATTTGGATCATTTTACCCATGACCCTTCTCTCCTCCCAACCCTCTTTGCGAAAGATGACATTTCTGGGGAAACAGAAGGTGATCAGAAGCAAGTAGCTCAAATGTATGTCCCTTGTAAATTTCGGATATCCATCAATTTCAATTTTGAGATATAGAGAAGTGCTGGGAAGTTTAATTGGCCGTATCAGTGTCAGTGAAGAGCTGATGGAAGAAGTGCGAAAGGCCAAAGGAGAAAACCCATGAGTAGAGAAATTAGCCTTCGGCTAATCTTATCTTCTCTGCTTCCATATATCCCTGTCCATCCTCAAAAGTTGAGTGAGGTAGGAGATGATAAGATTGAGATTAGGGCAAATTATTTCCCCATCTTTTCCTTTCTCCAATGCACAGTTTCCTCAACCCGCACACTTGGAGTCTCAGGGTCAGCCTATTAAGTGCCTATAATCAACTTCAATCATTTTAGCAGAGTACTACAGAGTGACTGCTCCCAACCCCTTCAGATAGGTGATGCTTATGTTTACATCTGCTTATCAGCTCTGTCAAAGTGCTGTTTCGTGGAGGTGCTGTAATCTGATGAACACATGAGACATGCTATTTGCTAGCAAGAAATTCTCAGCTCAAACAAGCTAAGGTGTACGGAGATTCAGTATAACACAGTAATTGGTTAACTCAGTTTACTTGGGACTCCATTTCTTAGGTCTTGGGCTGTTTACATAACCAAAAGGAGTGTGTGTGTGTGTGTGTGTGTGTGTGTGTGTGTGTACCACACTTGACCTAGCGTGTGTGTGTGTATGTGTGTTTGTGTACCACACTTGACCTAGCACCTACCTGCACAAGTACCCCCCTGCCAAGTGATGTGTTTAAAGGCCAACAAAAAGGAAAACACAGAACACATTTATAATCCTGAAAATCTAGGGCTACTTAACCTTTTTGCTGCTTAATTTTAAAGGCAAAAAATGTACTATGAGCAGCATAAATAAGAACTGATTTGAGCATAGTTTTATAATAGATAAAATGTACCTGATGGGTCTAATTCAAATTTCTAAAATCTAACTGTGCCGCATTAGTCTGAGATACAAGATCTAAAGCTGCATGATCTAATCTGAGAATTTACGGACCTGTTTGAAATACCTTCATTTGATTAATTTGAAATGGAGGCCAGGGTATGACCTCTAACAGTCTGATCTTTAATAACCGCTCAAGAGATGAGGCAGGAAGTCAGTCGCGCTTAGAATTCTATGCACTTTCCTCTAGTGAGCACACCCTGCGGTTCCACGCGTGCAAGCACACCCCTCGCTCACTGCGGGATCTACAGAGCAGCTGTACATGCCCTTCAAAACTCAAATGCGTGTTATGTGGGTGTGCGGTATAGGGGTAGGACATGAAAAAACTCCCACCTGTCCAGTCCGAGAGAAATTTAACTCCTGAGAAGCACACCTTAGTTGAACATCAGATGCAACACTAATTTGCAGAGGTTCCCACAACATAGGAACAAAAGGGCTGACGTTATGTGTTGATAGCAGATCGTGTGTGAAAACTAAAGTTTTATACGGGGCTGTACGAAGACTAACTGAGGTCTGGAAAATGAGGAATTTTAAATGCTGGACAGTCTCTATACTCAGATTCCACTGAAGACAATGCAAATACTTATAAGAGCCTGATAATAAAAACAGATTAAAAAACTTAATCATCAAGGTGAAGCATTTAGTAATGAGGTTTGTACAGCTTTTCGGAAAACACTGACTGGAAGTCCCAACCGGCTAGAGGTAGGCCAGTGTCAGGAGGCATCCCGGACATGGGCATTAGCTTCCAGCACTGATGGTGCAGCCAGTGTCGATGATAAGAATTAAAACACAACTGCAACCCCCAGTCCTGGACAGGCTCAGGAAGCGGCTATCTGGAAAGAGTGGGAGGGGTCCAGGAGGCCAGCCCCCAGGTGATACATACGTTTGCACAACAGTGACGGCGAGCCACTGGAAGTCTTTTCCAGCTGTACTGCGCTGTAATTGTGGTCGCTTGCTCAGGACAGCATGCTGCTTTCACAAGTTGTCTCCTTCCTGAGGGATTTGCTCCTAGAAAAAGCCACCACCGCCTTCTTCACTGTGCCTTCTTCTTCTTCTTTTTCTTTTTTTTCCTGGAGCTTGTCTCTTCTGCAGAGAAGAGCTTTTAACACCTCCCTGGATAGTCAGTAAAACCCCAAGCATTAAGAAGGCCAGAAAATACACGTCCACTTCATTTCACTGAAAAAGAAAGGTCATGATCCTATCCCTTCTTTGGGTCATCCACCCTGAGTCTGCACACCACATTTGCTCAGCAGCAGTCTGGCTACCCTTGCACATCCAGCAAACCCTTAGCACTCCTTCCTCTTATTCAGGATTCCAACTTTTTGAGCGACAAGAAGATCCCTGACACAGAGGGATCCTTGCTGAGGTATGAGAGCAGTGACACAGGATGCAAGAAGAGCACAAATGATGTTTCTTTATCCTCTGCCAAGCCCAGGGCACGCTTGGTGCTGCCATTCTCCTCCTGGGTGCAGCAGCAAACGCTTCTTCGTCAGTTCTATGATCCAACACTGCCGCCCTTAAAAATTAAGTCACCTCAAAAGTTACATAAGTATTTGAAAATACTCAAGAAAACTCTCCAAACACTGCTAGTTACACTTTGCTTGTCATAAATGGAACATCAATCTGAGCCCCAGGACAGGCCAGAGACAAGAACCTGTGATTTCCAGCCAGGCCTGAATTCTCCCCAAATTCCACAGAGTACCAAAACAGGACAATCTTGGCAGGAGCCAAGGGCAGCCTCCTCTACCCTGAAGCAGGCCATGCCTGGAGTCCTTGGCATGAACCGAGGGCAGCATCTCCTGCCTGGAAGCAGTCATGAAGCACACCGAAACACCACTTCCTCGTGGGTGGGCCACTGTTGCTTTGCCTCCCACAGATCTGTCCCCCCTTTTCCCCTGGGTGATGGAGCTGCCAAAGATTCCTCAAAGCCCATCTCTTTTGAGCAGTGAGAAGCCCCGGGCTTCTCTTCCTGCATTTATTCTCCAGACCAAGAAGTTACAGGAAGAGACATAGGTGGGGTTTTGAACATAGGTTCAGTTTTACAAGTTTTGCAATAGAAGCTGGTAACATTCAGTCAAAACAAGTCAGATGACACTCTGTTAGGCAATTAAGTGATCCACTATAACAAAGCCTTGATTTACCCGAAATTCCTTTTCCCTCTAGCAGCTTTTTAGTAACGTTGCCTATCAATTAGTCACTTGTCTGTCTTAGAATCAGCAGCCTTGCTGTGTTATGATTCTTTTCCTGCAACAGAGACTCGATGCCCGGGGGTTAAAATTCCTGTCCTTTGCAAGGTCAATATTTGAAACTGCAAGGCTTTTGATGACTAAAGTCACCTATTACCCAAGAGCAGTAATAGGAAATTAATGTAATACACTAAAAAAGGTAATTGCCTTCCTTAACCACGAAGATGGCATTTTATAAAATTAGCTGCTTCTCTTAAAAGGCAACCTTCATTATCCTTTACCTACTCTTTAAAGACTATACAAACAGGAATAAGTAAATTATGGATAAAATGTTCTATAACTGGGAGAACTCAACGGCCAGTTGCCCACAGCTTACCTGCTGGTGTCCTGTGACACATATTGAAGCCTCCGTTGTACTTTGAGGAAAAATGTTCCAAACATGCCCAAAGTTCTACCCAGCAGCCGCCCCGGGAACCTGCATGCACTTCTGTCCCACTGCGAGTGGCAACCACATCGGCGGTGCTGGACTCGGGTCAGCCCTGCTGGAATGGCAGTGAAAGAGAAACTCATGTTTCAGCACAGCTAAGACGTAAACGTGCAAGTGCAATTTTTAGTGAACAGTGTCGCGTATACATTTACAGGCGGCCAAGGGATAACTCTGTGACCAAAGGAAAACAAAACCTATTCTAGAAAAACAGCAGCTCTGCCTTTCAGGGATGAGACAACCCTGCAAGCTGCTGAGCTCTCTGCTGGTCACCGGTGATGTCATCCCGGTAGCACTGACCCTGTCACCGCCAGAGGTGCCTCACCCAGTCCCCTCCCATCTGTCCGCTGGACTGGAGGGGCGCCATTCTGTCCACACAGCTTCCTTGAGCACCTGCACCCTTGGGGCCTGCTTGTTGGGAGGAAAGCTGTCACCCGCGGCAGCTGGCTTAAACCTTAGCAGCAGGAGGAACAGCTGCCCGTGGCCAGGTCACTGCCCCAGATGAAACTGTTGCTGCCGGGCCTGGCCATCTCTTCCCAACGGAAATAAGTTGTTTGGGGTTCAGCAGACTCTAGAATGAAGCGGGCCCCTTGGGCACAGGGAGCAACAGCACATCCTAGTGGGCTAATTTCCCCAAAGCTTGAAACTAGGTGTCTTGTCTCACTCCAAGGATGGCTGTGGCACTACAGCATCGCTGGACGCTGGGTGGCAGTAGAGGGCCTCACAGAAACCAGGCACAGACAATCTGGCCTCCAGCAAAGGAATGATGCTAATGCGCTCCTCTGGGTAGAATTTGCACAATAACCCACATGGAAGTCGCAGCAGGACAGGGATGAAAACTATGGGGCAAGAGGTCAAGTCTGCACAATCCCAACCAACCCCACAGATGCCCATGTCCAGTAACCGCACACACTGGATGGCTCCCCACAGGCAAAGGAACAGGTGAGACACACCCCTTCTCTGTACCTGGTGACAGATTCAGGGAAGTCAGGCTCCAGGCCCTCTCTCACTCCCACCGTGTCCTGAATCCTCACCATCAGCTACAGCTGCAAGGACTGTTTCTCTTCTGTGAACCTGCAAGCTAAGGGTCTGAAGCGACACAGTGGAGAAAGCATGCGAGGAAATTCTGCTCTACTTTTCCACCTCAGTGAGGCACGTGCACAATGTAGTTTCCCATCTCAACTGTTGCTTCGCTGTCAAGATTTCTTTTGGTGTGAGAGACCAAGGTGTCGGTAGCAAAAGAAAATGTTTTGCTTTTGCTCCCCTCAGTATGCTTCAACATTTCCAAGTGAATTTCACGTCACAAGGGGAGATGGGGATTGCCCTCAACTGGAATGTGGGTCACCTCCCAGCTGTGTGGTGATGTGTCTGGGGCCAAGGCCAGAGCTGCTGCTTTTCCAGATTTTCCAAGCCAGAAACAAGCACTGTTCACTTTAATAAGGTTAAGTTTAAACCGACATCCTTTTTTGGTGCCTAAACTGTTGACTACATACCCCAGCAAGACAGAAGCGTGTGAAAGCCGTCCATTCACACTCCCCTTCTCCCAGACGGTCACATGCGCATATGCCCAGAGCTGAAGGCACTGTGCAAAGCACGGTGCAGTATATGCGGCCAGTAACCGTGTGTTCTTCTCACTGAACACTTCCAGGGTTGCATCAAGTAAAAGTTGCCTCAACTTTCACTGAAGTAGATAAAAGCTGCAAAAACCCTTACTGATTTCCTAAGTTTACTTCTCTAAGTCCCAAAAGCTAAGACTATAACTACGTTAGCGTTCATGTATGACAAACAAATATTAAATAGTTTACACCTTTATACCAATTTATCTGTAGCTCGTGCAGGTCCAATTGGACCCGGCAGACATCTACAGAACATTTCATGCAACAACTAGAGAATACACATTTTTTCTCATCGGCACATGGAACATTCTCCAGGATAGACCACATGTTAGGTCACAAAACAGGTTTCAGCAAATTTTTCAAAGCTGACATCATTCCTAGTATCTTTTCTGACCACAATTGACTAGCACTGGAAATCAATTACAAGCGAATTTCTGGAAACTACTCCAGTGCATGAAAACTGAACAACAGGCTCCCGAATGACCTATGGGTCCAAGAAGAAATTAAAAAGGAAATCAAAAACGTTCTTGAAACTAATGAAAAAAGATGCATCCTACCAAAACCTGTGGGATACTGTAAAAGCAACAGCGACGAGGCAATATATTGCAATAAATGCTCACATCAAAAGGATGGAGAAACTTCACGTAAATGACCGAACTGTACACCTCAAAGAACCACCACCACCACAACAATGCAATCATAAAAGTACTAGAGAGAAAGAAATAATTAACATCAGGGCAGAGTTCAATGAAATGGAGACCCCCAAAACGATACAAAGGATCAGCGAAACACAAAGTTGTTTTTTGAGAAGATAAATAAAATAGACAAACCATTAGCTTTGCCCACTCTCACCACACTCATTCAACATAGTATTGAAAGCCCTAACCAGAGCAATCAAGCAAGACAAAGAAATAAAGGGCATTCAGATTGGGAAGGACAAAGTCAAGTTGTCCCTGTTTGCAGATGACGCGATCTTATAGATAGAAAACCTAAAGGCTACCAGAACGCCCTTACGGCTGACTAACAATTTTAATAATTTTGCGGGGTACAAAATCAACACCCACAGATCAGGAGCATTTTTATACTCCGATAATGAACTGGCAGAAAAAGAAATCAAGAAAGCAAGCCCATTTACAATAGTCACCCCCAAGATAAAATACCTAGGAACCAATTGAACCAAGGAGGTTAATGCAGATCTCTACAATGAGAACTACCAAACACCAGTGAGAGAAATTAAAGAGCACCCCAAAATAGTGGAATGACATACCAGGCTCTGGTACGGGAAGAATTAACATCGTGAAAATGTCCTTTCTACCCATAGCAGTCTACAAATTCAACGCAATCTCCGTCAAAATAGCAACAACTTTCTTCACAGAAATAGAAAAAGCAGTGCTAACATTCATATGGATTACGAAAAGATCCTGAATAGCCAAAGCAATTTTGAGCTTAAAAGCACCCCAAAAACAGAAAGGCTGGAGGCATAACACCACCCAATTTCAAATTCTATGACAAGGCTCAAAACAGCATGGTGATGGCATAGAAACAGACACTCAGATCAATGGAACAGGATAGAAAACCCAGGAATAATCAATTTGCCTACTTACAGCCAACCGATTTTTGACAAAGCAAACCAGAACATACGCTGTGGAAAAGACAGCCTCTTCAGGAAATAAACGGTGCCCGCAAAATTGGACAATCCACATGCAGAAGAATGAAACTGGACCAGCATCTCACCATATGCCAAAATCGACTCGAAATGGATTAAAGACCAGAATATAAGACCCCAAACCATTACATGACTGAAGGAAAACAGAGGGGAAACACTCCAGGAAGTAGGTGGGGGCAAAGGCTTTATGAATAAGACCCGAAAACCCACAAGCAACAATATAAAAACTAAACAAATGAGCTAATGTCAAACTAAGAAGCTTCCACACAGCAAAGGAAACAATCAACAGAGCAGAAAGGCACCCTAAAAAAAGGGAGAAAATATGTGTAAACTATACGTCTGCCAAGGGCTTAATATCCAGAACATACCAAGAACTCAAACAGCTGTACAGTATGAAAACAAGTAATCCGATTTAAAACTGGGCAAACGAGATGAATAGACATTTTTCAAAGACATACAAATGGCCAACGGTACACGAAAAAATGCTCAGCATCACTAGTCATCAGAGAAATGCAAATCAAAACCACATTGAGATATCATGTCAACCCAGATAGACTGGCCATTGTTAAAAAGACCATTAATAAGAAATGCTACTGAGGATATGAGGAAAGGAGAACTCTTCTCCAATGTTGGTGGGACTGTAAATTAGCACAGCCACTATGGAAAACAGTAAAGAAGTTTCCTCCAATACAGATAGTACTACCATATGATCCAGCAGTTCCACTACTGGGTATATATCCAAAGAAATGGAAATCATATGGAAGGGACACCTGCACTCCCATGTTCACTGCAGCTTTACTTACAATAGCCAAAATATAGAACCAACCTCAGTGCCCTTCGACAGATGACTGGATAAAAAAAATGTGATACACGTACACCATGGAATAATACACAGTGATAAAGAAAAAGAATGAAATTCTGCCATCGGTAACAACCTGGATGAGTCTGGAGAAAATTATGTTGTGTGAAATAAGCCAGACAAGGGAAGATAAATATCACATGCTCTCACTTATAACTAGGTAGAAAGGAAGGAAGGAAGGAAGGAAGGAAGGAAGGAAGGAAGGAAGGAAGGAAGGAAGGAAGGAAGGAAGGAAGCAAAGGACTACAACAGTTCCTTGAACTTTCAGAAGGACAGAAGAAACCAATGGTTACTAGAGATGAGGGGATGGACGGAGGGAGGGAGTTGGGGGCGTGATGGGTCAGGCAAAGGGCATAAAGAAAAATCATGATTTGTAATAATGAATATGCTAATAAAAATAATTTAAAAAGTAAGACACTTTAAAACACAAAAAGAATGCCATTATTGACATTCCAGAAAATTCCAGCTATGTGGATAACATTAAAAACCAGCTGTCAAGCTAAATCCTTTATCAGTACAAATTTTGATATTTCTTCAAATTGGGAGGAGAATGTTGGTTTCGATGTACAATGTCTGGTCACTCCCAGCCTCATCTATTTGTCACTGACGACCCTGGGACAGACGGAAAAAAAAAAAAAAAAACGGTTTCTACAACTTTTAAAATACAGACACGCCCTCCACCACCAACTTTCAATTTCTACAAAACGTCCTTGGGTTCTAGTATTCTTGCACATGTTTGTTCTCTTACAGGAAATTTGCTCCTTAGGATTTCACTGCAATGTGCTTCTGGATCCCATGCCATGATTTATCTCTGAGGACCCCTGTTCCCCTGGATCCATTTCACCGTGCCTGGCCACCTGTGTGGCACACACACATAGGAGCAGGAGGACAAGGCTTTGAGATGGGGAACCCGCACAAGCAATTATCTGGGTTTAGGTCTGCAGGTTATTAAGGTTTTCCGTTTCAACTTCCACAGCTAGAACGAAAGTGTAGAAATCTGTTTTCTAGTTAAAATCTGTTCACATCCCAAGTGTTTTTTAAGTTACTTAACAAGCCTTTGGTAGTCCGAAATACCGGGAAGTGTGCCTGTAACTAGAAACACCAGAAACTTCCATTTCAAAATTGTCATAAACCAGGGATACTTTAGAAAAACCTTTTCAGCCCACTTCGTGCCTTGAGTAATGGTGGGTAAACAGTGGAAACCAAGAGAGGCAACATGGAAGCAAACGGATATAAAAGCACAAGGGAGACATCATGCTCTTGGGGAGAACTAAAATGCAAATTGTGTCTGTAAACGAAAGAAATTATACAGAAATCCCAGAAAAACAATTGACTGAAAATCAGACGAACGATCCCATGTTCATCGCATCACCTTGAGAACACGAAGGATACTTTTGTACAGGCAGCACACCTCCTTAAAGCAGCAGCAGAGTGCTTCGTGCACAGCAAGGCCTAGTTCACCGAGCAGCTGGAACTGTGCCCACACCCAGAGGGCAGCACCAGTCACGTGGGTGCAGAGGAGGTTGTCCCGGTGAACTCCACAAGTGGCAGCAACGCTAGGCTCTACGCCACAGGACTTCTGACAACGGACACAGTCGCACAGACTGCAAGTGGACCCCACATCAGCCTCAAGACCTCCCCCACCCGAAAACATCTCCACAGCCAGCCAGGGAGGCAAAGGAAGGGTCTTCATGGCGTGCAGAGTTACAATGAATCTGTGTTCACGCTGCCCCCTCCCACTGTACCCGTCGAGACCCAGACGATGTGCCCTGCTACTACAAAGTCGAAGAGATGTTTGATGGGGGCAGAGCGGAAGAGGCACATTGAATTTGGATCATTTTACCCATGACCCTTCTCTCCTCCCAACCCTCTTTGCGAAAGATGACATTTCTGGGGAAACAGAAGGTGATCAGAAGCAAGTAGCTCAAATGTATGTCCCTTGTAAATTTCGGATATCCATCAATTTCAATTTTGAGATATAGAGAAGTGCTGGGAAGTTTAATTGGCCGTATCAGTGTCAGTGAAGAGCTGATGGAAGAAGTGCGAAAGGCCAAAGGAGAAAACCCATGAGTAGAGAAATTAGCCTTCGGCTAATCTTATCTTCTCTGCTTCCATATATCCCTGTCCATCCTCAAAAGTTGAGTGAGGTAGGAGATGATAAGATTGAGATTAGGGCAAATTATTTCCCCATCTTTTCCTTTCTCCAATGCACAGTTTCCTCAACCCGCACACTTGGAGTCTCAGGGTCAGCCTATTAAGTGCCTATAATCAACTTCAATCATTTTAGCAGAGTACTACAGAGTGACTGCTCCCAACCCCTTCAGATAGGTGATGCTTATGTTTACATCTGCTTATCAGCTCTGTCAAAGTGCTGTTTCGTGGAGGTGCTGTAATCTGATGAACACATGAGACATGCTATTTGCTAGCAAGAAATTCTCAGCTCAAACAAGCTAAGGTGTACGGAGATTCAGTATAACACAGTAATTGGTTAACTCAGTTTACTTGGGACTCCATTTCTTAGGTCTTGGGCTGTTTACATAACCAAAAGGAGTGTGTGTGTGTGTGTGTGTGTGTGTGTGTGTGTGTACCACACTTGACCTAGCGTGTGTGTGTGTATGTGTGTTTGTGTACCACACTTGACCTAGCACCTACCTGCACAAGTACCCCCCTGCCAAGTGATGTGTTTAAAGGCCAACAAAAAGGAAAACACAGAACACATTTATAATCCTGAAAATCTAGGGCTACTTAACCTTTTTGCTGCTTAATTTTAAAGGCAAAAAATGTACTATGAGCAGCATAAATAAGAACTGATTTGAGCATAGTTTTATAATAGATAAAATGTACCTGATGGGTCTAATTCAAATTTCTAAAATCTAACTGTGCCGCATTAGTCTGAGATACAAGATCTAAAGCTGCATGATCTAATCTGAGAATTTACGGACCTGTTTGAAATACCTTCATTTGATTAATTTGAAATGGAGGCCAGGGTATGACCTCTAACAGTCTGATCTTTAATAACCGCTCAAGAGATGAGGCAGGAAGTCAGTCGCGCTTAGAATTCTATGCACTTTCCTCTAGTGAGCACACCCTGCGGTTCCACGCGTGCAAGCACACCCCTCGCTCACTGCGGGATCTACAGAGCAGCTGTACATGCCCTTCAAAACTCAAATGCGTGTTATGTGGGTGTGCGGTATAGGGGTAGGACATGAAAAAACTCCCACCTGTCCAGTCCGAGAGAAATTTAACTCCTGAGAAGCACACCTTAGTTGAACATCAGATGCAACACTAATTTGCAGAGGTTCCCACAACATAGGAACAAAAGGGCTGACGTTATGTGTTGATAGCAGATCGTGTGTGAAAACTAAAGTTTTATACGGGGCTGTACGAAGACTAACTGAGGTCTGGAAAATGAGGAATTTTAAATGCTGGACAGTCTCTATACTCAGATTCCACTGAAGACAATGCAAATACTTATAAGAGCCTGATAATAAAAACAGATTAAAAAACTTAATCATCAAGGTGAAGCATTTAGTAATGAGGTTTGTACAGCTTTTCGGAAAACACTGACTGGAAGTCCCAACCGGCTAGAGGTAGGCCAGTGTCAGGAGGCATCCCGGACATGGGCATTAGCTTCCAGCACTGATGGTGCAGCCAGTGTCGATGATAAGAATTAAAACACAACTGCAACCCCCAGTCCTGGACAGGCTCAGGAAGCGGCTATCTGGAAAGAGTGGGAGGGGTCCAGGAGGCCAGCCCCCAGGTGATACATACGTTTGCACAACAGTGACGGCGAGCCACTGGAAGTCTTTTCCAGCTGTACTGCGCTGTAATTGTGGTCGCTTGCTCAGGACAGCATGCTGCTTTCACAAGTTGTCTCCTTCCTGAGGGATTTGCTCCTAGAAAAAGCCACCACCGCCTTCTTCACTGTGCCTTCTTCTTCTTCTTTTTCTTTTTTTTCCTGGAGCTTGTCTCTTCTGCAGAGAAGAGCTTTTAACACCTCCCTGGATAGTCAGTAAAACCCCAAGCATTAAGAAGGCCAGAAAATACACGTCCACTTCATTTCACTGAAAAAGAAAGGTCATGATCCTATCCCTTCTTTGGGTCATCCACCCTGAGTCTGCACACCACATTTGCTCAGCAGCAGTCTGGCTACCCTTGCACATCCAGCAAACCCTTAGCACTCCTTCCTCTTATTCAGGATTCCAACTTTTTGAGCGACAAGAAGATCCCTGACACAGAGGGATCCTTGCTGAGGTATGAGAGCAGTGACACAGGATGCAAGAAGAGCACAAATGATGTTTCTTTATCCTCTGCCAAGCCCAGGGCACGCTTGGTGCTGCCATTCTCCTCCTGGGTGCAGCAGCAAACGCTTCTTCGTCAGTTCTATGATCCAACACTGCCGCCCTTAAAAATTAAGTCACCTCAAAAGTTACATAAGTATTTGAAAATACTCAAGAAAACTCTCCAAACACTGCTAGTTACACTTTGCTTGTCATAAATGGAACATCAATCTGAGCCCCAGGACAGGCCAGAGACAAGAACCTGTGATTTCCAGCCAGGCCTGAATTCTCCCCAAATTCCACAGAGTACCAAAACAGGACAATCTTGGCAGGAGCCAAGGGCAGCCTCCTCTACCCTGAAGCAGGCCATGCCTGGAGTCCTTGGCATGAACCGAGGGCAGCATCTCCTGCCTGGAAGCAGTCATGAAGCACACCGAAACACCACTTCCACGTGGGTGGGCCACTGTTGCTTTGCCTCCCACAGATCTGTCCCCCCTTTTCCCCTGGGTGATGGAGCTGCCAAAGATTCCTCAAAGCCCATCTCTTTTGAGCAGTGAGAAGCCCCGGGCTTCTCTTCCTGCATTTATTCTCCAGACCAAGAAGTTACAGGAAGAGACATAGGTGGGGTTTTGAACATAGGTTCAGTTTTACAAGTTTTGCAATAGAAGCTGGTAACATTCAGTCAAAACAAGTCAGATGACACTCTGTTAGGCAATTAAGTGATCCACTATAACAAAGCCTTGATTTACCCGAAATTCCTTTTCCCTCTAGCAGCTTTTTAGTAACGTTGCCTATCAATTAGTCACTTGTCTGTCTTAGAATCAGCAGCCTTGCTGTGTTATGATTCTTTTCCTGCAACAGAGACTCGATGCCCGGGGGTTAAAATTCCTGTCCTTTGCAAGGTCAATATTTGAAACTGCAAGGCTTTTGATGACTAAAGTCACCTATTACCCAAGAGCAGTAATAGGAAATTAATGTAATACACTAAAAAAGGTAATTGCCTTCCTTAACCACGAAGATGGCATTTTATAAAATTAGCTGCTTCTCTTAAAAGGCAACCTTCATTATCCTTTACCTACTCTTTAAAGACTATACAAACAGGAATAAGTAAATTATGGATAAAATGTTCTATAACTGGGAGAACTCAACGGCCAGTTGCCCACAGCTTACCTGCTGGTGTCCTGTGACACATATTGAAGCCTCCGTTGTACTTTGAGGAAAAATGTTCCAAACATGCCCAAAGTTCTACCCAGCAGCCGCCCCGGGAACCTGCATGCACTTCTGTCCCACTGCGAGTGGCAACCACATCGGCGGTGCTGGACTCGGGTCAGCCCTGCTGGAATGGCAGTGAAAGAGAAACTCATGTTTCAGCACAGCTAAGACGTAAACGTGCAAGTGCAATTTTTAGTGAACAGTGTCGCGTATACATTTACAGGCGGCCAAGGGATAACTCTGTGACCAAAGGAAAACAAAACCTATTCTAGAAAAACAGCAGCTCTGCCTTTCAGGGATGAGACAACCCTGCAAGCTGCTGAGCTCTCTGCTGGTCACCGGTGATGTCATCCCGGTAGCACTGACCCTGTCACCGCCAGAGGTGCCTCACCCAGTCCCCTCCCATCTGTCCGCTGGACTGGAGGGGCGCCATTCTGTCCACACAGCTTCCTTGAGCACCTGCACCCTTGGGGCCTGCTTGTTGGGAGGAAAGCTGTCACCCGCGGCAGCTGGCTTAAACCTTAGCAGCAGGAGGAACAGCTGCCCGTGGCCAGGTCACTGCCCCAGATGAAACTGTTGCTGCCGGGCCTGGCCATCTCTTCCCAACGGAAATAAGTTGTTTGGGGTTCAGCAGACTCTAGAATGAAGCGGGCCCCTTGGGCACAGGGAGCAACAGCACATCCTAGTGGGCTAATTTCCCCAAAGCTTGAAACTAGGTGTCTTGTCTCACTCCAAGGATGGCTGTGGCACTACAGCATCGCTGGACGCTGGGTGGCAGTAGAGGGCCTCACAGAAACCAGGCACAGACAATCTGGCCTCCAGCAAAGGAATGATGCTAATGCGCTCCTCTGGGTAGAATTTGCACAATAACCCACATGGAAGTCGCAGCAGGACAGGGATGAAAACTATGGGGCAAGAGGTCAAGTCTGCACAATCCCAACCAACCCCACAGATGCCCATGTCCAGTAACCGCACACACTGGATGGCTCCCCACAGGCAAAGGAACAGGTGAGACACACCCCTTCTCTGTACCTGGTGACAGATTCAGGGAAGTCAGGCTCCAGGCCCTCTCTCACTCCCACCGTGTCCTGAATCCTCACCATCAGCTACAGCTGCAAGGACTGTTTCTCTTCTGTGAACCTGCAAGCTAAGGGTCTGAAGCGACACAGTGGAGAAAGCATGCGAGGAAATTCTGCTCTACTTTTCCACCTCAGTGAGGCACGTGCACAATGTAGTTTCCCATCTCAACTGTTGCTTCGCTGTCAAGATTTCTTTTGGTGTGAGAGACCAAGGTGTCGGTAGCAAAAGAAAATGTTTTGCTTTTGCTCCCCTCAGTATGCTTCAACATTTCCAAGTGAATTTCACGTCACAAGGGGAGATGGGGATTGCCCTCAACTGGAATGTGGGTCACCTCCCAGCTGTGTGGTGATGTGTCTGGGGCCAAGGCCAGAGCTGCTGCTTTTCCAGATTTTCCAAGCCAGAAACAAGCACTGTTCACTTTAATAAGGTTAAGTTTAAACCGACATCCTTTTTTGGTGCCTAAACTGTTGACTACATACCCCAGCAAGACAGAAGCGTGTGAAAGCCGTCCATTCACACTCCCCTTCTCCCAGACGGTCACATGCGCATATGCCCAGAGCTGAAGGCACTGTGCAAAGCACGGTGCAGTATATGCGGCCAGTAACCGTGTGTTCTTCTCACTGAACACTTCCAGGGTTGCATCAAGTAAAAGTTGCCTCAACTTTCACTGAAGTAGATAAAAGCTGCAAAAACCCTTACTGATTTCCTAAGTTTACTTCTCTAAGTCCCAAAAGCTAAGACTATAACTACGTTAGCGTTCATGTATGACAAACAAATATTAAATAGTTTACACCTTTATACCAATTTATCTGTAGCTCGTGCAGGTCCAATTGGACCCGGCAGACATCTACAGAACATTTCATGCAACAACTAGAGAATACACATTTTTTCTCATCGGCACATGGAACATTCTCCAGGATAGACCACATGTTAGGTCACAAAACAGGTTTCAGCAAATTTTTCAAAGCTGACATCATTCCTAGTATCTTTTCTGACCACAATTGACTAGCACTGGAAATCAATTACAAGCGAATTTCTGGAAACTACTCCAGTGCATGAAAACTGAACAACAGGCTCCCGAATGACCTATGGGTCCAAGAAGAAATTAAAAAGGAAATCAAAAACGTTCTTGAAACTAATGAAAAAAGATGCATCCTACCAAAACCTGTGGGATACTGTAAAAGCAACAGCGACGAGGCAATATATTGCAATAAATGCTCACATCAAAAGGATGGAGAAACTTCACGTAAATGACCGAACTGTACACCTCAAAGAACCACCACCACCACAACAATGCAATCATAAAAGTACTAGAGAGAAAGAAATAATTAACATCAGGGCAGAGTTCAATGAAATGGAGACCCCCAAAACGATACAAAGGATCAGCGAAACACAAAGTTGTTTTTTGAGAAGATAAATAAAATAGACAAACCATTAGCTTTGCCCACTCTCACCACACTCATTCAACATAGTATTGAAAGCCCTAACCAGAGCAATCAAGCAAGACAAAGAAATAAAGGGCATTCAGATTGGGAAGGACAAAGTCAAGTTGTCCCTGTTTGCAGATGACGCGATCTTATAGATAGAAAACCTAAAGGCTACCAGAACGCCCTTACGGCTGACTAACAATTTTAATAATTTTGCGGGGTACAAAATCAACACCCACAGATCAGGAGCATTTTTATACTCCGATAATGAACTGGCAGAAAAAGAAATCAAGAAAGCAAGCCCATTTACAATAGTCACCCCCAAGATAAAATACCTAGGAACCAATTGAACCAAGGAGGTTAATGCAGATCTCTACAATGAGAACTACCAAACACCAGTGAGAGAAATTAAAGAGCACCCCAAAATAGTGGAATGACATACCAGGCTCTGGTACGGGAAGAATTAACATCGTGAAAATGTCCTTTCTACCCATAGCAGTCTACAAATTCAACGCAATCTCCGTCAAAATAGCAACAACTTTCTTCACAGAAATAGAAAAAGCAGTGCTAACATTCATATGGATTACGAAAAGATCCTGAATAGCCAAAGCAATTTTGAGCTTAAAAGCACCCCAAAAACAGAAAGGCTGGAGGCATAACACCACCCAATTTCAAATTCTATGACAAGGCTCAAAACAGCATGGTGATGGCATAGAAACAGACACTCAGATCAATGGAACAGGATAGAAAACCCAGGAATAATCAATTTGCCTACTTACAGCCAACCGATTTTTGACAAAGCAAACCAGAACATACGCTGTGGAAAAGACAGCCTCTTCAGGAAATAAACGGTGCCCGCAAAATTGGACAATCCACATGCAGAAGAATGAAACTGGACCAGCATCTCACCATATGCCAAAATCGACTCGAAATGGATTAAAGACCAGAATATAAGACCCCAAACCATTACATGACTGAAGGAAAACAGAGGGGAAACACTCCAGGAAGTAGGTGGGGGCAAAGGCTTTATGAATAAGACCCGAAAACCCACAAGCAACAATATAAAAACTAAACAAATGAGCTAATGTCAAACTAAGAAGCTTCCACACAGCAAAGGAAACAATCAACAGAGCAGAAAGGCACCCTAAAAAAAGGGAGAAAATATGTGTAAACTATACGTCTGCCAAGGGCTTAATATCCAGAACATACCAAGAACTCAAACAGCTGTACAGTATGAAAACAAGTAATCCGATTTAAAACTGGGCAAACGAGATGAATAGACATTTTTCAAAGACATACAAATGGCCAACGGTACACGAAAAAATGCTCAGCATCACTAGTCATCAGAGAAATGCAAATCAAAACCACATTGAGATATCATGTCAACCCAGATAGACTGGCCATTGTTAAAAAGACCATTAATAAGAAATGCTACTGAGGATATGAGGAAAGGAGAACTCTTCTCCAATGTTGGTGGGACTGTAAATTAGCACAGCCACTATGGAAAACAGTAAAGAAGTTTCCTCCAATACAGATAGTACTACCATATGATCCAGCAGTTCCACTACTGGGTATATATCCAAAGAAATGGAAATCATATGGAAGGGACACCTGCACTCCCATGTTCACTGCAGCTTTACTTACAATAGCCAAAATATAGAACCAACCTCAGTGCCCTTCGACAGATGACTGGATAAAAAAAATGTGATACACGTACACCATGGAATAATACACAGTGATAAAGAAAAAGAATGAAATTCTGCCATCGGTAACAACCTGGATGAGTCTGGAGAAAATTATGTTGTGTGAAATAAGCCAGACAAGGGAAGATAAATATCACATGCTCTCACTTATAACTAGGTAGAAGGAAGGAAGGAAGGAAGGAAGGAAGGAAGGAAGGAAGGAAGGAAGGAAGGAAGGAAGGAAGGAAGCAAAGGACTACAACAGTTCCTTGAACTTTCAGAAGGACAGAAGAAACCAATGGTTACTAGAGATGAGGGGATGGACGGAGGGAGGGAGTTGGGGGCGTGATGGGTCAGGCAAAGGGCATAAAGAAAAATCATGATTTGTAATAATGAATATGCTAATAAAAATAATTTAAAAAGTAAGACACTTTAAAACACAAAAAGAATGCCATTATTGACATTCCAGAAAATTCCAGCTATGTGGATAACATTAAAAACCAGCTGTCAAGCTAAATCCTTTATCAGTACAAATTTTGATATTTCTTCAAATTGGGAGGAGAATGTTGGTTTCGATGTACAATGTCTGGTCACTCCCAGCCTCATCTATTTGTCACTGACGACCCTGGGACAGACGGAAAAAAAAAAAAAAAAACGGTTTCTACAACTTTTAAAATACAGACACGCCCTCCACCACCAACTTTCAATTTCTACAAAACGTCCTTGGGTTCTAGTATTCTTGCACATGTTTGTTCTCTTACAGGAAATTTGCTCCTTAGGATTTCACTGCAATGTGCTTCTGGATCCCATGCCATGATTTATCTCTGAGGACCCCTGTTCCCCTGGATCCATTTCACCCCGTGCCTGGCCACCTGTGTGGCACACACACATAGGAGCAGGAGGACAAGGCTTTGAGATGGGGAACCCGCACAAGCAATTATCTGGGTTTAGGTCTGCAGGTTATTAAGGTTTTCCGTTTCAACTTCCACAGCTAGAACGAAAGTGTAGAAATCTGTTTTCTAGTTAAAATCTGTTCACATCCCAAGTGTTTTTTAAGTTACTTAACAAGCCTTTGGTAGTCCGAAATACCGGGAAGTGTGCCTGTAACTAGAAACACCAGAAACTTCCATTTCAAAATTGTCATAAACCAGGGATACTTTAGAAAAACCTTTTCAGCCCACTTCGTGCCTTGAGTAATGGTGGGTAAACAGTGGAAACCAAGAGAGGCAACATGGAAGCAAACGGATATAAAAGCACAAGGGAGACATCATGCTCTTGGGGAGAACTAAAATGCAAATTGTGTCTGTAAACGAAAGAAATTATACAGAAATCCCAGAAAAACAATTGACTGAAAATCAGACGAACGATCCCATGTTCATCGCATCACCTTGAGAACACGAAGGATACTTTTGTACAGGCAGCACACCTCCTTAAAGCAGCAGCAGAGTGCTTCGTGCACAGCAAGGCCTAGTTCACCGAGCAGCTGGAACTGTGCCCACACCCAGAGGGCAGCACCAGTCACGTGGGTGCAGAGGAGGTTGTCCCGGTGAACTCCACAAGTGGCAGCAACGCTAGGCTCTACGCCACAGGACTTCTGACAACGGACACAGTCGCACAGACTGCAAGTGGACCCCACATCAGCCTCAAGACCTCCCCCACCCGAAAACATCTCCACAGCCAGCCAGGGAGGCAAAGGAAGGGTCTTCATGGCGTGCAGAGTTACAATGAATCTGTGTTCACGCTGCCCCCTCCCACTGTACCCGTCGAGACCCAGACGATGTGCCCTGCTACTACAAAGTCGAAGAGATGTTTGATGGGGGCAGAGCGGAAGAGGCACATTGAATTTGGATCATTTTACCCATGACCCTTCTCTCCTCCCAACCCTCTTTGCGAAAGATGACATTTCTGGGGAAACAGAAGGTGATCAGAAGCAAGTAGCTCAAATGTATGTCCCTTGTAAATTTCGGATATCCATCAATTTCAATTTTGAGATATAGAGAAGTGCTGGGAAGTTTAATTGGCCGTATCAGTGTCAGTGAAGAGCTGATGGAAGAAGTGCGAAAGGCCAAAGGAGAAAACCCATGAGTAGAGAAATTAGCCTTCGGCTAATCTTATCTTCTCTGCTTCCATATATCCCTGTCCATCCTCAAAAGTTGAGTGAGGTAGGAGATGATAAGATTGAGATTAGGGCAAATTATTTCCCCATCTTTTCCTTTCTCCAATGCACAGTTTCCTCAACCCGCACACTTGGAGTCTCAGGGTCAGCCTATTAAGTGCCTATAATCAACTTCAATCATTTTAGCAGAGTACTACAGAGTGACTGCTCCCAACCCCTTCAGATAGGTGATGCTTATGTTTACATCTGCTTATCAGCTCTGTCAAAGTGCTGTTTCGTGGAGGTGCTGTAATCTGATGAACACATGAGACATGCTATTTGCTAGCAAGAAATTCTCAGCTCAAACAAGCTAAGGTGTACGGAGATTCAGTATAACACAGTAATTGGTTAACTCAGTTTACTTGGGACTCCATTTCTTAGGTCTTGGGCTGTTTACATAACCAAAAGGAGTGTGTGTGTGTGTGTGTGTGTGTGTGTGTGTGTACCACACTTGACCTAGCGTGTGTGTGTGTATGTGTGTTTGTGTACCACACTTGACCTAGCACCTACCTGCACAAGTACCCCCCTGCCAAGTGATGTGTTTAAAGGCCAACAAAAAGGAAAACACAGAACACATTTATAATCCTGAAAATCTAGGGCTACTTAACCTTTTTGCTGCTTAATTTTAAAGGCAAAAAATGTACTATGAGCAGCATAAATAAGAACTGATTTGAGCATAGTTTTATAATAGATAAAATGTACCTGATGGGTCTAATTCAAATTTCTAAAATCTAACTGTGCCGCATTAGTCTGAGATACAAGATCTAAAGCTGCATGATCTAATCTGAGAATTTACGGACCTGTTTGAAATACCTTCATTTGATTAATTTGAAATGGAGGCCAGGGTATGACCTCTAACAGTCTGATCTTTAATAACCGCTCAAGAGATGAGGCAGGAAGTCAGTCGCGCTTAGAATTCTATGCACTTTCCTCTAGTGAGCACACCCTGCGGTTCCACGCGTGCAAGCACACCCCTCGCTCACTGCGGGATCTACAGAGCAGCTGTACATGCCCTTCAAAACTCAAATGCGTGTTATGTGGGTGTGCGGTATAGGGGTAGGACATGAAAAAACTCCCACCTGTCCAGTCCGAGAGAAATTTAACTCCTGAGAAGCACACCTTAGTTGAACATCAGATGCAACACTAATTTGCAGAGGTTCCCACAACATAGGAACAAAAGGGCTGACGTTATGTGTTGATAGCAGATCGTGTGTGAAAACTAAAGTTTTATACGGGGCTGTACGAAGACTAACTGAGGTCTGGAAAATGAGGAATTTTAAATGCTGGACAGTCTCTATACTCAGATTCCACTGAAGACAATGCAAATACTTATAAGAGCCTGATAATAAAAACAGATTAAAAAACTTAATCATCAAGGTGAAGCATTTAGTAATGAGGTTTGTACAGCTTTTCGGAAAACACTGACTGGAAGTCCCAACCGGCTAGAGGTAGGCCAGTGTCAGGAGGCATCCCGGACATGGGCATTAGCTTCCAGCACTGATGGTGCAGCCAGTGTCGATGATAAGAATTAAAACACAACTGCAACCCCCAGTCCTGGACAGGCTCAGGAAGCGGCTATCTGGAAAGAGTGGGAGGGGTCCAGGAGGCCAGCCCCCAGGTGATACATACGTTTGCACAACAGTGACGGCGAGCCACTGGAAGTCTTTTCCAGCTGTACTGCGCTGTAATTGTGGTCGCTTGCTCAGGACAGCATGCTGCTTTCACAAGTTGTCTCCTTCCTGAGGGATTTGCTCCTAGAAAAAGCCACCACCGCCTTCTTCACTGTGCCTTCTTCTTCTTCTTTTTCTTTTTTTTCCTGGAGCTTGTCTCTTCTGCAGAGAAGAGCTTTTAACACCTCCCTGGATAGTCAGTAAAACCCCAAGCATTAAGAAGGCCAGAAAATACACGTCCACTTCATTTCACTGAAAAAGAAAGGTCATGATCCTATCCCTTCTTTGGGTCATCCACCCTGAGTCTGCACACCACATTTGCTCAGCAGCAGTCTGGCTACCCTTGCACATCCAGCAAACCCTTAGCACTCCTTCCTCTTATTCAGGATTCCAACTTTTTGAGCGACAAGAAGATCCCTGACACAGAGGGATCCTTGCTGAGGTATGAGAGCAGTGACACAGGATGCAAGAAGAGCACAAATGATGTTTCTTTATCCTCTGCCAAGCCCAGGGCACGCTTGGTGCTGCCATTCTCCTCCTGGGTGCAGCAGCAAACGCTTCTTCGTCAGTTCTATGATCCAACACTGCCGCCCTTAAAAATTAAGTCACCTCAAAAGTTACATAAGTATTTGAAAATACTCAAGAAAACTCTCCAAACACTGCTAGTTACACTTTGCTTGTCATAAATGGAACATCAATCTGAGCCCCAGGACAGGCCAGAGACAAGAACCTGTGATTTCCAGCCAGGCCTGAATTCTCCCCAAATTCCACAGAGTACCAAAACAGGACAATCTTGGCAGGAGCCAAGGGCAGCCTCCTCTACCCTGAAGCAGGCCATGCCTGGAGTCCTTGGCATGAACCGAGGGCAGCATCTCCTGCCTGGAAGCAGTCATGAAGCACACCGAAACACCACTTCCACGTGGGTGGGCCACTGTTGCTTTGCCTCCCACAGATCTGTCCCCCCTTTTCCCCTGGGTGATGGAGCTGCCAAAGATTCCTCAAAGCCCATCTCTTTTGAGCAGTGAGAAGCCCCGGGCTTCTCTTCCTGCATTTATTCTCCAGACCAAGAAGTTACAGGAAGAGACATAGGTGGGGTTTTGAACATAGGTTCAGTTTTACAAGTTTTGCAATAGAAGCTGGTAACATTCAGTCAAAACAAGTCAGATGACACTCTGTTAGGCAATTAAGTGATCCACTATAACAAAGCCTTGATTTACCCGAAATTCCTTTTCCCTCTAGCAGCTTTTTAGTAACGTTGCCTATCAATTAGTCACTTGTCTGTCTTAGAATCAGCAGCCTTGCTGTGTTATGATTCTTTTCCTGCAACAGAGACTCGATGCCCGGGGGTTAAAATTCCTGTCCTTTGCAAGGTCAATATTTGAAACTGCAAGGCTTTTGATGACTAAAGTCACCTATTACCCAAGAGCAGTAATAGGAAATTAATGTAATACACTAAAAAAGGTAATTGCCTTCCTTAACCACGAAGATGGCATTTTATAAAATTAGCTGCTTCTCTTAAAAGGCAACCTTCATTATCCTTTACCTACTCTTTAAAGACTATACAAACAGGAATAAGTAAATTATGGATAAAATGTTCTATAACTGGGAGAACTCAACGGCCAGTTGCCCACAGCTTACCTGCTGGTGTCCTGTGACACATATTGAAGCCTCCGTTGTACTTTGAGGAAAAATGTTCCAAACATGCCCAAAGTTCTACCCAGCAGCCGCCCCGGGAACCTGCATGCACTTCTGTCCCAATGCGAGTGGCAACCACATCGGCGGTGCTGGACTCGGGTCAGCCCTGCTGGAATGGCAGTGAAAGAGAAACTCATGTTTCAGCACAGCTAAGACGTAAACGTGCAAGTGCAATTTTTAGTGAACAGTGTCGCGTATACATTTACAGGCGGCCAAGGGATAACTCTGTGACCAAAGGAAAACAAAACCTATTCTAGAAAAACAGCAGCTCTGCCTTTCAGGGATGAGACAACCCTGCAAGCTGCTGAGCTCTCTGCTGGTCACCGGTGATGTCATCCCGGTAGCACTGACCCTGTCACCGCCAGAGGTGCCTCACCCAGTCCCCTCCCATCTGTCCGCTGGACTGGAGGGGCGCCATTCTGTCCACACAGCTTCCTTGAGCACCTGCACCCTTGGGGCCTGCTTGTTGGGAGGAAAGCTGTCACCCGCGGCAGCTGGCTTAAACCTTAGCAGCAGGAGGAACAGCTGCCCGTGGCCAGGTCACTGCCCCAGATGAAACTGTTGCTGCCGGGCCTGGCCATCTCTTCCCAACGGAAATAAGTTGTTTGGGGTTCAGCAGACTCTAGAATGAAGCGGGCCCCTTGGGCACAGGGAGCAACAGCACATCCTAGTGGGCTAATTTCCCCAAAGCTTGAAACTAGGTGTCTTGTCTCACTCCAAGGATGGCTGTGGCACTACAGCATCGCTGGACGCTGGGTGGCAGTAGAGGGCCTCACAGAAACCAGGCACAGACAATCTGGCCTCCAGCAAAGGAATGATGCTAATGCGCTCCTCTGGGTAGAATTTGCACAATAACCCACATGGAAGTCGCAGCAGGACAGGGATGAAAACTATGGGGCAAGAGGTCAAGTCTGCACAATCCCAACCAACCCCACAGATGCCCATGTCCAGTAACCGCACACACTGGATGGCTCCCCACAGGCAAAGGAACAGGTGAGACACACCCCTTCTCTGTACCTGGTGACAGATTCAGGGAAGTCAGGCTCCAGGCCCTCTCTCACTCCCACCGTGTCCTGAATCCTCACCATCAGCTACAGCTGCAAGGACTGTTTCTCTTCTGTGAACCTGCAAGCTAAGGGTCTGAAGCGACACAGTGGAGAAAGCATGCGAGGAAATTCTGCTCTACTTTTCCACCTCAGTGAGGCACGTGCACAATGTAGTTTCCCATCTCAACTGTTGCTTCGCTGTCAAGATTTCTTTTGGTGTGAGAGACCAAGGTGTCGGTAGCAAAAGAAAATGTTTTGCTTTTGCTCCCCTCAGTATGCTTCAACATTTCCAAGTGAATTTCACGTCACAAGGGGAGATGGGGATTGCCCTCAACTGGAATGTGGGTCACCTCCCAGCTGTGTGGTGATGTGTCTGGGGCCAAGGCCAGAGCTGCTGCTTTTCCAGATTTTCCAAGCCAGAAACAAGCACTGTTCACTTTAATAAGGTTAAGTTTAAACCGACATCCTTTTTTGGTGCCTAAACTGTTGACTACATACCCCAGCAAGACAGAAGCGTGTGAAAGCCGTCCATTCACACTCCCCTTCTCCCAGACGGTCACATGCGCATATGCCCAGAGCTGAAGGCACTGTGCAAAGCACGGTGCAGTATATGCGGCCAGTAACCGTGTGTTCTTCTCACTGAACACTTCCAGGGTTGCATCAAGTAAAAGTTGCCTCAACTTTCACTGAAGTAGATAAAAGCTGCAAAAACCCTTACTGATTTCCTAAGTTTACTTCTCTAAGTCCCAAAAGCTAAGACTATAACTACGTTAGCGTTCATGTATGACAAACAAATATTAAATAGTTTACACCTTTATACCAATTTATCTGTAGCTCGTGCAGGTCCAATTGGACCTGGCAGACATCTACAGAACATTTCATGCAACAACTAGAGAATACACATTTTTTCTCATCGGCACATGGAACATTCTCCAGGATAGACCACATGTTAGGTCACAAAACAGGTTTCAGCAAATTTTTCAAAGCTGACATCATTCCTAGTATCTTTTCTGACCACAATTGACTAGCACTGGAAATCAATTACAAGCGAATTTCTGGAAACTACTCCAGTGCATGAAAACTGAACAACAGGCTCCCGAATGACCTATGGGTCCAAGAAGAAATTAAAAAGGAAATCAAAAACGTTCTTGAAACTAATGAAAAAAGATGCATCCTACCAAAACCTGTGGGATACTGTAAAAGCAACAGCGACGAGGCAATATATTGCAATAAATGCTCACATCAAAAGGATGGAGAACCTTCACGTAAATGACCGAACTGTACACCTCAAAGAACCACCACCACCACAACAATGCAATCATAAAAGTACTAGAGAGAAAGAAATAATTAACATCAGGGCAGAGTTCAATGAAATGGAGACCCCCAAAACGATACAAAGGATCAGCGAAACACAAAGTTGTTTTTTGAGAAGATAAATAAAATAGACAAACCATTAGCTTTGCCCACTCTCACCACACTCATTCAACATAGTATTGAAAGCCCTAACCAGAGCAATCAAGCAAGACAAAGAAATAAAGGGCATTCAGATTGGGAAGGACAAAGTCAAGTTGTCCCTGTTTGCAGATGACGCGATCTTATAGATAGAAAACCTAAAGGCTACCAGAACGCCCTTACGGCTGACTAACAATTTTAATAATTTTGCGGGGTACAAAATCAACACCCACAGATCAGGAGCATTTTTATACTCCGATAATGAACTGGCAGAAAAAGAAATCAAGAAAGCAAGCCCATTTACAATAGTCACCCCCAAGATAAAATACCTAGGAACCAATTGAACCAAGGAGGTTAATGCAGATCTCTACAATGAGAACTACCAAACACCAGTGAGAGAAATTAAAGAGCACCCCAAAATAGTGGAATGACATACCAGGCTCTGGTACGGGAAGAATTAACATCGTGAAAATGTCCTTTCTACCCATAGCAGTCTACAAATTCAACGCAATCTCCGTCAAAATAGCAACAACTTTCTTCACAGAAATAGAAAAAGCAGTGCTAACATTCATATGGATTACGAAAAGATCCTGAATAGCCAAAGCAATTTTGAGCTTAAAAGCACCCCAAAAACAGAAAGGCTGGAGGCATAACACCACCCAATTTCAAATTCTATGACAAGGCTCAAAACAGCATGGTGATGGCATAGAAACAGACACTCAGATCAATGGAACAGGATAGAAAACCCAGGAATAATCAATTTGCCTACTTACAGCCAACCGATTTTTGACAAAGCAAACCAGAACATACGCTGTGGAAAAGACAGCCTCTTCAGGAAATAAACGGTGCCCGCAAAATTGGACAATCCACATGCAGAAGAATGAAACTGGACCAGCATCTCACCATATGCCAAAATCGACTCGAAATGGATTAAAGACCAGAATATAAGACCCCAAACCATTACATGACTGAAGGAAAACAGAGGGGAAACACTCCAGGAAGTAGGTGGGGGCAAAGGCTTTATGAATAAGACCCGAAAACCCACAAGCAACAATATAAAAACTAAACAAATGAGCTAATGTCAAACTAAGAAGCTTCCACACAGCAAAGGAAACAATCAACAGAGCAGAAAGGCACCCTAAAAAAAGGGAGAAAATATGTGTAAACTATACGTCTGCCAAGGGCTTAATATCCAGAACATACCAAGAACTCAAACAGCTGTACAGTATGAAAACAAGTAATCCGATTTAAAACTGGGCAAACGAGATGAATAGACATTTTTCAAAGACATACAAATGGCCAACGGTACACGAAAAAATGCTCAGCATCACTAGTCATCAGAGAAATGCAAATCAAAACCACATTGAGATATCATGTCAACCCAGATAGACTGGCCATTGTTAAAAAGACCATTAATAAGAAATGCTACTGAGGATATGAGGAAAGGAGAACTCTTCTCCAATGTTGGTGGGACTGTAAATTAGCACAGCCACTATGGAAAACAGTAAAGAAGTTTCCTCCAATACAGATAGTACTACCATATGATCCAGCAGTTCCACTACTGGGTATATATCCAAAGAAATGGAAATCATATGGAAGGGACACCTGCACTCCCATGTTCACTGCAGCTTTACTTACAATAGCCAAAATATAGAACCAACCTCAGTGCCCTTCGACAGATGACTGGATAAAAAAAATGTGATACACGTACACCATGGAATAATACACAGTGATAAAGAAAAAGAATGAAATTCTGCCATCGGTAACAACCTGGATGAGTCTGGAGAAAATTATGTTGTGTGAAATAAGCCAGACAAGGGAAGATAAATATCACATGCTCTCACTTATAACTAGGTAGAAAGGAAGGAAGGAAGGAAGGAAGGAAGGAAGGAAGGAAGGAAGGAAGGAAGGAAGGAAGGAAGCAAAGGACTACAACAGTTCCTTGAACTTTCAGAAGGACAGAAGAAACCAATGGTTACTAGAGATGAGGGGATGGACGGAGGGAGGGAGTTGGGGGCGTGATGGGTCAGGCAAAGGGCATAAAGAAAAATCATGATTTGTAATAATGAATATGCTAATAAAAATAATTTAAAAAGTAAGACACTTTAAAACACAAAAAGAATGCCATTATTGACATTCCAGAAAATTCCAGCTATGTGGATAACATTAAAAACCAGCTGTCAAGCTAAATCCTTTATCAGTACAAATTTTGATATTTCTTCAAATTGGGAGGAGAATGTTGGTTTCGATGTACAATGTCTGGTCACTCCCAGCCTCATCTATTTGTCACTGACGACCCTGGGACAGACGGAAAAAAAAAAAAAAACGGTTTCTACAACTTTTAAAATACAGACACGCCCTCCACCACCAACTTTCAATTTCTACAAAACGTCCTTGGGTTCTAGTATTCTTGCACATGTTTGTTCTCTTACAGGAAATTTGCTCCTTAGGATTTCACTGCAATGTGCTTCTGGATCCCATGCCATGATTTATCTCTGAGGACCCCTGTTCCCCTGGATCCATTTCACCCCGTGCCTGGCCACCTGTGTGGCACACACACATAGGAGCAGGAGGACAAGGCTTTGAGATGGGGAACCCGCACAAGCAATTATCTGGGTTTAGGTCTGCAGGTTATTAAGGTTTTCCGTTTCAACTTCCACAGCTAGAACGAAAGTGTAGAAATCTGTTTTCTAGTTAAAATCTGTTCACATCCCAAGTGTTTTTTAAGTTACTTAACAAGCCTTTGGTAGTCCGAAATACCGGGAAGTGTGCCTGTAACTAGAAACACCAGAAACTTCCATTTCAAAATTGTCATAAACCAGGGATACTTTAGAAAAACCTTTTCAGCCCACTTCGTGCCTTGAGTAATGGTGGGTAAACAGTGGAAACCAAGAGAGGCAACATGGAAGCAAACGGATATAAAAGCACAAGGGAGACATCATGCTCTTGGGGAGAACTAAAATGCAAATTGTGTCTGTAAACGAAAGAAATTATACAGAAATCCCAGAAAAACAATTGACTGAAAATCAGACGAACGATCCCATGTTCATCGCATCACCTTGAGAACACGAAGGATACTTTTGTACAGGCAGCACACCTCCTTAAAGCAGCAGCAGAGTGCTTCGTGCACAGCAAGGCCTAGTTCACCGAGCAGCTGGAACTGTGCCCACACCCAGAGGGCAGCACCAGTCACGTGGGTGCAGAGGAGGTTGTCCCGGTGAACTCCACAAGTGGCAGCAACGCTAGGCTCTACGCCACAGGACTTCTGACAACGGACACAGTCGCACAGACTGCAAGTGGACCCCACATCAGCCTCAAGACCTCCCCCACCCGAAAACATCTCCACAGCCAGCCAGGGAGGCAAAGGAAGGGTCTTCATGGCGTGCAGAGTTACAATGAATCTGTGTTCACGCTGCCCCCTCCCACTGTACCCGTCGAGACCCAGACGATGTGCCCTGCTACTACAAAGTCGAAGAGATGTTTGATGGGGGCAGAGCGGAAGAGGCACATTGAATTTGGATCATTTTACCCATGACCCTTCTCTCCTCCCAACCCTCTTTGCGAAAGATGACATTTCTGGGGAAACAGAAGGTGATCAGAAGCAAGTAGCTCAAATGTATGTCCCTTGTAAATTTCGGATATCCATCAATTTCAATTTTGAGATATAGAGAAGTGCTGGGAAGTTTAATTGGCCGTATCAGTGTCAGTGAAGAGCTGATGGAAGAAGTGCGAAAGGCCAAAGGAGAAAACCCATGAGTAGAGAAATTAGCCTTCGGCTAATCTTATCTTCTCTGCTTCCATATATCCCTGTCCATCCTCAAAAGTTGAGTGAGGTAGGAGATGATAAGATTGAGATTAGGGCAAATTATTTCCCCATCTTTTCCTTTCTCCAATGCACAGTTTCCTCAACCCGCACACTTGGAGTCTCAGGGTCAGCCTATTAAGTGCCTATAATCAACTTCAATCATTTTAGCAGAGTACTACAGAGTGACTGCTCCCAACCCCTTCAGATAGGTGATGCTTATGTTTACATCTGCTTATCAGCTCTGTCAAAGTGCTGTTTCGTGGAGGTGCTGTAATCTGATGAACACATGAGACATGCTATTTGCTAGCAAGAAATTCTCAGCTCAAACAAGCTAAGGTGTACGGAGATTCAGTATAACACAGTAATTGGTTAACTCAGTTTACTTGGGACTCCATTTCTTAGGTCTTGGGCTGTTTACATAACCAAAAGGAGTGTGTGTGTGTGTGTGTGTGTGTGTGTGTGTGTGTACCACACTTGACCTAGCGTGTGTGTGTGTATGTGTGTTTGTGTACCACACTTGACCTAGCACCTACCTGCACAAGTACCCCCCTGCCAAGTGATGTGTTTAAAGGCCAACAAAAAGGAAAACACAGAACACATTTATAATCCTGAAAATCTAGGGCTACTTAACCTTTTTGCTGCTTAATTTTAAAGGCAAAAAATGTACTATGAGCAGCATAAATAAGAACTGATTTGAGCATAGTTTTATAATAGATAAAATGTACCTGATGGGTCTAATTCAAATTTCTAAAATCTAACTGTGCCGCATTAGTCTGAGATACAAGATCTAAAGCTGCATGATCTAATCTGAGAATTTACGGACCTGTTTGAAATACCTTCATTTGATTAATTTGAAATGGAGGCCAGGGTATGACCTCTAACAGTCTGATCTTTAATAACCGCTCAAGAGATGAGGCAGGAAGTCAGTCGCGCTTAGAATTCTATGCACTTTCCTCTAGTGAGCACACCCTGCGGTTCCACGCGTGCAAGCACACCCCTCGCTCACTGCGGGATCTACAGAGCAGCTGTACATGCCCTTCAAAACTCAAATGCGTGTTATGTGGGTGTGCGGTATAGGGGTAGGACATGAAAAAACTCCCACCTGTCCAGTCCGAGAGAAATTTAACTCCTGAGAAGCACACCTTAGTTGAACATCAGATGCAACACTAATTTGCAGAGGTTCCCACAACATAGGAACAAAAGGGCTGACGTTATGTGTTGATAGCAGATCGTGTGTGAAAACTAAAGTTTTATACGGGGCTGTACGAAGACTAACTGAGGTCTGGAAAATGAGGAATTTTAAATGCTGGACAGTCTCTATACTCAGATTCCACTGAAGACAATGCAAATACTTATAAGAGCCTGATAATAAAAACAGATTAAAAAACTTAATCATCAAGGTGAAGCATTTAGTAATGAGGTTTGTACAGCTTTTCGGAAAACACTGACTGGAAGTCCCAACCGGCTAGAGGTAGGCCAGTGTCAGGAGGCATCCCGGACATGGGCATTAGCTTCCAGCACTGATGGTGCAGCCAGTGTCGATGATAAGAATTAAAACACAACTGCAACCCCCAGTCCTGGACAGGCTCAGGAAGCGGCTATCTGGAAAGAGTGGGAGGGGTCCAGGAGGCCAGCCCCCAGGTGATACATACGTTTGCACAACAGTGACGGCGAGCCACTGGAAGTCTTTTCCAGCTGTACTGCGCTGTAATTGTGGTCGCTTGCTCAGGACAGCATGCTGCTTTCACAAGTTGTCTCCTTCCTGAGGGATTTGCTCCTAGAAAAAGCCACCACCGCCTTCTTCACTGTGCCTTCTTCTTCTTCTTTTTCTTTTTTTTCCTGGAGCTTGTCTCTTCTGCAGAGAAGAGCTTTTAACACCTCCCTGGATAGTCAGTAAAACCCCAAGCATTAAGAAGGCCAGAAAATACACGTCCACTTCATTTCACTGAAAAAGAAAGGTCATGATCCTATCCCTTCTTTGGGTCATCCACCCTGAGTCTGCACACCACATTTGCTCAGCAGCAGTCTGGCTACCCTTGCACATCCAGCAAACCCTTAGCACTCCTTCCTCTTATTCAGGATTCCAACTTTTTGAGCGACAAGAAGATCCCTGACACAGAGGGATCCTTGCTGAGGTATGAGAGCAGTGACACAGGATGCAAGAAGAGCACAAATGATGTTTCTTTATCCTCTGCCAAGCCCAGGGCACGCTTGGTGCTGCCATTCTCCTCCTGGGTGCAGCAGCAAACGCTTCTTCGTCAGTTCTATGATCCAACACTGCCGCCCTTAAAAATTAAGTCACCTCAAAAGTTACATAAGTATTTGAAAATACTCAAGAAAACTCTCCAAACACTGCTAGTTACACTTTGCTTGTCATAAATGGAACATCAATCTGAGCCCCAGGACAGGCCAGAGACAAGAACCTGTGATTTCCAGCCAGGCCTGAATTCTCCCCAAATTCCACAGAGTACCAAAACAGGACAATCTTGGCAGGAGCCAAGGGCAGCCTCCTCTACCCTGAAGCAGGCCATGCCTGGAGTCCTTGGCATGAACCGAGGGCAGCATCTCCTGCCTGGAAGCAGTCATGAAGCACACCGAAACACCACTTCCACGTGGGTGGGCCACTGTTGCTTTGCCTCCCACAGATCT
The DNA here is from genome assembly GCF_027409185.1 of Cynocephalus volans. NCBI lineage: Eukaryota > Metazoa > Chordata > Mammalia > Dermoptera > Cynocephalidae > Cynocephalus > Cynocephalus volans. Next base: position 2,408,324 of record NW_026902465.1, read on the forward strand.
GTCCCCCCTTTTCCCCTGGGTGATGGAGCTGCCAAAGATTCCTCAAAGCCCATCTCTTTTGAGCAGTGAGAAGCCCCGGGCTTCTCTTCCTGCATTTATTCTCCAGACCAAGAAGTTACAGGAAGAGACATAGGTGGGGTTTTGAACATAGGTTCAGTTTTACAAGTTTTGCAATAGAAGCTGGTAACATTCAGTCAAAACAAGTCAGATGACACTCTGTTAGGCAATTAAGTGATCCACTATAACAAAGCCTTGATTTACCCGAAATTCCTTTTCCCTCTAGCAGCTTTTTAGTAACGTTGCCTATCAATTAGTCACTTGTCTGTCTTAGAATCAGCAGCCTTGCTGTGTTATGATTCTTTTCCTGCAACAGAGACTCGATGCCCGGGGGTTAAAATTCCTGTCCTTTGCAAGGTCAATATTTGAAACTGCAAGGCTTTTGATGACTAAAGTCACCTATTACCCAAGAGCAGTAATAGGAAATTAATGTAATACACTAAAAAAGGTAATTGCCTTCCTTAACCACGAAGATGGCATTTTATAAAATTAGCTGCTTCTCTTAAAAGGCAACCTTCATTATCCTTTACCTACTCTTTAAAGACTATACAAACAGGAATAAGTAAATTATGGATAAAATGTTCTATAACTGGGAGAACTCAACGGCCAGTTGCCCACAGCTTACCTGCTGGTGTCCTGTGACACATATTGAAGCCTCCGTTGTACTTTGAGGAAAAATGTTCCAAACATGCCCAAAGTTCTACCCAGCAGCCGCCCCGGGAACCTGCATGCACTTCTGTCCCAATGCGAGTGGCAACCACATCGGCGGTGCTGGACTCGGGTCAGCCCTGCTGGAATGGCAGTGAAAGAGAAACTCATGTTTCAGCACAGCTAAGACGTAAACGTGCAAGTGCAATTTTTAGTGAACAGTGTCGCGTATACATTTACAGGCGGCCAAGGGATAACTCTGTGACCAAAGGAAAACAAAACCTATTCTAGAAAAACAGCAGCTCTGCCTTTCAGGGATGAGACAACCCTGCAAGCTGCTGAGCTCTCTGCTGGTCACCGGTGATGTCATCCCGGTAGCACTGACCCTGTCACCGCCAGAGGTGCCTCACCCAGTCCCCTCCCATCTGTCCGCTGGACTGGAGGGGCGCCATTCTGTCCACACAGCTTCCTTGAGCACCTGCACCCTTGGGGCCTGCTTGTTGGGAGGAAAGCTGTCACCCGCGGCAGCTGGCTTAAACCTTAGCAGCAGGAGGAACAGCTGCCCGTGGCCAGGTCACTGCCCCAGATGAAACTGTTGCTGCCGGGCCTGGCCATCTCTTCCCAACGGAAATAAGTTGTTTGGGGTTCAGCAGACTCTAGAATGAAGCGGGCCCCTTGGGCACAGGGAGCAACAGCACATCCTAGTGGGCTAATTTCCCCAAAGCTTGAAACTAGGTGTCTTGTCTCACTCCAAGGATGGCTGTGGCACTACAGCATCGCTGGACGCTGGGTGGCAGTAGAGGGCCTCACAGAAACCAGGCACAGACAATCTGGCCTCCAGCAAAGGAATGATGCTAATGCGCTCCTCTGGGTAGAATTTGCACAATAACCCACATGGAAGTCGCAGCAGGACAGGGATGAAAACTATGGGGCAAGAGGTCAAGTCTGCACAATCCCAACCAACCCCACAGATGCCCATGTCCAGTAACCGCACACACTGGATGGCTCCCCACAGGCAAAGGAACAGGTGAGACACACCCCTTCTCTGTACCTGGTGACAGATTCAGGGAAGTCAGGCTCCAGGCCCTCTCTCACTCCCACCGTGTCCTGAATCCTCACCATCAGCTACAGCTGCAAGGACTGTTTCTCTTCTGTGAACCTGCAAGCTAAGGGTCTGAAGCGACACAGTGGAGAAAGCATGCGAGGAAATTCTGCTCTACTTTTCCACCTCAGTGAGGCACGTGCACAATGTAGTTTCCCATCTCAACTGTTGCTTCGCTGTCAAGATTTCTTTTGGTGTGAGAGACCAAGGTGTCGGTAGCAAAAGAAAATGTTTTGCTTTTGCTCCCCTCAGTATGCTTCAACATTTCCAAGTGAATTTCACGTCACAAGGGGAGATGGGGATTGCCCTCAACTGGAATGTGGGTCACCTCCCAGCTGTGTGGTGATGTGTCTGGGGCCAAGGCCAGAGCTGCTGCTTTTCCAGATTTTCCAAGCCAGAAACAAGCACTGTTCACTTTAATAAGGTTAAGTTTAAACCGACATCCTTTTTTGGTGCCTAAACTGTTGACTACATACCCCAGCAAGACAGAAGCGTGTGAAAGCCGTCCATTCACACTCCCCTTCTCCCAGACGGTCACATGCGCATATGCCCAGAGCTGAAGGCACTGTGCAAAGCACGGTGCAGTATATGCGGCCAGTAACCGTGTGTTCTTCTCACTGAACACTTCCAGGGTTGCATCAAGTAAAAGTTGCCTCAACTTTCACTGAAGTAGATAAAAGCTGCAAAAACCCTTACTGATTTCCTAAGTTTACTTCTCTAAGTCCCAAAAGCTAAGACTATAACTACGTTAGCGTTCATGTATGACAAACAAATATTAAATAGTTTACACCTTTATACCAATTTATCTGTAGCTCGTGCAGGTCCAATTGGACCTGGCAGACATCTACAGAACATTTCATGCAACAACTAGAGAATACACATTTTTTCTCATCGGCACATGGAACATTCTCCAGGATAGACCACATGTTAGGTCACAAAACAGGTTTCAGCAAATTTTTCAAAGCTGACATCATTCCTAGTATCTTTTCTGACCACAATTGACTAGCACTGGAAATCAATTACAAGCGAATTTCTGGAAACTACTCCAGTGCATGAAAACTGAACAACAGGCTCCCGAATGACCTATGGGTCCAAGAAGAAATTAAAAAGGAAATCAAAAACGTTCTTGAAACTAATGAAAAAAGATGCATCCTACCAAAACCTGTGGGATACTGTAAAAGCAACAGCGACGAGGCAATATATTGCAATAAATGCTCACATCAAAAGGATGGAGAACCTTCACGTAAATGACCGAACTGTACACCTCAAAGAACCACCACCACCACAACAATGCAATCATAAAAGTACTAGAGAGAAAGAAATAATTAACATCAGGGCAGAGTTCAATGAAATGGAGACCCCCAAAACGATACAAAGGATCAGCGAAACACAAAGTTGTTTTTTGAGAAGATAAATAAAATAGACAAACCATTAGCTTTGCCCACTCTCACCACACTCATTCAACATAGTATTGAAAGCCCTAACCAGAGCAATCAAGCAAGACAAAGAAATAAAGGGCATTCAGATTGGGAAGGACAAAGTCAAGTTGTCCCTGTTTGCAGATGACGCGATCTTATAGATAGAAAACCTAAAGGCTACCAGAACGCCCTTACGGCTGACTAACAATTTTAATAATTTTGCGGGGTACAAAATCAACACCCACAGATCAGGAGCATTTTTATACTCCGATAATGAACTGGCAGAAAAAGAAATCAAGAAAGCAAGCCCATTTACAATAGTCACCCCCAAGATAAAATACCTAGGAACCAATTGAACCAAGGAGGTTAATGCAGATCTCTACAATGAGAACTACCAAACACCAGTGAGAGAAATTAAAGAGCACCCCAAAATAGTGGAATGACATACCAGGCTCTGGTACGGGAAGAATTAACATCGTGAAAATGTCCTTTCTACCCATAGCAGTCTACAAATTCAACGCAATCTCCGTCAAAATAGCAACAACTTTCTTCACAGAAATAGAAAAAGCAGTGCTAACATTCATATGGATTACGAAAAGATCCTGAATAGCCAAAGCAATTTTGAGCTTAAAAGCACCCCAAAAACAGAAAGGCTGGAGGCATAACACCACCCAATTTCAAATTCTATGACAAGGCTCAAAACAGCATGGTGATGGCATAGAAACAGACACTCAGATCAATGGAACAGGATAGAAAACCCAGGAATAATCAATTTGCCTACTTACAGCCAACCGATTTTTGACAAAGCAAACCAGAACATACGCTGTGGAAAAGACAGCCTCTTCAGGAAATAAACGGTGCCCGCAAAATTGGACAATCCACATGCAGAAGAATGAAACTGGACCAGCATCTCACCATATGCCAAAATCGACTCGAAATGGATTAAAGACCAGAATATAAGACCCCAAACCATTACATGACTGAAGGAAAACAGAGGGGAAACACTCCAGGAAGTAGGTGGGGGCAAAGGCTTTATGAATAAGACCCGAAAACCCACAAGCAACAATATAAAAACTAAACAAATGAGCTAATGTCAAACTAAGAAGCTTCCACACAGCAAAGGAAACAATCAACAGAGCAGAAAGGCACCCTAAAAAAAGGGAGAAAATATGTGTAAACTATACGTCTGCCAAGGGCTTAATATCCAGAACATACCAAGAACTCAAACAGCTGTACAGTATGAAAACAAGTAATCCGATTTAAAACTGGGCAAACGAGATGAATAGACATTTTTCAAAGACATACAAATGGCCAACGGTACACGAAAAAATGCTCAGCATCACTAGTCATCAGAGAAATGCAAATCAAAACCACATTGAGATATCATGTCAACCCAGATAGACTGGCCATTGTTAAAAAGACCATTAATAAGAAATGCTACTGAGGATATGAGGAAAGGAGAACTCTTCTCCAATGTTGGTGGGACTGTAAATTAGCACAGCCACTATGGAAAACAGTAAAGAAGTTTCCTCCAATACAGATAGTACTACCATATGATCCAGCAGTTCCACTACTGGGTATATATCCAAAGAAATGGAAATCATATGGAAGGGACACCTGCACTCCCATGTTCACTGCAGCTTTACTTACAATAGCCAAAATATAGAACCAACCTCAGTGCCCTTCGACAGATGACTGGATAAAAAAAATGTGATACACGTACACCATGGAATAATACACAGTGATAAAGAAAAAGAATGAAATTCTGCCATCGGTAACAACCTGGAGGAGTCTGGAGAAAATTATGTTGTGTGAAATAAGCCAGACAAGGGAAGATAAATATCACATGCTCTCACTTATAACTAGGTAGAAAGGAAGGAAGGAAGGAAGGAAGGAAAGAAGGAAGGAAGGAAGGAAGGAAGGAAGGAAGGAAGGAAGGAAGGAAGGAAGCAAAGGACTACAACAGTTCCTTGAACTTTCAGAAGGACAGAAGAAACCAATGGTTACTAGAGATGAGGGGATGGACGGAGGGAGGGAGTTGGGGGCGTGATGGGTCAGGCAAAGGGCATAAAGAAAAATCATGATTTGTAATAATGAATATGCTAATAAAAATAATTTAAAAAGTAAGACACTTTAAAACACAAAAAGAATGCCATTATTGACATTCCAGAAAATTCCAGCTATGTGGATAACATTAAAAACCAGCTGTCAAGCTAAATCCTTTATCAGTACAAATTTTGATATTTCTTCAAATTGGGAGGAGAATGTTGGTTTCGATGTACAATGTCTGGTCACTCCCAGCCTCATCTATTTGTCACTGACGACCCTGGGACAGACGGAAAAAAAAAAAAAAAACGGTTTCTGCAACTTTTAAAATACAGACACGCCCTCCACCACCAACTTTCAATTTCTACAAAACGTCCTTGGGTTCTAGTATTCTTGCACATGTTTGTTCTCTTACAGGAAATTTGCTCCTTAGGATTTCACTGCAATGTGCTTCTGGATCCCATGCCATGATTTATCTCTGAGGACCCCTGTTCCCCTGGATCCATTTCACCCCGTGCCTGGCCACCTGTGTGGCACACACACATAGGAGCAGGAGGACAAGGCTTTGAGATGGGGAACCCGCACAAGCAATTATCTGGGTTTAGGTCTGCAGGTTATTAAGGTTTTCCGTTTCAACTTCCACAGCTAGAACGAAAGTGTAGAAATCTGTTTTCTAGTTAAAATCTGTTCACATCCCAAGTGTTTTTTAAGTTACTTAACAAGCCTTTGGTAGTCCGAAATACCGGGAAGTGTGCCTGTAACTAGAAACACCAGAAACTTCCATTTCAAAATTGTCATAAACCAGGGATACTTTAGAAAAACCTTTTCAGCCCACTTCGTGCCTTGAGTAATGGTGGGTAAACAGTGGAAACCAAGAGAGGCAACATGGAAGCAAACGGATATAAAGGCACAAGGGAGACATCATGCTCTTGGGGAGAACTAAAATGCAAATTGTGTCTGTAAACGAAAGAAATTATACAGAAATCCCAGAAAAACAATTGACTGAAAATCAGACGAACGATCCCATGTTCATCGCATCACCTTGAGAACACGAAGGATACTTTTGTACAGGCAGCACACCTCCTTAAAGCAGCAGCAGAGTGCTTCGTGCACAGCAAGGCCTAGTTCACCGAGCAGCTGGAACTGTGCCCACACCCAGAGGGCAGCACCAGTCACGTGGGTGCAGAGGAGGTTGTCCCGGTGAACTCCACAAGCGGCAGCAACGCTCGGCTCTACGCCACAGGACTTCTGACAACGGACACAGTCGCACAGACTGCAAGTGGACCCCACATCAGCCTCAAGACCTCCCCCACCCGAAAACATCTCCACAGCCAGCCAGGGAGGCAAAGGAAGGGTCTTCATGGCGTGCAGAGTTACAATGAATCTGTGTTCACGCTGCCCCCTCCCACTGTACCCGTCGAGACCCAGACGATGTGCCCTGCTACTACAAAGTCGAAGAGATGTTTGATGGGGGCAGAGCGGAAGAGGCACATTGAATTTGGATCATTTTACCCATGACCCTTCTCTCCTCCCAACCCTCTTTGCGAAAGATGACATTTCTGGGGAAACAGAAGGTGATCAGAAGCAAGTAGCTCAAATGTATGTCACTTGTAAATTTCGGATATCCATCAATTTCAATTTTGAGATATAGAGAAGTGCTGGGAAGTTTAATTGGCCGTATCAGTGTCAGTGAAGAGCTGATGGAAGAAGTGCGAAAGGCCAAAGGAGAAAACCCATGAGTAGAGAAATTAGCCTTCGGCTAATCTTATCTTCTCTGCTTCCATATATCCCTGTCCATCCTCAAAAGTTGAGTGAGGTAGGAGATGATAAGATTGAGATTAGGGCAAATTATTTCCCCATCTTTTCCTTTCTCCAATGCACAGTTTCCTCAACCCGCACACTTGGAGTCTCAGGGTCAGCCTATTAAGTGCCTATAATCAACTTCAATCATTTTAGCAGAGTACTACAGAGTGACTGCTCCCAACCCCTTCAGATAGGTGATGCTTATGTTTACATCTGCTTATCAGCTCTGTCAAAGTGCTGTTTCGTGGAGGTGCTGTAATCTGATGAACACATGAGACATGCTATTTGCTAGCAAGAAATTCTCAGCTCAAACAAGCTAAGGTGTACGGAGATTCAGTATAACACAGTAATTGGTTAACTCAGTTTACTTGGGACTCCATTTCTTAGGTCTTGGGCTGTTTACATAACCAAAAGGAGTGTGTGTGTGTGTGTGTGTGTGTGTGTGTGTGTGTGTACCACACTTGACCTAGCGTGTGTGTGTGTATGTGTGTTTGTGTACCACACTTGACCTAGCACCTACCTGCACAAGTACCCCCCTGCCAAGTGATGTGTTTAAAGGCCAACAAAAAGGAAAACACAGAACACATTTATAATCCTGAAAATCTAGGGCTACTTAACCTTTTTGCTGCTTAATTTTAAAGGCAAAAAATGTACTATGAGCAGCATAAATAAGAACTGATTTGAGCATAGTTTTATAATAGATAAAATGTACCTGATGGGTCTAATTCAAATTTCTAAAATCTAACTGTGCCGCATTAGTCTGAGATACAAGATCTAAAGCTGCATGATCTAATCTGAGAATTTACGGACCTGTTTGAAATACCTTCATTTGATTAATTTGAAATGGAGGCCAGGGTATGACCTCTAACAGTCTGATCTTTAATAACCGCTCAAGAGATGAGGCAGGAAGTCAGTCGCGCTTAGAATTCTATGCACTTTCCTCTAGTGAGCACACCCTGCGGTTCCACGCGTGCAAGCACACCCCTCGCTCACTGCGGGATCTACAGAGCAGCTGTACATGCCCTTCAAAACTCAAATGCGTGTTATGTGGGTGTGCGGTATAGGGGTAGGACATGAAAAAACTCCCACCTGTCCAGTCCGAGAGAAATTTAACTCCTGAGAAGCACACCTTAGTTGAACATCAGATGCAACACTAATTTGCAGAGGTTCCCACAACATAGGAACAAAAGGGCTGACGTTATGTGTTGATAGCAGATCGTGTGTGAAAACTAAAGTTTTATACGGGGCTGTACGAAGACTAACTGAGGTCTGGAAAATGAGGAATTTTAAATGCTGGACAGTCTCTATACTCAGATTCCGCTGAAGACAATGCAAATACTTATAAGAGCCTGATAATAAAAACAGATTAAAAAACTTAATCATCAAGGTGAAGCATTTAGTAATGAGGTTTGTACAGCTTTTCAGAAAACACTGACTGGAAGTCCCAACCGGCTAGAGGTAGGCCAGTGTCAGGAGGCATCCCGGACATGGGCATTAGCTTCCAGCACTGATGGTGCAGCCAGTGTCGATGATAAGAATTAAAACACAACTGCAACCCCCAGTCCTGGACAGGCTCAGGAAGCGGCTATCTGGAAAGAGTGGGAGGGGTCCAGGAGGCCAGCCCCCAGGTGATACATACGTTTGCACAACAGTGACGGCGAGCCACTGGAAGTCTTTTCCAGCTGTACTGCGCTGTAATTGTGGTCGCTTGCTCAGGACAGCATGCTGCTTTCACAAGTTGTCTCCTTCCTGAGGGATTTGCTCCTAGAAAAAGCCACCACCGCCTTCTTCACTGTGCCTTCTTCTTCTTCTTTTTCTTTTTTTTCCTGGAGCTTGTCTCTTCTGCAGAGAAGAGCTTTTAACACCTCCCTGGATAGTCAGTAAAACCCCAAGCATTAAGAAGGCCAGAAAATACACGTCCACTTCATTTCACTGAAAAAGAAAGGTCATGATCCTATCCCTTCTTTGGGTCATCCACCCTGAGTCTGCACACCACATTTGCTCAGCAGCAGTCTGGCTACCCTTGCACATCCAGCAAACCCTTAGCACTCCTTCCTCTTATTCAGGATTCCAACTTTTTGAGCGACAAGAAGATCCCTGACACAGAGGGATCCTTGCTGAGGTATGAGAGCAGTGACACAGGATGCAAGAAGAGCACAAATGATGTTTCTTTATCCTCTGCCAAGCCCAGGGCACGCTTGGTGCTGCCATTCTCCTCCTGGGTGCAGCAGCAAACGCTTCTTCGTCAGTTCTATGATCCAACACTGCCGCCCTTAAAAATTAAGTCACCTCAAAAGTTACATAAGTATTTGAAAATACTCAAGAAAACTCTCCAAACACTGCTAGTTACACTTTGCTTGTCATAAATGGAACATCAATCTGAGCCCCAGGACAGGCCAGAGACAAGAACCTGTGATTTCCAGCCAGGCCTGAATTCTCCCCAAATTCCACAGAGTACCAAAACAGGACAATCTTGGCAGGAGCCAAGGGCAGCCTCCTCTACCCTGAAGCAGGCCATGCCTGGAGTCCTTGGCATGAACCGAGGGCAGCATCTCCTGCCTGGAAGCAGTCATGAAGCACACCGAAACACCACTTCCACGTGGGTGGGCCACTGTTGCTTTGCCTCCCACAGATCTGTCCCCCCTTTTCCCCTGGGTGATGGAGCTGCCAAAGATTCCTCAAAGCCCATCTCTTTTGAGCAGTGAGAAGCCCCGGGCTTCTCTTCCTGCATTTATTCTCCAGACCAAGAAGTTACAGGAAGAGACATAGGTGGGGTTTTGAACATAGGTTCAGTTTTACAAGTTTTGCAATAGAAGCTGGTAACATTCAGTCAAAACAAGTCAGATGACACTCTGTTAGGCAATTAAGTGATCCACTATAACAAAGCCTTGATTTACCCGAAATTCCTTTTCCCTCTAGCAGCTTTTTAGTAACGTTGCCTATCAATTAGTCACTTGTCTGTCTTAGAATCAGCAGCCTTGCTGTGTTATGATTCTTTTCCTGCAACAGAGACTCGATGCCCGGGGGTTAAAATTCCTGTCCTTTGCAAGGTCAATATTTGAAACTGCAAGGCTTTTGGTGACTAAAGTCACCTATTACCCAAGAGCAGTAATAGGAAATTAATGTAATACATTAAAAAAGGTAATTGCCTTCCTTAACCACGAAGATGGCATTTTATAAAATTAGCTGCTTCTCTTAAAAGGCAACCTTCATTATCCTTTACCTACTCTTTAAAGACTATACAAACAGGAATAAGTAAATTATGGATAAAATGTTCTATAACTGGGAGAACTCAACGGCCAGTTGCCCACAGCTTACCTGCTGGTGTCCTGTGACACATATTGAAGCCTCCGTTGTACTTTGAGGAAAAATGTTCCAAACATGCCCAAAGTTCTACCCAGCAGCCGCCCCGGGAACCTGCATGCACTTCTGTCCCACTGCGAGTGGCAACCACATCGGCGGTGCTGGACTCGGGTCAGCCCTGCTGGAATGGCAGTGAAAGAGAAACTCATGTTTCAGCACAGCTAAGACGTAAACGTGCAAGTGCAATTTTTAGTGAACAGTGTCGCGTATAAATTTACAGGCGGCCAAGGGATAACTCTGTGACCAAAGGAAAACAAAACCTATTCTAGAAAAACAGCAGCTCTGCCTTTCAGGGATGAGACAACCCTGCAAGCTGCTGAGCTCTCTGCTGGTCACCGGTGATGTCATCCCGGTAGCACTGACCCTGTCACCGCCAGAGGTGCCTCACCCAGTCCCCTCCCATCTGTCCGCTGGACTGGAGGGGCGCCATTCTGTCCACACAGCTTCCTTGAGCACCTGCACCCTTGGGGCCTGCTTGTTGGGAGGAAAGCTGTCACCCGCGGCAGCTGGCTTAAACCTTAGCAGCAGGAGGAACAGCTGCCCGTGGCCAGGCCACTGCCCCAGATGAAACTGTTGCTGCCGGGCCTGGCCATCTCTTCCCAACGGAAATAAGTTGTTTGGGGTTCAGCAGACTCTAGAATGAAGCGGGCCCCTTGGGCACAGGGAGCAACAGCACATCCTAGTGGGCTAATTTCCCCAAAGCTTGAAACTAGGTGTCTTGTCTCACTCCAAGGATGGCTGTGGCACTACAGCATCGCTGGACGCTGGGTGGCAGTAGAGGGCCTCACAGAAACCAGGCACAGACAATCTGGCCTCCAGCAAAGGAATGATGCTAATGCGCTCCTCTGGGTAGAATTTGCACAATAACCCACATGGAAGTCGCAGCAGGACAGGGATGAAAACTATGGGGCAAGAGGTCAAGTCTGCACAATCCCAACCAACCCCACAGATGCCCATGTCCAGTAACCGCACACACTGGATGGCTCCCCACAGGCAAAGGAACAGGTGAGACACACCCCTTCTCTGTACCTGGTGACAGATTCAGGGAAGTCAGGCTCCAGGCCCTCTCTCACTCCCACCGTGTCCTGAATCCTCACCATCAGCTACAGCTGCAAGGACTGTTTCTCTTCTGTGAACCTGCAAGCTAAGGGTCTGAAGCGACACAGTGGAGAAAGCATGCGAGGAAATTCTGCTCTACTTTTCCACCTCAGTGAGGCACGTGCACAATGTAGTTTCCCATCTCAACTGTTGCTTCGCTGTCAAGATTTCTTTTGGTGTGAGAGACCAAGGTGTCGGTAGCAAAAGAAAATGTTTTGCTTTTGCTCCCCTCAGTATGCTTCAACATTTCCAAGTGAATTTCACGTCACAAGGGGAGATGGGGATTGCCCTCAACTGGAATGTGGGTCACCTCCCAGCTGTGTGGTGATGTGTCTGGGGCCAAGGCCAGAGCTGCTGCTTTTCCAGATTTTCCAAGCCAGAAACAAGCACTGTTCACTTTAATAAGGTTAAGTTTAAACCGACATCCTTTTTTGGTGCCTAAACTGTTGACTACATACCCCAGCAAGACAGAAGCGTGTGAAAGCCATCCATTCACACTCCCCTTCTCCCAGACGGTCACATGCGCATATCCCCAGAGCTGAAGGCACTGTGCAAAGCACGGTGCAGTATATGTGGCCAGTAACCGTGTGTTCTTCTCACTGAACACTTCCAGGGTTGCATCAAGTAAAAGTTGCCTCAACTTTCACTGAAGTAGATAAAAGCTGCAAAAACCCTTACTGATTTCCTAAGTTTACTTCTCTAAGTCCCAAAAGCTAAGACTATAACTACGTTAGTGTTCATGTATGACAAACAAATATTAAATAGTTTACACCTTTATACCAATTTATCTGTAGCTCGTGCAGGTCCAATTGGACCTGGCAGACATCTACAGAACATTTCATGCAACAACTAGAGAATACACATTTTTTCTCATCGGCACATGGAACATTCTCCAGGATAGACCACATGTTAGGTCACAAAACAGGTTTCAGCAAATTTTTCAAAGCTGATATCATTCCTAGTATCTTTTCTGACCACAATTGACTAGCACTGGAAATCAATTACAAGCGAATTTCTGGAAACTACTCCAGTGCATGAAAACTGAACAACAGGCTCCCGAATGACCTATGGGTCCAAGAAGAAATTAAAAAGGAAATCAAAAACGTTCTTGAAACTAATGAAAAAAGATGCATCCTACCAAAACCTGTGGGATACTGTAAAAGCAACAGCGACGAGGCAATATATTGCAATAAATGCTCACATCAAAAGGATGGAGAACCTTCACGTAAATGACCGAACTGTACACCTCAAAGAACCACCACCACCACAACAATGCAATCATAAAAGTACTAGAGAGAAAGAAATAATTAACATCAGGGCAGAGTTCAATGAAATGGAGACCCCCAAAACGATACAAAGGATCAGCGAAACACAAAGTTGTTTTTTGAGAAGATAAATAAAATAGACAAACCATTAGCTTTGCCCACTCTCACCACACTCATTCAACATAGTATTGAAAGCCCTAACCAGAGCAATCAAGCAAGACAAAGAAATAAAGGGCATTCAGATTGGGAAGGACAAAGTCAAGTTGTCCCTGTTTGCAGATGACGCGATCTTATAGATAGAAAACCTAAAGGCTACCAGAACGCCCTTACGGCTGACTAACAATTTTAATAATTTTGCGGGGTACAAAATCAACACCCACAGATCAGGAGCATTTTTATACTCCGATAATGAACTGGCAGAAAAAGAAATCAAGAAAGCAAGCCCATTTACAATAGTCACCCCCAAGATAAAATACCTAGGAACCAATTGAACCAAGGAGGTTAATGCAGATCTCTACAATGAGAACTACCAAACACCAGTGAGAGAAATTAAAGAGCACCCCAAAATAGTGGAATGACATACCAGGCTCTGGTACGGGAAGAATTAACATCGTGAAAATGTCCTTTCTACCCATAGCAGTCTACAAATTCAACGCAATCTCCGTCAAAATAGCAACAACTTTCTTCACAGAAATAGAAAAAGCAGTGCTAACATTCATATGGATTACGAAAAGATCCTGAATAGCCAAAGCAATTTTGAGCTTAAAAGCACCCCAAAAACAGAAAGGCTGGAGGCATAACACCACCCAATTTCAAATTCTATGACAAGGCTCAAAACAGCATGGTGATGGCATAGAAACAGACACTCAGATCAATGGAACAGGATAGAAAACCCAGGAATAATCAATTTGCCTACTTACAGCCAACCGAGTTTTGACAAAGCAAACCAGAACATACGCTGTGGAAAAGACAGCCTCTTCAGGAAATAAACGGTGCCCGCAAAATTGGACAATCCACATGCAGAAGAATGAAACTGGACCAGCATCTCACCATATGCCAAAATCGACTCGAAATGGATTAAAGACCAGAATATAAGACCCCAAACCATTACATGACTGAAGGAAAACAGAGGGGAAACACTCCAGGAAGTAGGTGGGGGCAAAGGCTTTATGAATAAGACCCGAAAACCCACAAGCAACAATATAAAAACTAAACAAATGAGCTAATGTCAAACTAAGAAGCTTCCACACAGCAAAGGAAACAATCAACAGAGCAGAAAGGCACCCTAAAAAAAGGGAGAAAATATGTGTAAACTATACGTCTGCCAAGGGCTTAATATCCAGAACATACCAAGAACTCAAACAGCTGTACAGTATGAAAACAAGTAATCCGATTTAAAACTGGGCAAACGAGATGAATAGACATTTTTCAAAGACATACAAATGGCCAACGGTACACGAAAAAATGCTCAGCATCACTAGTCATCAGAGAAATGCAAATCAAAACCACATTGAGATATCATGTCAACCCAGATAGACTGGCCATTGTTAAAAAGACCATTAATAAGAAATGCTACTGAGGATATGAGGAAAGGAGAACTCTTCTCCAATGTTGGTGGGACTGTAAATTAGCACAGCCACTATGGAAAACAGTAAAGAAGTTTCCTCCAATACAGATAGTACTACCATATGATCCAGCAGTTCCACTACTGGGTATATATCCAAAGAAATGGAAATCATATGGAAGGGACACCTGCACTCCCATGTTCACTGCAGCTTTACTTACAATAGCCAAAATATAGAACCAACCTCAGTGCCCTTCGACAGATGACTGGATAAAAAAAATGTGATACACGTACACCATGGAATAATACTCAGTGATAAAGAAAAAGAATGAAATTCTGCCATCGGTAACAACCTGGATGAGTCTGGAGAAAATTATGTTGTGTGAAATAAGCCAGACAAGGGAAGATAAATATCACATGCTCTCACTTATAACTAGGTAGAAAGGAAGGAAGGAAGGAAGGAAGGAAGGAAGGAAGGAAGGAAGGAAGGAAGGAAGGAAGGAAGGAAGGAAGGAAGGAAGGAAGGAAGCAAAGGACTACAACAGTTCCTTGAACTTTCAGAAGGACAGAAGAAACCAATGGTTACTAGAGATGAGGGGATGGACGGAGGGAGGGAGTTGGGGGCGTGATGGGTCAGGCAAAGGGCATAAAGAAAAATCATGATTTGTAATAATGAATATGCTAATAAAAATAATTTAAAAAGTAAGACACTTTAAAACACAAAAAGAATGCCATTATTGACATTCCAGAAAATTCCAGCTATGTGGATAACATTAAAAACCAGCTGTCAAGCTAAATCCTTTATCAGTACAAATTTTGATATTTCTTCAAATTGGGAGGAGAATGTTGGTTTCGATGTACAATGTCTGGTCACTCCCAGCCTCATCTATTTGTCACTGACGACCCTGGGACAGACGGAAAAAAAAAAAAAAAAACGGTTTCTGCAACTTTTAAAATACAGACACGCCCTCCACCACCAACTTTCAATTTCTACAAAACGTCCTTGGGTTCTAGTATTCTTGCACATGTTTGTTCTCTTACAGGAAATTTGCTCCTTAGGATTTCACTGCAATGTGCTTCTGGATCCCATGCCATGATTTATCTCTGAGGACCCCTGTTCCCCTGGATCCATTTCACCCCGTGCCTGGCCACCTGTGTGGCACACACACATAGGAGCAGGAGGACAAGGCTTTGAGATGGGGAACCCGCACAAGCAATTATCTGGGTTTAGGTCTGCAGGTTATTAAGGTTTTCCGTTTCAACTTCCACAGCTAGAACGAAAGTGTAGAAATCTGTTTTCTAGTTAAAATCTGTTCACATCCCAAGTGTTTTTTAAGTTACTTAACAAGCCTTTGGTAGTCCGAAATACCGGGAAGTGTGCCTGTAACTAGAAACACCAGAAACTTCCATTTCAAAATTGTCATAAACCAGGGATACTTTAGAAAAACCTTTTCAGCCCACTTCGTGCCTTGAGTAATGGTGGGTAAACAGTGGAAACCAAGAGAGGCAACATGGAAGCAAACGGATATAAAAGCACAAGGGAGACATCATGCTCTTGGGGAGAACTAAAATGCAAATTGTGTCTGTAAACGAAAGAAATTATACAGAAATCCCAGAAAAACAATTGACTGAAAATCAGACGAACGATCCCATGTTCATCGCATCACCTTGAGAACACGAAGGATACTTTTGTACAGGCAGCACACCTCCTTAAAGCAGCAGCAGAGTGCTTCGTGCACAGCAAGGCCTAGTTCACCGAGCAGCTGGAACTGTGCCCACACCCAGAGGGCAGCACCAGTCACGTGGGTGCAGAGGAGGTTGTCCCGGTGAACTCCACAAGCGGCAGCAACGCTCGGCTCTACGCCACAGGACTTCTGACAACGGACACAGTCGCACAGACTGCAAGTGGACCCCACATCAGCCTCAAGACCTCCCCCACCCGAAAACATCTCCACAGCCAGCCAGGGAGGCAAAGGAAGGGTCTTCATGGCGTGCAGAGTTACAATGAATCTGTGTTCACGCTGCCCCCTCCCACTGTACCCGTCGAGACCCAGACGATGTGCCCTGCTACTACAAAGTCGAAGAGATGTTTGATGGGGGCAGAGCGGAAGAGGCACATTGAATTTGGATCATTTTACCCATGACCCTTCTCTCCTCCCAACCCTCTTTGCGAAAGATGACATTTCTGGGGAAACAGAAGGTGATCAGAAGCAAGTAGCTCAAATGTATGTCCCTTGTAAATTTCGGATATCCATCAATTTCAATTTTGAGATATAGAGAAGTGCTGGGAAGTTTAATTGGCCGTATCAGTGTCAGTGAAGAGCTGATGGAAGAAGTGCGAAAGGCCAAAGGAGAAAACCCATGAGTAGAGAAATTAGCCTTCGGCTAATCTTATCTTCTCTGCTTCCATATATCCCTGTCCATCCTCAAAAGTTGAGTGAGGTAGGAGATGATAAGATTGAGATTAGGGCAAATTATTTCCCCATCTTTTCCTTTCTCCAATGCACAGTTTCCTCAACCCGCACACTTGGAGTCTCAGGGTCAGCCTATTAAGTGCCTATAATCAACTTCAATCATTTTAGCAGAGTACTACAGAGTGACTGCTCCCAACCCCTTCAGATAGGTGATGCTTATGTTTACATCTGCTTATCAGCTCTGTCAAAGTGCTGTTTCGTGGAGGTGCTGTAATCTGATGAACACATGAGACATGCTATTTGCTAGCAAGAAATTCTCAGCTCAAACAAGCTAAGGTGTACGGAGATTCAGTATAACACAGTAATTGGTTAACTCAGTTTACTTGGGACTCCATTTCTTAGGTCTTGGGCTGTTTACATAACCAAAAGGAGTGTGTGTGTGTGTGTGTGTGTGTGTGTGTGTGTGTGTACCACACTTGACCTAGCGTGTGTGTGTGTATGTGTGTTTGTGTACCACACTTGACCTAGCACCTACCTGCACAAGTACCCCCCTGCCAAGTGATGTGTTTAAAGGCCAACAAAAAGGAAAACACAGAACACATTTATAATCCTGAAAATCTAGGGCTACTTAACCTTTTTGCTGCTTAATTTTAAAGGCAAAAAATGTACTATGAGCAGCATAAATAAGAACTGATTTGAGCATAGTTTTATAATAGATAAAATGTACCTGATGGGTCTAATTCAAATTTCTAAAATCTAACTGTGCCGCATTAGTCTGAGATACAAGATCTAAAGCTGCATGATCTAATCTGAGAATTTACGGACCTGTTTGAAATACCTTCATTTGATTAATTTGAAATGGAGGCCAGGGTATGACCTCTAACAGTCTGATCTTTAATAACCGCTCAAGAGATGAGGCAGGAAGTCAGTCGCGCTTAGAATTCTATGCACTTTCCTCTAGTGAGCACACCCTGCGGTTCCACGCGTGCAAGCACACCCCTCGCTCACTGCGGGATCTACAGAGCAGCTGTACATGCCCTTCAAAACTCAAATGCGTGTTATGTGGGTGTGCGGTATAGGGGTAGGACATGAAAAAACTCCCACCTGTCCAGTCCGAGAGAAATTTAACTCCTGAGAAGCACACCTTAGTTGAACATCAGATGCAACACTAATTTGCAGAGGTTCCCACAACATAGGAACAAAAGGGCTGACGTTATGTGTTGATAGCAGATCGTGTGTGAAAACTAAAGTTTTATACGGGGCTGTACGAAGACTAA
The DNA here is from genome assembly GCF_027409185.1 of Cynocephalus volans. Taxonomy (NCBI): domain Eukaryota; kingdom Metazoa; phylum Chordata; class Mammalia; order Dermoptera; family Cynocephalidae; genus Cynocephalus; species Cynocephalus volans. Next base: position 2,426,379 of record NW_026902465.1, read on the forward strand.
CTGAGGTCTGGAAAATGAGGAATTTTAAATGCTGGACAGTCTCTATACTCAGATTCCGCTGAAGACAATGCAAATACTTATAAGAGCCTGATAATAAAAACAGATTAAAAAACTTAATCATCAAGGTGAAGCATTTAGTAATGAGGTTTGTACAGCTTTTCAGAAAACACTGACTGGAAGTCCCAACCGGCTAGAGGTAGGCCAGTGTCAGGAGGCATCCCGGACATGGGCATTAGCTTCCAGCACTGATGGTGCAGCCAGTGTCGATGATAAGAATTAAAACACAACTGCAACCCCCAGTCCTGGACAGGCTCAGGAAGCGGCTATCTGGAAAGAGTGGGAGGGGTCCAGGAGGCCAGCCCCCAGGTGATACATACGTTTGCACAACAGTGACGGCGAGCCACTGGAAGTCTTTTCCAGCTGTACTGCGCTGTAATTGTGGTCGCTTGCTCAGGACAGCATGCTGCTTTCACAAGTTGTCTCCTTCCTGAGGGATTTGCTCCTAGAAAAAGCCACCACCGCCTTCTTCACTGTGCCTTCTTCTTCTTCTTTTTCTTTTTTTTCCTGGAGCTTGTCTCTTCTGCAGAGAAGAGCTTTTAACACCTCCCTGGATAGTCAGTAAAACCCCAAGCATTAAGAAGGCCAGAAAATACACGTCCACTTCATTTCACTGAAAAAGAAAGGTCATGATCCTATCCCTTCTTTGGGTCATCCACCCTGAGTCTGCACACCACATTTGCTCAGCAGCAGTCTGGCTACCCTTGCACATCCAGCAAACCCTTAGCACTCCTTCCTCTTATTCAGGATTCCAACTTTTTGAGCGACAAGAAGATCCCTGACACAGAGGGATCCTTGCTGAGGTATGAGAGCAGTGACACAGGATGCAAGAAGAGCACAAATGATGTTTCTTTATCCTCTGCCAAGCCCAGGGCACGCTTGGTGCTGCCATTCTCCTCCTGGGTGCAGCAGCAAACGCTTCTTCGTCAGTTCTATGATCCAACACTGCCGCCCTTAAAAATTAAGTCACCTCAAAAGTTACATAAGTATTTGAAAATACTCAAGAAAACTCTCCAAACACTGCTAGTTACACTTTGCTTGTCATAAATGGAACATCAATCTGAGCCCCAGGACAGGCCAGAGACAAGAACCTGTGATTTCCAGCCAGGCCTGAATTCTCCCCAAATTCCACAGAGTACCAAAACAGGACAATCTTGGCAGGAGCCAAGGGCAGCCTCCTCTACCCTGAAGCAGGCCATGCCTGGAGTCCTTGGCATGAACCGAGGGCAGCATCTCCTGCCTGGAAGCAGTCATGAAGCACACCGAAACACCACTTCCACGTGGGTGGGCCACTGTTGCTTTGCCTCCCACAGATCTGTCCCCCCTTTTCCCCTGGGTGATGGAGCTGCCAAAGATTCCTCAAAGCCCATCTCTTTTGAGCAGTGAGAAGCCCCGGGCTTCTCTTCCTGCATTTATTCTCCAGACCAAGAAGTTACAGGAAGAGACATAGGTGGGGTTTTGAACATAGGTTCAGTTTTACAAGTTTTGCAATAGAAGCTGGTAACATTCAGTCAAAACAAGTCAGATGACACTCTGTTAGGCAATTAAGTGATCCACTATAACAAAGCCTTGATTTACCCGAAATTCCTTTTCCCTCTAGCAGCTTTTTAGTAACGTTGCCTATCAATTAGTCACTTGTCTGTCTTAGAATCAGCAGCCTTGCTGTGTTATGATTCTTTTCCTGCAACAGAGACTCGATGCCCGGGGGTTAAAATTCCTGTCCTTTGCAAGGTCAATATTTGAAACTGCAAGGCTTTTGGTGACTAAAGTCACCTATTACCCAAGAGCAGTAATAGGAAATTAATGTAATACATTAAAAAAGGTAATTGCCTTCCTTAACCACGAAGATGGCATTTTATAAAATTAGCTGCTTCTCTTAAAAGGCAACCTTCATTATCCTTTACCTACTCTTTAAAGACTATACAAACAGGAATAAGTAAATTATGGATAAAATGTTCTATAACTGGGAGAACTCAACGGCCAGTTGCCCACAGCTTACCTGCTGGTGTCCTGTGACACATATTGAAGCCTCCGTTGTACTTTGAGGAAAAATGTTCCAAACATGCCCAAAGTTCTACCCAGCAGCCGCCCCGGGAACCTGCATGCACTTCTGTCCCACTGCGAGTGGCAACCACATCGGCGGTGCTGGACTCGGGTCAGCCCTGCTGGAATGGCAGTGAAAGAGAAACTCATGTTTCAGCACAGCTAAGACGTAAACGTGCAAGTGCAATTTTTAGTGAACAGTGTCGCGTATAAATTTACAGGCGGCCAAGGGATAACTCTGTGACCAAAGGAAAACAAAACCTATTCTAGAAAAACAGCAGCTCTGCCTTTCAGGGATGAGACAACCCTGCAAGCTGCTGAGCTCTCTGCTGGTCACCGGTGATGTCATCCCGGTAGCACTGACCCTGTCACCGCCAGAGGTGCCTCACCCAGTCCCCTCCCATCTGTCCGCTGGACTGGAGGGGCGCCATTCTGTCCACACAGCTTCCTTGAGCACCTGCACCCTTGGGGCCTGCTTGTTGGGAGGAAAGCTGTCACCCGCGGCAGCTGGCTTAAACCTTAGCAGCAGGAGGAACAGCTGCCCGTGGCCAGGCCACTGCCCCAGATGAAACTGTTGCTGCCGGGCCTGGCCATCTCTTCCCAACGGAAATAAGTTGTTTGGGGTTCAGCAGACTCTAGAATGAAGCGGGCCCCTTGGGCACAGGGAGCAACAGCACATCCTAGTGGGCTAATTTCCCCAAAGCTTGAAACTAGGTGTCTTGTCTCACTCCAAGGATGGCTGTGGCACTACAGCATCGCTGGACGCTGGGTGGCAGTAGAGGGCCTCACAGAAACCAGGCACAGACAATCTGGCCTCCAGCAAAGGAATGATGCTAATGCGCTCCTCTGGGTAGAATTTGCACAATAACCCACATGGAAGTCGCAGCAGGACAGGGATGAAAACTATGGGGCAAGAGGTCAAGTCTGCACAATCCCAACCAACCCCACAGATGCCCATGTCCAGTAACCGCACACACTGGATGGCTCCCCACAGGCAAAGGAACAGGTGAGACACACCCCTTCTCTGTACCTGGTGACAGATTCAGGGAAGTCAGGCTCCAGGCCCTCTCTCACTCCCACCGTGTCCTGAATCCTCACCATCAGCTACAGCTGCAAGGACTGTTTCTCTTCTGTGAACCTGCAAGCTAAGGGTCTGAAGCGACACAGTGGAGAAAGCATGCGAGGAAATTCTGCTCTACTTTTCCACCTCAGTGAGGCACGTGCACAATGTAGTTTCCCATCTCAACTGTTGCTTCGCTGTCAAGATTTCTTTTGGTGTGAGAGACCAAGGTGTCGGTAGCAAAAGAAAATGTTTTGCTTTTGCTCCCCTCAGTATGCTTCAACATTTCCAAGTGAATTTCACGTCACAAGGGGAGATGGGGATTGCCCTCAACTGGAATGTGGGTCACCTCCCAGCTGTGTGGTGATGTGTCTGGGGCCAAGGCCAGAGCTGCTGCTTTTCCAGATTTTCCAAGCCAGAAACAAGCACTGTTCACTTTAATAAGGTTAAGTTTAAACCGACATCCTTTTTTGGTGCCTAAACTGTTGACTACATACCCCAGCAAGACAGAAGCGTGTGAAAGCCATCCATTCACACTCCCCTTCTCCCAGACGGTCACATGCGCATATCCCCAGAGCTGAAGGCACTGTGCAAAGCACGGTGCAGTATATGTGGCCAGTAACCGTGTGTTCTTCTCACTGAACACTTCCAGGGTTGCATCAAGTAAAAGTTGCCTCAACTTTCACTGAAGTAGATAAAAGCTGCAAAAACCCTTACTGATTTCCTAAGTTTACTTCTCTAAGTCCCAAAAGCTAAGACTATAACTACGTTAGTGTTCATGTATGACAAACAAATATTAAATAGTTTACACCTTTATACCAATTTATCTGTAGCTCGTGCAGGTCCAATTGGACCTGGCAGACATCTACAGAACATTTCATGCAACAACTAGAGAATACACATTTTTTCTCATCGGCACATGGAACATTCTCCAGGATAGACCACATGTTAGGTCACAAAACAGGTTTCAGCAAATTTTTCAAAGCTGATATCATTCCTAGTATCTTTTCTGACCACAATTGACTAGCACTGGAAATCAATTACAAGCGAATTTCTGGAAACTACTCCAGTGCATGAAAACTGAACAACAGGCTCCCGAATGACCTATGGGTCCAAGAAGAAATTAAAAAGGAAATCAAAAACGTTCTTGAAACTAATGAAAAAAGATGCATCCTACCAAAACCTGTGGGATACTGTAAAAGCAACAGCGACGAGGCAATATATTGCAATAAATGCTCACATCAAAAGGATGGAGAACCTTCACGTAAATGACCGAACTGTACACCTCAAAGAACCACCACCACCACAACAATGCAATCATAAAAGTACTAGAGAGAAAGAAATAATTAACATCAGGGCAGAGTTCAATGAAATGGAGACCCCCAAAACGATACAAAGGATCAGCGAAACACAAAGTTGTTTTTTGAGAAGATAAATAAAATAGACAAACCATTAGCTTTGCCCACTCTCACCACACTCATTCAACATAGTATTGAAAGCCCTAACCAGAGCAATCAAGCAAGACAAAGAAATAAAGGGCATTCAGATTGGGAAGGACAAAGTCAAGTTGTCCCTGTTTGCAGATGACGCGATCTTATAGATAGAAAACCTAAAGGCTACCAGAACGCCCTTACGGCTGACTAACAATTTTAATAATTTTGCGGGGTACAAAATCAACACCCACAGATCAGGAGCATTTTTATACTCCGATAATGAACTGGCAGAAAAAGAAATCAAGAAAGCAAGCCCATTTACAATAGTCACCCCCAAGATAAAATACCTAGGAACCAATTGAACCAAGGAGGTTAATGCAGATCTCTACAATGAGAACTACCAAACACCAGTGAGAGAAATTAAAGAGCACCCCAAAATAGTGGAATGACATACCAGGCTCTGGTACGGGAAGAATTAACATCGTGAAAATGTCCTTTCTACCCATAGCAGTCTACAAATTCAACGCAATCTCCGTCAAAATAGCAACAACTTTCTTCACAGAAATAGAAAAAGCAGTGCTAACATTCATATGGATTACGAAAAGATCCTGAATAGCCAAAGCAATTTTGAGCTTAAAAGCACCCCAAAAACAGAAAGGCTGGAGGCATAACACCACCCAATTTCAAATTCTATGACAAGGCTCAAAACAGCATGGTGATGGCATAGAAACAGACACTCAGATCAATGGAACAGGATAGAAAACCCAGGAATAATCAATTTGCCTACTTACAGCCAACCGAGTTTTGACAAAGCAAACCAGAACATACGCTGTGGAAAAGACAGCCTCTTCAGGAAATAAACGGTGCCCGCAAAATTGGACAATCCACATGCAGAAGAATGAAACTGGACCAGCATCTCACCATATGCCAAAATCGACTCGAAATGGATTAAAGACCAGAATATAAGACCCCAAACCATTACATGACTGAAGGAAAACAGAGGGGAAACACTCCAGGAAGTAGGTGGGGGCAAAGGCTTTATGAATAAGACCCGAAAACCCACAAGCAACAATATAAAAACTAAACAAATGAGCTAATGTCAAACTAAGAAGCTTCCACACAGCAAAGGAAACAATCAACAGAGCAGAAAGGCACCCTAAAAAAAGGGAGAAAATATGTGTAAACTATACGTCTGCCAAGGGCTTAATATCCAGAACATACCAAGAACTCAAACAGCTGTACAGTATGAAAACAAGTAATCCGATTTAAAACTGGGCAAACGAGATGAATAGACATTTTTCAAAGACATACAAATGGCCAACGGTACACGAAAAAATGCTCAGCATCACTAGTCATCAGAGAAATGCAAATCAAAACCACATTGAGATATCATGTCAACCCAGATAGACTGGCCATTGTTAAAAAGACCATTAATAAGAAATGCTACTGAGGATATGAGGAAAGGAGAACTCTTCTCCAATGTTGGTGGGACTGTAAATTAGCACAGCCACTATGGAAAACAGTAAAGAAGTTTCCTCCAATACAGATAGTACTACCATATGATCCAGCAGTTCCACTACTGGGTATATATCCAAAGAAATGGAAATCATATGGAAGGGACACCTGCACTCCCATGTTCACTGCAGCTTTACTTACAATAGCCAAAATATAGAACCAACCTCAGTGCCCTTCGACAGATGACTGGATAAAAAAAATGTGATACACGTACACCATGGAATAATACTCAGTGATAAAGAAAAAGAATGAAATTCTGCCATCGGTAACAACCTGGATGAGTCTGGAGAAAATTATGTTGTGTGAAATAAGCCAGACAAGGGAAGATAAATATCACATGCTCTCACTTATAACTAGGTAGAAAGGAAGGAAGGAAGGAAGGAAGGAAGGAAGGAAGGAAGGAAGGAAGGAAGGAAGGAAGGAAGGAAGGAAGGAAGCAAAGGACTACAACAGTTCCTTGAACTTTCAGAAGGACAGAAGAAACCAATGGTTACTAGAGATGAGGGGATGGACGGAGGGAGGGAGTTGGGGGCGTGATGGGTCAGGCAAAGGGCATAAAGAAAAATCATGATTTGTAATAATGAATATGCTAATAAAAATAATTTAAAAAGTAAGACACTTTAAAACACAAAAAGAATGCCATTATTGACATTCCAGAAAATTCCAGCTATGTGGATAACATTAAAAACCAGCTGTCAAGCTAAATCCTTTATCAGTACAAATTTTGATATTTCTTCAAATTGGGAGGAGAATGTTGGTTTCGATGTACAATGTCTGGTCACTCCCAGCCTCATCTATTTGTCACTGACGACCCTGGGACAGACGGAAAAAAAAAAAAAAAAACGGTTTCTGCAACTTTTAAAATACAGACACGCCCTCCACCACCAACTTTCAATTTCTACAAAACGTCCTTGGGTTCTAGTATTCTTGCACATGTTTGTTCTCTTACAGGAAATTTGCTCCTTAGGATTTCACTGCAATGTGCTTCTGGATCCCATGCCATGATTTATCTCTGAGGACCCCTGTTCCCCTGGATCCATTTCACCCCGTGCCTGGCCACCTGTGTGGCACACACACATAGGAGCAGGAGGACAAGGCTTTGAGATGGGGAACCCGCACAAGCAATTATCTGGGTTTAGGTCTGCAGGTTATTAAGGTTTTCCGTTTCAACTTCCACAGCTAGAACGAAAGTGTAGAAATCTGTTTTCTAGTTAAAATCTGTTCACATCCCAAGTGTTTTTTAAGTTACTTAACAAGCCTTTGGTAGTCCGAAATACCGGGAAGTGTGCCTGTAACTAGAAACACCAGAAACTTCCATTTCAAAATTGTCATAAACCAGGGATACTTTAGAAAAACCTTTTCAGCCCACTTCGTGCCTTGAGTAATGGTGGGTAAACAGTGGAAACCAAGAGAGGCAACATGGAAGCAAACGGATATAAAAGCACAAGGGAGACATCATGCTCTTGGGGAGAACTAAAATGCAAATTGTGTCTGTAAACGAAAGAAATTATACAGAAATCCCAGAAAAACAATTGACTGAAAATCAGACGAACGATCCCATGTTCATCGCATCACCTTGAGAACACGAAGGATACTTTTGTACAGGCAGCACACCTCCTTAAAGCAGCAGCAGAGTGCTTCGTGCACAGCAAGGCCTAGTTCACCGAGCAGCTGGAACTGTGCCCACACCCAGAGGGCAGCACCAGTCACGTGGGTGCAGAGGAGGTTGTCCCGGTGAACTCCACAAGCGGCAGCAACGCTCGGCTCTACGCCACAGGACTTCTGACAACGGACACAGTCGCACAGACTGCAAGTGGACCCCACATCAGCCTCAAGACCTCCCCCACCCGAAAACATCTCCACAGCCAGCCAGGGAGGCAAAGGAAGGGTCTTCATGGCGTGCAGAGTTACAATGAATCTGTGTTCACGCTGCCCCCTCCCACTGTACCCGTCGAGACCCAGACGATGTGCCCTGCTACTACAAAGTCGAAGAGATGTTTGATGGGGGCAGAGCGGAAGAGGCACATTGAATTTGGATCATTTTACCCATGACCCTTCTCTCCTCCCAACCCTCTTTGCGAAAGATGACATTTCTGGGGAAACAGAAGGTGATCAGAAGCAAGTAGCTCAAATGTATGTCCCTTGTAAATTTCGGATATCCATCAATTTCAATTTTGAGATATAGAGAAGTGCTGGGAAGTTTAATTGGCCGTATCAGTGTCAGTGAAGAGCTGATGGAAGAAGTGCGAAAGGCCAAAGGAGAAAACCCATGAGTAGAGAAATTAGCCTTCGGCTAATCTTATCTTCTCTGCTTCCATATATCCCTGTCCATCCTCAAAAGTTGAGTGAGGTAGGAGATGATAAGATTGAGATTAGGGCAAATTATTTCCCCATCTTTTCCTTTCTCCAATGCACAGTTTCCTCAACCCGCACACTTGGAGTCTCAGGGTCAGCCTATTAAGTGCCTATAATCAACTTCAATCATTTTAGCAGAGTACTACAGAGTGACTGCTCCCAACCCCTTCAGATAGGTGATGCTTATGTTTACATCTGCTTATCAGCTCTGTCAAAGTGCTGTTTCGTGGAGGTGCTGTAATCTGATGAACACATGAGACATGCTATTTGCTAGCAAGAAATTCTCAGCTCAAACAAGCTAAGGTGTACGGAGATTCAGTATAACACAGTAATTGGTTAACTCAGTTTACTTGGGACTCCATTTCTTAGGTCTTGGGCTGTTTACATAACCAAAAGGAGTGTGTGTGTGTGTGTGTGTGTGTGTGTACCACACTTGACCTAGCGTGTGTGTGTGTGTGTATGTGTGTTTGTGTACCACACTTGACCTAGCACCTACCTGCACAAGTACCCCCCTGCCAAGTGATGTGTTTAAAGGCCAACAAAAAGGAAAACACAGAACACATTTATAATCCTGAAAATCTAGGGCTACTTAACCTTTTTGCTGCTTAATTTTAAAGGCAAAAAATGTACTATGAGCAGCATAAATAAGAACTGATTTGAGCATAGTTTTATAATAGATAAAATGTACCTGATGGGTCTAATTCAAATTTCTAAAATCTAACTGTGCCGCATTAGTCTGAGATACAAGATCTAAAGCTGCATGATCTAATCTGAGAATTTACGGACCTGTTTGAAATACCTTCATTTGATTAATTTGAAATGGAGGCCAGGGTATGACCTCTAACAGTCTGATCTTTAATAACCGCTCAAGAGATGAGGCAGGAAGTCAGTCGCGCTTAGAATTCTATGCACTTTCCTCTAGTGAGCACACCCTGCGGTTCCACGCGTGCAAGCACACCCCTCGCTCACTGCGGGATCTACAGAGCAGCTGTACATGCCCTTCAAAACTCAAATGCGTGTTATGTGGGTGTGCGGTATAGGGGTAGGACATGAAAAAACTCCCACCTGTCCAGTCCGAGAGAAATTTAACTCCTGAGAAGCACACCTTAGTTGAACATCAGATGCAACACTAATTTGCAGAGGTTCCCACAACATAGGAACAAAAGGGCTGACGTTATGTGTTGATAGCAGATCGTGTGTGAAAACTAAAGTTTTATACGGGGCTGTACGAAGACTAACTGAGGTCTGGAAAATGAGGAATTTTAAATGCTGGACAGTCTCTATACTCAGATTCCGCTGAAGACAATGCAAATACTTATAAGAGCCTGATAATAAAAACAGATTAAAAAACTTAATCATCAAGGTGAAGCATTTAGTAATGAGGTTTGTACAGCTTTTCGGAAAACACTGACTGGAAGTCCCAACCGGCTAGAGGTAGGCCAGTGTCAGGAGGCATCCTGGACATGGGCATTAGCTTCCAGCACTGATGGTGCAGCCAGTGTCGATGATAAGAATTAAAACACAACTGCAACCCCCAGTCCTGGACAGGCTCAGGAAGCGGCTATCTGGAAAGAGTGGGAGGGGTCCAGGAGGCCAGCCCCCAGGTGATACATACGTTTGCACAACAGTGACGGCGAGCCACTGGAAGTCTTTTCCAGCTGTACTGCGCTGTAATTGTGGTCGCTTGCTCAGGACAGTATGCTGCTTTCACAAGTTGTCTCCTTCCTGAGGGATTTGCTCCTAGAAAAAGCCACCACCGCCTTCTTCACTGTGCCTTCTTCTTCTTCTTTTTCTTTTTTTTCCTGGAGCTTGTCTCTTCTGCAGAGAAGAGCTTTTAACACCTCCCTGGATAGTCAGTAAAACCCCAAGCATTAAGAAGGCCAGAAAATACACGTCCACTTCATTTCACTGAAAAAGAAAGGTCATGATCCTATCCCTTCTTTGGGTCATCCACCCTGAGTCTGCACACCACATTTGCTCAGCAGCAGTCTGGCTACCCTTGCACATCCAGCAAACCCTTAGCACTCCTTCCTCTTATTCAGGATTCCAACTTTTTGAGCGACAAGAAGATCCCTGACACAGAGGGATCCTTGCTGAGGTATGAGAGCAGTGACACAGGAAGCAAGAAGAGCACAAATGATGTTTCTTTATCCTCTGCCAAGCCCAGGGCACGCTTGGTGCTGCCATTCTCCTCCTGGGTGCAGCAGCAAACGCTTCTTCGTCAGTTCTATGATCCAACACTGCCGCCCTTAAAAATTAAGTCACCTCAAAAGTTACATAAGTATTTGAAAATACTCAAGAAAACTCTCCAAACACTGCTAGTTACACTTTGCTTGTCATAAATGGAACATCAATCTGAGCCCCAGGACAGGCCAGAGACAAGAACCTGTGATTTCCAGCCAGGCCTGAATTCTCCCCAAATTCCACAGAGTACCAAAACAGGACAATCTTGGCAGGAGCCAAGGGCAGCCTCCTCTACCCTGAAGCAGGCCATGCCTGGAGTCCTTGGCATGAACTGAGGGCAGCATCTCCTGCCTGGAAGCAGTCATGAAGCACACCGAAACACCACTTCCACGTGGGTGGGCCACTGTTGCTTTGCCTCCCACAGATCTGTCCCCCCTTTTCCCCTGGGTGATGGAGCTGCCAAAGATTCCTCAAAGCCCATCTCTTTTGAGCAGTGAGAAGCCCCGGGCTTCTCTTCCTGCATTTATTCTCCAGACCAAGAAGTTACAGGAAGAGACATAGGTGGGGTTTTGAACATAGGTTCAGTTTTACAAGTTTTGCAATAGAAGCTGGTAACATTCAGTCAAAACAAGTCAGATGACACTCTGTTAGGCAATTAAGTGATCCACTATAACAAAGCCTTGATTTACCCGAAATTCCTTTTCCCTCTAGCAGCTTTTTAGTAACGTTGCCTATCAATTAGTCACTTGTCTGTCTTAGAAACAGCAGCCTTGCTGTGTTATGATTCTTTTCCTGCAACAGAGACTCGATGCCCGGGGGTTAAAATTCCTGTCCTTTGCAAGGTCAATATTTGAAACTGCAAGGCTTTTGGTGACTAAAGTCACCTATTACCCAAGAGCAGTAATAGGAAATTAATGTAATACACTAAAAAAGGTAATTGCCTTCCTTAACCACGAAGATGGCATTTTATAAAATTAGCTGCTTCTCTTAAAAGGCAACCTTCATTATCCTTTACCTACTCTTTAAAGACTATACAAACAGGAATAAGTAAATTATGGATAAAATGTTCTATAACTGGGAGAACTCAACGGCCAGTTGCCCACAGCTTACCTGCTGGTGTCCTGTGACACATATTGAAGCCTCCGTTGTACTTTGAGGAAAAATGTTCCAAACATGCCCAAAGTTCTACCCAGCAGCCGCCCCGGGAACCTGCATGCACTTCTGTCCCACTGCGAGTGGCAACCACATCGGCGGTGCTGGACTCGGGTCAGCCCTGCTGGAATGGCAGTGAAAGAGAAACTCATGTTTCAGCACAGCTAAGACGTAAACGTGCAAGTGCAATTTTTAGTGAACAGTGTCGCGTATAAATTTACAGGCGGCCAAGGGATAACTCTGTGACCAAAGGAAAACAAAACCTATTCTAGAAAAACAGCAGCTCTGCCTTTCAGGGATGAGACAACCCTGCAAGCTGCTGAGCTCTCTGCTGGTCACCGGTGATGTCATCCCGGTAGCACTGACCCTGTCACCGCCAGAGGTGCCTCACCCAGTCCCCTCCCATCTGTCCGCTGGACTGGAGGGGCGCCATTCTGTCCACACAGCTTCCTTGAGCACCTGCACCCTTGGGGCCTGCTTGTTGGGAGGAAAGCTGTCACCCGCGGCAGCTGGCTTAAACCTTAGCAGCAGGAGGAACAGCTGCCCGTGGCCAGGCCACTGCCCCAGATGAAACTGTTGCTGCCGGGCCTGGCCATCTCTTCCCAACGGAAATAAGTTGTTTGGGGTTCAGCAGACTCTAGAATGAAGCGGGCCCCTTGGGCACAGGGAGCAACAGCACATCCTAGTGGGCTAATTTCCCCAAAGCTTGAAACTAGGTGTCTTGTCTCACTCCAAGGATGGCTGTGGCACTACAGCATCGCTGGACGCTGGGTGGCAGTAGAGGGCCTCACAGAAACCAGGCACAGACAATCTGGCCTCCAGCAAAGGAATGATGCTAATGCGCTCCTCTGGGTAGAATTTGCACAATAACCCACATGGAAGTCGCAGCAGGACAGGGATGAAAACTATGGGGCAAGAGGTCAAGTCTGCACAATCCCAACCAACCCCACAGATGCCCATGTCCAGTAACCGCACACACTGGATGGCTCCCCACAGGCAAAGGAACAGGTGAGACACACCCCTTCTCTGTACCTGGTGACAGATTCAGGGAAGTCAGGCTCCAGGCCCTCTCTCACTCCCACCGTGTCCTGAATCCTCACCATCAGCTACAGCTGCAAGGACTGTTTCTCTTCTGTGAACCTGCAAGCTAAGGGTCTGAAGCGACACAGTGGAGAAAGCATGCGAGGAAATTCTGCTCTACTTTTCCACCTCAGTGAGGCACGTGCACAATGTAGTTTCCCATCTCAACTGTTGCTTCGCTGTCAAGATTTCTTTTGGTGTGAGAGACCAAGGTGTCGGTAGCAAAAGAAAATGTTTTGCTTTTGCTCCCCTCAGTATGCTTCAACATTTCCAAGTGAATTTCACGTCACAAGGGGAGATGGGGATTGCCCTCAACTGGAATGTGGGTCACCTCCCAGCTGTGTGGTGATGTGTCTGGGGCCAAGGCCAGAGCTGCTGCTTTTCCAGATTTTCCAAGCCAGAAACAAGCACTGTTCACTTTAATAAGGTTAAGTTTAAACCGACATCCTTTTTTGGTGCCTAAACTGTTGACTACATACCCCAGCAAGACAGAAGCGTGTGAAAGCCGTCCATTCACACTCCTCTTCTCCCAGACGGTCACATGCGCATATCCCCAGAGCTGAAGGCACTGTGCAAAGCACGGTGCAGTATATGCGGCCAGTAACCGTGTGTTCTTCTCACTGAACACTTCCAGGGTTGCATCAAGTAAAAGTTGCCTCAACTTTCACTGAAGTAGATAAAAGCTGCAAAAACCCTTACTGATTTCCTAAGTTTACTTCTCTAAGTCCCAAAAGCTAAGACTATAACTACGTTAGTGTTCATGTATGACAAACAAATATTAAATAGTTTACACCTTTATACCAATTTATCTGTAGCTCGTGCAGGTCCAATTGGACCCGGCAGACATCTACAGAACATTTCATGCAACAACTAGAGAATACACATTTTTTCTCATCGGCACATGGAACATTCTCCAGGATAGACCACATGTTAGGTCACAAAACAGGTTTCAGCAAATTTTTCAAAGCTGACATCATTCCTAGTATCTTTTCTGACCACAATTGACTAGCACTGGAAATCAATTACAAGCGAATTTCTGGAAACTACTCCAGTGCATGAAAACTGAACAGCAGGCTCCCGAATGACCTATGAGTCCAAGAAGAAATTAAAAAGGAAATCAAAAACGTTCTTGAAACTAATGAAAAAAGATGCATCCTACCAAAACCTGTGGGATACTGTAAAAGCAACAGCGACGAGGCAATATATTGCAATAAATGCTCACATCAAAAGGATGGAGAACCTTCACGTAAATGACCGAACTGTACACCTCAAAGAACCACCACCACCACAACAATGCAATCATAAAAGTACTAGAGAGAAAGAAATAATTAACATCAGGGCAGAGTTCAATGAAATGGAGACCCCCAAAACGATACAAAGGATCAGCGAAACACAAAGTTGTTTTTTGAGAAGATAAATAAAATAGACAAACCATTAGCTTTGCCCACTCTCACCACACTCATTCAACATAGTATTGAAAGCCCTAACCAGAGCAATCAAGCAAGACAAAGAAATAAAGGGCATTCAGATTGGGAAGGACAAAGTCAAGTTGTCCCTGTTTGCAGATGACGCGATCTTATAGATAGAAAACCTAAAGGCTACCAGAACGCCCTTACGGCTGACTAACAATTTTAATAATTTTGCGGGGTACAAAATCAACACCCACAGATCAGGAGCATTTTTATACTCCGATAATGAACTGGCAGAAAAAGAAATCAAGAAAGCAAGCCCATTTACAATAGTCACCCCCAAGATAAAATACCTAGGAACCAATTGAACCAAGGAGGTTAATGCAGATCTCTACAATGAGAACTACCAAACACCAGTGAGAGAAATTAAAGAGCACCCCAAAATAGTGGAATGACATACCAGGCTCTGGTACGGGAAGAATTAACATCGTGAAAATGTCCTTTCTACCCATAGCAGTCTACAAATTCAACGCAATCTCCGTCAAAATAGCAACAACTTTCTTCACAGAAATAGAAAAAGCAGTGCTAACATTCATATGGATTACGAAAAGATCCTGAATAGCCAAAGCAATTTTGAGCTTAAAAGCACCCCAAAAACAGAAAGGCTGGAGGCATAACACCACCCAATTTCAAATTCTATGACAAGGCTCAAAACAGCATGGTGATGGCATAGAAACAGACACTCAGATCAATGGAACAGGATAGAAAACCCAGGAATAATCAATTTGCCTACTTACAGCCAACCGATTTTTGACAAAGCAAACCAGAACATACGCTGTGGAAAAGACAGCCTCTTCAGGAAATAAACGGTGCCCGCAAAATTGGACAATCCACATGCAGAAGAATGAAACTGGACCAGCATCTCACCATATGCCAAAATCGACTCGAAATGGATTAAAGACCAGAATATAAGACCCCAAACCATTACATGACTGAAGGAAAACAGAGGGGAAACACTCCAGGAAGTAGGTGGGGGCAAAGGCTTTATGAATAAGACCCGAAAACCCACAAGCAACAATATAAAAACTAAACAAATGAGCTAATGTCAAACTAAGAAGCTTCCACACAGCAAAGGAAACAATCAACAGAGCAGAAAGGCACCCTAAAAAAAGGGAGAAAATATGTGTAAACTATACGTCTGCCAAGGGCTTAATATCCAGAACATACCAAGAACTCAAACAGCTGTACAGTATGAAAACAAGTAATCCGATTTAAAACTGGGCAAACGAGATGAATAGACATTTTTCAAAGACATACAAATGGCCAACGGTACACGAAAAAATGCTCAGCATCACTAGTCATCAGAGAAATGCAAATCAAAACCACATTGAGATATCATGTCAACCCAGATAGACTGGCCATTGTTAAAAAGACCATTAATAAGAAATGCTACTGAGGATATGAGGAAAGGAGAACTCTTCTCCAATGTTGGTGGGACTGTAAATTAGCACAGCCACTATGGAAAACAGTAAAGAAGTTTCCTCCAATACAGATAGTACTACCATATGATCCAGCAGTTCCACTACTGGGTATATATCCAAAGAAATGGAAATCATATGGAAGGGACACCTGCACTCCCATGTTCACTGCAGCTTTACTTACAATAGCCAAAATATAGAACCAACCTCAGTGCCCTTCGACAGATGACTGGATAAAAAAAATGTGATACACGTACACCATGGAATAATACTCAGTGATAAAGAAAAAGAATGAAATTCTGCCATCGGTAACAACCTGGATGAGTCTGGAGAAAATTATGTTGTGTGAAATAAGCCAGACAAGGGAAGATAAATATCACATGCTCTCACTTATAACTAGGTAGAAAGGAAGGAAGGAAGGAAGGAAGGAAGGAAGGAAGGAAGGAAGGAAGGAAGGAAGGAAGGAAGGAAGGAAGGAAGGAAGCAAAGGACTACAACAGTTCCTTGAACTTTCAGAAGGACAGAAGAAACCAATGGTTACTAGAGATGAGGGGATGGACGGAGGGAGGGAGTTGGGGGCGTGATGGGTCAGGCAAAGGGCATAAAGAAAAATCATGATTTGTAATAATGAATATGCTAATAAAAATAATTTAAAAAGTAAGACACTTTAAAACACAAAAAGAATGCCATTATTGACATTCCAGAAAATTCCAGCTATGTGGATAACATTAAAAACCAGCTGTCAAGCTAAATCCTTTATCAGTACAAATTTTGATATTTCTTCAAATTGGGAGGAGAATGTTGGTTTCGATGTACAATGTCTGGTCACTCCCAGCCTCATCTATTTGTCACTGACGACCCTGGGACAGACGGAAAAAAAAAAAAAAAAAACGGTTTCTGCAACTTTTAAAATACAGACACGCCCTCCACCACCAACTTTCAATTTCTACAAAACGTCCTTGGGTTCTAGTATTCTTGCACATGTTTGTTCTCTTACAGGAAATTTGCTCCTTAGGATTTCACTGCAATGTGCTTCTGGATCCCATGCCATGATTTATCTCTGAGGACCCCTGTTCCCCTGGATCCATTTCACCCCGTGCCTGGCCACCTGTGTGGCACACACACATAGGAGCAGGAGGACAAGGCTTTGAGATGGGGAACCCGCACAAGCAATTATCTGGGTTTAGGTCTGCAGGTTATTAAGGTTTTCCGTTTCAACTTCCACAGCTAGAACGAAAGTGTAGAAATCTGTTTTCTAGTTAAAATCTGTTCACATCCCAAGTGTTTTTTAAGTTACTTAACAAGCCTTTGGTAGTCCGAAATACCGGGAAGTGTGCCTGTAACTAGAAACACCAGAAACTTCCATTTCAAAATTGTCATAAACCAGGGATACTTTAGAAAAACCTTTCCAGCCCACTTCGTGCCTTGAGTAATGGTGGGTAAACAGTGGAAACCAAGAGAGGCAACATGGAAGCAAACGGATATAAAAGCACAAGGGAGACATCATGCTCTTGGGGAGAACTAAAATGCAAATTGTGTCTGTAAACGAAAGAAATTATACAGAAATCCCAGAAAAACAATTGACTGAAAATCAGACGAACGATCCCATGTTCATCGCATCACCTTGAGAACACGAAGGATACTTTTGTACAGGCAGCACACCTCCTTAAAGCAGCAGCAGAGTGCTTCGTGCACAGCAAGGCCTAGTTCACCGAGCAGCTGGAACTGTGCCCACACCCAGAGGGCAGCACCAGTCACGTGGGTGCAGAGGAGGTTGTCCCGGTGAACTCCACAAGTGGCAGCAACGCTCGGCTCTACGCCACAGGACTTCTGACAACGGACACAGTCGCACAGACTGCAAGTGGACCCCACATCAGCCTCAAGACCTCCCCCACCCGAAAACATCTCCACAGCCAGCCAGGGAGGCAAAGGAAGGGTCTTCATGGCGTGCAGAGTTACAATGAATCTGTGTTCACGCTGCCCCCTCCCACTGTACCCGTCGAGACCCAGACGATGTGCCCTGCTACTACAAAGTCGAAGAGATGTTTGATGGGGGCAGAGCGGAAGAGGCACATTGAATTTGGATCATTTTACCCATGACCCTTCTCTCCTCCCAACCCTCTTTGCGAAGGATGACATTTCTGGGGAAACAGAAGGTGATCAGAAGCAAGTAGCTCAAATGTATGTCCCTTGTAAATTTCGGATATCCATCAATTTCAATTTTGAGATATAGAGAAGTGCTGGGAAGTTTAATTGGCCGTATCAGTGTCAGTGAAGAGCTGATGGAAGAAGTGCGAAAGGCCAAAGGAGAAAACCCATGAGTAGAGAAATTAGCCTTCGGCTAATCTTATCTTCTCTGCTTCCATATATCCCTGTCCATCCTCAAAAGTTGAGTGAGGTAGGAGATGATAAGATTGAGATTAGGGCAAATTATTTCCCCATCTTTTCCTTTCTCCAATGCACAGTTTCCTCAACCCGCACACTTGGAGTCTCAGGGTCAGCCTATTAAGTGCCTATAATCAACTTCAATCATTTTAGCAGAGTACTACAGAGTGACTGCTCCCAACCCCTTCAGATAGGTGATGCTTATGTTTACATCTGCTTATCAGCTCTGTCAAAGTGCTGTTTCGTGGAGGTGCTGTAATCTGATGAACACATGAGACATGCTATTTGCTAGCAAGAAATTCTCAGCTCAAACAAGCTAAGGTGTACGGAGATTCAGTATAACACAGTAATTGGTTAACTCAGTTTACTTGGGACTCCATTTCTTAGGTCTTGGGCTGTTTACATAACCAAAAGGAGTGTGTGTGTGTGTGTGTGTGTGTGTACCACACTTGACCTAGCGTGTGTGTGTGTGTGTATGTGTGTTTGTGTACCACACTTGACCTAGGACCTACCTGCACAAGTACCCCCCTGCCAAGTGATGTGTTTAAAGGCCAACAAAAAGGAAAACACAGAACACATTTATAATCCTGAAAATCTAGGGCTACTTAACCTTTTTGCTGCTTAATTTTAAAGGCAAAAAATGTACTATGAGCAGCATAAATAAGAACTGATTTGAGCATAGTTTTATAATAGATAAAATGTACCTGATGGGTCTAATTCAAATTTCTAAAATCTAACTGTGCCGCATTAGTCTGAGATACAAGATCTAAAGCTGCATGATCTAATCTGAGAATTTACGGACCTGTTTGAAATACCTTCATTTGATTAATTTGAAATGGAGGCCAGGGTATGACCTCTAACAGTCTGATCTTTAATAACCGCTCAAGAGATGAGGCAGGAAGTCAGTCGCGCTTAGAATTCTATGCACTTTCCTCTAGTGAGCACACCCTGCGGTTCCACGCGTGCAAGCACACCCCTCGCTCACTGCGGGATCTACAGAGCAGCTGTACATGCCCTTCAAAACTCAAATGCGTGTTATGTGGGTGTGCGGTATAGGGGTAGGACATGAAAAAACTCCCACCTGTCCAGTCCGAGAGAAATTTAACTCCTGAGAAGCACACCTTAGTTGAACATCAGATGCAACACTAATTTGCAGAGGTTCCCACAACATAGGAACAAAAGGGCTGACGTTATGTGTTGATAGCAGATCGTGTGTGAAAACTAAAGTTTTATACGGGGCTGTACGAAGACTAACTGAGGTCTGGAAAATGAGGAATTTTAAATGCTGGACAGTCTCTATACTCAGATTCCGCTGAAGACAATGCAAATACTTATAAGAGCCTGATAATAAAAACAGATTAAAAAACTTAATCATCAAGGTGAAGCATTTAGTAATGAGGTTTGTACAGCTTTTCGGAAAACACTGACTGGAAGTCCCAACCGGCTAGAGGTAGGCCAGTGTCAGGAGGCATCCTGGACATGGGCATTAGCTTCCAGCACTGATGGTGCAGCCAGTGTCGATGATAAGAATTAAAACACAACTGCAACCCCCAGTCCTGGACAGGCTCAGGAAGCGGCTATCTGGAAAGAGTGGGAGGGGTCCAGGAGGCCAGCCCCCAGGTGATACATACGTTTGCACAACAGTGACGGCGAGCCACTGGAAGTCTTTTCCAGCTGTACTGCGCTGTAATTGTGGTCGCTTGCTCAGGACAGTATGCTGCTTTCACAAGTTGTCTCCTTCCTGAGGGATTTGCTCCTAGAAAAAGCCACCACCGCCTTCTTCACTGTGCCTTCTTCTTCTTCTTTTTCTTTTTTTTCCTGGAGCTTGTCTCTTCTGCAGAGAAGAGCTTTTAACACCTCCCTGGATAGTCAGTAAAACCCCAAGCATTAAGAAGGCCAGAAAATACACGTCCACTTCATTTCACTGAAAAAGAAAGGTCATGATCCTATCCCTTCTTTGGGTCATCCACCCTGAGTCTGCACACCACATTTGCTCAGCAGCAGTCTGGCTACCCTTGCACATCCAGCAAACCCTTAGCACTCCTTCCTCTTATTCAGGATTCCAACTTTTTGAGCGACAAGAAGATCCCTGACACAGAGGGATCCTTGCTGAGTTATGAGAGCAGTGACACAGGAAGCAAGAAGAGCACAAATGATGTTTCTTTATCCTCTGCCAAGCCCAGGGCACGCTTGGTGCTGCCATTCTCCTCCTGGGTGCAGCAGCAAACGCTTCTTCGTCAGTTCTATGATCCAACACTGCCGCCCTTAAAAATTAAGTCACCTCAAAAGTTACATAAGTATTTGAAAATACTCAAGAAAACTCTCCAAACACTGCTAGTTACACTTTGCTTGTCATAAATGGAACATCAATCTGAGCCCCAGGACAGGCCAGAGACAAGAACCTGTGATTTCCAGCCAGGCCTGAATTCTCCCCAAATTCCACAGAGTACCAAAACAGGACAATCTTGGCAGGAGCCAAGGGCAGCCTCCTCTACCCTGAAGCAGGCCATGCCTGGAGTCCTTGGCATGAACCGAGGGCAGCATCTCCTGCCTGGAAGCAGTCATGAAGCACACCGAAACACCACTTCCACGTGGGTGGGCCACTGTTGCTTTGCCTCCCACAGATCTGTCCCCCCTTTTCCCCTGGGTGATGGAGCTGCCAAAGATTCCTCAAAGCCCATCTCTTTTGAGCAGTGAGAAGCCCCGGGCTTCTCTTCCTGCATTTATTCTCCAGACCAAGAAGTTACAGGAAGAGACATAGGTGGGGTTTTGAACATAGGTTCAGTTTTACAAGTTTTGCAATAGAAGTTGGTAACATTCAGTCAAAACAAGTCAGATGACACTCTGTTAGGCAATTAAGTGATCCACTATAACAAAGCCTTGATTTACCCGAAATTCCTTTTCCCTCTAGCAGCTTTTTAGTAACGTTGCCTATCAATTAGTCACTTGTCTGTCTTAGAATCAGCAGCCTTGCTGTGTTATGATTCTTTTCCTGCAACAGAGACTCGATGCCCGGGGGTTAAAATTCCTGTCCTTTGCAAGGTCAATATTTGAAACTGCAAGGCTTTTGGTGACTAAAGTCACCTATTACCCAAGAGCAGTAATAGGAAATTAATGTAATACACTAAAAAAGGTAATTGCCTTCCTTAACCACGAAGATGGCATTTTATAAAATTAGCTGCTTCTCTTAAAAGGCAACCTTCATTATCCTTTACCTACTCTTTAAAGACTATACAAACAGGAATAAGTAAATTATGGATAAAATGTTCTATAACTGGGAGAACTCAACGGCCAGTTGCCCACAGCTTACCTGCTGGTGTCCTGTGACACATATTGAAGCCTCCGTTGTACTTTGAGGAAAAATGTTCCAAACATGCCCAAAGTTCTACCCAGCAGCCGCCCCGGGAACCTGCATGCACTTCTGTCCCACTGCGAGTGGCAACCACATCGGCGGTGCTGGACTCGGGTCAGCCCTGCTGGAATGGCAGTGAAAGAGAAACTCATGTTTCAGCACAGCTAAGACGTAAACGTGCAAGTGCAATTTTTAGTGAACAGTGTCGCGTATAAATTTACAGGCGGCCAAGGGATAACTCTGTGACCAAAGGAAAACAAAACCTATTCTAGAAAAACAGCAGCTCTGCCTTTCAGGGATGAGACAACCCTGCAAGCTGCTGAGCTCTCTGCTGGTCACCGGTGATGTCATCCCGGTAGCACTGACCCTGTCACCGCCAGAGGTGCCTCACCCAGTCCCCTCCCATCTGTCCGCTGGACTGGAGGGGCGCCATTCTGTCCACACAGCTTCCTTGAGCACCTGCACCCTTGGGGCCTGCTTGTTGGGAGGAAAGCTGTCACCCGCGGCAGCTGGCTTAAACCTTAGCAGCAGGAGGAACAGCTGCCCGTGGCCAGGCCACTGCCCCAGATGAAACTGTTGCTGCCGGGCCTGGCCATCTCTTCCCAACGGAAATAAGTTGTTTGGGGTTCAGCAGACTCTAGAATGAAGCGGGCCCCTTGGGCACAGGGAGCAACAGCACATCCTAGTGGGCTAATTTCCCCAAAGCTTGAAACTAGGTGTCTTGTCTCACTCCAAGGATGGCTGTGGCACTACAGCATCGCTGGACGCTGGGTGGCAGTAGAGGGCCTCACAGAAACCAGGCACAGACAATCTGGCCTCCAGCAAAGGAATGATGCTAATGCGCTCCTCTGGGTAGAATTTGCACAATAACCCACATGGAAGTCGCAGCAGGACAGGGATGAAAACTATGGGGCAAGAGGTCAAGTCTGCACAATCCCAACCAACCCCACAGATGCCCATGTCCAGTAACCGCACACACTGGATGGCTCCCCACAGGCAAAGGAACAGGTGAGACACACCCCTTCTCTGTACCTGGTGACAGATTCAGGGAAGTCAGGCTCCAGGCCCTCTCTCACTCCCACCGTGTCCTGAATCCTCACCATCAGCTACAGCTGCAAGGACTGTTTCTCTTCTGTGAACCTGCAAGCTAAGGGTCTGAAGCGACACAGTGGAGAAAGCATGCGAGGAAATTCTGCTCCACTTTTCCACCTCAGTGAGGCACGTGCACAATGTAGTTTCCCATCTCAACTGTTGCTTCGCTGTCAAGATTTCTTTTGGTGTGAGAGACCAAGGTGTCGGTAGCAAAAGAAAATGTTTTGCTTTTGCTCCCCTCAGTATGCTTCAACATTTCCAAGTGAATTTCACGTCACAAGGGGAGATGGGGATTGCCCTCAACTGGAATGTGGGTCACCTCCCAGCTGTGTGGTGATGTGTCTGGGGCCAAGGCCAGAGCTGCTGCTTTTCCAGATTTTCCAAGCCAGAAACAAGCACTGTTCACTTTAATAAGGTTAAGTTTAAACCGACATCCTTTTTTGGTGCCTAAACTGTTGACTACATACCCCAGCAAGACAGAAGCGTGTGAAAGCCGTCCATTCACACTCCCCTTCTCCCAGACGGTCACATGCGCATATCCCCAGAGCTGAAGGCACTGTGCAAAGCACGGTGCAGTATATGCGGCCAGTAACCGTGTGTTCTTCTCACTGAACACTTCCAGGGTTGCATCAAGTAAAAGTTGCCTCAACTTTCACTGAAGTAGATAAAAGCTGCAAAAACCCTTACTGATTTCCTAAGTTTACTTCTCTAAGTCCCAAAAGCTAAGACTATAACTACGTTAGTGTTCATGTATGACAAACAAATATTAAATAGTTTACACCTTTATACCAATTTATCTGTAGCTCGTGCAGGTCCAATTGGACCCGGCAGACATCTACAGAACATTTCATGCAACAACTAGAGAATACACATTTTTTCTCATCGGCACATGGAACATTCTCCAGGATAGACCACATGTTAGGTCACAAAACAGGTTTCAGCAAATTTTTCAAAGCTGACATCATTCCTAGTATCTTTTCTGACCACAATTGACTAGCACTGGAAATCAATTACAAGCGAATTTCTGGAAACTACTCCAGTGCATGAAAACTGAACAACAGGCTCCCGAATGACCTATGGGTCCAAGAAGAAATTAAAAAGGAAATCAAAAACGTTCTTGAAACTAATGAAAAAAGATGCATCCTACCAAAACCTGTGGGATACTGTAAAAGCAACAGCGACGAGGCAATATATTGCAATAAATGCTCACATCAAAAGGATGGAGAAACTTCACGTAAATGACCGAACTGTACACCTCAAAGAACCACCACCACCACAACAATGCAATCATAAAAGTACTAGAGAGAAAGAAATAATTAACATCAGGGCAGAGTTCAATGAAATGGAGACCCCCAAAACGATACAAAGGATCAGCGAAACACAAAGTTGTTTTTTGAGAAGATAAATAAAATAGACAAACCATTAGCTTTGCCCACTCTCACCACACTCATTCAACATAGTATTGAAAGCCCTAACCAGAGCAATCAAGCAAGACAAAGAAATAAAGGGCATTCAGATTGGGAAGGACAAAGTCAAGTTGTCCCTGTTTGCAGATGACGCGATCTTATAGATAGAAAACCTAAAGGCTACCAGAACGCCCTTACGGCTGACTAACAATTTTAATAATTTTGCGGGGTACAAAATCAACACCCACAGATCAGGAGCATTTTTATACTCCGATAATGAACTGGCAGAAAAAGAAATCAAGAAAGCAAGCCCATTTACAATAGTCACCCCCAAGATAAAATACCTAGGAACCAATTGAACCAAGGAGGTTAATGCAGATCTCTACAATGAGAACTACCAAACACCAGTGAGAGAAATTAAAGAGCACCCCAAAATAGTGGAATGACATACCAGGCTCTGGTACGGGAAGAATTAACATCGTGAAAATGTCCTTTCTACCCATAGCAGTCTACAAATTCAACGCAATCTCCGTCAAAATAGCAACAACTTTCTTCACAGAAATAGAAAAAGCAGTGCTAACATTCATATGGATTACGAAAAGATCCTGAATAGCCAAAGCAATTTTGAGCTTAAAAGCACCCCAAAAACAGAAAGGCTGGAGGCATAACACCACCCAATTTCAAATTCTATGACAAGGCTCAAAACAGCATGGTGATGGCATAGAAACAGACACTCAGATCAATGGAACAGGATAGAAAACCCAGGAATAATCAATTTGCCTACTTACAGCCAACCGAGTTTTGACAAAGCAAACCAGAACATACGCTGTGGAAAAGACAGCCTCTTCAGGAAATAAACGGTGCCCGCAAAATTGGACAATCCACATGCAGAAGAATGAAACTGGACCAGCATCTCACCATATGCCAAAATCGACTCGAAATGGATTAAAGACCAGAATATAAGACCCCAAACCATTACATGACTGAAGGAAAACAGAGGGGAAACACTCCAGGAAGTAGGTGGGGGCAAAGGCTTTATGAATAAGACCCGAAAACCCACAAGCAACAATATAAAAACTAAACAAATGAGCTAATGTCAAACTAAGAAGCTTCCACACAGCAAAGGAAACAATCAACAGAGCAGAAAGGCACCCTAAAAAAAGGGAGAAAATATGTGTAAACTATACGTCTGCCAAGGGCTTAATATCCAGAACATACCAAGAACTCAAACAGCTGTACAGTATGAAAACAAGTAATCCGATTTAAAACTGGGCAAACGAGATGAATAGACATTTTTCAAAGACATACAAATGGCCAACGGTACACGAAAAAATGCTCAGCATCACTAGTCATCAGAGAAATGCAAATCAAAACCACATTGAGATATCATGTCAACCCAGATAGACTGGCCATTGTTAAAAAGACCATTAATAAGAAATGCTACTGAGGATATGAGGAAAGGAGAACTCTTCTCCAATGTTGGTGGGACTGTAAATTAGCACAGCCACTATGGAAAACAGTAAAGAAGTTTCCTCCAATACAGATAGTACTACCATATGATCCAGCAGTTCCACTACTGGGTATATATCCAAAGAAATGGAAATCATATGGAAGGGACACCTGCACTCCCATGTTCACTGCAGCTTTACTTACAATAGCCAAAATATAGAACCAACCTCAGTGCCCTTCGACAGATGACTGGATAAAAAAAATGTGATACACGTACACCATGGAATAATACTCAGTGATAAAGAAAAAGAATGAAATTCTGCCATCGGTAACAACCTGGATGAGTCTGGAGAAAATTATGTTGTGTGAAATAAGCCAGACAAGGGAAGATAAATATCACATGCTCTCACTTATAACTAGGTAGAAAGGAAGGAAGGAAGGAAGGAAGGAAGGAAGGAAGGAAGGAAGGAAGGAAGGAAGGAAGGAAGGAAGCAAAGGACTACAACATTTCCTTGAACTTTCAGAAGGACAGAAGAAACCAATGGTTACTAGAGATGAGGGGATGGACGGAGGGAGGGAGTTGGGGGCGTGATGGGTCAGGCAAAGGGCATAAAGAAAAATCATGATTTGTAATAATGAATATGCTAATAAAAATAATTTAAAAAGTAAGACACTTTAAAACACAAAAAGAATGCCATTATTGACATTCCAGAAAATTCCAGCTATGTGGATAACATTAAAAACCAGCTGTCAAGCTAAATCCTTTATCAGTACAAATTTTGATATTTCTTCAAATTGGGAGGAGAATGTTGGTTTCGATGTACAATGTCTGGTCACTCCCAGCCTCATCTATTTGTCACTGACGACCCTGGGACAGACGGAAAAAAAAAAAAAAAAAAAAACGGTTTCTGCAACTTTTAAAATACAGACACGCCCTCCACCACCAACTTTCAATTTCTACAAAACGTCCTTGGGTTCTAGTATTCTTGCACATGTTTGTTCTCTTACAGGAAATTTGCTCCTTAGGATTTCACTGCAATGTGCTTCTGGATCCCATGCCATGATTTATCTCTGAGGACCCCTGTTCCCCTGGATCCATTTCACCCCGTGCCTGGCCACCTGTGTGGCACACACACATAGGAGCAGGAGGACAAGGCTTTGAGATGGGGAACCCGCACAAGCAATTATCTGGGTTTAGGTCTGCAGGTTATTAAGGTTTTCCGTTTCAACTTCCACAGCTAGAACGAAAGTGTAGAAATCTGTTTTCTAGTTAAAATCTGTTCACATCCCAAGTGTTTTTTAAGTTACTTAACAAGCCTTTGGTAGTCCGAAATACCGGGAAGTGTGCCTGTAACTAGAAACACCAGAAACTTCCATTTCAAAATTGTCATAAACCAGGGATACTTTAGAAAAACCTTTTCAGCCCACTTCGTGCCTTGAGTAATGGTGGGTAAACAGTGGAAACCAAGAGAGGCAACATGGAAGCAAACGGATATAAAAGCACAAGGGAGACATCATGCTCTTGGGGAGAACTAAAATGCAAATTGTGTCTGTAAACGAAAGAAATTATACAGAAATCCCAGAAAAACAATTGACTGAAAATCAGACGAACGATCCCATGTTCATCGCATCACCTTGAGAACACGAAGGATACTTTTGTACAGGCAGCACACCTCCTTAAAGCAGCAGCAGAGTGCTTCGTGCACAGCAAGGCCTAGTTCACCGAGCAGCTGGAACTGTGCCCACACCCAGAGGGCAGCACCAGTCACGTGGGTGCAGAGGAGGTTGTCCCGGTGAACTCCACAAGTGGCAGCAACGCTCGGCTCTACGCCACAGGACTTCTGACAACGGACACAGTCGCACAGACTGCAAGTGGACCCCACATCAGCCTCAAGACCTCCCCCACCCGAAAACATCTCCACAGCCAGCCAGGGAGGCAAAGGAAGGGTCTTCATGGCGTGCAGAGTTACAATGAATCTGTGTTCACGCTGCCCCCTCCCACTGTACCCGTCGAGACCCAGACGATGTGCCCTGCTACTACAAAGTCGAAGAGATGTTTGATGGGGGCAGAGCGGAAGAGGCACATTGAATTTGGATCATTTTACCCATGACCCTTCTCTCCTCCCAACCCTCTTTGCGAAAGATGACATTTCTGGGGAAACAGAAGGTGATCAGAAGCAAGTAGCTCAAATGTATGTCCCTTGTAAATTTCGGATATCCATCAATTTCAATTTTGAGATATAGAGAAGTGCTGGGAAGTTTAATTGGCCGTATCAGTGTCAGTGAAGAGCTGATGGAAGAAGTGCGAAAGGCCAAAGGAGAAAACCCATGAGTAGAGAAATTAGCCTTCGGCTAATCTTATCTTCTCTGCTTCCATATATCCCTGTCCATCCTCAAAAGTTGAGTGAGGTAGGAGATGATAAGATTGAGATTAGGGCAAATTATTTCCCCATCTTTTCCTTTCTCCAATGCACAGTTTCCTCAACCCGCACACTTGGAGTCTCAGGGTCAGCCTATTAAGTGCCTATAATCAACTTCAATCATTTTAGCAGAGTACTACAGAGTGACTGCTCCCAACCCCTTCAGATAGGTGATGCTTATGTTTACATCTGCTTATCAGCTCTGTCAAAGTGCTGTTTCGTGGAGGTGCTGTAATCTGATGAACACATGAGACATGCTATTTGCTAGCAAGAAATTCTCAGCTCAAACAAGCTAAGGTGTACGGAGATTCAGTATAACACAGTAATTGGTTAACTCAGTTTACTTGGGACTCCATTTCTTAGGTCTTGGGCTGTTTACATAACCAAAAGGAGTGTGTGTGTGTGTGTGTGTGTGTGTGTACCACACTTGACCTAGCGTGTGTGTGTGTGTGTGTATGTGTGTTTGTGTACCACACTTGACCTAGCACCTACCTGCACAAGTACCCCCCTGCCAAGTGATGTGTTTAAAGGCCAACAAAAAGGAAAACACAGAACACATTTATAATCCTGAAAATCTAGGGCTACTTAACCTTTTTGCTGCTTAATTTTAAAGGCAAAAAATGTACTATGAGCAGCATAAATAAGAACTGATTTGAGCATAGTTTTATAATAGATAAAATGTACCTGATGGGTCTAATTCAAATTTCTAAAATCTAACTGTGCCGCATTAGTCTGAGATACAAGATCTAAAGCTGCATGATCTAATCTGAGAATTTACGGACCTGTTTGAAATACCTTCATTTGATTAATTTGAAATGGAGGCCAGGGTATGACCTCTAACAGTCTGATCTTTAATAACCGCTCAAGAGATGAGGCAGGAAGTCAGTCGCGCTTAGAATTCTATGCACTTTCCTCTAGTGAGCACACCCTGCGGTTCCACGCGTGCAAGCACACCCCTCGCTCACTGCGGGATCTACAGAGCAGCTGTACATGCCCTTCAAAACTCAAATGCGTGTTATGTGGGTGTGCGGTATAGGGGTAGGACATGAAAAAACTCCCACCTGTCCAGTCCGAGAGAAATTTAACTCCTGAGAAGCACACCTTAGTTGAACATCAGATGCAACACTAATTTGCAGAGGTTCCCACAACATAGGAACAAAAGGGCTGACGTTATGTGTTGATAGCAGATCGTGTGTGAAAACTAAAGTTTTATACGGGGCTGTACGAAGACTAACTGAGGTCTGGAAAATGAGGAATTTTAAATGCTGGACAGTCTCTATACTCAGATTCCGCTGAAGACAATGCAAATACTTATAAGAGCCTGATAATAAAAACAGATTAAAAAACTTAATCATCAAGGTGAAGCATTTAGTAATGAGGTTTGTACAGCTTTTCGGAAAACACTGACTGGAAGTCCCAACCGGCTAGAGGTAGGCCAGTGTCAGGAGGCATCCTGGACATGGGCATTAGCTTCCAGCACTGATGGTGCAGCCAGTGTCGATGATAAGAATTAAAACACAACTGCAACCCCCAGTCCTGGACAGGCTCAGGAAGCGGCTATCTGGAAAGAGTGGGAGGGGTCCAGGAGGCCAGCCCCCAGGTGATACATACGTTTGCACAACAGTGACGGCGAGCCACTGGAAGTCTTTTCCAGCTGTACTGCGCTGTAATTGTGGTCGCTTGCTCAGGACAGTATGCTGCTTTCACAAGTTGTCTCCTTCCTGAGGGATTTGCTCCTAGAAAAAGCCACCACCGCCTTCTTCACTGTGCCTTCTTCTTCTTCTTTTTCTTTTTTTTCCTGGAGCTTGTCTCTTCTGCAGAGAAGAGCTTTTAACACCTCCCTGGATAGTCAGTAAAACCCCAAGCATTAAGAAGGCCAGAAAATACACGTCCACTTCATTTCACTGAAAAAGAAAGGTCATGATCCTATCCCTTCTTTGGGTCATCCACCCTGAGTCTGCACACCACATTTGCTCAGCAGCAGTCTGGCTACCCTTGCACATCCAGCAAACCCTTAGCACTCCTTCCTCTTATTCAGGATTCCAACTTTTTGAGCGACAAGAAGATCCCTGACACAGAGGGATCCTTGCTGAGGTATGAGAGCAGTGACACAGGATGCAAGAAGAGCACAAATGATGTTTCTTTATCCTCTGCCAAGCCCAGGGCACGCTTGGTGCTGCCATTCTCCTCCTGGGTGCAGCAGCAAACGCTTCTTCGTCAGTTCTATGATCCAACACTGCCGCCCTTAAAAATTAAGTCACCTCAAAAGTTACATAAGTATTTGAAAATACTCAAGAAAACTCTCCAAACACTGCTAGTTACACTTTGCTTGTCATAAATGGAACATCAATCTGAGCCCCAGGACAGGCCAGAGACAAGAACCTGTGATTTCCAGCCAGGCCTGAATTCTCCCCAAATTCCACAGAGTACCAAAACAGGACAATCTTGGCAGGAGCCAAGGGCAGCCTCCTCTACCCTGAAGCAGGCCATGCCTGGAGTCCTTGGCATGAACTGAGGGCAGCATCTCCTGCCTGGAAGCAGTCATGAAGCACACCGAAACACCACTTCCACGTGGGTGGGCCACTGTTGCTTTGCCTCCCACAGATCTGTCCCCCCTTTTCCCCTGGGTGATGGAGCTGCCAAAGATTCCTCAAAGCCCATCTCTTTTGAGCAGTGAGAAGCCCCGGGCTTCTCTTCCTGCATTTATTCTCCAGACCAAGAAGTTACAGGAAGAGACATAGGTGGGGTTTTGAACATAGGTTCAGTTTTACAAGTTTTGCAATAGAAGCTGGTAACATTCAGTCAAAACAAGTCAGATGACACTCTGTTAGGCAATTAAGTGATCCACTATAACAAAGCCTTGATTTACCCGAAATTCCTTTTCCCTCTAGCAGCTTTTTAGTAACGTTGCCTATCAATTAGTCACTTGTCTGTCTTAGAATCAGCAGCCTTGCTGTGTTATGATTCTTTTCCTGCAACAGAGACTCGATGCCCGGGGGTTAAAATTCCTGTCCTTTGCAAGGTCAATATTTGAAACTGCAAGGCTTTTGGTGACTAAAGTCACCTATTACCCAAGAGCAGTAATAGGAAATTAATGTAATACACTAAAAAAGGTAATTGCCTTCCTTAACCACGAAGATGGCATTTTATAAAATTAGCTGCTTCTCTTAAAAGGCAACCTTCATTATCCTTTACCTACTCTTTAAAGACTATACAAACAGGAATAAGTAAATTATGGATAAAATGTTCTATAACTGGGAGAACTCAACGGCCAGTTGCCCACAGCTTACCTGCTGGTGTCCTGTGACACATATTGAAGCCTCCGTTGTACTTTGAGGAAAAATGTTCCAAACATGCCCAAAGTTCTACCCAGCAGCCGCCCCGGGAACCTGCATGCACTTCTGTCCCACTGCGAGTGGCAACCACATCGGCGGTGCTGGACTCGGGTCAGCCCTGCTGGAATGGCAGTGAAAGAGAAACTCATGTTTCAGCACAGCTAAGACGTAAACGTGCAAGTGCAATTTTTAGTGAACAGTGTCGCGTATAAATTTACAGGCGGCCAAGGGATAACTCTGTGACCAAAGGAAAACAAAACCTATTCTAGAAAAACAGCAGCTCTGCCTTTCAGGGATGAGACAACCCTGCAAGCTGCTGAGCTCTCTGCTGGTCACCGGTGATGTCATCCCGGTAGCACTGACCCTGTCACCGCCAGAGGTGCCTCACCCAGTCCCCTCCCATCTGTCCGCTGGACTGGAGGGGCGCCATTCTGTCCACACAGCTTCCTTGAGCACCTGCACCCTTGGGGCCTGCTTGTTGGGAGGAAAGCTGTCACCCGCGGCAGCTGGCTTAAACCTTAGCAGCAGGAGGAACAGCTGCCCGTGGCCAGGCCACTGCCCCAGATGAAACTGTTGCTGCCGGGCCTGGCCATCTCTTCCCAACGGAAATAAGTTGTTTGGGGTTCAGCAGACTCTAGAATGAAGCGGGCCCCTTGGGCACAGGGAGCAACAGCACATCCTAGTGGGCTAATTTCCCCAAAGCTTGAAACTAGGTGTCTTGTCTCACTCCAAGGATGGCTGTGGCACTACAGCATCGCTGGACGCTGGGTGGCAGTAGAGGGCCTCACAGAAACCAGGCACAGACAATCTGGCCTCCAGCAAAGGAATGATGCTAATGCGCTCCTCTGGGTAGAATTTGCACAATAACCCACATGGAAGTCGCAGCAGGACAGGGATGAAAACTATGGGGCAAGAGGTCAAGTCTGCACAATCCCAACCAACCCCACAGATGCCCATGTCCAGTAACCGCACACACTGGATGGCTCCCCACAGGCAAAGGAACAGGTGAGACACACCCCTTCTCTGTACCTGGTGACAGATTCAGGGAAGTCAGGCTCCAGGCCCTCTCTCACTCCCACCGTGTCCTGAATCCTCACCATCAGCTACAGCTGCAAGGACTGTTTCTCTTCTGTGAACCTGCAAGCTAAGGGTCTGAAGCGACACAGTGGAGAAAGCATGCGAGGAAATTCTGCTCTACTTTTCCACCTCAGTGAGGCACGTGCACAATGTAGTTTCCCATCTCAACTGTTGCTTCGCTGTCAAGATTTCTTTTGGTGTGAGAGACCAAGGTGTCGGTAGCAAAAGAAAATGTTTTGCTTTTGCTCCCCTCAGTATGCTTCAACATTTCCAAGTGAATTTCACGTCACAAGGGGAGATGGGGATTGCCCTCAACTGGAATGTGGGTCACCTCCCAGCTGTGTGGTGATGTGTCTGGGGCCAAGGCCAGAGCTGCTGCTTTTCCAGATTTTCCAAGCCAGAAACAAGCACTGTTCACTTTAATAAGGTTAAGTTTAAACCGACATCCTTTTTTGGTGCCTAAACTGTTGACTACATACCCCAGCAAGACAGAAGCGTGTGAAAGCCGTCCATTCACACTCCTCTTCTCCCAGACGGTCACATGCGCATATCCCCAGAGCTGAAGGCACTGTGCAAAGCACGGTGCAGTATATGCGGCCAGTAACCGTGTGTTCTTCTCACTGAACACTTCCAGGGTTGCATCAAGTAAAAGTTGCCTCAACTTTCACTGAAGTAGATAAAAGCTGCAAAAACCCTTACTGATTTCCTAAGTTTACTTCTCTAAGTCCCAAAAGCTAAGACTATAACTACGTTAGTGTTCATGTATGACAAACAAATATTAAATAGTTTACACCTTTATACCAATTTATCTGTAGCTCGTGCAGGTCCAATTGGACCCGGCAGACATCTACAGAACATTTCATGCAACAACTAGAGAATACACATTTTTTCTCATCGGCACATGGAACATTCTCCAGGATAGACCACATGTTAGGTCACAAAACAGGTTTCAGCAAATTTTTCAAAGCTGACATCATTCCTAGTATCTTTTCTGACCACAATTGACTAGCACTGGAAATCAATTACAAGCGAATTTCTGGAAACTACTCCAGTGCATGAAAACTGAACAGCAGGCTCCCTAATGACCTATGGGTCCAAGAAGAAATTAAAAAGGAAATCAAAAACGTTCTTGAAACTAATGAAAAAAGATGCATCCTACCAAAACCTGTGGGATACTGTAAAAGCAACAGCGACGAGGCAATATATTGCAATAAATGCTCACATCAAAAGGATGGAGAACCTTCACGTAAATGACCGAACTGTACACCTCAAAGAACCACCACCACCACAACAATGCAATCATAAAAGTACTAGAGAGAAAGAAATAATTAACATCAGGGCAGAGTTCAATGAAATGGAGACCCCCAAAACGATACAAAGGATCAGCGAAACACAAAGTTGTTTTTTGAGAAGATAAATAAAATAGACAAACCATTAGCTTTGCCCACTCTCACCACACTCATTCAACATAGTATTGAAAGCCCTAACCAGAGCAATCAAGCAAGACAAAGAAATAAAGGGCATTCAGATTGGGAAGGACAAAGTCAAGTTGTCCCTGTTTGCAGATGACGCGATCTTATAGATAGAAAACCTAAAGGCTACCAGAACGCCCTTACGGCTGACTAACAATTTTAATAATTTTGCGGGGTACAAAATCAACACCCACAGATCAGGAGCATTTTTATACTCCGATAATGAACTGGCAGAAAAAGAAATCAAGAAAGCAAGCCCATTTACAATAGTCACCCCCAAGATAAAATACCTAGGAACCAATTGAACCAAGGAGGTTAATGCAGATCTCTACAATGAGAACTACCAAACACCAGTGAGAGAAATTAAAGAGCACCCCAAAATAGTGGAATGACATACCAGGCTCTGGTACGGGAAGAATTAACATCGTGAAAATGTCCTTTCTACCCATAGCAGTCTACAAATTCAACGCAATCTCCGTCAAAATAGCAACAACTTTCTTCACAGAAATAGAAAAAGCAGTGCTAACATTCATATGGATTACGAAAAGATCCTGAATAGCCAAAGCAATTTTGAGCTTAAAAGCACCCCAAAAACAGAAAGGCTGGAGGCATAACACCACCCAATTTCAAATTCTATGACAAGGCTCAAAACAGCATGGTGATGGCATAGAAACAGACACTCAGATCAATGGAACAGGATAGAAAACCCAGGAATAATCAATTTGCCTACTTACAGCCAACCGATTTTTGACAAAGCAAACCAGAACATACGCTGTGGAAAAGACAGCCTCTTCAGGAAATAAACGGTGCCCGCAAAATTGGACAATCCACATGCAGAAGAATGAAACTGGACCAGCATCTCACCATATGCCAAAATCGACTCGAAATGGATTAAAGACCAGAATATAAGACCCCAAACCATTACATGACTGAAGGAAAACAGAGGGGAAACACTCCAGGAAGTAGGTGGGGGCAAAGGCTTTATGAATAAGACCCGAAAACCCACAAGCAACAATATAAAAACTAAACAAATGAGCTAATGTCAAACTAAGAAGCTTCCACACAGCAAAGGAAACAATCAACAGAGCAGAAAGGCACCCTAAAAAAAGGGAGAAAATATGTGTAAACTATACGTCTGCCAAGGGCTTAATATCCAGAACATACCAAGAACTCAAACAGCTGTACAGTATGAAAACAAGTAATCCGATTTAAAACTGGGCAAACGAGATGAATAGACATTTTTCAAAGACATACAAATGGCCAACGGTACACGAAAAAATGCTCAGCATCACTAGTCATCAGAGAAATGCAAATCAAAACCACATTGAGATATCATGTCAACCCAGATAGACTGGCCATTGTTAAAAAGACCATTAATAAGAAATGCTACTGAGGATATGAGGAAAGGAGAACTCTTCTCCAATGTTGGTGGGACTGTAAATTAGCACAGCCACTATGGAAAACAGTAAAGAAGTTTCCTCCAATACAGATAGTACTACCATATGATCCAGCAGTTCCACTACTGGGTATATATCCAAAGAAATGGAAATCATATGGAAGGGACACCTGCACTCCCATGTTCACTGCAGCTTTACTTACAATAGCCAAAATATAGAACCAACCTCAGTGCCCTTCGACAGATGACTGGATAAAAAAAATGTGATACACGTACACCATGGAATAATACTCAGTGATAAAGAAAAAGAATGAAATTCTGCCATCGGTAACAACCTGGATGAGTCTGGAGAAAATTATGTTGTGTGAAATAAGCCAGACAAGGGAAGATAAATATCACATGCTCTCACTTATAACTAGGTAGAAAGGAAGGAAGGAAGGAAGGAAGGAAGGAAGGAAGGAAGGAAGGAAGGAAGGAAGGAAGGAAGGAAGGAAGGAAGGAAGGAAGCAAAGGACTACAACAGTTCCTTGAACTTTCAGAAGGACAGAAGAAACCAATGGTTACTAGAGATGAGGGGATGGACGGAGGGAGGGAGTTGGGGGCGTGATGGGTCAGGCAAAGGGCATAAAGAAAAATCATGATTTGTAATAATGAATATGCTAATAAAAATAATTTAAAAAGTAAGACACTTTAAAACACAAAAAGAATGCCATTATTGACATTCCAGAAAATTCCAGCTATGTGGATAACATTAAAAACCAGCTGTCAAGCTAAATCCTTTATCAGTACAAATTTTGATATTTCTTCAAATTGGGAGGAGAATGTTGGTTTCGATGTACAATGTCTGGTCACTCCCAGCCTCATCTATTTGTCACTGACGACCCTGGGACAGACGGAAAAAAAAAAAAAAAAAAAAACGGTTTCTGCAACTTTTAAAATACAGACACGCCCTCCACCACCAACTTTCAATTTCTACAAAACGTCCTTGGGTTCTAGTATTCTTGCACATGTTTGTTCTCTTACAGGAAATTTGCTCCTTAGGATTTCACTGCAATGTGCTTCTGGATCCCATGCCATGATTTATCTCTGAGGACCCCTGTTCCCCTGGATCCATTTCACCCCGTGCCTGGCCACCTGTGTGGCACACACACATAGGAGCAGGAGGACAAGGCTTTGAGATGGGGAACCCGCACAAGCAATTATCTGGGTTTAGGTCTGCAGGTTATTAAGGTTTTCCGTTTCAACTTCCACAGCTAGAACGAAAGTGTAGAAATCTGTTTTCTAGTTAAAATCTGTTCACATCCCAAGTGTTTTTTAAGTTACTTAACAAGCCTTTGGTAGTCCGAAATACCGGGAAGTGTGCCTGTAACTAGAAACACCAGAAACTTCCATTTCAAAATTGTCATAAACCAGGGATACTTTAGAAAAACCTTTTCAGCCCACTTCGTGCCTTGAGTAATGGTGGGTAAACAGTGGAAACCAAGAGAGGCAACATGGAAGCAAACGGATATAAAAGCACAAGGGAGACATCATGCTCTTGGGGAGAACTAAAATGCAAATTGTGTCTGTAAACGAAAGAAATTATACAGAAATCCCAGAAAAACAATTGACTGAAAATCAGACGAACGATCCCATGTTCATCGCATCACCTTGAGAACACGAAGGATACTTTTGTACAGGCAGCACACCTCCTTAAAGCAGCAGCAGAGTGCTTCGTGCACAGCAAGGCCTAGTTCACCGAGCAGCTGGAACTGTGCCCACACCCAGAGGGCAGCACCAGTCACGTGGGTGCAGAGGAGGTTGTCCCGGTGAACTCCACAAGCGGCAGCAACGCTCGGCTCTACGCCACAGGACTTCTGACAACGGACACAGTCGCACAGACTGCAAGTGGACCCCACATCAGCCTCAAGACCTCCCCCACCCGAAAACATCTCCACAGCCAGCCAGGGAGGCAAAGGAAGGGTCTTCATGGCGTGCAGAGTTACAATGAATCTGTGTTCACGCTGCCCCCTCCCACTGTACCCGTCGAGACCCAGACGATGTGCCCTGCTACTACAAAGTCGAAGAGATGTTTGATGGGGGCAGAGCGGAAGAGGCACATTGAATTTGGATCATTTTACCCATGACCCTTCTCTCCTCCCAACCCTCTTTGCGAAAGATGACATTTCTGGGGAAACAGAAGGTGATCAGAAGCAAGTAGCTCAAATGTATGTCCCTTGTAAATTTCGGATATCCATCAATTTCAATTTTGAGATATAGAGAAGTGCTGGGAAGTTTAATTGGCCGTATCAGTGTCAGTGAAGAGCTGATGGAAGAAGTGCGAAAGGCCAAAGGAGAAAACCCATGAGTAGAGAAATTAGCCTTCGGCTAATCTTATCTTCTCTGCTTCCATATATCCCTGTCCATCCTCAAAAGTTGAATGAGGTAGGAGATGATAAGATTGAGATTAGGGCAAATTATTTCCCCATCTTTTCCTTTCTCCAATGCACAGTTTCCTCAACCCGCACACTTGGAGTCTCAGGGTCAGCCTATTAAGTGCCTATAATCAACTTCAATCATTTTAGCAGAGTACTACAGAGTGACTGCTCCCAACCCCTTCAGATAGGTGATGCTTATGTTTACATCTGCTTATCAGCTCTGTCAAAGTGCTGTTTCGTGGAGGTGCTGTAATCTGATGAACACATGAGACATGCTATTTGCTAGCAAGAAATTCTCAGCTCAAACAAGCTAAGGTGTACGGAGATTCAGTATAACACAGTAATTGGTTAACTCAGTTTACTTGGGACTCCATTTCTTAGGTCTTGGGCTGTTTACATAACCAAAAGGAGTGTGTGTGTGTGTGTGTGTGTGTGTACCACACTTGACCTAGCGTGTGTGTGTGTGTGTATGTGTGTTTGTGTACCACACTTGACCTAGCACCTACCTGCACAAGTACCCCCCTGCCAAGTGATGTGTTTAAAGGCCAACAAAAAGGAAAACACAGAACACATTTATAATCCTGAAAATCTAGGGCTACTTAACCTTTTTGCTGCTTAATTTTAAAGGCAAAAAATGTACTATGAGCAGCATAAATAAGAACTGATTTGAGCATAGTTTTATAATAGATAAAATGTACCTGATGGGTCTAATTCAAATTTCTAAAATCTAACTGTGCCGCATTAGTCTGAGATACAAGATCTAAAGCTGCATGATCTAATCTGAGAATTTACGGACCTGTTTGAAATACCTTCATTTGATTAATTTGAAGTGGAGGCCAGGGTATGACCTCTAACAGTCTGATCTTTAATAACCGCTCAAGAGATGAGGCAGGAAGTCAGTCGCGCTTAGAATTCTATGCACTTTCCTCTAGTGAGCACACCCTGCGGTTCCACGCGTGCAAGCACACCCCTCGCTCACTGCGGGATCTACAGAGCAGCTGTACATGCCCTTCAAAACTCAAATGCGTGTTATGTGGGTGTGCGGTATAGGGGTAGGACATGAAAAAACTCCCACCTGTCCAGTCCGAGAGAAATTTAACTCCTGAGAAGCACACCTTAGTTGAACATCAGATGCAACACTAATTTGCAGAGGTTCCCACAACATAGGAACAAAAGGGCTGACGTTATGTGTTGATAGCAGATCGTGTGTGAAAACTAAAGTTTTATACGGGGCTGTACGAAGACTAACTGAGGTCTGGAAAATGAGGAATTTTAAATGCTGGACAGTCTCTATACTCAGATTCCGCTGAAGACAATGCAAATACTTATAAGAGCCTGATAATAAAAACAGATTAAAAAACTTAATCATCAAGGTGAAGCATTTAGTAATGAGGTTTGTACAGCTTTTCGGAAAACACTGACTGGAAGTCCCAACCGGCTAGAGGTAGGCCAGTGTCAGGAGGCATCCCGGACATGGGCATTAGCTTCCAGCACTGATGGTGCAGCCAGTGTCGATGATAAGAATTAAAACACAACTGCAACCCCCAGTCCTGGACAGGCTCAGGAAGCGGCTATCTGGAAAGAGTGGGAGGGGTCCAGGAGGCCAGCCCCCAGGTGATACATACGTTTGCACAACAGTGACGGCGAGCCACTGGAAGTCTTTTCCAGCTGTACTGCGCTGTAATTGTGGTCGCTTGCTCAGGACAGTATGCTGCTTTCACAAGTTGTCTCCTTCCTGAGGGATTTGCTCCTAGAAAAAGCCACCACCGCCTTCTTCACTGTGCCTTCTTCTTCTTCTTTTTCTTTTTTTTCCTGGAGCTTGTCTCTTCTGCAGAGAAGAGCTTTTAACACCTCCCTGGATAGTCAGTAAAACCCCAAGCATTAAGAAGGCCAGAAAATACACGTCCACTTCATTTCACTGAAAAAGAAAGGTCATGATCCTATCCCTTCTTTGGGTCATCCACCCTGAGTCTGCACACCACATTTGCTCAGCAGCAGTCTGGCTACCCTTGCACATCCAGCAAACCCTTAGCACTCCTTCCTCTTATTCAGGATTCCAACTTTTTGAGCGACAAGAAGATCCCTGACACAGAGGGATCCTTGCTGAGGTATGAGAGCAGTGACACAGGATGCAAGAAGAGCACAAATGATGTTTCTTTATCCTCTGCCAAGCCCAGGGCACGCTTGGTGCTGCCATTCTCCTCCTGGGTGCAGCAGCAAACGCTTCTTCGTCAGTTCTATGATCCAACACTGTCGCCCTTAAAAATTAAGTCACCTCAAAAGTTACATAAGTATTTGAAAATACTCAAGAAAACTCTCCAAACACTGCTAGTTACACTTTGCTTGTCATAAATGGAACATCAATCTGAGCCCCAGGACAGGCCAGAGACAAGAACCTGTGATTTCCAGCCAGGCCTGAATTCTCCCCAAATTCCACAGAGTACCAAAACAGGACAATCTTGGCAGGAGCCAAGGGCAGCCTCCTCTACCCTGAAGCAGGCCATGCCTGGAGTCCTTGGCATGAACTGAGGGCAGCATCTCCTGCCTGGAAGCAGTCATGAAGCACACCGAAACACCACTTCCACGTGGGTGGGCCACTGTTGCTTTGCCTCCCACAGATCTGTCCCCCCTTTTCCCCTGGGTGATGGAGCTGCCAAAGATTCCTCAAAGCCCATCTCTTTTGAGCAGTGAGAAGCCCCGGGCTTCTCTTCCTGCATTTATTCTCCAGACCAAGAAGTTACAGGAAGAGACATAGGTGGGGTTTTGAACATAGGTTCAGTTTTACAAGTTTTGCAATAGAAGCTGGTAACATTCAGTCAAAACAAGTCAGATGACACTCTGTTAGGCAATTAAGTGATCCACTATAACAAAGCCTTGATTTACCCGAAATTCCTTTTCCCTCTAGCAGCTTTTTAGTAACGTTGCCTATCAATTAGTCACTTGTCTGTCTTAGAATCAGCAGCCTTGCTGTGTTATGATTCTTTTCCTGCAACAGAGACTCGATGCCCGGGGGTTAAAATTCCTGTCCTTTGCAAGGTCAATATTTGAAACTGCAAGGCTTTTGGTGACTAAAGTCACCTATTACCCAAGAGCAGTAATAGGAAATTAATGTAATACATTAAAAAAGGTAATTGCCTTCCTTAACCACGAAGATGGCATTTTATAAAATTAGCTGCTTCTCTTAAAAGGCAACCTTCATTATCCTTTACCTACTCTTTAAAGACTATACAAACAGGAATAAGTAAATTATGGATAAAATGTTCTATAACTGGGAGAACTCAACGGCCAGTTGCCCACAGCTTACCTGCTGGTGTCCTGTGACACATATTGAAGCCTCCGTTGTACTTTGAGGAAAAATGTTCCAAACATGCCCAAAGTTCTACCCAGCAGCCGCCCCGGGAACCTGCATGCACTTCTGTCCCACTGCGAGTGGCAACCACATCGGCGGTGCTGGACTCGGGTCAGCCCTGCTGGAATGGCAGTGAAAGAGAAACTCATGTTTCAGCACAGCTAAGACGTAAACGTGCAAGTGCAATTTTTAGTGAACAGTGTCGCGTATAAATTTACAGGCGGCCAAGGGATAACTCTGTGACCAAAGGAAAACAAAACCTATTCTAGAAAAACAGCAGCTCTGCCTTTCAGGGATGAGACAACCCTGCAAGCTGCTGAGCTCTCTGCTGGTCACCGGTGATGTCATCCCGGTAGCACTGACCCTGTCACCGCCAGAGGTGCCTCACCCAGTCCCCTCCCATCTGTCCGCTGGACTGGAGGGGCGCCATTCTGTCCACACAGCTTCCTTGAGCACCTGCACCCTTGGGGCCTGCTTGTTGGGAGGAAAGCTGTCACCCGCGGCAGCTGGCTTAAACCTTAGCAGCAGGAGGAACAGCTGCCCGTGGCCAGGCCACTGCCCCAGATGAAACTGTTGCTGCCGGGCCTGGCCATCTCTTCCCAACGGAAATAAGTTGTTTGGGGTTCAGCAGACTCTAGAATGAAGCGGGCCCCTTGGGCACAGGGAGCAACAGCACATCCTAGTGGGCTAATTTCCCCAAAGCTTGAAACTAGGTGTCTTGTCTCACTCCAAGGATGGCTGTGGCACTACAGCATCGCTGGACACTGGGTGGCAGTAGAGGGCCTCACAGAAACCAGGCACAGACAATCTGGCCTCCAGCAAAGGAATGATGCTAATGCGCTCCTCTGGGTAGAATTTGCACAATAACCCACATGGAAGTCGCAGCAGGACAGGGATGAAAACTATGGGGCAAGAGGTCAAGTCTGCACAATCCCAACCAACCCCACAGATGCCCATGTCCAGTAACCGCACACACTGGATGGCTCCCCACAGGCAAAGGAACAGGTGAGACACACCCCTTCTCTGTACCTGGTGACAGATTCAGGGAAGTCAGGCTCCAGGCCCTCTCTCACTCCCACCGTGTCCTGAATCCTCACCATCAGCTACAGCTGCAAGGACTGTTTCTCTTCTGTGAACCTGCAAGCTAAGGGTCTGAAGCGACACAGTGGAGAAAGCATGCGAGGAAATTCTGCTCTACTTTTCCACCTCAGTGAGGCACGTGCACAATGTAGTTTCCCATCTCAACTGTTGCTTCGCTGTCAAGATTTCTTTTGGTGTGAGAGACCAAGGTGTCGGTAGCAAAAGAAAATGTTTTGCTTTTGCTCCCCTCAGTATGCTTCAACATTTCCAAGTGAATTTCACGTCACAAGGGGAGATGGGGATTGCCCTCAACTGGAATGTGGGTCACCTCCCAGCTGTGTGGTGATGTGTCTGGGGCCAAGGCCAGAGCTGCTGCTTTTCCAGATTTTCCAAGCCAGAAACAAGCACTGTTCACTTTAATAAGGTTAAGTTTAAACCGACATCCTTTTTTGGTGCCTAAACTGTTGACTACATACCCCAGCAAGACAGAAGCGTGTGAAAGCCGTCCATTCACACTCCTCTTCTCCCAGACGGTCACATGCGCATATCCCCAGAGCTGAAGGCACTGTGCAAAGCACGGTGCAGTATATGCGGCCAGTAACCGTGTGTTCTTCTCACTGAACACTTCCAGGGTTGCATCAAGTAAAAGTTGCCTCAACTTTCACTGAAGTAGATAAAAGCTGCAAAAACCCTTACTGATTTCCTAAGTTTACTTCTCTAAGTCCCAAAAGCTAAGACTATAACTACGTTAGTGTTCATGTATGACAAACAAATATTAAATAGTTTACACCTTTATACCAATTTATCTGTAGCTCGTGCAGGTCCAATTGGACCCGGCAGACATCTACAGAACATTTCATGCAACAACTAGAGAATACACATTTTTTCTCATCGGCACATGGAACATTCTCCAGGATAGACCACATGTTAGGTCACAAAACAGGTTTCAGCAAATTTTTCAAAGCTGACATCATTCCTAGTATCTTTTCTGACCACAATTGACTAGCACTGGAAATCAATTACAAGCGAATTTCTGGAAACTACTCCAGTGCATGAAAACTGAACAACAGGCTCCCGAATGACCTATGGGTCCAAGAAGAAATTAAAAAGGAAATCAAAAACGTTCTTGAAACTAATGAAAAAAGATGCATCCTACCAAAACCTGTGGGATACTGTAAAAGCAACAGCGACGAGGCAATATATTGCAATAAATGCTCACATCAAAAGGATGGAGAAACTTCACGTAAATGACCGAACTGTACACCTCAAAGAACCACCACCACCACAACAATGCAATCATAAAAGTACTAGAGAGAAAGAAATAATTAACATCAGGGCAGAGTTCAATGAAATGGAGACCCCCAAAACGATACAAAGGATCAGCGAAACACAAAGTTGTTTTTTGAGAAGATAAATAAAATAGACAAACCATTAGCTTTGCCCACTCTCACCACACTCATTCAACATAGTATTGAAAGCCCTAACCAGAGCAATCAAGCAAGACAAAGAAATAAAGGGCATTCAGATTGGGAAGGACAAAGTCAAGTTGTCCCTGTTTGCAGATGACGCGATCTTATAGATAGAAAACCTAAAGGCTACCAGAACGCCCTTACGGCTGACTAACAATTTTAATAATTTTGCGGGGTACAAAATCAACACCCACAGATCAGGAGCATTTTTATACTCCGATAATTTACTGGCAGAAAAAGAAATCAAGAAAGCAAGCCCATTTACAATAGTCACCCCCAAGATAAAATACCTAGGAACCAATTGAACCAAGGAGGTTAATGCAGATCTCTACAATGAGAACTAC
This sequence comes from Cynocephalus volans, assembly GCF_027409185.1. Taxonomy (NCBI): domain Eukaryota; kingdom Metazoa; phylum Chordata; class Mammalia; order Dermoptera; family Cynocephalidae; genus Cynocephalus; species Cynocephalus volans. Next base: position 2,470,188 of record NW_026902465.1, read on the forward strand.
CAAACACCAGTGAGAGAAATTAAAGAGCACCCCAAAATAGTGGAATGACATACCAGGCTCTGGTACGGGAAGAATTAACATCGTGAAAATGTCCTTTCTACCCATAGCAGTCTACAAATTCAACGCAATCTCCGTCAAAATAGCAACAACTTTCTTCACAGAAATAGAAAAAGCAGTGCTAACATTCATATGGATTACGAAAAGATCCTGAATAGCCAAAGCAATTTTGAGCTTAAAAGCACCCCAAAAACAGAAAGGCTGGAGGCATAACACCACCCAATTTCAAATTCTATGACAAGGCTCAAAACAGCATGGTGATGGCATAGAAACAGACACTCAGATCAATGGAACAGGATAGAAAACCCAGGAATAATCAATTTGCCTACTTACAGCCAACCGAGTTTTGACAAAGCAAACCAGAACATACGCTGTGGAAAAGACAGCCTCTTCAGGAAATAAACGGTGCCCGCAAAATTGGACAATCCACATGCAGAAGAATGAAACTGGACCAGCATCTCACCATATGCCAAAATCGACTCGAAATGGATTAAAGACCAGAATATAAGACCCCAAACCATTACATGACTGAAGGAAAACAGAGGGGAAACACTCCAGGAAGTAGGTGGGGGCAAAGGCTTTATGAATAAGACCCGAAAACCCACAAGCAACAATATAAAAACTAAACAAATGAGCTAATGTCAAACTAAGAAGCTTCCACACAGCAAAGGAAACAATCAACAGAGCAGAAAGGCACCCTAAAAAAAGGGAGAAAATATGTGTAAACTATACGTCTGCCAAGGGCTTAATATCCAGAACATACCAAGAACTCAAACAGCTGTACAGTATGAAAACAAGTAATCCGATTTAAAACTGGGCAAACGAGATGAATAGACATTTTTCAAAGACATACAAATGGCCAACGGTACACGAAAAAATGCTCAGCATCACTAGTCATCAGAGAAATGCAAATCAAAACCACATTGAGATATCATGTCAACCCAGATAGACTGGCCATTGTTAAAAAGACCATTAATAAGAAATGCTACTGAGGATATGAGGAAAGGAGAACTCTTCTCCAATGTTGGTGGGACTGTAAATTAGCACAGCCACTATGGAAAACAGTAAAGAAGTTTCCTCCAATACAGATAGTACTACCATATGATCCAGCAGTTCCACTACTGGGTATATATCCAAAGAAATGGAAATCATATGGAAGGGACACCTGCACTCCCATGTTCACTGCAGCTTTACTTACAATAGCCAAAATATAGAACCAACCTCAGTGCCCTTCGACAGATGACTGGATAAAAAAAATGTGATACACGTACACCATGGAATAATACTCAGTGATAAAGAAAAAGAATGAAATTCTGCCATCGGTAACAACCTGGATGAGTCTGGAGAAAATTATGTTGTGTGAAATAAGCCAGACAAGGGAAGATAAATATCACATGCTCTCACTTATAACTAGGTAGAAAGGAAGGAAGGAAGGAAGGAAGGAAGGAAGGAAGGAAGGAAGGAAGGAAGGAAGGAAGGAAGCAAAGGACTACAACAGTTCCTTGAACTTTCAGAAGGACAGAAGAAACCAATGGTTACTAGAGATGAGGGGATGGACGGAGGGAGGGAGTTGGGGGCGTGATGGGTCAGGCAAAGGGCATAAAGAAAAATCATGATTTGTAATAATGAATATGCTAATAAAAATAATTTAAAAAGTAAGACACTTTAAAACACAAAAAGAATGCCATTATTGACATTCCAGAAAATTCCAGCTATGTGGATAACATTAAAAACCAGCTGTCAAGCTAAATCCTTTATCAGTACAAATTTTGATATTTCTTCAAATTGGGAGGAGAATGTTGGTTTCGATGTACAATGTCTGGTCACTCCCAGCCTCATCTATTTGTTACTGACGACCCTGGGACAGATGGAAAAAAAAAAAAAAAAAAACGGTTTCTGCAACTTTTAAAATACAGACACGCCCTCCACCACCAACTTTCAATTTCTACAAAACGTCCTTGGGTTCTAGTATTCTTGCACATGTTTGTTCTCTTACAGGAAATTTGCTCCTTAGGATTTCACTGCAATGTGCTTCTGGATCCCATGCCATGATTTATCTCTGAGGACCCCTGTTCCCCTGGATCCATTTCACCCCGTGCCTGGCCACCTGTGTGGCACACACACATAGGAGCAGGAGGACAAGGCTTTGAGATGGGGAACCCGCACAAGCAATTATCTGGGTTTAGGTCTGCAGGTTATTAAGGTTTTCCGTTTCAACTTCCACAGCTAGAACGAAAGTGTAGAAATCTGTTTTCTAGTTAAAATCTGTTCACATCCCAAGTGTTTTTTAAGTTACTTAACAAGCCTTTGGTAGTCCGAAATACCGGGAAGTGTGCCTGTAACTAGAAACACCAGAAACTTCCATTTCAAAATTGTCATAAACCAGGGATACTTTAGAAAAACCTTTTCAGCCCACTTCGTGCCTTGAGTAATGGTGGGTAAACAGTGGAAACCAAGAGAGGCAACATGGAAGCAAACGGATATAAAAGCACAAGGGAGACATCATGCTCTTGGGGAGAACTAAAATGCAAATTGTGTCTGTAAACGAAAGAAATTATACAGAAATCCCAGAAAAACAATTGACTGAAAATCAGACGAACGATCCCATGTTCATCGCATCACCTTGAGAACACGAAGGATACTTTTGTACAGGCAGCACACCTCCTTAAAGCAGCAGCAGAGTGCTTCGTGCACAGCAAGGCCTAGTTCACCGAGCAGCTGGAACTGTGCCCACACCCAGAGGGCAGCACCAGTCACGTGGGTGCAGAGGAGGTTGTCCCGGTGAACTCCACAAGCGGCAGCAACGCTCGGCTCTACGCCACAGGACTTCTGACAACGGACACAGTCGCACAGACTGCAAGTGGACCCCACATCAGCCTCAAGACCTCCCCCACCCGAAAACATCTCCACAGCCAGCCAGGGAGGCAAAGGAAGGGTCTTCATGGCGTGCAGAGTTACAATGAATCTGTGTTCACGCTGCCCCCTCCCACTGTACCCGTCGAGACCCAGACGATGTGCCCTGCTACTACAAAGTCGAAGAGATGTTTGATGGGGGCAGAGCGGAAGAGGCACATTGAATTTGGATCATTTTACCCATGACCCTTCTCTCCTCCCAACCCTCTTTGCGAAAGATGACATTTCTGGGGAAACAGAAGGTGATCAGAAGCAAGTAGCTCAAATGTATGTCCCTTGTAAATTTCGGATATCCATCAATTTCAATTTTGAGATATAGAGAAGTGCTGGGAAGTTTAATTGGCCGTATCAGTGTCAGTGAAGAGCTGATGGAAGAAGTGCGAAAGGCCAAAGGAGAAAACCCATGAGTAGAGAAATTAGCCTTCGGCTAATCTTATCTTCTCTGCTTCCATATATCCCTGTCCATCCTCAAAAGTTGAGTGAGGTAGGAGATGATAAGATTGAGATTAGGGCAAATTATTTCCCCATCTTTTCCTTTCTCCAATGCACAGTTTCCTCAACCCGCACACTTGGAGTCTCAGGGTCAGCCTATTAAGTGCCTATAATCAACTTCAATCATTTTAGCAGAGTACTACAGAGTGACTGCTCCCAACCCCTTCAGATAGGTGATGCTTATGTTTACATCTGCTTATCAGCTCTGTCAAAGTGCTGTTTCGTGGAGGTGCTGTAATCTGATGAACACATGAGACATGCTATTTGCTAGCAAGAAATTCTCAGCTCAAACAAGCTAAGGTGTACGGAGATTCAGTATAACACAGTAATTGGTTAACTCAGTTTACTTGGGACTCCATTTCTTAGGTCTTGGGCTGTTTACATAACCAAAAGGAGTGTGTGTGTGTGTGTGTGTGTGTGTGTGTGTGTGTGTGTGTGTGTGTGTGTACCACACTTGACCTAGCGTGTGTGTGTGTGTGTGTATGTGTGTTTGTGTACCACACTTGACCTAGCACCTACCTGCACAAGTACCCCCCTGCCAAGTGATGTGTTTAAAGGCCAACAAAAAGGAAAACACAGAACACATTTATAATCCTGAAAATCTAGGGCTACTTAACCTTTTTGCTGCTTAATTTTAAAGGCAAAAAATGTACTATGAGCAGCATAAATAAGAACTGATTTGAGCATAGTTTTATAATAGATAAAATGTACCTGATGGGTCTAATTCAAATTTCTAAAATCTAACTGTGCCGCATTAGTCTGAGATACAAGATCTAAAGCTGCATGATCTAATCTGAGAATTTACGGACCTGTTTGAAATACCTTCATTTGATTAATTTGAAATGGAGGCCAGGGTATGACCTCTAACAGTCTGATCTTTAATAACCGCTCAAGAGATGAGGCAGGAAGTCAGTCGCGCTTAGAATTCTATGCACTTTCCTCTAGTGAGCACACCCTGCGGTTCCACGCGTGCAAGCACACCCCTCGCTCACTGCGGGATCTACAGAGCAGCTGTACATGCCCTTCAAAACTCAAATGCGTGTTATGTGGGTGTGCGGTATAGGGGTAGGACATGAAAAAACTCCCACCTGTCCAGTCCGAGAGAAATTTAACTCCTGAGAAGCACACCTTAGTTGAACATCAGATGCAACACTAATTTGCAGAGGTTCCCACAACATAGGAACAAAAGGGCTGACGTTATGTGTTGATAGCAGATCGTGTGTGAAAACTAAAGTTTTATACGGGGCTGTACGAAGACTAACTGAGGTCTGGAAAATGAGGAATTTTAAATGCTGGACAGTCTCTATACTCAGATTCCGCTGAAGACAATGCAAATACTTATAAGAGCCTGATAATAAAAACAGATTAAAAAACTTAATCATCAAGGTGAAGCATTTAGTAATGAGGTTTGTACAGCTTTTCGGAAAACACTGACTGGAAGTCCCAACCGGCTAGAGGTAGGCCAGTGTCAGGAGGCATCCTGGACATGGGCATTAGCTTCCAGCACTGATGGTGCAGCCAGTGTCGATGATAAGAATTAAAACACAACTGCAACCCCCAGTCCTGGACAGGCTCAGGAAGCGGCTATCTGGAAAGAGTGGGAGGGGTCCAGGAGGCCAGCCCCCAGGTGATACATACGTTTGCACAACAGTGACGGCGAGCCACTGGAAGTCTTTTCCAGCTGTACTGCGCTGTAATTGTGGTCGCTTGCTCAGGACAGTATGCTGCTTTCACAAGTTGTCTCCTTCCTGAGGGATTTGCTCCTAGAAAAAGCCACCACCGCCTTCTTCACTGTGCCTTCTTCTTCTTCTTTTTCTTTTTTTTCCTGGAGCTTGTCTCTTCTGCAGAGAAGAGCTTTTAACACCTCCCTGGATAGTCAGTAAAACCCCAAGCATTAAGAAGGCCAGAAAATACACGTCCACTTCATTTCACTGAAAAAGAAAGGTCATGATCCTATCCCTTCTTTGGGTCATCCACCCTGAGTCTGCACACCACATTTGCTCAGCAGCAGTCTGGCTACCCTTGCACATCCAGCAAACCCTTAGCACTCCTTCCTCTTATTCAGGATTCCAACTTTTTGAGCGACAAGAAGATCCCTGACACAGAGGGATCCTTGCTGAGGTATGAGAGCAGTGACACAGGAAGCAAGAAGAGCACAAATGATGTTTCTTTATCCTCTGCCAAGCCCAGGGCACGCTTGGTGCTGCCATTCTCCTCCTGGGTGCAGCAGCAAACGCTTCTTCGTCAGTTCTATGATCCAACACTGTCGCCCTTAAAAATTAAGTCACCTCAAAAGTTACATAAGTATTTGAAAATACTCAAGAAAACTCTCCAAACACTGCTAGTTACACTTTGCTTGTCATAAATGGAACATCAATCTGAGCCCCAGGACAGGCCAGAGACAAGAACCTGTGATTTCCAGCCAGGCCTGAATTCTCCCCAAATTCCACAGAGTACCAAAACAGGACAATCTTGGCAGGAGCCAAGGGCAGCCTCCTCTACCCTGAAGCAGGCCATGCCTGGAGTCCTTGGCATGAACTGAGGGCAGCATCTCCTGCCTGGAAGCAGTCATGAAGCACACCGAAACACCACTTCCACGTGGGTGGGCCACTGTTGCTTTGCCTCCCACAGATCTGTCCCCCCTTTTCCCCTGGGTGATGGAGCTGCCAAAGATTCCTCAAAGCCCATCTCTTTTGAGCAGTGAGAAGCCCCGGGCTTCTCTTCCTGCATTTATTCTCCAGACCAAGAAGTTACAGGAAGAGACATAGGTGGGGTTTTGAACATAGGTTCAGTTTTACAAGTTTTGCAATAGAAGCTGGTAACATTCAGTCAAAACAAGTCAGATGACACTCTGTTAGGCAATTAAGTGATCCACTATAACAAAGCCTTGATTTACCCGAAATTCCTTTTCCCTCTAGCAGCTTTTTAGTAACGTTGCCTATCAATTAGTCACTTGTCTGTCTTAGAATCAGCAGCCTTGCTGTGTTATGATTCTTTTCCTGCAACAGAGACTCGATGCCCGGGGGTTAAAATTCCTGTCCTTTGCAAGGTCAATATTTGAAACTGCAAGGCTTTTGGTGACTAAAGTCACCTATTACCCAAGAGCAGTAATAGGAAATTAATGTAATACATTAAAAAAGGTAATTGCCTTCCTTAACCACGAAGATGGCATTTTATAAAATTAGCTGCTTCTCTTAAAAGGCAACCTTCATTATCCTTTACCTACTCTTTAAAGACTATACAAACAGGAATAAGTAAATTATGGATAAAATGTTCTATAACTGGGAGAACTCAACGGCCAGTTGCCCACAGCTTACCTGCTGGTGTCCTGTGACACATATTGAAGCCTCCGTTGTACTTTGAGGAAAAATGTTCCAAACATGCCCAAAGTTCTACCCAGCAGCCGCCCCGGGAACCTGCATGCACTTCTGTCCCACTGCGAGTGGCAACCACATCGGCGGTGCTGGACTCGGGTCAGCCCTGCTGGAATGGCAGTGAAAGAGAAACTCATGTTTCAGCACAGCTAAGACGTAAACGTGCAAGTGCAATTTTTAGTGAACAGTGTCGCGTATAAATTTACAGGCGGCCAAGGGATAACTCTGTGACCAAAGGAAAACAAAACCTATTCTAGAAAAACAGCAGCTCTGCCTTTCAGGGATGAGACAACCCTGCAAGCTGCTGAGCTCTCTGCTGGTCACCGGTGATGTCATCCCGGTAGCACTGACCCTGTCACCGCCAGAGGTGCCTCACCCAGTCCCCTCCCATCTGTCCGCTGGACTGGAGGGGCGCCATTCTGTCCACACAGCTTCCTTGAGCACCTGCACCCTTGGGGCCTGCTTGTTGGGAGGAAAGCTGTCACCCGCGGCAGCTGGCTTAAACCTTAGCAGCAGGAGGAACAGCTGCCCGTGGCCAGGCCACTGCCCCAGATGAAACTGTTGCTGCCGGGCCTGGCCATCTCTTCCCAACGGAAATAAGTTGTTTGGGGTTCAGCAGACTCTAGAATGAAGCGGGCCCCTTGGGCACAGGGAGCAACAGCACATCCTAGTGGGCTAATTTCCCCAAAGCTTGAAACTAGGTGTCTTGTCTCACTCCAAGGATGGCTGTGGCACTACAGCATCGCTGGACGCTGGGTGGCAGTAGAGGGCCTCACAGAAACCAGGCACAGACAATCTGGCCTCCAGCAAAGGAATGATGCTAATGCGCTCCTCTGGGTAGAATTTGCACAATAACCCACATGGAAGTCGCAGCAGGACAGGGATGAAAACTATGGGGCAAGAGGTCAAGTCTGCACAATCCCAACCAACCCCACAGATGCCCATGTCCAGTAACCGCACACACTGGATGGCTCCCCACAGGCAAAGGAACAGGTGAGACACACCCCTTCTCTGTACCTGGTGACAGATTCAGGGAAGTCAGGCTCCAGGCCCTCTCTCACTCCCACCGTGTCCTGAATCCTCACCATCAGCTACAGCTGCAAGGACTGTTTCTCTTCTGTGAACCTGCAAGCTAAGGGTCTGAAGCGACACAGTGGAGAAAGCATGCGAGGAAATTCTGCTCTACTTTTCCACCTCAGTGAGGCACGTGCACAATGTAGTTTCCCATCTCAACTGTTGCTTCGCTGTCAAGATTTCTTTTGGTGTGAGAGACCAAGGTGTCGGTAGCAAAAGAAAATGTTTTGCTTTTGCTCCCCTCAGTATGCTTCAACATTTCCAAGTGAATTTCACGTCACAAGGGGAGATGGGGATTGCCCTCAACTGGAATGTGGGTCACCTCCCAGCTGTGTGGTGATGTGTCTGGGGCCAAGGCCAGAGCTGCTGCTTTTCCAGATTTTCCAAGCCAGAAACAAGCACTGTTCACTTTAATAAGGTTAAGTTTAAACCGACATCCTTTTTTGGTGCCTAAACTGTTGACTACATACCCCAGCAAGACAGAAGCGTGTGAAAGCCGTCCATTCACACTCCCCTTCTCCCAGACGGTCACATGCGCATATCCCCAGAGCTGAAGGCACTGTGCAAAGCACGGTGCAGTATATGCGGCCAGTAACCGTGTGTTCTTCTCACTGAACACTTCCAGGGTTGCATCAAGTAAAAGTTGCCTCAACTTTCACTGAAGTAGATAAAAGCTGCAAAAACCCTTACTGATTTCCTAAGTTTACTTCTCTAAGTCCCAAAAGCTAAGACTATAACTACGTTAGTGTTCATGTATGACAAACAAATATTAAATAGTTTACACCTTTATACCAATTTATCTGTAGCTCGTGCAGGTCCAATTGGACCCGGCAGACATCTACAGAACATTTCATGCAACAACTAGAGAATACACATTTTTTCTCATCGGCACATGGAACATTCTCCAGGATAGACCACATGTTAGGTCACAAAACAGGTTTCAGCAAATTTTTCAAAGCTGACATCATTCCTAGTATCTTTTCTGACCACAATTGACTAGCACTGGAAATCAATTACAAGCGAATTTCTGGAAACTACTCCAGTGCATGAAAACTGAACAACAGGCTCCCGAATGACCTATGGGTCCAAGAAGAAATTAAAAAGGAAATCAAAAACGTTCTTGAAACTAATGAAAAAAGATGCATCCTACCAAAACCTGTGGGATACTGTAAAAGCAACAGCGACGAGGCAATATATTGCAATAAATGCTCACATCAAAAGGATGGAGAAACTTCACGTAAATGACCGAACTGTACACCTCAAAGAACCACCACCACCACAACAATGCAATCATAAAAGTACTAGAGAGAAAGAAATAATTAACATCAGGGCAGAGTTCAATGAAATGGAGACCCCCAAAACGATACAAAGGATCAGCGAAACACAAAGTTGTTTTTTGAGAAGATAAATAAAATAGACAAACCATTAGCTTTGCCCACTCTCACCACACTCATTCAACATAGTATTGAAAGCCCTAACCAGAGCAATCAAGCAAGACAAAGAAATAAAGGGCATTCAGATTGGGAAGGACAAAGTCAAGTTGTCCCTGTTTGCAGATGACGCGATCTTATAGATAGAAAACCTAAAGGCTACCAGAACGCCCTTACGGCTGACTAACAATTTTAATAATTTTGCGGGGTACAAAATCAACACCCACAGATCAGGAGCATTTTTATACTCCGATAATGAACTGGCAGAAAAAGAAATCAAGAAAGCAAGCCCATTTACAATAGTCACCCCCAAGATAAAATACCTAGGAACCAATTGAACCAAGGAGGTTAATGCAGATCTCTACAATGAGAACTACCAAACACCAGTGAGAGAAATTAAAGAGCACCCCAAAATAGTGGAATGACATACCAGGCTCTGGTACGGGAAGAATTAACATCGTGAAAATGTCCTTTCTACCCATAGCAGTCTACAAATTCAACGCAATCTCCGTCAAAATAGCAACAACTTTCTTCACAGAAATAGAAAAAGCAGTGCTAACATTCATATGGATTACGAAAAGATCCTGAATAGCCAAAGCAATTTTGAGCTTAAAAGCACCCCAAAAACAGAAAGGCTGGAGGCATAACACCACCCAATTTCAAATTCTATGACAAGGCTCAAAACAGCATGGTGATGGCATAGAAACAGACACTCAGATCAATGGAACAGGATAGAAAACCCAGGAATAATCAATTTGCCTACTTACAGCCAACCGAGTTTTGACAAAGCAAACCAGAACATACGCTGTGGAAAAGACAGCCTCTTCAGGAAATAAACGGTGCCCGCAAAATTGGACAATCCACATGCAGAAGAATGAAACTGGACCAGCATCTCACCATATGCCAAAATCGACTCGAAATGGATTAAAGACCAGAATATAAGACCCCAAACCATTACATGACTGAAGGAAAACAGAGGGGAAACACTCCAGGAAGTAGGTGGGGGCAAAGGCTTTATGAATAAGACCCGAAAACCCACAAGCAACAATATAAAAACTAAACAAATGAGCTAATGTCAAACTAAGAAGCTTCCACACAGCAAAGGAAACAATCAACAGAGCAGAAAGGCACCCTAAAAAAAGGGAGAAAATATGTGTAAACTATACGTCTGCCAAGGGCTTAATATCCAGAACATACCAAGAACTCAAACAGCTGTACAGTATGAAAACAAGTAATCCGATTTAAAACTGGGCAATCGAGATGAATAGACATTTTTCAAAGACATACAAATGGCCAACGGTACACCAAAAAAAATGCTCAGCATCACTAGTCATCAGAGAAATGCAAATCAAAACCACATTGAGATATCATGTCAACCCAGATAGACTGGCCATTGTTAAAAAGACCATTAATAAGAAATGCTACTGAGGATATGAGGAAAGGAGAACTCTTCTCCAATGTTGGTGGGACTGTAAATTAGCACAGCCACTATGGAAAACAGTAAAGAAGTTTCCTCCAATACAGATAGTACTACCATATGATCCAGCAGTTCCACTACTGGGTATATATCCAAAGAAATGGAAATCATATGGAAGGGACACCTGCACTCCCATGTTCACTGCAGCTTTACTTACAATAGCCAAAATATAGAACCAACCTCAGTGCCCTTCGACAGATGACTGGATAAAAAAAATGTGATACACGTACACCATGGAATAATACACAGTGATAAAGAAAAAGAATGAAATTCTGCCATCGGTAACAACCTGGATGAGTCTGGAGAAAATTATGTTGTGTGAAATAAGCCAGACAAGGGAAGATAAATATCACATGCTCTCACTTATAACTAGGTAGAAAGGAAGGAAAGAAGGAAGGAAGGAAGGAAGGAAGGAAGGAAGGAAGGAAGGAAGGAAGGAAGGAAGCAAAGGACTACAACAGTTCCTTGAACTTTCAGAAGGACAGAAGAAACCAATGGTTACTAGAGATGAGGGGATGGACGGAGGGAGGGAGTTGGGGGCGTGATGGGTCAGGCAAAGGGCATAAAGAAAAATCATGATTTGTAATAATGAATATGCTAATAAAAATAATTTAAAAAGTAAGACACTTTAAAACACAAAAAGAATGCCATTATTGACATTCCAGAAAATTCCAGCTATGTGGATAACATTAAAAACCAGCTGTCAAGCTAAATCCTTTATCAGTACAAATTTTGATATTTCTTCAAATTGGGAGGAGAATGTTGGTTTCGATGTACAATGTCTGGTCACTCCCAGCCTCATCTATTTGTCACTGACGACCCTGGGACAGACGGAAAAAAAAAAAAAAAAAAAACGCTTTCTGCAACTTTTAAAATACAGACACGCCCTCCACCACCAACTTTCAATTTCTACAAAACGTCCTTGGGTTCTAGTATTCTTGCACATGTTTGTTCTCTTACAGGAAATTTGCTCCTTAGGATTTCACTGCAATGTGCTTCTGGATCCCATGCCATGATTTATCTCTGAGGACCCCTGTTCCCCTGGATCCATTTCACCCCGTGCCTGGCCACCTGTGTGGCACACACACATAGGAGCAGGAGGACAAGGCTTTGAGATGGGGAACCCGCACAAGCAATTATCTGGGTTTAGGTCTGCAGGTTATTAAGGTTTTCCGTTTCAACTTCCACAGCTAGAACGAAAGTGTAGAAATCTGTTTTCTAGTTAAAATCTGTTCACATCCCAAGTGTTTTTTAAGTTACTTAACAAGCCTTTGGTAGTCCGAAATACCGGGAAGTGTGCCTGTAACTAGAAACACCAGAAACTTCCATTTCAAAATTGTCATAAACCAGGGATACTTTAGAAAAACCTTTTCAGCCCACTTCGTGCCTTGAGTAATGGTGGGTAAACAGTGGAAACCAAGAGAGGCAACATGGAAGCAAACGGATATAAAAGCACAAGGGAGACATCATGCTCTTGGGGAGAACTAAAATGCAAATTGTGTCTGTAAACGAAAGAAATTATACAGAAATCCCAGAAAAACAATTGACTGAAAATCAGACGAACGATCCCATGTTCATCGCATCACCTTGAGAACACGAAGGATACTTTTGTACAGGCAGCACACCTCCTTAAAGCAGCAGCAGAGTGCTTCGTGCACAGCAAGGCCTAGTTCACCGAGCAGCTGGAACTGTGCCCACACCCAGAGGGCAGCACCAGTCACGTGGGTGCAGAGGAGGTTGTCCCGGTGAACTCCACAAGCGGCAGCAACGCTCGGCTCTACGCCACAGGACTTCTGACAACGGACACAGTCGCACAGACTGCAAGTGGACCCCACATCAGCCTCAAGACCTCCCCCACCCGAAAACATCTCCACAGCCAGCCAGGGAGGCAAAGGAAGGGTCTTCATGGCGTGCAGAGTTACAATGAATCTGTGTTCACGCTGCCCCCTCCCACTGTACCCGTCGAGACCCAGACGATGTGCCCTGCTACTACAAAGTCGAAGAGATGTTTGATGGGGGCAGAGCGGAAGAGGCACATTGAATTTGGATCATTTTACCCATGACCCTTCTCTCCTCCCAACCCTCTTTGCGAAAGATGACATTTCTGGGGAAACAGAAGGTGATCAGAAGCAAGTAGCTCAAATGTATGTCCCTTGTAAATTTCGGATATCCATCAATTTCAATTTTGAGATATAGAGAAGTGCTGGGAAGTTTAATTGGCCGTATCAGTGTCAGTGAAGAGCTGATGGAAGAAGTGCGAAAGGCCAAAGGAGAAAACCCATGAGTAGAGAAATTAGCCTTCGGCTAATCTTATCTTCTCTGCTTCCATATATCCCTGTCCATCCTCAAAAGTTGAGTGAGGTAGGAGATGATAAGATTGAGATTAGGGCAAATTATTTCCCCATCTTTTCCTTTCTCCAATGCACAGTTTCCTCAACCCGCACACTTGGAGTCTCAGGGTCAGCCTATTAAGTGCCTATAATCAACTTCAATCATTTTAGCAGAGTACTACAGAGTGACTGCTCCCAACCCCTTCAGATAGGTGATGCTTATGTTTACATCTGCTTATCAGCTCTGTCAAAGTGCTGTTTCGTGGAGGTGCTGTAATCTGATGAACACATGAGACATGCTATTTGCTAGCAAGAAATTCTCAGCTCAAACAAGCTAAGGTGTACGGAGATTCAGTATAACACAGTAATTGGTTAACTCAGTTTACTTGGGACTCCATTTCTTAGGTCTTGGGCTGTTTACATAACCAAAAGGAGTGTGTGTGTGTGTGTGTGTGTGTGTGTACCACACTTGACCTAGCACCTACCTGCACAAGTACCCCCCTGCCAAGTGATGTGTTTAAAGGCCAACAAAAAGGAAAACACAGAACACATTTATAATCCTGAAAATCTAGGGCTACTTAACCTTTTTGCTGCTTAATTTTAAAGGCAAAAAATGTACTATGAGCAGCATAAATAAGAACTGATTTGAGCATAGTTTTATAATAGATAAAATGTACCTGATGGGTCTAATTCAAATTTCTAAAATCTAACTGTGCCGCATTAGTCTGAGATACAAGATCTAAAGCTGCATGATCTAATCTGAGAATTTACGGACCTGTTTGAAATACCTTCATTTGATTAATTTGAAATGGAGGCCAGGGTATGACCTCTAACAGTCTGATCTTTAATAACCGCTCAAGAGATGAGGCAGGAAGTCAGTCGCGCTTAGAATTCTATGCACTTTCCTCTAGTGAGCACACCCTGCGGTTCCACGCGTGCAAGCACACCCCTCGCTCACTGCGGGATCTACAGAGCAGCTGTACATGCCCTTCAAAACTCAAATGCGTGTTATGTGGGTGTGCGGTATAGGGGTAGGACATGAAAAAACTCCCACCTGTCCAGTCCGAGAGAAATTTAACTCCTGAGAAGCACACCTTAGTTGAACATCAGATGCAACACTAATTTGCAGAGGTTCCCACAACATAGGAACAAAAGGGCTGACGTTATGTGTTGATAGCAGATCGTGTGTGAAAACTAAAGTTTTATACGGGGCTGTACGAAGACTAACTGAGGTCTGGAAAATGAGGAATTTTAAATGCTGGACAGTCTCTATACTCAGATTCCGCTGAAGACAATGCAAATACTTATAAGAGCCTGATAATAAAAACAGATTAAAAAAACTTAATCATCAAGGTGAAGCATTTAGTAATGAGGTTTGTACAGCTTTTCGGAAAACACTGACTGGAAGTCCCAACCGGCTAGAGGTAGGCCAGTGTCAGGAGGCATCCCGGACATGGGCATTAGCTTCCAGCACTGATGGTGCAGCCAGTGTCGATGATAAGAATTAAAACACAACTGCAACCCCCAGTCCTGGACAGGCTCAGGAAGCGGCTATCTGGAAAGAGTGGGAGGGGTCCAGGAGGCCAGCCCCCAGGTGATACATACGTTTGCACAACAGTGACGGCGAGCCACTGGAAGTCTTTTCCAGCTGTACTGCGCTGTAATTGTGGTCGCTTGCTCAGGACAGTATGCTGCTTTCACAAGTTGTCTCCTTCCTGAGGGATTTGCTCCTAGAAAAAGCCACCACCGCCTTCTTCACTGTGCCTTCTTCTTCTTCTTTTTCTTTTTTTTCCTGGAGCTTGTCTCTTCTGCAGAGAAGAGCTTTTAACACCTCCCTGGATAGTCAGTAAAACCCCAAGCATTAAGAAGGCCAGAAAATACACGTCCACTTCATTTCACTGAAAAAGAAAGGTCATGATCCTATCCCTTCTTTGGGTCATCCACCCTGAGTCTGCACACCACATTTGCTCAGCAGCAGTCTGGCTACCCTTGCACATCCAGCAAACCCTTAGCACTCCTTCCTCTTATTCAGGATTCCAACTTTTTGAGCGACAAGAAGATCCCTGACACAGAGGGATCCTTGCTGAGGTATGAGAGCAGTGACACAGGATGCAAGAAGAGCACAAATGATGTTTCTTTATCCTCTGCCAAGCCCAGGGCACGCTTGGTGCTGCCATTCTCCTCCTGGGTGCAGCAGCAAACGCTTCTTCGTCAGTTCTATGATCCAACACTGCCGCCCTTAAAAATTAAGTCACCTCAAAAGTTACATAAGTATTTGAAAATACTCAAGAAAACTCTCCAAACACTGCTAGTTACACTTTGCTTGTCATAAATGGAACATCAATCTGAGCCCCAGGACAGGCCAGAGACAAGAACCTGTGATTTCCAGCCAGGCCTGAATTCTCCCCAAATTCCACAGAGTACCAAAACAGGACAATCTTGGCAGGAGCCAAGGGCAGCCTCCTCTACCCTGAAGCAGGCCATGCCTGGAGTCCTTGGCATGAACCGAGGGCAGCATCTCCTGCCTGGAAGCAGTCATGAAGCACACCGAAACACCACTTCCACGTGGGTGGGCCACTGTTGCTTTGCCTCCCACAGATCTGTCCCCCCTTTTCCCCTGGGTGATGGAGCTGCCAAAGATTCCTCAAAGCCCATCTCTTTTGAGCAGTGAGAAGCCCCGGGCTTCTCTTCCTGCATTTATTCTCCAGACCAAGAAGTTACAGGAAGAGACATAGGTGGGGTTTTGAACATAGGTTCAGTTTTACAAGTTTTGCAATAGAAGCTGGTAACATTCAGTCAAAACAAGTCAGATGACACTCTGTTAGGCAATTAAGTGATCCACTATAACAAAGCCTTGATTTACCCGAAATTCCTTTTCCCTCTAGCAGCTTTTTAGTAACGTTGCCTATCAATTAGTCACTTGTCTGTCTTAGAATCAGCAGCCTTGCTGTGTTATGATTCTTTTCCTGCAACAGAGACTCGATGCCCGGGGGTTAAAATTCCTGTCCTTTGCAAGGTCAATATTTGAAACTGCAAGGCTTTTGGTGACTAAAGTCACCTATTACCCAAGAGCAGTAATAGGAAATTAATGTAATACACTAAAAAAGGTAATTGCCTTCCTTAACCACGAAGATGGCATTTTATAAAATTAGCTGCTTCTCTTAAAAGGCAACCTTCATTATCCTTTACCTACTCTTTAAAGACTATACAAACAGGAATAAGTAAATTATGGATAAAATGTTCTATAACTGGGAGAACTCAACGGCCAGTTGCCCACAGCTTACCTGCTGGTGTCCTGTGACACATATTGAAGCCTCCGTTGTACTTTGAGGAAAAATGTTCCAAACATGCCCAAAGTTCTACCCAGCAGCCGCCCCGGGAACCTGCATGCACTTCTGTCCCACTGCGAGTGGCAACCACATCGGCGGTGCTGGACTCGGGTCAGCCCTGCTGGAATGGCAGTGAAAGAGAAACTCATGTTTCAGCACAGCTAAGACGTAAACGTGCAAGTGCAATTTTTAGTGAACAGTGTCGCGTATAAATTTACAGGCGGCCAAGGGATAACTCTGTGACCAAAGGAAAACAAAACCTATTCTAGAAAAACAGCAGCTCTGCCTTTCAGGGATGAGACAACCCTGCAAGCTGCTGAGCTCTCTGCTGGTCACCGGTGATGTCATCCCGGTAGCACTGACCCTGTCACCGCCAGAGGTGCCTCACCCAGTCCCCTCCCATCTGTCCGCTGGACTGGAGGGGCGCCATTCTGTCCACACAGCTTCCTTGAGCACCTGCACCCTTGGGGCCTGCTTGTTGGGAGGAAAGCTGTCACCCGCGGCAGCTGGCTTAAACCTTAGCAGCAGGAGGAACAGCTGCCCGTGGCCAGGCCACTGCCCCAGATGAAACTGTTGCTGCCGGGCCTGGCCATCTCTTCCCAACGGAAATAAGTTGTTTGGGGTTCAGCAGACTCTAGAATGAAGCGGGCCCCTTGGGCACAGGGAGCAACAGCACATCCTAGTGGGCTAATTTCCCCAAAGCTTGAAACTAGGTGTCTTGTCTCACTCCAAGGATGGCTGTGGCACTACAGCATCGCTGGACGCTGGGTGGCAGTAGAGGGCCTCACAGAAACCAGGCACAGACAATCTGGCCTCCAGCAAAGGAATGATGCTAATGCGCTCCTCTGGGTAGAATTTGCACAATAACCCACATGGAAGTCGCAGCAGGACAGGGATGAAAACTATGGGGCAAGAGGTCAAGTCTGCACAATCCCAACCAACCCCACAGATGCCCATGTCCAGTAACCGCACACACTGGATGGCTCCCCACAGGCAAAGGAACGGGTGAGACACACCCCTTCTCTGTACCTGGTGACAGATTCAGGGAAGTCAGGCTCCAGGCCCTCTCTCACTCCCACCGTGTCCTGAATCCTCACCATCAGCTACAGCTGCAAGGACTGTTTCTCTTCTGTGAACCTGCAAGCTAAGGGTCTGAAGCGACACAGTGGAGAAAGCATGCGAGGAAATTCTGCTCTACTTTTCCACCTCAGTGAGGCACGTGCACAATGTAGTTTCCCATCTCAACTGTTGCTTCGCTGTCAAGATTTCTTTTGGTGTGAGAGACCAAGGTGTCGGTAGCAAAAGAAAATGTTTTGCTTTTGCTCCCCTCAGTATGCTTCAACATTTCCAAGTGAATTTCACGTCACAAGGGGAGATGGGGATTGCCCTCAACTGGAATGTGGGTCACCTCCCAGCTGTGTGGTGATGTGTCTGGGGCCAAGGCCAGAGCTGCTGCTTTTCCAGATTTTCCAAGCCAGAAACAAGCACTGTTCACTTTAATAAGGTTAAGTTTAAACCGACATCCTTTTTTGGTGCCTAAACTGTTGACTACATACCCCAGCAAGACAGAAGCGTGTGAAAGCCGTCCATTCACACTCCTCTTCTCCCAGACGGTCACATGCGCATATCCCCAGAGCTGAAGGCACTGTGCAAAGCACGGTGCAGTATATGCGGCCAGTAACCGTGTGTTCTTCTCACTGAACACTTCCAGGGTTGCATCAAGTAAAAGTTGCCTCAACTTTCACTGAAGTAGATAAAAGCTGCAAAAACCCTTACTGATTTCCTAAGTTTACTTCTCTAAGTCCCAAAAGCTAAGACTATAACTACGTTAGTGTTCATGTATGACAAACAAATATTAAATAGTTTACACCTTTATACCAATTTATCTGTAGCTCGTGCAGGTCCAATTGGACCCGGCAGACATCTACAGAACATTTCATGCAACAACTAGAGAATACACATTTTTTCTCATCGGCACATGGAACATTCTCCAGGATAGACCACATGTTAGGTCACAAAACAGGTTTCAGCAAATTTTTCAAAGCTGACATCATTCCTAGTATCTTTTCTGACCACAATTGACTAGCACTGGAAATCAATTACAAGCGAATTTCTGGAAACTACTCCAGTGCATGAAAACTGAACAACAGGCTCCCGAATGACCTATGGGTCCAAGAAGAAATTAAAAAGGAAATCAAAAACGTTCTTGAAACTAATGAAAAAAGATGCATCCTACCAAAACCTGTGGGATACTGTAAAAGCAACAGCGACGAGGCAATATATTGCAATAAATGCTCACATCAAAAGGATGGAGAAACTTCACGTAAATGACCGAACTGTACACCTCAAAGAACCACCACCACCACAACAATGCAATCATAAAAGTACTAGAGAGAAAGAAATAATTAACATCAGGGCAGAGTTCAATGAAATGGAGACCCCCAAAACGATACAAAGGATCAGCGAAACACAAAGTTGTTTTTTGAGAAGATAAATAAAATAGACAAACCATTAGCTTTGCCCACTCTCACCACACTCATTCAACATAGTATTGAAAGCCCTAACCAGAGCAATCAAGCAAGACAAAGAAATAAAGGGCATTCAGATTGGGAAGGACAAAGTCAAGTTGTCCCTGTTTGCAGATGACGCGATCTTATAGATAGAAAACCTAAAGGCTACCAGAACGCCCTTACGGCTGACTAACAATTTTAATAATTTTGCGGGGTACAAAATCAACACCCACAGATCAGGAGCATTTTTATACTCTGATAATGAACTGGCAGAAAAAGAAATCAAGAAAGCAAGCCCATTTACAATAGTCACCCCCAAGATAAAATACCTAGGAACCAATTGAACCAAGGAGGTTAATGCAGATCTCTACAATGAGAACTACCAAACACCAGTGAGAGAAATTAAAGAGCACCCCAAAATAGTGGAATGACATACCAGGCTCTGGTACGGGAAGAATTAACATCGTGAAAATGTCCTTTCTACCCATAGCAGTCTACAAATTCAACGCAATCTCCGTCAAAATAGCAACAACTTTCTTCACAGAAATAGAAAAAGCAGTGCTAACATTCATATGGATTACGAAAAGATCCTGAATAGCCAAAGCAATTTTGAGCTTAAAAGCACCCCAAAAACAGAAAGGCTGGAGGCATAACACCACCCAATTTCAAATTCTATGACAAGGCTCAAAACAGCATGGTGATGGCATAGAAACAGACACTCAGATCAATGGAACAGGATAGAAAACCCAGGAATAATCAATTTGCCTACTTACAGCCAACCGATTTTTGACAAAGCAAACCAGAACATACGCTGTGGAAAAGACAGCCTCTTCAGGAAATAAACGGTGCCCGCAAAATTGGACAATCCACATGCAGAAGAATGAAACTGGACCAGCATCTCACCATATGCCAAAATCGACTCGAAATGGATTAAAGACCAGAATATAAGACCCCAAACCATTACATGACTGAAGGAAAACAGAGGGGAAACACTCCAGGAAGTAGGTGGGGGCAAAGGCTTTATGAATAAGACCCGAAAACCCACAAGCAACAATATAAAAACTAAACAAATGAGCTAATGTCAAACTAAGAAGCTTCCACACAGCAAAGGAAACAATCAACAGAGCAGAAAGGCACCCTAAAAAAAGGGAGAAAATATGTGTAAACTATACGTCTGCCAAGGGCTTAATATCCAGAACATACCAAGAACTCAAACAGCTGTACAGTATGAAAACAAGTAATCCGATTTAAAACTGGGCAAACGAGATGAATAGACATTTTTCAAAGACATACAAATGGCCAACGGTACACGAAAAAATGCTCAGCATCACTAGTCATCAGAGAAATGCAAATCAAAACCACATTGAGATATCATGTCAACCCAGATAGACTGGCCATTGTTAAAAAGACCATTAATAAGAAATGCTACTGAGGATATGAGGAAAGGAGAACTCTTCTCCAATGTTGGTGGGACTGTAAATTAGCACAGCCACTATGGAAAACAGTAAAGAAGTTTCCTCCAATACAGATAGTACTACCATATGATCCAGCAGTTCCACTACTGGGTATATATCCAAAGAAATGGAAATCATATGGAAGGGACACCTGCACTCCCATGTTCACTGCAGCTTTACTTACAATAGCCAAAATATAGAACCAACCTCAGTGCCCTTCGACAGATGACTGGATAAAAAAAATGTGATACACGTACACCATGGAATAATACACAGTGATAAAGAAAAAGAATGAAATTCTGCCATCGGTAACAACCTGGAGGAGTCTGGAGAAAATTATGTTGTGTGAAATAAGCCAGACAAGGGAAGATAAATATCACATGCTCTCACTTATAACTAGGTAGAAAGGAAGGAAGGAAGGAAGGAAGGAAGGAAGGAAGGAAGGAAGGAAGGAAGGAAGCAAAGGACTACAACAGTTCCTTGAACTTTCAGAAGGACAGAAGAAACCAATGGTTACTAGAGATGAGGGGATGGACGGAGGGAGGGAGTTGGGGGCGTGATGGGTCAGGCAAAGGGCATAAAGAAAAATCATGATTTGTAATAATGAATATGCTAATAAA
Organism: Cynocephalus volans; assembly: GCF_027409185.1. NCBI lineage: Eukaryota > Metazoa > Chordata > Mammalia > Dermoptera > Cynocephalidae > Cynocephalus > Cynocephalus volans. The sequence continues at coordinate 2,491,248 of NW_026902465.1, forward strand.
AATAATTTAAAAAGTAAGACACTTTAAAACACAAAAAGAATGCCATTATTGACATTCCAGAAAATTCCAGCTATGTGGATAACATTAAAAACCAGCTGTCAAGCTAAATCCTTTATCAGTACAAATTTTGATATTTCTTCAAATTGGGAGGAGAATGTTGGTTTCGATGTACAATGTCTGGTCACTCCCAGCCTCATCTATTTGTCACTGACGACCCTGGGACAGACGGAAAAAAAAAAAAAAAAACGGTTTCTGCAACTTTTAAAATACAGACACGCCCTCCACCACCAACTTTCAATTTCTACAAAACGTCCTTGGGTTCTAGTATTCTTGCACATGTTTGTTCTCTTACAGGAAATTTGCTCCTTAGGATTTCACTGCAATGTGCTTCTGGATCCCATGCCATGATTTATCTCTGAGGACCCCTGTTCCCCTGGATCCATTTCACCCCGTGCCTGGCCCCCTGTGTGGCACACACACATAGGAGCAGGAGGACAAGGCTTTGAGATGGGGAACCCGCACAAGCAATTATCTGGGTTTAGGTCTGCAGGTTATTAAGGTTTTCCGTTTCAACTTCCACAGCTAGAACGAAAGTGTAGAAATCTGTTTTCTAGTTAAAATCTGTTCACATCCCAAGTGTTTTTTAAGTTACTTAACAAGCCTTTGGTAGTCCGAAATACCGGGAAGTGTGCCTGTAACTAGAAACACCAGAAACTTCCATTTCAAAATTGTCATAAACCAGGGATACTTTAGAAAAACCTTTTCAGCCCACTTCGTGCCTTGAGTAATGGTGGGTAAACAGTGGAAACCAAGAGAGGCAACATGGAAGCAAACGGATATAAAGGCACAAGGGAGACATCATGCTCTTGGGGAGAATTAAAATGCAAATTGTGTCTGTAAACGAAAGAAATTATACAGAAATCCCAGAAAAACAATTGACTGAAAATCAGACGAACGATCCCATGTTCATCGCATCACCTTGAGAACACGAAGGATACTTTTGTACAGGCAGCACACCTCCTTAAAGCAGCAGCAGAGTGCTTCGTGCACAGCAAGGCCTAGTTCACCGAGCAGCTGGAACTGTGCCCACACCCAGAGGGCAGCACCAGTCACGTGGGTGCAGAGGAGGTTGTCCCGGTGAACTCCACAAGCGGCAGCAACGCTCGGCTCTACGCCACAGGACTTCTGACAACGGACACAGTCGCACAGACTGCAAGTGGACCCCACATCAGCCTCAAGACCTCCCCCACCCGAAAACATCTCCACAGCCAGCCAGGGAGGCAAAGGAAGGGTCTTCATGGCGTGCAGAGTTACAATGAATCTGTGTTCACGCTGCCCCCTCCCACTGTACCCGTCGAGACCCAGACGATGTGCCCTGCTACTACAAAGTCGAAGAGATGTTTGATGGGGGCAGAGCGGAAGAGGCACATTGAATTTGGATCATTTTACCCATGACCCTTCTCTCCTCCCAACCCTCTTTGTGAAAGATGACATTTCTGGGGAAACAGAAGGTGATCAGAAGCAAGTAGCTCAAATGTATGTCCCTTGTAAATTTCGGATATCCATCAATTTCAATTTTGAGATATAGAGAAGTGCTGGGAAGTTTAATTGGCCGTATCAGTGTCAGTGAAGAGCTGATGGAAGAAGTGCGAAAGGCCAAAGGAGAAAACCCATGAGTAGAGAAATTAGCCTTCGGCTAATCTTATCTTCTCTGCTTCCATATATCCCTGTCCATCCTCAAAAGTTGAGTGAGGTAGGAGATGATAAGATTGAGATTAGGGCAAATTATTTCCCCATCTTTTCCTTTCTCCAATGCACAGTTTCCTCAACCCGCACACTTGGAGTCTCAGGGTCAGCCTATTAAGTGCCTATAATCAACTTCAATCATTTTAGCAGAGTACTACAGAGTGACTGCTCCCAACCCCTTCAGATAGGTGATGCTTATGTTTACATCTGCTTATCAGCTCTGTCAAAGTGCTGTTTCGTGGAGGTGCTGTAATCTGATGAACACATGAGACATGCTATTTGCTAGCAAGAAATTCTCAGCTCAAACAAGCTAAGGTGTACGGAGATTCAGTATAACACAGTAATTGGTTAACTCAGTTTACTTGGGACTCCATTTCTTAGGTCTTGGGCTGTTTACATAACCAAAAGGAGTGTGTGTGTGTGTGTGTGTGTGTGTACCACACTTGACCTAGCGTGTGTGTGTGTGTGTATGTGTGTTTGTGTACCACACTTGACCTAGCACCTACCTGCACAAGTACCCCCCTGCCAAGTGATGTGTTTAAAGGCCAACAAAAAGGAAAACACAGAACACATTTATAATCCTGAAAATCTAGGGCTACTTAACCTTTTTGCTGCTTAATTTTAAAGGCAAAAAATGTACTATGAGCAGCATAAATAAGAACTGATTTGAGCATAGTTTTATAATAGATAAAATGTACCTGATGGGTCTAATTCAAATTTCTAAAATCTAACTGTGCCGCATTAGTCTGAGATACAAGATCTAAAGCTGCATGATCTAATCTGAGAATTTACGGACCTGTTTGAAATACCTTCATTTGATTAATTTGAAATGGAGGCCAGGGTATGACCTCTAACAGTCTGATCTTTAATAACCGCTCAAGAGATGAGGCAGGAAGTCAGTCGCGCTTAGAATTCTATGCACTTTCCTCTAGTGAGCACACCCTGCGGTTCCACGCGTGCAAGCACACCCCTCGCTCACTGCGGGATCTACAGAGCAGCTGTACATGCCCTTCAAAACTCAAATGCGTGTTATGTGGGTGTGCGGTATAGGGGTAGGACATGAAAAAACTCCCACCTGTCCAGTCCGAGAGAAATTTAACTCCTGAGAAGCACACCTTAGTTGAACATCAGATGCAACACTAATTTGCAGAGGTTCCCACAACATAGGAACAAAAGGGCTGACGTTATGTGTTGATAGCAGATCGTGTGTGAAAACTAAAGTTTTATACGGGGCTGTACGAAGACTAACTGAGGTCTGGAAAATGAGGAATTTTAAATGCTGGACAGTCTCTATACTCAGATTCCGCTGAAGACAATGCAAATACTTATAAGAGCCTGATAATAAAAACAGATTAAAAAACTTAATCATCAAGGTGAAGCATTTAGTAATGAGGTTTGTACAGCTTTTCGGAAAACACTGACTGGAAGTCCCAACCGGCTAGAGGTAGGCCAGTGTCAGGAGGCATCCCGGACATGGGCATTAGCTTCCAGCACTGATGGTGCAGCCAGTGTCGATGATAAGAATTAAAACACAACTGCAACCCCCAGTCCTGGACAGGCTCAGGAAGCGGCTATCTGGAAAGAGTGGGAGGGGTCCAGGAGGCCAGCCCCCAGGTGATACATACGTTTGCACAACAGTGACGGCGAGCCACTGGAAGTCTTTTCCAGCTGTACTGCGCTGTAATTGTGGTCGCTTGCTCAGGACAGTATGCTGCTTTCACAAGTTGTCTCCTTCCTGAGGGATTTGCTCCTAGAAAAAGCCACCACCGCCTTCTTCACTGTGCCTTCTTCTTCTTCTTTTTCTTTTTTTTCCTGGAGCTTGTCTCTTCTGCAGAGAAGAGCTTTTAACACCTCCCTGGATAGTCAGTAAAACCCCAAGCATTAAGAAGGCCAGAAAATACACGTCCACTTCATTTCACTGAAAAAGAAAGGTCATGATCCTATCCCTTCTTTGGGTCATCCACCCTGAGTCTGCACACCACATTTGCTCAGCAGCAGTCTGGCTACCCTTGCACATCCAGCAAACCCTTAGCACTCCTTCCTCTTATTCAGGATTCCAACTTTTTGAGCGACAAGAAGATCCCTGACACAGAGGGATCCTTGCTGAGGTATGAGAGCAGTGACACAGGATGCAAGAAGAGCACAAATGATGTTTCTTTATCCTCTGCCAAGCCCAGGGCACGCTTGGTGCTGCCATTCTCCTCCTGGGTGCAGCAGCAAACGCTTCTTCGTCAGTTCTATGATCCAACACTGCCGCCCTTAAAAATTAAGTCACCTCAAAAGTTACATAAGTATTTGAAAATACTCAAGAAAACTCTCCAAACACTGCTAGTTACACTTTGCTTGTCATAAATGGAACATCAATCTGAGCCCCAGGACAGGCCAGAGACAAGAACCTGTGATTTCCAGCCAGGCCTGAATTCTCCCCAAATTCCACAGAGTACCAAAACAGGACAATCTTGGCAGGAGCCAAGGGCAGCCTCCTCTACCCTGAAGCAGGCCATGCCTGGAGTCCTTGGCATAAACCGAGGGCAGCATCTCCTGCCTGGAAGCAGTCATGAAGCACACCGAAACACCACTTCCACGTGGGTGGGCCACTGTTGCTTTGCCTCCCACAGATCTGTCCCCCCTTTTCCCCTGGGTGATGGAGCTGCCAAAGATTCCTCAAAGCCCATCTCTTTTGAGCAGTGAGAAGCCCCGGGCTTCTCTTCCTGCATTTATTCTCCAGACCAAGAAGTTACAGGAAGAGACATAGGTGGGGTTTTGAACATAGGTTCAGTTTTACAAGTTTTGCAATAGAAGCTGGTAACATTCAGTCAAAACAAGTCAGATGACACTCTGTTAGGCAATTAAGTGATCCACTATAACAAAGCCTTGATTTACCCGAAATTCCTTTTCCCTCTAGCAGCTTTTTAGTAACGTTGCCTATCAATTAGTCACTTGTCTGTCTTAGAATCAGCAGCCTTGCTGTGTTATGATTCTTTTCCTGCAACAGAGACTCGATGCCCGGGGGTTAAAATTCCTGTCCTTTGCAAGGTCAATATTTGAAACTGCAAGGCTTTTGGTGACTAAAGTCACCTATTACCCAAGAGCAGTAATAGGAAATTAATGTAATACACTAAAAAAGGTAATTGCCTTCCTTAACCACGAAGATGGCATTTTATAAAATTAGCTGCTTCTCTTAAAAGGCAACCTTCATTATCCTTTACCTACTCTTTAAAGACTATACAAACAGGAATAAGTAAATTATGGATAAAATGTTCTATAACTGGGAGAACTCAACGGCCAGTTGCCCACAGCTTACCTGCTGGTGTCCTGTGACACATATTGAAGCCTCCGTTGTACTTTGAGGAAAAATGTTCCAAACATGCCCAAAGTTCTACCCAGCAGCCGCCCCGGGAACCTGCATGCACTTCTGTCCCACTGCGAGTGGCAACCACATCGGCGGTGCTGGACTCGGGTCAGCCCTGCTGGAATGGCAGTGAAAGAGAAACTCATGTTTCAGCACAGCTAAGACGTAAACGTGCAAGTGCAATTTTTAGTGAACAGTGTCGCGTATAAATTTACAGGCGGCCAAGGGATAACTCTGTGACCAAAGGAAAACAAAACCTATTCTAGAAAAACAGCAGCTCTGCCTTTCAGGGATGAGACAACCCTGCAAGCTGCTGAGCTCTCTGCTGGTCACCGGTGATGTCATCCCGGTAGCACTGACCCTGTCACCGCCAGAGGTGCCTCACCCAGTCCCCTCCCATCTGTCCGCTGGACTGGAGGGGCGCCATTCTGTCCACACAGCTTCCTTGAGCACCTGCACCCTTGGGGCCTGCTTGTTGGGAGGAAAGCTGTCACCCGCGGCAGCTGGCTTAAACCTTAGCAGCAGGAGGAACAGCTGCCCGTGGCCAGGCCACTGCCCCAGATGAAACTGTTGCTGCCGGGCCTGGCCATCTCTTCCCAACGGAAATAAGTTGTTTGGGGTTCAGCAGACTCTAGAATGAAGCGGGCCCCTTGGGCACAGGGAGCAACAGCACATCCTAGTGGGCTAATTTCCCCAAAGCTTGAAACTAGGTGTCTTGTCTCACTCCAAGGATGGCTGTGGCACTACAGCATCGCTGGACGCTGGGTGGCAGTAGAGGGCCTCACAGAAACCAGGCACAGACAATCTGGCCTCCAGCAAAGGAATGATGCTAATGCGCTCCTCTGGGTAGAATTTGCACAATAACCCACATGGAAGTCGCAGCAGGACAGGGATGAAAACTATGGGGCAAGAGGTCAAGTCTGCACAATCCCAACCAACCCCACAGATGCCCATGTCCAGTAACCGCACACACTGGATGGCTCCCCACAGGCAAAGGAACGGGTGAGACACACCCCTTCTCTGTACCTGGTGACAGATTCAGGGAAGTCAGGCTCCAGGCCCTCTCTCACTCCCACCGTGTCCTGAATCCTCACCATCAGCTACAGCTGCAAGGACTGTTTCTCTTCTGTGAACCTGCAAGCTAAGGGTCTGAAGCGACACAGTGGAGAAAGCATGCGAGGAAATTCTGCTCTACTTTTCCACCTCAGTGAGGCACGTGCACAATGTAGTTTCCCATCTCAACTGTTGCTTCGCTGTCAAGATTTCTTTTGGTGTGAGAGACCAAGGTGTCGGTAGCAAAAGAAAATGTTTTGCTTTTGCTCCCCTCAGTATGCTTCAACATTTCCAAGTGAATTTCACGTCACAAGGGGAGATGGGGATTGCCCTCAACTGGAATGTGGGTCACCTCCCAGCTGTGTGGTGATGTGTCTGGGGCCAAGGCCAGAGCTGCTGCTTTTCCAGATTTTCCAAGCTAGAAACAAGCACTGTTCACTTTAATAAGGTTAAGTTTAAACCGACATCCTTTTTTGGTGCCTAAACTGTTGACTACATACCCCAGCAAGACAGAAGCGTGTGAAAGCCGTCCATTCACACTCCCCTTCTCCCAGACGGTCACATGCGCATATCCCCAGAGTTGAAGGCACTGTGCAAAGCACGGTGCAGTATATGCGGCCAGTAACCGTGTGTTCTTCTCACTGAACACTTCCAGGGTTGCATCAAGTAAAAGTTGCCTCAACTTTCACTGAAGTAGATAAAAGCTGCAAAAACCCTTACTGATTTCCTAAGTTTACTTCTCTAAGTCCCAAAAGCTAAGACTATAACTACGTTAGTGTTCATGTATGACAAACAAATATTAAATAGTTTACACCTTTATACCAATTTATCTGTAGCTCGTGCAGGTCCAATTGGACCCGGCAGACATCTACAGAACATTTCATGCAACAACTAGAGAATACACATTTTTTCTCATCGGCACATGGAACATTCTCCAGGATAGACCACATGTTAGGTCACAAAACAGGTTTCAGCAAATTTTTCAAAGCTGACATCATTCCTAGTATCTTTTCTGACCACAATTGACTAGCACTGGAAATCAATTACAAGCGAATTTCTGGAAACTACTCCAGTGCATGAAAACTGAACAACAGGCTCCCGAATGACCTATGGGTCCAAGAAGAAATTAAAAAGGAAATCAAAAACGTTCTTGAAACTAATGAAAAAAGATGCATCCTACCAAAACCTGTGGGATACTGTAAAAGCAACAGCGACGAGGCAATATATTGCAATAAATGCTCACATCAAAAGGATGGAGAAACTTCACGTAAATGACCGAACTGTACACCTCAAAGAACCACCACCACCACAACAATGCAATCATAAAAGTACTAGAGAGAAAGAAATAATTAACATCAGGGCAGAGTTCAATGAAATGGAGACCCCCAAAACGATACAAAGGATCAGCGAAACACAAAGTTGTTTTTTGAGAAGATAAATAAAATAGACAAACCATTAGCTTTGCCCACTCTCACCACACTCATTCAACATAGTATTGAAAGCCCTAACCAGAGCAATCAAGCAAGACAAAGAAATAAAGGGCATTCAGATTGGGAAGGACAAAGTCAAGTTGTCCCTGTTTGCAGATGACGCGATCTTATAGATAGAAAACCTAAAGGCTACCAGAACGCCCTTACGGCTGACTAACAATTTTAATAATTTTGCGGGGTACAAAATCAACACCCACAGATCAGGAGCATTTTTATACTCCGATAATGAACTGGCAGAAAAAGAAATCAAGAAAGCAAGCCCATTTACAATAGTCACCCCCAAGATAAAATACCTAGGAACCAATTGAACCAAGGAGGTTAATGCAGATCTCTACAATGAGAACTACCAAACACCAGTGAGAGAAATTAAAGAGCACCCCAAAATAGTGGAATGACATACCAGGCTCTGGTACGGGAAGAATTAACATCGTGAAAATGTCCTTTCTACCCATAGCAGTCTACAAATTCAACGCAATCTCCGTCAAAATAGCAACAACTTTCTTCACAGAAATAGAAAAAGCAGTGCTAACATTCATATGGATTACGAAAAGATCCTGAATAGCCAAAGCAATTTTGAGCTTAAAAGCACCCCAAAAACAGAAAGGCTGGAGGCATAACACCACCCAATTTCAAATTCTATGACAAGGCTCAAAACAGCATGGTGATGGCATAGAAACAGACACTCAGATCAATGGAACAGGATAGAAAACCCAGGAATAATCAATTTGCCTACTTACAGCCAACCGATTTTTGACAAAGCAAACCAGAACATACGCTGTGGAAAAGACAGCCTCTTCAGGAAATAAACGGTGCCCGCAAAATTGGACAATCCACATGCAGAAGAATGAAACTGGACCAGCATCTCACCATATGCCAAAATCGACTCGAAATGGATTAAAGACCAGAATATAAGACCCCAAACCATTACATGACTGAAGGAAAACAGAGGGGAAACACTCCAGGAAGTAGGTGGGGGCAAAGGCTTTATGAATAAGACCCGAAAACCCACAAGCAACAATATAAAAACTAAACAAATGAGCTAATGTCAAACTAAGAAGCTTCCACACAGCAAAGGAAACAATCAACAGAGCAGAAAGGCACCCTAAAAAAAGGGAGAAAATATGTGTAAACTATACGTCTGCCAAGGGCTTAATATCCAGAACATACCAAGAACTCAAACAGCTGTACAGTATGAAAACAAGTAATCCGATTTAAAACTGGGCAAACGAGATGAATAGACATTTTTCAAAGACATACAAATGGCCAACGGTACACGAAAAAATGCTCAGCATCACTAGTCATCAGAGAAATGCAAATCAAAACCACATTGAGATATCATGTCAACCCAGATAGACTGGCCATTGTTAAAAAGACCATTAATAAGAAATGCTACTGAGGATATGAGGAAAGGAGAACTCTTCTCCAATGTTGGTGGGACTGTAAATTAGCACAGCCACTATGGAAAACAGTAAAGAAGTTTCCTCCAATACAGATAGTACTACCATATGATCCAGCAGTTCCACTACTGGGTATATATCCAAAGAAATGGAAATCATATGGAAGGGACACCTGCACTCCCATGTTCACTGCAGCTTTACTTACAATAGCCAAAATATAGAACCAACCTCAGTGCCCTTCGACAGATGACTGGATAAAAAAAATGTGATACACGTACACCATGGAATAATACACAGTGATAAAGAAAAAGAATGAAATTCTGCCATCGGTAACAACCTGGATGAGTCTGGAGAAAATTATGTTGTGTGAAATAAGCCAGACAAGGGAAGATAAATATCACATGCTCTCACTTATAACTAGGTAGAAAGGAAGGAAAGAAGGAAGGAAGGAAGGAAGGAAGGAAGGAAGGAAGGAAGGAAGGAAGCAAAGGACTACAACAGTTCCTTGAACTTTCAGAAGGACAGAAGAAACCAATGGTTACTAGAGATGAGGGGATGGACGGAGGGAGGGAGTTGGGGGCGTGATGGGTCAGGCAAAGGGCATAAAGAAAAATCATGATTTGTAATAATGAATATGCTAATAAAAATAATTTAAAAAGTAAGACACTTTAAAACACAAAAAGAATGCCATTATTGACATTCCAGAAAATTCCAGCTATGTGGATAACATTAAAAACCAGCTGTCAAGCTAAATCCTTTATCAGTACAAATTTTGATATTTCTTCAAATTGGGAGGAGAATGTTGGTTTCGATGTACAATGTCTGGTCACTCCCAGCCTCATCTATTTGTCACTGACGACCCTGGGACAGACGGAAAAAAAAAAAAAAAAAACGGTTTCTGCAACTTTTAAAATACAGACACGCCCTCCACCACCAACTTTCAATTTCTACAAAACGTCCTTGGGTTCTAGTATTCTTGCACATGTTTGTTCTCTTACAGGAAATTTGCTCCTTAGGATTTCACTGCAATGTGCTTCTGGATCCCATGCCATGATTTATCTCTGAGGACCCCTGTTCCCCTGGATCCATTTCACCCCGTGCCTGGCTACCTGTGTGGCACACACACATAGGAGCAGGAGGACAAGGCTTTGAGATGGGGAACCCGCACAAGCAATTATCTGGGTTTAGGTCTGCAGGTTATTAAGGTTTTCCGTTTCAACTTCCACAGCTAGAACGAAAGTGTAGAAATCTGTTTTCTAGTTAAAATCTGTTCACATCCCAAGTGTTTTTTAAGTTACTTAACAAGCCTTTGGTAGTCCGAAATACCGGGAAGTGTGCCTGTAACTAGAAACACCAGAAACTTCCATTTCAAAATTGTCATAAACCAGGGATACTTTAGAAAAACCTTTTCAGCCCACTTCGTGCCTTGAGTAATGGTGGGTAAACAGTGGAAACCAAGAGAGGCAACATGGAAGCATACGGATATAAAGGCACAAGGGAGACATCATGCTCTTGGGGAGAATTAAAATGCAAATTGTGTCTGTAAACGAAAGAAATTATACAGAAATCCCAGAAAAACAATTGACTGAAAATCAGACGAACGATCCCATGTTCATCGCATCACCTTGAGAACACGAAGGATACTTTTGTACAGGCAGCACACCTCCTTAAAGCAGCAGCAGAGTGCTTCGTGCACAGCAAGGCCTAGTTCACCGAGCAGCTGGAACTGTGCCCACACCCAGAGGGCAGCACCAGTCACGTGGGTGCAGAGGAGGTTGTCCCGGTGAACTCCACAAGCGGCAGCAACGCTCGGCTCTACGCCACAGGACTTCTGACAACGGACACAGTCGCACAGACTGCAAGTGGACCCCACATCAGCCTCAAGACCTCCCCCACCCGAAAACATCTCCACAGCCAGCCAGGGAGGCAAAGGAAGGGTCTTCATGGCGTGCAGAGTTACAATGAATCTGTGTTCACGCTGCCCCCTCCCACTGTACCCGTCGAGACCCAGACGATGTGCCCTGCTACTACAAAGTCGAAGAGATGTTTGATGGGGGCAGAGCGGAAGAGGCACATTGAATTTGGATCATTTTACCCATGACCCTTCTCTCCTCCCAACCCTCTTTGCGAAAGATGACATTTCTGGGGAAACAGAAGGTGATCAGAAGCAAGTAGCTCAAATGTATGTCCCTTGTAAATTTCGGATATCCATCAATTTCAATTTTGAGATATAGAGAAGTGCTGGGAAGTTTAATTGGCCGTATCAGTGTCAGTGAAGAGCTGATGGAAGAAGTGCGAAAGGCCAAAGGAGAAAACCCATGAGTAGAGAAATTAGCCTTCGGCTAATCTTATCTTCTCTGCTTCCATATATCCCTGTCCATCCTCAAAAGTTGAGTGAGGTAGGAGATGATAAGATTGAGATTAGGGCAAATTATTTCCCCATCTTTTCCTTTCTCCAATGCACAGTTTCCTCAACCCGCACACTTGGAGTCTCAGGGTCAGCCTATTAAGTGCCTATAATCAACTTCAATCATTTTAGCAGAGTACTACAGAGTGACTGCTCCCAACCCCTTCAGATAGGTGATGCTTATGTTTACATCTGCTTATCAGCTCTGTCAAAGTGCTGTTTCGTGGAGGTGCTGTAATCTGATGAACACATGAGACATGCTATTTGCTAGCAAGAAATTCTCACCTCAAACAAGCTAAGGTGTACGGAGATTCAGTATAACACAGTAATTGGTTAACTCAGTTTACTTGGGACTCCATTTCTTAGGTCTTGGGCTGTTTACATAACCAAAAGGAGTGTGTGTGTGTGTGTGTGTGTGTGTGTGTGTGTGTGTGTGTACCACACTTGACCTAGCGTGTGTGTGTGTGTGTGTATGTGTGTTTGTGTACCACACTTGACCTAGCACCTACCTGCACAAGTACCCCCCTGCCAAGTGATGTGTTTAAAGGCCAACAAAAAGGAAAACACAGAACACATTTATAATCCTGAAAATCTAGGGCTACTTAACCTTTTTGCTGCTTAATTTTAAAGGCAAAAAATGTACTATGAGCAGCATAAATAAGAACTGATTTGAGCATAGTTTTATAATAGATAAAATGTACCTGATGGGTCTAATTCAAATTTCTAAAATCTAACTGTGCCGCATTAGTCTGAGATACAAGATCTAAAGCTGCATGATCTAATCTGAGAATTTACGGACCTGTTTGAAATACCTTCATTTGATTAATTTGAAATGGAGGCCAGGGTATGACCTCTAACAGTCTGATCTTTAATAACCGCTCAAGAGATGAGGCAGGAAGTCAGTCGCGCTTAGAATTCTATGCACTTTCCTCTAGTGAGCACACCCTGCGGTTCCACGCGTGCAAGCACACCCCTCGCTCACTGCGGGATCTACAGAGCAGCTGTACATGCCCTTCAAAACTCAAATGCGTGTTATGTGGGTGTGCGGTATAGGGGTAGGACATGAAAAAACTCCCACCTGTCCAGTCCGAGAGAAATTTAACTCCTGAGAAGCACACCTTAGTTGAACATCAGATGCAACACTAATTTGCAGAGGTTCCCACAACATAGGAACAAAAGGGCTGACGTTATGTGTTGATAGCAGATCGTGTGTGAAAACTAAAGTTTTATACGGGGCTGTACGAAGACTAACTGAGGTCTGGAAAATGAGGAATTTTAAATGCTGGACAGTCTCTATACTCAGATTCCGCTGAAGACAATGCAAATACTTATAAGAGCCTGATAATAAAAACAGATTAAAAAACTTAATCATCAAGGTGAAGCATTTAGTAATGAGGTTTGTACAGCTTTTCGGAAAACACTGACTGGAAGTCCCAACCGGCTAGAGGTAGGCCAGTGTCAGGAGGCATCCCGGACATGGGCATTAGCTTCCAGCACTGATGGTGCAGCCAGTGTCGATGATAAGAATTAAAACACAACTGCAACCCCCAGTCCTGGACAGGCTCAGGAAGCGGCTATCTGGAAAGAGTGGGAGGGGTCCAGGAGGCCAGCCCCCAGGTGATACATACGTTTGCACAACAGTGACGGCGAGCCACTGGAAGTCTTTTCCAGCTGTACTGCGCTATAATTGTGGTCGCTTGCTCAGGACAGTATGCTGCTTTCACAAGTTGTCTCCTTCCTGAGGGATTTGCTCCTAGAAAAAGCCACCACCGCCTTCTTCACTGTGCCTTCTTCTTCTTCTTTTTCTTTTTTTTCCTGGAGCTTGTCTCTTCTGCAGAGAAGAGCTTTTAACACCTCCCTGGATAGTCAGTAAAACCCCAAGCATTAAGAAGGCCAGAAAATACACGTCCACTTCATTTCACTGAAAAAGAAAGGTCATGATCCTATCCCTTCTTTGGGTCATCCACCCTGAGTCTGCACACCACATTTGCTCAGCAGCAGTCTGGCTACCCTTGCACATCCAGCAAACCCTTAGCACTCCTTCCTCTTATTCAGGATTCCAACTTTTTGAGCGACAAGAAGATCCCTGACACAGAGGGATCCTTGCTGAGGTATGAGAGCAGTGACACAGGATGCAAGAAGAGCACAAATGATGTTTCTTTATCCTCTGCCAAGCCCAGGGCACGCTTGGTGCTGCCATTCTCCTCCTGGGTGCAGCAGCAAACGCTTCTTCGTCAGTTCTATGATCCAACACTGCCGCCCTTAAAAATTAAGTCACCTCAAAAGTTACATAAGTATTTGAAAATACTCAAGAAAACTCTCCAAACACTGCTAGTTACACTTTGCTTGTCATAAATGGAACATCAATCTGAGCCCCAGGACAGGCCAGAGACAAGAACCTGTGATTTCCAGCCAGGCCTGAATTCTCCCCAAATTCCACAGAGTACCAAAACAGGACAATCTTGGCAGGAGCCAAGGGCAGCCTCCTCTACCCTGAAGCAGGCCATGCCTGGAGTCCTTGGCATGAACCGAGGGCAGCATCTCCTGCCTGGAAGCAGTCATGAAGCACACCGAAACACCACTTCCACGTGGGTGGGCCACTGTTGCTTTGCCTCCCACAGATCTGTCCCCCCTTTTCCCCTGGGTGATGGAGCTGCCAAAGATTCCTCAAAGCCCATCTCTTTTGAGCAGTGAGAAGCCCCGGGCTTCTCTTCCTGCATTTATTCTCCAGACCAAGAAGTTACAGGAAGAGACATAGGTGGGGTTTTGAACATAGGTTCAGTTTTACAAGTTTTGCAATAGAAGCTGGTAACATTCAGTCAAAACAAGTCAGATGACACTCTGTTAGGCAATTAAGTGATCCACTATAACAAAGCCTTGATTTACCCGAAATTCCTTTTCCCTCTAGCAGCTTTTTAGTAACGTTGCCTATCAATTAGTCACTTGTCTGTCTTAGAATCAGCAGCCTTGCTGTGTTATGATTCTTTTCCTGCAACAGAGACTCGATGCCCGGGGGTTAAAATTCCTGTCCTTTGCAAGGTCAATATTTGAAACTGCAAGGCTTTTGGTGACTAAAGTCACCTATTACCCAAGAGCAGTAATAGGAAATTAATGTAATACACTAAAAAAGGTAATTGCCTTCCTTAACCACGAAGATGGCATTTTATAAAATTAGCTGCTTCTCTTAAAAGGCAACCTTCATTATCCTTTACCTACTCTTTAAAGACTATACAAACAGGAATAAGTAAATTATGGATAAAATGTTCTATAACTGGGAGAACTCAACGGCCAGTTGCCCACAGCTTACCTGCTGGTGTCCTGTGACACATATTGAAGCCTCCGTTGTACTTTGAGGAAAAATGTTCCAAACATGCCCAAAGTTCTACCCAGCAGCCGCCCCGGGAACCTGCATGCACTTCTGTCCCACTGCGAGTGGCAACCACATCGGCGGTGCTGGACTCGGGTCAGCCCTGCTGGAATGGCAGTGAAAGAGAAACTCATGTTTCAGCACAGCTAAGACGTAAACGTGCAAGTGCAATTTTTAGTGAACAGTGTCGCGTATAAATTTACAGGCGGCCAAGGGATAACTCTGTGACCAAAGGAAAACAAAACCTATTCTAGAAAAACAGCAGCTCTGCCTTTCAGGGATGAGACAACCCTGCAAGCTGCTGAGCTCTCTGCTGGTCACCGGTGATGTCATCCCGGTAGCACTGACCCTGTCACCGCCAGAGGTGCCTCACCCAGTCCCCTCCCATCTGTCCGCTGGACTGGAGGGGCGCCATTCTGTCCACACAGCTTCCTTGAGCACCTGCACCCTTGGGGCCTGCTTGTTGGGAGGAAAGCTGTCACCCGCGGCAGCTGGCTTAAACCTTAGCAGCAGGAGGAACAGCTGCCCGTGGCCAGGCCACTGCCCCAGATGAAACTGTTGCTGCCGGGCCTGGCCATCTCTTCCCAACGGAAATAAGTTGTTTGGGGTTCAGCAGACTCTAGAATGAAGCGGGCCCCTTGGGCACAGGGAGCAACAGCACATCCTAGTGGGCTAATTTCCCCAAAGCTTGAAACTAGGTGTCTTGTCTCACTCCAAGGATGGCTGTGGCACTACAGCATCGCTGGACGCTGGGTGGCAGTAGAGGGCCTCACAGAAACCAGGCACAGACAATCTGGCCTCCAGCAAAGGAATGATGCTAATGCGCTCCTCTGGGTAGAATTTGCACAATAACCCACATGGAAGTCGCAGCAGGACAGGGATGAAAACTATGGGGCAAGAGGTCAAGTCTGCACAATCCCAACCAACCCCACAGATGCCCATGTCCAGTAACCGCACACACTGGATGGCTCCCCACAGGCAAAGGAACGGGTGAGACACACCCCTTCTCTGTACCTGGTGACAGATTCAGGGAAGTCAGGCTCCAGGCCCTCTCTCACTCCCACCGTGTCCTGAATCCTCACCATCAGCTACAGCTGCAAGGACTGTTTCTCTTCTGTGAACCTGCAAGCTAAGGGTCTGAAGCGACACAGTGGAGAAAGCATGCGAGGAAATTCTGCTCTACTTTTCCACCTCAGTGAGGCACGTGCACAATGTAGTTTCCCATCTCAACTGTTGCTTCGCTGTCAAGATTTCTTTTGGTGTGAGAGACCAAGGTGTCGGTAGCAAAAGAAAATGTTTTGCTTTTGCTCCCCTCAGTATGCTTCAACATTTCCAAGTGAATTTCACGTCACAAGGGGAGATGGGGATTGCCCTCAACTGGAATGTGGGTCACCTCCCAGCTGTGTGGTGATGTGTCTGGGGCCAAGGCCAGAGCTGCTGCTTTTCCAGATTTTCCAAGCCAGAAACAAGCACTGTTCACTTTAATAAGGTTAAGTTTAAACCGACATCCTTTTTTGGTGCCTAAACTGTTGACTACATACCCCAGCAAGACAGAAGCGTGTGAAAGCCGTCCATTCACACTCCCCTTCTCCCAGACGGTCACATGCGCATATCCCCAGAGCTGAAGGCACTGTGCAAAGCACGGTGCAGTATATGCGGCCAGTAACCGTGTGTTCTTCTCACTGAACACTTCCAGGGTTGCATCAAGTAAAAGTTGCCTCAACTTTCACTGAAGTAGATAAAAGCTGCAAAAACCCTTACTGATTTCCTAAGTTTACTTCTCTAAGTCCCAAAAGCTAAGACTATAACTACGTTAGTGTTCATGTATGACAAACAAATATTAAATAGTTTACACCTTTATACCAATTTATCTGTAGCTCGTGCAGGTCCAATTGGACCCGGCAGACATCTACAGAACATTTCATGCAACAACTAGAGAATACACATTTTTTCTCATCGGCACATGGAACATTCTCCAGGATAGACCACATGTTAGGTCACAAAACAGGTTTCAGCAAATTTTTCAAAGCTGACATCATTCCTAGTATCTTTTCTGACCACAATTGACTAGCACTGGAAATCAATTACAAGCGAATTTCTGGAAACTACTCCAGTGCATGAAAACTGAACAGCAGGCTCCCTAATGACCTATGGGTCCAAGAAGAAATTAAAAAGGAAATCAAAAACGTTCTTGAAACTAATGAAAAAAGATGCATCCTACCAAAACCTGTGGGATACTGTAAAAGCAACAGCGACGAGGCAATATATTGCAATAAATGCTCACATCAAAAGGATGGAGAACCTTCACGTAAATGACCGAACTGTACACCTCAAAGAACCACCACCACCACAACAATGCAATCATAAAAGTACTAGAGAGAAAGAAATAATTAACATCAGGGCAGAGTTCAATGAAATGGAGACCCCCAAAACGATACAAAGGATCAGCGAAACACAAAGTTGTTTTTTGAGAAGATAAATAAAATAGACAAACCATTAGCTTTGCCCACTCTCACCACACTCATTCAACATAGTATTGAAAGCCCTAACCAGAGCAATCAAGCAAGACAAAGAAATAAAGGGCATTCAGATTGGGAAGGACAAAGTCAAGTTGTCCCTGTTTGCAGATGACGCGATCTTATAGATAGAAAACCTAAAGGCTACCAGAACGCCCTTACGGCTGACTAACAATTTTAATAATTTTGCGGGGTACAAAATCAACACCCACAGATCAGGAGCATTTTTATACTCCGATAATTTACTGGCAGAAAAAGAAATCAAGAAAGCAAGCCCATTTACAATAGTCACCCCCAAGATAAAATACCTAGGAACCAATTGAACCAAGGAGGTTAATGCAGATCTCTACAATGAGAACTACCAAACACCAGTGAGAGAAATTAAAGAGCACCCCAAAATAGTGGAATGACATACCAGGCTCTGGTACGGGAAGAATTAACATCGTGAAAATGTCCTTTCTACCCATAGCAGTCTACAAATTCAACGCAATCTCCGTCAAAATAGCAACAACTTTCTTCACAGAAATAGAAAAAGCAGTGCTAACATTCATATGGATTACGAAAAGATCCTGAATAGCCAAAGCAATTTTGAGCTTAAAAGCACCCCAAAAACAGAAAGGCTGGAGGCATAACACCACCCAATTTCAAATTCTATGACAAGGCTCAAAACAGCATGGTGATGGCATAGAAACAGACACTCAGATCAATGGAACAGGATAGAAAACCCAGGAATAATCAATTTGCCTACTTACAGCCAACCGAGTTTTGACAAAGCAAACCAGAACATACGCTGTGGAAAAGACAGCCTCTTCAGGAAATAAACGGTGCCCGCAAAATTGGACAATCCACATGCAGAAGAATGAAACTGGACCAGCATCTCACCATATGCCAAAATCGACTCGAAATGGATTAAAGACCAGAATATAAGACCCCAAACCATTACATGACTGAAGGAAAACAGAGGGGAAACACTCCAGGAAGTAGGTGGGGGCAAAGGCTTTATGAATAAGACCCGAAAACCCACAAGCAACAATATAAAAACTAAACAAATGAGCTAATGTCAAACTAAGAAGCTTCCACACAGCAAAGGAAACAATCAACAGAGCAGAAAGGCACCCTAAAAAAAGGGAGAAAATATGTGTAAACTATACGTCTGCCAAGGGCTTAATATCCAGAACATACCAAGAACTCAAACAGCTGTACAGTATGAAAACAAGTAATCCGATTTAAAACTGGGCAAACGAGATGAATAGACATTTTTCAAAGACATACAAATGGCCAACGGTACACGAAAAAATGCTCAGCATCACTAGTCATCAGAGAAATGCAAATCAAAACCACATTGAGATATCATGTCAACCCAGATAGACTGGCCATTGTTAAAAAGACCATTAATAAGAAATGCTACTGAGGATATGAGGAAAGGAGAACTCTTCTCCAATGTTGGTGGGACTGTAAATTAGTACAGCCACTATGGAAAACAGTAAAGAAGTTTCCTCCAATACAGATAGTACTACCATATGATCCAGCAGTTCCACTACTGGGTATATATCCAAAGAAATGGAAATCATATGGAAGGGACACCTGCACTCCCATGTTCACTGCAGCTTTACTTACAATAGCCAAAATATAGAACCAACCTCAGTGCCCTTCGACAGATGACTGGATAAAAAAAATGTGATACACGTACACCATGGAATAATACACAGTGATAAAGAAAAAGAATGAAATTCTGCCATCGGTAACAACCTGGAGGAGTCTGGAGAAAATTATGTTGTGTGAAATAAGCCAGACAAGGGAAGATAAATATCACATGCTCTCACTTATAACTAGGTAGAAAGGAAGGAAGGAAGGAAGGAAGGAAGGAAGGAAGGAAGGAAGGAAGGAAGGAAGGAAGGAAGGAAGCAAAGGACTACAACAGTTCCTTGAACTTTCAGAAGGACAGAAGAAACCAATGGTTACTAGAGATGAGGGGATGGACGGAGGGAGGGAGTTGGGGGCGTGATGGGTCAGGCAAAGGGCATAAAGAAAAATCATGATTTGTAATAATGAATATGCTAATAAAAATAATTTAAAAAGTAAGACACTTTAAAACACAAAAAGAATGCCATTATTGACATTCCAGAAAATTCCAGCTATGTGGATAACATTAAAAACCAGCTGTCAAGCTAAATCCTTTATCAGTACAAATTTTGATATTTCTTCAAATTGGGAGGAGAATGTTGGTTTCGATGTACAATGTCTGGTCACTCCCAGCCTCATCTATTTGTCACTGACGACCCTGGGACAGACGGAAAAAAAAAAAAAAAAAAAACGGTTTCTGCAACTTTTAAAATACAGACACGCCCTCCACCACCAACTTTCAATTTCTACAAAACGTCCTTGGGTTCTAGTATTCTTGCACATGTTTGTTCTCTTACAGGAAATTTGCTCCTTAGGATTTCACTGCAATGTGCTTCTGGATCCCATGCCATGATTTATCTCTGAGGACCCCTGTTCCCCTGGATCCATTTCACCCCGTGCCTGGCCACCTGTGTGGCACACACACATAGGAGCAGGAGGACAAGGCTTTGAGATGGGGAACCCGTACAAGCAATTATCTGGGTTTAGGTCTGCAGGTTATTAAGGTTTTCCGTTTCAACTTCCACAGCTAGAACGAAAGTGTAGAAATCTGTTTTCTAGTTAAAATCTGTTCACATCCCAAGTGTTTTTTAAGTTACTTAACAAGCCTTTGGTAGTCCGAAATACCGGGAAGTGTGCCTGTAACTAGAAACACCAGAAACTTCCATTTCAAAATTGTCATAAACCAGGGATACTTTAGAAAAACCTTTTCAGCCCACTTCGTGCCTTGAGTAATGGTGGGTAAACAGTGGAAACCAAGAGAGGCAACATGGAAGCAAACGGATATAAAGGCACAAGGGAGACATCATGCTCTTGGGGAGAACTAAAATGCAAATTGTGTCTGTAAACGAAAGAAATTATACAGAAATCCCAGAAAAACAATTGACTGAAAATCAGACGAACGATCCCATGTTCATCGCATCACCTTGAGAACACGAAGGATACTTTTGTACAGGCAGCACACCTCCTTAAAGCAGCAGCAGAGTGCTTCGTGCACAGCAAGGCCTAGTTCACCGAGCAGCTGGAACTGTGCCCACACCCAGAGGGCAGCACCAGTCACGTGGGTGCAGAGGAGGTTGTCCCGGTGAACTCCACAAGCGGCAGCAACGCTCGGCTCTACGCCACAGGACTTCTGACAACGGACACAGTCGCACAGACTGCAAGTGGACCCCACATCAGCCTCAAGACCTCCCCCACCCGAAAACATCTCCACAGCCAGCCAGGGAGGCAAAGGAAGGGTCTTCATGGCGTGCAGAGTTACAATGAATCTGTGTTCACACTGCCCCCTCCCACTGTACCCGTCGAGACCCAGACGATGTGCCCTGCTACTACAAAGTCGAAGAGATGTTTGATGGGGGCAGAGCGGAAGAGGCACATTGAATTTGGATCATTTTACCCATGACCCTTCTCTCCTCCCAACCCTCTTTGCGAAAGATGACATTTCTGGGGAAACAGAAGGTGATCAGAAGCAAGTAGCTCAAATGTATGTCCCTTGTAAATTTCGGATATCCATCAATTTCAATTTTGAGATATAGAGAAGTGCTGGGAAGTTTAATTGGCCGTATCAGTGTCAGTGAAGAGCTGATGGAAGAAGTGCGAAAGGCCAAAGGAGAAAACCCATGAGTAGAGAAATTAGCCTTCGGCTAATCTTATCTTCTCTGCTTCCATATATCCCTGTCCATCCTCAAAAGTTGAGTGAGGTAGGAGATGATAAGATTGAGATTAGGGCAAATTATTTCCCCATCTTTTCCTTTCTCCAATGCACAGTTTCCTCAACCCGCACACTTGGAGTCTCAGGGTCAGCCTATTAAGTGCCTATAATCAACTTCAATCATTTTAGCAGAGTACTACAGAGTGACTGCTCCCAACCCCTTCAGATAGGTGATGCTTATGTTTACATCTGCTTATCAGCTCTGTCAAAGTGCTGTTTCGTGGAGGTGCTGTAATCTGATGAACACATGAGACATGCTATTTGCTAGCAAGAAATTCTCAGCTCAAACAAGCTAAGGTGTACGGAGATTCAGTATAACACAGTAATTGGTTAACTCAGTTTACTTGGGACTCCATTTCTTAGGTCTTGGGCTGTTTACATAACCAAAAGGAGTGTGTGTGTGTGTGTGTGTGTGTGTGTGTGTGTGTGTGTGTGTGTGTGTGTGTACCACACTTGACCTAGCGTGTGTGTGTGTGTGTGTATGTGTGTTTGTGTACCACACTTGACCTAGCACCTACCTGCACAAGTACCCCCCTGCCAAGTGATGTGTTTAAAGGCCAACAAAAAGGAAAACACAGAACACATTTATAATCCTGAAAATCTAGGGCTACTTAACCTTTTTGCTGCTTAATTTTAAAGGCAAAAAATGTACTATGAGCAGCATAAATAAGAACTGATTTGAGCATAGTTTTATAATAGATAAAATGTACCTGATGGGTCTAATTCAAATTTCTAAAATCTAACTGTGCCGCATTAGTCTGAGATACAAGATCTAAAGCTGCATGATCTAATCTGAGAATTTACGGACCTGTTTGAAATACCTTCATTTGATTAATTTGAAATGGAGGCCAGGGTATGACCTCTAACAGTCTGATCTTTAATAACCGCTCAAGAGATGAGGCAGGAAGTCAGTCGCGCTTAGAATTCTATGCACTTTCCTCTAGTGAGCACACCCTGCGGTTCCACGCGTGCAAGCACACCCCTCGCTCACTGCGGGATCTACAGAGCAGCTGTACATGCCCTTCAAAACTCAAATGCGTGTTATGTGGGTGTGCGGTATAGGGGTAGGACATGAAAAAACTCCCACCTGTCCAGTCCGAGAGAAATTTAACTCCTGAGAAGCACACCTTAGTTGAACATCAGATGCAACACTAATTTGCAGAGGTTCCCACAACATAGGAACAAAAGGGCTGACGTTATGTGTTGATAGCAGATCGTGTGTGAAAACTAAAGTTTTATACGGGGCTGTACGAAGACTAACTGAGGTCTGGAAAATGAGGAATTTTAAATGCTGGACAGTCTCTATACTCAGATTCCGCTGAAGACAATGCAAATACTTATAAGAGCCTGATAATAAAAACAGATTAAAAAACTTAATCATCAAGGTGAAGCATTTAGTAATGAGGTTTGTACAGCTTTTCGGAAAACACTGACTGGAAGTCCCAACCGGCTAGAGGTAGGCCAGTGTCAGGAGGCATCCCGGACATGGGCATTAGCTTCCAGCACTGATGGTGCAGCCAGTGTCGATGATAAGAATTAAAACACAACTGCAACCCCCAGTCCTGGACAGGCTCAGGAAGCGGCTATCTGGAAAGAGTGGGAGGGGTCCAGGAGGCCAGCCCCCAGGTGATACATACGTTTGCACAACAGTGACGGCGAGCCACTGGAAGTCTTTTCCAGCTGTACTGCGCTGTAATTGTGGTCGCTTGCTCAGGACAGTATGCTGCTTTCACAAGTTGTCTCCTTCCTGAGGGATTTGCTCCTAGAAAAAGCCACCACCGCCTTCTTCACTGTGCCTTCTTCTTCTTCTTTTTCTTTTTTTTCCTGGAGCTTGTCTCTTCTGCAGAGAAGAGCTTTTAACACCTCCCTGGATAGTCAGTAAAACCCCAAGCATTAAGAAGGCCAGAAAATACACGTCCACTTCATTTCACTGAAAAAGAAAGGTCATGATCCTATCCCTTCTTTGGGTCATCCACCCTGAGTCTGCACACCACATTTGCTCAGCAGCAGTCTGGCTACCCTTGCACATCCAGCAAACCCTTAGCACTCCTTCCTCTTATTCAGGATTCCAACTTTTTGAGCGACAAGAAGATCCCTGACACAGAGGGATCCTTGCTGAGGTATGAGAGCAGTGACACAGGATGCAAGAAGAGCACAAATGATGTTTCTTTATCCTCTGCCAAGCCCAGGGCACGCTTGGTGCTGCCATTCTCCTCCTGGGTGCAGCAGCAAACGCTTCTTCGTCAGTTCTATGATCCAACACTGCCGCCCTTAAAAATTAAGTCACCTCAAAAGTTACATAAGTATTTGAAAATACTCAAGAAAACTCTCCAAACACTGCTAGTTACACTTTGCTTGTCATAAATGGAACATCAATCTGAGCCCCAGGACAGGCCAGAGACAAGAACCTGTGATTTCCAGCCAGGCCTGAATTCTCCCCAAATTCCACAGAGTACCAAAACAGGACAATCTTGGCAGGAGCCAAGGGCAGCCTCCTCTACCCTGAAGCAGGCCATGCCTGGAGTCCTTGGCATGAACCGAGGGCAGCATCTCCTGCCTGGAAGCAGTCATGAAGCACACCGAAACACCACTTCCACGTGGGTGGGCCACTGTTGCTTTGCCTCCCACAGATCTGTCCCCCCTTTTCCCCTGGGTGATGGAGCTGCCAAAGATTCCTCAAAGCCCATCTCTTTTGAGCAGTGAGAAGCCCCGGGCTTCTCTTCCTGCATTTATTCTCCAGACCAAGAAGTTACAGGAAGAGACATAGGTGGGGTTTTGAACATAGGTTCAGTTTTACAAGTTTTGCAATAGAAGCTGGTAACATTCAGTCAAAACAAGTCAGATGACACTCTGTTAGGCAATTAAGTGATCCACTATAACAAAGCCTTGATTTACCCGAAATTCCTTTTCCCTCTAGCAGCTTTTTAGTAACGTTGCCTATCAATTAGTCACTTGTCTGTCTTAGAATCAGCAGCCTTGCTGTGTTATGATTCTTTTCCTGCAACAGAGACTCGATGCCCGGGGGTTAAAATTCCTGTCCTTTGCAAGGTCAATATTTGAAACTGCAAGGCTTTTGGTGACTAAAGTCACCTATTACCCAAGAGCAGTAATAGGAAATTAATGTAATACACTAAAAAAGGTAATTGCCTTCCTTAACCACGAAGATGGCATTTTATAAAATTAGCTGCTTCTCTTAAAAGGCAACCTTCATTATCCTTTACCTACTCTTTAAAGACTATACAAACAGGAATAAGTAAATTATGGATAAAATGTTCTATAACTGGGAGAACTCAACGGCCAGTTGCCCACAGCTTACCTGCTGGTGTCCTGTGACACATATTGAAGCCTCCGTTGTACTTTGAGGAAAAATGTTCCAAACATGCCCAAAGTTCTACCCAGCAGCCGCCCCGGGAACCTGCATGCACTTCTGTCCCACTGCGAGTGGCAACCACATCGGCGGTGCTGGACTCGGGTCAGCCCTGCTGGAATGGCAGTGAAAGAGAAACTCATGTTTCAGCACAGCTAAGACGTAAACGTGCAAGTGCAATTTTTAGTGAACAGTGTCGCGTATAAATTTACAGGCGGCCAAGGGATAACTCTGTGACCAAAGGAAAACAAAACCTATTCTAGAAAAACAGCAGCTCTGCCTTTCAGGGATGAGACAACCCTGCAAGCTGCTGAGCTCTCTGCTGGTCACCGGTGATGTCATCCCGGTAGCACTGACCCTGTCACCGCCAGAGGTGCCTCACCCAGTCCCCTCCCATCTGTCCGCTGGACTGGAGGGGCGCCATTCTGTCCACACAGCTTCCTTGAGCACCTGCACCCTTGGGGCCTGCTTGTTGGGAGGAAAGCTGTCACCCGCGGCAGCTGGCTTAAACCTTAGCAGCAGGAGGAACAGCTGCCCGTGGCCAGGCCACTGCCCCAGATGAAACTGTTGCTGCCGGGCCTGGCCATCTCTTCCCAACGGAAATAAGTTGTTTGGGGTTCAGCAGACTCTAGAATGAAGCGGGCCCCTTGGGCACAGGGAGCAACAGCACATCCTAGTGGGCTAATTTCCCCAAAGCTTGAAACTAGGTGTCTTGTCTCACTCCAAGGATGGCTGTGGCACTACAGCATCGCTGGACGCTGGGTGGCAGTAGAGGGCCTCACAGAAACCAGGCACAGACAATCTGGCCTCCAGCAAAGGAATGATGCTAATGCGCTCCTCTGGGTAGAATTTGCACAATAACCCACATGGAAGTCGCAGCAGGACAGGGATGAAAACTATGGGGCAAGAGGTCAAGTCTGCACAATCCCAACCAACCCCACAGATGCCCATGTCCAGTAACCGCACACACTGGATGGCTCCCCACAGGCAAAGGAACGGGTGAGACACACCCCTTCTCTGTACCTGGTGACAGATTCAGGGAAGTCAGGCTCCAGGCCCTCTCTCACTCCCACCGTGTCCTGAATCCTCACCATCAGCTACAGCTGCAAGGACTGTTTCTCTTCTGTGAACCTGCAAGCTAAGGGTCTGAAGCGACACAGTGGAGAAAGCATGCGAGGAAATTCTGCTCTACTTTTCCACCTCAGTGAGGCACGTGCACAATGTAGTTTCCCATCTCAACTGTTGCTTCGCTGTCAAGATTTCTTTTGGTGTGAGAGACCAAGGTGTCGGTAGCAAAAGAAAATGTTTTGCTTTTGCTCCCCTCAGTATGCTTCAACATTTCCAAGTGAATTTCACGTCACAAGGGGAGATGGGGATTGCCCTCAACTGGAATGTGGGTCACCTCCCAGCTGTGTGGTGATGTGTCTGGGGCCAAGGCCAGAGCTGCTGCTTTTCCAGATTTTCCAAGCCAGAAACAAGCACTGTTCACTTTAATAAGGTTAAGTTTAAACCGACATCCTTTTTTGGTGCCTAAACTGTTGACTACATACCCCAGCAAGACAGAAGCGTGTGAAAGCCGTCCATTCACACTCCCCTTCTCCCAGACGGTCACATGCGCATATCCCCAGAGCTGAAGGCACTGTGCAAAGCACGGTGCAGTATATGCGGCCAGTAACCGTGTGTTCTTCTCACTGAACACTTCCAGGGTTGCATCAAGTAAAAGTTGCCTCAACTTTCACTGAAGTAGATAAAAGCTGCAAAAACCCTTACTGATTTCCTAAGTTTACTTCTCTAAGTCCCAAAAGCTAAGACTATAACTACGTTAGTGTTCATGTATGACAAACAAATATTAAATAGTTTACACCTTTATACCAATTTATCTGTAGCTCGTGCAGGTCCAATTGGACCCGGCAGACATCTACAGAACATTTCATGCAACAACTAGAGAATACACATTTTTTCTCATCGGCACATGGAACATTCTCCAGGATAGACCACATGTTAGGTCACAAAACAGGTTTCAGCAAATTTTTCAAAGCTGACATCATTCCTAGTATCTTTTCTGACCACAATTGACTAGCACTGGAAATCAATTACAAGCGAATTTCTGGAAACTACTCCAGTGCATGAAAACTGAACAACAGGCTCCCGAATGACCTATGGGTCCAAGAAGAAATTAAAAAGGAAATCAAAAACGTTCTTGAAACTAATGAAAAAAGATGCATCCTACCAAAACCTGTGGGATACTGTAAAAGCAACAGCGACGAGGCAATATATTGCAATAAATGCTCACATCAAAAGGATGGAGAACCTTCACGTAAATGACCGAACTGTACACCTCAAAGAACCACCACCACCACAACAATGCAATCATAAAAGTACTAGAGAGAAAGAAATAATTAACATCAGGGCAGAGTTCAATGAAATGGAGACCCCCAAAACGATACAAAGGATCAGCGAAACACAAAGTTGTTTTTTGAGAAGATAAATAAAATAGACAAACCATTAGCTTTGCCCACTCTCACCACACTCATTCAACATAGTATTGAAAGCCCTAACCAGAGCAATCAAGCAAGACAAAGAAATAAAGGGCATTCAGATTGGGAAGGACAAAGTCAAGTTGTCCCTGTTTGCAGATGACGCGATCTTATAGATAGAAAACCTAAAGGCTACCAGAACGCCCTTACGGCTGACTAACAATTTTAATAATTTTGCGGGGTACAAAATCAACACCCACAGATCAGGAGCATTTTTATACTCCGATAATGAACTGGCAGAAAAAGAAATCAAGAAAGCAAGCCCATTTACAATAGTCACCCCCAAGATAAAATACCTAGGAACCAATTGAACCAAGGAGGTTAATGCAGATCTCTACAATGAGAACTACCAAACACCAGTGAGAGAAATTAAAGAGCACCCCAAAATAGTGGAATGACATACCAGGCTCTGGTACGGGAAGAATTAACATCGTGAAAATGTCCTTTCTACCCATAGCAGTCTACAAATTCAACGCAATCTCCGTCAAAATAGCAACAACTTTCTTCACAGAAATAGAAAAAGCAGTGCTAACATTCATATGGATTACGAAAAGATCCTGAATAGCCAAAGCAATTTTGAGCTTAAAAGCACCCCAAAAACAGAAAGGCTGGAGGCATAACACCACCCAATTTCAAATTCTATGACAAGGCTCAAAACAGCATGGTGATGGCATAGAAACAGACACTCAGATCAATGGAACAGGATAGAAAACCCAGGAATAATCAATTTGCCTACTTACAGCCAACCGAGTTTTGACAAAGCAAACCAGAACATACGCTGTGGAAAAGACAGCCTCTTCAGGAAATAAACGGTGCCCGCAAAATTGGACAATCCACATGCAGAAGAATGAAACTGGACCAGCATCTCACCATATGCCAAAATCGACTCGAAATGGATTAAAGACCAGAATATAAGACCCCAAACCATTACATGACTGAAGGAAAACAGAGGGGAAACACTCCAGGAAGTAGGTGGGGGCAAAGGCTTTATGAATAAGACCCGAAAACCCACAAGCAACAATATAAAAACTAAACAAATGAGCTAATGTCAAACTAAGAAGCTTCCACACAGCAAAGGAAACAATCAACAGAGCAGAAAGGCACCCTAAAAAAAGGGAGAAAATATGTGTAAACTATACGTCTGCCAAGGGCTTAATATCCAGAACATACCAAGAACTCAAACAGCTGTACAGTATGAAAACAAGTAATCCGATTTAAAACTGGGCAAACGAGATGAATAGACATTTTTCAAAGACATACAAATGGCCAACGGTACACCAAAAAAATGCTCAGCATCACTAGTCATCAGAGAAATGCAAATCAAAACCACATTGAGATATCATGTCAACCCAGATAGACTGGCCATTGTTAAAAAGACCATTAATAAGAAATGCTACTGAGGATATGAGGAAAGGAGAACTCTTCTCCAATGTTGGTGGGACTGTAAATTAGCACAGCCACTATGGAAAACAGTAAAGAAGTTTCCTCCAATACAGATAGTACTACCATATGATCCAGCAGTTCCACTACTGGGTATATATCCAAAGAAATGGAAATCATATGGAAGGGACACCTGCACTCCCATGTTCACTGCAGCTTTACTTACAATAGCCAAAATATAGAACCAACCTCAGTGCCCTTCGACAGATGACTGGATAAAAAAAATGTGATACACGTACACCATGGAATAATACACAGTGATAAAGAAAAAGAATGAAATTCTGCCATCGGTAACAACCTGGATGAGTCTGGAGAAAATTATGTTGTGTGAAATAAGCCAGACAAGGGAAGATAAATATCACATGCTCTCACTTATAACTAGGTAGAAAGGAAGGAAAGAAGGAAGGAAGGAAGGAAGGAAGGAAGGAAGGAAGGAAGGAAGGAAGCAAAGGACTACAACAGTTCCTTGAACTTTCAGAAGGACAGAAGAAACCAATGGTTACTAGAGATGAGGGGATGGACGGAGGGAGGGAGTTGGGGGCGTGATGGGTCAGGCAAAGGGCATAAAGAAAAATCATGATTTGTAATAATGAATATGCTAATAAAAATAATTTAAAAAGTAAGACACTTTAAAACACAAAAAGAATGCCATTATTGACATTCCAGAAAATTCCAGCTATGTGGATAACATTAAAAACCAGCTGTCAAGCTAAATCCTTTATCAGTACAAATTTTGATATTTCTTCAAATTGGGAGGAGAATGTTGGTTTCGATGTACAATGTCTGGTCACTCCCAGCCTCATCTATTTGTCACTGACGACCCTGGGACAGACGGAAAAAAAAAAAAAAAAAAACGCTATCTGCAACTTTTAAAATACAGACACGCCCTCCACCACCAACTTTCAATTTCTACAAAACGTCCTTGGGTTCTAGTATTCTTGCACATGTTTGTTCTCTTACAGGAAATTTGCTCCTTAGGATTTCACTGCAATGTGCTTCTGGATCCCATGCCATGATTTATCTCTGAGGACCCCTGTTCCCCTGGATCCATTTCACCCCGTGCCTGGCCACCTGTGTGGCACACACACATAGGAGCAGGAGGACAAGGCTTTGAGATGGGGAACCCGCACAAGCAATTATCTGGGTTTAGGTCTGCAGGTTATTAAGGTTTTCCGTTTCAACTTCCACAGCTAGAACGAAAGTGTAGAAATCTGTTTTCTAGTTAAAATCTGTTCACATCCCAAGTGTTTTTTAAGTTACTTAACAAGCCTTTGGTAGTCCGAAATACCGGGAAGTGTGCCTGTAACTAGAAACACCAGAAACTTCCATTTCAAAATTGTCATAAACCAGGGATACTTTAGAAAAACCTTTTCAGCCCACTTCGTGCCTTGAGTAATGGTGGGTAAACAGTGGAAACCAAGAGAGGCAACATGGAAGCAAACGGATATAAAGGCACAAGGGAGACATCATGCTCTTGGGGAGAACTAAAATGCAAATTGTGTCTGTAAACGAAAGAAATTATACAGAAATCCCAGAAAAACAATTGACTGAAAATCAGACGAACGATCCCATGTTCATCGCATCACCTTGAGAACACGAAGGATACTTTTGTACAGGCAGCACACCTCCTTAAAGCAGCAGCAGAGTGCTTCGTGCACAGCAAGGCCTAGTTCACCGAGCAGCTGGAACTGTGCCCACACCCAGAGGGCAGCACCAGTCACGTGGGTGCAGAGGAGGTTGTCCCGGTGAACTCCACAAGCGGCAGCAACGCTCGGCTCTACGCCACAGGACTTCTGACAACGGACACAGTCGCACAGACTGCAAGTGGACCCCACATCAGCCTCAAGACCTCCCCCACCCGAAAACATCTCCACAGCCAGCCAGGGAGGCAAAGGAAGGGTCTTCATGGCGTGCAGAGTTACAATGAATCTGTGTTCACGCTGCCCCCTCCCACTGTACCCGTCGAGACCCAGACGATGTGCCCTGCTACTACAAAGTCGAAGAGATGTTTGATGGGGGCAGAGCGGAAGAGGCACATTGAATTTGGATCATTTTACCCATGACCCTTCTCTCCTCCCAACCCTCTTTGCGAAAGATGACATTTCTGGGGAAACAGAAGGTGATCAGAAGCAAGTAGCTCAAATGTATGTCCCTTGTAAATTTCGGATATCCATCAATTTCAATTTTGAGATATAGAGAAGTGCTGGGAAGTTTAATTGGCCGTATCAGTGTCAGTGAAGAGCTGATGGAAGAAGTGCGAAAGGCCAAAGGAGAAAACCCATGAGTAGAGAAATTAGCCTTCGGCTAATCTTATCTTCTCTGCTTCCATATATCCCTGTCCATCCTCAAAAGTTGAGTGAGGTAGGAGATGATAAGATTGAGATTAGGGCAAATTATTTCCCCATCTTTTCCTTTCTCCAATGCACAGTTTCCTCAACCCGCACACTTGGAGTCTCAGGGTCAGCCTATTAAGTGCCTATAATCAACTTCAATCATTTTAGCAGAGTACTACAGAGTGACTGCTCCCAACCCCTTCAGATAGGTGATGCTTATGTTTACATCTGCTTATCAGCTCTGTCAAAGTGCTGTTTCGTGGAGGTGCTGTAATCTGATGAACACATGAGACATGCTATTTGCTAGCAAGAAATTCTCAGCTCAAACAAGCTAAGGTGTACGGAGATTCAGTATAACACAGTAATTGGTTAACTCAGTTTACTTGGGACTCCATTTCTTAGGTCTTGGGCTGTTTACATAACCAAAAGGAGTGTGTGTGTGTGTGTGTGTGTGTGTGTACCACACTTGACCTAGCGTGTGTGTGTGTGTGTATGTGTGTTTGTGTACCACACTTGACCTAGCACCTACCTGCACAAGTACCCCCCTGCCAAGTGATGTGTTTAAAGGCCAACAAAAAGGAAAACACAGAACACATTTATAATCCTGAAAATCTAGGGCTACTTAACCTTTTTGCTGCTTAATTTTAAAGGCAAAAAATGTACTATGAGCAGCATAAATAAGAACTGATTTGAGCATAGTTTTATAATAGATAAAATGTACCTGATGGGTCTAATTCAAATTTCTAAAATCTAACTGTGCCGCATTAGTCTGAGATACAAGATCTAAAGCTGCATGATCTAATCTGAGAATTTACGGACCTGTTTGAAATACCTTCATTTGATTAATTTGAAATGGAGGCCAGGGTATGACCTCTAACAGTCTGATCTTTAATAACCGCTCAAGAGATGAGGCAGGAAGTCAGTCGCGCTTAGAATTCTATGCACTTTCCTCTAGTGAGCACACCCTGCGGTTCCACGCGTGCAAGCACACCCCTCGCTCACTGCGGGATCTACAGAGCAGCTGTACATGCCCTTCAAAACTCAAATGCGTGTTATGTGGGTGTGCGGTATAGGGGTAGGACATGAAAAAACTCCCACCTGTCCAGTCCGAGAGAAATTTAACTCCTGAGAAGCACACCTTAGTTGAACATCAGATGCAACACTAATTTGCAGAGGTTCCCACAACATAGGAACAAAAGGGCTGACGTTATGTGTTGATAGCAGATCGTGTGTGAAAACTAAAGTTTTATACGGGGCTGTACGAAGACTAACTGAGGTCTGGAAAATGAGGAATTTTAAATGCTGGACAGTCTCTATACTCAGATTCCGCTGAAGACAATGCAAATACTTATAAGAGCCTGATAATAAAAACAGATTAAAAAACTTAATCATCAAGGTGAAGCATTTAGTAATGAGGTTTGTACAGCTTTTCGGAAAACACTGACTGGAAGTCCCAACCGGCTAGAGGTAGGCCAGTGTCAGGAGGCATCCCGGACATGGGCATTAGCTTCCAGCACTGATGGTGCAGCCAGTGTCGATGATAAGAATTAAAACACAACTGCAACCCCCAGTCCTGGACAGGCTCAGGAAGCGGCTATCTGGAAAGAGTGGGAGGGGTCCAGGAGGCCAGCCCCCAGGTGATACATACGTTTGCACAACAGTGACGGCGAGCCACTGGAAGTCTTTTCCAGCTGTACTGCGCTGTAATTGTGGTCGCTTGCTCAGGACAGTATGCTGCTTTCACAAGTTGTCTCCTTCCTGAGGGATTTGCTCCTAGAAAAAGCCACCACCGCCTTCTTCACTGTGCCTTCTTCTTCTTCTTTTTCTTTTTTTTCCTGGAGCTTGTCTCTTCTGCAGAGAAGAGCTTTTAACACCTCCCTGGATAGTCAGTAAAACCCCAAGCATTAAGAAGGCCAGAAAATACACGTCCACTTCATTTCACTGAAAAAGAAAGGTCATGATCCTATCCCTTCTTTGGGTCATCCACCCTGAGTCTGCACACCACATTTGCTCAGCAGCAGTCTGGCTACCCTTGCACATCCAGCAAACCCTTAGCACTCCTTCCTCTTATTCAGGATTCCAACTTTTTGAGCGACAAGAAGATCCCTGACACAGAGGGATCCTTGCTGAGGTATGAGAGCAGTGACACAGGATGCAAGAAGAGCACAAATGATGTTTCTTTATCCTCTGCCAAGCCCAGGGCACGCTTGGTGCTGCCATTCTCCTCCTGGGTGCAGCAGCAAACGCTTCTTCGTCAGTTCTATGATCCAACACTGCCGCCCTTAAAAATTAAGTCACCTCAAAAGTTACATAAGTATTTGAAAATACTCAAGAAAACTCTCCAAACACTGCTAGTTACACTTTGCTTGTCATAAATGGAACATCAATCTGAGCCCCAGGACAGGCCAGAGACAAGAACCTGTGATTTCCAGCCAGGCCTGAATTCTCCCCAAATTCCACAGAGTACCAAAACAGGACAATCTTGGCAGGAGCCAAGGGCAGCCTCCTCTACCCTGAAGCAGGCCATGCCTGGAGTCCTTGGCATGAACCGAGGGCAGCATCTCCTGCCTGGAAGCAGTCATGAAGCACACCGAAACACCACTTCCACGTGGGTGGGCCACTGTTGCTTTGCCTCCCACAGATCTGTCCCCCCTTTTCCCCTGGGTGATGGAGCTGCCAAAGATTCCTCAAAGCCCATCTCTTTTGAGCAGTGAGAAGCCCCGGGCTTCTCTTCCTGCATTTATTCTCCAGACCAAGAAGTTACAGGAAGAGACATAGGTGGGGTTTTGAACATAGGTTCAGTTTTACAAGTTTTGCAATAGAAGCTGGTAACATTCAGTCAAAACAAGTCAGATGACACTCTGTTAGGCAATTAAGTGATCCACTATAACAAAGCCTTGATTTACCCGAAATTCCTTTTCCCTCTAGCAGCTTTTTAGTAACGTTGCCTATCAATTAGTCACTTGTCTGTCTTAGAATCAGCAGCCTTGCTGTGTTATGATTCTTTTCCTGCAACAGAGACTCGATGCCCGGGGGTTAAAATTCCTGTCCTTTGCAAGGTCAATATTTGAAACTGCAAGGCTTTTGGTGACTAAAGTCACCTATTACCCAAGAGCAGTAATAGGAAATTAATGTAATACACTAAAAAAGGTAATTGCCTTCCTTAACCACGAAGATGGCATTTTATAAAATTAGCTGCTTCTCTTAAAAGGCAACCTTCATTATCCTTTACCTACTCTTTAAAGACTATACAAACAGGAATAAGTAAATTATGGATAAAATGTTCTATAACTGGGAGAACTCAACGGCCAGTTGCCCACAGCTTACCTGCTGGTGTCCTGTGACACATATTGAAGCCTCCGTTGTACTTTGAGGAAAAATGTTCCAAACATGCCCAAAGTTCTACCCAGCAGCCGCCCCGGGAACCTGCATGCACTTCTGTCCCACTGCGAGTGGCAACCACATCGGCGGTGCTGGACTCGGGTCAGCCCTGCTGGAATGGCAGTGAAAGAGAAACTCATGTTTCAGCACAGCTAAGACGTAAACGTGCAAGTGCAATTTTTAGTGAACAGTGTCGCGTATAAATTTACAGGCGGCCAAGGGATAACTCTGTGACCAAAGGAAAACAAAACCTATTCTAGAAAAACAGCAGCTCTGCCTTTCAGGGATGAGACAACCCTGCAAGCTGCTGAGCTCTCTGCTGGTCACCGGTGATGTCATCCCGGTAGCACTGACCCTGTCACCGCCAGAGGTGCCTCACCCAGTCCCCTCCCATCTGTCCGCTGGACTGGAGGGGCGCCATTCTGTCCACACAGCTTCCTTGAGCACCTGCACCCTTGGGGCCTGCTTGTTGGGAGGAAAGCTGTCACCCGCGGCAGCTGGCTTAAACCTTAGCAGCAGGAGGAACAGCTGCCCGTGGCCAGGCCACTGCCCCAGATGAAACTGTTGCTGCCGGGCCTGGCCATCTCTTCCCAACGGAAATAAGTTGTTTGGGGTTCAGCAGACTCTAGAATGAAGCGGGCCCCTTGGGCACAGGGAGCAACAGCACATCCTAGTGGGCTAATTTCCCCAAAGCTTGAAACTAGGTGTCTTGTCTCACTCCAAGGATGGCTGTGGCACTACAGCATCGCTGGACGCTGGGTGGCAGTAGAGGGCCTCACAGAAACCAGGCACAGACAATCTGGCCTCCAGCAAAGGAATGATGCTAATGCGCTCCTCTGGGTAGAATTTGCACAATAACCCACATGGAAGTCGCAGCAGGACAGGGATGAAAACTATGGGGCAAGAGGTCAAGTCTGCACAATCCCAACCAACCCCACAGATGCCCATGTCCAGTAACCGCACACACTGGATGGCTCCCCACAGGCAAAGGAACGGGTGAGACACACCCCTTCTCTGTACCTGGTGACAGATTCAGGGAAGTCAGGCTCCAGGCCCTCTCTCACTCCCACCGTGTCCTGAATCCTCACCATCAGCTACAGCTGCAAGGACTGTTTCTCTTCTGTGAACCTGCAAGCTAAGGGTCTGAAGCGACACAGTGGAGAAAGCATGCGAGGAAATTCTGCTCTACTTTTCCACCTCAGTGAGGCACGTGCACAATGTAGTTTCCCATCTCAACTGTTGCTTCGCTGTCAAGATTTCTTTTGGTGTGAGAGACCAAGGTGTCGGTAGCAAAAGAAAATGTTTTGCTTTTGCTCCCCTCAGTATGCTTCAACATTTCCAAGTGAATTTCACGTCACAAGGGGAGATGGGGATTGCCCTCAACTGGAATGTGGGTCACCTCCCAGCTGTGTGGTGATGTGTCTGGGGCCAAGGCCAGAGCTGCTGCTTTTCCAGATTTTCCAAGCCAGAAACAAGCACTGTTCACTTTAATAAGGTTAAGTTTAAACCGACATCCTTTTTTGGTGCCTAAACTGTTGACTACATACCCCAGCAAGACAGAAGCGTGTGAAAGCCGTCCATTCACACTCCCCTTCTCCCAGACGGTCACATGCGCATATCCCCAGAGCTGAAGGCACTGTGCAAAGCACGGTGCAGTATATGCGGCCAGTAACCGTGTGTTCTTCTCACTGAACACTTCCAGGGTTGCATCAAGTAAAAGTTGCCTCAACTTTCACTGAAGTAGATAAAAGCTGCAAAAACCCTTACTGATTTCCTAAGTTTACTTCTCTAAGTCCCAAAAGCTAAGACTATAACTACGTTAGTGTTCATGTATGACAAACAAATATTAAATAGTTTACACCTTTATACCAATTTATCTGTAGCTCGTGCAGGTCCAATTGGACCCGGCAGACATCTACAGAACATTTCATGCAACAACTAGAGAATACACATTTTTTCTCATCGGCACATGGAACATTCTCCAGGATAGACCACATGTTAGGTCACAAAACAGGTTTCAGCAAATTTTTCAAAGCTGACATCATTCCTAGTATCTTTTCTGACCACAATTGACTAGCACTGGAAATCAATTACAAGCGAATTTCTGGAAACTACTCCAGTGCATGAAAACTGAACAACAGGCTCCCGAATGACCTATGGGTCCAAGAAGAAATTAAAAAGGAAATCAAAAACGTTCTTGAAACTAATGAAAAAAGATGCATCCTACCAAAACCTGTGGGATACTGTAAAAGCAACAGCGACGAGGCAATATATTGCAATAAATGCTCACATCAAAAGGATGGAGAAACTTCACGTAAATGACCGAACTGTACACCTCAAAGAACCACCACCACCACAACAATGCAATCATAAAAGTACTAGAGAGAAAGAAATAATTAACATCAGGGCAGAGTTCAATGAAATGGAGACCCCCAAAACGATACAAAGGATCAGCGAAACACAAAGTTGTTTTTTGAGAAGATAAATAAAATAGACAAACCATTAGCTTTGCCCACTCTCACCACACTCATTCAACATAGTATTGAAAGCCCTAACCAGAGCAATCAAGCAAGACAAAGAAATAAAGGGCATTCAGATTGGGAAGGACAAAGTCAAGTTGTCCCTGTTTGCAGATGACGCGATCTTATAGATAGAAAACCTAAAGGCTACCAGAACGCCCTTACGGCTGACTAACAATTTTAATAATTTTGCGGGGTACAAAATCAACACCCACAGATCAGGAGCATTTTTATACTCCGATAATGAACTGGCAGAAAAAGAAATCAAGAAAGCAAGCCCATTTACAATAGTCACCCCCAAGATAAAATACCTAGGAACCAATTGAACCAAGGAGGTTAATGCAGATCTCTACAATGAGAACTACCAAACACCAGTGAGAGAAATTAAAGAGCACCCCAAAATAGTGGAATGACATACCAGGCTCTGGTACGGGAAGAATTAACATCGTGAAAATGTCCTTTCTACCCATAGCAGTCTACAAATTCAACGCAATCTCCGTCAAAATAGCAACAACTTTCTTCACAGAAATAGAAAAAGCAGTGCTAACATTCATATGGATTACGAAAAGATCCTGAATAGCCACAGCAATTTTGAGCTTAAAAGCACCCCAAAAACAGAAAGGCTGGAGGCATAACACCACCCAATTTCAAATTCTATGACAAGGCTCAAAACAGCATGGTGATGGCATAGAAACAGACACTCAGATCAATGGAACAGGATAGAAAACCCAGGAATAATCAATTTGCCTACTTACAGCCAACCGATTTTTGACAAAGCAAACCAGAACATACGCTGTGGAAAAGACAGCCTCTTCAGGAAATAAACGGTGCCCGCAAAATTGGACAATCCACATGCAGAAGAATGAAACTGGACCAGCATCTCACCATATGCCAAAATCGACTCGAAATGGATTAAAGACCAGAATATAAGACCCCAAACCATTACATGACTGAAGGAAAACAGAGGGGAAACACTCCAGGAAGTAGGTGGGGGCAAAGGCTTTATGAATAAGACCCGAAAACCCACAAGCAACAATATAAAAACTAAACAAATGAGCTAATGTCAAACTAAGAAGCTTCCACACAGCAAAGGAAACAATCAACAGAGCAGAAAGGCACCCTAAAAAAAGGGAGAAAATATGTGTAAACTATACGTCTGCCAAGGGCTTAATATCCAGAACATACCAAGAACTCAAACAGCTGTACAGTATGAAAACAAGTAATCCGATTTAAAACTGGGCAAACGAGATGAATAGACATTTTTCAAAGACATACAAATGGCCAACGGTACACGAAAAAATGCTCAGCATCACTAGTCATCAGAGAAATGCAAATCAAAACCACATTGAGATATCATGTCAACCCAGATAGACTGGCCATTGTTAAAAAGACCATTAATAAGAAATGCTACTGAGGATATGAGGAAAGGAGAACTCTTCTCCAATGTTGGTGGGACTGTAAATTAGCACAGCCACTATGGAAAACAGTAAAGAAGTTTCCTCCAATACAGATAGTACTACCATATGATCCAGCAGTTCCACTACTGGGTATATATCCAAAGAAATGGAAATCATATGGAAGGGACACCTGCACTCCCATGTTCACTGCAGCTTTACTTACAATAGCCAAAATATAGAACCAACCTCAGTGCCCTTCGACAGATGACTGGATAAAAAAAATGTGATACACGTACACCATGGAATAATACACAGTGATAAAGAAAAAGAATGAAATTCTGCCATCGGTAACAACCTGGATGAGTCTGGAGAAAATTATGTTGTGTGAAATAAGCCAGACAAGGGAAGATAAATATCACATGCTCTCACTTATAACTAGGTAGAAAGGAAGGAAAGAAGGAAGGAAGGAAGGAAGGAAGGAAGGAAGGAAGCAAAGGACTACAACAGTTCCTTGAACTTTCAGAAGGACAGAAGAAACCAATGGTTACTAGAGATGAGGGGATGGACGGAGGGAGGGAGTTGGGGGCGTGATGGGTCAGGCAAAGGGCATAAAGAAAAATCATGATTTGTAATAATGAATATGCTAATAAAAATAATTTAAAAAGTAAGACACTTTAAAACACAAAAAGAATGCCATTATTGACATTCCAGAAAATTCCAGCTATGTGGATAACATTAAAAACCAGCTGTCAAGCTAAATCCTTTATCAGTACAAATTTTGATATTTCTTCAAATTGGGAGGAGAATGTTGGTTTCGATGTACAATGTCTGGTCACTCCCAGCCTCATCTATTTGTCACTGACGACCCTGGGACAGACGGAAAAAAAAAAAAAAAAAAACGGTTTCTGCAACTTTTAAAATACAGACACGCCCTCCACCACCAACTTTCAATTTCTACAAAACGTCCTTGGGTTCTAGTATTCTTGCACATGTTTGTTCTCTTACAGGAAATTTGCTCCTTAGGATTTCACTGCAATGTGCTTCTGGATCCCATGCCATGATTTATCTCTGAGGACCCCTGTTCCCCTGGATCCATTTCACCCCGTGCCTGGCCACCTGTGTGGCACACACACATAGGAGCAGGAGGACAAGGCTTTGAGATGGGGAACCCGCACAAGCAATTATCTGGGTTTAGGTCTGCAGGTTATTAAGGTTTTCCGTTTCAACTTCCACAGCTAGAACGAAAGTGTAGAAATCTGTTTTCTAGTTAAAATCTGTTCACATCCCAAGTGTTTTTTAAGTTACTTAACAAGCCTTTGGTAGTCCGAAATACCGGGAAGTGTGCCTGTAACTAGAAACACCAGAAACTTCCATTTCAAAATTGTCATAAACCAGGGATACTTTAGAAAAACCTTTTCAGCCCACTTCGTGCCTTGAGTAATGGTGGGTAAACAGTGGAAACCAAGAGAGGCAACATGGAAGCAAACGGATATAAAGGCACAAGGGAGACATCATGCTCTTGGGGAGAATTAAAATGCAAATTGTGTCTGTAAACGAAAGAAATTATACAGAAATCCCAGAAAAACAATTGACTGAAAATCAGACGAACGATCCCATGTTCATCGCATCACCTTGAGAACACGAAGGATACTTTTGTACAGGCAGCACACCTCCTTAAAGCAGCAGCAGAGTGCTTCGTGCACAGCAAGGCCTAGTTCACCGAGCAGCTGGAACTGTGCCCACACCCAGAGGGCAGCACCAGTCACGTGGGTGCAGAGGAGGTTGTCCCGGTGAACTCCACAAGCGGCAGCAACGCTCGGCTCTACGCCACAGGACTTCTGACAACGGACACAGTCGCACAGACTGCAAGTGGACCCCACATCAGCCTCAAGACCTCCCCCACCCGAAAACATCTCCACAGCCAGCCAGGGAGGCAAAGGAAGGGTCTTCATGGCGTGCAGAGTTACAATGAATCTGTGTTCACGCTGCCCCCTCCCACTGTACCCGTCGAGACCCAGACGATGTGCCCTGCTACTACAAAGTCGAAGAGATGTTTGATGGGGGCAGAGCGGAAGAGGCACATTGAATTTGGATCATTTTACCCATGACCCTTCTCTCCTCCCAACCCTCTTTGCGAAAGATGACATTTCTGGGGAAACAGAAGGTGATCAGAAGCAAGTAGCTCAAATGTATGTCCCTTGTAAATTTCGGATATCCATCAATTTCAATTTTGAGATATAGAGAAGTGCTGGGAAGTTTAATTGGCCGTATCAGTGTCAGTGAAGAGCTGATGGAAGAAGTGCGAAAGGCCAAAGGAGAAAACCCATGAGTAGAGAAATTAGCCTTCGGCTAATCTTATCTTCTCTGCTTCCATATATCCCTGTCCATCCTCAAAAGTTGAGTGAGGTAGGAGATGATAAGATTGAGATTAGGGCAAATTATTTCCCCATCTTTTCCTTTCTCCAATGCACAGTTTCCTCAACCCGCACACTTGGAGTCTCAGGGTCAGCCTATTAAGTGCCTATAATCAACTTCAATCATTTTAGCAGAGTACTACAGAGTGACTGCTCCCAACCCCTTCAGATAGGTGATGCTTATGTTTACATCTGCTTATCAGCTCTGTCAAAGTGCTGTTTCGTGGAGGTGCTGTAATCTGATGAACACATGAGACATGCTATTTGCTAGCAAGAAATTCTCAGCTCAAACAAGCTAAGGTGTACGGAGATTCAGTATAACACAGTAATTGGTTAACTCAGTTTACTTGGGACTCCATTTCTTAGGTCTTGGGCTGTTTACATAACCAAAAGGAATGTGTGTGTGTGTGTGTGTGTGTGTACCACACTTGACCTAGCACCTACCTGCACAAGTACCCCCCTGCCAAGTGATGTGTTTAAAGGCCAACAAAAAGGAAAACACAGAACACATTTATAATCCTGAAAATCTAGGGCTACTTAACCTTTTTGCTGCTTAATTTTAAAGGCAAAAAATGTACTATGAGCAGCATAAATAAGAACTGATTTGAGCATAGTTTTATAATAGATAAAATGTACCTGATGGGTCTAATTCAAATTTCTAAAATCTAACTGTGCCGCATTAGTCTGAGATACAAGATCTAAAGCTGCATGATCTAATCTGAGAATTTACGGACCTGTTTGAAATACCTTCATTTGATTAATTTGAAATGGAGGCCAGGGTATGACCTCTAACAGTCTGATCTTTAATAACCGCTCAAGAGATGAGGCAGGAAGTCAGTCGCGCTTAGAATTCTATGCACTTTCCTCTAGTGAGCACACCCTGCGGTTCCACGCGTGCAAGCACACCCCTCGCTCACTGCGGGATCTACAGAGCAGCTGTACATGCCCTTCAAAACTCAAATGCGTGTTATGTGGGTGTGCGGTATAGGGGTAGGACATGAAAAAACTCCCACCTGTCCAGTCCGAGAGAAATTTAACTCCTGAGAAGCACACCTTAGTTGAACATCAGATGCAACACTAATTTGCAGAGGTTCCCACAACATAGGAACAAAAGGGCTGACGTTATGTGTTGATAGCAGATCGTGTGTGAAAACTAAAGTTTTATACGGGGCTGTACGAAGACTAACTGAGGTCTGGAAAATGAGGAATTTTAAATGCTGGACAGTCTCTATACTCAGATTCCGCTGAAGACAATGCAAATACTTATAAGAGCCTGATAATAAAAACAGATTAAAAAACTTAATCATCAAGGTGAAGCATTTAGTAATGAGGTTTGTACAGCTTTTCGGAAAACACTGACTGGAAGTCCCAACCGGCTAGAGGTAGGCCAGTGTCAGGAGGCATCCCGGACATGGGCATTAGCTTCCAGCACTGATGGTGCAGCCAGTGTCGATGATAAGAATTAAAACACAACTGCAACCCCCAGTCCTGGACAGGCTCAGGAAGCGGCTATCTGGAAAGAGTGGGAGGGGTCCAGGAGGCCAGCCCCCAGGTGATACATACGTTTGCACAACAGTGACGGCGAGCCACTGGAAGTCTTTTCCAGCTGTACTGCGCTGTAATTGTGGTCGCTTGCTCAGGACAGTATGCTGCTTTCACAAGTTGTCTCCTTCCTGAGGGATTTGCTCCTAGAAAAAGCCACCACCGCCTTCTTCACTGTGCCTTCTTCTTCTTCTTTTTCTTTTTTTTCCTGGAGCTTGTCTCTTCTGCAGAGAAGAGCTTTTAACACCTCCCTGGATAGTCAGTAAAACCCCAAGCATTAAGAAGGCCAGAAAATACACGTCCACTTCATTTCACTGAAAAAGAAAGGTCATGATCCTATCCCTTCTTTGGGTCATCCACCCTGAGTCTGCACACCACATTTGCTCAGCAGCAGTCTGGCTACCCTTGCACATCCAGCAAACCCTTAGCACTCCTTCCTCTTATTCAGGATTCCAACTTTTTGAGCGACAAGAAGATCCCTGACACAGAGGGATCCTTGCTGAGGTATGAGAGCAGTGACACAGGATGCAAGAAGAGCACAAATGATGTTTCTTTATCCTCTGCCAAGCCCAGGGCACGCTTGGTGCTGCCATTCTCCTCCTGGGTGCAGCAGCAAACGCTTCTTCGTCAGTTCTATGATCCAACACTGCCGCCCTTAAAAATTAAGTCACCTCAAAAGTTACATAAGTATTTGAAAATACTCAAGAAAACTCTCCAAACACTGCTAGTTACACTTTGCTTGTCATAAATGGAACATCAATCTGAGCCCCAGGACAGGCCAGAGACAAGAACCTGTGATTTCCAGCCAGGCCTGAATTCTCCCCAAATTCCACAGAGTACCAAAACAGGACAATCTTGGCAGGAGCCAAGGGCAGCCTCCTCTACCCTGAAGCAGGCCATGCCTGGAGTCCTTGGCATGAACCGAGGGCAGCATCTCCTGCCTGGAAGCAGTCATGAAGCACACCGAAACACCACTTCCACGTGGGTGGGCCACTGTTGCTTTGCCTCCCACAGATCTGTCCCCCCTTTTCCCCTGGGTGATGGAGCTGCCAAAGATTCCTCAAAGCCCATCTCTTTTGAGCAGTGAGAAGCCCCGGGCTTCTCTTCCTGCATTTATTCTCCAGACCAAGAAGTTACAGGAAGAGACATAGGTGGGGTTTTGAACATAGGTTCAGTTTTACAAGTTTTGCAATAGAAGCTGGTAACATTCAGTCAAAACAAGTCAGATGACACTCTGTTAGGCAATTAAGTGATCCACTATAACAAAGCCTTGATTTACCCGAAATTCCTTTTCCCTCTAGCAGCTTTTTAGTAACGTTGCCTATCAATTAGTCACTTGTCTGTCTTAGAATCAGCAGCCTTGCTGTGTTATGATTCTTTTCCTGCAACAGAGACTCGATGCCCGGGGGTTAAAATTCCTGTCCTTTGCAAGGTCAATATTTGAAACTGCAAGGCTTTTGGTGACTAAAGTCACCTATTACCCAAGAGCAGTAATAGGAAAT
The DNA here is from genome assembly GCF_027409185.1 of Cynocephalus volans. NCBI lineage: Eukaryota > Metazoa > Chordata > Mammalia > Dermoptera > Cynocephalidae > Cynocephalus > Cynocephalus volans. The sequence continues at coordinate 2,534,840 of NW_026902465.1, forward strand.
TAATGTAATACACTAAAAAAGGTAATTGCCTTCCTTAACCACGAAGATGGCATTTTATAAAATTAGCTGCTTCTCTTAAAAGGCAACCTTCATTATCCTTTACCTACTCTTTAAAGACTATACAAACAGGAATAAGTAAATTATGGATAAAATGTTCTATAACTGGGAGAACTCAACGGCCAGTTGCCCACAGCTTACCTGCTGGTGTCCTGTGACACATATTGAAGCCTCCGTTGTACTTTGAGGAAAAATGTTCCAAACATGCCCAAAGTTCTACCCAGCAGCCGCCCCGGGAACCTGCATGCACTTCTGTCCCACTGCGAGTGGCAACCACATCGGCGGTGCTGGACTCGGGTCAGCCCTGCTGGAATGGCAGTGAAAGAGAAACTCATGTTTCAGCACAGCTAAGACGTAAACGTGCAAGTGCAATTTTTAGTGAACAGTGTCGCGTATAAATTTACAGGCGGCCAAGGGATAACTCTGTGACCAAAGGAAAACAAAACCTATTCTAGAAAAACAGCAGCTCTGCCTTTCAGGGATGAGACAACCCTGCAAGCTGCTGAGCTCTCTGCTGGTCACCGGTGATGTCATCCCGGTAGCACTGACCCTGTCACCGCCAGAGGTGCCTCACCCAGTCCCCTCCCATCTGTCCGCTGGACTGGAGGGGCGCCATTCTGTCCACACAGCTTCCTTGAGCACCTGCACCCTTGGGGCCTGCTTGTTGGGAGGAAAGCTGTCACCCGCGGCAGCTGGCTTAAACCTTAGCAGCAGGAGGAACAGCTGCCCGTGGCCAGGCCACTGCCCCAGATGAAACTGTTGCTGCCGGGCCTGGCCATCTCTTCCCAACGGAAATAAGTTGTTTGGGGTTCAGCAGACTCTAGAATGAAGCGGGCCCCTTGGGCACAGGGAGCAACAGCACATCCTAGTGGGCTAATTTCCCCAAAGCTTGAAACTAGGTGTCTTGTCTCACTCCAAGGATGGCTGTGGCACTACAGCATCGCTGGACGCTGGGTGGCAGTAGAGGGCCTCACAGAAACCAGGCACAGACAATCTGGCCTCCAGCAAAGGAATGATGCTAATGCGCTCCTCTGGGTAGAATTTGCACAATAACCCACATGGAAGTCGCAGCAGGACAGGGATGAAAACTATGGGGCAAGAGGTCAAGTCTGCACAATCCCAACCAACCCCACAGATGCCCATGTCCAGTAACCGCACACACTGGATGGCTCCCCACAGGCAAAGGAACGGGTGAGACACACCCCTTCTCTGTACCTGGTGACAGATTCAGGGAAGTCAGGCTCCAGGCCCTCTCTCACTCCCACCGTGTCCTGAATCCTCACCATCAGCTACAGCTGCAAGGACTGTTTCTCTTCTGTGAACCTGCAAGCTAAGGGTCTGAAGCGACACAGTGGAGAAAGCATGCGAGGAAATTCTGCTCTACTTTTCCACCTCAGTGAGGCACGTGCACAATGTAGTTTCCCATCTCAACTGTTGCTTCGCTGTCAAGATTTCTTTTGGTGTGAGAGACCAAGGTGTCGGTAGCAAAAGAAAATGTTTTGCTTTTGCTCCCCTCAGTATGCTTCAACATTTCCAAGTGAATTTCACGTCACAAGGGGAGATGGGGATTGCCCTCAACTGGAATGTGGGTCACCTCCCAGCTGTGTGGTGATGTGTCTGGGGCCAAGGCCAGAGCTGCTGCTTTTCCAGATTTTCCAAGCCAGAAACAAGCACTGTTCACTTTAATAAGGTTAAGTTTAAACCGACATCCTTTTTTGGTGCCTAAACTGTTGACTACATACCCCAGCAAGACAGAAGCGTGTGAAAGCCGTCCATTCACACTCCCCTTCTCCCAGACGGTCACATGCGCATATCCCCAGAGCTGAAGGCACTGTGCAAAGCACGGTGCAGTATATGCGGCCAGTAACCGTGTGTTCTTCTCACTGAACACTTCCAGGGTTGCATCAAGTAAAAGTTGCCTCAACTTTCACTGAAGTAGATAAAAGCTGCAAAAACCCTTACTGATTTCCTAAGTTTACTTCTCTAAGTCCCAAAAGCTAAGACTATAACTACGTTAGTGTTCATGTATGACAAACAAATATTAAATAGTTTACACCTTTATACCAATTTATCTGTAGCTCGTGCAGGTCCAATTGGACCCGGCAGACATCTACAGAACATTTCATGCAACAACTAGAGAATACACATTTTTTCTCATCGGCACATGGAACATTCTCCAGGATAGACCACATGTTAGGTCACAAAACAGGTTTCAGCAAATTTTTCAAAGCTGACATCATTCCTAGTATCTTTTCTGACCACAATTGACTAGCACTGGAAATCAATTACAAGCGAATTTCTGGAAACTACTCCAGTGCATGAAAACTGAACAACAGGCTCCCGAATGACCTATGGGTCCAAGAAGAAATTAAAAAGGAAATCAAAAACGTTCTTGAAACTAATGAAAAAAGATGCATCCTACCAAAACCTGTGGGATACTGTAAAAGCAACAGCGACGAGGCAATATATTGCAATAAATGCTCACATCAAAAGGATGGAGAACCTTCACGTAAATGACCGAACTGTACACCTCAAAGAACCACCACCACCACAACAATGCAATCATAAAAGTACTAGAGAGAAAGAAATAATTAACATCAGGGCAGAGTTCAATGAAATGGAGACCCCCAAAACGATACAAAGGATCAGCGAAACACAAAGTTGTTTTTTGAGAAGATAAATAAAATAGACAAACCATTAGCTTTGCCCACTCTCACCACACTCATTCAACATAGTATTGAAAGCCCTAACCAGAGCAATCAAGCAAGACAAAGAAATAAAGGGCATTCAGATTGGGAAGGACAAAGTCAAGTTGTCCCTGTTTGCAGATGACGCGATCTTATAGATAGAAAACCTAAAGGCTACCAGAACGCCCTTACGGCTGACTAACAATTTTAATAATTTTGCGGGGTACAAAATCAACACCCACAGATCAGGAGCATTTTTATACTCCGATAATGAACTGGCAGAAAAAGAAATCAAGAAAGCAAGCCCATTTACAATAGTCACCCCCAAGATAAAATACCTAGGAACCAATTGAACCAAGGAGGTTAATGCAGATCTCTACAATGAGAACTACCAAACACCAGTGAGAGAAATTAAAGAGCACCCCAAAATAGTGGAATGACATACCAGGCTCTGGTACGGGAAGAATTAACATCGTGAAAATGTCCTTTCTACCCATAGCAGTCTACAAATTCAACGCAATCTCCGTCAAAATAGCAACAACTTTCTTCACAGAAATAGAAAAAGCAGTGCTAACATTCATATGGATTACGAAAAGATCCTGAATAGCCAAAGCAATTTTGAGCTTAAAAGCACCCCAAAAACAGAAAGGCTGGAGGCATAACACCACCCAATTTCAAATTCTATGACAAGGCTCAAAACAGCATGGTGATGGCATAGAAACAGACACTCAGATCAATGGAACAGGATAGAAAACCCAGGAATAATCAATTTGCCTACTTACAGCCAACCGAGTTTTGACAAAGCAAACCAGAACATACGCTGTGGAAAAGACAGCCTCTTCAGGAAATAAACGGTGCCCGCAAAATTGGACAATCCACATGCAGAAGAATGAAACTGGACCAGCATCTCACCATATGCCAAAATCGACTCGAAATGGATTAAAGACCAGAATATAAGACCCCAAACCATTACATGACTGAAGGAAAACAGAGGGGAAACACTCCAGGAAGTAGGTGGGGGCAAAGGCTTTATGAATAAGACCCGAAAACCCACAAGCAACAATATAAAAACTAAACAAATGAGCTAATGTCAAACTAAGAAGCTTCCACACAGCAAAGGAAACAATCAACAGAGCAGAAAGGCACCCTAAAAAAAGGGAGAAAATATGTGTAAACTATACGTCTGCCAAGGGCTTAATATCCAGAACATACCAAGAACTCAAACAGCTGTACAGTATGAAAACAAGTAATCCGATTTAAAACTGGGCAAACGAGATGAATAGACATTTTTCAAAGACATACAAATGGCCAACGGTACACCAAAAAAATGCTCAGCATCACTAGTCATCAGAGAAATGCAAATCAAAACCACATTGAGATATCATGTCAACCCAGATAGACTGGCCATTGTTAAAAAGACCATTAATAAGAAATGCTACTGAGGATATGAGGAAAGGAGAACTCTTCTCCAATGTTGGTGGGACTGTAAATTAGCACAGCCACTATGGAAAACAGTAAAGAAGTTTCCTCCAATACAGATAGTACTACCATATGATCCAGCAGTTCCACTACTGGGTATATATCCAAAGAAATGGAAATCATATGGAAGGGACACCTGCACTCCCATGTTCACTGCAGCTTTACTTACAATAGCCAAAATATAGAACCAACCTCAGTGCCCTTCGACAGATGACTGGATAAAAAAAATGTGATACACGTACACCATGGAATAATACACAGTGATAAAGAAAAAGAATGAAATTCTGCCATCGGTAACAACCTGGATGAGTCTGGAGAAAATTATGTTGTGTGAAATAAGCCAGACAAGGGAAGATAAATATCACATGCTCTCACTTATAACTAGGTAGAAAGGAAGGAAAGAAGGAAGGAAGGAAGGAAGGAAGGAAGGAAGGAAGGAAGGAAGGAAGCAAAGGACTACAACAGTTCCTTGAACTTTCAGAAGGACAGAAGAAACCAATGGTTACTAGAGATGAGGGGATGGACGGAGGGAGGGAGTTGGGGGCGTGATGGGTCAGGCAAAGGGCATAAAGAAAAATCATGATTTGTAATAATGAATATGCTAATAAAAATAATTTAAAAAGTAAGACACTTTAAAACACAAAAAGAATGCCATTATTGACATTCCAGAAAATTCCAGCTATGTGGATAACATTAAAAACCAGCTGTCAAGCTAAATCCTTTATCAGTACAAATTTTGATATTTCTTCAAATTGGGAGGAGAATGTTGGTTTCGATGTACAATGTCTGGTCACTCCCAGCCTCATCTATTTGTCACTGACGACCCTGGGACAGACGGAAAAAAAAAAAAAAAAAAACGCTTTCTGCAACTTTTAAAATACAGACACGCCCTCCACCACCAACTTTCAATTTCTACAAAACGTCCTTGGGTTCTAGTATTCTTGCACATGTTTGTTCTCTTACAGGAAATTTGCTCCTTAGGATTTCACTGCAATGTGCTTCTGGATCCCATGCCATGATTTATCTCTGAGGACCCCTGTTCCCCTGGATCCATTTCACCCCGTGCCTGGCCACCTGTGTGGCACACACACATAGGAGCAGGAGGACAAGGCTTTGAGATGGGGAACCCGCACAAGCAATTATCTGGGTTTAGGTCTGCAGGTTATTAAGGTTTTCCGTTTCAACTTCCACAGCTAGAACGAAAGTGTAGAAATCTGTTTTCTAGTTAAAATCTGTTCACATCCCAAGTGTTTTTTAAGTTACTTAACAAGCCTTTGGTAGTCCGAAATACCGGGAAGTGTGCCTGTAACTAGAAACACCAGAAACTTCCATTTCAAAATTGTCATAAACCAGGGATACTTTAGAAAAACCTTTTCAGCCCACTTCGTGCCTTGAGTAATGGTGGGTAAACAGTGGAAACCAAGAGAGGCAACATGGAAGCAAACGGATATAAAGGCACAAGGGAGACATCATGCTCTTGGGGAGAACTAAAATGCAAATTGTGTCTGTAAACGAAAGAAATTATACAGAAATCCCAGAAAAACAATTGACTGAAAATCAGACGAACGATCCCATGTTCATCGCATCACCTTGAGAACACGAAGGATACTTTTGTACAGGCAGCACACCTCCTTAAAGCAGCAGCAGAGTGCTTCGTGCACAGCAAGGCCTAGTTCACCGAGCAGCTGGAACTGTGCCCACACCCAGAGGGCAGCACCAGTCACGTGGGTGCAGAGGAGGTTGTCCCGGTGAACTCCACAAGCGGCAGCAACGCTCGGCTCTACGCCACAGGACTTCTGACAACGGACACAGTCGCACAGACTGCAAGTGGACCCCACATCAGCCTCAAGACCTCCCCCACCCGAAAACATCTCCACAGCCAGCCAGGGAGGCAAAGGAAGGGTCTTCATGGCGTGCAGAGTTACAATGAATCTGTGTTCACGCTGCCCCCTCCCACTGTACCCGTCGAGACCCAGACGATGTGCCCTGCTACTACAAAGTCGAAGAGATGTTTGATGGGGGCAGAGCGGAAGAGGCACATTGAATTTGGATCATTTTACCCATGACCCTTCTCTCCTCCCAACCCTCTTTGCGAAAGATGACATTTCTGGGGAAACAGAAGGTGATCAGAAGCAAGTAGCTCAAATGTATGTCCCTTGTAAATTTCGGATATCCATCAATTTCAATTTTGAGATATAGAGAAGTGCTGGGAAGTTTAATTGGCCGTATCAGTGTCAGTGAAGAGCTGATGGAAGAAGTGCGAAAGGCCAAAGGAGAAAACCCATGAGTAGAGAAATTAGCCTTCGGCTAATCTTATCTTCTCTGCTTCCATATATCCCTGTCCATCCTCAAAAGTTGAGTGAGGTAGGAGATGATAAGATTGAGATTAGGGCAAATTATTTCCCCATCTTTTCCTTTCTCCAATGCACAGTTTCCTCAACCCGCACACTTGGAGTCTCAGGGTCAGCCTATTAAGTGCCTATAATCAACTTCAATCATTTTAGCAGAGTACTACAGAGTGACTGCTCCCAACCCCTTCAGATAGGTGATGCTTATGTTTACATCTGCTTATCAGCTCTGTCAAAGTGCTGTTTCGTGGAGGTGCTGTAATCTGATGAACACATGAGACATGCTATTTGCTAGCAAGAAATTCTCAGCTCAAACAAGCTAAGGTGTACGGAGATTCAGTATAACACAGTAATTGGTTAACTCAGTTTACTTGGGACTCCATTTCTTAGGTCTTGGGCTGTTTACATAACCAAAAGGAGTGTGTGTGTGTGTGTGTGTGTGTGTACCACACTTGACCTAGCGTGTGTGTGTGTGTGTATGTGTGTTTGTGTACCACACTTGACCTAGCACCTACCTGCACAAGTACCCCCCTGCCAAGTGATGTGTTTAAAGGCCAACAAAAAGGAAAACACAGAACACATTTATAATCCTGAAAATCTAGGGCTACTTAACCTTTTTGCTGCTTAATTTTAAAGGCAAAAAATGTACTATGAGCAGCATAAATAAGAACTGATTTGAGCATAGTTTTATAATAGATAAAATGTACCTGATGGGTCTAATTCAAATTTCTAAAATCTAACTGTGCCGCATTAGTCTGAGATACAAGATCTAAAGCTGCATGATCTAATCTGAGAATTTACGGACCTGTTTGAAATACCTTCATTTGATTAATTTGAAATGGAGGCCAGGGTATGACCTCTAACAGTCTGATCTTTAATAACCGCTCAAGAGATGAGGCAGGAAGTCAGTCGCGCTTAGAATTCTATGCACTTTCCTCTAGTGAGCACACCCTGCGGTTCCACGCGTGCAAGCACACCCCTCGCTCACTGCGGGATCTACAGAGCAGCTGTACATGCCCTTCAAAACTCAAATGCGTGTTATGTGGGTGTGCGGTATAGGGGTAGGACATGAAAAAACTCCCACCTGTCCAGTCCGAGAGAAATTTAACTCCTGAGAAGCACACCTTAGTTGAACATCAGATGCAACACTAATTTGCAGAGGTTCCCACAACATAGGAACAAAAGGGCTGACGTTATGTGTTGATAGCAGATCGTGTGTGAAAACTAAAGTTTTATACGGGGCTGTACGAAGACTAACTGAGGTCTGGAAAATGAGGAATTTTAAATGCTGGACAGTCTCTATACTCAGATTCCGCTGAAGACAATGCAAATACTTATAAGAGCCTGATAATAAAAACAGATTAAAAAACTTAATCATCAAGGTGAAGCATTTAGTAATGAGGTTTGTACAGCTTTTCGGAAAACACTGACTGGAAGTCCCAACCGGCTAGAGGTAGGCCAGTGTCAGGAGGCATCCCGGACATGGGCATTAGCTTCCAGCACTGATGGTGCAGCCAGTGTCGATGATAAGAATTAAAACACAACTGCAACCCCCAGTCCTGGACAGGCTCAGGAAGCGGCTATCTGGAAAGAGTGGGAGGGGTCCAGGAGGCCAGCCCCCAGGTGATACATACGTTTGCACAACAGTGACGGCGAGCCACTGGAAGTCTTTTCCAGCTGTACTGCGCTGTAATTGTGGTCGCTTGCTCAGGACAGTATGCTGCTTTCACAAGTTGTCTCCTTCCTGAGGGATTTGCTCCTAGAAAAAGCCACCACCGCCTTCTTCACTGTGCCTTCTTCTTCTTCTTTTTCTTTTTTTTCCTGGAGCTTGTCTCTTCTGCAGAGAAGAGCTTTTAACACCTCCCTGGATAGTCAGTAAAACCCCAAGCATTAAGAAGGCCAGAAAATACACGTCCACTTCATTTCACTGAAAAAGAAAGGTCATGATCCTATCCCTTCTTTGGGTCATCCACCCTGAGTCTGCACACCACATTTGCTCAGCAGCAGTCTGGCTACCCTTGCACATCCAGCAAACCCTTAGCACTCCTTCCTCTTATTCAGGATTCCAACTTTTTGAGCGACAAGAAGATCCCTGACACAGAGGGATCCTTGCTGAGGTATGAGAGCAGTGACACAGGATGCAAGAAGAGCACAAATGATGTTTCTTTATCCTCTGCCAAGCCCAGGGCACGCTTGGTGCTGCCATTCTCCTCCTGGGTGCAGCAGCAAACGCTTCTTCGTCAGTTCTATGATCCAACACTGCCGCCCTTAAAAATTAAGTCACCTCAAAAGTTACATAAGTATTTGAAAATACTCAAGAAAACTCTCCAAACACTGCTAGTTACACTTTGCTTGTCATAAATGGAACATCAATCTGAGCCCCAGGACAGGCCAGAGACAAGAACCTGTGATTTCCAGCCAGGCCTGAATTCTCCCCAAATTCCACAGAGTACCAAAACAGGACAATCTTGGCAGGAGCCAAGGGCAGCCTCCTCTACCCTGAAGCAGGCCATGCCTGGAGTCCTTGGCATGAACCGAGGGCAGCATCTCCTGCCTGGAAGCAGTCATGAAGCACACCGAAACACCACTTCCACGTGGGTGGGCCACTGTTGCTTTGCCTCCCACAGATCTGTCCCCCCTTTTCCCCTGGGTGATGGAGCTGCCAAAGATTCCTCAAAGCCCATCTCTTTTGAGCAGTGAGAAGCCCCGGGCTTCTCTTCCTGCATTTATTCTCCAGACCAAGAAGTTACAGGAAGAGACATAGGTGGGGTTTTGAACATAGGTTCAGTTTTACAAGTTTTGCAATAGAAGCTGGTAACATTCAGTCAAAACAAGTCAGATGACACTCTGTTAGGCAATTAAGTGATCCACTATAACAAAGCCTTGATTTACCCGAAATTCCTTTTCCCTCTAGCAGCTTTTTAGTAACGTTGCCTATCAATTAGTCACTTGTCTGTCTTAGAATCAGCAGCCTTGCTGTGTTATGATTCTTTTCCTGCAACAGAGACTCGATGCCCGGGGGTTAAAATTCCTGTCCTTTGCAAGGTCAATATTTGAAACTGCAAGGCTTTTGGTGACTAAAGTCACCTATTACCCAAGAGCAGTAATAGGAAATTAATGTAATACACTAAAAAAGGTAATTGCCTTCCTTAACCACGAAGATGGCATTTTATAAAATTAGCTGCTTCTCTTAAAAGGCAACCTTCATTATCCTTTACCTACTCTTTAAAGACTATACAAACAGGAATAAGTAAATTATGGATAAAATGTTCTATAACTGGGAGAACTCAACGGCCAGTTGCCCACAGCTTACCTGCTGGTGTCCTGTGACACATATTGAAGCCTCCGTTGTACTTTGAGGAAAAATGTTCCAAACATGCCCAAAGTTCTACCCAGCAGCCGCCCCGGGAACCTGCATGCACTTCTGTCCCACTGCGAGTGGCAACCACATCGGCGGTGCTGGACTCGGGTCAGCCCTGCTGGAATGGCAGTGAAAGAGAAACTCATGTTTCAGCACAGCTAAGACGTAAACGTGCAAGTGCAATTTTTAGTGAACAGTGTCGCGTATAAATTTACAGGCGGCCAAGGGATAACTCTGTGACCAAAGGAAAACAAAACCTATTCTAGAAAAACAGCAGCTCTGCCTTTCAGGGATGAGACAACCCTGCAAGCTGCTGAGCTCTCTGCTGGTCACCGGTGATGTCATCCCGGTAGCACTGACCCTGTCACCGCCAGAGGTGCCTCACCCAGTCCCCTCCCATCTGTCCGCTGGACTGGAGGGGCGCCATTCTGTCCACACAGCTTCCTTGAGCACCTGCACCCTTGGGGCCTGCTTGTTGGGAGGAAAGCTGTCACCCGCGGCAGCTGGCTTAAACCTTAGCAGCAGGAGGAACAGCTGCCCGTGGCCAGGCCACTGCCCCAGATGAAACTGTTGCTGCCGGGCCTGGCCATCTCTTCCCAACGGAAATAAGTTGTTTGGGGTTCAGCAGACTCTAGAATGAAGCGGGCCCCTTGGGCACAGGGAGCAACAGCACATCCTAGTGGGCTAATTTCCCCAAAGCTTGAAACTAGGTGTCTTGTCTCACTCCAAGGATGGCTGTGGCACTACAGCATCGCTGGACGCTGGGTGGCAGTAGAGGGCCTCACAGAAACCAGGCACAGACAATCTGGCCTCCAGCAAAGGAATGATGCTAATGCGCTCCTCTGGGTAGAATTTGCACAATAACCCACATGGAAGTCGCAGCAGGACAGGGATGAAAACTATGGGGCAAGAGGTCAAGTCTGCACAATCCCAACCAACCCCACAGATGCCCATGTCCAGTAACCGCACACACTGGATGGCTCCCCACAGGCAAAGGAACGGGTGAGACACACCCCTTCTCTGTACCTGGTGACAGATTCAGGGAAGTCAGGCTCCAGGCCCTCTCTCACTCCCACCGTGTCCTGAATCCTCACCATCAGCTACAGCTGCAAGGACTGTTTCTCTTCTGTGAACCTGCAAGCTAAGGGTCTGAAGCGACACAGTGGAGAAAGCATGCGAGGAAATTCTGCTCTACTTTTCCACCTCAGTGAGGCACGTGCACAATGTAGTTTCCCATCTCAACTGTTGCTTCGCTGTCAAGATTTCTTTTGGTGTGAGAGACCAAGGTGTCGGTAGCAAAAGAAAATGTTTTGCTTTTGCTCCCCTCAGTATGCTTCAACATTTCCAAGTGAATTTCACGTCACAAGGGGAGATGGGGATTGCCCTCAACTGGAATGTGGGTCACCTCCCAGCTGTGTGGTGATGTGTCTGGGGCCAAGGCCAGAGCTGCTGCTTTTCCAGATTTTCCAAGCCAGAAACAAGCACTGTTCACTTTAATAAGGTTAAGTTTAAACCGACATCCTTTTTTGGTGCCTAAACTGTTGACTACATACCCCAGCAAGACAGAAGCGTGTGAAAGCCGTCCATTCACACTCCCCTTCTCCCAGACGGTCACATGCGCATATCCCCAGAGCTGAAGGCACTGTGCAAAGCACGGTGCAGTATATGCGGCCAGTAACCGTGTGTTCTTCTCACTGAACACTTCCAGGGTTGCATCAAGTAAAAGTTGCCTCAACTTTCACTGAAGTAGATAAAAGCTGCAAAAACCCTTACTGATTTCCTAAGTTTACTTCTCTAAGTCCCAAAAGCTAAGACTATAACTACGTTAGTGTTCATGTATGACAAACAAATATTAAATAGTTTACACCTTTATACCAATTTATCTGTAGCTCGTGCAGGTCCAATTGGACCCGGCAGACATCTACAGAACATTTCATGCAACAACTAGAGAATACACATTTTTTCTCATCGGCACATGGAACATTCTCCAGGATAGACCACATGTTAGGTCACAAAACAGGTTTCAGCAAATTTTTCAAAGCTGACATCATTCCTAGTATCTTTTCTGACCACAATTGACTAGCACTGGAAATCAATTACAAGCGAATTTCTGGAAACTACTCCAGTGCATGAAAACTGAACAACAGGCTCCCGAATGACCTATGGGTCCAAGAAGAAATTAAAAAGGAAATCAAAAACGTTCTTGAAACTAATGAAAAAAGATGCATCCTACCAAAACCTGTGGGATACTGTAAAAGCAACAGCGACGAGGCAATATATTGCAATAAATGCTCACATCAAAAGGATGGAGAAACTTCACGTAAATGACCGAACTGTACACCTCAAAGAACCACCACCACCACAACAATGCAATCATAAAAGTACTAGAGAGAAAGAAATAATTAACATCAGGGCAGAGTTCAATGAAATGGAGACCCCCAAAACGATACAAAGGATCAGCGAAACACAAAGTTGTTTTTTGAGAAGATAAATAAAATAGACAAACCATTAGCTTTGCCCACTCTCACCACACTCATTCAACATAGTATTGAAAGCCCTAACCAGAGCAATCAAGCAAGACAAAGAAATAAAGGGCATTCAGATTGGGAAGGACAAAGTCAAGTTGTCCCTGTTTGCAGATGACGCGATCTTATAGATAGAAAACCTAAAGGCTACCAGAACGCCCTTACGGCTGACTAACAATTTTAATAATTTTGCGGGGTACAAAATCAACACCCACAGATCAGGAGCATTTTTATACTCCGATAATGAACTGGCAGAAAAAGAAATCAAGAAAGCAAGCCCATTTACAATAGTCACCCCCAAGATAAAATACCTAGGAACCAATTGAACCAAGGAGGTTAATGCAGATCTCTACAATGAGAACTACCAAACACCAGTGAGAGAAATTAAAGAGCACCCCAAAATAGTGGAATGACATACCAGGCTCTGGTACGGGAAGAATTAACATCGTGAAAATGTCCTTTCTACCCATAGCAGTCTACAAATTCAACGCAATCTCCGTCAAAATAGCAACAACTTTCTTCACAGAAATAGAAAAAGCAGTGCTAACATTCATATGGATTACGAAAAGATCCTGAATAGCCAAAGCAATTTTGAGCTTAAAAGCACCCCAAAAACAGAAAGGCTGGAGGCATAACACCACCCAATTTCAAATTCTATGACAAGGCTCAAAACAGCATGGTGATGGCATAGAAACAGACACTCAGATCAATGGAACAGGATAGAAAACCCAGGAATAATCAATTTGCCTACTTACAGCCAACCGAGTTTTGACAAAGCAAACCAGAACATACGCTGTGGAAAAGACAGCCTCTTCAGGAAATAAACGGTGCCCGCAAAATTGGACAATCCACATGCAGAAGAATGAAACTGGACCAGCATCTCACCATATGCCAAAATCGACTCGAAATGGATTAAAGACCAGAATATAAGACCCCAAACCATTACATGACTGAAGGAAAACAGAGGGGAAACACTCCAGGAAGTAGGTGGGGGCAAAGGCTTTATGAATAAGACCCGAAAACCCACAAGCAACAATATAAAAACTAAACAAATGAGCTAATGTCAAACTAAGAAGCTTCCACACAGCAAAGGAAACAATCAACAGAGCAGAAAGGCACCCTAAAAAAAGGGAGAAAATATGTGTAAACTATACGTCTGCCAAGGGCTTAATATCCAGAACATACCAAGAACTCAAACAGCTGTACAGTATGAAAACAAGTAATCCGATTTAAAACTGGGCAAACGAGATGAATAGACATTTTTCAAAGACATACAAATGGCCAACGGTACACCAAAAAAATGCTCAGCATCACTAGTCATCAGAGAAATGCAAATCAAAACCACATTGAGATATCATGTCAACCCAGATAGACTGGCCATTGTTAAAAAGACCATTAATAAGAAATGCTACTGAGGATATGAGGAAAGGAGAACTCTTCTCCAATGTTGGTGGGACTGTAAATTAGCACAGCCACTATGGAAAACAGTAAAGAAGTTTCCTCCAATACAGATAGTACTACCATATGATCCAGCAGTTCCACTACTGGGTATATATCCAAAGAAATGGAAATCATATGGAAGGGACACCTGCACTCCCATGTTCACTGCAGCTTTACTTACAATAGCCAAAATATAGAACCAACCTCAGTGCCCTTCGACAGATGACTGGATAAAAAAAATGTGATACACGTACACCATGGAATAATACACAGTGATAAAGAAAAAGAATGAAATTCTGCCATCGGTAACAACCTGGATGAGTCTGGAGAAAATTATGTTGTGTGAAATAAGCCAGACAAGGGAAGATAAATATCACATGCTCTCACTTATAACTAGGTAGAAAGGAAGGAAAGAAGGAAGGAAGGAAGGAAGGAAGGAAGGAAGGAAGGAAGGAAGGAAGCAAAGGACTACAACAGTTCCTTGAACTTTCAGAAGGACAGAAGAAACCAATGGTTACTAGAGATGAGGGGATGGACGGAGGGAGGGAGTTGGGGGCGTGATGGGTCAGGCAAAGGGCATAAAGAAAAATCATGATTTGTAATAATGAATATGCTAATAAAAATAATTTAAAAAGTAAGACACTTTAAAACACAAAAAGAATGCCATTATTGACATTCCAGAAAATTCCAGCTATGTGGATAACATTAAAAACCAGCTGTCAAGCTAAATCCTTTATCAGTACAAATTTTGATATTTCTTCAAATTGGGAGGAGAATGTTGGTTTCGATGTACAATGTCTGGTCACTCCCAGCCTCATCTATTTGTCACTGACGACCCTGGGACAGACGGAAAAAAAAAAAAAAAAAAAACGCTTTCTGCAACTTTTAAAATACAGACACGCCCTCCACCACCAACTTTCAATTTCTACAAAACGTCCTTGGGTTCTAGTATTCTTGCACATGTTTGTTCTCTTACAGGAAATTTGCTCCTTAGGATTTCACTGCAATGTGCTTCTGGATCCCATGCCATGATTTATCTCTGAGGACCCCTGTTCCCCTGGATCCATTTCACCCCGTGCCTGGCCACCTGTGTGGCACACACACATAGGAGCAGGAGGACAAGGCTTTGAGATGGGGAACCCGCACAAGCAATTATCTGGGTTTAGGTCTGCAGGTTATTAAGGTTTTCCGTTTCAACTTCCACAGCTAGAACGAAAGTGTAGAAATCTGTTTTCTAGTTAAAATCTGTTCACATCCCAAGTGTTTTTTAAGTTACTTAACAAGCCTTTGGTAGTCCGAAATACCGGGAAGTGTGCCTGTAACTAGAAACACCAGAAACTTCCATTTCAAAATTGTCATAAACCAGGGATACTTTAGAAAAACCTTTTCAGCCCACTTCGTGCCTTGAGTAATGGTGGGTAAACAGTGGAAACCAAGAGAGGCAACATGGAAGCAAACGGATATAAAGGCACAAGGGAGACATCATGCTCTTGGGGAGAACTAAAATGCAAATTGTGTCTGTAAACGAAAGAAATTATACAGAAATCCCAGAAAAACAATTGACTGAAAATCAGACGAACGATCCCATGTTCATCGCATCACCTTGAGAACACGAAGGATACTTTTGTACAGGCAGCACACCTCCTTAAAGCAGCAGCAGAGTGCTTCGTGCACAGCAAGGCCTAGTTCACCGAGCAGCTGGAACTGTGCCCACACCCAGAGGGCAGCACCAGTCACGTGGGTGCAGAGGAGGTTGTCCCGGTGAACTCCACAAGCGGCAGCAACGCTCGGCTCTACGCCACAGGACTTCTGACAACGGACACAGTCGCACAGACTGCAAGTGGACCCCACATCAGCCTCAAGACCTCCCCCACCCGAAAACATCTCCACAGCCAGCCAGGGAGGCAAAGGAAGGGTCTTCATGGCGTGCAGAGTTACAATGAATCTGTGTTCACGCTGCCCCCTCCCACTGTACCCGTCGAGACCCAGACGATGTGCCCTGCTACTACAAAGTCGAAGAGATGTTTGATGGGGGCAGAGCGGAAGAGGCACATTGAATTTGGATCATTTTACCCATGACCCTTCTCTCCTCCCAACCCTCTTTGCGAAAGATGACATTTCTGGGGAAACAGAAGGTGATCAGAAGCAAGTAGCTCAAATGTATGTCCCTTGTAAATTTCGGATATCCATCAATTTCAATTTTGAGATATAGAGAAGTGCTGGGAAGTTTAATTGGCCGTATCAGTGTCAGTGAAGAGCTGATGGAAGAAGTGCGAAAGGCCAAAGGAGAAAACCCATGAGTAGAGAAATTAGCCTTCGGCTAATCTTATCTTCTCTGCTTCCATATATCCCTGTCCATCCTCAAAAGTTGAGTGAGGTAGGAGATGATAAGATTGAGATTAGGGCAAATTATTTCCCCATCTTTTCCTTTCTCCAATGCACAGTTTCCTCAACCCGCACACTTGGAGTCTCAGGGTCAGCCTATTAAGTGCCTATAATCAACTTCAATCATTTTAGCAGAGTACTACAGAGTGACTGCTCCCAACCCCTTCAGATAGGTGATGCTTATGTTTACATCTGCTTATCAGCTCTGTCAAAGTGCTGTTTCGTGGAGGTGCTGTAATCTGATGAACACATGAGACATGCTATTTGCTAGCAAGAAATTCTCAGCTCAAACAAGCTAAGGTGTACGGAGATTCAGTATAACACAGTAATTGGTTAACTCAGTTTACTTGGGACTCCATTTCTTAGGTCTTGGGCTGTTTACATAACCAAAAGGAGTGTGTGTGTGTGTGTGTGTGTGTGTACCACACTTGACCTAGCGTGTGTGTGTGTGTGTGTATGTGTGTTTGTGTACCACACTTGACCTAGCACCTACCTGCACAAGTACCCCCCTGCCAAGTGATGTGTTTAAAGGCCAACAAAAAGGAAAACACAGAACACATTTATAATCCTGAAAATCTAGGGCTACTTAACCTTTTTGCTGCTTAATTTTAAAGGCAAAAAATGTACTATGAGCAGCATAAATAAGAACTGATTTGAGCATAGTTTTATAATAGATAAAATGTACCTGATGGGTCTAATTCAAATTTCTAAAATCTAACTGTGCCGCATTAGTCTGAGATACAAGATCTAAAGCTGCATGATCTAATCTGAGAATTTACGGACCTGTTTGAAATACCTTCATTTGATTAATTTGAAATGGAGGCCAGGGTATGACCTCTAACAGTCTGATCTTTAATAACCGCTCAAGAGATGAGGCAGGAAGTCAGTCGCGCTTAGAATTCTATGCACTTTCCTCTAGTGAGCACACCCTGCGGTTCCACGCGTGCAAGCACACCCCTCGCTCACTGCGGGATCTACAGAGCAGCTGTACATGCCCTTCAAAACTCAAATGCGTGTTATGTGGGTGTGCGGTATAGGGGTAGGACATGAAAAAACTCCCACCTGTCCAGTCCGAGAGAAATTTAACTCCTGAGAAGCACACCTTAGTTGAACATCAGATGCAACACTAATTTGCAGAGGTTCCCACAACATAGGAACAAAAGGGCTGACGTTATGTGTTGATAGCAGATCGTGTGTGAAAACTAAAGTTTTATACGGGGCTGTACGAAGACTAACTGAGGTCTGGAAAATGAGGAATTTTAAATGCTGGACAGTCTCTATACTCAGATTCCGCTGAAGACAATGCAAATACTTATAAGAGCCTGATAATAAAAACAGATTAAAAAACTTAATCATCAAGGTGAAGCATTTAGTAATGAGGTTTGTACAGCTTTTCGGAAAACACTGACTGGAAGTCCCAACCGGCTAGAGGTAGGCCAGTGTCAGGAGGCATCCCGGACATGGGCATTAGCTTCCAGCACTGATGGTGCAGCCAGTGTCGATGATAAGAATTAAAACACAACTGCAACCCCCAGTCCTGGACAGGCTCAGGAAGCGGCTATCTGGAAAGAGTGGGAGGGGTCCAGGAGGCCAGCCCCCAGGTGATACATACGTTTGCACAACAGTGACGGCGAGCCACTGGAAGTCTTTTCCAGCTGTACTGCGCTGTAATTGTGGTCGCTTGCTCAGGACAGTATGCTGCTTTCACAAGTTGTCTCCTTCCTGAGGGATTTGCTCCTAGAAAAAGCCACCACCGCCTTCTTCACTGTGCCTTCTTCTTCTTCTTTTTCTTTTTTTTCCTGGAGCTTGTCTCTTCTGCAGAGAAGAGCTTTTAACACCTCCCTGGATAGTCAGTAAAACCCCAAGCATTAAGAAGGCCAGAAAATACACGTCCACTTCATTTCACTGAAAAAGAAAGGTCATGATCCTATCCCTTCTTTGGGTCATCCACCCTGAGTCTGCACACCACATTTGCTCAGCAGCAGTCTGGCTACCCTTGCACATCCAGCAAACCCTTAGCACTCCTTCCTCTTATTCAGGATTCCAACTTTTTGAGCGACAAGAAGATCCCTGACACAGAGGGATCCTTGCTGAGGTATGAGAGCAGTGACACAGGATGCAAGAAGAGCACAAATGATGTTTCTTTATCCTCTGCCAAGCCCAGGGCACGCTTGGTGCTGCCATTCTCCTCCTGGGTGCAGCAGCAAACGCTTCTTCGTCAGTTCTATGATCCAACACTGCCGCCCTTAAAAATTAAGTCACCTCAAAAGTTACATAAGTATTTGAAAATACTCAAGAAAACTCTCCAAACACTGCTAGTTACACTTTGCTTGTCATAAATGGAACATCAATCTGAGCCCCAGGACAGGCCAGAGACAAGAACCTGTGATTTCCAGCCAGGCCTGAATTCTCCCCAAATTCCACAGAGTACCAAAACAGGACAATCTTGGCAGGAGCCAAGGGCAGCCTCCTCTACCCTGAAGCAGGCCATGCCTGGAGTCCTTGGCATGAACCGAGGGCAGCATCTCCTGCCTGGAAGCAGTCATGAAGCACACCGAAACACCACTTCCACGTGGGTGGGCCACTGTTGCTTTGCCTCCCACAGATCTGTCCCCCCTTTTCCCCTGGGTGATGGAGCTGCCAAAGATTCCTCAAAGCCCATCTCTTTTGAGCAGTGAGAAGCCCCGGGCTTCTCTTCCTGCATTTATTCTCCAGACCAAGAAGTTACAGGAAGAGACATAGGTGGGGTTTTGAACATAGGTTCAGTTTTACAAGTTTTGCAATAGAAGCTGGTAACATTCAGTCAAAACAAGTCAGATGACACTCTGTTAGGCAATTAAGTGATCCACTATAACAAAGCCTTGATTTACCCGAAATTCCTTTTCCCTCTAGCAGCTTTTTAGTAACGTTGCCTATCAATTAGTCACTTGTCTGTCTTAGAATCAGCAGCCTTGCTGTGTTATGATTCTTTTCCTGCAACAGAGACTCGATGCCCGGGGGTTAAAATTCCTGTCCTTTGCAAGGTCAATATTTGAAACTGCAAGGCTTTTGGTGACTAAAGTCACCTATTACCCAAGAGCAGTAATAGGAAATTAATGTAATACACTAAAAAAGGTAATTGCCTTCCTTAACCACGAAGATGGCATTTTATAAAATTAGCTGCTTCTCTTAAAAGGCAACCTTCATTATCCTTTACCTACTCTTTAAAGACTATACAAACAGGAATAAGTAAATTATGGATAAAATGTTCTATAACTGGGAGAACTCAACGGCCAGTTGCCCACAGCTTACCTGCTGGTGTCCTGTGACACATATTGAAGCCTCCGTTGTACTTTGAGGAAAAATGTTCCAAACATGCCCAAAGTTCTACCCAGCAGCCGCCCCGGGAACCTGCATGCACTTCTGTCCCACTGCGAGTGGCAACCACATCGGCGGTGCTGGACTCGGGTCAGCCCTGCTGGAATGGCAGTGAAAGAGAAACTCATGTTTCAGCACAGCTAAGACGTAAACGTGCAAGTGCAATTTTTAGTGAACAGTGTCGCGTATAAATTTACAGGCGGCCAAGGGATAACTCTGTGACCAAAGGAAAACAAAACCTATTCTAGAAAAACAGCAGCTCTGCCTTTCAGGGATGAGACAACCCTGCAAGCTGCTGAGCTCTCTGCTGGTCACCGGTGATGTCATCCCGGTAGCACTGACCCTGTCACCGCCAGAGGTGCCTCACCCAGTCCCCTCCCATCTGTCCGCTGGACTGGAGGGGCGCCATTCTGTCCACACAGCTTCCTTGAGCACCTGCACCCTTGGGGCCTGCTTGTTGGGAGGAAAGCTGTCACCCGCGGCAGCTGGCTTAAACCTTAGCAGCAGGAGGAACAGCTGCCCGTGGCCAGGCCACTGCCCCAGATGAAACTGTTGCTGCCGGGCCTGGCCATCTCTTCCCAACGGAAATAAGTTGTTTGGGGTTCAGCAGACTCTAGAATGAAGCGGGCCCCTTGGGCACAGGGAGCAACAGCACATCCTAGTGGGCTAATTTCCCCAAAGCTTGAAACTAGGTGTCTTGTCTCACTCCAAGGATGGCTGTGGCACTACAGCATCGCTGGACGCTGGGTGGCAGTAGAGGGCCTCACAGAAACCAGGCACAGACAATCTGGCCTCCAGCAAAGGAATGATGCTAATGCGCTCCTCTGGGTAGAATTTGCACAATAACCCACATGGAAGTCGCAGCAGGACAGGGATGAAAACTATGGGGCAAGAGGTCAAGTCTGCACAATCCCAACCAACCCCACAGATGCCCATGTCCAGTAACCGCACACACTGGATGGCTCCCCACAGGCAAAGGAACGGGTGAGACACACCCCTTCTCTGTACCTGGTGACAGATTCAGGGAAGTCAGGCTCCAGGCCCTCTCTCACTCCCACCGTGTCCTGAATCCTCACCATCAGCTACAGCTGCAAGGACTGTTTCTCTTCTGTGAACCTGCAAGCTAAGGGTCTGAAGCGACACAGTGGAGAAAGCATGCGAGGAAATTCTGCTCTACTTTTCCACCTCAGTGAGGCACGTGCACAATGTAGTTTCCCATCTCAACTGTTGCTTCGCTGTCAAGATTTCTTTTGGTGTGAGAGACCAAGGTGTCGGTAGCAAAAGAAAATGTTTTGCTTTTGCTCCCCTCAGTATGCTTCAACATTTCCAAGTGAATTTCACGTCACAAGGGGAGATGGGGATTGCCCTCAACTGGAATGTGGGTCACCTCCCAGCTGTGTGGTGATGTGTCTGGGGCCAAGGCCAGAGCTGCTGCTTTTCCAGATTTTCCAAGCCAGAAACAAGCACTGTTCACTTTAATAAGGTTAAGTTTAAACCGACATCCTTTTTTGGTGCCTAAACTGTTGACTACATACCCCAGCAAGACAGAAGCGTGTGAAAGCCGTCCATTCACACTCCTCTTCTCCCAGACGGTCACATGCGCATATCCCCAGAGCTGAAGGCACTGTGCAAAGCACGGTGCAGTATATGCGGCCAGTAACCGTGTGTTCTTCTCACTGAACACTTCCAGGGTTGCATCAAGTAAAAGTTGCCTCAACTTTCACTGAAGTAGATAAAAGCTGCAAAAACCCTTACTGATTTCCTAAGTTTACTTCTCTAAGTCCCAAAAGCTAAGACTATAACTACGTTAGTGTTCATGTATGACAAACAAATATTAAATAGTTTACACCTTTATACCAATTTATCTGTAGCTCGTGCAGGTCCAATTGGACCCGGCAGACATCTACAGAACATTTCATGCAACAACTAGAGAATACACATTTTTTCTCATCGGCACATGGAACATTCTCCAGGATAGACCACATGTTAGGTCACAAAACAGGTTTCAGCAAATTTTTCAAAGCTGACATCATTCCTAGTATCTTTTCTGACCACAATTGACTAGCACTGGAAATCAATTACAAGCGAATTTCTGGAAACTACTCCAGTGCATGAAAACTGAACAACAGGCTCCCGAATGACCTATGGGTCCAAGAAGAAATTAAAAAGGAAATCAAAAACGTTCTTGAAACTAATGAAAAAAGATGCATCCTACCAAAACCTGTGGGATACTGTAAAAGCAACAGCGACGAGGCAATATATTGCAATAAATGCTCACATCAGAAGGATGGAGAAACTTCACGTAAATGACCGAACTGTACACCTCAAAGAACCACCACCACCACAACAATGCAATCATAAAAGTACTAGAGAGAAAGAAATAATTAACATCAGGGCAGAGTTCAATGAAACGGAGACCCCCAAAACGATACAAAGGATCAGCGAAACACAAAGTTGTTTTTTGAGAAGATAAATAAAATAGACAAACCATTAGCTTTGCCCACTCTCACCACACTCATTCAACATAGTATTGAAAGCCCTAACCAGAGCAATCAAGCAAGACAAAGAAATAAAGGGCATTCAGATTGGGAAGGACAAAGTCAAGTTGTCCCTGTTTGCAGATGACGCGATCTTATAGATAGAAAACCTAAAGGCTACCAGAACGCCCTTACGGCTGACTAACAATTTTAATAATTTTGCGGGGTACAAAATCAACACCCACAGATCAGGAGCATTTTTATACTCCGATAATGAACTGGCAGAAAAAGAAATCA